>NC_137141.1:13001426-14493926 GCF_949319135.1 Squalius cephalus | reverse complement strand
TTTTAGTACTTTAACTGAAACATTTTTGTCAGTTAGTTGCCAAGGCAACATTTATAACTTCTAAAAGTTTTTATACTTTATTTACTTTTTACTTTTCGCCTAATATTTGATTTAAGCTTTATTATCGTATAATGAGGGGTCTGTAGGCATGCCGTCTGAGACTAGTGTTGATTCAACATTTACACAGTACTCTAAAATTATATAGTACTTTCTAGTCTAGTCTCATGAGTCACCACTCTTTTGAAAATCAAGGATTGTTCTTCAGTCAGTGGAAACAGACTCATGCCATATGTGCTGCGTAGGTTTTCTACATGCTCCGCTCAATATGGCTGACAGATACAGATGTATTGCTCAGCTCTTTTACATCACTAAATAGCACTGAATGGAAACGTTCATGGACCAGATCCCACAGAGAAAGCAGCGCTGTCCATCACATAACAATGACACCCTTGTCAGAGTTTGTCCTAGACAGTGGGTGGTAGAATGTGGGACAGAACGTCTCAGGGTCTGGGCTGCAGCCTCTAGGTTTGTTTACATGGCTCTTGTGGGCCTGTTATTCCAGTGTCCTACAGACGGCCCGCACTGCCAAAGACAGGAAAGATAGCCTTCAGCAAGGATAGCCAGACCTTTTTCATCTGGACGTGACACCATGCTTTGCTACGGGGCTGTTGTGTAATTTTCCTTTTGAAGTTTTCATACCATGTGGACTAATAGAGATGTATTGTAACAGTTCTGACATTGACGTCCTCTCTGCTAAGTGTAGAGTACAGGGTTTTACAGCCTGCCTGAGACAACGAGTGTCTGTGTTCTTATTCACAGAGAGAGCGATCCCTTTTGATCAGCTGATGTTCGAGCACCTCCACAAATGGGGTCAGAGGAGACAGGAAGTGAAGTTCTACCTGCGGCACGAGGAGTCTCTCATTGCAAACTTTTCTCAAGGTGCGTAAAACCGCCGCAAGCCTGGTCACGACCACGGCAGGGTATTTTAATGCATGGTTTCTATTACCATTCAAAACTTTGTGGTTCTTAACATGCTTTTATGGTTTCAAAATAAGTCTCTTATGACCACTAAGGTTGCAATTATTTGATCAATATACAGTAATATTGTGAAATTGTTGTCTAATTGAATATATTTTAAAATTTCATTTATTCCTGGGATGGTAAAACTGAATTTTCAGCATCGTTACTCCAGTCTTCAGTGTCACATGATCCTTCAGAAATCATTCTAATATGCTGATTTGATGCTCAAGAAACATTTCTTATTATTATCAATCTTGAAAACAGTTGTGCTGCTTAATATTTTTGTGGAAACCGTGATGCATTTCTTTGAGGATTCTTTGATTAATAAAAGTTCAAAAGAATAGGATTTATTTGAAATAATAATCTTTTGTAATGTTATAAATATCTTTACTGTCGCTTTTAATTATTTAATGTGTCATTGCTGAATAAAAGTATTAATTTGTTTAAAAAAAAATCTTACTGACCCCAAACTTTTAAACAGTAGTTTATACTAATATCAAACTATTATATCATATTATATCAAATATGGTCTAATTGGCTATGATTGTGTCAAGTTTCGCAGCATTATTGATTTCAGGACAGACAAGTTACGTGTCGCCTGGCATAAATATAAGATTTAGCTTTAGAACCAGTTATCACATACTTGTTAAATTATATTACTTATCTGTAGCGTAAGCTAAAGGTTGTCCTGGCCTCACGCGAGTGAACACATGAAGAGAAGAGAAGAGAAGAGAAGAGAAGAGAAGAGAAGAGAAGAGAAGAGAAGAGAAGAGAAGAGAAGAGAAGAGAAGAGAAGAGAAGAGAAGAGGGAGGGAAAGTTATTTTTAATTAAAGATAATGAGATTACACATGAATAAAAAAAATGTATGTGCAGGGATAAATCATTTATAATAAATACTGCAATATTCCATAAAAAAATGAATAAAAGGACAGAGAAATACAGACTTTGAGTTTTAATATGGGAGAAAGCATCATTATTAATGTTGCTCATACATAGGGTATAATTTAAATTAGGGTTGCATGAGATCAAAATAATATGACATTGTAATATTTGGCAATGTCTGCAATATATCCTGAAAAAATACAGGAATTTTCACCAAATTGCTTGAAGCTCTATTTGGAAATAATGAATCATTCTAGAATGCTTGGAGTGATTTTGTAGGTGTTGTGGTGCAGGCAAGGTGACGCCAGATGTTTATTATGTATTCAGTCTATAGGCGTTTAGTGTTTCTTTATTAAAGTGACATTGACAACTACTGGCCTGGCATGCATAATACAGCGTTTTTATTCATATTCGCTGATCCTTGTGAACAGGGATCGTTTTGACAACATTGTTGTCTGTACTCGAACATTAGCAAAAACGCAAAGGAAATACATTTCCATTTTTAGTACATCATTGTTGTGCGAAAGTACCCTCAAATACATGGCTAAATGAGGAACCAAACAGGACTCAATAATTGAACATATATTGAAATATTGAACATAATCAATTAACCAATGTACTCATTGGTTAATTGATTATGTTCAATATATTGGTTTCTACTGGTTCAATAGATGGTTTCTATTGGTTCAATAGAAACCAACTAGCAACTGGAACAAAGGGAACAGGAACTAAACACTGGAAGGAAACATTGGAACCAAAGAAAAAAACAACATAAGAGTCCACACATAGAACATAACCTTTACAGTCTTTGTATCTGCATGGAAAACTGGAAGAACACTCAAAATGATACAATTAAATTTAATCATTTTGAGTGCAAACCATCCTTAAAGTCTGATTTTTTTTGTTGAAAAAATTATTGTGATTATAAATAAAATAAGAAATATATTGTAATAATGTTATTAAATTGTAAAATAAAACATTGTAATATACAATAATAAAATATTGTAATATTTTTTAGTACAACTGTAAAACTACAATACTAATATTTACATTCTAATTTCTTCATTCTCAAACCATCAAGCTTAATTTAATTTTTTAATTAATTTTTTTTTATAACAATGCATGAAAACCACACTTTAGCCACCTTGTAGTAACGTCCTGGCAACATTGTGGCAGCAAGTTTTGCATGGAAAGCAGCACTCGCATGTGAAAATGTATAAATCTAGTTCATCGTATCACGATATTCTAAATTAGTCTGTGAGAGCAGAGGGCGGTCAGTGGGATTGTGTACAGACCTATCAGAGGCGGCGCGGTCCAAGAAGGTCTAGGTATTTCCAGAGCCTCTGACAGGATTACACATAATAACACAGCCCTGGATTTAGAGAATTAAGCCCCTGTTTATTTATAGATGGCAGAGCTGAGAGTGCTGGTTAAACAAAGACTCACAAAAGAGAAATGACTGGAGGTTGGTAAACGTTGTCAAACAACCTACAGTCTCGGCACAGAGTAATCAGGGTTAATATGCCAGCCAAAATCCCACTGCTGGATCACATGCTCATTAGATGGAAAGGTATCCTTTTCCTTCCTTTTTCTGCTATACGTATGAGCGATGTTTTATTATTTTAATGTTTTGTTGATATAAAAATGCCCCCCTGTCCAGTAGCACTGTATATGCTTGCCCACAGCTGGGAGTTTTTGCACTCTGCAACCGTTTCGACTTTGTTCAAGTGCACGGGTGATGATGTAATCTTGTTTTATTCCCAGCAGGAAGTCAGACTTCAGATCAGGCCGACAGGAAGAGCAGGGGGAACTCGGACAAGCCCTGCGAGAATGGGGTACGTTCACATTCACGCTGTTCTCAGTCAAATGAGGGCTACTCACTGATGCTTCCCATACTTACGGTGAAACTGTCTAGCCAAAACACAAGTTTGGCACTTAAGTGACCCCTCAGAGGTCACTCTCTGTGCATTACATGTGTGTTTCTCTGTAGTGTTCATGTTTCAAGCCGTAAAAGGACTCTTTTGAGCTAATGGACCTTACGTCTGTTGCACTTTTTTGAGCAAATTATACACTAATTTGTGCGTGTGCTTTCTTCGAATGTGCACAGTTGACAAGATAATGAATTTTGGATGCATTGTCTGTTGTCATATTGTCCTTGATGTTGAAAGCACAGGCATTTCACTGCATACTGTAATAGACTTTCACCCTTTACATAACATGGGCTCATTATAAAATGTAATTATGGAAAACTTTGAATACTAGTCTTTAATTTACATTTACTCAACACTAATACGACACTTTTCGTTAAGTATGTGTGCAGCCACATCTCAAAGCTCTGGAGGAATACAATTGTTCACAGGTTTTCTATCTCTTCAAATTTCATTTGCATATGTTGTTTGACTAGTATAATTTCAGTTGGACTGAAGACAAGATATTGTTTAATCGAAATGGTCAAATTTTTAAATCGCACATGTAAATGTACATTTACAAGTGCGAGTATAATAGCTATAAGGGCAAGATTTTTAGTAAATGTTGGTCTTTTCCTCACATACAGATATGGCTTTATTTAATAATAATACCTTATTTTAGTATTATTTATATACTATTATAGTTTTTATTAATATTTTGAATTAGCTTTTATTTTTCTATTTTCAGTTTTCATTTTAATTTACTCAAATAAAATTGTATTCATGTTGTTATGGTCTTTGTCTTTTTTATTAGTTTTTTAATATTTCTATTTTTTTTGTTGTTGTTGTTGTAATTTTAGTACTTCAACCAGTCTATTTTATTTCTAAGTTTTTTATTTAATATTTTTATTTTAATGGTTCATAATCTGAAACATTTTCAATAGTTTTAGTTTTGGTTTCAGTTAAAGTCGTCATGAAATCAAAATCGACCCTATTTACTTTGTTAGCGCACATTACTAGTCTTGTGGTGAACAATTAATCCATGCAAGTTAATACACTGACAAAAAATGGTTTGTCGGGTTTAATCAAAATCCGAAAATTTGCTTCTGCTCTGAATGGCGTTCCCTCTCTGATGACGTCAGTTTGACGGCTTGGTTTGAATATCCTTAAAGAAGAACTCCGGTCAATTTTAACATTGAGCTAATTTTTTTGTACATTTGGAGTGCTGTCAATACAGAGAACAACGACAAAAATCGGTGTTGCCTACACAGTGTTATCCTCTTTTTAAAATATGCACCCTGTTGACTTCAATGGGGCAAGTTTTAAACCTGCTTTTAGCCTCTTAACATCCTTGATGTGTCATTACAAGTGCCCAGCCATGTGAGTGATTCCTTCAGAGTCAACACGCGGTGAATCTGACTGCAGTAGATGTGCAAGATATGAATAAAAATGATATTTATTTAGCCAGCGCTCATACCTGTATTTACATCCTGTTTTCGGTCAAAGTCCATAGTAATCGATTGTCGAGTTCACGCGCATGATCATAGGTACTAAACCAATGCGCGTGAACTCGACAATCGATTACTATGGACTTTGACCGAAAACAGGATGTAAATACAGGTATGAGCGCTGACTAAATAAATATCATTTTTATTCATATCTTGCACATCTACTGCAGTCAGATTGACCCGCGTTCACTCTGAAGGAATCACTCACATGACCTGTGCACTTGTAATGACACATCAAGGATGTTAAGAGGCTAAAAGCAGGTTTAGTACTTGCCCCATTGAAGTCAACAGGGTGCAAATTTTAAAAAGAGGATAACACTGTGTAGGTAACACCGATTTTTGTCGTTGTTCTCTGTATTGACAGCACTCCAAATGTACAAAAAAATGAGCTCAATGTTAAAATTGACCGGAGTTCTCCTTTAACCACTCCCTTCCAACCATCAGTCTGCTATGAGCGAGGGATGGAGTGGAGGAGCGCTAAAATAAAACCCTGCCCTTTATTCAGTATTCTGTTTCACTTGGAAATACATCACAACACTGAAATAAAGTCGGTTGCCACTTCCAGTTCACGAGGACTTTAACAATAACAACACTGCTTCTTTAGATTTGGAACATAGTGTATGAAAGTGTAGGCTAAAGAAAGTTGTTCGGTTTTGGAACAGTTGAGCAAATGCTGACAGAATTTACATTTTTGGGTGAACTGTTCCTTTTAGGAATCAGTTCTGACTGTTGCCATTCAATTATGGTCCACATGAGAGGCTCCAGTTGGAAGTTAGAAGTTGAAAGCTTCGCAGCAGGGATCTTGTGTGCAGTGTGCTGATAAGCTCCAGTCCCACACCACAGTCATTTGCAGCGAAATGGTTCACGTGGCGGACACAGGAAGTGTTCGAGAAACAGAATACATAGGTTTCCCTGTTTCCAAAAGATCACTCGACTACATAACGCTATCTAGTTTCTGTTTGCTTGCTATTCGACTCCATATGTCTGTCTTTGATACTGATAATGCTTTTAAAAAAGAGGCGTTCTTTTTTTCCTGTGCTTAAATACGCACATCTACATTCCTCTGTAAGTATCCATGTCAGTATTTTAAAGAGGCCGTATTATGCTCTTAAAGCCTTGATTTTGATTTTTGGGTTTACTAGAATAGGTTTTCACGCTTGAATGTTCAAAAAACACATTATTTTTCATTCATTTTTTAAATTGTTGCAGCACCTTTCTTCCCCGTCTCTCTGTAACGCTTTGTTTAGTTCCTGTCTCTATGAAGCCCCGCCTTCCAAAAAGTGCAATGTGCTCTGATTGGTCAGCTGGACCAGTGAGTTGTGATTTGTCAACTGCTTTGAGCGTGTTTTAGAATTGTCACGCCCCTTACCATAACCACGACTTTCAGCGTCCCAGGTGTAAACACTAACACCTAAATATGCCGACAACACAACTCAGCCATGCCTCAAACCTTTTTTTATTTTCGTATGCCTTAAAGGGGAACTATGCAGTTTTTTTAGTTTAATTTACCTCAACTGAACAGCTTCAGAGTCATTGGAATGGTTATATGACTTTTTTCGGGTTGAATGGTGGCCGTTTCACTTCCCCCTAGTGCCTTTGAGCAGAAAAACCACCCTTGCAACTTTTGGCCAGCGGGAGGAAGTATCGCGTGAAATCAGGTCTCACGATGTAACGAATTGCTTTACGGCACTACACATATACATTTATATGCTAGCCTTCTGTGTATCATCCATACCTCAGTGGACATGGCTCTGTGCGTTCGCCGGCTTCTTTGAAAACAAATGCACATGACCAGGGGGAGAAGATGGGAGGGGGGAGAGTCGCCAATGAGTTTTTACGACAGTGTTGTCAAATATGTATTCCGAAGCTGTAGGGGGAGCTCTATAGAGAAACCTGCGAACAAAAAGCGAGAAAACAGCGAAGAAATTGCCAAAACTACATGGCGCCGCTTTAAGCGAATATTGTGATGTATACGTTCAAGAAAAAACGACTACAATCAAAGCGTTTCCGGGAGTTCCGAAACAGTGCTTACTGATATAGACAAAACTCCTTTTGGAGTTAACTTTGTGCTTGTAACTTTGCAGACATATTTCATGCTCAAACAGCATCATTACACACTAAAGAAAATGCATGATAGTTCCCCTTTAAGAAAAATCATTAGGGCTGAAATCATAAAACGCTTAAAGGCGCACAGCTATTGAACAGGTGGTCATTGGGAGCTTCCCTGCATCACCGGTTATGTTATAAATGAGTGACACACTCACTGCGACATCCTGATATGCGGCCCTCCCCGCGTCCCATAATGCAGCTGTTATTAGAGATAATCTAGGCAGCTGGGCTTCTCTTTCAGGCAGTATCATATGATGATATTTTAATTACATCCGGCCAATAAACTTTAGGACTTCTGAACTCCTGCGCTGGCCTGATTGTATACTCTTACTCTAAAACTGTCAGCGTAATATGCAAGTCTGCAAGTGTGCTCCACTTTAAACCAGGTCAAAGGGCCAGAAGGCAAAATATATAGCTGCATGTTCAGCACACCAAAAATCTCTCCCTCCCCTTGATAATACAGGCGAGCAGCTGAGAATGACTGTGTACATTGTACATTTGACAGTCATGTACTATCTTGATATAGTCTGATGCTGTTTCTTTCAGGGTCAGAATACATCAGACTTTATTCAGGATGTCTTAGATCATTATGCACATGTCAACAGCATGTAAACCACATATTTGGCATTGCTTGCATCTATTTGCAGAGAGCTGAGATGGATGTACACTACCGTTCAAATGTTTGGGATTGGTATGATTTTTAAAGGGGTGGCTGAATATGATTTCACTTTTCTAACTTTAGTTAGTGTGTAATGTTGCTGTTTGAGCATAAACAACTTCTGCAGAGTTACAAAACTCAAAATTCAAAGCAAAGGGAGATGTTTTCTTTTAAAGAAATTGCTTTTTAAGGACAACAACAAACGGCTGGTAGGGACTACACGACGTTCCTCCCGGGTTAGTGACATCACTAACCCTAAAATTTACAAAAATCCGCCCCCGGGAATGCGTTTTATAGATTATCAAGACAGAATATGCTTATCATAACCATAACTAACCATTCAGAAATGTTGTCTACATGTTGTCACTTCTTTTTGAGTCTCTCCATCATTGTCTGACTTCAGTTTGAAAATAAAAGGCTAAAAGTTTTTGAAACTGTGCCGGGAGCAGCAGCTCATTTGCATTTAAAAGAACACAAAACGGTGGGTTTTCGCTCACCCTCAAAAAGTGACAACTTTAACATGCTATATAAAAATATCTGTGGGGTATTTTGAGCTAAAACTTCACATACACACTCTGGGGACATCAAAGACTTATTTTACATCTTGTGAAAATGGCATTATACCCCTTTAATGTTTTTTTTTTTCAGGATTCTTTGATGAATAGAAATTTTTTATGCTTTTTAATTTTAGATAACTCATCCGCGAATGGCATCTAACAACAAAATGAACTGTGGTTGGTCTCTTTTACATTTACTTGAAGTTAATCTCTGACTGACTAAGTGGGCGATTCTTGGCCAGAATAAGCTGCAATCTGGACAAGACTTTTATGCTGTTAGTTAAAAGTTTGGCAATGCAGGAATATAAAAATATCTTTCATCAGGCACGTTGTTGGTTGTCAGGCTTGGTTTTAAGCTTCGTCTCTGAGCTCACAGACCTTGCCCCACTCTGATATCACTATCATTGACCTTCACTTTCTCCTTTTCTGCCTCTAGATGCTCCTGTAACGTTCCCTGTGATGATGCCATTTCGGTCGCGCTGTGCTTCCTGCACCCAGCAGATAAAACTTTATTAGATAATCAAAATTCACCGTAAAATGCGATTAGGAGTTCTGCGGGAATGCAAATGCTTCGTCCGTAGAGATGAATGCTTAGCCTTTGAAAGTTCCCAAAGATCTGTGCATGTTGTCCCTAAGGGTGCTCTGCATAGTCATGAAAGAGCAATGTGTTTCTGCCTAAATGCAGCAGAAAAAATAAACGAATGCTGTGAATCGAAGCGTCATTGCATTTGAAGACAGCATTAGGAACATGTTCTAGGGACTCACCAAACTGACGACGAAGAACTAGTGCTGCACTTGAACGTCAACAAGCGCCTTCTGCATCTGCGTGTAAATGAGACTGTCAATTTCTGCAGATACATTCGTAAAGAAAGCAGCGCGTGCTTACAGTTTTGAATATCAATCCTGCTCATCACTTTCTTTATTACACTCCGCTCATGTTAATATAAAAATTTTCGCCAAGGAACACTCAGGTAAGATGACGTAAAATTAAAACAGCCTTCTATCTGTACCGTTTTGGTTTATTTGCTTGCTGTTTTGCTATTATTCTCGTGCACTGACTCATTCACTTAGCTGAACATCCAATCAGAACAGTTCTCTCTTTCACTGACGGCCTGACACCAATTCTACATGCTGAATCGGCCCGAAAAACCACGATGGTGTCCGACTAGAGCCAATGGTGCGGAACACACTGGAAAAAAATACATCGACCGACGCTCAAAAAACGGCCCGACGGCCAATCGTGCGTCCCGGGCTTAAGGGTGTGTTCAAACTTGGCAGGTTTGGTGCGATTGCTCTTTTATTGCGATTAATTTGAATAAGTGTGAACGCTGCTATCTGAACACTGGTGTGCTCCAAACAAGTGGACCGAGACCCCGAAACGAACCAGGATTAAGGGTGTGTTCACACTTGTGGTTCGGTTCTCTTGAGTGTTTTGGTCCAGACCAAAAAGATACATTTAGTCCTGTTATCTTAGCATTCACAGCACACTGTCACTGACTGAACCTAAAGATACAAAACACATTTATTTAGCGACGGAACTTGTCGAACATCCAAAATCCAAAAGAATATATGCGTATATATATGATGGCGCTGACAACTCGTGAAGAGCTTATAAAACGTGTAAAGGAGTCAAAACAGCAGCAGGAATCCCTCAGTCACTCACTCAAATAAAGACCCGCTGCAAGGAGACGCAGTTCTGATGCCTGTTCCAAACTGTGAAGGGAAATGTATAGCTCCTATGATGAGAAAAAACAGCTTGAGCATTCTGTCCTTTTAAGGGTCGCATCTTGTGACATCATGTCCTGTTTTTGGTTTGTTTTGCGTTCATATTTCAGTCGAACTGCACCAGAGTTGGTTTGGAAGAGGACCGAGTCCCGTCTTTCAGGGTCTCGGTCCCCTTGTTTGATGTGCACCAGGGATCGGATGGCAGCGTTCACACTTATTACTAACCACTTACTAACAGAGCAATCAGGGTTCGTTTTAATCGAACCAAACATGCCAAGTGTGAAGTTAACACACCCTAAATGTAACATTTTTATTTTGGTCCATAAAGAAAACCAAGAAAACCGTACTAAAAGTGTGAACACAACCTAATTGTCATTTGGTGCTTGTCACGTAGCTACGTAAGTGCTGGTTTTCCTTTAGGACCTAGATTTTACATTGAGTTTTGACTCAAAACAGTTTGAACAAAAAGTCCTCAAATTTAAGTTGATTTATGTAATTATGCACAATTATATGCTTTGTTGCATTTTATGCTTGCATTCAAAATTACAGCTTTCCATGACCTATCAGAACAGACCTGCAACCCAATTTTTGTCATTACCCGCCAGATGATAACCACTTATTTAGTGGACACTTTTATCTAGAACAAATCACAGTGCATCAACTTTAGGAACAGTCCCACTGCTGAAAGCTTAGATGCTTTGTTCAGAACAATTATTATGATGCATCTTATGGATTGCACCTTATTTGTACGGTTGTTCTTTTTTTCCCGAACGTCTGTTTTGGCTAAATCATTGCTCTAAAGAAACGTGGTTCTCTGATGCATATTGTTCTGTGTATGCTGAAGTTGAGAGCACAGATTTTGGCCTGTGGCACTGGCTGTGTTTTTCAGCATATGGACATATGAAGGTCAGTCATGACGAGTGACTGTGGTCAGTACTAAGAGCTATTAAAATACTGAGGGAGCTAAATGACTGGCTCAGCATTATTATAGCACTTATCGACTGTGCCCATTTCTGTCCAAGATACTTCATCCTACTGGCACAAAAACTGTCTTGTTAAATTGCTCATCGCTGTTGGAATACTAATATGGATTTGCCACATTGCCCACATCATCACATCTTGCCGAAAGACATGCATTTTAAAATTGTGCATTTTAACCCATTGTTGCTTTCTTAGTGAGCTATTTCAGCATTATTTTAATGGCAATATATATATATGCACCTTTATGATATGCATGACATTATATTGGATGTAGGGCCTATGGTAAGTAAAAGTATGCCTCTTTTGAGGAGTAAAATGTAGCATGGTGTCAATGTAGGCTACTATGGCAATTTATGTAAGTTAAATTGACGTTTTCTTGTTAAATATCCATTTCATCAGCGTCCTCTTGTGCACTGTAATGCATGGCGTATTTTAAAGCACATGCATGCTGTAAAGTTGTGTCGCAAAGCTGCAAACATTATTGTCAGATTCTCTGGAGAGTCACGCATCTGGGAGTGAGTGAGTGCGGGGCAGCTGTGGCGCAGCACGGGCAGTCTGATAGCGGCGCTCCCGGGAGGGGTCTCTCTCTGTGTGTGTGCGTGTACGTGGGTGCGCGCGCTGACTGATGTCCGATTCGCGAACGAATCATTTTTTTGAACCGCCTGGCTCGGATCATTTGAACCGAATCGCACTGCTCTGGTAAATTACCTCTAAAATAAATTATTGGCGGTAGAAAATTGAAGTAGGCCTAGATGCCATGTTGAAATCATAAACTTAAATACAATGTATTTTTTTCAAGTTGCAGCGATTAGTTCAGAATTTAATTGAATCATTTAAGCAAAACGATTCGCTAAAGTTAATCAGAATTCTTGTTTTTGCTTTTTTGAACATGAACAACATCAGTTAATTTTTATTTATTTTTTACAGTGACATGTTTTGGTTTTTACCTCTTACCCCAACTTAATCATCACCCCATACACCACCAGCATAGCGCGGTATCGCCAATCTGCTAGGATCTGTTCAAATTAACATCCGTTCAAGACCATTTTTAAGAGTTGCATGGAGACAATGTCTTATTTGGAAGTACACAGAAAAAACAGTAAGTAAAATGTACTTAATTTTTCTTTGGCAAGTTTTTGCACAAATATCTTTTAAGTAAATTTCACACGCATATTTTTAAGTAAATTTCACATATGGAATTAAGTAAACTACTTAACTAAGTTAAGTGAAAGTAACAAAGAAAATAAGTAATTTTTACTTGGCTAGTAAAAGGTTGAGTAATATCTATTTATTTGAAGTTTCCTTTGCAATATATTTCACTCTATAACATTGAATTAAACCACACTGTTAAAGTATATGCTTTACTTAGAAATATCTAAGTAATTAATACAATAGATATTGTGTGAGACACCGTGTCTACATATCAGAAGTTTTGCCATGTGAACACGGAGACCTCAATACTTGGTATACTTTTTTTCTGTAGTATTTCCTTGACCACAAAATCATTTTATCAGTGTATTTCCAAAAGTAAGTGTTCGAATAGTTTGTAAATTTGTTTCAAATAATTAAATGAGACCACATGTTCTCCCTCATAAAGGTTATCTAAGAACCATATTCCTTTATTCGCCCACTGTATCCGGCAGAAAGGCCTTATCTATTCGTAATTTAATGTTGTGCCAAATTGAGGCTCTAGTTGTTAGTCATGGGGTTTGTTTTGAATGTTGGTGATACAATTTCCCTTGATAAATTGTTAAATTCAATTTAAAAATACAAAACAAGTAGCCATAGAAAAAACAATATGTACTAGGCTACATACATAGCCTACATATTGTTATAACAATGGCAATACTAAAATATGGTGATATTAACTAGACATGTATCAAGACAATATGAAGAAAGAAAAATATGTGATGGTCTTTGATTATATTGATCAAAGCAGTAGGCTAGTTGGTTTCTCAGTTGTAGCCTAAGTGTGATGTTTAGAATCGTTTAAATGAATCGCTTAGACCGGGTTTGTGAATTTGTTCAACCGATTCTTTGAAAAGATCCGACTCAAAAGAACGACTCATTCAGGAATCAGACATCACTACTGCAGTCTACTCCGGGCAGGAGAAACACGCACACACATTAAGAGCAAGAGAAGTGCTTGCACGTCAAAATTGAGCCTGAGGGGGGAAAAAAAACTTACGCAGTCTCCATCATCACAGATTCACGTTAACATTTTACAAAGGTCACGCCTTTCTTTCCAACATATTAGTGTTTAATGTACTGTAATTGCTCATCAGAGTCACGAGACTAACTATGTATAGTAAGCAAAAACACGCAAAGTCAGTCGCGCGGAGTGGGGATGACAGCCTGACTCATCGCTAATGTGCTGGATGACTTCACTCCTGCTTTTTGGAGAGAGGATTGCGGCTGTGTTAGTGTGACTCTGGGGTCTCATAACGAGCACAACACCGCATACTACAGCTGCACTGCATCCGTCCACACCGATGCTTTTCTCGGAAACGCGCACCTGACTGCTAGAAATGGAGTGGAACCACGTCGAGACTGTGCAGGAATTCACTGCTGAAGGACAATGCAGCAAAATTAAGGTCCGATCATGCAGAATAACCTGGGACTCTCACCAGGTAATTTCCGCGCCCCCCCTTTTTTAAGTGTATTCTTAAGCTTTGGTCTGTGTAGCGTTGATTTGGGAAGCACAGAACCGGTTTACTCAAATTTTCAGACTGTTAGTTTGTTGGAAGAAGGATTGACCAGTTGTGACAACTGTCAAAGTGTTGGATAATACTTTGTTGTAGTTATATGAGCTGATAGATCACAACAGTATGCAAAGGGAAGGGATGCTCTCACCTTCTTACCTGACGTAGGCTAATAATTGGGTATTATTTGACATGACATTTCAGACAGCGAGTGGCGAAATGCTGTAGTTCATCAATCAACAATTACTTTAAACGGCATTTTTCTAATATGTATAATTATTATAAGTGCATTTTTTGTGATTTCATATTAGTGGAGTGACTAAATTGAACGATTTCTGTAAGCTTCAAAAAGGTAAAAATGGCACAAAAAAGCAAAACAAAAAAACCCTTAAAATATAGCCTACTCTTGGTCCTATATAGCCTAGGATATATATATATCTTGATGTTGGGAAAAAAGTGAATGTAGAGTACGGTGCCACAGAAATGTGATAGAGGTAAAACTAATATGGAAAATTATATTTTAGGATTTCTCCTATTACCTTATATCAGGCAAAATATTTGAATATTGAATGCCATCGTTTTGCAATTGCAGCCATTTTGTAATATTTGTAATATCAAAGCTCATTATCACTATTTGTTGAAAAATCTTCACTTTTCCTTATAGCTACCATACTGGGGAAATGCTTCATATAATAATTTATGGTTTATAATTTGCATGGTTTTATATATCGGCAATGCACCAACATTGAATGTATATTTAGATAAAATATACTATAATGTATATTTAGATAAAATATACTATAATGTATATTTAGATAAAATATGTATTCTGAATAAATTTGCTTTGACAAAAAATTCATATTACCTGCCACAAAGAAATTTTTATTTGACATGACAAAATATGTTGCAAAATAAATAAATCTTTCTATCTTTAACTTTTTACGATCTGAAACTTATTAAATCACATGTTATTTGTCAACTATCCATTTGCCAGAATTCTCTCTCTGTAGTAATTGTGATGAACTAAGTGTGATGAATTGAAGTTTTTGGTACACACTGTCGTTTTCAGGGGTTGCCATGTCAGACCCTTTAAAAGAGCATTTGTGAGAATGGTTCTTGTGACACGAGGAACTAAAAGTACTCTAATTATGGCTCATTTGTCAGGCGAGATATGAATAGCAGTGGCTGCGGGCGGGCGATGACCTAATGGACTATGTCATATGTGAAAAAGGCTGAAAAGTAGAGGTAAAGAGAGAATAGACAATATTATTGTAGATAAATGTAATTTAATATGCTTTAGTCACAAAATCACTCATTTTGCTGTAAGGTATTTTAAAATATTCCTCATGCTTCAGTTTATGCAAGGTGGGTTGATAATGTAATAGGTGAGTGTGTTTAATTCTTTGTGAGCGATCTCATCCTAAAAAGAGGTCCTGTTCCATCAGAAGCACCAGGTGCTCACCAACACCAGAACGGCCCCAGGGGTGACCTCATTTTCTGTGGCTAGTACCACATTTCAGCCGAAATCCTTTCAAAGAGGCAAACATCCAAGATTCCAAAAACGTCACTCCCTGAAATAATGTCGATTTTTCCATGAAAGAATGTTTCCCTGAGTGTTTAAATGGCAGAGAAAGCCTTTGTTTTTTTGATGGTAAATGATCTGTAATGTTGCCTGACTCTTTGCTAAGTGTTTCCCAGTATGTCCTTATAGGCTACATTTAATCAAGTAATTAATCACATGGTATTTACAGCTGAAGGTGATTGGCTTCAACTTGACTGCAGTACTGAGCGCCAATCTGCAAAAATGGCTCATTTCAAATCAGCTGCATTATTCAGTTGAGTTGAACGTGAATATTAACAGATAGCTTTTTCCTATTAGACACCAGTGCAGTTGACTATCAGAGTTGAGTATTTCTGCTTTATCTGACAGCACAGAGACCTCTAGGAGAATACTTAGTGCCGGTTCTAGCCAGCCCTAATTTGATCATAGATTTGCCACATTGACTTTTCTTAAAAAAATCTCAGTGATGCCTCAGTGAGATCATTTAGATAAATGTACCCTCCACTGATGAGGTTTTCGCAGTACTGTTCTGACTCACTGGGCTCTGTCAGATGTTTTAGTCATTATAAGTATAACATGTGTGCAGTGAGCCAGTTATGGGAATTGAGAGAAGCCAGTGACTCAATTATTTTGAACGTGTGCAATACTGATATGTCAGACAGAAAGGAATATTTAGGAATATTTGAATAAATAGGCTCTTGTTAATTGTTCTTTTGAGTGTGCCTATATTGTTAAGTATGAGTGAATGAATGTTATGGTGTGTTTATTGGTGAGTTTACACAATTACAGGACATGGCATAACTGTAAGCATCCTGTTCAGTCTCTCTAGACATTTCCTCGTGATTCTATGGTGATTTATGTTTTTGTCTGATTGTACCTGTTGAGTTGTTGTTGTTTACTGCCGATATTTATTTTGCTCAATGCCACACAGCTGTCTACCCTGCTGAAATCAACAGCTTGGACCAGTTTAAATTCTAAACTTGTTTTAGATGGACAATGGTGGTCAGTTGCTGGCACAAACTAGTATGAAAAATGCAAAAAACATATATGGTAATTTAAGGTCCCTACCAGCTGTACCTGCTCAGCTCGTGTAAGATGCTTTACACGACAACAATGTACTAAAAACGTTTTTTTTTTTACATACAGTCAAAACTATCCCTATTCACACGGATCCGGGAAAATGACTAAAAATGCTGTATTATGCATGCCAGGCCAGTAGTTGGCGATGTCACTTTGTAAAGAATCACTATGCGCCTACACTACTGAAAACTTAATACACATGCGCATAACGTCACCGTTTCACAAATTTGCGTTTTGTAGTTTACACGATACATTCATTTTTGAAAACTTGCAATTTGAAATCCGTTTTCATAAGTTTGCATTTTTAGGCCGCCAAAATGCTGTCGTCTTTAAAAAGGACGACCAAAATGCATTTTTTTGTTTTTAGTTGAAAACGGTGTCGAGTAAACGGCCCCTAGGTCAGACATACAGAACAGCACCAGTATAACCAGTATAAAATTAATCTAAAAATAAATATAATGAAATTCTTCTTGTAACCCTTTGATTGAATTTATTTTAGATATTGCCTGTCTAGTTGACAATGAATACAACATACCTAAGAAAAGATTGCATTTGATTTTAACTAGTTATAAACCAATATAATAATTAAGCAGCCAATATTTGGCCTATTTAGTTATTATTTTCTTAATATTTTTGAGTAAATCAAAGTAAATATTGGTTTAGATTTTTATCTAATTTCACCTCATTTGTCACCATTAATTTGTATTACATATATTGTGAGATGAATATCAGCATTGGGTAATATAGTCTGTTGACTACTAATTTGAAACTAATTTGATTCTAAAGACGGCTGATCATTTTTATTTTATTGGAAAGATTTCATTAAAAAAACTGTTTTTGTTTCGTTTGAACAAGTGAAGTTCAGCCTGTTTGTTTGCAAAACTGATTTTACATTACTTTGTGTGTGTGTGTGTGTGTGTGTAGGTGGGGAATCCACGTGTGGAGTTAACACTGTCAGAGCTGCAGGAGATGGCAATGCGACAGCAGCAGCAGATCGAAACACAGCAGCAGATGCTGATAGCTAAGGTAGGATCCACCATATGAAGCCTCTTATCTCTTTATTTATTCATACGTCTACGATCTTTTTCCTCTTCTTATGTCTGGACTGTTAAATTGAAAAGAAATGGCCTGTCCTATGCCAAAGTCCAGTTTTACTTAGGATAAGATATGCATCTTTAATTTTAGAGTCATTTTCAGATCTGTTAATGGTGCTCTGTTGGTCTGCTGACTTCTGCTTATTAAAACGAAGACCCCTGTGGTTCGCCATAAGCAGGTGTACACACATGCATAAGGGGCATATGTGAACACATGGTCATATCATCTGGGGAGTGCATGAACTGTCATGTTTGATTAATTGTATTAGCCTGGTTCCATGCGGCCATGTCAGGAATTTTCTAAAAGCCTGAATGATTTGCATTTTAATTGTGCAGATAGTGCACTTGAGCCTGGCGTCATTCGGTTAATTCGGCTCTTTTGATATTGTGTTTTGAGAATAGTTTGTCTCTGTGATGGAGATATTATCTTGAGGTCAGCGTGTGATGGTTGAATATCACACTTAGGTTAGCACTGGAGGGAATATGCGTGTTGCAAAGTTATTTTCCTTAAACAACAACAGGAAAGAGACTCCATTCACATAGGATATGAGATCAGCATGGAACCGCAGCTGTCAGGAAGAGGGTGGACGTTAAGACCACTGGAGATTGAGTGTGGATGCCATGTACGTGTGCTCGTGAAGGTGTAGTCAGTTCCCGGGGAAAAAAAAACTACCAGAATGCTTGGGGCGCAGACAAGAGGGCTTAGCTATGATCTATGAAGTATATGGGACTGTGTATTTCATGAAAAAGTATCAAGAAGCCATCAAGTTAACTCACCTGTTGTAAGGTAAACAAATGCATGTCTGTTTAAAACTTTTAAGGTAGATGTGGTTGTTGAATTGCTCATTTTTTATTGCATTTTTATTGGTTTTATATTGCTAATACAAATTATTTGTGAATAGATAATGCAGATTTGAGGCAATTTTCATCACGTCAGACAACTTTAAACATTGTATAGAGATAAAAACAAAAATAAATGAAAGAATACAAAAAAAAAAGTGCATGAATATTTCAAACAAACATGTTTTATGTAACTAAAGGTATTAGCCCTGTGGTTAAAAACACGCTTTGTTTGTTTGTCCGTTCATTTAACACTGGATTGTGTCGAGTCAACACTCTGGGACTGTTAGGCCTGGCTTTGTATTTGTATTTCTGAAGCAGACCTGAAAGTGCTTGTCAGCACGAATGCCTGTGCTTCCCTCCACTTTCTATTTCAGTCTCATTCATCATACATTCACTTTTTGGGTGTGTTATGTTGTAATATCCCACAGTTGGAGTAATTACAGTATGATTCTCTTGTATTTTTTTATAAGGTACATGTAATAGCGTCTCTGCTAACACAAAATCTGAATTGGCACTTAAATTAAGTTGATGTTCTTTTATTTCCTGTCTCTTTTCTCTTACCATCTTACCTGGTCCTTCCTTTTTGTATCCATCCCATTCTCTCACAGCTCTCCACTGTGCGTAGTGAGGTGTGAGAAAGGGCTTTTGTTGATCTGTTACGTGTCTGTATTAATGATATGTGGAGCATGCCCCCCCCCCCCATTTTGAAATTGACCGTTACCCTCTCCTGTCCTTCCGTTTCTTCTCCTCTCCGCGTTTAGGAGCAACGATTGCGGTATCTGAAGCAACAGGACCCACGTCAGGGCCAGTCCGTGTCTGAGAGTGAGAAGCTCCAGAGGTTGAGGGAAAGGGTGGACAGTCAAGAAGCCAAACTCAAGAAGGTCCGTGCCATGAGGGGCCAAGTGGACTACAGCAAACTCATCAACGGCAACCTGTGTATGTACAGCCATGTTAACAGACTTGAAAACACTTTAGATTGCTCACTTTATAAACTGATTTTACTTATATATGTTCTCTGAAACATTAAAATGCTGTATGATGACCGACTATAATATTGAGTACAATATCTGTTTGTTATTGAAGTGTCTAATATGTCCTTTAGCCCAGGACTGTGTTTTTATGGTGATGTGGTACAGTGGTTAAAGTCAATATGAAATCAAAATGTACACGCTATGCAGTTTACAATGTTGAAAAAAACTTCAAAATATCTTCAAACTATGTTTACCACAGGCTTTATTTTACTTAAAAAAAACCCATAGGAAAATCTCCAGGAAACCGCTAGCCAATTAGACTTCTGGGTTTTGACGTCATCCCTGCACCACTCTATTGTGCCCTTGAGCAAGGCACTTAACCTCAGATTCCTCCAGGGTGATTGTCCCTGTAATACGTTCATATTGCCATTCTAAGGCAACTGTGCACAAAAAAAGTCTCTCTAAAGAAATCAAACTGCTAGGTCTGAAACTAACGCTTATTACTATTGTTAGAGCACACAGTGGAATTTCATCCCTTGCTCCAGTTGCTTTTGCCGTCCACTCCCTCTCTGTTCCTGGCAGTGGATCAGTCAATAACAGCATTTCTGAACTTTGAAACAGGGAGTTCTATTTGGGGTGTGGAAGAGCCTGGGGAAGATTTCACCCCCTCATGACATTCATGAGATAAAAACCAGGATCACAATCCCATTCCTCTCTATTGAGAATTTGTCTTATGGCATGTGGACTTGGAGAGTGGACAACTGCACTGGACCTCACTCCCACACTTGCTCGAACACACCCACACTTAAAAAATACACAGACACTAACTTATAGTATATGAAGCGTATCAACAATCGTGCATCCATTTGCACACTACGATTGTGTATTTATAATTGGAATGCTTTGTGTGTGTCTTTCAGCTGCAGAAATTGAGCATGTTAGCAGCCTGTTCCAGGAAAAGCAGGCAGAGCTGCAGTCGGCCATGGTCAAGGTGGACCAGCTCACGCAGCAGCTAGACGATCTGCGACGGGGGCGTCTCAATGGACTACAGCCTCTGGGGGGACCAGTGACCAGCAATGCTGCACTGGAACTTCGCAAACTCTACCAGGAACTGCAGGTAGGCTACATGATGTGATACTGTACAGACTACAGTATAGAACTTTTTTTGTTAACTTTGATTGGATACACAAAGAAAGAGAGAAAGACTGAGACCATGTGTTGGTGGTTGTGATGCTGTTTGTTGTTTTTGTTCCAGTGCAGCAACTCATGATAACACGAATGGCCATCGGAATCAAACTAGCCACTAAGTCAGACTGTTTATCTTAAATATATTGGACTCACTTGGGAAAAGTAATAGGAAATAGACTTTCTTTTAATCCGTTAATGCAGTTTGATCATCAAAAACGATTTTATTCCCCAGTGATTTTTTTATATATTTTAATGCGCTTTCCTGTTTTGCCACACTTGTTTATTCTTTCCTAAATCTTCTCTGAAGTGTTTTGTGGTACAGTTTGCGCCCCAGAGTGATATTGCATAAAATATTCAGATTATAGCGTGTTTTCAAATTCCAAAGACATTAGTTGCATAAACATGTGACATTTGATGAGATGGGGAAAATATTCAGATGCAGTAACATAATCATCAGTTCTGTATGCGTGTGTATGACGCATGTATGATTGTATTAACATTTAGATCCGGAACAAGCTAAATCAGGAACAGAACAGCAAGCTACAGCAACACAAGGATATGCTTAACAAGCGTAACATGGAGGTGACCATGATGGACAAGCGTATTGGGGACCTCAGAGAGCGTCTCTACAAGAAAAAAGCAGAGGCAAGTGATAAAGAACCAGCCTGCAACTGCAGTGCCACATGCAGATTAGTACACCAGATCTGTAATATTACATTGAGCTGCATTGTAAATCATTACTTAATGGTTTTTAAAGAGACCCTGGAATTAGTTAAACCCAGCATTTTAAGCTCAAAGGATTTTGAAGCAAAGTGTTTGACCTCTCATATGCATACAAATTGCATTCAGTGGTGTTTGTTGATATAAACGCTGCATATTTTTAGGTGTGAACACTAGTACTGTATTGACTAGCCGTTTCTTGCAAACTTGTCTCTATGGGGTTTGATTAACCATTCTTCTTCTCTACAGCTTGGCCGAATGAGTGGTCCTCCCTCCCCTCAGCCCACCCCAGGCAGTTCTGGGCGGGTGGCAGCAGTCTGTCCCTACATCCAGATACCGGTACCCGGGAGACAGGAAGGAGGCTACACTTTACCTCCTGATCCCCTGAAGCCACAGTCTCTCGCCACTTCTGCTACAGTCAACCATGCTCGTTCCAAGTCAGGTCAGTCTTTCCTTTTATAACTTGACAGAATTTTGTAACCATAAACTGCTACAGGAATTCTGGAGATTTGTCCAGGGATTAATGCATCATTGAGAAAAGTCTCGGTGCTCTTACACAGAAATGTCCAAATAAGCTCCCTGTGGTAAAACGATGAGCATCATATGGGTATACATGGTTCATGACCCCAATGAGCAAGATAGTACTACATAAATGATGATAGATATATAATCTCATTATGCTTGCCTCTTGAAGGCTGTGTGTATCAATCACTCAACAGCAGAACTCTGCTCACCGGCTTTCCTTGTGAAAATGAATCTTCTTTCTCACCACTACTGTAAAATCATTCATTCAGCTCAGTTCAGATTTCTTTCTATGCTTCACTTATTTTCCTGACATGTCACAGTAGCAAGTCTTTATCATTCTTGGCATCATAGTGCTAACAATACAGTTGGATGAAGAATTGCAGTATCTCTTTCCATCTAAAAGGGGAGCTCATAAGCACCAAGTTTCGAAATGTATCTTTATTCAGATATTCTCATCAATGTCATACTAAAACATCTTTATGTTTGTTTTTTCCAGCCTTTATCGCTAACATGCTTTTTCATTTTCTCATGTCTGTCACCTTTTATCTCCTCCCCTATTCGTTTGTCATGCTTGTGTGTCACATTTGGGGGCGGCGGGACAGAGGAAGACAGGGTGAGGATGCCTGCAGGCCCATGGAAGGTCTCAGACTTAGACATCATAGTGGACCCTCTGGTGCAATCCTCAGAGCCTAAAGATGGGCCAGAGGCCCCCACAGACTCCGACTGTACTTCTAGTGAGTTTTTTGGGCATGATATCAAGAAGAAATCTTTGATCAGAGTGCATAAAACAGGATTGCACTTCTACTTACAAGACAGATATTTGCCTTTATAAGACATTTAAAAACCATGTTTGATTTTATGTTCTAGATAAATAATATATAAAGACACGGTGAATTGATTTGATTATAAATTATTCACACACACTGACATAATAAATATACAAAAAAACACTAGCTTGCACTTAGTTTGTCAGTACCCATGAGGCAAGTCCTTTGCATAATGTGCTACCTCGTGGGTACTGACAAACAAAGTTCATAAAATGGCAATGTAATCCCCAACCATTATTGATCTTAAAAAGCACACTTAAAAGTACACTTACTATTCCATATCCCAGTAGTCACTAAAGTTAGATCCACATGACTCCTAAAACCCTGAACTGAACTAGTGGAAAAAAAGTAGCTATTATGTAACAACTTTATTTTTGTAAGTAGTCATGAAGATGTCAGGCTGGCCTTAAGAATACATAACAAAGGACTGTATTCAACCTTTAGCATATTTAATTCCAGGAAGAATTTGACCTATTTCGAGAAAAGAAATCCCCATATGTGATAGAGTTTAGTCATTTGCTTCACTGCATTTCTCCTTTGTGGGACTTGGCAGTCGACTGCCAGTGAGTTTGATGGCGTATCTGTCAGACGGATGGGATAAACATGCGTCATCGCCCGTGGCTTTGACAAGCAGAGCAGTGGACTTGGACACATAGGCTTAGTAATCCATTTAACCCAAAGAGAGCTGGATCTGTGCAGAGGACAGGACAGAAATATACCCCACTCAAGCCACTGATTAGAAGTGTCCTGATGTCACAGGGGTCAGAGATGTGAGTGTAGTCCCATTCGAGACTCATCTCCTGCTTTAATGACCTGAAGAGCAGGTCAGTCTGTGTCATAATGAGGCTGACTGGAGAAAGAGCATACACGTCTTTGTCTGTTTCAGTCTAACTCATACTGCTGTGCTCCCTACAGCCAATGATGCAATCTGGCCCTCCTTCAGCAATAATAGGGTTCCTCTAAAACCTCCAGACTGGAAGGACACAAGTCAAGATCATAGCAGCAAGATGGGTACCTCAGACAAGGTGAGATTAAACAGTCCTCCGTAGAACTTAAGCACAAGTTCTACTGAAAGACATCTTTTGAGTCTTGCTTAACTCGTGTTTTTTTTTTTTTTTTTCTTTCACTAGGAAGCCCCTAAGCTGTTAGGGACAGTAACAGCATTGTCTAAGCAGCCTCCACCCATCTATGGAACCTATCCCAGTGCAGGCCATCACTCCACAGTCTGTGCCACCAGCTCTTTGCCCCGCTCTGCTCCTGGCAACTTAGGCTGGCAGAGAACACCCCCTGCCTCTGGTTCCTCATCACAGCTGATCCAACAGCGGATAACAGTGCCTCCCAGTCCTACACCTCAGTCTGGATCAGCCCTCTTCCCTCAGGGTGAGAGGACAGAGCCTCCTCTTGCTGTGGCGGTGCGTCCCTTTATTCCAGACAGAGGGTCCCGGCCCCAGTCTCCAAGGAAGGGTCCTGCCACTATGAACTCCAGCTCAATATACAATATGTACCTGCAGCAGCCTACAGCCAAAAATTACTCCAGCAGCAGCAGACCTGCTGTTAAAGCAGGTAAGAAGCATTTGCATTGGTTCCACATACAGGTATGGAAATTAGCTTTCCATATTATAATTATGCATGTTCCCTTCTATTCAATATGCTTTCTTTTAATTTGCTTCCAGTATACGGAAAACCAGTTCTACCAGGCTCCACCTCTCCCTCTCCAGTTCCACTCTACCAGCAGTCCTTCACAGATGAGGTCGACAGAGAGGCCCAAGAGAGCACTCCCTTACCTCCACCCAATGTGGAGAACATCCCTCGCCCTCTCAGCCCCACCAAACTGACCCCTGTGGCCCACTCCCCTCTCCGTTACCAAAGTGACATTGACCTGGAGGTGCTGAGACGGAAATTATCCAATGCTCCCCGACCTTTGAAGAAGCGAAGCTCCATCACAGAACCAGAAGGACCCAGTGGACCTAACATCCAGAAGCTCTTATATCAGCGCTTCAACACCCTTGCAGGGGGCATTGAGAATGGAGTGGGTGGTACACCTTTCTACCAGCCTGACAGTCCTTTGAACTACATGGCCACAGCCCTAGGTGATGTGGACACTGCCAATGGGAACCTGATGGAGTCAAGCATGTTAGCTGAGCCTTCAGCAGAGCTGCCAATCTCAATCCCTCCTCCCACCTCTTCTGTGTCACCTACAGCTGATGACAATGAGAACCAGCTGACACATCTATGTAGTGACTCAGGGGGTGCCCAGGCGGATGGTGCCTCAGACCCTTCTCATAAGGACAACCATGAGGACAATCATAACAACAACCACACAAATGTGGACACACAATCTAGTCCAGTACCAGAAGCCCATTCCCCTGCAGAGCAGGACACCACAGCACAGTCAGGCACTCCTCCTGGTGCATCTATGGTGAGTTGGCTCTAGCTTGTTGGTTAGGGTCATGTCTAGATGTAGCCCTCATTCTGCAAAAAGTTTTGTGAGACTCACAAGCAACATCCATACAAAGAGTCCTGCAGAAATCCTTTAACCCTAACCGTGGTAGCAGAATGAGTTTATCAGACTGTTGGCTATATCAATTAGCATAGCTCTGATATATTCATTTTGGGGGGTTTTTCTTCTTCAAAAGATGTGGCTCAAAAGGCAAGATGTTAGTCTTTGAAATATGAAAACTAATAGATTTTTTCACACTGCAGGTCAAGCGCACCAACTTGAAGAAGCCTGGCTCTGAGAGGACAGGTCATGGCTTGAGGGTCAAGTTCAATCCTCTTGCATTGCTTTTGGATGCATCTTTGGAGGGCGAGTTTGATTTGGTGCAAAGGATTATCTACGAGGTACTATTCATTTGCCATACGCCCCTTACACCTTGCTTGAACTAGTCTCAGTAGTAGCTTGTCAACTGTTTCCTTCTCAAATTGTGTTTGTTTTACTCCATCCTCAGGTGAACAATCCCAGCACTCCAAATGATGAGGGTATTACCCCTCTCCATAATGCGGTATGTGCAGGTCACCACCATATTGTAAAATTCCTGCTGGACTTTGGGGTCAATGTCAATGCAGCAGATAGTGATGGATGGTGAGGACTATCACTTTTGTCTGATACTGGAATATTGAACATCTGTTGTCATTTCATATTGTACAGATATGAAATTCTCACTCATAAAGTGATGTTAGCAGTTGCTAACTCTATCTCACTTTGTGATCAGGACACCCCTGCACTGTGCAGCTTCATGCAACAATGTTCATCTTTGCAAGTTGCTGGTGGAGTCTGGAGCTGCCATTTTTGCCACTACTATCAGTGATGTGGAGACGGCAGCAGACAAGTGCGAAGAGATGGAGGAGGGTTATGTCCAGTGCTCTCAGTTTCTATATGGTAATATCAGACACATTTTCTGGTTTTGTTATTTTTACTATTAAGAGTTTCTAGAGTAGGGGCTGTACATGATTTTGAAAGCAAATTCATCTGTATTTCCCTTTCAGGTGTACAGGAGAAGCTGGGCGTAATGAATAAAGGGATGGTTTATGCCCTGTGGGACTATGAAGCTCAGAGTGCAGATGAGGTGTCCTTCCATGAGGGCGATGCTCTTACCATCATGAGTCGTAGGGATGACAGCGAGACAGAGTGGTGGTGGGCCAGACTTAATGACAAGGAGGGTTACGTACCACGCAACTTGTTAGGGGTACGATATCTGTATAGGCATGCATTTATTTCTTAAATGACACTGTTATGCATTACAATATTTTGTTTCAATGTAAGGCATAGAATGAGAAAGAATCGACCCTGTAAATTTGTTTAAAAGGCAGGTTCTCCATCAGTAATTGTTGTTCACTGTTGCCATTGTAGCTGTACCCAAGGATCAAACCCAGGCAACGTTCCTTGGCATAGGTGGCCAGAAGAGACAGCGCAAGCTCCTGTAACAGCAGTTGGCATGAAGCTGCGGGATGGCGTCCTGTCTTTGCCATCACCCCAACACAGAACACACAGATGATGGAGAACGTCTGATGCTGGACAAGAGGGAATAACCGAAGAGTGGGCAATTCAGTGGTCTTCCGTTTGCATCCCAGATTTTATTCGTCACTTTGATGTGTTGTTTTTGCAGTATCCCTCTTACCCATATATCTGTTGAGGAACATGTTAGCTTTTCTGACCTCTTCCACAGTGAAAACCTCCTGAGTATATGTGTGTGTGAGAGAGTTTAAGAATGGGATGTTACTGTCAGAACGGGACGTGTATGTGATGATAAGAGTTGGTGACAGAGTATGCAGTCTTGGATTCCAGTGTTTTGTGCTCTGTGGTTATCATCAGGCGAAGAGGAAACTGAAGGGACTGATATTTCATTTCCCACGGTTAGGAAGTTGCTGATTCAGGGAAAAGGAAGGAAAGTGCTGGAAAGTGTTTAGAAGAGACCTTGAGGCTGGTCAAGCTTCTGATGGATAATAAGGAAGTGGCCTGGAATGGAAACATGTATATTTTTATGTGTGGAGAATTATGTGGACTGATGGAGGTGAAATTGTGTAGTCATCTATGAGGAACTGAGTTTTAAAAGGATGCTGAAAGAAAACGGATGCCATAAAAACTAATGCAGTGGCTGTTTTCCCATCAACCAGGGGATATTGACAACACATCACATAAAACCTATATTTCCATGCTTTATTTAAGTTGGGCTTGATTTTTTTATGCTACATGATCTTTTCCCTTTTTAAAGGTTGTTTATTTAATTGAAATGGAAAAAAAACTCTTTAAACAGCTTGATATAGACTTTTATGGCTGTCAAAACAGGCAGGATCTGCCTTGTGTTTGTGCTGCCATACAAGAGCCATTAATGCAATGTCATGTATATGTGCACAATAAAATTTCCACATTGGGACAAAGTCACATGTTGCATTGACTGGATTTTTTCACAGCCTGTATTCTATGCAGGAGTATGATGCTGTGTAGCCTACTCTTTGGGGTTTTGATCTTGAAATATCAACATAGATGCATTTGTTGTGAAGTTTGATATATGTCTGAAGTTTTTTTCTTGCGTTATTTTACTTCATTACTTTGTTAGCTTTAAAATAAATGCTTATCATATATTTAGAAAAATAGACCATTAGAAAGCAGTTGAGAAGTATCATACAAATTTTAATAGGCTATTTAATACGTTTAGTTAAATATTGGATTTAGACATATGTTTCTCAATTTCAGGAAATCATTGCAGGGTACTCCCATGAATGAGTAACTTAGTTTAACCTGACATTACATAATTACGCAAGCTGTCATGGTTTATCTAGCGGTCTTGAACATTCGTTCATTAGTGCTCGATTGCTTTATTGTCAGTAAACGAACTTTGAACTTCTAGACCTACTCATCTTCAAGAGAATACAACGCCACGACGCAATAGGTGCGTAGACCAGAGTGAAAATACAAATTGTCTGTATATATGTTTAAAACTTAACATAAGTGCAATGCATGGCTTAAGAAAACCCAGGTTAACCTAGGCTACAACTGAAAACGCTGGAAATCTCAAATTTCTCAAAATGTTCGTCACAGTTTGTACAGTTACCCACCGTAACCGGTTGTCCACTTCCTCCCGTATTAACTGTATTTCAGAAAATTATGAGCAAAATGTCAAAACAAAATGGATTTCATGTCGTCACCCCACTTCTCGAGAGCGCGGGCATGTCTAAGCGGATGGGGACTACCGTGTTTCTGAAGATGGAGAGCGCACAACCCACCGGTTCCTTCAAAATCCGTGGAATAGGACACATGTGTCAAAATGTGAGGAAATATATCGGTGCATTTCATCAAATCAAGCACCACAATATTTGTTTGACTAAACACATAAAGCTGTTAAATGTTAACGATGTTGAAAATCATTCACTGAATCAAACGTTTACTTCCCGCACACTGCTATGCCTCTAGTGCGCGTTCACACTGCCCTCTAGCGCTTATTAAAGGAACGATTGCATATAGCCTATTATTCTGATAAACATATTTTTTATTCCTTTATAAGGTTGCAAGTTCAAACAAGTCGAGAGGTGTCATTTGTTCTTCTGGTGAGTGTAATGGTAAACATTAAAATGTATTTCCCAGTCATATGGGCACCATTAACCTATTAAATCATGTAGGCCTATTCTATCTCTCTGTCTCTGTGCGTATATGTAGGTGGTAATGCTGGTATGGCCACAGCATATGTAGCAAGAAAACTCAACCTGCCAGCCACCATTGTTTTGCCCTCATCGACGCCTCAACTGGTAGCTCAAAAACTTAAGGACCAGGGAGCTACAGTCAAAGTTGTGGGCAAGGCAAGAGCAAAATACCATCACAGTTATCTTAAATCCCTTTTATTCCCGATATAATGCAGTTACGTTGTCTTATCCTATCTTAAATCATTTACATGACAATGTTTTTATGTGACGTTGTAGGTATGGGATGATGCAAATGCTGAGGCCCTACGATTGGCAGAAAGCGAAGGTCTTACTGTAATACACCCGTTCAACCATCCTCTGGTCTGGTGAGTTTATATGTATAAATAGTTTAAGTTTTCACACAAATGAAAAGTTGTAAAAAAAACAACCTGTCTCTTAGGAAAGGTCATTCCAGCATTGTACATGAACTCAAGGCCTCACTGCCATCCAAACCTGGAGCCATAGTGCTTTCCGTAGGGGGTGGTGGTCTGTTTTGCGGGGTGATGGAAGGGCTGGATGAGGTAGGCTGGGGCAATGTGCCTGTCCTATGCATGGAGACCGTGGGTGCCGATTGTCTAAATGTTGCTCTGAAAGCCAGAGATCTGGTTATGCTGCCTGACATTACAAGGTATAAATGAACAAATCATCTTGAATTCATGAACACATTTTTTTTGTTTGCTTAACTGAATCTTTCTGATATTGACTGCTTGTGCTTGCAAGTGAAGCAACGTGTTTGGGAGCAAAAATGGCATGCCAGCAGGCGTTTGAGTACAGCAAACGTCCCAATGTCATTTCAGAGGTGGTGACAGATCTACAGGCCCTGGAGGCAGTGGAACTGTTCCTGGGTAAGTTCATTGCTATGATTAAGGCCACCAAACAGCTCAATAACAACAAAGCTTGCTTTGCTATCGATTACTGTATACTGTATGCAGATGAGGAGCGTGTGTTGGTTGAGTTAGCCTGCGGAGCATCATTGGCTGCTGTATACAGCGGACTCATTCAGAGGCTACAGGAGGAGGGACGCCTTCCTAAACTGCTCGACCCGCTGGTGATGATTGTGTGTGGGGGTGGCAGTGTGAACCTGCCTCAGCTTCGGCATCTACAGGCAGTCATACGGAAATGACCACCACATCTTTACGTTCTCACACTGAGTAGCACTGACATGTTGTGTTGCATAAATCAAAAGATAAGGATAATCTGCTGTATTTAAAACCAATATTCTTTGGATTTTCTGTAACCTTGCTTTAGTGAAATGCTATTTGTGTGATAAAATCATTTGAAGGAGTTGAATGTTGTCATTTACTACCTGTGACCAGCAGGTGGTGCTAAAGTTTGTCGTTTTGATGTGTGTTGCTTTAAGCAAGACACTTCAGGCAAAAACTTTTTTTCATGCTCTGATCAATTTTGAGATATTGGACAGTGTAAATGCAAATCTACAAATATGATAATGATAATAATAGAAGAGAAGAGAAGCATTCTTAAGGTTTTAACAGTTTTCTTAATGTAAATTCTATTTTCAGCTTAGTGATTTCAGAGATGAAAATCACTACTAAAAGAAAAAAAAGAAGAATATCTTTTTATACACACTCACCAGCCACTTTATTACATTTTTACATTTACATTTATTCATTTAGCAGACGCTTTTATCCAAAGCGACTTACAAATGAGAACAATAGAAGCAGTTAAACTAACAATAGGACAATATAGTGCTATACCCTTCCCAGTTTAATGTAACGCAGTAGGCTACGTGTAGCCTACTTTTAAAAAAATAAAAAATTATAAAGAAAATAGATATAGAATAGAAGACAAAATGTTAGTATTAATGGATCAAGTGTTGCCGAAAAATATGCGTCTTCAGCCGTTTCTTGAAAATGGCCACGGACTCAGCAGCTCGGGTTGAGTTAGGCAGATCATTTCACCAGCAGTGAACAGTCATGGTAAAGGTCCGAGAAAGAGATTTTGTGCCTCTTTGAGATGGCAGTCACTTGCAGAGCGCAAGTTTCTGGATGGCACGTAAGTCTGTAGTAATGAGTTTAGGTAGGAGGGAGCAGAGCCAGTGTTGTTCTGTAGGCAAAAGTCAGTTGAATTTGATGCGAGCGGCAACTGGCAACCAGTGCAATTTTGTGAGGAGAGGAGTGACGTGTGCTCTCTTCAGACCACTCTAGCTACAGCATGTTGGATCAGTTGCAGAGGTTTGACAGTGCAAGCTTGAAGACCTGCTAGGAGAGCATTAGCCTACAATAGTCCATTACAATAGTTATTACTGATGTAATCGAAATTATTCAACCCCCATTGCAAATCAGGTTTATTGGCCAAATTTACAGACTTTCAGCTGTTTGCAATGAACAAATCAAACTAAAGTAATTGAATAACTCAACACAACAAATGATTCAAATGGTTTCCCCAAATTCAACTGAAAAAGCAACTTTTAGTGACTTCTGCAGTCTCAAAATTATTCAACCCCCTGAATAAAATCCCTCACAACAGCACAAATCTGCAAAACAGGTGTTGTCTCAAACACACCTGATGCAACTAATCAAGGGCTTCATTAGTTGCACTAGGGTGCTTTAGCTAGAACATGTGAAATATCTGAACTGGCTAAGTTTGTTGAGTGCCACCTTTGACTGCATGTTAGAAATATGGGTAAGTCAAAAGAATGGTCCAAAAAGTTAAGAGAATATCGCCCTTCACAACCATGGAACAGGATACAAAAAGATAGCAGAGGCACAAAATCATATAAATAAGCCACAGAAGTTTTGGGATTCTGTTCTGTGGAGCGATGAAACTTTTTCTGCCCTATGGATCAGCGGTATGTCTAGAGGAAGAAGAATGAAGCATATGCTGAAAAGAACACTGCCTACAGTTAAGTATGATGGTGGCTCGGAAACCTGCAGTGTGTGGAAGGCAAGATGGATTCATTGAAGTATCAGGAAATCCTAGGAGAAAACCAAGAATATTACTGAACTGGAGGCATTGCTCATGAGGAATGGGCTAAGATTCCTCAGAAACGCTGCCAGAAGCTGGTTATACATCTTGTTTACAGCTGGTCATAACAGCAAAAGGTTACTTACTACTATAAGTACTAAAAATGTTTGCCATGAGGGGGTTGAATAATTTTGAGACTGCAGAAGTCTCTTTTAATGACAAGTTGCATTTTCAGTTGAATTTGGGGAAACCACTTGAAACATTAGTTCTGTTGAGCTATTTTAATTATTTTCGTTTGATTGGTTTATCGCAAGAATCTCCAGTTCCACCTGTTGGAAACTTCAGAAGCGAAGACCAGGAGATTTTGTTGAATCTTCAGCAGGATTCTTTATTGAGAACATGAGCTGTTGATAGCTGCAGTCATCAAGTCTCACTAGTGTACATTAAAGTTTAGATTTTAGGGGCAGTGCTTAGAAATGGAGATAAAGTACCTGGCTGACGACCTTAACAAATCATGCAAATGAAGTATACAGTAATAGCAACCCACCCCAGACTCTAGAATCTAACTAATTCAAAGATTGGGAGAGGGGCTCCAAGAGCCAATAAAGACAAAAGGTGAGACTCTCAGTAATCTGGCTCATTTGACTTACAATAAAGAGAACAGGACTGGCAGGAATCTCTTGCAGGAAACTTTGCTTTGCACCTTAAAATGCTAAATTCAATGTAGCCTACTCCACCTTAGTTTTTCATGTTATGTTATGTAAGGACAAGATCAGCAGATCTTAAACAGATTCTTAAATTTGTAATCCCACACACCACATCCCAGAGGTGCTCTATTGGATTGAGATCTGGTGACTTTGGAGGCCATTTGAGTAGTCAACTCATCGTCATGTTTAAGACTCATCAGACCAGGCAACGTTTTTCCAATCTTCTGTTGTCTAATTTTGGTGAGCTTGTGTGAATTGTAGCCTCAGTTTCCTGTTCTTAGCTGAGTGGCACCTGGTGTGTCTTCTGCTGCTGTAGCCCATCTGATTCAAGTTTCGACGTGTTGTGTGTTCAGAGATGCTCTTCTGCAGACCTTGGTTGTAACAAGTGTTATTTGAGTTACTGTTGTCTTTCAATCAGCTCTAACCAGTCTGGTCATTTTCCTCTGACCTCTGGCAACAACAAGGCATTTCCACTCACAGAACTGCTACTCACTGGATATTTCCTCCTTTTCAGACAATTATCTGTAAACCCTAGAGATGATTGTGCGTGAAAATCCCAGTAGTTCAACAGTTTCTGAAATACTCAGACCAGCCCGTTTGGCACTAACAACCACGCCACGTTCAAAGTCACTTAAATCACCTTTCTTCCCCATTCTGATGCTCAGTTTGAACTTCAGCAGATTGTCTGGACCATGTCCACATGCCTAAATGCATTGAGTTGCTGCCATGTGATTGGCTAAGATATTTGCATTAAAAAGCAGTTGTATAGGTGTAATAAAGTGGCTGGTGAGTGTATATTTTCTCATTATATATATTTTCTTGTGCACACACAAAGTCTTCTGGTATTGGAACTAGGCCTACAGAAATAAATAAATAAATCAAAAATGTGAGAGTATAATGTAAACCACTTGGCTGTAACTCAGGAGCTGATTTGTTTCCTAAGGCTGTTATAAGTGGACTTCATGATCCATGTAAATAACGATGAAATTACCAAGTGCTTTGTCATGTGATTGGGAAAAGGCAGGTAATTGTGTTAGAACAGAGACTGTGGTTGTGGTACATTACAGGCTTTATGCTGCGCTGAATGCCAGGCAATACAAGATACTTCACTGTGGTTAAGATATTGTCCTGCTTCTGACATGAGCAATGTTCTTTTTGCATTGATTGATGATTGTTTGAAATGACTGATACATGAGAATGTTTATCTAGTTATACATTATTGAATAGCTTGAATAAGAGAACGTTTTAGGGAACCAGCTCTTTGTTGGTATTAAAGTTTCTGCCAAGATTGAAAATACCTAATTGGCTTTACGATGAGAGTGCATTTAAGCTTCTCACAGTTTTCAGTCCTAAGGGTTAAATGCAGATCAAAGCCGAGAGATTGATTTTGAGCCCCACAGATAATCTACTCTACTTCTGGCCACGTTTATCTGTACTCTGGAGGTTGTTAAATACACAAGGCAATGATATGCAGGAAGTTAATGCTTGAAGTTGATGTCTTTGTAAAGAATATTTGTGCTATCTGATAGCGTTAAAGGAACAGCTACCCCAAAACTGAATGTCCTTCCAAAACCATATGACTTTATTTCTTCTGTGGAAAAGCAGAAAGTCCTGACGGCTCATTTCCATAAGAAAGTGAACAGGGACAGAACCCCAGGTTTGATGTCATCATGTCTCATCGATGACGTCAAACGTGGTTTAACTTGTCTTGATGTACCTTAGTTCAATGTGGAAGGGCAAGCTGCAGAGGGGACGTTTTTGAGCAAATAATGCGTTTTTGTTTTACGCAAACCAATTGAATGGCTTCAGAAGACATGAAATACAACAATAAATGTATATTTCATTTAAATATTTTATTGTGCTTATTGTCATTTTTGGAGCTCAACAGTCCCCTTTCACTTTAATTCTATGGAAATTAACAGCTTGAACATTCTGCTAAATATTACAAGGGTTTGAAACAACTCAAAAGTGAGTAATGTCAGAGTAACTATTGCCTTAACTATCTAGTATCTTGATAGAAAAGTTTTATAATAGGTACTTTTAGAAAATGTTTCATATACCAAAATATTGAGGCTGCAAAAATAAAAAAAAGAAGAAGATATTAATAATTTATCAAGGACACATTAAATTAAGCAAAATTGGCAGTAATAACCTTTAAAATGTTACAAAAGATTTACATTTCAAATAAATGCTGCATTTAAAATTTTATATTCATTAAAGAACCCTGAAAAAATATTAAGCAGTTTTCAACACTGATAATAAGAAAGGTCTCTTGAGCAGCAAATCAGCATATTATAATGATTTTTGAAGGATCATGTGACACTGAAGACTAATAAGATTGAAGATTGAAGAGTAATAATGCTGAAAAATCAGCTTTACATTACAGGAATAAATTACATTTTAAAATATATTAATATATCAAACAGTTATTTTAAATTGTAACAAATTTCACAATATTAGAGTTTTACTGCATTTGTATTCCGATCAAATAAATGTAGCCTTGGTGAGCACAAGAGAACATCTTCCAAATTTTTGAACGATAGTGTATGTCATATATGCTGTATTTGCATTGGTTTATGTCTCAGTGTAGTTTGTTGTAATATACAGGGATTTCCTAACGAATTATGCTCAGAATCAGTAATTACTGTGTTATTTTAAGGGTCGAACAGGCGTTATGGATAAATCATGTAATCCAGAGAGAATCCTTCTGGCTTAAGCAGTTTTAAAGAGCTGTTTTTTTAGCCGCTTATAGAGAGCACAGCCTCATTCCTATTAGTTCCTGTATAACAATATGCAGACCTGTTTAAATATTTACACACCTCTAAAACTCTCGGCCCCAGTCCTTAGAAGCCCTCTATACATTAAACAGACTTTCCTTCCAACCATGACGCTCTAGTCTGGCATACTGACTCTGAGGATACAGCTTTGGCTTCTGAAAAGACATTTACAGACTGCCAAGACAATGAGGCACGTGGAAAGCCAAGTTGTCCTTGGTGAGTTTTCGGACTAAAGATCTGTTGCCAAAATAGCCGAAGGAGAGATGGTGATCATGTACAGTTGTAGCGGGGAGTGGAGACAGAAATTGTAAACTTTTTTTTTTAATAATATGTATAAGTAAAAGATGTGGAAAGTGCATAGGAGAGTGATAACAGAGGGCAAAGTCATCATAGTCATGGCAGTAGCGGTGATGACACCGCAAAAGCGGTTCCTCTGAAAGGTTTCATAACCCTGGGTAAAAAGCGGTACTAACCCTACTTAAATTACACGTGTGAAAAGTTCCTCAACTGGGTTTAAAACTGGGGTTAAAAATCACAATAATCTAGGGATAACGGCCCACTGAAGTGCCTTGGAACAAAATACGCAGCTTTCTATGATGTGTTGTCGTAATTTCCACTGAAACAGGAAGCTAAGGCGGGACATATTGCTTGGCTCCTCCCCCTTTTCAAATAGCCAATAGCGTTTAGTTTACCTCACAGACTGCAAGTCGCACTTGACGGCACCATGGAAGCAAATCCGAGCGCTGATGATACGTTGGATTCAATAGTAGAGGTGTGAATAAATTCTATCTTAACCAATGTTGCCTATTAATGATCAATTCAAAATTCGGACTCATGTTCAGAGAGTCAGGAACTCTGGTGAGTCTTAATTTTTTGACTAACATTAATTTCTGGAAATAAATTAGAGCAGGCAGTATGCAGTTTTGGGAATTAAAATTCGATCATGGGTTAGTGTAGCCCCATGGCCCAATCTCCATCACCAGCTGCTGCCATGCCTGTAATTCCACCAGACAGCCCACCATGTACAATCATTCCCATAATCCCATGTAAGTCTGTCTGTGGCCTGCTTTTGCCTTAATAAATCGTATGGATCTCTTCCTTGAGTTGCTTTTAAGTGGAATGAGTGCTACGTTAAATATCACATGACTTACTGTATACAGAAGTATTTTGGGAAAGGCTGTTAATGGGACGTCAATGTTCAATTGGTATTTCATACTAGTACACAAAAAAAGGAAAATAAGTATTTTTCATCTTTTATGTGTTATGCACTTTATATTGACTCATTGCACTGCCATGCTTCTGATAATTGCATCTGACTTTACATCTTACTGTAAAAATACTTTTAATAGCTATGTCTAATAATAAGTCTTGTACAATAAAAAAGAACTCAACTGTAATGAATAAATAAATAACTAATAAAATGCAATTGGAGTGGAATATTTATCCAGCCCTGGCAAATTTGTCTGAAATTTCAGATTTGCTTTGCTAATTAGTGCCCATTTTATGTTAATTATCCCGTAAGCTAATTTGGTGTTTATCAAATCAATCCTTAAAGTTTGGCAAGACTTCCACCAATGAAGGGTTTTCATCTATTATAACAGAAATCATTGTTGTGATTCAATGTTACAGAATGGAAAAGAAAGCTTTGTGACCACATTGGTATTATTACTTTTTACACTTACATTTCTAAAAAAAATGTCATTGATCTTTGATTTAACATTTCAAATAGTAAAGTAAGATATACTAATACTGTCTTTGAGAAGTGCTTTAAATTTATATTAGTAAAATGAACAAATTATAGGTCATGTACAATACAAAATTTGTCTTAGTGTAATATTTAATTAATTATATTAACATAATTGCATTTTTATTAATAGGCCAGTAGTAATTTACAGACTTACAACCATCTATATTTACCTGTTTATGAGCAATGCATGTCGTTAATTAATTTAAAATTTTAAGTGTGATTTAAATGTCCACTGTTTTGGCACTTTCCCATAACACTCGTTTCTTAAAGGGATAGTTCACCTAAAAATGTCATCATTTACACACCTTTAAGTTGTTCCAAACCTATATGGGTTTCTTTCTTCTGCTGAACACAAAAGAACACATTTTGTTCATTTTGTTCGACAAGAATGTCGGTGACCAAACAGTTTCTGCTCCCCATTGACTTCCATAGTATTTCTTTCCCATACTACGGAAGTCAACTGTCTGGTTCCCATAGCAGAAGAAAGAAACTCATACAGGTTTGTAACAACTTGAGGGTGAGTAAATGATGACACATTTTTTTTTCATCATTTTTGAGTGAACTTTCCCTTTAAGGCATAGCCTACTTAAGAAAATGAAGTATGCCTACTACATTTCCCGCATAAACATGCGTCCCTAACGGTTGCGCATGCGCACTAATTGTCAATCACAAAGCCAAAAGGGATGACGTCACCTGCCTGTCGGGTCGTTCTGTATTGTTGCACAGGGGAATGAGAGCGCAGCGCACGAGCTCAGAGCGTTCGCGGGGAGGATGGGACTGTTTACAAGGTAACGTTAAGTTCTCAATCTCAGACGTCAAACTGACAGCTACATGAGACGTTCAGAAAAACAAGTAGTGTAAATACAGCCGACTTTGGACTTCTTTTTAAGTAATTTGTCTTTAAAGGGTGGGACATAGAGATACATGCGAAATCGGCGGTTCAATGGACGAGTGATTCTCGTCAGATTTATAAAACAAATGAAACGCGTTTGTTTCCAGTTTCAGCATTCAAACGCTACCTTTTTGTAATTATTTTACTTCTTTGATCTAGTTCACTTTAGAAACTGCACTTTATACTGTGTTTATCTCACTAACTCATGACAGTTTGATATATGTTGCCATTTAAAACTCCTTTACACGCAAGATTTACTTGAGAGTTTAATTCAGACAGTAGTTGTCACTGTTTTGCCAGCTGTTTTTTGCTACTTTTCTTGAAGGACAAAGGAAAGTTAATGATTAATCAAATGGAAATCTACTTTTCATACACTGCAGTAGAAATGTTGGTATCAGAAAGTTTCTTTTGATGCGAGTTGTGTTTTGATAATGAAGTACGATGAAATGTTTTACGAAGTACGAAGTAAAACCCCACAGATAAAATATTTACACTGTAACGTTACATTTTTTTTTGCTGCCTTAAATTTTTAAGTACAGTCAACTTGGATGTTTAAGTCATTTCAACTTAGGCTATACTTTAAACTGATTTAAAAATTAGACGAATCTTGCATAACTTATAAAAAAGGTGTAAATTGCTTAACTTATTTTGATGAGTTAAAGCAATGTAAAAACGTTGTCATAACTTATTGATCATATAATATTTGTGAAAGATATTGTTAATTCACAACACAGCAGAATTGTTACTACGCTAATTTTTGGTCTGGACAGAGTAGGCTATACATTGGTTTTTAGCACATTTGTTGTAGTTTTTCCTGTATAAGCTTTGATATGTTGTTGTGACTTGTATAAGGTCAAAAATTAGGCTGTTTTTTTCAATAAGATCCGATCTATGAAAACTGAGTTTTTTGAGGCATTTTAGTCTGTTAGATTTGAGGTCATGTAATATGTTTGTGTGCTAGACAAAATTAACATTTAGTAGATGTAGCCTATGCATCTAAACTTATTGATAATATTGATCATAACCACATTTTTTGTCCTCTCCCTGATTCCACCTGCCAGTAGCTTACTACATCCCTTCAATATGTCCTTCACAAACTGGCAAAGACTGCTTGTCAAGGGTCTTTCGCATTACATGCAGTACCAAAAAGATCTTGGGGACTGATAGGCTGCTGTGTGTGTGGTCTGTTTTCTGATTGTTTGGAGGATGAATAAAATAATGCCTGGGACTATTATTTTCTCCTTTGTCGTTACTTTGACGCAAAGTGGAATGATTATGTCTGCACGCGATCCACCTCAGCATTTTGAATTATTGCAATAGCAAGCAGTTATAGCGTTCTTCTGTGATCAAGCTCACAAGCACAGACTTGCAGTGACAATGTAAGCATTAAAGCAAAGAGTCTGATGCGACCGAAATTGCTGCTCGCTCATGGATGTAATGCAGGTTCGTTCACATCGAAAATCATTGCCACATTCCTTTACATCCGCGACTGCTCATCCAGGGCCGTCTGACCTTATTAATTTGTTGCACCGTGCAGTGTTCAGCGTCTCTCGTTTAGTCACATCTATAGTACTTAACGTGCTGGGCGATAAGCCAAATCCCTCCAGCAGGGCCCAGAATTCCTGCCTGCAGTCCCGGCACTTTGTCTTTTTTGGGGGGGGGGGGAGAGGGTTGATGGTTTATGTGAAGGGTGTGTGTGCTTGTTCATGGTCGTGCACAGCAACGAGAGTTTGTTTTGGCCTAATTGGGGAGGTTGGTAGAGATGCTGACATTAGACGTGTGGGAGATGTCTTTAATTACAGAGGTGGGGTCACATTGAGACATCTTCACTATCTCAGGGCTAGAGAATGTCAAAATAGTGCCAAGATATGATACTGGGACTTCTTTCAGAGTGCAACCGATACCAGACGAAAGACTCCACCCTCCTGTGGGCTCTTCCTCTGAGCTAATCTGGTTAAGTAGTTTTTTTTAGGTTTTAAGTGTTATGTGTAGTTTCTGTGTCTCTTGAATACGTAATGTATGATGCAATATGTTGCAAATAGAAAGATGTGTAATATGTGTGCTTTTGTGGGATTTGGAGCTGGTTTACTTTTGCTGTGCAAGTGTGCATACTGAATTGAAAGTAAGAGAAGGACAAGTTGGTTTGGATATTCATGTCTCGTAATCACATTCTCGTGTTTCTTTGATAAGATAGAGAAATTGTAATCTAGTTTCAAGTTTAAAGACAACAGTCAAAGCTTTCTGCTGTATCCATGGCCACAGAGATGTCTTTAAAGCACTGTGAGGGATGGCATTCTTGACATTTGACATTCTTAGTTCACATCTGTAGATAACTTTAAAAGACAGAATGATAAATCTGTCGAAAACATACTGTCGGGTCATATTTCACCTCAAAATCAAAGGAAAAATTTATTTTATTTAAAGAAAATATATCTTATTTTTAGGACCACTGTTTGCATTGTGACCTGCAAAACCTGGCAAAAAATATTTTTTTAAATATAATATAATATGTATATTATAATTGAATATATCCATGATGTTCAATTTTCTAATTACATTTTTTGCAATACAATGATTACACTATGTTAATTAATTTATTAATTAAATGAATAAAGAAATTGGGCTTAATTGTCAATGTCACAAAGGAAAAAATGCAATGGTATCATTTTCTTTATACAACAAATAATTTATTATAGTTAGTTATAGTACAAAAGATAATGAAAATAATAATAGTAATAATAATACAAGAAAATAAAATAAAAATTATGCAATAGTTAAATAATGACAATGTCAAAAAATGATAATAAGGCAAAGAGTAGTTGGATACCACAATCAAAACAGTGTCACTTCACTGTAATGAACAACATAAACACATTTTGACATTTGTAATGGTACCTAAGGATCAAACAAAACAAGATTAGCATATAGAGAGGTGTGTGAAAAAGTGCAAGTAACAATAACAATATAAATCCCATTACTCCACAGGACGTATTTATGGCAGAGAAATACGGTTTACCAGACATAAGACAATTTCCGAGAACCTCTAATTGAATATTTAATCTTTTCCAAGTGTAGGTATAACATCAAATCCTAAAGCCAATGTGATGCTTTAGGCGGGTTTGCAGATTTCCAATGTAATAAAACCAAAAATTTAGCCAAAAAGGATGCAGAGGCAATAATGTTTAATGTCTTTGAGTCACCAAACATAACAAATTCAGCACATGACTTCTGTTGTACTTAACACACTTTAGAAAGTGTATTGAATATGGTTGACCAGTAAACAGTAAGTGTGGCATCTTATACAGGTCTTTTCAAAAATAGGATTAAAATAAGAAGCAGTCCGTTTTCTGCTTAGGTGCATACGGTGCAAAACCTTGAACTGTATTAAACTCAATAAGGAGCGAGAGGTACTACCATTCACTTTCTCTTTTGATCTGTTTTTTTTTTTTTTCTCAATGGTGGCATGCTTTGATGGTACCAGCCTCTTCTTCATCAGGTTGTATTTGAATTGTACTGCACTGCACAAGCCTGCAGAAGGAGTCGTGTGAGTGTGTGTGTGTGTGTGTGTTGATGTGCCTCAGGGTTTGTGTGCCTCGGATAAAGGAGGTGTTCTGGGAGGCCTATCCCAGCTCTGTCCAGTGTAGTGGAACAAAAGCCCAGTGTAGCTGTTTAAATTTGCCATTCTCTCCTGGATAAAGCTCGGACAATGCTCTGATCTCATGTTATTCATATTACGGTCTTGCTTGGCACCCCAGTGCTCCAAAAAGCACTGCACCTCTAACCACCCAAATGTAGGAGGCTCTTAGCATGGGCAGGGGACACAAAAACCATTGAGCTGATCTGAGCTACCATTGAGCTGATCTGTCCTTCTACAGGTTTCTGTAGAATCCATCATTGCCACAGCCCATGGCATCCTGTTGCAACACATAACTGACGCAAGAGCCCAAGTGGCATTCCTTAAGGGAGATCAGCTAAAGGTTTGCTTCTTTACTCCTCTTAAGGTGATGATACACAGGGCAACTTTTTGAGCAATGTTGCCGAGCGATTGTTGCTTGGGCACTTTCCCATTGAAAATGGGCAATACATTTCTATCTGGATAATTTAGATTGGTCGTGGTCCCTGTGTCTCATCTGGTTGCCTGACGGCAACATTGCCCAGCAACATTGCTCAGAAAGTTGCCCTGTGTATCATCACCTTTAGTTAACACCATTCTACTTTGATAGTGCAATTGTGTTTGACTGGTATTCATGAAGGCTTCTTGCTGTATAAGTATTCCCAGATACAGTATCTAGATTTTACGCTTGACAGTGGGTGGAAACGTGCCAGTTTAGATAAACAAAATCCAAAGCCATTTCCAAATGAGGTAAAAATTGCAAGAGTCGATCTAATGTTTACGCGGGACAGGTGTGGAACATATGCTGTATGCGTTTTCAAGGCATGTAATATCTCATTATTTTATACAATCCAAGCCAAGCCATGAAAACATTCAAAGCATTTAGCGTTTGCAACCAATTAATCATTCAACATTAATTTTTATTCTAAGCCAGGGGGTTTTCAAACTTGTTGATGCCACAAACCCTCAGATGATCCCCTTCAGACGGACGTATATATGTATAAAGGCCCATTGATACCATTTATTTTATTTTATTTTATTTTATTTTGGATTTTTTATCTTCTGTGGAAGCAGCTGAAAGTGAGAGATATTTTTATTTTATTTTTCTCTTCCTTTTCTTTTGTAACTCGTTTTGATAAGCCGAAAGTAAGAGTTTTTATTTTATTTTAGTTTTAGTTTTTTCTCCAGATTGAAACCCCCTATCCTCAGTGACACATGGTGTCACATGGCGTGACAGTGCTTCTGCATGGATTGGGTTTTAAATGATGGATTCACCAGATGGAGAAGGTGGTGGACAGCAGCCATTGTCCATTGAATCCACATCAGAGGCTCATATAATTTACATACAGAGGCGGCAGAAATGGCGTAGCCTTGAACTCTACTTGCACCAGGAAGACAGGCCGACAATTAATACGCTTGGGGATTGAAACAAAGATGTTTTGGAGGTCATTGTATTCAAGAGCTGAGGGCACTAGCTAGCATTGCAGAACGGAATGCCTGCGACCTGCCAGCGTTAACTAAACATTTCAGTGGGCCATGAAATGTGTGCAAATGTGGGTTTAACTTAAGTGGAAATGCAAGTTCCCAACAAGACCGCTGAGGCTGAAAATGCAATCAAGTCTGAAGGTCTCTAATTGGCTCTGAATTGTTGCCGGCACATGCGGTAGGGTGTTTCCAAACAGTAGCCAGTGGCAATGTGATTCTCGGGGGGAATTTTATTGCCCTTTTTGTTACCAGGGTGAACCAGTATGCTTCTGGTTTGGCAACGACTAGAAGCCCTTCGGGCGCACATTAGAGCAATAATGGTGGGGAAAACTGACTACATTTATCCTGCGGCGTGGAAGAAAGGCCACAGAGCTCTCAGCTTCATCCCCTAGACTACGGGCAAAAGCAAGACTGTTTGTGCCACCAGTCTTGCCAGAACTATTTCTGAAAAAAACGAACTATTTATTCACTTTCTGCTATATTTAATGAGGCCGATAATAGTTGCGGTCGGGTTAGGGAATGCTAGGTCATGTCTCGGACTTAATTATTTCCATGTTAGCTACCACTAGCTGTCAGACTTGATGGTTAATTGGTGCTTGTCGACACTGGCTGTCAGATGCAGCTATATGTTTAAGTGCAATTCAATCACAGGTTGTTTCTTAAGGGCGAGTCTCTGAGTCGTCACACCTTGAATTCATCCACCTGTGTATGACACACCTTTAATGGGGGAAAAAAATTCTTTCATGGACCCAAAACATTGACCGTTTTTTTCCGTTAAACATTAGACATAGACTTTTTAATGTAAAGGGGTGGGATTTATTCGAACAGAAAGCTCAGATTGTTTTGAACTGCTGTGGATTAGATTTGGTTCCTATCAAATAAAGAGGAAAGGAGGACACTGTTCCCCGATTTGGACTGACTGCTGTGTTTTCAAGATCTTTCTGGCACATTTTACTATTACAATTTTGCTTTGTTTGGACAGTGACTTGAAGAAACAGGATTTCCCCTCTTTTATGGCCACAAAAGAGGCTTTTTTGCTGTGTAACGAGTGGGTGTGTTGCTGTGTTTATACGACTCTTGTGTAAATGAAATGAGTGATTTCTGCTGGCCTTTTGTAACCCCGTACTTTTTCTATGCATCCAGTTCTGATTTATTAGAGCCAGGTTTTTGTCCATTCCATCGTAAGAGGATTTTGGCCAAAGGGAAAGTCTCAATTTCTTCACTCTGTTATGGTATTTTGAAAAGAGCAGATTGTTCTGGGATAATCCGGGTGAAGGTCAGTGCTGGGTGGTGGAATAGCCCTCTGCAGATAGTGTGTGGTCATGCTATAAACACTTTCCCATAGGCCCATGGGTCTACATGATGCACATCCTGTCATCAGTTACACCTACTTCCCACACCCGTCTCTTTACCTGACAGTCTAAGGGTGTGAGAAATCCCTCAGAGAGGATTCGGCTGTATGTTCTGAATATATCTGTTTACTCGAGACACACCTTACAACCTGAAGAATCAGATCACGTTCTTTCTCCCATACTTGCGTTTGTATCTGAATAAATGATTTGCATTTTGTGCTGTACTGATTGAAGAAACAAAGTAAAATTTTGAAATCGTTTCCTCGTTTCACAGACGGGTGTTCAGATATGTTGAGGCGTAATTAAAAGCTGGTGCTGTAATGGACTAGGCTGTAAGCGATGGAAGTTCCCTGCTGTTTGCCTTTGATAAAAAAAAAAAGACTTGGCTGACATCTTTCTTCCAACGTGAAATCTACACAATAACTGCTCATCAGTGATTTTAATTTAGTCATCAGTAACTGAAAGTGCAAAAGTAATGTATTTTCTGTGGAATTGGCATCATTAAACAAAAATGCATTTCTACACTTTATGGGAGCAGTCAATGTTTTATTTTATTTAAATGTATTGTATTGTATTATATTTTATTTTATTTTATTTTATTATTTAGCCATGCATAAAGATTTGATGCACATATGGCAATAAAAATATAGTGAAATTACAGCACTCGCAAGGCGAGCATGTAAACATCTTTATAAAACCTAGCAATTTAAAAATCTCATGTAAGTTTTTTGTTTTTTTTGTATTTTTGCATTGCAAAAATCAAATAATTTTACATCTGTAATGACATTTTTGTGTTAAACTGGATTGATTAAATTGTGAAAAGTAAGCGTTCAATACCAGAATGGTGCCAGACCTGGATGAGAATTTGCTGTCGATATTGGTTGTTGACATGGTCTAACACTGACCAGTTGGTTAACATTGACCAGCTGAAAAGGAAAGTTGTTTCAGAGACTGAACAAGTTACAACATATTTATGTTGACTTAAAGAGTTGTCTGACACTACGATATACTTAAAACGGAGAAGTTTTTCCTTTGAATTTTCCGCGTACAGACTAGGGCTGCACGATATTGGAAAAAAAATTACATTGCGATATTTTTTCCCCAACGATATATATCGCGATATTGCGTGCCATCAATCCAGGCTAAAGTCAATAATTAGCCTACCATTCCATGATATTAATAATTTCACTAAGCAAGCTGCATTACAAGTGACAAAAAGGCCACTTAATATTTTATTCCAAAATTAGAACATATATGTCAGAATTCGAAAAAAATATTTCTGTCAAAAAATCTTATTCTCTCTCTCTCTCTCTCTCTGTGTCTCTATGTTTTCGGTGCTGATGCAGTGACGCGTTCATGTAAACGGCACTTAAAAGCTGTCACAAAGAACCAGCAAAAGTAATGATTATGAATATGTAAAATATTACAATGAGACATTTTAATTGTTTATTAATAAACAAGTGTTTTCTGTAAAGATGAAGTTGACGATCTTATTTAAAACTTTCACAGAGACCTCAAACAGAAAGCACAAATCCTTTCTTTAAAGCGAATTTCGTTTTGTATTAATTGTATCTTAATATAATTAAGATACAATTAATGTATTTATGTATTAATGTATTAATGTATACAATTTGTATTAATATGATCTTCATCTTCGCAGTAGTGATCGCGTGGGAGAGAAATGCACTTTTCATACGGATTACATTATTTTATTTTGAATGGTTCTGTTTAAAAGTAGAGATTTCTGTAGATAGATATATTTATATATTTTTTTTAGGTGTGTGAGGCGAGTAGGCTACCTTTTAATCTGAGTTTCGGTTCATGGATTCAGGCGCTGGCACCTCCGTGTCGTGATTATGTCTGCTATATTTACTTTTTATTTATTTAATCCAGGAAATTGGATAATGAAACAGTGATTAAAATTAAGATACAATTAATACAATACAAAATTCGCTTTAAAGAAAGGATTTGTGCTTTCTGTTTGAGGTCTCTGTGAAAGTTTTAAAGCAGTCTTTTAGTGCTGCTTTCATAACGGTCGCGTCCGTAATGGAGAACTGTCACGTAACATTGTTTTTTCCTCATAAATGCGAACACGAAAAATAAAATACTTTAAAAAAAAGACAACCATCCACAACTTTATAACACTCCAGCAAAGTACCTCTTTTTGGTCAACATCCTCCTTTTTGTAGACGAAATAGTCCCAAATAGCTGATTTTGACTTTCTTTTTGGTACGAAATCTTTTTTTTTTTTGCGGCGGATCTTCCTCTTCGTCGCCCATTTTTAGCTATAGGATGCCAGTGAATGTTGGCTGTGAGCGCGGTGAGCTGCGGCACAGCGAACCAATCACTGTGCAAGCACGCGGAACGTGCAAGTCACCCCAGCAAAAAGCCATACAACAAACTCGTGTTTACTGTGTGCTACCCTGGTGCTACCGTTCTCTCAATACACCATGGGTGCTACTACCCTTCACATCGCATGTTCCGGCGATGTGACTATCGCTCATTCGCACATCGTGATGTCGATGTTAAAACAGAATATCGTTCAGCCCTAGTACAGACGACATCATTGTCAAAACGATCCCCTTTCACACGGATCCGCAAAAACGACTGAAAACCCTGTATTCTGGTGCCAGGCCATTAGATGGCGATGAAACACTATAGACTGAACACGTAATACGCATGTGCGTGACGTCATCGTCTTCAGAGATTTGCGTTTTTGTTGTTTACACGGAGACTGTTTTTAAAAACTTGCACTTTTGAAATCCGTTTTCAAAAGTTCGCGTTTTCAGGCACCCAAAATGCCGTTGTCGTGTAAATGAACGGCCAAAACGCATAAAAAGTTTTACGTTTTTAGTTGAAAATGGTGTCGTGTAAACAGCCCCTCAGACAGCAGACATCTGATCACATTATAAACACTGATTGATCATTCAGTTTGCATCAGACCATATCACTCCAGCGACTGATTAATCACTAATTCACGTCACTCCATTGATCTCCAACAACCAATCATTATTTAAATATTAAATATTTTTCCCCCACCTGATATTTTTTAATCAAAATGTTAGGCTACGCATAACAATGATGTCATTGTAATATTGCTTTCTGTATTGCAATGCGTCTCTCTTACATTTATTTGTATACTGAATGTCATTTACACTGCGAAGGCACAAAACAATAATGTGTTGATTCACAACTGATTCACAAATTTCAACCAAAGCTAAAATCTGAACTTACCCAAAAAACTTTAACTATTTTTTTGTTGCCTTGCAAGCAAGCTGTTTCCATCAGGAAATGTAATTGTAGTTGGGATAAATATTTCAATATATAACCAAGATATGGCAGTTAGATATTCTATTCTATTCTAAAAAGATCATCATGTTAACAAAATTGGCATATCTCGGACCTCAGATGGTAGCTGTTGTTGTGCTGATGCAGTGAAGTGAATGTATATGTGTTCACTCAACTGATGCAAAGGAGCAAAGTTCATGATCAATAATTGCTGTTGACAGACATGCATCCCCATTAGCAGTACCCACACTTCCTGACGATGACCCTAACCTGACCTCTGTGACCTGTGCTCAGCACAGGAGAGGAAAGAGCCAGATGCACTCTGGTTCGTGTCCTTTAAACAGAGGAAATTTGATCTGCGCTTGGAAACCAAAGCTTTCATTATTGCTTCCAAGTGGTATTCTGGGAAAATAATGGCATTTCATATCTGAAGCAGATTGCTCAAGTAAGGCTACCAGACACTGTGTACGTGTTTTTGTGTCTGTACAAGAGCACAGCTGATTGGTTGATGGAGATCAATGGAGTGACGTGAATTAGTGATTAATCAGTTGCTGGAGTGATATGGTCTGATGCAAACTGAATGATCAATCAGTGTTCATAATGTGATCAGATGTCTGCTGTCTGAGTGTCAGACAACTCTTTAAGTCAACATAAATATGTTGTAACTTGTTCGGTCTTTGAAACAACTCTCCTTTTCAGCTGGTCAATGTTAACCAACTGGTCAGTGTTAGACAATGTCAACAACCAATATCAACAGCAAATTCTCATCCAGGTCTGGCTCCATTGGTATTGAACGCTTACTTTCCAGTTTCCACAATTTAATCATATAGTTGCAGATGCCGTGCAATGTTGAATTGAACATGTTTTTGAAACTATTACTAACAAAAACGTTTTAAGATTTATTCATAGACTATGTAACTATGCAAACAGTATTTCCAGAAGTATGTATTCCACCAGATAGGATTTGCATGAAGTGCCTGAAAGCTGGGTAGTGCTTTGCTACAGAACCAAAAAATGGAAATAATCACTAACATCGCAGTAAAGATGTTCTGTGACAGATGTTCGGCTTTTTAATCGTCCTCTCCAGCTGTGTTTCTAAGCTAAAGGTTTGTAAACTGGAGTTAATAGACAGAAGGCATTCACAATTCTGTGCATAATCTGCTTTAACTTGTTTACTATCTTCACTGAACCCACTTTAACAAAAGCAGGCTTTATTTGTAGGCATGAAGGGAAAGCTAGTAACGAAAACATCTTTATTTGTGAGGATGAGTACATTGTTGGCAGTGTAAACCAGTTTAATATGTTTATAAAGGGTTTAAACCGTTCTCAATTTTTTTGTTTTCCAAAGAAAACGTGCAACGCTTGTTCACGCTAAAACTTGCCGTCACAATGTTAGTGTGTTGCTGTGTGGTTTCTAAGGTGGTTGTCTATTAGCCTGAGTCTTAAAGAGCCCCCTAGTCTTTAAGATATTAATGTTAATGGTATTGTTTTGTTATTTTTATGGCCTCTAATTGAAAATCCTAAGTCTTGCTTAGAAAAATAATAGCACAACTCCTCAGTAAACCTCATGATTTGAGGTCTTATTTCATGTCCGTCACATTAACAGTTCAGTAATCGTGACAGTTGCCTTAGCTACAGTGTAATTTTAGTATATATATAGCCTAGTATTTTTTTATTTATATTTTGAAATAGCTTTTATTTTTATATATTTTATTTTTTAATTTGTGCTTTTTGTCTTTTTTTTAATTATCTGTCATTTATTTTTATTTTAGTTTTAGTAAATTTAGTACTTCAACATAAACTTTTTCGTTAGTTTATTTTAAGTTAAAAAGTTCATCTAGTATTTAATTTCAGCTTTATTTCAAATTTTTAAACCGTTTTAGGTAATAATAATCAACACTGCCTAGCACACACAATGGAGTAATTGGTTCTCTATAATTCATGTTTTTTTCTCCTTGTTTGTATTCACTGTATTCATCTTAGATCTCACTCTTTTTCACTTTACACTTGTCAGCTCTCCCACTGGGCAGTGCAGAAAGGAGGTGTGGAATAGCCTACAGGAAGAGGGCGGTCTCAGTTAGACCGGGAACATCTGTCTGACTGTGTGGACGGAGCACTTATTCAGACTCTGAGCTCAAGCTTACAGTTGTAGTCAGATATTATAATATTCAGACTGCTTACTGTAAATCCAGTGGAGGCTGTGCTGTTTCGAAGAGTGCTTTTTTTGTGTGTTGATCTTGTGGAGTAGAGGGAGTTTCATCAGCTAGCCTATTTCAGGACCAGTTCTCTGATTTAATGGTGAGAGATGTATGAGCCGCTGCGGTCTGCATGCTTCCCACACCGCAGCATTCAGGGCTGAGATCAACACAGCTCTCGCTGCCTGGATTTCACGCGACAATGTTCTCTTGATGTGCCTTTCTGTGAGGTGAGCATGCTGCCTTTGATTTAGAGAAATCACTTGTGAAGTCACTTTAACATTGACGTTTTAGGGTGTTTGTTTCTGTATTTCTCAGCTAGTGTAGCTCAGTTAGAGTTTGTTGTGTGGGTTGCCATGTGACGATACATGGATCACTGTAGATAGATAAGCTTTATGCATACTTACCCTTTGGCCCCAGGCTAGGGTTGCACCACCATCCATTTGTAATTTCTCACTTAAATTGGAACATAAAAGTCCACACTATAGGCTTAGTAACTACTAGCTAGATTGTAACTTACTCAGTACTTTATTCAGTTGCACCAAAAGCATAACGTTGCTAGTAGGTCGTAAGCTCTTTGTAAAGTAATGCGTAGATTTACCTTCAATGATCCAGTAGCAGCCTTCAAATACGTGAGCAGAAGTTTCCTTCATTCTAACTTCTTTTGCTAACAGTAAAAATAGGTTTCTGTCATGACAACTCTCAGAGAGATTGGCATGGTAATGGATGTGGCAATGTTAATGTATTTGGTCTTGGCGGAATAGATTTGCTACTGCCAGTACTTTCACAGACATTGCTGCTGCATTAGTAACATACATGAATTAACCACTGTAGCAGATCTATACAGGTGGAGCTGGGGAAGGTGGAGGCTTTCTGAAAGCGTGCTGCAGACTGCTAACAGCAACACTACCAGTACTTGAATGTTGAGCTGCAGCTCATTGGCTGCTGATGCAACAGCAGCCAATCAGCTGCGCTATGTAGATAACGACCTATCAGCCTGCACCATCTAGAGTTTCATGCCAGAACTTGGTGTTTAAATATGATACTACTTAATCATGATAATAATCTGTATTTTTATATGTAACATATGATAATAATCTGTATTTTTATATGTAACATAAATAACATTCAGGAACTGTATTTGAAATGAATAAGTATCAGTAAATAAATACTGATACAAAAAAAGAAATGACATTTATCATGATTTTATTTAACATGCACAACACGGACCGATGCACACATTGGCGCGCCGTTTAGGACGGGTTTGTATTGACGATATTAATGCAAAAATACTTAGTAGTTCGTAAGTTGTAACTTGGTTTCCATTTTTCGTCAAAATTAGGCTAAGTTGTAACTTACACACAGTGCAACCTGCCCCAGATGAATTGGTGTGTGTCGTTTTAGTCCCGTGCTCATAGATAAGTGACTCAGGTGAAGCAGGCGTACTAGTTTTGACCTCACCTGAGGAACTATTTTGAATGGAATGAGACTGGTGTGCATTTTTCCTGTGGGTGTGCCAAGTGACATAATGCTTAATCAGCTATACGTAAACAGCCTGCCTATTGATGATTTATTTATCTAAAATGTTACTGTCCTTTTTGATTATGTTTGTCCATTGTGTACTGATCTGTTTTTGTTGGAGGAGGGTCCGAATTTGGACATCTGTGTGTTTGTGTATGTACATGTTCACTACACTACACTCTTAAAAATAAAAGTTCATTATTGGCACAAAAAGTTTCTTTATAGTGGAAGAGGATTTTTTTAAAGAATTATAAAAATGGCTAAGAAAGAAATAGTTCTTATTAGAACTGTTCACTGAAATGGTCCTTATATGGCATCAATGTGAAAACAAATGGAACCTACATTTTACATTGTGATTTTCACCATGGTGACATTTGGACTGTGCTTTTGTTGATGACCCTCTAATATTAATGAATGACCAGTATCAGGAGCATGTGCTATTTGGTATTTGCTTGTCCAATCACAGTTGAGCTTGAGGAAACTCATTATATACTCAGTTTGACCGCAATCCCCAGTATTGAAGCCACGGGATTAGCACATATAATACGGCCTGTCGAATCACAAACACGCCTGGCAAAAACAGACAGTGTGCGTGCGCCGGATAATACTGGCTCTCTGGACTCTGAGGAGTCTGACCCCTGGGGAATCAGGCTTAAATGTGGCTGTGGAATGAAGTTAATGTGGGTCAGGGGTCTGTATTTTGAAAACTATTTGGCTCGTCGTCTGCCTGATGGACAGCATTTTTGCATCTTTCCTCTCTAGTTGCCTTTCTTGTTTTGTCTAAGTGCTCAGGTCCCTGAGGGGTGGTGCCTATGACCCCTGTGGGACGCCTCTGCTACTGTCCTGATGTTATTGATTACACATAGTCCCATTGAGATTAAATGTGGCCATACGATGTCCGGTACACTCAACAACCTTACTATCTCTGTCTTAACAGGGACATAGATAATGTTCATGTGTGCGTGCTTGACATGACTTGTTTTTGGACATTTATCTTACATGAATGTATGCATAAAGAGATAAGATAAGGTCTTAATATTTTTTTCTGTTAAAACTTTAATAAAATCTAGAAAATTTTAAACCTAATGTAGAAAATGTATGAAGTATTAGCATTGATTTAATATCTTTTTTAGGCTATTTGTTTCAAAGTCCATGCAATATGAGTTTATCTAAAATAAATATCTAAACTAATTTATCTAAATCTAAATAAATAACTAGGCTACACGACAAACAATTACATAAGTTTTAATTGTTTTATTTTATTTATTTATTTAATTTAAATTAATTTAAGTAAATTTATGAATTTATTACATTGGCCATTTATACTTATTTAAATTTTTTTTTTATATATATCTATATATATATATTAATACAGATAAAAATACAACATGCACTCACATGAATGTGGATACATGAATGTATACATTTTATAAACATTTTTTTTTTTTTACATTTGTGTATTTGTATCTTCATTTTCGGTTTGCTTTCTTGCTTCCCATATTTTATTTTATTTATGTTTAATATTATTAATTTCATTGTTACATATAATTTGGACAAAAGCCTTTCATTTGTTTGTTTTTTTTCCACCTTGTTTTCTCGCACGACAACAGCGGATAAATCTCATGGTTGCATATGCCAATAACAGACTTAACATTGCTTTGATTAGTTCAGTAGGGATCAATACTGTAACTTGCCATTAGGAAAATTGGCTTGTGACTGCTGGATGAGAGACCAAAGGCCAGGGTTTGTTTTCTAGTCGATCATAGACTGGCCCGAGAGCTGCACTGGCTGACCTCCATTATGTAAACTCTAAAATGGAAACCCATCCGCTCTTCTGCAGTCCCACTGATCAAGGCTTCTAGAGTAATGGATTAGCTTTTAATGAGAGAGGCAGAAAAATTACAGACAATGTCGCAAGCCTGCGGAGCTGTTGGTTTAGTGTTAGTTTCATGACTGCATTTGATATCAGAGCACTGATGATGATGGATTTTTTTCCATGCAGAAGACATGGGCACTAAATGGTGCAGGGAGAGAAAATGTCACAGAGCAAATAAGGAAAGACAGACTAACAGCCACACATTCATTAGATTATTCAGTGAGGTCTGGTGTTGATGTGCTGTTGTCTTTCCCAGGGTAAAAGCTTTTTAGGTCATATCCTGGAAGAGATATGACTGCTGACTACATCATGGGACTTCAAAATCCTGCCTCATCTGTTCATACAATTGCTGTGCAATTATGCTGTTATGAAGCGCCAGGGCTTGAGTGATGTTTGCTCTGGGATGTATGCATTAGTGTTGGTTTGGTTTAAAGGCACAGTATCTTAAGACTATCTATGGAGGTCTTTACTGTGCTCTTTGTAATCAACCTGCATTAGAAAACTACTGTTCAAAATGTGTATATGAAGTATTATTTCAATTCATTTCTTTTTCTATTCTAATATATTTTAAAATGTTATTTATTCCTGTGATGACAAAGCTGAATTGTCAGCATCATTACTCCAGTCTTCAGTGTCACATGATCCTTCAGAAATGTTTATATGCTGATTTGATTCTCAAGAAACTATTGAAAATGTTGTAAACAGTTGTGCTGCTTGATATTTTTGTGGAAACAGTGATCATTTTTTTTTGACAAATAGAAAGTTTAAAAGAACAGCATTTATGCGTTATTGATATGAATATAATATTGATATAATAAAAAATACTTTAATTTAACTTTAATTTTTTATAGTAATGTAAAAGTATTTACTGTCTTAGTCAATTTAATGCATAGGCTACTTGCTGATAGGGCTGCACGATGTATCGAAATTATCGAATTTGTACGAATTTTTTTTAAATATTACGAAAAGTCTAATTTTTAGGTAGCCTCAGATAGCAGAATAGACTGGACACATGACTGTTACATACGTGTGACATGCATAATATTTAAAACAGTTATTGCAACAAAAAAAGCCGCGTAAAAAAAACTCAATGTGGTACTACTTGCACACACACAAAGCCGCCTCTTGGACAGATGGTGTGTATGTATGTATATTTAAAGTTGGCATTTTAAAATGCATTACTGTAACTGGTACTGTTGTTTAATACATTTGAACATTTTTACACTTTTAAGCCAAGCTAAAATATTTCTTAGTAAAATAAGATATAATAAAATACACCAATTTTTTTTTTATTTCTAATTATTGGCATAATATAAATCATTTAAAATTAAGACTACTTATCCAGATATCTTGTTCCTGTCACAACCGTTGCAACAGCAAAGAAAGAAAATGCAAATAGCACATAAGCAGTACATTTCCCATGACATCACTTGAGTTGTGTGCCTCTTTGAGAACTCTCTCCTTTATAAATGAAACTGCCCAAACTCTTTAGACTCTGCCTAAATGTGGTCAGACTTTTAATGAAACTGATTACAACTGTTTAGTTTAAATACACAAAGCTGAAACAGGCACACTTGTCTTCCCATGGATTTGAGGAATGTGCATATTTTATTCATCTTTAGAATGCTTATCTTTGCTTTCAAGCTATGCATGCCAGATTTGTTCATTCTATTGGCGATTGACCGATAAGCAAATAGTAATTCTGTCTCCTCCACATTCAGCCATTTGCCTTAAAACCAACAATCAGGACAGATACAATTTTCTATAGGTTCCAGACATTTTGTTGACAACTGAAGACAAAGCGCTCTGTGATCTGAAGCTAAGCAAGTGTTTATGACCATAAGTAATTACCAGTATTTTGTGCAATACTGGTTGGAATTATAATTGCTTCTTTCACTTTATATCTCTTAAGATCTATCTGTGGAATGAGGATAATAAGAATGTTTTGCCTCTTTAAGGCAAATCAGACCCTTCTGTCAGATCAAATTAAAAAATAATTAACATCCTGGCATTTAGCCAAGGGGTAGGCGGTAGACACAATTAACTGGTGGAAATGTCAACAGGTAGAAATTTTGGCCTATTTCGTGGTTATGCGATCGCTGTGCTGCACCATCACAAAAGCTTATCATTTGCATGCATTTTTTAAGCATTGAGGTTTAAAAAAAAGTGATTTTAAGGGCGCTTTCACACTAGCACTTTTGGTGCGCACGCGGGTTCGAATGACGTCAGAGTTCGGTTCGTTTGGATGGTGTGAACACTGTGAACCGTACTCGAGTCCGATTAAAAAGGTGGTCTGGGGTACGGTTCATGTGAACTCGGGTACGGTTCGCTGCTGATATGAACGCAATCGAACTGAACCGCTATTGATGACTTATAATGTGTCTTCGGCGGACAGCCCGCTGTCTTTGAAACGTTTTCAGAATTTTTGCGGCAGACAGACGCAAGTGTGTTTCTGTATGTCTATGTTGAAAACAAAACCAAAGGTTAAAAAAAGAAGAACAAATGTCAACCGAGCAAGTCTATCCATTTGGGCGCCTTTTCATTCGCGGTAACCAAGCAACACCATTACAAGCGTACCGCGGTTCGGATAGAAATAATATAATGTGAACACAGTCCATCGGGGGCGGGGGCAGGGGGGAGCAATCAAACTCGGGTTCGGAACAGGCAATCGAACCAAGTGTGAAAGTGTCCTAAACCATTGAAGCGCAATAAGCAGTGAAAGAGAAATCATTTTGCTATATGCGTGCGCTGTGAGATGGTTTCTGAGCGCTGTCTGAGAGACGCGCACACATGAAGCCTCTGCTCACAGAGCGCGCGAGTAATGAACTGAGTCAGTTAAATACACATAGGCCTACTTATGTGCCCGTCTTTGCAAGTATCCTCGTAAACAGTCAGTTAGGCCCTTTGTCTTACGTGAATGCAAAAGTTGACTAAGAAAACGCATGTGAATCAATATATTGGATCCGTACACTTGGTCTTAGATGGCAACAGGTTATTTAGGCTGCTGTCACTTTGTGTCATAAAGTAAGGAAGGATTGACAACATAGATTGAATGTTGAACTATTAGAAAATGAAGCTCTTGTGTGTAGGACTAATTTCTTGCATATCTCATCCCACACCTCTGTTGCTAATTCCAAAACATAATTTTAGGTTTTACAATAACAATGCTGTAAAAGCGGACTGAGTTTAACTTTTTGGTGTGATGATGTTTACTCTCCTCGACAGCTTCTGTTGTCCCGTTTAGCCACTTGTTCGAAACCATCTGGACGATGGGACCGGAAGTGCTGAAATGCTAACACTCTTCATACCCTCACCGTTCTATGCAGATATTAGAGAGAGACAGCGATTAAGCGTGTGCGAATTTGTGCGGCTCTACTAATAGTGAAACTGTTTATCTGCTTGGCCATTATTACCCCTCTTGTGAGAAATGTCATGCAACTTTGTAAGTTGCTAAACTATTTTACGAATACAATCATAATAGTAGCGCTGACAACATGTTTCTGTGCAAGTCTATACTGTATGTGTGTGCGTTTGAGTGGAAGAGAGAGCAGGAGAAAGAGTATGTGCTTTTCCTACAGAAATAAACGTAATTTTGTTGCAAAACGTGGAAATAATATGTGATTTTTATCCTATTGTTTCCTTGGTCAGTGTCGTTGTGGTTCTTTTGCTGTTGTAGTCTGTAAGGACCTTTTGAAATAACTGAAATCATTTGGTGAAGTGATATGGACATGTAATGCGGTCAAGACCTGCCTGGAACTACTTTAGCCGTGCGTTTCCTGAAAATACTTGCACACCTTAGAACCAGCATTGAACAGCCCCGTAGTATAATGTTAATCAAACAACAGAAGAGAGAAAGTCTCCCATTGCTCTTGACTGAATCACTTTTCTAACTTTATTAAGAATAAATGTAGATTTAATTTACACATTGAAGACTAAGCAGTGTTTTTTAGACATTTGATTACTTTTATACACTTTATTTTTGGTGCTTGAAGCTTTTTTAGGTAGGTCTACTTCATTTGTGTCTTTATTCTTTTGTAATTTGTTTTCCTAAATGCTTGTAATTAGTTTTGTTGTTCTTACTTAGGCTAGAATTAGTTTTTGGTGACAAGAATTCTGAAATTTCAATGGTCTAAAAAATGTTGATATCATAACCTTATTTAAGGCAAAAATATCTAGGTGGTGATTTATATAGTTATCGTGAAATAAAATGACTCATATTGTGATATAAGATTTAGCTCTCAACGCCCACCCCTACTGCATTTGTTCAAGTTCTAGTCACCAGATGTCCTCAATTGAATGACTGTTTGTGCGCAGCATGCAGCTCTACAGATGCTCTCAACACGCCAAAATGCTTTTCAGAGAATAGATCAAATGTACAGATCACTGTACGCTGAAATCACGTTTAAAATGTCTGAATGTCATTGCATCAGAAAACCAAATGGCATTTACAAACAAATCACTTCTCTGAGCCATTTTTTTTTCTAATAACTTCTCACGTTGATGATAGTGGTTGTATGAAGTCATCAATATAAATATGGACATTTGACGAGCCGAATATAAATATGGACATTTGAATGTGTCCAAATTTTTGAATAGTTTATCTTTTGTTTTGTTTTTTAACATAACTTCACAAAAATCTTCTTGCTAAATGTTTTGCTTGAAAATATTATTTCTCTTTAAAATAAATGCTATATAATGCATACATTTACATTTATTTGATGAGAACTGAATTGAGCTGAATAATGGCACTACTGTTTTCTGCAGAGCTGCTTTATAGCCAATTCGACTTTATTTCATAATTGACGATTTTTGCAACATCGACAGTTAATAAAGTGAACTGAATTGAATTAACATTGAACTGACTGCAGCAGAATTTGAAATTTGTCTCATTTTTTATGAAGTTTGCATCATTGATTATGTTTTGTTTGTTACTATAAAGCTGCTATCTGTAGGCCTAGCTATATCATATTTGCTCTTGACTTTCATTCTGAAACCATTAATCTGAGCAGGAGTGCATTTACAGTTCTTCATGATGTGCAGAAGTGTAAACATGCTTGATGATTTTGGTGTATTCCCATAATACATTGATTCCTGATCCAGCATTAATGGGAATTGCTTCCGGAAGAAGGATCAATACAGCCGTTCATAAAAATAGAACTTTGCTTACATAAATGAGGCCTGGTGAATCAGATCAGAGAGGTGGTGTAAACGTGTGGAGTGAATGTTAACACACACCCTGCTGAAGTGCGGTCACCAGGGTGGGGCATGGAGATACACGGGCTGGGCTGTCATGGATTAGCTCCACTGGTGTATGACAGAAAGAGAGAGAGAGATTTCATAAGACAAGCGTGTTATGGAGGCATTTTCATGCCTGTTGCTGAACAGACATGCACATCACTTGAGATTTACCTTCCTTGGTGTTCCCTCCCAATTCTTTTATGTGCTTGTTTTCAGTATTCCCTTTTATACTCATACACTTTTATAATTGTTGTGTGCATGTTTTTGTTTTGTGAAATATCAGTCTTGGCTTGGACTTTTTTTTTTTTTTTTTTTCTGATTCTGACCTTTAATAGATACCAAACAATCTCATGTTGTCTGGAGTTTTTTGTCTACTGAAACTTCTTGGAAATCCGTCAGCAGAACAATCCAAAAATACATGAAATAACAGTACAACCCAGTGAAGAGAGTCTATACTCACAGCCTAGCTTTCATTCCAGTTAAAAAACAAAGATGTGAATAAGGTCTATATACCAGATGCTCAGGAATACAACAAACGTTGCAATTTTGTTATGTGCTTTTGTGATTTGTAGTAGCATTCATTTATTTTATTTAACTTATTTCAGTTATTTGCCAGGGCAACTTTTTTTTTTTTTTTTTTTTCATCTAATATTTATATTTTATTTAAACTTTATTTTAAATCACATTTTTTTTAAACACAAGTTTAGTAAACAATAACAAGACTTTCAATGATGCATGTCAATTGAAATAGACTTGTGACCAAAATTTTTAGAACATGCTTCTTTTTTTCAGTTAACAGTCGTCCATTCAGAAAAGACAAGCATATATATAAACTGGTTGGTTTATGTGTTTTACAAGCACAGCGAAACTCTTATTTCATTTGGGCTTTGGGAAAGATGTCATTTTTTATTAGGGATAAAATGTTATGCTCTGTTCATCATAGCACATGTTTGCTTTCATTTAGGCTAGCTGCTGATTCTTTTACTATTTTAGTTGTAAATATTTTAGTCACCTGTCTCTGTGCAGACTGCGGTATCCCATAAGCCTGTGAGCTGAAAGATGAGGAGCAGACGATCTTTTTTTTTTTTTTTTACAGTCACACATTTGTAGGTTTTGTAATAATAACTTTCCTGTTCCAGCATAGTCTTTTTAAGATGTTTATATTTTAGGGGTTTCCCAGGATGTAAAGGTTATTTTGCTCCCAGGCGATCCCAATGCTTTGTTTGGACAAGATGTGGAGATTTGGATTAGCCGTTTTTATTTTGACTTTTGTCAGATAAGCTCATGCATTGTATCGAGTTTGAATTACAAAAGAAGAGAATATTTGCTTTGCGGTGTTTGCTTGTGGGTCATAGTTTGGATCAGACCTTGCGAACAAGGACATCCAGCAGTGGCACGTGGGATTAAAATCTGTCGCTTGTGAATGATTTACTGTGGCATAACTGTGGCATAACTTGTGGAACCCTTGTGGAAGGGCCCTTCGTGAAGGGATTCAGTTTTTCACTTTCGTTTGGAACACCCCTATAATGGCGTCCCCTTCCCAAAGTGCCCTTCAAGGGTACAAAAATCATAGACAAAATAAACCCATAGGTTTCAACGGAGACAAGTGAAGTCAATTAGAAGCACTGACTTCCTGGGGGTCGAGCGTACTGCGCAGACTCAAACTGAGCTTGACGACGTAGATGTGACGTGAGCAGCCCGTCTGTCTTCTAGTGGCTGTGCCAAGAGAAATCTGAATCATTCCTTTCCGATACTTGCAGAGACAGAGAGCGTAAGTAGGAGCTGTCCATGAGCTAGAAGCAGGATAAACTTTTGCTAAGTAGGCTATTCTGATTAATTATTTTGTAATTTTGCCTCCACGTCCCCCGATTGCCCGTGAGCTTCTCCTCCTGTCCATACGGTAATTTCTCTACTGCGCGACAGAGAGTCGCAGGTTATGACGCAATCGTTAGCCTATTTTTACAAAAATTGCTTCTACGGGGCTATAACGTAAGCTAAAAGGTAATGGAGCCTTTTATACATTTTCGTGTTTCTTTAGAAATAAAAAAATGGACAAAATGGAGTCTTTAAACGCCTCAGATGTAAAGTTATTCGCTGTCAAAGTGACGGCAAAATGAATGGGAGTCAATGGAATGCTAACAGCAGGTGGGGGTCCGCTAATCAATGGCGGCGCCCGGGGAACCTTCAATAAAATATCAAACCCTGCCCCCCTGACAAAAATGCCATTTGCAATTCGCCCCTGGTCTTCATTTGTTTCCATGGTTACTGATTTAGTTGCGCACCTGTTTCTAGTCTGCTTAGTTAACCTATGTATATGTAGCCTTTAGTTTTAGTAGTTCTTTGTCCGTTCTCGTTGATATCACAGTGGTTTGCTTTATCCTTGTTGTTCACCTGTTTTTCTTGCGTGTTATGTATTTTGGTTCTTTTGTAAATAAATGTAACTGCTGCAACTAGATCCTGCATCTCTCCCTTGCTGCAACCCACACAGTGACAGTAATGAGAAATGAGAATTATCAGTACAATGGGAATTACAAAATAAATCTCAAAATCAAATTCACTAAACGCATTACAGTAATGAGAGTTTGGGGGGGGAAATGTGCTTATGTGATTTTTTTTTTTTAATGTCATCATGCAAAACAAATGGCCCTATAAATAGGCTTCATTATACAAAATGTGTTCTTGATGGTTCCGTGAGATTGACCCATCTTCTAAATGAATAAATGTAATGTTGCTAAGAAGTGTTGCTAAGAAATTGAATAAGCTGCTCTGAAAAAGTGGAATCCATTTTTATAGTGTGAAGTGTGTGGTCTTTGCCCACTGATCATTTGACCTGCTAGCCAGGCCGGAGCTATTTTCACACCATGAAGTAAACCCAGCGGTGAGAAAATTCCCAGCCTCGCTCAGCGGAACAGCTGTGTCTGCTCTGCTGGGTTATCACTGCTAAATGGTTACAGTGTGAGAATCGAGATACTCTTCGTTGTTGGGAAATTACTCAAGGCCGTGTTAGTGTGAACATCCAGGTTGTTGACATGGCAGACTGAATCATTCGTTTCAAGGCTCAGAAAACACAGGAGAGTTTCCTTTGCAATTCTGCTTTGTCTTTGCCTCTCTGCATCCTTTTTTATCTTTCTCATCTGGATGTGACTTTTTAGGTCCTGCAGTACATAGGCCTATTATGAGTTTACAGACAAAAGCCTACTGTAGTTCTACATTTCTATGTCTATACTGTACCTTGAACCTAATTCTATGAGAGATGCTGCTTACTTGATTCATGGTATGAAATCCTGGTCTTCACTGAAACAATAAGTATTCAAACAAGGGGTTTCCCTCCTTTGAGATAATAGTTGAGGATTAACTAAACTAAAAGTTGCATCCGTAGTCATTTAACTGCATTTTTCAGTAGCATGCCAGTCTTTTAGGCTAGATATTTTCTACTGTAGCTTTTTCAGCATCATTCTGTTTTCAGAAGTTGTGTCTAGCATAACAAAATGCTCACAAATGACACATACATTTTAATGCTGTGCATGTAGCCTAATAATAACCAAATAAGCTTAGGCAATAATCAAACACACTCACAAGTCATGTTAAAAAACCAGTTTAAAGAAATGATTTACAGATTCATTTTAATAATCTCAATGGGGTTACACAGATGTCCCTACATGAAATAACTTTTTTTTTGTAAATAAGCATTCAGTTAGGCTAAATACTGTTTAAATTCAGTTCGATAAATTGTGTTTTTTAGTTGTAGTAGTTGTCTTTAATATAATTTAGCTATTTGTTCACCCAGAGTTTGAGTCTGGCTTGGGTCATTTCTTGGTTCATCCCTTCTTTTTCCTGTCAATTCTCCACCATCTTCTAAATAAAAATGACAAAAGCCTCCAAAAATTGCTTTTATATTCTGATTCTGATGGTTGATGGTCTGATAATTTAAAGAACTGCGATTTTCAGCAGTTTCTTTTCTCAGATAAGCTGCAGACAAACATTCAGAGGTCGTACTGGATAGCGGATAATGTTTGGCATCACCATTTAAGTCTGTGTTTGGGTATGATGGCACTATAAACCTGTTCTGCAGGATCAAGTACACTGAGCAGATTTTACACAAACACACGTACTATAAACTCCAGTCTAATCCTGAAGCCATTTAAGCATTTATGTCCCTGTTCTTCTAAAGGGAAACATCTGGTCACTTTGAGCTTCTGGGTCTGATCATAAATTCAGAGTGAAGTTTATGTTTGACGGCTTCTGGGTCATGATGGCTTTAGCGCTGGAGCTCAGGCCGGTGTACTCATTTAAGCAGGACTGGATGAAGATAAAAGTTGGGCATGGTAACTTTCTCTGTAATTCCTTATATGGAGAAAGGGAAGATGAACACGGTTTAGTCTATTGAGAGGTGAGGGCTAGTTTCATTGTGTGAGGTCTGGGGGTATAGACTACAGACAGACAAATCTTTGTGTATATGTATCTTTTGTGTTTTATGAAATCTGGGACATCAAACAAGGGGACATCTAAACCAAACAAGGTGATGATGTGGTTAAGTAGCAAGTAGTCATTTGGCAGACACTTTTATCATGAAGAGACACAAAGGGAGTAACCAGGGGCCTCATGTATAAAACTTTCTGCAGATTTCATCCTAAAATTGTGCATACACACAAAAGCTATATTTTGCATACACACAAAAGTTACGCCAGAACCTGTGCAAAATTCCCTTATAATTCCCAGTCTGCGGATGATTGTGCGTATGCATCTCCAACCCGTCTCCTCCACGAAATAACCATATATGGAGCTTACAATGCCTAGTTTTGCTATTCATATCCTCATATCATGCATATTCCCATCCACGTGATATCATGTTTAACGATGCAAGACATTAGGAAAATATAAGATACGGACTATGTGCATTACATTGCTAAGAATCATTCAGTATCCTTGCCTTGTTTTAGAATAAATAAATCAGAATTGTATACATTTCAGATAAAGTTTTCAGAGAAGAGTTATTCTCAATATTTTCCACTGGCCAAAAAGTATTCTTAATTGCTTTAAACAAATCTATGCATTTTTTTCCTATAAGGTAAACATATATTTGCAATTTTTTTCCTATAAGGTAAACATATATTGTATGATGTTTATATAGTATATGTGACCCTGGATCACAAAACCAGTCACAAGGGTCAATTTTCTGAAACTGAGATTTATACATCATCTGAGAGTTGAATAAATAAGCTTTCCATTGATGTATGGTTTGTTGGGATAGGACACTATTTGGCCCGAGATACAACTATTTGAAAATCTGGAATCTGAGGGTGCAAAAAAATCTAAACATTGAGAAAATCTCCTTTAAAGTTGTCCGTTTATGTTCACGATTTTGCTGCATCCACTCACAAAAATATATATTTTTAGATATTTACGGTAGGAAATTTACAAAATATCTTCATGGAACTTGATCTTTACTTAATATTCAAATGATTTTTGGCATAAAAGAAAAATGTAAAATTTTGACCCATACAATATTTTTTTTGCTATTGCCGCAAATATACCTGTGCGACATGTGACTGATTTTGTGGTCCAGGGTCACATATACAATGCCCATTTTGTGCATATGCAACGTTTATACATCAGGCCTCTGGTGTTAAAGGTATTCAAAGAAAGTTTATCCAATTTTTTTTATTTCAGTCATCATTTACTCGCCCTCATGACGTTCCAAAACTGTTTAAAAAGAATAAGGTTTAAAAAAAGTTCATTCAGCCCAAAAAATGATATAAAAAGCACCCTAAAGTTGGTTTATGCACTATATTTCAAGTCTTCTGACGTCATACGACAGCTTTGTGTGAAGAACAGACCAAAATCTTATCTTGATGCACAGAAGATCAAATTTTACACTATGGTTTGTTCCTTACACAAAGCTATCATATGGTTTCAGAAGATCTGCAGAAGAAAAACACCAAATAGTGTAATGTGAGAGCTTATTGCTTTTATGGCTATATTTTATGTCTACATGACAATCTGCGTGTCGTATCATGTCACTGTGTGTTTCTGGAGTTTATGAGGCTTATGTGATTGTTGTAATGGGAAGTAAGATCATACAGTGCTGCATATTATGAGTATCACTGCACAGAGACACAAACAGTCAATCCCATTTCTCTTTTTTTGTACATAACTTCCGTTCGGTAAGTCTCTGGTCTTTACTTAGGCTGCATTAATTTGCTCGCTCAACAATATTGCAAAAATATTATTACAATTTAAATATATAAAAAAAACGGTTATTTTAAAATATAATTTATTCCTGTGATGGCAAATCTGTATTTTCAGCATCATTACTCTTCAGTCTTCAGTGTCACATGATCCTTCAGAAATCATTCTAATAGGCTGATTTGCTGCTCAAGAAACATGTATTATTATTATCAATGTTGAAAACTGTTCTTTGATGAATAGACAGTTTAAAAGAACAGAATTTTTATGAAATTCTTCATAGAAATTCGTCACTTTAAAACAATGTAATCAATGATCAATGAGTAATCAATGAGTGCTGAATATATGGTATTAATTTCTTAAAAAAAAAAACATATTGGCTCCAAACTCTGTACCTTTGCAAAATATGATGAAGTATAATCAAAGCCTTGATTTTGTTTCAATGCAGTAAGATTTTATCCACCAATATTGATATTTTCCGTATTGCTACTGGTCTACAGTGGGAGGTCCAATGTAACCTGTTAGTCAAGAGTGTATACTCAATACATTTTAGTTTCAGTATATCACACTTCTCATGTAACATATGGCGGCAAATAGCCCTGGGTGAGGGTATGATTTTCAACCTTGTTGTTCTGTTTTGCATTTAGCTGCGTCCTAGCACAGCCATGCACATTTTCAGTGAACTAAAAAATTATTCCCAGTATCCTTTTTTTGCAGCTTTGATATCACCCCCTCCTCATTTTCTCTCTTTGTTTTCTCTTGGACAGGGTGTCGTAGCTGAAGCGAGACACATTTGACTGGCTGGGCCTCTGGCCATGATGGCCTCACGTAAGCGAGGAGGACGGGGCCTGTCATTCCTCTGCTGCTGTCTAAAGGGACGGGACCAGCCTGAGATCACCTATCGCCTCCGCCATGACAGCAACTTCACACTGCAAACCATGGAGCCCACCCTGCCCATGCCCCCCACCGAGGAACTGGATGCCATGTTCACTGAACTGGTGGTATGTGCTGTACCATGACCACAGACACTTTCTTTTGTTTCCTTTCCTTTATTTTATTTAATTCCCATACTCTCAATTAGATTGATGGATAAATGGATAGATGGATAGATATAGAGATGGATAGATGGATGGATTGATGGATAGGTAGGCCTAGATGAACTGATGGATAGGTAGGATCTTTGGAAACAGACCACTTTGAAAGTCAAATCTGGTCTTTGGTTTTGTCAAACATTATATTGGCAGGCATGTAAAGGATAACTTATTAAAACAGAGAGGAACTTGTCTTTGTATTCCATGATGAATTTTTTGATGGATGGATAGGTGGGTAGACGAGTGGGTTGATGGATGGATGGGTGGGTAGACGAGTGGGTGGATGGATGAATGGGTGGGTAGATGGGTGGATGTAAGGATATATGCTAGATGGATGGATGGCTAGATTTGAGCACTCACTGACACTGTAGTCAAATTTTCTTTTAGTTTGCTATGTTTTATTCAACTTTCTATTTAGGGCCTCATACTTTAGATCTTTGGAAACAGACCACTTTGAAAGTCAAATCTGGTCTTTGGTTTTGTCAAACATTTATTGGCAGGCATGTAAAGGATAACTTATTTAAGCAGAGAGGAATGTTTCTTTGTATCCATGATGAATTTTCAGATGGATGGAAGGATGAGTGAATAGATGCTTGATGGATCGATGGGTGGGTAAACGGATGGATGGATAGATGGAACACTCATGTTTTTTGTTTTTTTAGTTTGTTATGTTTTATTAAACTTTTGGACACAGGCCACTTTGAAAGTCAAATCTGGTCTTTGGTTTTGTCAAGTATTATTCTGACAGGCATGTAAAGGATAACTTATTAAAACAGAAGGAACTTGTCTTTGCATCCCATGATGAATTTTCACCATTACATTTTTTGTTAAGACAGAACATGCAAAGTTTGTAAGCTTGCATGCCCACATGGCCAGAAATCACAAACAGAGCCTGTTAACTGGGTTCATTCTAAAGAATCCCATAGGAATAGTTAGAAAAAGCTTATTCTTTATTAAAGCACTGCTTTGCTCTACCATTCCTCCATTTGTGGAGTGAATCAGTGCTTGTCTTGGATTCCATAATATGGGGAATCCAAGCATTCCCTGCTAATGGTCCAGTAAAGAGTATGTTAGACAATGGACGTCCCCTCATTAGCTCTGCAGACTCCATTGAGTAGAGTTACGTCTGTATGTCTCATGCCCACCAGCGCATGACCAGCAGGCATTTGGCACAGATGGACTCATGGATGACTTGTATGCGCCAGACTTCCATCTCTTACGCAGCCTGTCCCCTGCTGAGCCTTTGAGCTCTCACAGAGAGACACAACTGAGATGTCAATCAGTGTCATGTTAAGTTGATTTAACAGGAAAATACTTTTCGCAGACTTTTGATTCTGCATCGATTTGAGGTGAGAAAGCTGTCCTCCTCATGAAGGAATACTGAACTTTATCTTTGAACATTTTTTTTAGTCAAGTCTGCTTTCACTGCAACTCAAACAGAAAACTGGTCTCATAATTTAACACTGTCACAACCAGATGCAATGCTAGAATGTTTTTAGATGTCGCAAGTACACTGCTGTCACTGCTTGAAATCATCCAGTTATCACTTGCTGCTTCTATCTAAATGACTTTCAGTGAACAATTCTCAGGTTCAGTTTTTTTCCGTAGAGAAATAAAGAGGGAATAGTATGAGAGAACGATCTGGAGAAGATCAGATTTTGACCTGCCTGCCTCTACAATAGATGTGGTGTCTGGATGTGATGTTCTCTCTCTGGAATCTCTGCTCAAATATACATGAGTACTTACGAGTTGGATTATACGATTTCCCTGTATTTTTCATCCTTTTCATCCTCATTATTTCCTTATGCAGCCTGTTAAAGTGGTCTCTGGACCTGCTTGTTGTATGTGTCTCTCACATGATGTTAATTAACTTGTGCCCAAACATCTGGACTGAATATGATCAATTTAGTCCAGAACTGCATCATGGGAATGCACAGAGGTCACAGGAGCGTGCAGGCATTAATTGATGGTTTACATGACTAAATAATTTCTTTGCTGTGAGGAAACAAGAAGTCTCTCTCTCACACAGAATTGTGGGAAATTAACTCCCGCTTCAGGGTCATTGATATCCAGATACTGACGTCAGACTTTAAGTCATGTTGGTTTTTTCAGGTCTCGTGGCCGACTTGATAGGATGCCTGTGTGTGTCACTGCCAAGTACATTTGACATTCATTATGTACTCAATGTTTTTTCCTCTTTTGCCCAATCATTTTAGTTTGTTTACATTTTACATTTCATAGTTTCAATAAATATTCATGAATATAAATATCCTAAATATAATATATATTTTTGTGCAAGCCTTGTAATTTGTAAGGTATTTATTTATTTATTTATTGTCAACTTTAAATATATTTACCAAAATATAAAAAAAATTGTGCAGCCATTGCTTGTAAGATATTTATTTACTTATTTGCATAAATATTATAAATATTCAGTACCACTGTATTATATTATATTATATTATATTATATTATATTATATTATATTATATTATATTATATTATATTATATTATATTATATTATATTATATTATATTATATTATATTATATTATATTATATTGAAATCAAAGGGACCTAAAGTCTAAATTTTAAGTATTTAACCGTATGAGAATGTGACCAATTCAACATCATTTATTGGGCTTGAAATTTTTGAGAATACACTTGAAACCTCTCATCATGTCTCCTTCTCCTACAGGATGAGCTGGATCTCTCGGAGAAACATAGAGAGGCCATGTTTGGCCTTCCTGCTGAGAAGAAATGGCAAATCTACTGTAGCAAGAAGAAGGTAAGACATTGCCACTTGATGGGACTGGGCAAGGACCTTTTCCATTTTTTTTAGAAAGACCCATGTCAAAGTGTTTTGTCTGGCTTTGAACATCCATAGCAGTTTCCTAAAACCAATTTAATCTGACTTGACCATAGAGTTTGAAACTAAGCAGCTAAACGTGTGAACACATCGCAGTCTTACCGTACATCCAAAAAAGGACGTAATGTAAACGGTGCTAGCACAGGCTTGGCTTCGGGACAGAGAAGTGGTGTTGAGTGCGAGGGTTTATTTTCACAGTATGTGTGATTTGGGTCTGAGGAGTGAGAGGTAACAGAACCCAGGCTGCCCTGACACACTCTGTAAACCCTCATTTATAAGAGGCATTTACACCGGTGGAACTAAAGAGCAAACCACACAGCGGTGGCCTGGGGATTGTCTACGGCTGTTGGAGTTCATGACCAGTTACCTGGTCACGACCCACCAGGGGATCGATCTTCAGCTGCTGACCTATTGTCCTCCAAAAACACTTAAAAAAAGAATACTGTCAATCATCATTGTGTTAGGAATGAAGTTTATTCTCATTCATATATTAAAGCAAACATTTATGTTGGTGTTCTCTATGATGGATCAAAGCTTTGCAAGCTTATACACTAGTAGAGATGGAATTTCAGTTGGAAATTTTTATAGCTTATGCCTGTCAGCTCTCAACTTGAAGGGATAGTTTATCCAAAAATGAAAATTCTGCCAATTACTCACCGTCATGTCGTTCCAAACTCGTTTGACTTTTTCTTATATAAAACAAAAAAGATGATGTTTTCAGTATTTTTAGTATTATCTTTTTTGGCCATACAGAAAAAGTCAGTAGGGTCCCACAAATGTTGTCTTCCTCCCCATATTTTCTTTTGTTTTCCCCAGAGAAAATACAGGCAGAAAATAAATAGATTTTTTTTTTTATTGTTTATTTTCATGTACTCCATTTTTTTTATTCCGTAAAACAATATATTTAATTTTATTTTAGAACTACAGATTTGAAGAAATTTGCAGAAATGCTTCAACCAAAACTGTCTTAGAAAAATGTGTATGCTGTGTAATCCCAGCTCAATAAAACACTGAATGCGGTGTTTCAGCCAACTACACCTGCAAGGCCTGGATCAAATCTCCTCCCAGTGGAGTTTTGGGGTCTGAGCAACATGTGGAACCAACACCGTGCAATTTAATGAGTGCTAAAACTACTGTCAAGATGTTGAGGCAAAGGAACTTGTGAATGTCTGGTATGAAGTGTTTGTGTTCATAATAACTATAATGAGAACTTTCTCACCCTTCTTTTTGGTTTCAAGCTATCTTTTTATTAATCTCTAAGCCCCTATGGTCCAAAATAGTTTAGTTAAATTGTATAATTGCAGAATGTGGTAATAAAACAATGGGTGGACTTGTTAAATAAGATTCCTGGAAGCTTATCGGCTCATGTGGTGCGCGAAACCCCCCAAAACAACCCCAATTCCCTATTCCAAACTTACCCTGGCCAGCAAAAGTCAATCTCAGTCTGAAAGAGCAAGCAGCTGCTATATTATAGACACTTGAGCATAGCACAAAACACTGTGGTATTGTTTCCAAACCCCAGGCTTTGTATTGAAAGCTTTAAAGAATAAGTTACTATGGGAAAAGGCATGTTTTGGACTGAATCGTCGCCTTTTAGCACTCTGCCAGAGCGTTTAACTCAAAATTGGGAGTGGAGTAGTGCCGAAGTGCAGAGTCTTGTGTCTGTTTTCAGGTAGCAAGAAGCATCTCAAACAAGGTGTCAGCTGTGGACACTCACACACACACATAACATATCCGTTCACAAGCACTTTTGGATCGTTGGATGCGATTTTCTGGGAATTGCAATGGTTAGATAAGCCATGTTCTCACACATTGTAGCTGTTGAAGTACATGAGAATGTGGCAGAACAAAACGATCTCTGTTGGTGTGGAGGACAGAACGTTGACATTTTTGTGTCAGATGTTTGCAGTTTAAAATCAGAATGAACTTTTTTCTGTGTGTCTGTCTGTCTGTCTAATTCTATCTGTCTCTCTGTCTGTCTGTCGAATGTGTTTTTATTTGATTCTAGTATGCAGGCTAATCTTTAGTTTTTCCATAGGAACAGGAAGAGAATAAGGGGGCGACCAGCTGGCCTGAATTCTACATTGATCAGATAAATTCAATGGCTGCTGTAAGTATGACTTGCAAGCTAGACAGCAAACACTGAACATTTCCCTGACCATGCTAATTTCCATCTTTTCCCTGAGGACATAAAAGTTTTAGTCAAGAGGGAGTCATTAAACTCACATATGCTGCCCTTGAGGAAGTTGTTGGGGATGTAAGAGTGGTAAACAACTGTAAATATTTCATAGGGCAATGAGTGCTCATACTCATCAAAATTGAGATAATTGGTGAAGCTATAAATTCCTTCACACATTTTTTTAATTAAGTACTTTAACAAAACTTTGACCTGACAAACTTGTGTCAGTCCATTAATTATTTGCCTTTACGTTAAATATCACCACCAGAGGAAGTCCCTGCTGGCCCTGGACAAGGAGGATGAGGAGGAGAGGAATAAGACCATAGAGAGCTTGAAAACAGCTCTCCGCACACAGCCCATGAGGTACTGCCTTTAGCACACACTCACTATGGGTCATTTCATGACTGTATCATTCTTTTTCATTTCTCTTAATTAAGCACATTACCTTACAATTGAGTCTCCCTCCCCCTTTACTAAGTGCTTCAACATTAGTTTATATATAATATATACATATACTGTACACATACACACACACACACACACACACACACACATTTATATATATATATATATATATATATATATATATATATTAGGGACGGAACAGTACACAGAAGTCATGGTTCGGTTCATACCTTGGTTCAGACATCACGGTTCGGTACGAGTTCAGTACAATGGAGGGAAAAGCAAAACAAAAATGCAGAAGAAAAATATTTTTTAGTAGTTTTATTTATTATTTAATAGTTTTATTAATAAAGTAAAGGCATAGAACCAGTTTATTTGTGGTGCACTGACAATAGTTTTATATAATTAGTTTATTATTTAAATTAATAAAAAGATAAAAAGACCTTGAGATATGTTTGGTATTTGTACCTGAATGAATTGAAAATTAATTTGCTACATTTCAGATTAATATATTTGTTTTCCTTAAAATTGTAATTAACAGTAACTTAAACACTTTGCAGTTTGAATGATGTCAACAAAATGACGGAGTATGTTTTTATGTTTCCACTGTTCGATTGCGCCCGCGCCTCACGCACACACACACACTTTGTGGCTTTTCGATCGCGCCCCCCCCCCCCCCCCTCTCTGTCTCTCTCCCCGCCATTTAATAGGCACTGTTTTTGTTCACATTTTCATTTTTATTCTGACAGGACAATCAAATAGGCTAGATTATGCATTTATTTATTTATGAAGAGAAAGTTGAACAGAGATTGTAGGTCACTTTTCAGGCTTCATCTTTAATGTTTGTCCAATAAATCGCAATTAGCTTTGTGCTTTGCTACTTTTGATATGAAATAAAGTCTCAGCTTTCAAATTCTGTCCATTTTATCACAAAATTCAAACAATAAACACCGTTTTGACGCTCTTTAATGTGGCACGAGAGATCACTGTAGCGCCTCAGTTCAAGCGGAGCGCGAGTGAAGGCGATAATTCCTTCCTTTTTACTACGTTACAGAACGAAATAAACATGAATGAACATCAGAAAATATGTTGAAAGATACAGTCCAACTTACAGAAGTCCGTATCATGTCTCCCATGTGATTGCTCAGTGTTTCATCCGCAAAAAGACGGCAATAAAACAGAAACAGCCCAGTTTTATAAAAAAACGTGTATTTAAATGCAAATGCAAAAATTATTAGGAATTTTTATTGCTGTCCCCCAGAAACAGGGCCAAGCAACCGTCCCTAAGCTACAACAGGAAATGCACTTAAAATTCAGGACATTAAGTTTTCCATGTGTTCTCCTACCTATGAGTTGAAATGTCTTTTCATGCACTTGGCCTGACCTTTGTCTTGTTCCTCAAGGTTTGTGACGCGCTTCATAGACCTCGATGGACTGACGTGCGTCTTGAACTTCCTGAAAACGATGGACTACGAGACCACCGAATCTCAGATCCACACCTCACTGATTGGCTGCATTAAAGCCCTGATGAACAATTCTCAGGGACGTGCCCATGTGCTCGCACATTCAGAAAGCATCAACATCATCGCGCAGAGCTTGGCCACCGAGAACATCAAGACCAAAGTGGCCGTTCTGGAGATCATGGGTGCTGTTTGCTTGGTGCCCGGAGGACACAAGAAAATCCTGGAAGCCATGTTGCACTATCAGAAGTTCGCCTGTGAACGGACGCGATTTCAGGTGGGCAGGACAATTCAAGGCTTTTCTCTCATAGCCACATTGGGCCTCATTATTCAAACACAAATCATTCATAAAAACCAGTTGTACATAAATTGTCCCTTTGAATCAAATGCAACAATTAACACAGAGAGATTCGTTCTGCTTGTGTTTCATGACTGTTGAGACTTATGAATGAAATATTAAGAGGTCTTTCTCCTTTGTTGTTCTCATTCTTTCTCCCCATCTTCTCGGTTTACACATAGACCCTTCTAAATGACTTGGACAAGAGTACGGGCCGCTACAGAGACGAGGTGAACCTCAAGACGGCAATCATGTCCTTCATCAACGCGGTCCTCAGTCAAGGAGCAGGGGAGGTAAGCGCTACTTTCCCCACATCTGCATCTCATTAGATTCAAATCATCCAAGAGTTTCTCCCTGACTTCCAACGTTTCATTTACAGACCAGTTTGGAGTTCAGAATTCATTTGCGGTATGAATTTCTAATGCTGGGAATCCAACCAGTGATTGATAAATTACGGTCCCATGAAAACTCCACGTTAGATCGGTAAGTGCTGTATTTTGAGACGCGCTGTCCTCAAGTACTTGGCCGAGTTCTGTTGAGCTTAACGTGCAGTCGTCTTTTATTACTCTTCAGGCATTTGGACTTCTTTGAGATGCTACGAAATGATGATGAATTAGCCCTCGCTAAGCGGTTTGAGAATGTACGCTCTCTGTCTTAATTTGTTTTTGAATATAGCCAGTTTGTTTCAGTAGTAATTTCAAGATTGTCTTTGTTTGGTTCAGGTTCATATAGACACTAAAAGTGCCACTCAGGTGTTTGATCTCATCCGGAAGAGGATAAACCACACGGACGCCTTCCCGCACTTTATGTCTGTCTTACAGCACTGTCTTCATATGCCTTGTGAGTGATGTCACTTCCCTTCCATAACAGTGTGAACAAATAAACCTCATAATATTACCTCGTCATAAATAATGCCACTTGCAAAAGAATACCATGGTATATAGTTTTGGACATGCCACTATGTTAATACCATGATTAATGGACATGAACAATGTTTTTTTTATCATGTACACTCCCTTCTAAAAATTTGGGGTCAGTAAAAAAAACAAAACAAAAAAAAAAAAAAATTAAAAATTAATTAAATTATTCAGCCATGATACATTAAATTGATCATAGGTGACAGTAAAACATTTACACCAAAGATTTCTATTTCAAATAAATGCTGTTCTTTAAACTTTCTATTCATCAGAGATGTACAAACTGTTTTCAACATTGATAATAAAAAGAAATGTTTCTTGAGCAGAAAATCAGCATATTAGAATGATTACTGGACGATCATGTAACTGGAGTAATGATGCTGAAAATTCAGCTTTGCCATCGCAGGAAAAAATGTCATTATGACATGTTAAAATAGAAAACAGTTATTTTATACTTCAAATAATATTTCACAATATTACGGTTTTCACTGTATTTTTGATCAAATAAATGCAGCCTGGGTGAACAAAAGAGACTTTCAAAACCATGAAAAACTCTTAACAGACCCCAAACTTTTGAACAGTAGTGTATATATTTGCATTGTATTGGCCACTGACCACTTTGCTCTCTGCATAACGGCATCAGCCCTTAAAAACATATCAGTTGATCACTGTAGTGAACGTTGTGTAGTTTGCTTGGAAGTGTTGACATCATCTTTGCTCTTTGCTCACAGACAAAAGAACTGGGAACACTGTGCAGTACTGGCTCCTTCTTGATCGAATTGTCCAGCAGATTGTCCTACAGAACGACAAGGGTCACGACCCCGATGTGGCTCCCCTTGAGAACTTCGACGTGAAGAACGTGGTGCGAATGTAAGTGAGGGACAGTCCAAGAATTTGTGTATCCAAAGAAGTAGTTGAACATTTGTGTCCTCAATTCCTCTCATTTATTAATGTCCTGAGCTTTTAATGCCCTCTAAAACTGTCAGCAATTTGGTACATTTTGCAATTTCAATTATTTAGCTCTGAAAATTATAATCCCAAATACATAATCCAGTCTCAAAGTCAATTTGTTGCAAGCCAGCCATCCACCTGAATCTCATCACATTTTAGGAAAGCGCCAGGCCATAGATTTTTCAAGATATGACTGAACGTGATAATCTTAGAACTGTTCAAATAAACACATCTTTGTGTCATCTTTCTGCATGGGATTAATTAGAAGTGAGACACAACTTAACTTCACTCTAGTTCAAACAAGTCGGAGGCTGAGAGACGGTCTGGGACAGTTTCAGTCAAATAAAAACAAATATGCAGAATGCATATGGAAAACATTTGGTGGTTTGATCAAATGTTACAGAGCTGAAATTTGACTCTAGTTTTAAGGCAACAGGGGCTTCTCTGATTTCTTAACATTTCGCACCAACGTTCCTTGGTTTCCTGCTGGTCCTACCCGACTAATAGGAAGCCATTGTTGTGCTTTTTAAAGAATTATGAATGCCAAGTTTTGTGGTTTAGGGTCACATGGTGATACTTAAAACTATAGTTCACCCAAAAATGAAAATTGTGATCGTTTACTCTCCCTCATGTCTTTCCAAAATTATATGACTTTCTTTCTTAAATGGAACACAACATTCTCCATTCCTTTTATGTTCTGTAGTAGAAACAAAATGATATGGGTTTATAATGATATGAAGGTGAGTAAATGATGAGAGGATTTTGTGTGAACTATCCATTTAGCCATTCATAAGTGCCCAACACTGCTCTCTTGTTCAAATTTACAGGTTGGTCAACGAGAACGAGGTGAAACAATGGAAAGAACAAGCAGAAAAAATGAGAAAAGGTACATGACCTCTCTATGAGGCTAAGGGAGTGTTTAGCCATAGGTGTTTACATGTACCTTCGTTAGCATGGGAATCAGCGATGACATTGCTGATGTTGTCAAATAATGAAGCATTTTGATTTCAGTTTTTGTTTTGTTTTTTGGCTTGAATCACAGAGCATAATGAACTTCAGCAGAAGCTGGAAAAGAAAGAAAGAGAGTGTGATGCAAAAGCCCAAGAGAAGGATGAAATGATGCAAACGCTCAATAAGATGAAAGAGAAGCTGGAGAAGGAAAGCAGTGAACATAAGCTTGTTAAGCAGCAAGTGGCTGACCTTTCTGCCCGGCTACATGAGATGAGTAATGTATGTTACATACGCACATAAGCACAAAGTACCTCTTCCAAAACCTAGTTTTCTCTCTGTTGGCAGCTACATTTTAAGGCAACAACCTAACTGAAACGAAACCTTATATGTGACTGAATTGGAACAAGCTCTAAGTTCCTTGCCAAAAGAAAAAAGTATGATGGTTTGCTGGCCTGTTTTGGCTGCGAGTTGGACTGATCTGGTGTCAAAAGAGACCAGATAATCCAGCTAGACCATCTTAAACAAACTAAGACCAGCAAACCACCTTAGGATGTGTGTGTGTATATATATATATATATATATATATATATATATATATATATATATATATATAGATGAAAATAAAATACAAATATACTAATATTCTAATCCTTGGCTCTCTTCTTGGAAGAAAGAAAATCCCTGAGTTTGTCACTTTTGCCCAGAATGAGGTTCCCCTTACTAAAAGTACTGTAGTTGTAGAATGGTATTGAATGATTACCATATTCATGTACTATGGTATTTCCAAAATAAACTAAGTTACTTCAGAGAATACTATGGTAATGTTATGTCTAAAATAATCATGGCAGTTCCAGTGGTGCTTGTTTGTTTGTGTATAAGCCAGCATAACTGAAACAGCCTGGAGCCTTTGTTGCCTAAAAATGCAGTGTCAACAGCTCACTGGGGTTTGGACCATACTGTTTTGATTCATAATTATAACAGATTCAAAGCCTCACAACACTTTTGCTTCATGTTCCTACTGTATCTTGTTTTTTTTTAGAGGACAAATATCCCAGGTGGCCCCCCTCTCGTCACGTTGGCCTCTGGTAGCAACCCACCTCCACCTCCAGGTCTAGCTGGTTTTCCTCCTCCACCACCACCTCCAGGTGGAGCACCCCCACCCCCTCCCCCTCCTCCTGGCGGACCACCACCTCCACCAGGCCTGCCCGGCTTTGGTCCTCCTCCCCTGGGAGGTCTTCTGGGCTCCACGCTGACGAAGAAGAACATCCCTCAGCCGTCCAATCCGCTTAAGTCTTTCAACTGGACCAAACTCGGTGAAGTGAGTTAATAAACGTTTGCAATTACATAACTGTTAGTCTTTAGAAATGTTCCTCTTTTTACATTTTTGAATAATTCATTTATTTTTAAGTCCTTTGATGTGTATTCATGGTTGATTCATTATTCATCTCTGTCTCACAGAATAAACTGGAAGGGACATTATGGCTGGAATTGGATGAAATCAGGGTTTACAAACAATTGGACTTGGAGGATATTGAAAAAACATTCTCCGCTTACCAGAGACAGCAGGTATAAGAATTCTTTGAGAATTTGTACCCGTCTGCTCCTGTATTGTAAATATCGTGCACATTGTTCCAAATGCATTCTATGAATAATACTGCAGTGTCAAACTAAAATTAAAAACCCACTCCTTGAATTTCTGTACCTCCCTCTGTATTCTCTATTTTTCTGCCTGATGTTTACACCTGCCCTTTCATATATTTTCTGATCTAACTAACACTTTCCTGCTCCCTGCTTGCCATAAAGGACTTTCTGTTCAATAACTTTAGACAGGTAAGTGGTCTCTGGTCCTGTCTCTTGAGTTTGGTGATAATACCATGGCACTGACAATTATAATTTTTTTGGACATGTTATAGTTTGATGGTACTCTCTGAAGTACTTTGGAGTACCATATGAATGGTTAAATCTCACAAATAAATGTCCTGGTTATATTCCACCCCCAAAATCAACAGAAAAGTAATTATATTTGGCATAAAGATAATGTTTTGTTGCATTGTGACATTATTTTCAGAGCAATTAAGCACACTTTGCAGTTTACAATTCTTATACAGTACTCTTTACTGTATTACAATAAAAAATAAATGATTTTTAAAATTAAAATAAGCATATAACAGTACAACAAATAATACAGTGATGTATAAATAGATCTTGGTCAGGGTTTCAGTACAGTCTTTACTGTATAAAAGTTTTAGATCAAGTAATTTTCACAACTCACAACTTTCAAAACTGCTTAAGAGTTGTTGTCTACTGATTTATTTTTCAGGAAGATGTTTCGTCAACTGAACAATGTTGTTAAACAAAAGTGCAGTCCATTGAAAGGACTGTATTCTATTACTCACAGCCTCATTTTCATTCTTGTCAAAAATTAAATATGGTGCTTCCCTGACTAAGGTCTACACCTTAAAAAAGAGTTTTTGCATTAAAATGTTTTATGTAAAATGTAAACGTAAATAAGTACATTGGTGTATATCAAAGTACCGTCTGATACTATCACAGTACCACGGTACCACCATAGTACTTTTTATGTAATTTTCACCGCATTCTTTATGTAGATAATCATCAAATTGTTGTCTTTTGTAGCATTCCTTAAAAACGCGATGAACCAATTGACCTACTTCAGTTTATTAGTGAGCATTTCAAGATGTCTCTGTTCGTAATTAGCCAAGTTGGATATGAGGCATGCAGTTGGTTTTGCATGCATCTGGAGTTTATGCAACAGTGAAGGAGACAGATTTCCACCAACTAAAAAACAAATATCCCCCACCCTTGTTTTTGGTCAGATTCCCTTCCACTCCTTTCACCCTCTCCCTCCCTCAAATAAAACCTGGCGTGCCATCATCTAAACACGCAATTTCTTGCTGTCTGCTCCCCAGCTGACACTAAAGTGGATGAGATGACTGTTTTCAGCCTCTGTTGTTGTGGATGTCTGGTGTGTTCGGTCATGGATATGTCATTATCTTGAAAAATGACTTTGTTTGGATTTTACTTTAGAGACAATTTAAGACAACAGGTGTCTTGCCGGTTTCACATTCGGGTGTATTTGCTTGAGTCCAAATCTGCATTTGATTGTTTCTAATGACTGTGGTTTTGCTTTTAAACTATGTTATGATGTTCAGAACCACACTGCAAAATGCTTTAGTCTCTTTTTTTTTTTTTTTTACACCAACTTAGAGGACAATCAAACACTGATTTGCACCAAAACCTCAAGTGTAAAATCAACTTTAACCTGGTCTCTCATAGTTTTTTACCCCTTCATTTTAATGTGATATTGATGCTGACCTTAACTCCATTTGTCTTTCTGCAGAAAGAGACAGAGGATGACGCGGTCACTTCTAAAAAGGTCAGAGAATTGTCTGTTATTGATGGTCGGCGTGCGCAAAACTGCAACATCCTTCTCACCAAGTGAGTCTGTAGTTTAGAAACCCATAGACACCATCTTTGACCATTTAAGATTCATTCACAGTAATAAACATTCCTGCATGACTCACTGTCGAACAATTCTCTGTTTACTTAAGCCATTTTGAATGATCCTAGCATCACAAGTCACCATAGCAGTGGTGATAAACATATCTCCCATAAGCTCACTTCATGTGTTTGATTTAATTATATAGCTGTGAACGAAGCCTGGAATTCAGCTATTTTAAACATTTACTGCATCAGCTTTTTTTTATTGAGGTCCTGTTTACACCTGGTATTAAGATGCGTTTTGATCGACCGGATCATCGACCGAGGGAGACGCATTTCCGTTTACACCTGGTGTTTTAATCTGTCTCTTTTGTCCACTTTCAACCACTTCTGTCCTGATTTCTTCTAGGGGAGGGTTTGTTGATGGGTAAATGTGTGGGTTTTTTCAGATCTTTCGATCTAATGGACAAAATAAGCTCGCGCAATTTACATTTGAACGCGCCCGGAGATGACGGAAAAACACACGGAATCAGGAAATCAGTAATGTTGAGAGAACATTGTGTTTGGTACGTTTTTCATCTTCAAACCAAACTTGGGTGTCCAGCCGACTAAGTTTAAATCCCATCTGGCTAGTGCGCTTCCCATTATGTTTACTAGGGGTGGGAATCTCTAGGCACCTCACGATTCGATTCGATTACGATTCAGAGGGTAACGATTATCGATGCATTTTTTTTTTGTGTGTTTTGTGTGTGTGACTACTTGTTACTTTTAAAGCAAAGTATTTATGATGACCCATAAATAATTTAATTCCAATACTTCCTATATTCATTTTATTAATAAAACAAAAGGAAGTGATTTGGCAAGTCAACTGTAAGGTTACATTTGCCAGCATATGTCCCAAAATTGCAAAGAACCAACAGGAAAATAAATGTGTGCCTTTACTAGCAGCATACTTGTAGTAAATGAATACAAACTTCAGCATATTCTGAATCTCTAGCATTTAATAATAGACTTCTAACCAACATCCTCTTGTTATTTCCAATGAGCAATATAATCCTTCAGACAAAAAAACATTTTGCTGTAGCAAAATCACAAACAGTTTTCGTTCAAAAATATAGAATTATGCGCCAGCAGTTCTCATACAAACATAATGCTTGTGGACTTGCGCATATTCTGAATAATTAGTTACATACAAAGCCGCTCTTATACACAACTAAATAATAAAGAGTTATGACTTCAAATGTTTGCTGTATACCACAATCAAAAACAGCTTATACAAAAGAAGTGAATGAACATCTGGAGAGAACGCAGTCAAAATGTAACTTTTTGTGACTGGCATTGCACTGATACATACTGTGACTGTGGAGGGCAGTATAACGTACGTATAACAGATCGGTTTACAGCATATTGATGTGAAAACTAAACAATACAGAAAGCAGCTCTCATACAAAAAAATACTAAATAGGTCACAATGAAATTACCAATTTTCCATACGTTACCTTTTAACAAAGAGGGTGCCGTTTGAATTTGGCGCTCAGCCATCATGCGTCTCTGTTATGTGTACGCCACAGACTGTGTATGTCCGCTTTAGAGTTCCGCCTTTTGCGTTCCGTCAATATTATGTTATTAGAAAAAAGAAAATTGATTTTTGACATTTGTGAATCGATTCAGAATCGTCCACGTCCGCATCGCGATGCATCTAAGAATCGATTTTTTTCCCCCACCCCTAATGTTTATGTGTTAGGTCAGTAGGCGGAGAGTAGGCGGTCTTTTGTGGCTGTTCGAACACATTCGACCACATGAGCATCTACAATACGAAAGCAATCTGGTTGAACGCGGTTTCGACTACCTCTGGAAGTGGTCAAAAGTGGACTAGCTCGAAACTTTTTAGACCCCGTTTACACCTGTATTTAGCGTCATCCACTTGCGATCCGATCGACCAAAAAGCATATTAAAGGCCCACTGAAGTGCCTTGGAACCATAGACTGTAAAGCTTGGAACGCACAGCTTTGTATGATGCGTTGACGTAATTTCCACTGAAACAGGAAGCTAAGGTGGGACATATTGAATTGCTCCTCCCCCTTTTCAAATAGCCAATAGCGTTTAGTTTACAGACTAGAAGTCACACTTAACGGCACCATGGAAGCAAATCTGAGCGCTGATGATACGTTGGATTCAATAGTAGAGGTTTGAATAAATTCTAGCCATTTCATTCTTAACCAACGTACAGTTGGAAAACGAAATAAAACTCGAGCGTTTGAGCAACCGAACACACATCTTCACCCATATTGCTCCGTGACATGTCAACGGCTGCTTTGGCCAGGTGGTATTTATAGCATAGGGGGGCGGGACGCTTTAGATTCTAGAGAGCATTTGATTGGACAGAATATGTGATGAAAAGCTGAAGTCCGCGGTGATGTCATAAAAATCCGTGATCCATTTTAGCGGAAGTGAGAGACTAAGTTTTGAATGCTTATATCTCCTAAATGTAAATTTTGTCATTGTTTTGGAACACACCAGCTTATTCATTACCGTAAGGCTAACATATACATACTAAAAGCTAAAAAACTAACATTTTGATTTCAGGGGGCCTTTAATGCAGGTGTTAACAGGGCCTCAGAGATTTTTTTTTTTTTGTGATATAGAAATATGACTCTGATATTACTTATCAGAGAAGGCCACACCAGTGATTTACTTAAATCTTTTTCTTGCAGGTTAAAACTCTCCAACGAGGAGATCAAGAGAGCCATACTGACCATGGATGAGCAGGAAGACCTACCTAAGGATATGTTGGAGCAGGTGAGATGCATCGCCACATACTCCATCAATTAGCTCACACTTTACCTCGTAATTCCACATGGCTTCTGTCCAAAACAAACCTGTTTTACTGCAGTGGATTGACGTCAAACATTTCAGAACTGTGATTAGCTGATACAGCGTCTGCACAGGCGGGGAGTTTAATTACATAACCCCGGCAGTCCAAGCCAGCATGTAATTATTGTTTTGCATAATTTTTTTTGGCAAGACACCATATCGTCCTTGCATTTTTGTCATTCTGAATGACGGGGAAATTTGTTGTAGTTGGTAAAAATATAAACCATACTGAAGCCTTTCCACATGCCTGAATTCAATCTGTTGTGTATATCCTGCTAGTGGAGGCTCAAATCAAGCACATTTATAGTTCAATTAAAACCCGTTCAAGCCATGTAGCCATTTTGGTAATAAAATGCAGCTTTGTATACAGTACCTCAACCCTGTTTAACCTTTAAATCAAATCACCAAATAAGAGCAGCAAGTAAATAGTTGTAACATTTTCCAAATGGACTTGAAAAGCAATATAATGGCAATCAGGTTTTATAAGTCCTCTGATTGCTGTTGTTTTAATCTGAACAGTAATCAAACAGTTATTGTAGTGTGACGGGAATGCATGTTCACATAATGTATATGTGTTTGATAGGGCCACATTGCATTAAAGCACTTAAAAAGACTATAATATACTAAATTGTAAAAAAAAATTATGCTTTATCTTTACATTTTATTTCATGAATAAACAGGCTTTTTTGCTACTGTATCTTTAAGACTTCTCTTTCAAAACGACCTCTGATTGGTTGGCCCAATTTAGTCATTGTAATTCTTTCCCTCCTTCCCTGCAGCTGTTGAAGTTTGTGCCAGAAAAAAGTGACGTGGACCTTCTGGAGGAACACAAACATGAGTTGGAGCGGATGGCGAAGGCAGACCGCTTCCTCTATGAGATGAGCAGGTAACGGTCAATTTAGGTCACTTAGTTTAGGGTATAATAAATAATGTTCATCAGACTGGACAGAGCTGTCAAAACACAATATCTCCTAAATGGTGCTGCCGCACAACAGCTACAGGTGATGTAGAGGTCAGTATGTGGAAAATAAACTCTTTTACAGGATGACGTTCTTATCTTGGTCTGTCTAGTCTCTCGCTATAATAATCTTTGACTTCAGTTACCAAATGCAGTTTCCCTCAATTTGGCAGTCCGAAATTGTCTGGAAACATGTCGTCATTTTTATGACCTCTTCATTGTGCGGTTCTTAATGTCATTAATTTCTGTGGAATGTCAGCCAACAAAGACATAAATATAAAAGCAATGAAGAATGGGCGGCTCCATCAATTAATAAAATATAAACAAGTTGCAGGTGTTAATTTTTGGACTTTTTTTTTATTATTATTTTAATATGGGAAACAGAACCCGTGTCTCACGAACAGGCGTGCTTCAACAGAACAATGAAAAACCACAGAAGAATATTTGTCTGTTAATGTTACAGACGTTTTGTAGCAATGCATTATGGGTACACCTCTTGTAAAAAAAAAGTTTTTTTTTTTTTTTACAGTCAGTTTTTAAGATCTATTATTCTATTCTAGTATGCATTTATTTTTATATGTCATATACACTACCAATCAAAAAATTTGTACACATTTATTCTTTGACTATTTTCCACATTTAGAATAACATTAAAGTCATCCAAACTGTTAAACAAATCAAAACTTATATTTTATCAGTTTAGCAGTAGAAATTCAAACATAGACTAACTAATGTTGACATAAGCATCAAGAGGTTTTCGTTGGACACGTGTTCTTTAAAATAAGTAATAAAAAATGGGAAATAATGCCAATGTTAAATCAATGAATCAAAATTTGATGAATTTAGATTTAAACAAGTGTGTCTACATTTAAAAGTAGACAATTTATAATTGTCACCAAAACTAATTTCAAGCATTAAAGCCTTCATTTTTTTAAGAGCATAAAATCTGGAAGTGTAAATGAGATATCAAATATTTATGTTGTTTTGTTTCAATTCTCCTTTTAAACTGCAGAATCAACCACTACCAGCAAAGACTGCAGTCTCTTTACTTCAAAAAGAAGTTTACAGAAAGAATAGCAGAAATCAAGCCGAAAGTGGAAGGTAAAATCTGATACCTCTATCAATCATGTGTTCAATTCTATACTAGACTTATCAATCATATGTGTTCAATGGTTATGTTCTATACTAGACTTATCAATCATATGTGTTCTATGGTTATGTTCTATATTAGACTTATCAATCATATGTGTTCTATGGTTATGTTCTATATTAGACTTATCAATCAAATGTGTTCTATGGTTATGTTCTATATTAGACTTATCAATCATATGTGTTCTATGGTTATGTTCTGTACTAGACTTATCAATCATATGTGTTCTATGGTTATGTTCTATACTAGACTTATCAATCATATGTGTTCTATGGTTATGTTCTATACTAGACTTATCAATCATATGTGTTCTATGGTTATGTTCTATACTAGACTTATCAATCATATGTGTTCTATGGTTATGTTCTATACTAGACTTGTGTGAAATAAAGCATACAAACACCTTGTAGGTTATGTAAGGTGTAATGTTAAAAATGCTATTTGCCTCCCACAGCTCTCAATAAAGCATCTAAGGAGGTTCTTCAGAGCAGGAATCTTCGACAGCTTCTGGAGGTGGTGCTGGCCTTCGGGAACTACATGAACAAAGGCCAGAGGGGCAATGCCTATGGCTTCAAAGTGTCCTCTCTCAACAAGATCGCTGACACCAAGTCCAGCATCGACAAGTAAGACAGCGCTTCGGTTTGTGCAAGTACTGCATATTAAACTCCAACCAGCCATGCACTTACACAAGCTGTGTGCGTTTCTCAATAGAAACATCAGTCTTCTGCACTACCTGATTACCATTCTTGAGCAGAAGTACCCTAAAGTCAGCCTGATTCATGAGGATCTGCACAACGTTCCAGAAGCGGCCAAAGTCCAGTAAGCACTAAAACAATCAAGTCTCACTATTGCACCCACTTAAGTGGTTTTAAAGAGTGTATGTAATGAAATGGGAATGTAGGAAGATGCTTAGGATACGGCTAAGTAGGATCAATGCCATTGTTAGTCCAGGAACAACATTTTAAAAAGATATTCCAGGTTTATTACAAGTTAAGCTTAATCGACAGCACTTTGTGGCACAGCGTTGATTACCACACAAAATATTTTCCACTTGTCCTTTATTTTCATTAAACAAAGCAAAATTCTGGCTTACAGTGAGACACTTAAAATGGAAGTGAATGCAATCTGTAAATGTTAAAATACTCTATGCCTCAATAGTACAGCAATAAGTCATAATCAATATGCATATTAAAATGATTTTAGTTTGAAAAATTAAATTACTGACCTTTTATGTGAAAAGTTATATCAAATTTATTACTGTGACAATGCAATGCCATAAACCCTAAAATGATTTAAGCAGCTTCAAAGCTCAAATAATACGTTTTTTTAAAGAATAATTTTAAGTGCTTTTAAATCCTCTAAAAAATGATTGCCTCTGTTACATCGATTTAATTTATTTGAAAGAAAATGAGGAATGGGTTGAAATTATTTTTAAGGTAATCAATATTATGCCACAAATGCTTTTAACTGTTTGGGGTCAGTAAGATATTTTAAGTTTTTTTTTTTTTCCCTGAAAATTCCTTCAGCCAGAATGCATTGAATTGATCAAAAGTGACAGTTAAGACATGTATAATGTTACAAAATATTTCTATTTCAAATAAATGCTGTTCTTTTGAACTTTCTATTCATCAAGAAAATCATGAAAAACAACAACATCACAATTGATTTCAACATTGATAATAATAATAATAATTACAGCAAATCAGCATATCAGAATTTCTGAAGGATCATGTGATCTGAAGACTGGAGTAATGATGCAGAAAATTCAGCTTTGCCATCACAGGAATAAATTCCATTTTAAAATATTATAATTAGTTATTTTTAATTATAACAGTATTTCACAATAATTCTGTTTTTACTGTATTTTTGTTCAAATAAATGTGTTCTTGCTAAACACAAAAGACTTCTTTGAAAACATTTGAAAAGTCCTACCAACCCTTGGAACGACTTAGTTCTACTTACTGAATAGTAGTGTGTATTAAACCCCAAATATTGCTTTAACAACCAATCAGATGTTAAGGATAAGGCATGAACAGTATCAGCCTATCATTTCACTCTGATTTTGGGGTAGATTATAGTTCGGGATAGGGTTAGCACTTTGTTAGACCAACAAAAGTTGTTGATCCAGGAACATTTCCTATTTGGCAAAACCATAGTCACTGTGTGAAAATAATGTTTGATGTGATTCATTCCTCAGCCGTTCGAAATGAGATTAAAGGGTCTGCAAATTGTCCAGTGAAACATTATCTCTCATTATCTCCCTCTCCAACTTATTTTTCTTCCTTTTTTCCCAGCATGACTGAACTGGAGAAAGACATTAACAATATGCGCACTGGCTTAAAAAGCGTGGAGACGGTGAGCGACATTCTCTCGTTTTGTCTACAATTACAATAAGCTCTAGAGCTTATGAGGTCATCCAGTGTAGCAAATGTATCTATTTATACACAGCCGTGCGATATAATTGGCTAAAACATTATTTATGGTTTAAACACTTGAAACTAGACATTTCAAGGTTTGAAGGCCCTTGCTAGATTGCGAAGGTGTTTTGAGTGATCACTAATGGCTGTGTATTTGGGATGAATTGGCATTTTGCTCTAAATTGAATGCACTTTTTCTATTCTTTAAGTCATGGCCTTACTTGTGTCCATTCCTTGATAGCAATCTCTCTTTCTCAACAGGAGCTGGAGTACCAGAGGGGTCAGCCTCAGATCCACGGCGACAAGTTTGTGTCTGTTGTGAGTCAGTTCATCACTGTTGCTGGTTTCAGTTTCTCTGAAGTGGAAGACTCTCTTCAGGATGCCAAGGAATTGGTAAGATCGAAAGCACACAACAGTTCACTGAACCTAAGGAGATAATAGATGTTAAAGGTTTATGAGGTTTGAACACAGCAAGGCCTGTCACTCTATCCGGCCGCTTAAATGTGAAAGCTCACATAAAGTCGATCCGCTGCAGCTTTGAAGTCGCTGTTAAACGTCTGAGATGACAGATTTTTCTGGCACACATAACTCAGAACTCAGACTTGCAGAAGTTAAATCACTGTTTTCGTTGGAGTTTATCGGGCTTCTGACCGTCTGTGTGGACATTGGAACCGCTGGAAACATGGGCCGTAATCTTTAACTGCTATAGGCTGAAGATTAGTTTCAAAGGCGGGTTGGTTCAGTCTGATCGTGCTCATGAAGCTGCACATGGATTTGTTGCTATTGCAGCTGTCCACTTCTCTAGCTGCTTTTCTAAAGGGTTGGCAAAGGGACACATGAAGGTTTGATCTCAGTGAGAAGTTGAGGATCTACTTCCGCCATATCTGGATACCTGTCTCAAATTTCATTACATTCATACACTACTATTCAAAAGTTTTTTGTTTTTTTTTAAAGAAAAGTAATACTTTTATTCAACAAGGATGCATTAAATTGATCAAAAATGACAGTAAAGACACTATATAAAGACTTTTATTTCTTTCTATCATCAAAGAATTACATAAAAACATTTTTTTTATCACAATTCCCACAATAATATAAAGCAGCACAGCTGTTTTCAACATTTATAATAATAATAAATGTTTCTTGAGCATCATATCAGAATGATTTCTGAAGGATCATGTGACTGGAGGAATGATGCTGAAAATTCAGCTTTGCCATCACAGGAATAAATAACATTTTAAAATATATTAAAATAGAAAATACATATTTCAAATTGTAAAAATATTTCACAATATTACTGTTTTTAAACAAATAAATGCAACATGAACATAAGAGACATCGTTCGTTCAAAAACATTAAAAAACCTTATCGACCCCAAACTTTTGAACGTGTGTATGTTTTTGAAAGAAGGCTACTCAAGCTTTGATCAAAAATACAGAAAAAAACAGTAATATTGTACAATATTATTACAATTTAAAATAATAGTTTTCTATTTTAATATACTTTAAAATTTAATTTATTTCTGAGATGCAAAGCTGTATTTTCAGCATCATTACTCCAGTCTTCAGTGTCACACGATCCTTCAGAAATCATAATGAAAAATATATTCAAATAGCAAAAAGTTATTTTAAATTGTAATAATATTTCACAATATTAAAGTTTTTAGTGTATTTTTGATCAAATAAATGCAACATGAACATAAAAGACTGTTCAAAAATATTAAAAATCTTACCGACCCCAAACTTTTAAACTAGTGTATATGGGAAGGAGATCAAGGAGATCACTAGTTCATTCTAGCGGCCTGGACCTGATCGATTTATTACGTCAGTTTTTTATTACTCACTAAGTTCAAGTGCCAAAGAATCCTGCATAAAATAATATATGACATGAAGATTAAGAATCACCCTCCTAAATGTCCTTGTCTTTCATTCTACACAGTTTGAGAAAGCCGTGAAGCACTTTGGGGAGGACGTCACACGCATGCAGCCCGATGAGTTCTTTGGCATCTTCGATCAGTTCTTACAGGCCTTCAGTGAAGCTAAACAGGACAATGAGAACATGCAACGACGCAAGGAGGAAGAGGAGCGCAGAGCCCGCATGGAGGCGCAGGTAACGTGTCCCTCTCAAACACATGTACACGCATCCCCTTTGCAAGGCCCTCTTAAAAGTGTTGGACTTACACTCACATCATTTTATACATATATAAACAAATTGTTTCCCCTTTCTAAGTAAAAAAAAAAACAGTTATGAGTATGTTCAGAAAGGCATACTACCATTTCAAAAGTTTGGAAACATTACTATTTTTAATGTTTTTTAAAAAAAAGTCTCTTATGCTCAGCAAGCCTGCATTTATCTGATCAAAAATACAGAAAATACAGTAATATTGTGAAATATTATTACAATTTAAAATAATGGTTTTATATTTGAATATACTTTAAAATATAATTTATTTTTGTGATGCAAAGCTGTATTTTCAGCATCATTACTCCAGTCTTCAGTGTCACATGATCCTTCAGAAATCATGCTAATATGATGATTTATTATCAATGTTGGAAACAGTTGTGCTGCTTAATAATTTTTTTTTTTGTTTTATAATCTTTTGTAACAATATATACAATACCGTTCAAAGGTTTGGGGTTAGTAATTTTTTTAAAAACTTTTTTTTAAAAAGTGCTTTTTTAAAATGCTTTTATTCAGCAAGGATGTGTAATAAAAAGTGATAGAAAAGATTTCTATTTTGAATAAATGCTGTTCTTTTTAACTTTTTATTCATTAATGAATCCTGATAAAAGTATCACAGGTTCCAAAAAAAATATTAAGCTGCACAACTGTTTCCATTTTCAGCATCATTACTCCAGTCTTCAGTGTCACATGATCCTTCAGAAATCATAATAATATGATGATTTGCTGCTCAAGAAACATTTCGTATTATCGGTGCATTATAAATGTCTTCACTGTCACTTTAGGGCACAAGTATAAAAAAAAAAATTTGTAACAGAGGTTTACTTGAGTCAAGATGCACCAGCTTACTTGACTTTAGGGGAACTAATGATTTCACTTGTAGCCACAATCAATACTTGTCTGTGTCAGACGGTCGTTTTTAGTCATTGTGTCAGGTTCGAAATAGAGTTTATCTCCAAAAATAAAATGCATCTCAAGAGCTTTTTTTTTTTAATCAAAAAGCGCAAGAACATGTCATATGTAATGTAAATCCTAAAACCAGCAAACTGAGAATTAATCAAAATAAAGACATGGGACAGACAGAGGGAAGGGGGTTATGAAGAATATGTCCCTAATTAACTAAAAAATAGTATGCTGCCTATAGTATACCCTGTTAGTATGTAGTACTGCACTATTCCATTAAGCAAACTAAACACCTCCACAATGACAGACATTAAGACAAAAGGAAAACCTGCAGTCGTGATTAATGGAAATATGTCTGTGAACAGCTCAAGGAACAGCGTGAGAAGGAAAGAAAATCCAGAAAGGCCAAAGAGAACTGCGAGGAGGATGGAGAATTCGACGACCTGGTGTCTGCACTCCGATCCGGGGAGGTGTTCGACAAAGATCTATCGAAGATGAAGCACAACCGTAAACGTCCCGTCAAACAGAGCGCAGAGAGCAGCAGAGAGAGGCCCATCACCAAACTCAACTTCTGAGGAGCGCTGCCTCCTGCTGGTAGAGATGAGACATTACACCCGTGTGCACAATGCTCTACCACTGTTTATTATCCAGGCCCCATTCGTGCCGACTGCCAAAATACTTCTGGAAGATTTATAGAGGCTTTTCTAAACATGTAAATCAGTTGACAGTGTTTGTGTTGAAGATGACTGGAGTTGTGCACCAGGGAAAGAACGAACAGAAAGGGCTACATGCTTTATAAACCATCACAAAAAAAAAAAAAAAAAAAATGTACACCCATTTTCATAGTTTTGATTCCATGACAACCAGAAGCCCTGTTTATTTCTGTCAGCTCAGATACTGCATATGTTTTTGTTGATTTTTTTTGGTAGTGTTCAACCAGGACTATCAAAAAACAGGCCTTGTTTTGCAATACGTGGTGTGGTAAACACTAAAAGTCAGTGTTTTCGGAAGCAAAAGTGATTTTTGCCAAATTTGAATGATAAAACCAGTGATACTTGTATGATGTGATTGGCCTGTTTTAATAAGTATTTTCATTTTGTTACACTCAAGCACAAGTGATCGTTTGGTAAAAAACTAAAAACTGTCCATTCCAGACCTGTTAAAGCACAATGCACAACTTTAGAGAAAACGACCTCTTGTATAAAATTTCATTGAAATTAAAAGTGTTTATTATAATCTACCGATGCCATGTATTACATGTACTGACAGGAATTATAGTGGAAATATGCTGAGGTCAAACTTTGATTGCAAATATATTGTATAGAGACAAAACGACATGCACAATATACTTTTTTTTTTTTTTTTTTTTTTGCGGTTACCAAAAAGAACATTCATTTAAAAGAGCTGTGGATGCAAAACCTGCATCTTAAGCAAACCAAACTGTCTGCCATGCATGTATATTCTTGTAATTTCTGTTTGTGTTTAAGGTTGTATATATGTACATATACCCACTGTTAACTCTTCTGACCAAGGCTGTTTCTTAGTCCTTGACACAATTTTGTGCTAATAATTTTTCCTGTTGATCAGATGCCATTAAATCTTTTTCACTAATATTTCTTTGTAATACTTTGTAATAGTTTCCTTTGTTGGCAGGATTGTTTCATTTTCTTTATTTATAGAATCCATTTGGATGTAAGATATGTAATCAATAAACAAAACCCTGAGGGTCATTCCATCGGTGTATGACTGATGATTTGCAATCTGAATTCATTCTTTTTTTTTTTTTTTTTTTTTTTTGGATCTTACCAACATTTTTTTTTTTTTTACAACAATTTTTATTATACAGACAAGAGTTTACATTAAATCATTAAAGAGACGAGCATAGCAATCTGAATTCATTCTTGAACTGCAACAAGATTTAAGTGAAAATTAATTAAATAAATAAATAAGCGTCAAAGAGTAATCTATGAAGAGTAATCAAACACAATCATTACTTAAAGGAAGAAAGAATGGATAAAACTAATTCAAACTTTATTTCAGGCAGACTGCTTTCAAAGATATATGGCAATGTTTAATAGCTAAAGTGTCTTTGATATTTAAAAAATGAATCATTTGAGTATTTAAAATGATAATGCATCTCTTTGCTGTTATTGAAAACAACAAGGTAAGCTTGTTTAAATGGTAAAAAAAAATGAATATGATCATTTATGCCTGCTAATACCATCTCAAAAATACATCCATTTCAAGGAAGGTTACATATAAAAGACCCAGCAGTGCTTTTGTAAGATTGGATTCTCAAAACAATATACCTATCTAAATCTCTAAGTCAGGTCTTACATTGACATAAATCCTGATAAATGTTTGAAGAAAAAGTCTGATTTTCATAAAATAAAAAAGCACTGATATATAGAAACATGAGTGCTGGTTTAACCCCTCACATCAAACTAATAAATGGCAGTCTGATGCTATAGTCATATATAATACATTTATAAAATTCATAATTTGATAAACTCATGCTCCAATGTGACAGTCTGAAACAATGGAAATTGTTTCAAATATTTAAAAACTGATATTAATGCATTCTGTGTTCTGTAAACCATGCTACATTCAACATTTAAGGCAGTTTGTTGTTCATACAGGTTTGATGTTGATCTTCCAAAATGGCATACTTCAGAGAAAATTTAATCTACTTTTTCTGTCAAAAAATGCTGAATTTTTGACAGTTATATAATATAATATGCTTTTTTTTTTTGGTTACAGATTATTAAAAGGAAATTGCAGTGTGATTTGGAGATATGTTTACTACATTATATGAGGTTCAGTCATGGTTCTGGATGTCACAGCATGTTTTGGAAATGTATGTGTAAAAGGTGTGTATAAACAAGCAAAGAAATAAATTTCACAATGATGAAATCAAAATGTTATAGCCCTATTTCTTAAAGACCATGTCAATATGACTGATCGGTTACTTAGTTACAAAACTCTCAACTCTTTTAAGTTTGGCTGTTGAAGGGGCTATATAAGAATTTTCACGTGTTAATCGCTTATTATTGCCAATGTGTGAACAGCTTATAACGAAATGTAAAAACGAGACGTTCTCCTACTTCCTAGATTGTCTATGAAAGCCTGTGTGGACCATAGACAGTATATACGGTGTGGACTGATTTTTACGTGAATGACTCGGGACGTTTTTGCCGGCAAATCAAAAGAATGTGACGTTTCACGTGTTCGTTCAAATATGACGGCGCATTGTGTGCCAAACGGCCGTTAGCTGGTTCCCTCCACAAAAACCCAATAGGATTTTCCCATAGGCTTTTGAATTATCGCTAAAAAACAAGCTCTGTGATCAACAAAAGTTTATGATACTTGCACGTTTTGTCCATCAAGATAATTATCACAGATGAACACAACTATGAATTTTGAAGCCTAAATGCAGTCGCCAGAAGTAAAAAGCTAAAGGTAGGCTATAAACGAACTACACCACCGGTCCCTCACCTTCATTAAGCTTCCAACAACTCTTTCAGTTTTTATCTAAAAAACAATTTCCCAGAAAGTTTGAGACAATAGTTTATAAGAGCACAATTATAAGCATAATGAGGCTGTAAAATCAGACTGAGTTTAACTGTTCGGCGTGATGACGTTAAAAATGCAGAAAAAGCGTGTGTGTCATACAAAGAAAATGGATTTATTCAGACTATGGTCTCACATCGCCAGATCTGAATTGTCTCCATAATTTATAATCAAAGTACCATCCATAACAGTGTCATTTTAATTACCTCATCTGTCGACATGATGTCGGTGAATTGCAGAGCTTGTGCAAACATATCCACATCGCTACGATCGAATGCTTTCTTAACTGTCATTACTTTTGCAGCACATATTTACATATTCATCTAAATATCGGGGCTTCATGTCTCTTGTATGATATGTGTGCACGAGAGTGAGGACGAGCTGCAGTTCACTTAATGGCCACCGGTGTCGCTAATAACAAGGGTTTCTGAATTCTACATATAGCCCCTTTAATATTCCAGGTCAACACCTCAGAGCAGATGATGAAGATGTGGTTTTAGGCTATGAGAGATTTCTGTAACCATTCGGCATTCGGTTCTTTCACAGTGTTGTAAAGCATTTGCATTAGGCTCAAGAGGGACTTTCATCTTGGCACTTCACACACACATACAGTCTACACACTATATCTGCTGATTCATTACAATAATTCAGTTATACTTGGAGAGTTTGGTTTTCAAATATAGGTTGGTGGTAGCAAAAGTGTTAAAAAAACACAGTGACACTTTATAATGACTTATAAGTAAATCATAAACATTATTAGAGTATATAATGCATAACAGATCTTAAATTCATGTACATTGAAATAGTCATGAAATGTATTTTTACTTATAGGCCTATTTATATTTAAAGCTGAAGAATGTAACTTTTTTACCACTGTGTCGCTATAAAAATTGTCCTGTTTATTTTGAGCCACTCAGTCTATACAGTGGCTGCATCTGAAATCGCATACTTTCCTATTATATAATAGGAGAAAAACAGTATGTGACAAAAGAAGTATGTCTGAATTCGCAATACTCATAAAAGAGTAGGCAAAAAGCACTCGGTTGACCTACTACTTCCGGTGAGATTCTGACGTGTGCATACGATGGACACTTTACTATCCCATGAGGCCACGGGAGAGGATTTATGAATGGCAGTGAAGCGATGTAACTGAAGCTGGTAGGTCACATGATAATGACAACATGGTAAATGTAGTGTGTCCAGATTACATTCACACTACACACATTCATACTATATAGAACATACGTTTTAGTGGTTGTGAAATAATTTAAAACAAGTACCTACTCAAGAAAGCATGCGATTTCGGACGCAGCCACTGACTCGACCAATGGCGTGAGTTGGGGGCGGGGTAAGCTCCACTTTTACATTTCCACTAGGTGGCGCTAGTGACATAGAAACGACATACTTCAGCTTTAAAAAATAAATAAATAATAATTTCTGAAATCTGAAGGGAGGTAGGCTACAGGTGATTTTTTCCTTGCAGCAAAATGAAATGTTGTACACATTAAAATAAATATGTACACATTTACATAGCCAATTGCAAAATGATATACACCCTACAGAAAATATCACAAATAATTTTTTTATTTAAAGTGATTTGAATAGTGATTGTCAGCTCCTTTTGTCAAAATCGTAATTGTTTAACAAAATAGCCTATTTAGTAATACACTTTTCATGTAATAAACATGTTTTTAAGCTCTTTTAAGATATAATGACCCATAGGAAAGAAAGACATTGACAGCATAAATATAATTTAAGGATACAATCTGATATTAAGGGTTTCTAGCTAAAATATCAAGAAACGGCCTCTGGTTATATGCAAATGTGAATGTGATATGCAATCATACAAAAAAAAAGAAAAAAAGAAAAAAAAGTTGTCTATAATGTTGCATGTTTCCACTAGTTAAAGTAAAAGTATTGCAAAAATGTATTTGTTGAATCCTTCCCAAATTAATTTCTTACAGCTTAAAAATGTAGGTAATAATGTCATTGCATTAGAAAAGAAAATCAAACTAAGTGGAATTTGAGACTCCACTAATGTCCAAATCCAAACTTGTTTGTTAAAATCTAAAACCTAACAAACTTCTCTTTGTTTGAGCTATATGTTTGGTTAAAATGAAATCCGCCTGACTTGATTTTGTTATCCAATGCAATAAATGTAATTTTAGAATTTTAAGTGTGACCCAAGTAAATTTTTGGGCCCACCTGTAGCACCTCCCTTCGTTAAAGTGACAAAGTTACTTTATTTCTATAAAATTACAAAGTCATCATAAAGTGTGAGCGCATTACAAACTGGTGTCAGCAGTCTCAACTTTGGGCACCGCGGGTTCAGTGATTGTATCCGGATGCGCGTCTCTGCAGAAGAATACCGCCGGGTTTTTACAGGCCCACATGGCCACATCTCCCCCATTGGCCGGGCTGGAGGAAGACAGGCGGCTGTTTGCCCCGTGCCGGCTCACGTACCGGTCCCGAATCCGATCGGCCCGAGTCCGGACCGTGTCCCTGCGCTGCGTCTGCGTGGACAGGTACGCAGCGATGTTTCTAGTCCTGTATCCCTCCTCTCTGCTCCGGCCCAACAGCATGGATATATTCGGGTTCCTTATGGCATAAATCAACGGGTTGATGGCACCGTTAGCCCATGCCATCCAAATGGCCAAAGTATCCATAGCGGGGTTGAAAGAGTATCTCCCGAGCGCGGTGATGATGCCCATCAGACAGTAAGGGCCCCAGCAGAAGATGCTGAACACGATCATGATGAGCACGGTGGTGGCGGTGCGCATCTCGCTGTAGAAGCGCAACAGGTGCGCGTAAGTGGTCACCGGCCGCACCCTGATCTCCGACAGGCGGACGGTTTTACAGATGTTATAGTGGCAGAAGCACATGAGGGCGAAGGGAAGCAGGTAACACACTACTATTAAAGCGATACTGTAGGTGGTGCCCATCCTGGAGGTGCCCGAGTGGAACACATACATGCAATGGTAAAAGCCCTGTTTGTGCACCACCAAGCGCCCGGAAGTCTCCATAAGCAGGTACCAAGGAAACGAGAAGAGCACAGCGGAGAACCAAACGGCCACCAGCAGCTGGATCGCTCTCCTCCGGCCGATTTTGGCTTGCGGCTGCCTGACGATAGCGTAATACCTGTCGAATGAGATGAGAGTCATGGTCAAGGTGGAGATAATGCCGAAGCAGGTGTTAAAGAAGCCGTTGGCGATGCAGAAGGGCTCCCCAAACATCCAACTGCCGTCCTTGCTGAAGAGCATCATGAAGGAAAAGGGTAAACAAAGAACGGCCGTGAGAAAATCAGAGAGGGAGAGGGACATGATGAAAGCGTTAGTGACCGTTCTCAACTGCCTGTGTTTGATTATAACCACCACGACCGCTGAATTACCCAGACTGGACAGTAAGAAGATGGCCAGGAGGAGCAGCGCCTGCGCGGCCACCGCGATGCCCTGGAGAACCGAGTTCCCCTCCGAACTCCACACTGGGGGGTTGCGGGTCATCTCGCCCCCGGCTGTATAGTTGCTGTTTACAACGGGTTTGATGCTCACAATCTCTAAAATGAAGCCCGAACCTGACATGTTGTCCACGGTCGTGTTGCTGATGCCGGGGAGATCCATTGGACACGGTTAGGGCGCATCCACAGGGTGGAAGAGAATTCATCCCTTGTCAGTATCTCCCGTGTCCGTATCACAGTAAAATGAGTATGCGTTACGATGTCACGGATGGTCCCTATGTAGTTCTTTGATGCCATACACTGTGCTTGGAGTAAATAACGCTACCCCGTGCCCTCTCCTGTTACAGACTGAGCTGACAATACCGCTCTCTTGCTGTTAATGCGAGACGAAACGCGGTCATTCCGCTAGGGGGCGCTGGGAGGCCCAGAAAGCCAATTCACCATTGAGACGCATTCAGATTTTACGACAGTTTGTGTTTCACTGGAAACATGTTTGCTCTAAAGTTTATCATCTTTTTTAAGCAATTTGATTCAATGGATTGATATCGGAAATGGACACGGTTATCGGTAGTATCAATGTCTATTAAATTCATTTTAAAATACGTAATCGAATGTGCACCAGCATCTGTGATTGGTCAATTCTGACAAGCGCTGAGAAAAGTAACAGACACCGCTGATAAAGAAAGCATCGTTTGCTCTACATGTCAACCTGATTGAAATTCTCAATTGAATCTAAATACTCATCGTCAGACGAATTAGGATTAATTTACTTGCATACCAGTCTAAGACTACTGATTCTGCCTTATAAACAAAAACAGCAGTAGCGTCCTAGAAAATATTTTACACTTCAATAAATTGTGACACGGTGAAACTTGAATAACCAGCGAATTAAAAAGGTGTTTTCTTTTTTTCTGACCCGTTGTACCTGACAAACGCCAGCCCATTTTTAGACGCCGTTTCATTGTAATCGCCGCTCTACATACTTGTTTTATTTCTAGTATACAGATGCAGGGCCCTGCACCTCCCCGTGACGTTTGAAGCCGTTGCTATGACACCGGCCCAGACTTTTTTTTTTTTTTTTTTTAGCTGAATTACGCACTTTCTGTCTGTCTGTCCGTCTTGCATTTTGGGTGTGTTTATAAACAGCCATTGAAGATGGTTGAACCCTTTCAATATTAAAATTTTATAATTAAATAAGTGAAAGACACAATCATTCCACTTAAAAAATACTGTTGCAGACACAGTCATGGTGATTAAATAATGGTGATGATGCATATACAGTCAAACACTTGAAAAATGGTAATAACATATGTCAATAATTTAGAGTTATCAAATCAGTTGATATTTCACTGGTTTTGGCCATCCTTCTGTTAGACTGTCTCATAAATAATACCAATAGCAATAAAAAAAAAAAAAACACTTCAGCAAAACATGGTCAGGTCAGTGTCTGAATAATTTTTGGTCTCAAATTTTTATACATTTTACTGGTCCACTGTATGAAGAATTTTTGGCTATATGTCACAGTTTACTTTATTTTGCTATCCTCACTCACATAAATGAACTATAGTGTCCTGTACCCACTTGTAAAAAAATACCAAATATACATCTGGTGTCTGGATAATTTTTGGTTTGACTGTATATCATGGATTTGAATGACTGTCAAATGCATTTACATCATAGACTGTAAAAAATAGATTTACATACTATCTAGACTCAGTACATCTGACCAGTGAGTGGCGCTGTCAAACAATTCACCTTTTAGCAACACGTCCCACATTCGCTTGAAGAAGAAGAGTGTGTTTATTCTTCCGGTTTCTGTTGCGTCGTTTAGATTGTTGCGGTTTAAAATCACTAACCAACAAACTGGGGCTATCGATAGCTTTGTAATGCTGCATATGACATGGGTATGTTAAAGCGAAAAATATTTATTGTTAACAACTAATGACAATATCTTATTGGTTTTCTGCTGTTGATAGAATCGCTAGTTTACTGCCATAACAACACACTGCAAATTACATGTCTATATTTTGAATTAAATTATGTTTTTTAATGATGTTTCTCTGGATGTAATGCAGCTGTATCAATGAGCTCCACTTGTCCTGGGCTGTACTGTGGAAGGACCATCATAAATGAATCTATTGAAGGAGAATGTGGGGTAAGTGCATCATATTCATGTAATCGGTCCGAATAAAACACAGATTGCGTAACTGCCTGATTGCAATGGGTACTCATGCAAGAGGTCATGTTGACACCACAGTTGTGTATATATGCACCCTGATGTGCATTTTACTAGTTCACACTTGTGTATTTCTGTAACACTGCATTAAGGTTTCGTTTATTAACATTACTTAAAGACTCCCTTTGGTTAAAAATCAAGCTTTTAATGTTGTTTATATGTCTATGTGGTGTTTTTAATATGCTTTAAGACAAACCATGTACAAATTCATAAGTCAACACCATTGCAGAGTATTTTCTCCTTAAAACTGCAGTGAACCAAAGACTCTCTGGTGTTTCTGATGTCACAAACTACCTTGTAACCTTGTAATGTATGATAATGTAACTTAATAAAAACTATTTTTAGATTTATAATATACATTTTCTAATATATAAATTGGGTGTTTATAAAAGATATTTGCCTTTTTTTACACAAGGATGATCATATTTATTGGTCCATGGGATCTAAAATATTGAAAACCTGTGTTAGATAATGCATTGGCTAATGTTAACAAGTGAGACCTTTTTGGAAAGTGAAAGTGTCACCTGGTCATTCAAGAACAGTTCTGCTTGTACTGATATGTATGATTGCAGTTAGTGGTGTTTTGTGGACTGTATATATTGTTCATAACCTTTACCGTTCTCATTTATAAAGGTCTGTCCTCGTGGACAAAGGACAAACCTAGAGAAGATCTGCATGAGATGCACTGGCTCTCCTGAGCTGTATGACTGGCTGTACCTGGGCTTCATGGCGATGCTGCCTCTGGTCCTGCACTGGTTCTTCATTGAGTGGTATTCTGGAAAGAAAAGGTAGTTGGAAAATGTTCTTGTGCTAAACAATAGTAAGATATATGAGGCAATATTATTGTGTGGATCTGATTTTGTTTTGCAAAGCTATGCCTTAAACTTTGATAATGCATCTTTCCAAACTAACCGATGCTCTCCTAATATCATCTCCAGTTCTAGTGCCCTTTTCCAGCATATCACGGCCCTGTTCGAGTGCACGGCAGCTGCCGTAGTGACTCTGCTGCTCAACGACCCCGTCGGCCAGCTGTCTATTCGTTCCTGTGAGGTTAAGATGCTTTCTGACTGGTACACCATGTTGTATAACCCCAGTCCCGACTATGTCACCACGCTGCACTGCACGCAGGAGGCTGTGTTCCCTCTGTGAGTGCCCTTTACATTTGATTTGATTTGAGGCTCCAGTTATTTCTGTTGGTTTCCAGGGGTGTAACTAGAGCTGCGTGATTCTGGATAGATTGAGAATCACAGTTTTTTTGTTTGTTTGTTTGTTTGTTTAAGAGAAATCACGATTCTGAATAGACAACTAAACAATAACATAATTTACTAGAGGTTCTGACGAAATTGCTGCAGTCTATTTACATTTTTTAAATTCATTTGAATTATCATTATTTTGAAATCAGTCTGAATGAATGATCCATTTGCAGACTTCATTTGCTTCATTACTGGATGAATCAGTAGCTATGTTTCCATCCACACGTTTTTATCTGAATTAAGTGATATCGAATGAAAAACGCCTTATGGAAACAGTGAAATTTGATTGATATACGGCTTATGCGATAAATGCTGATGGAAACATTATTTGCCGAATAAATAATGAATTGCGATTAAGTTTTAGGTCATTTTATGGTTGCAACCCGCCACAAAAGAAGAAGTTTTAGTTCATTTCCGCCCCTGTATTGCCGCTCTGTTTGCACCTCTTATATACGGTTTGCACACATGGCGGGTGTCAACAAAGACAGATGTAAGTGGACAAACGAGGAGACAAGATACTTTTTGAATTTAATTTACCAGAAAAATAAAACGACTATTTAGATGGCAAAAATCTAAGAAATGCCATAATAGTCCAAAAATGTCGCTATCAGCTGGCACGCACCTAGAGTCCTGCGGGCGGGTAGCGGGATGAAAAATATGTGCAATATTTGTATGTCTAAATTACCATTACACATACACAAATGTGTGTTTTAGTCAGGCCATCCTTAAAAATATTCTTGTTTGCCGTAACCCGACCGATCCTGTCAATTTAGGACCGACCCAATTAATTTTTTTTTCTCCTTTTAGTCCGACCGACTTGCCGGTTGTAAACTTGCGTTAAGACCGACCGATTTTTTTGTTTTACTCTTCAAACAACTAATACAAATGCAATAAAATTATATTAATTATATTTTAGTAAGTATTGCGTATATAATTTGCCCATATATAGGCCTACATACAAACGTAGGCTACGCTCTTTCTTTTAAATAATAACCCGTGGCGTCAGATTAAGGGCTGTAGGCTATATGCGAAATGAAACCGAAATTGCGACATGTTTAAATAAAATAATATATATATTTTTAAATTTCATGTTGATTTATATGAAAAGTGAAAAGCATGAATAAAATAAGATGATTCCGAATATCGGGAGACAAATGGAGTTGGGCATGATTTTTAGCCACTTTATTAAGTTTGTTTTTGTAGAAAGCCTTTCTTTAAAGTGAATTTCGTTTTGTATTAATTGTATCTTAATTTTAATCAATGTTTCATCAACCAATTTCCTGGATTTAATAAATAAGAGCTAAATATAGTGAACTGGAGGTAGCCTAGGCTACTTGAATGGCGCAAAAACAAAGCGCACTTCTTGTGATGTTGAGAGAGGTGCGAGATAAAAAATAAAGCACTTTAATTGGAATGATTTTAGCTTGTGTGTGATTTATTGCGGGCACGGGTCGGGTAACGGGCCGAATATTAACGGGTCTGGGCGGATGCGGATTTAATTTTGATATTATCATGGGTGACGGGTCGGATCGGGTCTGCAAAAATGGACCCGTGCAGGACTCTAAGCACTATTACAACTTGCGCAATATTGATAATTTGTTGGTAGATGGCGTGATCCATTTTGTCTTGCAAAACTTTGTTCGCAAATGTTTGCTTGAATGTTGTGCGATTCAGTGCGAAAATGAATGGAAACACCTTAAAATGTCTTAAATCAATTCAATATACCAATTTGATCGCAAAACAGCATGTGACGTCATTACGCACAGGTTTTTATTCGCTTTAAAACCGTTGGATGGAAACACACTATCACCAGCTTTATTCGCATGAGTTTTTTTACCGAACTTCAGATAATTCGATTGACAAGTCGATGGAAACTTAGCTAGTGTTTATGAACAAATCTCTTGAATGAGTGATTCAGTGATTCAATTAAATACGCCACCTACTGGTGTAATTGATACAATCTTTATTCGAAACCTCAAGTTACTTTTAAGGGTGATTTACTCTATTTTGATACGCTACCGTAGACATCAGTGTTTATTTCCGAAGTATAAACTTTTATCCCAGTACTTCTGTGTAAATGTGAATTATTGTCACACAGAAATAATGATACTGTATGGCTGTTTGTGAAGCTGTTTCATTCCTACACATGACCACTGCACTCTCTGACTCCGAGGCAGCGACTTCTAAAAAGGTTTAAAAGACATGGACAAATTGTTGTCATTTAGGCAAAAGATTGTGTGGGTGTTTGAATTGAGATTGCGATCTTTTAACGATTAATTGTTCAGCTCTAGGTGTAACAGTACACTCATGTCAAGATTCGGTTTGATACAATACTGATCTCACGATACTCTCATGATACTTTAAACAAAGCCAATATAGCCTAGTTAAAATGTTTTTTTTTTGTTTTTTTTTCAAAGACATGATAAACGGTTAAGAAAAAGTACAGTTCATTATGTTAGACACATATTCTTGTCCCTGACTGCATATATTTAAAAAGTTGTAAATATTGTATATTAAGTAATGTATTTAATTTATTTATTAATAATAATTTATAAATATGTAAGCTCAAATGAGTGACCTTCTGTGTTTACCATATTTAGTCGTCCCCCCCCCTTAAAAAAATAAATAAATAAATATATATATATATATATATATATATATATATATTATATATATCAGTCTTGATGGATTCCGAAAACAAGTGATCACAGGAGACGCATTTGAAACGTGTGTTAGTACCTGGTGTAAACGGTAATGCGTCTTGCCTGACCACTTGTGATCGAATCACCGAAAACGCATGTTAATACCAGGTGGAAACGGCTTTTTCTTCTTTTTTTTCAGGTACACCATTGTGTTGATCTACTACGCCTTCTGTCTGGTTTTCATGATGCTTCTGCGGCCACTTTTGGTTAAGAAGATTGCATGTGGCTTAGGCAAGACAGATCGTTTCAAGAGCATCTACGCAGCGCTGTACTTCTTCCCCATCCTCACTGTCCTGCAGGCGGTTGGAGGAGGACTTCTTTGTGAGTGCGTTTTTGGTCTTTTTTTAATGAACATTTGAAAATGTACCTAGTTGACATTTGTGTTTTTATATCTCCCTCTTATGTTATCAGACTATGCATTTCCATATATTATTTTGGTGTTATCGTTGGTCACGTTGGCAGTTTACATGTCAGCTTCAGAGATACAGGTAAATATATTTATGCACTATGTTTTTTGTGTCGCAGTGCTTTTTAGTTCATGTTCTTAGACAAATATGTTAAAATATTTGTGGCTTCTCTCCTGCAGTCTTTCAAAAACCTTGTGGCTAAGAAGAAACGCCTCGTGGTTCTCTTCAGCCATTGGCTCCTCCATGCATACGGTATCATTTCCATATCCCGACTGGATAAACTGGGGCAGGATTTGCCTTTGTTGGCTCTGGTGCCCGGACCTGCTCTCTTCTACCTGCTAACGGCCAGGTTCACAGAGCCGAACAGAATTCTGTCAGAGGGTGGGAATGGACACTGATGTCACTTCCTTTGTAGGAGAATCACCTTCCCCACAAACCTGCATGTTAGAGCTGCATGCCGTGGAGCAACTTTTAATTTAGTAACACCTTTGGCATGGACACCGAAAAGCCATAAACAAAACATTTAGTTATTACTCATGATATCTTGCCATAACGTTTTCTGTTACGTCTGTGAATATGCTTTTTTTGGGGGGTTGCTAGATTGAGCGGAAATGCTTTGTAAAGAATGTTCTTTTTCTTTTCTGTTTTCCTTTGAATCCTGAAAGCGAGTTTTGGAAAGTAGTCAATGTTTTTGTAAATTGATTGTAACCTAAGTATATATTATTCATTATAATTTGTAACTATTGTCAAGAATAGTTACAAATCAACAATATTCAGCAATGTATTTTTTTTGTGATTATATATATGAAACAGCTGGTCTGTGAATTTCTTGAGTGCCCTGAAGTAATGTTAACCATTTTCGTATGACAAACTTTCTTGTGCCAAATATAATTATATGTATTTCTGGTTTCTTTTCATGTGCGGTTAAATCATAGCTTAACACTATAAAAGGAATATCTTGACAAATCATATTTGCATGTTGAATGTTTTGCTGCTGAATATGTAAATCTGCACACACATTGTATTGTGAGAATAATTCTATGTAGTTTTCAATGTTCTCAGACACATCCTCACCACTTGACTAAAGATTTTTTAAACGTATATTTATAAGTTCTACAGGTATGTGTGGAATATAACAAACTGATTAGAGACATTAATGTTTTAAACAGTTTTATTGAACATGTAATTTAATATGTAATAATGTTTTACTTGTTGGTGGTGAGTTACATGCATGGCCATCAGATCTATGAAAATGATCATTTGTCAACCGTGTTTGACTTGTTGAATAAATTATTGTGACAGATTTTTGCATAGATGTGTTTTTTTTTTTTTTTACAGTATTAACAAAGCAAGTGTTAATTTTTTCAGCTTTCAGAGTCATGGAAATTAATAACATGTTACACTAGTTAACATGAACTAACAATAAACTACAGTTTTTTTCATCTTAGTTGATGTCACGCATTTAACAGTACATTTTTTAAATCAAAAGTTGTATTTGTTAACATAAGTCAATGCATTGTGAGCTAAAATGAACACGATGAATGATGGTATTTTATTAACTATCATTATCAAGGATTAATACAAACTGTACAAACTATTTTAAATAGTGGAAATGCTGTTCCATATTAATATAAAGTGTAAATGTTTATTTCCTGGCTTTTCTAGTTTGGCTTCTCTAACATGGAACTCATCCCCACTAACTCTTTCTCTAGCCTGTTGTTGACGTCACTGATGTGATGTTTTCTTTCTTGAATCCTTACTATGAGACTGTATATGCTCTCCACAATCTTCTGGTCTTTATCTGCAGATTCCTAATATAAAAGACTCGTGATTAGTTAATTTATTGTAAGGTAAAGTTCATCAAAACATCAAGGTCAGAAAAGACTTTTCAATAGCCACAACATAAAACATGCAAGTTCGTCAGTTAAAGGAACATTCCAGCATCTGTCGCCGTCCTTCAGTTTAAAGGAGAGCTTAAATGCAGGAATGTGCAGCTCTTCTATTAGACTTTCACTGTAAGTACATTACTTTAAACACAATTTTGTATTTTTATAACAAATGGAGGGAGACGTAAAGTAATAATCGACAGCATAACAACAGTGATGTTGATTGAGCTTAATTTGTATATTTTGCTTGTTTTCTTGTACCTCAGTAAGCAGCATATCTGTAGTCCAGGTGTCTATTAGACTCTCTAGGGATGGAAAAGACACATGATTGGTCCTGGATCATTAAACTAAGAGCACTATACTTTAAAATGGCTAAGTGATTGTCAAAAGACTCACTAAAGAGGGACTGCTTTCCCTCCGTCATCCACTTGGCCTCCTGCATATACTTTTCCTTGTCTTTCTCTGCGTCCAATATTTCCTCCGTCATTTGTTCAATGCACTGCAAGTACAGAGCTGTTAGAAAGCACTGTTGCAAAAACATCTCAAGCGATGTGCTGATTAGCGCAAGTTTTCACCATATGCAGACGACTGTTTTCCATCTGAACTTGCTCAAGCATGACCCTGTTCTCATAGATGCTTGTTTCCACCGCACTGATCTCTGCAGCGTTAGAAGTTAACGTCTCCATATGCTTGGCCCTCAAAGTCATCAGTTTTTTCTTCAGATCATCCTACATGGCAGCAAACATACAAATAGACTCTAAGGCAAATAGACTCTACATACACTAATCCGGATACATTTGAAAACGCCTATTTTTCTCTACCTTTTAGCCTTGCGTACACTAAGATGTTGTTTTAGTCCTCCAAAAACTTTTTGAAATGCTTTCCCAAGTGGATAAATTTGAAAATGTCATTGTAGTGTGAAAACAGACGTATTTGAAAACAATTACGTGTTTAGTCATGTGATGCACACTGAGATCTCTGTTTATACCAGTATGTGCCTAGCCTGGTAATACCAAACTCTGCTACTTCGCTTTGCTTCGTAGACAGAGTCTGGCATGGCATAATTGAAAAGCGTTTTCTTTCTCGCGGGGGGACGCTTGTCTGAAGTTTAAAATCATTGGTTACCCGTAAGCCAATCACATAACGTTTGGTTATGACGTGTGTTATGCGCATGCTCAGCCGCATCTAACTTCCACTGTAAACGCATGTATGATGCAAAAACTAAACCATCGAGCGAAATACCGGAGTGAACATGGCTGTGAACGACTTTTGCAGATTATGTGAAGTAAATCTACGCATCCATGGTACAATCAGCGTCTACGTCACGGCTCTCAGCCCGCCCTCTGTTCGTTGATTGGCCGGCTGTTTTGAGGCCGGAGGAAAACGGGAAGATAGGTCGCTATCTCAGACTGAGTACAGAAGCGAACTGAAATTGAGCGGAAGTACGAAGTCTGACGTAGTCAGGCTAGTATGTGCCTGCTATCCCAGACAGCAACATAGTATCGGCCCAGATCTGTCCCACATCTGGTACATGTGGAATCCACAAAACATACTGTTTTTCTCCAACTATATAGTATGTAAGGCATTGTAGTCATATTCGAACACAGCGTCAGTGTGGACGAGAACATTTTGAAAAACACATGAAAAAGCTAGAGTCGTTGAAGAGAGTTTTTGAAGCGAAACCGGCGTTTTCAAATCTATCCGGATTAATGTAGACGTAGCCTAAAACCATCAATTTAGCACACAATTTGGAAATGTGAATGCTGAGTAAATATGAACCTTTGGTTGTAGGAGAGCCGCACTCTGATCTGTGACCTTCTGAATAGAGAGCTCAAGATTATTCTTTTGGTTTTCCAACTCTGGTAAAAAGGGAAAAAACACAAAATCTTTACAAAAACATCTGAGTTAACCTACAAGTGCCATTCAATTTGACCAAACATCAATTTACTGTGCTATGCTAATCTCTATTCTTTCTCATTTCAATAATTTGCAATTATAGACCCAGACAGCAACATATTGCCGGCCTAGATCCGGGCCACATCTGGTACATGTGGATTCAACGCCTACCAGATATGGGTCTGTACCTGTTATGAGGTTCTTTAAAGTCTGATGTTTGAGATGGTCAATGTCTAACTGAGACTCCACTGCCTCTAAAACCGACTCCTTGACCTTGAGCTCCTGCTCTTTCTCCATATGAGCTCGAGCGATCGGTTCTGCATCCCTCTTTTGAATCACAACAAGACATACATTTTTAGTTTGCAGATGCAGCTATGCACGCTTAGCTAAACCACATCCATCTTAAAATGTTTTATTGAGCTTATAATAAGTATACAAATATGGATTTTCTCTTGTACAGTGAGCTGTAGAATTTCATGCTGGTAGTTCATTTCCAGTTGGTTTCCCTCTTCCTCAGTGTTGGACAGCTCTTCTGTCAGATCCTCTATCACTGAATTCAATAATATATGGTCTTGGAGTTTCTTTTCCTGCAAAAATAACAGCATGTTTAGATACAACTATGTCTGTTTGTATTGCCACCACTACTGATAAGTGATTCTGTCAGACCTCCTCGAGAAGCTCTCCATATCTCTTCTCTGTTTGTTCGATGGATGCATTCATCTTCCTTACATACTCCTTGTGTTCCTCTTTTAGAGTTTTGAGAGACTGACTTATTTTCTCTCTTTCAGCTTCAATTACTACCCTGGGTACAAATATGTTAATGTCATAATAATGACCATGTTAAGTCTTTCCCCCGCCATTGATGGAATTTCCGGCAATATGCTTTCACTGTTATATGGTAGGGGGCGCTATTAGACATCTTCTGAAAGATTTCAGAATCTCCTGATCAAAACACAGACGAAGAAGAAGCATGTGTTGTAGTCTTTGACAAAAACGCGATATTCTCAGTTTAGTTTTTTTTTTTTTTAAATGTTGCGTTTTTATGGAAATTATGGAACTTTTTCTTGTTTAGAAGCAGAGACTCTGTTCTTTCTTTTTATTCATACAACACAATTTTCTGGGGGCCATGAAATTTTTGTGAAAATGATCAAAACTGCTGGCTAAAAAAAAAAGAAAAGAAAAAACGCTGGCGGGGAAAAGGTAATGATTTGAGGCGACAACATAATTTATTGATTTCTCATGGTCAGCTGTCTAATGATATTTAACTAAATTTGCAGATCATATTAAACATGTTTAAACCATTTGAAATGGTATTTTTAATTACATGCTAATTGAACTTTCTCCTATATTGCGAATAGTATTGCAGTATTGTTGTCTTTTATTCGTCCCAGATAAAATACCTAAATATCCTTAAGATCAACTGACGTGAGAAGCAAAATAAGAATGCAGAAATTAATTTATAAACCCCAGATAAATGGAGAAAAAAAACACTGCCAATTGCATAATAAAGAGAAGCTTTACTCAAGATAAACTGCTTCTTCTATTCAGAGAGTATATCAAGTTTCTCTTTATTATGCAATTAACAAATTTACCTGGGTTTTCTCAAGTATGTTTTTCAGGTTAGTCTTCCATAGAAGATAGATATAAGTATATAAGAAGTATATATATCATCATAAGTAATATTAAAATAACATGTTAGACAGACCTGATCATGTTCTGTTTGGCCAATTGACCTTCCTGTTCCTCATGAGCTTTTCTGAACATATCTGCACTGATTCTGAGAGACAACCATTCAAATAAAGGTATGAAACAATTTAGTTGTAATGTAGTAAGACAAAACCATAAAACAAAAGACAGGGCCATACATGTTAGCGTCATGAAGCTGTCTCGTCTCTTCTTCCATGTTTTTCATTTCAAATCTGCATTTGGCAATGGATATAATGTCTTCATCATGTCTCAGTTTATTATCCTCTAACCTGGAACAAAACAATCATTTTAAATATACATTTCAAGTTAGTCTTCAGGATGAAGCAAAGAAGAAAGAGGACTAAAGAGACAAATGTACCGTTTGGACAGACTGTGTTTTTCAGCAATCATGTCATCTTCCTTTTTCCTCTGAGTGCTGAAGATGTCTGACAGTTTAGCGTGCCGCTCTGATAGAGCAATTTTCACTTCTTGTTCCTCCTTGATCTCATTTTCAATCTGAGGAGAAATCACATCTCCTTACTCTGTCTCAGACTTCACCCTGCTCTTTACAGATAGCTATGGGCAATCCAAGTCACCCCAAAATCAAACCATTTGAAGATCTATTATATTAAATATTATATAAAAATAAAATATTAAGTAATATTATATACATGAAAAACATTATGTATTAAAATAATATATCATTAAAAAAATAAACAATATTTATATCATATAAAATAAAAAATATCAGTTTTATTACTGTAAAATTCAGTATACACCTTACTGATGATATATACAACAACAAATAGAGGTGCAGATGAGCCCATAAAATGAACGCAACGGTTAAATGGCTAAGCGTTTTCTTTATAATAGTTTTCCATGGAAAAATGCTTAACGAGAAACTGTGTTGCAGTTATCTGCTTGCCTATGCTTCATCAATAAGGTGTATATTGAAATTGGTCTTTCACTGTCTTACTACATTATACTACATTAAAAATGACTGGCAGGCAATGAAGGAAAGCTTTGTTTTGCCCTCCAGGTGGGCGTTCCTATAAAGGGTGACGTCATGTGAAAACCAGGAATACGTCTATTAAATAAGGCTATTAAAGGAACTGTTTTTATTAAGCACGTTTCATTTATAATGTTTACCAAATTTGACCTTTTTCCGCACAGGTAAAAGTTTTGTTTTAGGGCCGGAGTTACTAACAGCTTGCGCCAGCGCAAACCCTCTTTTGGCGTTAAAAAACTACTGTCAGGATTTACAAAAGATGCGCAGTGAAAAATTAGCGCTGAAAAGGCGTGGACACAGTTATTTTTTTGCAGCTGTCCTTATTGCATATGCATTTGTAGGAGTTTTCCTTTCAGACACCCCATTTATGTGAGGACAGTATTTAAATGAATCACGCAACTCGATTTAATAAGGTTTGCGCTAGTCAGTTTACTGGTATTTGCACCATTATTTACCGCCCAAACAAAGCATGTCTTAAACCAGACGCTAATTCGCGCTGCTCTTGGTAGATTGCGTTTGTCATTATGGAAATTATCCGGTTGCGTCTGTGTTCTTTTATTTGCATGTCGTCAGTAGATCACGCGCAGAACTTTCCACTCCCATCGGCGCTTTTATGCTCACACGGTAATTTGCCCTGTTTAGTAAATCTGGTCCTTAGTGTTGTGTATACCATTTATTCATATTTTTTATTTGCTTGCTTTTTATGTTTTCAATTTTAATGTTAAAGTTTTAGTAATTTTGTTACTTGCTTTTGTATTTTTATTTTATTTCTATTTAGCTCTCTTTAAATTTTTGTCATTTTAATACATTTCAAAAACTTTTTTTTTTTTTTTATGTTTAAGTTTTACTTTAAGTTTCACCTAATATTCATATTTTATTCAAGCTTTATTTCAATTAACGAAAGTTTTCGTTTTAGTTAAAAACAGTACACTGACAGCCTCTTGCATAACCAGTGTCACCATATACCGTTGCAAGGTAGGTAGGTAGATAGATAGATGGATAGACAGATGGATGTTCAAATATCCAGAGCAGGCGCACACCTATTGACTGCTTGAACTATATAACATCTAAGGGCAGTCCAGCACTCAGCTGTATTAAAGGTCATCTATGCACATTGTGTCTTTGAAGAAAAGCATTATAAAAAGCTCAATGTGATGGCTGCTCAGCGGGACCTGCCAGAGGCAGGAAATCGATGCTTCAGATCTGACATCTAAAGACTGAGATTTGAGGGTTTTGATCCCTTTACGAAACACGGAGCAGCCATTCGTTTATTGTCAGGAGTTTTACAAAGATGTCTGGCTCTACTTACCTCTAACATCTGCTCCTGAATGGCCTGAACTTTCTGTTCAAATGCTTCTTCCAATTCAAGCAGTTCTCGCTCATGAAACTCCCTGTTGATTATTAATAACAAAGCTGATTTCTGTTGACCAGAGGTGAAGAAAACAGAAAAAGACAACCGTTTTGCTGTAAGTTACTTTTGTCGATCAAGTTCTTCTGTCTTACTGCTCTCCTCATGAAGCCATTCTTTGCACTTTATTTTAGATGCATTCAGTCCAGCAATGTTCTTCTCCAAGTGGGCGATATGCTGAAACCAGATAAATGAATAAAGCCTGCCATACAAATCATCCCATACCAACATTATTGTATTATTGTTTTGGCATTTTACAACATGTGTAGATTCGTTTACGCTCGCTTACGTTTTCACACTGCGTGAATGTCTCTTCCTTGTCTAGGAGTTCTGATGTAATGATATCCAGTTCCCTGCGTGTTTCTGCATTGATTTTTCTTTGTCCTTTAATCTTAAGAACAGTTTCCTCTATCTAAACAGGGAAAATATGAATTAAATCCCAGCTTTTGAGTGAAAATCTATCCTGTTTGAAAAAAAATATGCTCAGTCCACCTCCTTTCCTACAGTGCGTTTGCTTTCAGCAAATGTTTTTCTCTTCTGAATCATGTTTTCTTTTAGGTCCCGTTGGGCTGTTTCATCCTGGACAATTTTGTCCTTCAGTGACTGGATCTCATTCTGTTTTTCCGTAAGCAGTATCTTTGTACCAGCTTTTTTTGACAGCTGCTGATTCATCTGATCAACAGCATCTCCATAGTTTCCTTTAATGTTTTCTATCTCCTGACTGAAATATAATGACAAGAGAAAAGTGACATGTGAAGGCCAAGTATGGTAACCCATACTCAGAATTTGTCCTCTGCATTTAACCCATTCAAGTTAGTAAACATGCATTTTATCATTTGTTTGTGAGTTATTAATGCTAAAGTGTGTCATTTCTATAGCACCAAACAGAATTGCAAAAATAATGACTGTTTTCAAACAGTTTCCTCAAATGCTCATCATTGGTCAGACAAAAAAGACAGCCCCGGCTTGAACGCCCTTAGGTGTGTTCGACTTGATATGATGTCTTTAACAAAGTTCGGGAGAAGCACGTTCAGATAATTAATCTAATCGTTATGGGAGGAGCTCATCCAGTCATCTCAATTAACATCGAGAGGTATATATACAGCAGTTTTTACCGCTGTTCTATGACAGTTTTCCAGCACCCCATCTCCTCACTTACTAGTCCTATCCCAAACCTGGGATGGGGGAGTACTCTGGGTTCGGGCCATATTCCGAGCTCGGAGCCCTCTCCTCCGGGAGAGCACGCCAAATACGCATAAATTACTACATCTAATTTCATGTATGTGTGAACTCGTGAACTAATTATATGTAAGTTTGAACTCGTGAAGTGTCACTTCGCAGACCAATCGACTTTCTAGAAATTTTGTCTGACTTAAAGGGATAGTTCACTCAAAAATGTCGGTCATCATTTACTCACACTCAAGTTGTTTCAAACCTGTATGAATTTCTGTCTTCTGCTGAACATAAAAGAAGATAGTTTGAAGAATGTCTGTAAACAAACAGTTGATGGGCCCATTAAATGTTTGGTTACCCATATTGAATACCCATTTTAAATTTTTGGTGAACTATTCCTTTAAGATGGTACAGACGCCATGCGACTATGACATATATGTCATCAAAGTAACGCAAGAGCGATTCGAGAGCAATTCTGCGCAGATTCTCCAGAGCGGCTGCACAATCTCTGAAGACGACACAGCTGTTTCATGATTGGCCGGATTCACAACGATCACGTGTGTTTTGTGTTAATTCTGATACATTCAGGTCAGGTGATGCTCACAAATTAGTGTTTTCATAACAGTAAAAACTCTTTTCATGTAACCATAATGTTTTATTGTGTCTTGTCTATCAAAATAAAACCAATACAAACATATAGACCCACTTTATTTGTATTTTAATAGGCTTATGTTGAACTTTATTCTTGTATATGGCGCTTAAGCAGGTAAAGTACTGAATGAACACTGTTTCTGCTTCATGAAAACACCCGAAAAGGCTGTGTATTTGACATATATTATATCTTATCCACTTTCTCTGTGATACAGTACGCAAACACTGCGCAGGCACCACTTTCCGGCTGTCTGACTTTATGTCTCCGTTTTCAACTCCTCCCCGACTGCAAGCGATCGGTTACATGCAGCCGCAGCTGACGTCGAACACACCTATTGCTTTTACAAGAAAGTTAATGTTGAAAGAAATGTGCACATGCATTTCAGCTTTAAAAATGGTACAAATAATAATGGAAACTAGTACATTCCCATGATCCCCATGGGTCAACATGTTTGAAGACTCACAGCAGAACAGCATTTTCTAGTTCAAAGATTTGTTGCTTCTCCTCCATGGATTGTATGTCATCTACTACAGATTTCAGCTCAGATTGAAGTTGATTCAACACTGCAGCATTGTCTTCTCTAGCTGCAGCTACACAAGCTTCAAAAACATCAACAAACATCTTTAGGAAGTTACTTTCCCATTAACCATGAGTTGTTGCCACAGCATTTAGACTTTTATTTCATGGATTCAACAGGTTGCGAAAGATTTGTGGATGAACTCACCTGATATTTCATTCTTGATTTCATCTTGTAGGTTAATTGTTCCATGTCGAAGCTTGCTCGTCTCAATGGTTTCAACCTCAAGTTTCTCACGTGCTGTTTTTCTAGATGATTCCTAAATAAGGTTGCCACAGTGATATGAACACATACTACATTGATCATTCCTGTAATGCAGTATCTGAATTTAGTAATGTGTAACTTTAACAGGATGGAAAATTATATTGAGGTTCGATTGATTACTAAGTAAAATGATTTGTTATTTTTTTTAAGCATTTTGATTGGAGAAAGGAAAATAAGAAGAAACCACTGATCTATATAATGTCATTCTATATAGATCAGTGGAAGAAACACACTGATTTTTCATGTTAGATGGTATGATGGCAATTAAAATTGCGACATCACTCAAACTAGTCATGAGGAAATTATTTGAATTCACCCCTATGTTGACTAAATTTTGACAAAAGAAAAAAAAATCTGTTATTAATTCCATCTCTAAAAATTGTGAATTTGATCATTTATACTATGTTAAGAAAATTATTACAGGGCATTAAAATGTACTGCAAAACAGAAATGACACATCGGATATGAGCCAAATAAAGTTATATTGACCCTTTTTTTGAAAACCACAAAGAATGGACCAGTTTAGACGAGGACTCAGTTAAATAAATGTAAATACTAGTAAATACCAGCTCTTTAATGGCTTCAGCTGTCTCTCTCAGGTGGTGACTTGCTTCTTGACTAAAAGAAACCCCTTCTTCCCTCAGTCGTTTATCTGTAAAGTGTAAATTAATCTACATTATTTCACTGAACAATTAAAACTCGACTCTTAATATGTATTATATAAAGACAGGACATATTGAAATTGGTGTGACTGAAGCGATCCTAGTATTTAACACTAACGTTAGTTGGCGTATGAATTTGTGTGCGTAAAAAAAGAGTTTTTCCCCCTTACAAAGACAATTTCTTACCTAACTCGCCCAAATGTTCTAAGGCAATTCTTACAGCTGGGAAATCAGGTACCAAACAAGCCGCCATATTATTAAATATTATTTTATTTTTAAACGGGAAAAGGACGACAAACGATTGGCAGAAGAGTTGAAAACAACAGTTTGACTCGCACGCAGTTCATCTGTGTAGTGTGTGTAGTGTGTACTGCACACGTTGGCATGACGACCGTCACTCACAGCAAGTGCACAGACCCCCTGTGTGATCTGCATTTTCCTTATAAAATTGCACCTTTGGAGTATGTAGAAAGATTATGAAGTAAGCAGATCTCAAAGTCTTACCCTGAGGGGTGTGTTCTACATGAAATCAATTTACTATTCCTTTATTTGAAGGAATATGTTCAGTTTGTAGGCTATACTATTTCAAGAAAGATCATCCTGGCTAACGTTACTTTTTTATTTAGTTATTTATTTTAAAGTATCCTGTTTTAATAAGTATTTTTTTTTCTTATTTTCTTAAAGAATAAATAAATATGATTTTTTTTTGTGGATTTAAAGTCTTACAGAACGTACAGTTATTACAGTTCACACAGAACGTGTTTTTTATTTATTTATTTATTTTTTTACCATTTTCTTTCAATGTAAACACCCTCTTTTACTGTCTATGGTAAACACACACTAGACAGACATCTTTAACCATTGCACTTGTTCTGCAGCGTCTCGCACATGAGATGACATTCTAAAAACGTGGCGCTCAAGTAAAAAAAAAAAAATAAAAAAAATAAATCAACTTTTAAAGTCCCCATGAAATTAAAATTGAAGTTTTTTGGCATTTAGTATGAATACAGTCTTACTGTTATCTATGAGGTAGTGTTTCAAAACAATAACAAAAAGCGTACCGCCCACATTATAAATATGGCACAGAGTTGGGAACGATTCAGACAGTGTAATGCTTTCCATTGTGGTTCAGACAGTGTAATGCTTTCCATTGTGGTGAATGAAGTCTGGTTTCACGTTAGTGTCACGCGAACACACAGTCTGCTCTGGTCCAGAGACAGGATAGCACAGAGCGGATCATGTGCTCGAGTTGCCGCAGACCACAAAACGTATCAGACCCATTTGAATTCTGCACAAAATGCTGTATTTTAAAGCGATATGGAGGAGATCAGGAGGAGAAATGGTTGGAGATTAGGAGGAAACTGCAGCTTTACCAAGCTCAACAGCTCTGGCCAAGCTGTGATATAAGCAAAATGCTATTGGCTATTTTAAAAAAGGGGAGGAGCTGATCAATATGTCAAGTCAAGTCACCTTTATTTATATAGCGCTTTTTACAATACAGATTCTTTCAAAGTAGCTTTCCAGTTATGACAGTGGACCTTTATAAAACGTGTGTCTCTAGACCTTGTGCTTTTTTTCGTTCCACTGACCTGCGTCTCTCGTTTTTAACAGCAAAACATTATGTGTGAACCGGCCTGAAACTGAAAAAAGTATTGTGGCAACCAGTTTCCACCAAAATACTATTGTTGCTATTGTAAAATCCATCTACTGTCTACAATAAACAGACTATATAAGTTTGGCTAAAACTATGTATTATTTTTCTCATGTGGAAGCTGGTCAGGATATCAGTCCAAGCACCGTCATTGATATGATTGCTAATCCTTTGTATTACAGCACTGTAGACAGGATGTGCTTTGATGGATCACAGAAGTAGCTGAAGCAGTGCTTCTTTTGAGGGCCTGTCTGAACCTGATACCCTTTTGTAATCTTCTGAGACAGTGAAAGGAAAGGAGGTAGTTTGATGTGGTTCATCAACTCTTTGAGAGTCTGTCCTTTTTAAAATGTCCATTAGAGAGCACTGTTGGTCCTTGTAAAACAGACAGTGAGCCCAACGTCCCTGACTTGAAATGCAATTAGAATGGGCTGGAACTGCAGTGTTGCTATTGATTTCCTTACCACAGCATCTAGAAAATATTGTGTGTATTTTTTATTTCTTTTCACAATGTATGGAGTTTCTGTCTCGGTCCAAGGCTGTGGATTTGAGTCTATGAGTTAATACGCTTAGGTCAGAATACTATCAGCAAAAGTCTATTAACCATACACCTATAATTGATTTTCACAAGATAATGTTTGTATTAGTGCTGAGATGGCAATCCACAAGTTGCTACCAGTCTTTGTACACTGTAAAAAAAAAAAAGTTGCTGCCTTAAATTTTTAAGTATAATTTCATCTTAATTTACATTAAAGTGACTTAAAAATGAGTTGAAGTATAACTTGAAAATTGCTAATACGTTTTTATGAGCAATGTAAAATCAAATGTTGTCATAACTTATTGATCATATAATTTTGTTTTACAGTGTACCAACAAAGGATGATATTCAAAAACATACTCTGAATCGTGCAAATAATTTGTTTCTGAAAGACGAGAGCTTTGTAATGATCTTCACCTTTCAAATCTAAAAAAAGTAGAAACATCAATAATGCTAGTCTGGCTGAATGAGATTGCACTCGTTTTCATCTTTCCCAGTCTGAAAGTTAGAGCTCCCTGCCAATGCAGTTGAACTGGGAAACGGTCCAAGCAGAGTGATTTTAATTGGACAGAGTTCCAACATACTAGCTGATGTGGGCAGCAAGTGAAGGGAAGAGCCGAGGCCCATAGTTTAGCTTGTGATGGGACCTGCTAACCGTCTGCTGCCTCTTCACAGCAATAGTAGCCTTTTTGGAGGACTTTAAAAGGGATCACTGAGGTCTTGAGTAAAGCTCTGACTTGTAATAAAGCCTATCTGATGGAACATATAAAATCTTCCTTCTTGATTCTGACCCCAGGTGCCACAAAAAGCCTCTAAAGGGCCCCAACCTGTAATTTCTGACAGCTGCAGCAGTGGGGAAATGGACCAGGCCTGCTTCTAGCTTTTTTTTTTGTTGGTTCAAGCACATCTCTCAAATTACAGTCATCCCTCCACATACTTGTTCAGGTAGGCCTTTGCCACGCTGTTAGGATAGTGTGTGTCCTTCCCTTTTGTCCTTGTATACACCTCTGGGGTGCCACATCCAGGCCAAAGAGTGTTCGGTGTCACACGTGGCTGTCTGTTGTTTGCAGACAGGCCCAGGCTTGATTGTGCATAATGGAACAGGTAGCCTATAGTGCTGTTACGCAGTTAAAAATGACTTGGCTTTGCTTCAGACCAGGGTCGGGTTACGATTCACGTGCATAATTTATCTACGATTCAAGGTCAAAAGCCACTGCAATGGTATGACATCTAACATACCATACGTGAAGTGGGTTTAATGTTTCTCATTCCGGATATGAGCGCAGACGATACTTTTCTAAAATTGCTGGTCTTAATATTGTTTTGTGAAAAAGAGGAAATAGGGAAAAATAGATTACGGTGTAATTGTTGCATGTAATGGGGCTTAATTCTCTGCCTGATAATGTAGCAGGAGGATTAACTCGATGGTACAGGCTGTATTAAAACACATGACTCATATTGCATAATCCACTTATTCAGTATTGCACATTCTGTTTTTATAAAAGCATTTAGATTTTCTTGAATCAGCATGCAAACAGACACACAAAGTAATGTATGACTAGGGCTCTGTCAGGACCACTATCGTCAAATACAACTGACAATTAGCATTAGGATTGGCGGTCTGGTTCTGTTCTGGGCAAGAACTCCTTGCGTATCCATGCAGCCTGGCATGGATAAGAGCAGGGAGAGCAGCAATAACCCCTTTAGGGTAAACAGAACAGAACCAACATGAATGTATTGCAGAAATCATTAATTAATTTTAAAGTACAACATTAGAAAATTTTAGTCTGATTCAGGGGGAATCAGAATGCCAAATCCTGGCTGACGAAAGGAGGAGCTGGGGATGGAGGGTAATTCACTCCTGAAAAATGCTATAGCTGTTGATAATACTGACGAGCTTATATATGTATACAGTGATAGGCGTTGTATTCCTACTGGTTGACGAGTCAGCTGATGCGAGTTGACTAACATGACCTGCCAGAACTGACGCTACGCTTAATGTTTCTTTCATTTCTGAATAGAATGATTTTTTGAATTTCCCGAGTTAACAGAATGCAAAAGTATTTTCAAGTTTATTGTTTTTGTCAGCATTAATATCAACATTCTTTAAATACAACATTTTATTGGTAGATATTTGAAGGAAGGCTCTCAGGCTGCATTTATTCGGTCAAAAAGACAGTAAAAATTTTAATATTGTGAAATATTATTACAATTTTGAACAACCGTTTTCCATGTTAATGTATTTTATAATGAAATTAATTTCTGTGCTGGAAAGCTGAATTTTCAGCAGCATCAGTACTCCAGTCTTTAGTGTCACTGTCACTCATGGTAGAAATAAAGATGAAAAAAGAGCACAATCTTGTAGATTTGTGTAATTCATACTCAAAACAAAGCTTAAATACACAAGGCAAACCAATCAACAAAATAGAGAACAGGTGCTAAACTTAATCAATCAATGAGAAATCATAGAAACCAACTGAAACTGAACAATACGTTTATACGACAGTAGCCGCGTTTCCATTAAAGATTCGCGCAAAACTTTTGCGATTTTTTTCTAAATATCGATAAAAAACTATTGCGAAATGACGGCGTTTCCATTAACCGATGTTATGCGACTAAAACGTAATTTTTTCCTCTCGCGATAAGTCATTCCAAAAATCATGGCAACGGACGTTGGTAAGTTTATATATATATCACAGCCACGTACTGCACTAGACATTATTATAATTAATGGAAGGAAATGTAGGCGTGTTATCCAAGCATTAATGGCAAGGAAAGACCCTGTGTCTGTGAGCGGCACATATGAAGTGTTTCTGGGTTTTTCTCACTCATTTCTGCTCCGAGGTCTTGATTGTGGCATTTCTTTGAGGTTTAGAATCCAGTATTTCTGTCAATCTTTTGTCATTTTATGAAAGAACTCCGTCTCGTATTCTGTCCAAACACACCGCGTCATCTACGTCAGGTGACCTGTAAATGCGCAAAAACTGTTTCCATTGCAGTTTTGCGAAATATTTCTTTTTCGAATTGCCTGAAAAACCACCTCATGCGAGCGTAAAAACTTTTTTGCGATAAATGGGAGTTTTTGCGAAATTGACGTGTTTCCATTGAGCGTATTTTCAATTCGCAATTTCCATTTGCGCAATTTGAAGGGTAATGGAAACACGGCTAATGATGTACTAAAAACGGAGAAGGTTTTTCCTTTGCATTTTTCGTGTACAGACAACACCATTGTCAAAATGATCCCCTTTCACAAGGATCCGTGAAAGCGATTAATACGCTCTAATAGGCATGCCAGGCCATTAGTTGGCGTTGTGACTTTGTAAAGATACACTACGAGCCTAGACTTAAACATGTACAGTAATACACATGTGCATGATGTCTCTGTTTTCACAAATTCACATTTTGGTCGATAACGGTATAGGTTTCAAAAACTAGCACTCTGAATCCCGTTTTCAAAAGTTTTTTTCAGGACCCTAAAATGCCGTTGTTGTGTAAATAATATACTACCAAAACACATAAAAAGTTTTACGTTTTTAGTTGAAAATGGTGTCGTGTAAACGGCCCCTCAAGCATGTGTCAAAACCCACCCAAAACAGAAACAGGAACAGATTACCTATAACAGTCACATGATCCTTCAGAAATCATTAATTTGTTTGTTAGGTGCTCAGGTATTTCTTATTATTAATGCTTAAAAACAGCTTTGTGGAAACTGTTATGCATTTTTTTTTTTAGGATCTTTGATAAATCCAAAGTTCAAATGAACAGTCTTTATTGAAATGTAGATCTTTTGTAACATTATAAATGGCTTTACTGTCATTTTTGATTGATTCCTGTCATTCCAATGCAACATCCAGTGGGGCATTCAATTCAAATGTATATGGTTCGAAAGACAGAAATTTCTTAAATTCTGAATTTCGCCCATTCCTATCATGCCCAATGTAGCTGACACTCTATTATTTGTGACTGATGTGAATAAAATATTACATCAAGGCAACGTCTCTGATGCAGACAATATAGAGAGCTGAGACTGTACAGGGATCTTGAACTGTCATCGTCTCCCATCTGCTGTGCCACGGCGCTGCAGGCAAATTAGAAAAACCCTTCCCTCTCCGTATTGACTTTCAATACAGCTATACAAATGAGTTACTTAATGAGATTGTAGGGAAGGGTTGGTTGTTGAAATCAGATTCTGGGTGAAAGGATGTGTGGAGAGGTTATGTATACTAATTATGAAATCATTACTGTAGGAATAATTACACAGAACTATAGGATGTTTAACACACATGGCACACGAAGATGTTTTGGGAACACAGAAGTGTTTGCCAGTAACCTTTTTGCTTTAGTAATTTTTATTGCTCCACAGATGGGATCAAACAATTAGCATAAATGTCAGTGCAGCAGGTGAACTGGTGCTTTCGTCACTGTGCTGTTTGTTCTCTACAGCTCTCAGTGTGTGTTGTTGTTTTCACATTATAGGCACTTTAAAGGCTTCCTGTATCAAGAACACGCAGAGCACATTGATGCAGATTGATGCAGCATGCATGTGTACCTGCCTTTTGTATAGGCCTATTGAACTTTTTATAGAAATGCCAAGGTCCTTAATTAATTGTGCAGCTTTATCAATTAGTATTTTATCAACAAACCTAAAAAGGGTCAGTAATATAGCTTTTTTCCCCACTTTCTAAAACAATGTGAGTGGTGCTTTCCATCTCTTGGTAGGCAGTTATGAGGATGTTGCCAGTCCATTGCATTGCGGTTGCTAGGGTGGTTTGGGCAGTCACCAGGGTGTAGCTAAGTGGTTGCTAAGGTTTTTAGGGTTGTTGACACTGATCTATATAAAGACTGGATTTCTCATTGTGTTCTAACTTGCCAGCAGGCGGCTCCCACCGAGAGAGGGTATTGACTTACAGCCAAAACATTGAGGTAGAACCACCAGATTTGCTGTGTATTACTCGCACATAAATAGATTTTAAGATACATGTATGTACATTAATTGACACTTCAAACGCTATCTGTAATGTTTATGGTCTTTTTGGGCAGGATAAGCGATAGAAATCAGTGATGAGTGTGTCTACTGCACACTGCCGATACAGGTAACTGAACTAACACAAAATAGATTTCTTTATGTACGTAATTATGCAGGAAATATTAAGCATGAACATATATCTAGGATTATTAACAGAAATGTATTTGAATATACATTAAATATTACAATAGGCTACTTACAATCCCCTATTACTAAATTGCACTATATGCTAAATTAAAAAGGCACCATTTTGATCGGAGCGACAGTATAAATGCTTGAAAATAAACCTTCATTCCTTTAAATCCATACGCAGTCAGCATCATTTCTCTGAATAAGTTGTCAAGCGTGTATATTATTTTCCAATTTCTTTTTGTTGACCAACATCCACTTCAGACTCTTGGAGATCTTGGAAATGAATCATTAAAAAGCCACAGGTCAGCTCAAATATTATGGCTTTTTACTAGCATGACAGTTTGCATATGAATTAAGTGTAATTTTTTATATATTGTTTAGGTAATTATTCATGTAACCAACATTTAAGTCATTATATTTACTGCTTCAAAATACATGCTGCTAACGAAAACACTGTTGAATCATTTACAGTTACTATAATAAAAACAGTATTATATTTACACAACATAAATACATAACCACAGTGAATAACTGTATGTGATGAATTAAGTTATATGTGCATGCCTTATAAAGCATAAATTCAGATTTCAGAAGAATCATTGTGACATTTGAAATACAAATGCTGAGGTGTCTTGTCCGTCAGCTGATCTGATATTCGCCATTGTAATGAAGATGAACGTTTTAATAAGCAGTGGAAATTCCCGACTTTAAAACAAATGATTATTTAAATGTTTAGGACGTTTGCATTGCAAGAATATACAGGGAGACTTCAGATATAAAAACACATTACTTAAAAGACTCAAAAATCAGATGATTTCCTATTAATTCAATAGAATGTGAGGGAATACAAGGGAATACCAATATGGCGGTGCGGCGGCTTTACTTTTTATGACGTCGTGAGCAATCCAGTCAATTATATAGATCAGTGGTTGTTGCAATGGCATAGCTAATGGGTGTTAGAGTGTTTTGGATACGGGTAGTTGCTTACTAGTCCAAAGTCAATATTCTATTGATATGAAAAGACTTCTTTTGGTGACGTATGCCGTACTTCTCCAATCATTTCGTCCACAAAGGCAAATAACAGTCCCCCTCCTACATTTTTTCTTTTCCGATAATATGTCAGATTGTATGTCAAAATAGGGAATAAATAATCTTTTGTTTCATTGTGATTAAGTATGAGCAATAGTAATAATGTCACTTGCAGCCATAGTAAAGAAAAAGAGTCTCAGTATCCAGTGTGTGGCATGCATCAGTTAGCATGTCAAATTGCTAATTTGTTTTTCATGAATGAACTACTTCATGTGAAACCATTGCACAGTTTGCTTGAGGCTTCTAACAGGAGAGAGAAGAAACCCTTTTAGACTTGTTTATCTGCTTCTGTTTCAGATGCATGCCATGTGCAAATGGGGTTCTGGGAAAGTTAGACATACACCAGGCTGTCTTTATGACATCAGACACTACAATAATCACTAGTTCCGCTTTCCGCAGTCACCGGGAATGGCTATGTGGGCTTTGCCGTTTGCTACCAGATATGCTGTTCACTTGATACATTATTGAGCCTCTTTCTAAAAATGGGGCCTGCATAATGCATGATGTTGTAATAAATACCACACTTCACATAAACTGCAGATTCCTTGCTGAAGAGACACTCTAGTCCATGGGGAATGGCGAGTCATTTTGTGATCTGTTTGGTGAAAGGGAACGAGAGGCGACGACCGGGGAAAGAGTGATTGCGAACGATGGAGTGAGACGACACGTGAATGAGTGGACAGATTGGGGAGTGAGGGATTGACACGAAGCTTTGTGTGCGTTTCGAAATGGCAGAAGCTTGAATGGAAAAAAACCCTGCTGGCAAGAGACGCTCCCGAATTGTAATTGTTGCTGGAGGGGGTGTTGGAAGTCTCTGTGTGCCTGTTGCCAGTCTAACCCAAGCACCAGAGGTAATACATCATCATGTCTCTCGCTCGGGTAGCAGAGCTTATGCGTGTAAAAGCCTTTCGTCCGATGTCCCGTCTGATCAGAGCTGGATTCGTCCCTTCGGCCAAGTCCTACTTCACCTTCGCGGAGAAGATCACTGCACTGGACTTTGACATATACCACAAAATCACAACTCAATTTAGTCCTTAACGAGTTTGTTTGACACGCTTTTCTTCACGGTGCATGGTCGAGATTTATGAAACGTCTTGTATAAGTGAGGAAGTACTTGCTGACAGTGAGGTTTTGCCTACTCGTGTTAGTACAGCAGCTAAATCAGACATGTTTTAGGACTTTTTCTGTCAGGAAACCCTGTCACCCAGAGGCACAATAAATGACCCGGTCTGGGAAGGAAAGAACAAAGTTGTCTTCCTCTTTGAACACACTTTGTGCGCTCACCTTACCTTGACCACACTCTGCGCCGGTCTTATTTGCTGATGCTTGCTCTTCGGTGGCCCAAAAAACACATTTATCACGTTGCAGATGGTCCCCCTTGCCAGATCGAAAAACCAACTGTTCTGTTGTCCTTAGAATTTCCATGCTAGAGAACTCTTCAAATCAAGGGAGTCTTTACCTCGGACTTGTGTTCATCTGTTTTTTTTGTTGTTGTTTTTTTTCAGCATTTTGATGGACAGCAAAGTACACCAAACTCCAAGCGCCATGTTAATGTCATCTTGTGGGTAACGCAAAATCAGCACCAATTGATTTTCCGTCCTGAGAGCAGACCTTGAATACACCTGGTTGTCAGAGCTGGTCGAATGACTGGAGAGACAGCACATAGCCCATAATCGATGTCTTACACTTCTGTGTCTGCGCAACTGAAAGCCTGTTACAAGCAAACAATGGCGCTGTGAGGGAAAAGCTTGGGCCGTCAAAAGTGAACTGTCAAGCTAGTTGTCCTCAGGAGCGTAGCCATAACAGTTCTGCCAAGTCTAATCCTGTTTGTGTTTACCTGTTATACAGCCAAGTGTGCAGCTGCTGTCTGATTGCGCTAATAGCCTCACAGAACAACTGCACAGCCTGAGAGACTGAAAGAGAATGAGAGAGCTGTGTTCGAGAGAGAGGGAGAGGTTTTAAAGGGTGGCAGAGAAAGCAGATGAAATCCTGTTCGTTTAAAGCCTCTGTACACGTTCTTACCTTCGGTCCACCGTGTGCTGTTAAAAATCGATCCTCTACCTGATTCCAGCCCTACAAATCCACCTAAAACGAATTCCTTTTGTCATTCTCAGAGTTGCCATTTTGTGTTGAAAGGAGATGAAGAAAATAATTGTTCACATAAAGGGGTTTCATGTGGGAGTTTTGACCGTCATGTGCGTGAAACCAAAGGTTTATTAGAAACTAATGACCTCGATATGCCTCCCCATCGTTTAATTATGTTTGGCGCCACAGTACATGAAAAGTAACTGCATGGAACCATTTTCAAAGGAACAAGCACATTATTTACCCTCACGGGGCTGGGTTGGTTAGGTGAGAAGATATTGTGTTGGCTTGAACCATTTTCACTGTATTTTGTTGAGGAGTCTGAAATGTGTCATGCTTGTAAGACTTTTTATATATCATCTTAAAGGAGAACTCCGGTCAATTTTAACATTGAGCTCATTTTTTTGTACATTTGGAGTGCTGTCAATACAGAGAACAACGACAAAAATCGGTGTTGCCTACACCGTGTTATCCTCTTTTTAAAATTTGCACCCTGTTGACTTCAATGGGGAAAGTTTTAAACCCGCTTTTAGCCTCTGAACATCCTTGATGTGTCATTACAAGTGCACAGGTCATGTGAGTGATTCCTTCGGAGTGAACGCGGGTCAATCTGACTGCAGTAGATGTGAAAGATATGAATAAAAATTATGTTTATTCAGCCAGCACACATACCTGTATTTACATCCTGTTTTCGGTCGAAGTCCATAGTAATCGATTGTCAAGTTCACGCGCATTGGTTTAGTACCTATGATCATGCGCGTGAACTCGACAATCGATTACTATGGACTTCGACCGAAAACAGGATGTAAATACAGGTATTTGCGCTGGCTTAAATAACATCATTTTTATCCATTTCTTTCACATCTACTGCAGTCAGATTGACACGCGTTCACTCCGAAGGAATCACTCACATGACCTGTGCACTTGTAATGACACATCAAGGATGTTCAGAGGCTAAAAGCAGGTTTAAAACTTGCCCCATTGAAGTCAACAGGGTGCAAATTTTAAAAAGAGGATAACACGGTGTAGGCAACACCGATTTTTGTCGTTGTTCTCTGTATTGACAGCACTCCAAATTTACAAAAAAATGAGCTCAATGTTAAAATTGACCGGAGTTCTCCTTTAATCATTTTTTGTGAAAATATGTATTTCAGCCATCACATGATGTATAATATAATATTTTATTGCACTTATCATTCAAAAGTCTGGGGTCAATCAAATATTTACTTTTATTCAGCAAGTGACAGTATAAGACATTTATAATGTTAAAAAACATTTCAGTCATACTTTAGATTAGGGTCCAATTCTCACTATTAACTAACTATTAACTACGACTTTTGCCTCAATAAACTCCTAATTACTGCTTATTAATAGTTAGTAAGGTTGTTACGTTTAGGTATAGGGTAGGGATATAGAATATGGTCATGCGAGGCATTAAAAGGTGCTTTATAAGTATTAATAAACAGCTAATAGTAATATGCATGCTAATAAGCATGTTAATAGTGAAAATTGGACCCTAAAGTGTTACCAAGATTTCTATTCCAAATAAATGTTGTTCTATACTCACCAAAGAATCCTTTAAAGATGTATCATGGTTTCCACAAAAATATTAAGCACAACAGCGTTCAACATTGATCATAATAGGAAATTTTACTAAGCACCAAATCAGCATATTCAACATGCTGTCTGTTACACAATCCAGCTGTTTAATCAGATGGTTGCTTGGAAAATATCTACAGTTGCCCATCAGCTAAAATTGCCTGAGTAAATGGAGATAAATGTCCCTCTCCTAAGATTAATTATCCATCTTTCTATTTAACAGCTGATCCAATGTGAAAAAATGAAAAATAAAATCAGAACTGCAGGTGTGCATCAGTACAAATGCAGAAAGTGCCGCATGATTTTACCATGAACAGTTTTTGTAGACATCTGCTTTGCTGTTTCCAATTGCATTTTACGATTTACATGGTGATAATCTGGTAGAGTTGTCAGATCTTGCAGAAAGTAATGCTTGTTATAACTGGGCCTATACATTTTCAGATAGTTCTTCCTGAAACATTTCTCAAACCTGCTTAACTGAGTTTGTGTTGGCTGCTGTTTCCTCTCTTGGTTATGGACCAGGTTTTTATTAGATTTTTCCCTCATAAGGTCCTCACCAGTGCAGCGTTAGATTTAAAACCTTACTCTGAGTGTCTCCGAAGACACAACCTGTGGAGAATGTATGAAAAAGCTCAGTGCTGCAGCTGCACATGAAATAAAAGATGTGCGGTTACAATCTTTTTGGCAGTGTATTCAGTCTATGCAGTTCACGCAACGGGTAGATTGGAACACCTCCGGGCAACTATTTTCTGTGTAGGTGTGGTTGTACAAGTACAGCTCCTATGTACTTGAATGGATAAAGATGGAAGTCTAGAAAACAGCTCGTCAAGATCGTTTCAATAAAAAGTAGTTTAGCTTCTTGAGAGCTCAAATCATGTTGCAAAACAGATTGTTTTTGATGGCTTGCACATTCAGTACATTCAATAAATTAGTTTTTCACACATTTGTTCTCAGTGTCCTTTTTTATTCAATGATATTTTCTTTATAAGTAAATCAATACCTTAAACATACTGACCTCAGTGGGATATTGACTATGAGCTGGGCTTTATATCCCACAAGTAATGAACAGAAACTTCTATCAGTGGAGCACATTTTTGCTTTGCTTCTGTCTAAACTTGCCCAAATCATCCTTCTCCCAGCAAGAACATGTCATGCACTCCATGGAGATCTGCTTAACCTGGAGAAACAATGGCCTCTTTGTTTACCCAACAGTAACAATTCTGTTAACAAAGGTTCCCAGGGTAATGGTGAGCCGGTGTTGGATTTACAACATGTCGGCTATTTTTCCCAGACTGAAACTAGATTGGACTTTGTTCTCAAAAATATATGGTAATGAATAATGATGTGGATTTTTGGTACCTTGGTAATTCCATGAAAACCCTTTGAAGAATGATTTAAATAATGTGGCAATCGTTCATTAGCATGCATATTTCAAAATACCCTTTGTACTGTCTTCTGCTTTTTTTTTGGTAAGGCACATGCAGAGATAAAATTAGCTATTACTCAAGTTAAATATTTGTTGATGTTTACTTATGAAAGCATATTCATCACCGCCATGTGCAGTCTGCAACATCCCTCCTCCGTATAGTTTCCCACAATGATTTACTGTTATTCATATGGAATGTGAGCTGACTCAGGTTTGGGGTAATTCTACCACATGGGGGCAGAAGAACATTAATTAATAGTGTGTGAGTGTGTGTGATAATGGTGGAAAGCTTTAGAGATGAAATCTTTCTTTATGGAGATCCATTACGGTTTTCTAAATTAGGGAAACTCTGTTTTGCTTCAGCACATCATTACGGGATCTTGTACAATAACCATAATTAATTCCAGAAAATGTAATCATATTTAACTTTGTTTGGACGGTACATGGCAATAGAGCAAAGACCCTTTTTTATGTGTCTGACTAGTCATTCTTTAAACTGCCTGAGAACAAATAACAATGTGTGCAAAATGAATCTGGCAATATCTGCTGTGGTGCATTAGGAGGTATAATATACCAATCTTAAGAGTTGAGCTTTTTGCCGATGGCATTTTGTACAGATGAACAAAACATCTGACAGGCGGTGTTAGCATCTGCTATGAAGATGTTTGCCTTTGTGCGCCCTGTTACACGTATGTAAAATGATGAGGTACCATTAAGAATTGCTGACAGGGAAATCCATCAGGTCGAATGACATGATGGTAGCAGAAAGGTGTCAGGGTCTATTACAGAGTGCGAGTCAGGGATGTAAAGGTTGTCAGTGTGCTTGAAGGAAAATCTGATAACCAGTATTAACTGATATCACATCTTCATGAAAGTTTTTGTCTTTCGGTTTGTGTTAAATGGCTTTGATGCAGCTCTGTGCTGATGTTCTTGCTGTACCGATGCTGAGGTGACTCCAGTAGCTGACTTTTCATGTCATCTGAGTCCCTGAGCTTCATCTCGGCCTCCAGCTGTGCTGACGGTGGCCTGTGGTTAAAAGCCTAGGCCCTCCAGTGCTGAATAATGAATAGATAATACGGTGTCACCGAACACCTGTGTTGAGCCTGGGTGATGCCACCTTGTCACTCTGAGGAAGATGTCTGATGGCCGTTCTGATTTATTCTGCCAGGGCTGTGGGATAGAAGCGGGTATGTGTGTTTGTGTGTGAGGAGGACACAAACTTTTGACCATAACTGCCAACCTCATGCTGGCTGAACATGTGGCAAATGGTTTACCATCTCATCACATGTCTATATAGTAAGTTTAGTTTAGTTTAGTTTTCCTTCCAGTGTTGCTTTTGACTTAGTAGTTTCCATTGCTTGTAATCATCCACAATTATGGAAGAAATAGCATAATATGGAGTCTGAAAGTCTCAGACCACATTAAGTAACCCATTTAAAAAAATAAATCCAGTTTTTGGTTTAAAAAAATGTAAAACATAAAACTAATGACAGAACATATAACATTTATTTATTTATTTATTTGTTTTGTAATTATTTGCTTGAATGCATTTGTTTTTATTGATTCACATCACATTCAAATTATTGTGTTTTAAAATTAATTTTTGATGTTTGAAATGACTAAAAATGAAAATTATTGAATGTGTTTTTAATGATTTTATGTATTTGTTTTTAATTAATGTGAAAAAAAAATGAGACGGGAGGTAAATGTTCGGAATGAACACAAAAGTTTTGGGAGGGAACCTATAAATGTTTGCGAGCGAACAAAAAGTTTCTCGAGAGAACGCAAAACATTTGCAAGAGAGCGCAAACATATTGACGTATTATTTTCCCTCCTATCTCATATCCCCCCACCATGTCCCCCTATAGGGTTTGTAGTTTATATTTGTTTAAAATAAATACATTTTTATTTATTTATTTATGTATTTTTTTTATTATTTATTTATATGTTTTTATTTGTTTACTTATTTTTAACGTTTATAATTTTTTTTTTTATGATTTTATTATTTCATTTTATTTTCTATTTTTCTTTTTTATGAAATAAAATTTGTATTACAATTAGCGATTTCAAACTTTTGGATCCCACTGTCCAAAAAAAGTTTTAAAGTGCAATAAGTTTGTGTATCATTACATCTGTTTGATTCTGCAGTAACCATATTTCTAAAGCTATAGACTTTTCAACACTACTTTTATTGCATGATATTCCTTTTAATAGTTGAGCTTTTCTGTTCTCTGTTTCGATCAGTAAATCCTGTGTTGTGTTGACTCATAGCAACCCTCTTGCATTTGGATTCCTGTTGATGTTTGTTTGTGCACGTCTTAGCTTGTGAAACAGCATAAAGGTGTCGAGAAGTTATTTGGCCACAAATGAGGGTAAATACACAACCAGTAGTGGAAATGTTTGCCAAATGAAGCCACTGGTCTCGTGTGAGAGGACATGTATATCCGGCAGGACATAAATTGTTTATTCAAACCTGTTTGTGGCCTTTCAATCATACCTCACGCAGAAGAGCATCACTTTGTAGCTCTCGGGGTTCAGAAACAGTAAAATCGAAATCCACAGGCAGTACGACGCATTACAGAAAAAGACAGAAAGCCTGGCACATCCAAAGCAAAAGTTTGTGACTTCCATTTGATTTGCCAAGCCTCCCATGAGGAAAAGCAGCCCACATGATCTGTAGTCATCTATTTATCTGTCTGGGGGAAGTGAGAGGTAGACTCATTAAATCCTACGCTGCTGGATGTTCTAATTCCGTTCTATCATTTAAGTCGATGACTCAAATTTTGGACAGACTTCAAAAAGTGTATCTGTAAATGTGACAGTTGGGAGGCCATTAGTAGTACTGGAGTAACAATCCCTTGCAAACAATAGCCCTCAATTATTCTTCTTTTAAAGAAGCACACACATTAGAACATAAGAATAAGAATTTTAATGTAGGTTCACAATATCTATTAATATAAAAAATCTGATGATCTGACTGCTATACACAAATGACTCATCTTGGATTGTATTAAATGTAATTCATGTGCAGTTTTGCACTGCTTGCTTGAGCACTTCATGTTGGAATGTCGTGTCTGTGGGTGGACGCTGCAAATTGTCAGATATTTAAACTGAAAAACAAGACAAAGATAGTACATATCTTTAAAACTAGATAAATCTACCAACAAAGGAATTTAGACTTGTTTTCAGAGAATGTGTCTTGAATAACTTGTTTGGATAATATTGATAAATATTTTTTGGCATGTGAGAAATATTGAGGGGTGGCATAATTCTACTTTTTCTGGGATGAAAAAATGTGAATTCAGTTACAATTACATTACAAAGAGATTTAGAGATTTTATTAAACCTATTAAGTCATAGTATGTGCATTTTTTTTTACCTTAATAAATATATTTGTAACCAGTTCTACTCGACCCGCTTCAAGCGGGATTCGAACCGGCCTCGCCAGCATGGGAGACAAGCACGCTAACAAGAACGCTATAGACTGCAGTCTCTAGTGTGCTTCTTGAGGCCAGGGGAGTGAGGTTTACTCTTTCTAGCTTGCCCCCATCACACTCACCCCTCTAAACCTCACTCCCATCCGGGTCACGGCACCAAATGTAACCCCTCCGGTTCGACTTTCACTGCTCTGAGCGGGATTCAAACCAGCAGTGTCTCAGCATGGGAGGCGGGCGCGCTAACAAGAATGCTGAAGTCTAAAGCTTATGGAGTACCCTGGTCGACTAAAATATATCCTCATCCTATGATGAACTGGATAGATTCCAGTATGGCCTCTAGAGGTATTGTGAGTATAATTTATAAATCACTTGTGGTACGACACTACTCAAACATTCTGACTTAGGACTTCTGGGAGAGACAACTTAACAGCATGACTTATTGGGACACTGTCTGGGGCAATTGTTGTGCTACCTCAAAAAATCCGGCTCACCGGATTCACTATACGTTCATTTATAAGGCATATGCCACTGCCTGTTGTTTACTATATAAAATGAAAAGAAAGTCTGATCCTTTTTGCCACCTGTGTAGCAGCACAAGTTTAGGTACATATATGCATATGTTCTGGGACTGTTCTCGAATTGAGCCGTTCTGGTCTTCAGTCCAGGACTTACTGACAGATCTTCTGAGGACTCCGATCAAAAAGGACCCTCTGATTTTCCTTTTGCTGGATGATTCCTCGCTGTCACTGTCTGTCAATCAAAGGAGGATTCCATCCGCTGCACTTACTGCTGCTAAAAAGGTTATCCTAAAACTGTGGTTGGAACCAACTACTCCAGCTATGTCTATTTGGATGTCCTATTCGCTGGACATTGCCCTTTTGGAATGTACCACAGCTTTTGGAGTGTACCACAGCTAAAGTGCACGGCGCCACCAGAAGGACAATGCAATTTTGGTTGGACCTTATTGAGATTTTATCAAAAAGTTTGAAAATTTCTATATAATGTTTTGGTCACAGTTTTATTTTATTTTCTTGTCATATTATTTATTTATTTATTTATTTATTTTATTTAGTCTTATGATTGTGGGTGGATCTTGGGCTTTGTTGTAAATAGTTATACAAATAAAATGTTTAATAAATAAATAATCACAAAAAAGGATGCTAAAGTCCACAGCCTATAGCGTTGGTTGCTGGCGTTCCTCTTAAGGCCTGGGAAGTGAGGTTTACTCGCACTGCTCTTTCTAGCTGGCCTCTGTTATACTCACCCCCATAAACTCCACTCCCATCTGGGTCATGGGACAAAAAGTAACCAATAATACCGAACCGGCGTCTCCAGGGCACGCACACACACACACACACTCTCTCTCTTCCGTTTAAAGGGTTGGGGTCAGTAAGATTTTGTTTTCTTCTCTTGTCAGTAAAGACATGTCGGCGCCAATGGCCTCGTGGTCAGTGCGCCGACATGTAGTGCCTTTGCGCTCGGGCGGCCCGAGTTCGAGTCCTGGCTTGTGGACCTTTCCCGATCTCATCCCCGTCTCTCTCCCACCTCGTCTCCTGTCATCTCTCTACTGTCCTGTCACAATTAAAAAAAAAGGAAAATCACCAACAAAAAAACAATATTAAGCAGCGCAAAAAGCAAATGTTTTCAACATTGATAATAATAAGAAATGTTTCTTGAGCACCAAATCAGCATATTAGAATGATTTCTGAAGGATCATGTGACACTGAAGACGGTAGTAATGATGCTGAATATTCAGCTTTGTCATCACAGGAATAAATAGCAATATTTTTAATGGTTGTGAATAATTTGTATTGCTGTAATTTTTCACTTGTGTTATTATTATTTTTTTTGCAGTGCACAATGTGGATGTTTCATGCTTATAGAAGTGAGGCCTCCATCGGAAAGACACATTAAGGTCTCACGGCTATAGTAGAACCTGTACCATGTGCATGTGAAATAGCCGTTCCCAAATATGACATGAAACCCCTGTGCATTTATTCCAGCATATTGATTGCTAAAGTGCAAAATGCTTAAACTCCTTTGTATTTGTAAAACTATTAATGAAAAATTGCCCACAGTAGTGTTGAGTGACATGAACTGCGTCCTCTTGGAATAATAAAATAATGAGCTCTCCAGAGATCCAGGAGTCTCAGCCCTACTCCTTGGCTTTGTGTCTAAGGAACAATGCAGAGCAGTTCTTTGCCATACAGCCATTGAGAACCCTATCTATTGCCTCTTGATGGATGACTTTCTCCATCAAAATCCTCAGGAGAGTTGCGAATATGACATAGGCCCTGGATAGTCCATTGTATTACACTGTAGCTCTGTAGTTCATTGATGCTGGACTTAAATGGAGAAATTTTGAATGATTTTGCTCTGGGGTTTTTTTTCCCACCCAATTACAGTGAATGGGGATCAGTGAGTGAGTTGAACTTGAGAATCAGGTGAGTCTGAATGGTTCATTTATGAATGAATTGGTTCATCGAACTGAATCAATTGAATAATTGAAAAGATCTGCCTTAAAAGTTATATTTGTACAGTGTTTTTTATCTTTATGTTGCCTTCGCTTTCATTACAATGAAAACAAGAGAGATTTAATTTTTGGGTGCGCTATCACTTTAAGTCTTAAGTCCATTTGTTTTATCAAATATTAAATGTTCATATGGTGATTATGAAAGGCACAAGGGTTAATGAATAAAGTGAATCAAGAATTGTGTGTAATTAAGGTTAAATGTGTTTTTGTCTCTTTAAAATGAATGACTAACATTACATGGGCCACTCACAGATGTGTGCTTGTTAAAGATAGCATCCTTTGAGTGATTCATTTCATGATTCACACTGTTTTAATGCCAGTTGGGATCCGCCCACATGCTGCATTCATACCTAAAGTTTGCAAAGATGCACACACACACACCCATTATCACAGGAAGATAACAAATCAGAGGCTGTTTCGCTCATTTAGTTTAGATAAGAAGACAATGCTCTGTAGAAGGACTAAGTGTACTGGTGAAAATATTATATTGATGTATGAGTAATTTTATATCATGGTAATGGTATATAACACAATACTTGTGTTTACTATTGGAAATTCAGCTATTTTTTATATATAACAATCATATAGTAATATAACCTATTTTAGGACAATCCAATGATATATAGATATCCAATATATACTGTATATATATATTATTGTTTTTGCTCAGCACTGCTAATTATGGTCTTACCTTTTCTGCATCATAGATACTGTATCATGACTTCAGTTTGTGACTGTATTGATTTTATCATGTTCCTCTGCTACAGTCCCCACAAAATATACGAATGTAATTACATTATACTGTTACTATGAGACTGTCAATGCATAGTTGGCAAAAGCAGCTTTACACCTTGGTGTATTTTCCCATGAGCCTCCAAACAATAGAGGATGAGTAGGAGGGACAAACATTATAATGACGATGGTGCTAATCTAATTGTGCTGGCTGGCAGGAACTGCTGCTGGAGACAGTAAAGAAACGGGCTCGTTTTTTCACAGGGTTTGCCCAAACAGTGTCTGAAGTGGCTGTAGTAAACAATGACTAAGACACATTTTGAGATGAGAACAGAAGCTACCATTGTCCCTTACAGGGAACTGCTAAAAGTCTTTGTTTGTAACTAGGCCTATAAGAGATCTGGGAGAACCAAGGAGGTCTGTAATAACTTCATGCTTTCATAGATTCTCCATAAGTGCACAACGTGATTGTCATCTTTGGTCTTGAGCACTCAGTTCTGGACAAAAATGTATCCAATCAGCTGACCCATAAATGCCGTAATGTGAGTGTACTTTGACTAACATAAGCTGTGACATAAGACAGCAGAAATTTTACACTACCCTATAAAAATGCCACTGATAAAGCATTATACATGTATATAGTCTAATATAACAAAGTTAGTCTGTCTAAATGAATGAATGAATGAATGAATGCACGAACGAACGCACACACGCATGAATGAATGAATGAATGCTTGGAAGAAGATGCTCAATGGAAAAAAGTTTTTCAAGTGTGCTATATATTAGTATACTTCTTTTAAACTAAAAATAAGAAAGTAGGCCTATACTTTCAGTCTACTTTTGATGTACTTCTCAGAAATATACTAAAATTTGCAGTATACTTGAGTATACTGTACTTGACTATTCTTGACGTATACTGACAGAAAAGTCTAAGTATATTTGGCCTATACTTTTTATTGAGTAGCCTATTAAATACTTTTCCCATATAGTTTACATACTGTCTCATAAACTTACATTGTTTTAAAATATTGATTTATAAAAGAAAAGAGATATGCTCCTAATTCTGAGTATGTCAAACCACTAAACTAGTAGTTTGGTTAAATAAAAGCTTTGTTTATAATGAGGATGACTTTGTAAGCTATGAAACTTTTAGGATGTTTTAATGGTACAAAAACCTCTTATACATCAGACTATATAAGATTTCATGACTATATAAATTGCATATTGCATTAAAATAAATAACTGTGTGTGTGTGTGTGTGCGTGCCATTGCAGTGATTATCTGTTTATGTTAATTAACACATGTATGTGCTCTGTTAGCTAATAGTTGGCTGGTTAATATTTTTAATATTCAATGTACAAATGTTCATTAGTCATAAATTTAGTTCTTTGTTTATTTGCTTACTCAATTATTTGAGTTACCTTAACTTGTTCTATTCAATTTAATTTGTCATGGTACCAAATGGAGATATTTAGATTTTTTTTTACTTACATTTACTCAATTTATAATGAATATTTCAAATTTATTCAGTCTTTTCTTTCCATTGAGCAGGCCTCTTTTCTTTGTAAATGTATATGAGAGTCACCAGTCTTTTGGAACCACAGCCAGGGCCACTCATTTGTTTGTGTATACCAGAGAAAGGCATTATTTTACTCTGTGTTCGAGAAGAGGTTGCTTTTAGTGGCATGACGTGTGTGTGGTGGTGAGAAGCCGAGGGTCGGACGCGTAATGTCGAAGATGAATAAGCAAATGCGTAAATCGATGAACTCGGGCCGTGGTTCTCTTTATGAAGCTTGTCGTAAAGCCATCATTTAGGATTTGTGTCGGCATAAACAACCTGTCTTCGCTTTTTATGGGAGGTATGGAGGAATGGAAAGCGCCTATATTACCGAGACAATTTTGCGGATGACCTTTAGTTTAGTGGATGCCAATTTATCCTGCTGAGTGAAACAGCGAAAAGGAAAAAAATGTACGAGCAAATGTGCTCTGACAAGGCCGGTTTTCAGAGCAATCCAGAACTTGTTTAGAGATATCGGTCATTTAGCCAAAGTAGCTGTTTCAGGTTATTGCTGATGGACTGACCTCTCTCGACTTTGCCTTTCAACACTATTCTCAGGGGGGGGCGGCACATTATTACTACAAATTTTGGCAGGTTGGATAGAACACCTAGTGTGGTTTGCAAGTGTGGGAGGAAAATGTCAAAGTTGCATCTATATTGATATTTTTGCTCCCTATCAGGTTTCTTTCAGCTTTGCCATGGTGAGATAGGCTCATTGAAAGGGTGTGCACTTGTCCCGTAGCATAGCTGATGGAGAGACCACTGTTAGTCCTGGGAATTATGAAACTCATAAAACCAGCTCGACTCCGGGAGCTAGGAAGACATAATGAAAGAAGGGCCTTGAGACAGAGAAATCACCAGTCCGAGTTTGGAAATGTCACCCAGACTTACGATACGATCAAGAGGACTGTCTCTGGTGCCCAAGGTGTCCTCTAAACTGAGCACTCTGCATATAGAATGCCATGATAAGACAATGACCGATAGAGACGTTTAACATTTCTATACACACTCCAATTAGTCATCGGAATAGCTAATTCATCCAAATACTGTACATTCTCTCATTATTCATTCACCCTCATGTTGATAGCCTTCTTCCTTGGATCACAGAAAGAGAAATTTAAAGAAATTCTGCTTGTTGTTCCTCCCAAAACCCCCAATTATAATTGTGTTGTTTATTTTTGGAAGGTTCAAAAAAAGGTTGCAAAAGTGTCACAAAAGTAGTTCATTTGAGTCATTCGATAGCTTTGTGTGATGGACAGTGAAATAGATGTTATCAAAATGCTGACATACCTTGGCCTCCTTTTGTTAGAACGATTTGTTCTTTTGAGTCAGATCTTTCAAACGAATCAGTTGATCCAATTCACAAGATTGTTTTCAATTTCAAGTTCAACTCACTGACTCAATGACTCTGTTAAAGCTACACTGTGTAACTTTTTTAGTTGATTCTTAGCAAAAAACACTTAGTTCTTTCAAAAATATATGTGCTCATTAATGTATATTTACTTCTTTCAAGTAATAAAGTATTCTCTTAAGTTTATAATCTGCCATTGAAAGTACATACGGGTGAGGGGTTCGAATGCCGGTCGCCATGTTGCCCCTCCATCTTGAAACTACATTAGCCAAAGAGGGACATGCCTGTAAATTCAAGCTTCGCCTTTTGCGTTTTTCACTCAGTGACACCGTGACGAATGCGAGGGGGAGATTACTCGTGAGCTCGCGAGTGCCGGCAGATTTGAAAGATAGTGTGGTGTGTGTATGTGTGTGTGTGTGTGTGTGTGTGCGTGCGTACTCACATTTGAAAGAGAGAATTAAAACGTCAACGCGACAGACAAATCAGCAAGACCATAGTCAATATTGGAGTAACTTTTCCCAGATGGAAAGAGCTCATGAGGAGAAAAGATTTTAAAACGGACGCCGAGGTTGCCTGCTTTCTTCTCGACAGGTAATTCAGCCTGTTGTAATTCATTTGTGTAAATTCGAAGTTTTATAGTTGCTTGTCTAACCATAGCATGGTTGTGCATAACACCAGAACGACCTCTAGTATAACTTCATCCTCGCGTCAATGGTGAAAAAGTATTGTTTACCTTGTAACATAAATCTGTGCTGCGACGGATCACAGGTAATGAATAGTTTTAAAGGCGCAATTTTTTAAGCTATATAAAAAAAGGACACTGTAAATTTTAGTTATTTTTAATTGCTTTTACTTTGTACACATTGTAACGTTAGCCTAATCTGATTATGCTGGGATAGCCGATTCCAAGGGTGACGTTTACCTCCTGACATCTGTCCTGTAGTTTTATTCATTTTAGACGTATTGTTTATTATTGTCATGGACGAAGTCGATAACTGGAAGCCATGTTAATCTTGGAATAATACGGCCACCGTAGGAGTTAAAACGCCCTCAGAATTGAGAGGAACAGAAACTAATATTCACTGGGTAGTCATATACAATTTCACCGCTAGATGGGGGTAAAAATCACACAGTGTAGCTTTAAGCAGTTGACAGTTCACTAGAGGGGAAGATTATCAGTGACTTTCAGTCTGTTTCTCATACAATACTATTGTATTAGACTTCAGAAGACTGAAATATAGCACAGACAATTTTATGATAATTTTATGGTATTTTGTTTTCGTTATGATGCTTGAAGTCTCCATTCATTGTAATTGCATGAAAAAAAAAAAAAAAAAAAGAAAGAGACCAGCACACTTTTAGAATACGTCCTTTTGTGTCTCTCGAAAGTAAGAAACAAAGGTTAGAAAGGTTTGGAACTACATGATTGCTAGTAAACAATTGCAGAATTTTTTCTATTTCTTTAAAATCTACTCTGGTAATTTTACTCTTATTGAGAAAGGACCACACAATTGTATTTTTTATGCACTAGACTAGATAGATGTATGAATGTAATTCTTCTGTAGCTGTATATTGTCTTAAATCTTGGTACAGACTCATAATTAGATTAGCAACCTTTGATTTAATAGAGGATACTAAAAAGCGATAAAAAAAATCGCATTCACAAAATCACAAATCAAATTTATTATTACAATTATGGCATGTATTAATGGAGAGCTGCCCATAAGTGCTGGCACAGGATGGTTAGCAGATTTTTTTTTTTTTTCAAACAGTTTGTCAGGCAAGTGACAAGTGTTATAACATTGAAGTATACAGTTTAGTCCTCGAAGGCCACTGTCCTGCAGAGTTTAGCTCCGTCTTGCCTCATCACATCTGCCTGGAAGTTTCTAGTATACCCAGTAAGAGCTTAATTAGCTGGTTCAGGTGTGTTTAGTTGGGGTTGGAGCTGAACTCTGCTGCACAGTGGCCCTAAAGACACTTTAAAAATGCATTTTTTGTTATTTTTATTCTACTATCTTATATCCTAACTTAAAGGGATAGTTCACTTTGAAATTAAATTTTGGTATGTTTTAGCTTACCTGAAGGGCATCCAAGATGTAGGTGTCTTTTTTCACCAGTTTGCGTACACGTCACACAGCAGGAAGCGCCCGCGCCCTCAGATCACTTGGACGTGGGTGTGTTATAAGAGGTAAAAACGATATAAATACTGTTCGTTTTCTCACACAAACCGCTCGTTTCGTGTCTTAGGCCATCAATGTGTACTTACGATGGGGAATTGTTTAATTTGGACGATGGGGAATTGTTTTAATTTGGACTCTAATTTGTGCATGCTCTTTGAGGGGGTGACCATAGACCTGCATTATATGACTGTCAGACAAGAACGGTTTGACCTAAAAATATCAAAATTGAAACTACTGCGGAAAAAAAGACACCTACATCTTGGATGCCCTTCAGGTAAGCTAAAACATACCAAAATTTAATTTCAAAGTGAACTATCCCTTTAATACACAAAAGTAACTTGGTTACTTGGTTGATTCCTGAAAAAAAATCTTGTATAAATACATGCATTGTTCTGTTTAAGTATCCAGACCATCCTGACACAGAAACATTAACTGAGTTTGGAGCAATTTTTTAAAATTATTTTATTTTATTTTATTTTATTTATTTAGAAGTCATGCATACATTGTGATTTGAGCCAGGGTCTCCTTGAGAGAAATGAAACTTATTCCAGTACATCACACATCTTCCCCTAGGGCACCGAGTGAGTCTAGACAGCCACTGAAATGACTGGTGATTATTTTACGAAGGCAAAATTGTGTTATGTTTATTAAATTTAGCACTACAAGGAAACACTGTGGTAGAAAATCTAGGCCTAGTTAAAGGCCTCTAGTACTTTTTGGCCCCGGGCAGTAGTTTGCAAAAAAAGAGGTTTACATTGGAAATATCCATTTATAAGATAAAAGGGTTTCGCGGATTTGATCGGCAAAGAGAAAATACATTTCATGCTTTTCATGTTGTAAGCGGAAATTGGCAATGGACAGATGGGCATTCCCATTGAAGTTGGGAAAGAGCTCAGTTTTAGTGCAATAGAAGTTTTAATGACAGGTCCATGATCTTTGATCTGAAAGCCATACCCTTGGAAGAGCACAAGGCTGAAGAGATCAAGGTAAATTCAGTGGAGAGAGAGGGTTCTCTGAGATCACCAGTACCGTGCGAGAACAGAAAGAATCATTAAATCACCCAGCTGTTAACAGGATGGAACAGAAAAGCCAACTCCAATAACAATCAGCCTTCTGACACTTAACACCAGTGTTTACACCCAGCCAAGCAGCAGGACGTAATGAAAGATAAGTGTTGTTGTGGCAAATGTGTCAAATTCAAAAAAATTTATTTTTGGAGAATAGATTTTAAAAAATCCATCACCCTCTCCCGTGGACAGATGAGAAAGAAAGAAACAAATAGGTGGTGGCTTCCAAAAGAAGATTGATATTTAACTGATGCACTAGTTCATCTTTAGCTTGCCACGAGGAATTGCCTGAGCGTAAGAGTGGGTATTGGTGAAGACTTTATGAGCATATCAGTCATTTGAGATTGGATAATTAGGGCCCAAGCACCCAGCGTTTCTTTTTTCTGCTTCTTCCAACTAGCAGCCCCTAGAACCATATGGCAATCTAATTTGAGCTCAAATGTTTTCTAATGTGTACCTTAACCAAATTTGTTCTTGAGACAATGCTTTATAAAAGTTATGTAGCAACCAAATGTCAAGTGCACCAAAAGAGAGCTCAAATTTTTGCAACACTTCACTGCATTGATGTGTAAAATATGAATAAATAAAACATGAATGATTTGAACGTGAATAAAGACAAGAGCCATGCTATTATGCTTGATATGTGTCTAGAAAACTGATTAATTTTGCATGATTTTTTTCCCTCTCAGAATTATTCCAACATTTCAAATCAATTCACATACATTTTTTTGCTGCTCACTCTTAAACCCCATATACTTACAACAAAGTTATTTTTTGTTCTTTGCTTAGGGGTAAAAAGTTATCCCATCTGGGCCAGGAGCCTTTCCACTATTCATACATTGTATAGCGTCCAAAAATTCCTCAACACTTAAACTATTTACCAAATTTAATTAGGCATCTTCTGTCAATTGGGGGAATTCAAGTTCATCTAGCAATTTGTTTTGCTCTTCTGAAGTATCCAAACATTCGGAACTATATAAGTTTTCATAGTACAGGCTAATTTTAAAGCATTATTAATTTCAACTTGGTCAGTCAAAGTTTGTCTATTATAGAGTTTATTGCTCTTTTCATTTGTATCTTTTTTATTCCTCATGCCAATAATTTCCAAGTTTTTAACCTTGATCATTGTATGATTGTTTTAACCACACCACATTTTTAGCTATTTTATTACTAGTCAGTTTGTTATACTGAGCTTTTAATAAAATAAGTTGTCTTTGTTTCCCGGGATCATCTCTAGTAAAGAGTTGTTGTTCTATTTCTTTAATTTGCTGATCAAGTTTTCCCAACTGTTTATAGTATTCTTTGGATTTAAATCTTGTGCTCATTATTTCACCTCTTATATAGGCCTTAAAGGTTTCCCACCTCACTGAAGCACTTGTCTGATCTGTAATAAAATGAATATAATCATTAATTTTCTTATCTAAAAATTCTACCAAATCGGAATTTTGAAGCCAACTTGCTTGAAATCTAAATCGAAATCGAAATGGAGCGGGGTTTAAACTACTTACTGTATCTGTACTATAAGCATTATTGGAGCATGATCGGACAGCAGGATGCTATCATACCAACATCTTCCGATTTTGGATTTCAAACTACTAGAGATTAGGAAGTAGTCAATCCTTGAATGAGTTTTCTGGGTATATTTGATAAACATGAGTACTAAATTTTATTAGGATTGAGATGTCGCCAAATCTCTGTTAAATTTAGATTGTTTATATCTTTTTCAATTATTTTCCTTGACTGGTGCTGAGTATTTTCTATACCTGTGGAGCGATCAAGCTGAACGTCCAATACACAATTAAAGTTACGTCCAATTATATATTGTCCAGGATATGATGGAAATGTATAAAATAAATGTTGATAGAAAGAGTGATCATCTTCATTAGGAGCGTATCAATTTATTAGATTAATCTGAGTATTCACAATCAAACCATTAAGGATTATAAATCTACCCTGTGGATCTATATGCTGTCTATCCAGCTGAAATGGGACTCATACCATCCCTAGCATAAGAGGTGTAGGGGAAAGAAAAAACCTGCCCCGGCCACCTCTTTGACACTCGGTTTGTGTCATCCTTTTGCAAATGAGAAACTTCATAACAATTGTTCTGGGACCAGAAGGGTGGTTCGGATTGATTTGGCCCACCCGTTCAATGATAGGAGGTGTTGGCTAAAACTTTTGGGGAGCCAGACTTCCAGAAAAGCACACATATCTGCGCCTTCTACTTTCTCAGGTAGGCCGACTAACCTCAGGTTTGAGCGACACCCTCAATCTTCCAGGTCTTGGATCTTGTTCCTTAAAGGAGTCATAACCTGCAAATTTCACTTTTCCACGAGAATCAATGTATGTTATGATTGCATAATGATTATACACTGGCCGGGAAGCCGATATTTAAAAGTGAAGCGTTTGTTTACCTCAGGGTTTGTAAAATAGCCCACGTGCACGCGCACTAAAAAACGAGATTTTGATTTCAGCCCCGTCTTGACGTCAAGACGGGGCAGGATATACCATATATGGACACCGCAGCAGGAAGCCCGCCCCTCTCCCCCTCATATTCAGTTCAGTCGCGAAAGATGGAGAAACCGAGTGCACGTGAGTTGCTCTGTGGTTGACTGCCAGAAACATGCGAATGTGTTTTCTATACCAAAAACGGACCAAACTATCAGGGACCAGTGGATAAAATTCATTTTTAATGACGCTGTCCCAGCAACACTTTCAACTGGCTTATTGTTCGGTGTCTGCGCTAAACATTTTACGCCGGAATCATTCACAAATTTTGGCCAATATCAGGCGAAGTTGGCCACGAAGCTCCGTTTGAAAAAAGGTGCCATTCCAACCATCCGGGACTTGCCTGAAATTGAAACGGTAAGACTGTTTTTATTGCTCTACTGTGTGTAACAAACAGCAGCTAACTACTAATGCGGCTATTGTATGTAACGTTAGCTTCAAGGTAAACACGGGGAATGGACTCTACGTCCACGACAGCCAAAACATCGCATCAGATCTCGCGAGACAATAATGCCTTCAGAAATAAAGGTTTTAGGAGCTCTGTTTTTATTTATTTTTTCACTTTTATTTTTTAGAAGGGCATGAAAGACTATAATACAGCAGTAGGTATCCAAATTAAGACTAGGTTATGACTCCTTTAATGTCTCGACCGTCTCCTCTAGCCTCTTAGTTTTCTGCTGGAGTGTTGCGATTTCTTCTTCCGCTTGAGTAATTCTGTCCTCTGCTTCTCCAATTCTCTTCGAGTGAGATAGCAGCTCCGTTCTGAAACTGTTAATGGCTTCCAGCATATCAGTGGATTGTTTAGTCAAATCACCCTTTAGCGATTGAATGGCCAAGAGAATAGTAACTGTGGCCATATTCCCATGAGCTTCACTATGCTTGCTAGCCGCTTGTTTGCAAGCTTGATCCGTGGGTTCAGAGTCGTTTTGAGATTGCGATTTCAGCTGTTGCACCGGTTTTATATTCTTTGGTGGCATAGTCTCTCGTAGATCACATTCCTTAACTTTAAATACCTATGGATAGGCCTTGGTCTTTTACAGGGTACTTTTTGAGAGAAAGTTAGCGACAGCTCAAAACAGCACGGCTTATCGGCTACACGTCATAACCGGAAGTCACACACTTTCTTAATAATGAAATAAATGCAAGACGCTGCTGGCAAAACCAGCAATGCAAGTTTGAGAGGTGGCGCCCCGACAAATCTCGCGAGAATCACGACTTGCTTTACGGCACGACGTCACATACATCAACAACATATGAAGCAGCCTCTATGGAAGACACTAGCACGCATTTCAGATGTGAATCATGGCGACGAAGAAAACGAACGCATTTCAGACGTGAATCATTTTGACGAAGAAAACGAAGAAAGCGCGGTTGGAAGAGTGCAGAGACGGCTCTGCGTGAGTGGTATTTACGACAGTAACGTTAAAAACAAGTACTCCACAGCGACTCTAGGGGTCGCTGTTTGAGAAAAACGGAAATTGCATAGCGTGCCTTTAATGCATTATAATACATGCATAATGACTTATAACCTAATTTTAACAACCTTATAATATGTTGTATCATCTTATAAATAATCATAACAACAGGTAAAATACATTATAATACTTAGCTATTTGTGGTTATAACTTTTAAGAGTACAAAGCATTATAACCCCAGATCATAAGGGTATTCTGCATTATGCCTTATAAACAACCTTATAATCTGTTGTATCATCTTCATGAATAATTGTAGCATCAGTAATAATACTTACTTATTTGTGGTTATTAATATTAAGCGTATGATAATTTATAAGTTCATAGAACTTGTAACCGTGTTTACTAGCCGGAGTGAACTTTTCCAAAAAGCTGTTTCGAACTCCAGAAATGTACTCCAAATGAACATTTTTGGGCTGATTTTGTTCAACATGACATTCATTCTTTGAGTTTATCAGTTTATCAGGGCCTTTACAGTCTCTGTTTAATCTTTACCACAATTCCTGATTCTATCTATTTCAGAGATTGTTACTTCGGCGTTTCTGCAGGAACTAAAATCAAACATTTATTAGTGCTCAAAGCAGACAGTGTTTCTAGACATCAGTGTTTAATTTGTAAATGTGTGAAGTCCCAGAACAAGAGCACCCACTCGACAGTGCAAGTAAGCAGCATGACATGCAACAAAACTAAACTGCTCCCATTAAAGTCAATGAAGCTGTGTACATGACGAACATTGGGCTCTCACGGTGCAGATTGTTTTTTTTGTTTTTTAATGGTGGGAGCGTGTCGATGCATCACTTTCAGTGTAGAAAACCATTTCCCAATCATTAATATTGCATTATAGCAAATTAATGTGTAAATATAACTTTGTTAGCAAAGATTTCTTTCTAAAGCATATGAGGTAGGGGGTCCACTTAGGTGCCCAATCCAATAAGTGCTAGACATCAGGTAGACATCACTTCATTGCTGTAAGTCAAGATGATGTGGTCTGTACTATAGCAGGCAAACACAAAGATACTTGACATTTAAGCTGTAGTTGTAGGTTTAATAGCTTCTCTAAAGTGTGATAGGTGAGTTTGATGTCCAGACTGCCATGTTTGAGGACATGTAAGTGCTAAAGGCCATGTCTCTCAGAAGTGCTCTCGGGCATGATAAAAATCTCTTATTTAGACTTGATTCAGAGGACAGTCATTCATGGATGAATCATATAGCACAAAGAAGTCAAGCTAGTTGTATTTTTCTGTTAAGCTGCAAAAGTGTTATTGTAAAGCCAAAGCCTATATTCTGTAACTCCAGTCTTATTTTCGTTGTGACTTCATTGAACATTTCTACAGTTTTTGCTCAAGATAAAAAGTAATTTGTAAATGCTTTGTAATTTGTAAAAGAAATGCTGACCTTTTCTGTCCAGCTATAAATGCCTGTTGTTATAAATACACTCACCTAAAGGATTATTAGGAACACCATACTAATACTGTGTTTGACCCCCTTTCACCTTCAGAACTGCCTTAATTCTACGTGGCATTGATTCAACAAGGTGCTGAAAGCATTCTTTAGAAATGTTGGCCCATATTGATAGGATAGCATCTTGCAGTTGATGGAGATTTGTGGGATGCACATCCAGGGCACGAAGCTCCCGTTCCACCACATCCCAAAGATGCTCTATTGGGTTGAGATCTGGTGACTGTGGGGGCCATTTTAGTACAGTGAACTCATTGTCATGTTCAAGAAACCAATTTGAAATGATTTGAGCTTTGTGACATGGTGCATAATCCTGCTGGAAGTAGCCATCAGAGGATGGGTACATGGTGGTGTTTGCATTTAGTTTTAATTTATTTTTTACGTTTTTTTCTAATATTCTATTCTATTTTATTTCATTTTTGATTTTATTTCAATCACTGAAAATGAGATTTAATAACATTAGCAATTAGCAATAACAACACTGGTTTGGAGGACAAAATTGATAAATTATATTTTTATATTTTTAAAGTTTTACCTAGCTAGGTATTGAAACCAACATATACATTCACTGCTAAAGTAAACACACAATTTTGTAATTTGACTGCTGACTCAAAACCATTTACTGACACACAGCCTGTGTGACAACTAGCCCCAGTCCCCTCAACAACTAAAGGTGATGTTTCCATATATACTTATTCATTTTTTTAATCATGGAATTTTTTATTATGAATATTGATATCACAGAAGTGAAGGCTTCGCATTCAGAAATTCTAGTGTTCTGAAACAACCATAAGCAGCCAGATTTTTTTTTTTGCACATTCCTTTTTGTTCAAGTCCTCCCCTGTGGCGTGTGGAAATGTAGATACTGGTCATGCTGACAGATGAGTCGTGTTTTACTCACAGAATGGCTGTGAGTTCAAAATCTACTGAAATATTTGAGGTATAGACAGACAAAGTGCCATTTGATATTGGCCTTCCACTCACTCACCTCTAATTACAAGTACTCTCGATTGCTTATTAATTCAGTACCTGGACCCTTAGCAGGGGAAAAGGGAACTGCGATGCTTTGAGAAACAACTCCATTACTGCACTTGGCCCATTTTTCTTCATGAAAGTGGTTTACAGGTTTGAAAAATGCATGCCTTTATTGCTGCGGAAAAGTGCATCTTTCTGTTGAAGGTAAAAAGCAACAAAACAAAGGCTGATTCTGAAAGAATGGCTTTTGTGTTTCTATAAAAAGACTTAAGGGTGGAAAGGCTGATGGGTTGGATGGCTTGTGTTTACTGCATATGTTGGAGGGTACCAGTGTCCCCGTCAGAGAGGGAGCACTAAGATGAATTGCTGTGATAAAACTCTCTCTCTTCTTAAAGAAAGCGAACGAAGGAGGATCTTTCAAAGCCTCTGATGGTGAGGATTTTCCTCACTCTAAAGAGATGGATCACTCTGGAATGAATGGTGTTGGGAAGAGATAAGCCAACCTGGCTTTTGATGGATATCTTTTGGTATGAAAAGCTGTAGAGGTGCGAGTTTCCAAAACTGATGTCAATGACCTTTTAAGGCCCATTAGGTCAAGAGTAAAATGTGTCCCACTCAGATTCATAATTGTGTGATTATGAATGAGATGTTATTGCTGGGAGTCAGTATAATCATAGTCAGTACTACTACAGCAGGTGAACACAAAGGCATACTTGACATTTAAGCTGTAGTATAGGTTTAATGGTTTTAATAAAGTGTGAGAGGTGAGTTTGATGTCTAGACAACTGTATTTGGGGACAGGCAAGTTCTAAAAGCCATTAGCCTGGCTAACGTCAGACCTCTTCTCATTGAGATGTGGTCTGGGAACCACATGTTCATTTTCTCGTATTTGAGGCGTGGTTTACGAATGCCCAGAGCCGTTTATTGGGCGCTACGAATGTCTATCAAATGCGCTGTACGTAGCTCATAGCCAATCGTTTCAATTATACCAGATGACGTATGTAGAGCGACAGAAATTCGACGAGGAAGAAGACGAAATAAACTTGCGTTCTAAACTACTTAGAACACTATCTAAGGCTGCATCGAAAGGTAACTTCGCGTCTGATGCCATGTTGGATCCATAGATATAAACAAACTGCTTCGGTGTGTCGCATAGACGTCGTCATCGTCTTGTTGCTCCCTCCCCGTTCTGTGATTGGTTCCCTTTTTGAGGGGAAAATCTGGTCCATGGTGTCCAGGCTGCCTAGCAGCGTGAATAAAATCGCGCTGCGCGCAAGGCAGCATGGGGAAACCCAGGCTAAAAAGCCATGGCATTATAGTGTTTTTCGTGGATGCCATGGACTCTGTGGTCAATTTTTTTTTTTTTGCCATTGTTCACATTGCACTTAATTGCAATTAGTTTCTTATGTTATCTTATTATAATTTTCCATTATGGAGAAAATAAATGGGATTTTTACTTCCATAACCGATTGTTGCATTCTATTAAGAAAAAGTTATTACTTCTGTTTCAGTTGTCATACAGGAAATTGAACCGTTTCCTCCGAGGAGGCAAGGGAGGCAGCGCCTCCTAAAAAAATTGGATGAGAATATAATCCACATTACAAAAATAAAACAACTCAAATATTAGTGACATTAAAAAGTGTATAAATCACTCGTTTTTCTAAAGTAACATTGTCCAACAGCGAGAATGTAACAGAAAGTTACAGCGGGACGCCGCGTCTCTCTTGCCTCATCTGAGCCCACTGACTTTTAACAGACCTTCTAAAGCTTGCACTGGGTTTGTTGCCGCCCATTGTTTTCGTACGCGTTTGCAAATCTGTCTGAATTAACAACATATGGCGTTAAAGGAATAGTTCACTTAAAAAATTAAATTAATCATTTACTGAATTTACCTCAAGTTGTTTGAAACCTGTATGAATTTCTTTCTTCTGCTGAACACAAAAGAAGATATTTTGTAGAGTGTTGTTAACCAAACAGTTGATGGACCCCATTGACTTCCATAGTATTTTTTTTCCTACTATAAAAGTCAATGGGGTCCATCAACTATTTGGTTAACAACACTCTACAAAATATCTTCATTTGTGTTCAGCAGAAGAAATTCATACAGGTTTCAAACAACTTGAGGGGGAATAAATGATGACAGAATTTTCATTTTTAAGTGAACTATTCCTTTAATGGGAAGACTATTAAAAAGTAAACTCACCCACTTAGATATGACTGCTTTATCATGCCAAAATCAAACTTAAAATGGCAAATATTGAATGTGTGTTTTTTTTTAATGAGCAATCAGCTTGTTGAAACTAATGTTAGGCATAGTGTCTGTGACCAGTCAGTGTTTACTTGGCTTGATGACTGTATGGAAGGTAAAGTTGAGTGCATTGCATTGTGGTATATGTTACTTTTATAAGTAAGTGGTATATGTTATAAGTACTTTTGTATAGTCAATCATACCTCACTCTTGAATAGATATAGTAGGGTAGTATGGTGTTCTGAACATAGCTGTGACGCTGAGGTGTATGAAATAAGGTAAGCGACATACGCTTTACTGTATTGGCATCATTGTGTATGACAATAAATGCTTCCTTTTGCATTTTCAGAAATCAGATTTTACTGTTTGTAAAAATGAGTTTTCACACTCTTTGAGGCTACAAAGCAATTAAACAGATCTAAAACCCTAAAACACAGATTTGAGTTTGAATAAAATTAAATTTGGCTGAATGCAGCCATCATGAGGCTATAATACCGCAGAAACAAAACATGTTTAATTAGTAAAAAGTTACTGAGGTGATTATGTCCTCTGTTGAGAAATGCAAGTGCCCTTAACTAGCCTGGCTCTATTTTAGGTCTAGTTCTTCCAAATGAGTAATGATGTCTGTGCCAAAACTGGACATTGTGCTGTTTTGTATGAGCTTCCTGTGTTCCTTTGGGGCCTCTATGTTGTAACGTAAAGTTGCTCAGCCAGCACAAACCCAAGCCCGGCTGCCTCACCTCTACAGCCAGCACTGCACAGATGCCACTGCACTCTGGAGAACCCACGGGCAGCATCTTGGACAGTGCATCTTCATTCTCGTGCACATATGGATCACACTGCTAAAAAAAAAAAAAAACGAGGTCGGCGATCGAAGAAGCAGAAAGGCCAGCGTAATATCGACATGGCGATAACGCATTTATGTGCATTGCAGGTCTGTCGGTAGCAACACACGGCGTCCTTCATCCTCTTTGATTGCTTTACAGTTTAATTGGCCGAGATGGGTTCTGATGGCTTTTTAAATGAACTGCAAAATATCTCCATCCTCGTTACCCCTGGAGGTTCGACATGACGAATGACAGAGTTCTTGAAGTGGAAGAAGGCACACCCCCAAACTGCAGTTTTCATCCATCAGAACGGGCTCTGCTGGATTCTCTTAAAAAAAACGGACAGCCGCAGTTGCTGCATTGATCTGTCTGTGTCTCCTCTCAACACTGTGTATCGATTGCGAGCAGAACGGCTGAGATATGAGTTTTCTTTGTACCGCTGCAATGCAAGAGCTGCTCAGCAGCATAGAAATCAAAGACAGGGTTATTATATTTATCTGCATGGGAACTATGGTGTCATTAAAATACTATAGGCTTATGTGGACAATGACCCAAGTCAGGAGTTTTCAAAGGACCCCCAATTATGACAATCCCCTAGTGAGGGACCCTATTTCTAAATTACAAAGGCAGCTACATATTTTCACATAAATCAACATATTTATCCATATATGCATTTAGTATGATGTTGACATTTTTTATATATATGTAATAAATTTATCGATATTGATCAATATTCATAATATATATATTTTCTCCCAAAAATGCAGAAAAAAATATATTATAATAATATATTTTTCCAATACAATATTATATTATTCAACTATGCATATGTGAGTAGAAAAAGTCAAAATATGTATTCAATTTTTTTTGTACCCAGTATATATATTTAAAAGCCGGTATGGCTTCTGGGGCTTCTTTTTACAGAATGGTATTTTCTTTAAATCTGTAAATATGAACTTGTTGTGTTCTGTGAATAAACAAACAAAATAATAATAATAATAATAAAAAAAATGCATATTCTTACTATTTAAATATAAAAGTTTTTGTTCAAAAGCTTTGGTACAGTAAGATAAAAAAAAAAGTGACAGTAAATACTTTTTAATGTTAAAAATCTTTTTCTTTCTTTTTTTTTTTTTTTTTTTTTTACTTTACATTCATCAAATAATTCTGTGCATCATTTTGAGGAAACCATGCATCATGGTTTCCTCAAAAGCATTAAGCAGCACAACAGCTTTCAACATTGATAATAATAAGAAATCTTTCTTGAGCAGCAAATCAGCATATTAGAATGATTTCTGAAAGATCATGTGACACTGAAGACTGGAGTAATGATGCTGAAAATTCAGCTTTGCCATAACAGGAATAATTGATATTTTAAAATATATTAATATGGAAAAGTTATTTAAAAAGTCTTAATGTTTTACATTATTTTTCTGTATTTTGATCAAATAAATGCATGCAGCCTTGGTGAGCATTAGAGATTTCTTTCAAAAACATAAAAATATATCTATATTTTGAACGGTCGTGTACATGTTTTTTCTTTTCTTTTCAAATTTTGAAAACTCCAGTGGAGGAAGTACAGGGTTCAGAGGCCAGCACTTTTAGTTAGACTCAAATGTCACCATTTCCTGCAGTCTAATATGAGAAAAGTGCACCATGGACAATTTATAGCAGCACACTACGTACTTACTCAGGCAAGGACATTCTCTAATTAACTATCCAGTTATGTAGCAGACGAACAGACAATTTATTATGAAGTGTCTGTATACTAGACTATATGACGACACCTCAAGCTGTGCTTTTCACAAGGATGATATTTCTTATAAATTAAGGTCATTCTTCTGCTGCTCCTCACTGCAGGTCTGAGCTAATGTGCTAAGATAAGGCAAAAGGTTATTCATGAATCAGACATAGATCACTTCACATCTAATTAAGATTAAAGAACGTTATCTCTTCTAAATGCAATGAAACAATATTTACGCTGCATCTTTATGTTAGCTTCTTTGCATTATACATGAGTATTACGAAAACTGAAATTGATGCAATGAAAAAGAACCACGGCAAGAATATAGTGCTTTTTTGAGCTGCTTTGATGAATTTGCACAATTTCAAGCTGTACGTACACTACATACGTTTCTGTAATCTGCTTTTCTTGTTCACAACCAGGTAATTATTCCAATGGCTCAAAATAATTCAGATGGCTGAAGATAAGCTTGTACATCTACTTGAAAGTGATTTGTGTAATTTTTCTTTTTGGCATTAAAATGCTTTTTCTTATATTGTCCCAGTCTAAGCAAGCAGTTTTATATATAATTTAATGTACTTATATCTAATTTGGTACAATTGAAGTTGCATTATTTATATATTAGCATTAAATCAGCCATATGCCACCCTTGTCACAGTGGGTTGCAGGAAGGCAGACAAGAAGACGATCAAATACAAAGTTTTAATTACAGTCTAGAAGACAGGCAAACAGGTTGATCCACACACACTTAATGGTGATCAGATAGAATGGATGTGAGGGACCAACTTAGATAGCAAACAAAAATGAGGATGATTAATCAAACACAGCTGAACCAAATTAACTCCTAATGATGGTGACCATGGTGACAGGAGTGGCGGGAAAACTGAACAAAGGAAAAAATGTGACTAATGAAAACAAACTGACTTAACGCCCCTCGAGTAGCCGCGACCTCCCGCCGTAAGAACAAACAGATGGAGGTTTTGGAGGCGGGCGAGGAGCTGGAGAAGGTCAGGTGATGGCAGGATGACGATCCCCTGGCGGTGACAGTGGAGATGGTCTGCAAACACAGACCCAGAGCTCCCCAGTGCCGACAGACCACGGTGGAGTGGAGAGAGGGAGGAGTCCAGATGGTGACGAGGCTGACGACCGACAGCCGGTGGATCCGCAGACCGAGTGTTGAGGGAGCTGAGCGACATCGCTGGTGCAGGAGACCCAGGCGATGTCTCGGCGGCGAGCATTGTAGGTGGGGCAAGAGTACCCGAGGGCTGGGGCGGTGACGGTGTGAGCGAGGACAGAGGCGATGCCAACGGGAAGGAGGAACCTGCTGCTGCTGCTGAAGGGCCGGATCGGAGTGGATGGCCCGAAAGTCCGTGCCGGAAGTGGTGAGATGACTGACCAAGGGGGAGCCGGTGGGACGAGGGACTCTAGACTGACGGTCACTGGTGGAGCTGAAGGTGGGAGCAGCCAAGACGGAGCCGACAGGTCGAGATGGAGCGAAGAGATCCGAGGCCGGAAGCGGAGCCGAAGGATCCTCCTGGATAGGCGCTGCTGGTGGTTGCTCGACGTCAATGCAGGGACTCCCCAGAGATGGTGCAGGGCTTGAAGCATCCAGCAGCGATGGGACTGGAGAACTGGCTGAGCTTTGTAGTGGTGGTGATGAAACAAGACTTGAGATGAAAAAGGTAATCTTGACAGTTCACACAGGATAGAGCAAAAATCTGTTCCCAGTTCTCAACGCTCTCTCTGAGTAATATAGATGATTCAGATAGCAGGTGGGAGTTGACAATACCCCATCGAAGTCTATCAGCCAGCCCTCCGTCTCAGTTCCCTCGGCCACTGGTGTCTCGGGCTCACACCTTGGTCAGATCCACGCTGGGGCACTGCTTCCGGGGCGATACCAAGCTCTGTCCTCTTATCCTCGGGCTCTGGCTCGCTCATCACAGCGGGTGGTGCCGCATTGTCTGCGGGGGGCTCACGTGACTTCTCCACAGTCATTGGTGGTGAAACGGGCTCTGGTTCTGGCAGTGCTCTGGATCAGAGCGCAACACTCTCCAGACACCTCACAACAGCTTCCCTCCAACTGAGTCCAGTGGTGTCTGGAAGGTTGATGGTGTTGTGGAAGTTCGCCCCAGAACAGTTTCTTTAGGGCCTCGTCAAACAAGGAGCTGGTGACGGCCAAACAAACAAAATCTCTGAAAAAAGAAAAGAAATGATGGCTCTCCTGAGCCAGGACGATAAACTGCCGATTCGTCCATATTGGGCGGTCCGATCATCTGTCACGGTGGGTTGTAGGAAGGCAGACAAAGAAGATCATTTCAAATACAAAGTTTTTATTACAATCTAGAAGACAGGCAAACAGGTTGATCCACACACACTTAACATAACAGTGATCAGACAAAGAATGGATGTGAGGGACCAACTTATATAGCAAACACAAATGAGGATGATTAATCAAACACAGCTGAACCAAATAAACTCATAATGATGGTGACCATGGTAACAAAGGAGTGGCGGGAAAACTGAACAAAGGAAAACATGCGACTAATGAAAACAAACTGTGACAACCCTATTATAAAATATTAAATAATTATTATAAATATGAAATATAAAAATAAAATACAAAATTATAATAATTATTATTATAAAGTATAATATATAAAATAATTAAAATATATAATAATTAAAAAACCACTAGGGAATTATTTGTTCCACATGAAGGAAAATTCCTAGTGAATGGGCTTCTTTTTTCTTTTTTTTTTTTTTTTTTACAGCCAAATCCTTTTGCACAAAATGATTTTTTTTTTTAATTGACAGCATTAACATGACAACATATTGCTCTGATTAGTTTTGCTTGCTTTTTAGAAAGACCCCCTGGCCATTAGTAAAATTAGGAACAGCCAACATTCTCTGCATGCGGCTAATGTGCATTTGTGATCTAGAACTATTTGCTCTCCAGCATGAGGTTTCTGTCCACAGTATTCAGTGCCAGTTTTTGATGTCAAAGCTCTGATGGATTTGGCCCTGATCTGAAGGCTTTGGTTTGAAATATTTATCATATACAGTGATATTGGGTCTTTTAATGATGTTTGTCTCTCGGTTGGTCACACTTGCTGGTGACATTGAAGACACAGGGAGTAGAGGGCAGAGAAACTGGGAGGAATAATGGATTTTAAATGAGTCTACTGCGAATAAACAAAGGCAAATTTCAAAAGGTCTCATTGTGATTTTCCCAAGAATGCCTTTGAAGAAATTACACACAGCAATGGAGAGCCAGTAATTGGCAGCGGGGATACAGAAGAAAACATTTGAATTACCTCAAGATACTTTGAACTCTCTTTTGTTCCCTCAAGGGTTTCCTTTGTATGTCTTCTCATCAGTAGCCTAAGATCTTTTGGGATTGTGGACTGCAAAATCAGACTAGAGTGAATATGACTGTTCTGGATGACATTAATGAGTCTAATTCTTTTACTGTTTGTGAATTCAGCAATACATATGGATTGTAAATCATGTTTTGTTTTGCACAGGGATTTTCAAACTGGGGACCGAACAGAAAAATAGAGAGACAATGTTTTAAAAATGGCAGAATGTGTTTTAACAGTAGTCTATTTAAAATGTTAGTATAATCTCGGGCAGAAGAAAAAAGTTATCTGTTTACCTGATACAAAATAAGTATTTTGCAGGACATATTTTAATTTGTTTTGCCTTTTGTACTGTGTACAATGACAAACCAAAATGAATTATTTAATTTTGGTTTTAATGTTTTCTTTATACATGCTCAATTATTTTTCACACAGAGTGCAAATTGGTCTTATGCATGAAAATAACATAGCTTCCTCACATTATACTGGCATTTGAAAACCCCTGTTTTAACAAATTAAGGTTTAATGATTTTGGGTCCCTTAGGATGCTAAAAAGATTGAACATCTTTTTAGCATCCTAAGGGACCCAAAATCATTAAAGGCTTTAGAGGAAATCTCATAATAATAATGAAAAACAAAATCTAAGAAACATTTTTACAAGCAATAGGAATTGTTGCACATATTTATGTGTGGTTCACATAAGCAGATTTTAGTCTCTTATTTACACATCACACTAAGAGTTTTGTTTTGATAGAAGTCGCTTGGTTATTTAAAAACTGTCAGATTGCAAATATTTGATGCTAGGCAGGCCAGGCACTCTGTGATAAATTAAGCTCTGAATGGGAGAACACTGCAGTATTCAAATGAGTTTTTATAGTAAGCCTGCTATCCAAGCCTGATATAAGAGAGTGGTGCCAACTCAGTAGACCTCAAAATAATGTCCTGGAAATGTTGTATTAAAACAAACAGATGCTGTAAAACAAGCATCTGCTTGGCCATGTGAAAGCTTTATTCAGTAGCTATAAAACGTTTCGTATATGCCGTTTCCAAACCTTTTGAAGAACTGTAAGTGCTATTTACTCTAAATCTATGGCACTCATGTGGATAAATCTCAATGGAATGTGTAGTTTCCTAATAATAGGGCTATGCAGTCTCTGCAGACCTGACTAAATTGCACAACTTTTAGAAGATTTGATACAATTAGGTTAACCCATCTTGATAGGTTGCAACAACCTTTATTAAAAAGGGCCAAACATTTTATGAAGTGCTTTTAGAACCATATGCTTATGGGAGGCCAGTACTAGATTTCACAAGGGGGTTTTATTGTTAATACAAAGATTGTTTAATAATTATGTAATAAAAAAATCAAATATTAATTATCAGTCAAAAGTTTCAAACATCCAGTCTAAATTAGAATAATTTTATAATTTTATCAGGTGAAATTCTAAACACTATAATACATTAAGCCAAACATGTAATGCAGGTAGATGTAAACCATACAATTTAAATTTGTTCTCCTGACAGCGATATTTTCATTTAAAGTGCCCATATTATGCTAATTTTGTTTTGCATGTCTCCTACAATTGGTTTGCATAGTTTTATCCGATAAGAGGACATGTGCATAAACTTCGATGGAAACACATTTACCGAACGAATCCCTCGATGCGCATCAAAAAAACGAACGCGACTTTGCCTCAACAGTGATTGGATAATAACCAGTGGACCAATTTCATTGCACAGCATCTCAAATATTGGTTTGATCATTCGGAAATGTTTGAGCCAAATTATTTGGTTAAACTCCCACATAGAAATGATGTGGGATAAAAGTGCTACAGTGGCTTCCCCGATTACAACAACTTCCATTTTTATTACAGATATTTATAATTTCCCATGAAGTGATTTATTTGCAAATGTTTTATGCAATATTGCAATTTTTCACATAAGTTAAATTCGCAACTATGGATGGAAACATAGCTACTGACAACTCATTTCAGGCAGTTCACAATCAGTTTCCATCAGGGTGTCAGTCAGCCGGGCACAGAAATATTTAGTTTTTTTTCTGTCTTTTCTTCTTTCTGCAGGACTGAACCAAACATACCATTTTAAGCAGGGAAATAAAGAGCTTTACAGTTGTCCCTGGCAGTTCACCATGCATGTTTGGCCAAAAATAAGTAGAAATATGAATTGCCTCCCTTAGGATTTCTTTAGGGCAGGTTATGCATTTGTATTTCTCTTTGTGAAGGAAGGTGTGGAATTTCAAACAGACCGTGAATGCCTCACTGCATGACTTTCTTATGGACCAGCATCAATATTTTATGTTTACTGAAAAGCACTTCACAGAGCTTTCACCTAACATATTAGCATATTCCTCTCGGAATTCAAAATGTTTATAATGTTGTATAACTATGTTCAAGTCAAGAATCTTTGACAACAGCAAGTTAAGTCTAAAGATATTGTGAGCTAAGACATAACTAGCCGAGCGCCATGTCGACTATATTTACATTAAAGCAAGAACAAGTAAACTTCCTACTGCATGGAAGTTTTGCTGCAGTTTCCAAAATCTCTCACTTAGAAGCACCTAGCATCTTGATGCTCCTCAGTCAAAAGTTTCCATGCGATCAAACAGCAGTGTTACAGCCGTATGCTATTCGGAGAACAGCCAGAATAGAGAGAGATGACTTTGACTGGCAGAATTCAGTGCCACTGTGAGTGGAAGTCTCTGCCGTGCAGTGATAAATGAACATTCGATCTCAAGCCCACGTTCGGAATGATCAGATATGTCTTTACGCATCCAGGCAGCGCACCAACCATCTGAGCTTTGATGGTGGGCGTTAACGGTTCTTTATTCTGTTCACTTCGTTTGCTGGAAGTCTTGGCTTGTTTACAGTGTCAGAAAAAAAAAAAGTGCAAAAGTTGTACCTTCAGCTACTCTTAAATGTAAACCTTTCTACTTTATCGACCCTTTAGGTTTTCCTTTTGAGGCTGTTGTATCTCTAAAGGTAAAATGTTTGCATTTTTTGATGACGTGTTCACTGGCGCAAGGACAAGACAACATGTCACTCACATCATAAAAACACAACAATAGCAAACCACAATCATTCAATAATCCAATCGATTCCCCGTGGACAAAATCAAGTCCCGTACTACATTTTTTTCTTGTACGAGAAGCAGATTCGCTCAGATATACGTCACAATAGGAGGGAAAAGTAACTTTAAATGTCTTAAAACTGTATTTTTTATTGTATTGCTTTTGCTAGCACTTTATAAAAGCATAAAGTCACTTGAGGCCATGCATTATTGTGATTTTACAATGTCTAAGTGAGGTATCCATTTTGTGTCCTGCTTGAGGACACATTATCCATGGTAAAATCACTGTAATGTGAAACCTCTTGTGGCTTATTACTTTACGTAATATGGGGTTTATAAATCACTTTGTATGTATAGCTGCTTTTCTAACGTTAGACCAAGCGATTCTAAGAACGGTAAGGAACATTTACAGTCAAATCTCCACTTGAGCTTGGTTCGGCACGGCACAGCACAATTACTAACCGTTTTCGGCCTGTAATTCAACTGTGCTAGAAGAATGCATGTAATGATGTCGCCACTCAGGATTGGTCACTTGTCTTTTGCCTGGCTGCCAGTTTCTCTGTAGTAAACACATGTTAATGATGGAGTTATCTGATCCTCCTTCATAACATGTTTGCTATTAACATCTTATACGCCTGTACACTCTTGCATTACCAAGGCAATGATCGACACATTTGTATTAAATTCCAAAGAGCTCTGTTATCAGCCCCACATTGGAAAATGAAACCATATCGGTACCAGCTGGGCCGGATCGGTATGGAATGGAATGGTTTAGCAACAAGAACAGTTTGGCCTGATGGTGGAAATGCGACTTATGTGTACCCAACCCGATTTTTAATATAGGAACATTTTGACACCAAAAGACATCACTGTAAAAAAAAAAAAAAGTAATGTTACATTTAAATAAAAAAACTGGAAGCTGTGGTTGCTACAAATTCACTGTAAAAATACAATGACAATGTTTCAGGTATTGTGGGATGGCATATTGGTACCTGTATATTTTACAACATTATAAATAAGTATTTCATTAGGTGACATGATGGTGACATGACATGTACTTGAACTACCAAAACCTGCTTACTACTGATAACCAATACAGGTGGTCAATACGGTGCACAGGGTCACACAAAGACCACCAGGGTAAAATATACATTGAAATAATCTGTAAATTACTGGTAACAAAAATTTGAAGAAACTAAATTATTTATATAAAATGTAATCATATGTGATTTGTTATGTAGGAACTTCTGGAAATGTCCTTATTCACTATTAATTACAGTATAATTTACAGTTTTACTGGCAAAACTGGCATTATATGTATATCGTACAAATTGTAAAGTTAAATTAATTAACAGATTTTTCTATATTTTTTTCTGTAAAATTTTTTTTTTACAGCATATATTTATATAACGATACTTTCAAGACCAGAAGACATGATACTTATTTTCTTTTGCTTAATTGCAATTTTATTCATTTTTTAAATAACCTTTAACACATTTATCATAAGCATTAGTCACCTAACAACCAAAATAACAATGTACACTGGCAAGTATTGTGTATGATGCAAGCAAAGCAAATTCTTCTGTATGACCTAACCATTTTGTGTCTTTCCTTAAGAACTTGCATGCTCTGATTATGCATACACATACATGTAAGTATGTCTGAAAACGGAAAGAAGGCAAGCAAGAGACCCTTATGAGCTAAGAAATGGCACTGAAGTGTTAGCCATGTGTGGAATGTCATATTCCATATATCTGCCATGACTGTACAACATTATTCTGCCCCTCCTTCAGATATTCACTTGATGCATATTCATGTGTAGTCAGGGATTCTTTCTTTGTCTGCCTATGAATATATTACCTTGACTGGGTGTGAATGGAATCACAAATGTGTATTATGGTCCTACCTGACAGAGTGTCTTACTAATAGAGGTATTTCCTTCAGAAATGTCAAAATGTTTTTACCTATGTCATGTTGTACATTATAATATCAGTAAATAATTTGTTACGGTAGATGCCTGTATGATAAGCCTATTTGTTATTTAACAGTTAAGTAAGAATCTCATCGCTGGCCATTTTCTGATCTGTTGCATTTATTCAGTTGCAAAGGTAAAGCGTGCATTTTTTATGCAAAAATATTTAATGTGCAGAGACAACTATACATTTCCCCCTAACATGTTTATTTAAACATCCCAATCAGCCTGATATGGCAACATTGGCTCAACCTAAGGAGTGTTTTTATTGTTTCTTGTTACAGGTCATTATTTTTGCAATGCCATTTAGTGACATTAAAGGAACAGAAAGTACACAAATTTAAATATAGTGGCTGTATATAAAATTAATGTAGCATTCTGAGGATTTTTATTCAGATAAGCAGAATACTTATTTCCATTTCAAAGTAGAATTTTGACACTGCGGCATGGAGTTGAAGGTATGGGGAACGTCATCAGCGTGACCGGTGTCTGAAGCATGTGTACCAAACAGGCCGATTTCACTGGCCGACAACAGTCCATGACGTCACAAGCGGAGCGCCCATGAGTATTAAAGGGTGTTTGTAATACACATCATCAGCTTTTTGTCTTCAGGAGCCACTTGTTTGTATGCGCATGCAAGATGAAAGCTGGATGTGTTCTTTGTGTTGCATTTGCGGTAAGCTGTCATTGCACGGAGCATGTTTGACTCTTGAGGAAATAGGAGGCACTCGTGGGGAGGGCTCCGCGCTTGGAATTTGGCCCAGACCGAGAGTACTCCCCCATCTCAGACTGGGATAGGAATAGTTAGGAGTGAGGAGATGGTGTGTTGGAGGGATGCTGGAAAACTGTTGTGGGACAGAGGTAAGTCTGCTAAATATATACCTCCTGTTGCGCTAATTGAGCTGAACGTGCTCGTCCCGTGCTAATTTGGTTGATTATCTGAGCGTGCTCTTCCCGAACTTTGTTAATAAAACATCATGAGTAGTCTGACGGGAGTGTTCCCCCCGTGGCTCCCCCTTGGAAGAGTGGCAACACCGAAGGTTGTAGTGCTGATCATTGAAGTTTTTAGCACCTTGCATGGTCCCTTTGGTAAGCTGGTCAAGTACCCCTTAGGGTAGGACAGGGTAGGGTGCTGCTACAGGTCTCTTCAGATGATAAGTATTGCAAACTGATTTGTAGAGTTAGATCGCTTATGGCTCCCTTCTTGTCATTGTAGTATTCTATAGTTTAACCATTAACTATAGTTCTGGAGAAGTGCCTTTACTCAAGTCAAGGTATGAGCTGCTCTCCCTCAGTGTTCTGGGGTTAAGTAGGGAATAGCTGCCCTGCTGCCTCCTTGTGGGTTGGAGTGTGGTGGATGAGAGTGTGGGAACTTAGAGCAAATCAGGCAGAGATTACTCGTTCAAACTGATCAAGAAGCAAAATTCCACAGAGAGTCAGAGTCAACACTCAGGACCATAAAAATCAGAAGATAATGTCATGTGTGGCACCAGACTAGGGGCAGAATTGGGTGTAAACAACATGTAAGCATGGATCCAGCCTCTTAGTACCAACTAAGCATCAATTAAACACCACAACCTACCTGTCCATCGCTTTATGACCACAGTGTACCCATCTTCTGATGGATACTTCCAGCAGGATAATGCACCATGTCACAAATCTCAAATCATCTCAAACTGGTTTCTTGTACATGACAATGAGTTCACTAAACTCAAATGGCCTCCACAGTCACCAGATCTCAATCCAATAGAGCGCCTTTTGGATTTGGTGGAACGGAAGATTTGCACCAGCCGACAAATCTGGAGCAACTGCTTGATGCTTTTATGAAATTTTTTCAGCACCTTGTTGAATATATGCCACGAAGAATTAAGGCAGTTCTGAAGGCAAAAGGTGGTCCAACCTAGCAAGGTGCACCTAATAAAGTGGCTGGTGAGTGTATGTGTGTATACACACACACACACACACACACACACACACACACACACACACACACACACACACACACACACACACAATATTGCATCCGTCCTAAGGATTGTATTTGTGTGCAGTTTTGTTTTAAGCCAACTTTAATTCTTTTTTAAAAGTTCTACCCTATCTATCTGTATTTAGGATATAATTACTTTTTTATTCATCTGAATTGTGAGGTTACCCCAGTCACTGCTTCTTAGTCTTGTGGCATTTCTCTAGGCAGTTTGTTCTCATTTATCATAATTAGGCTTTAAAACAAAACAGGGCCCAGAGGAGCCTCAAAATGTTAAGAGTACTGAATCTTTGTGATAGTGAATTTTGAAAAAGTAGCACGGAAAGTTGTTAAATTTCAGAAAATTGCTGACACAAGATCTGTGCCTCTTCCTTCTCTCTACTGAAGGAATGACGCAGGTGTCTGATAAGTTTTATTTAGAAAGTGAGAATTGAGTTTGTGAGAGATCAAGGGGGCTAGAGCGAAAGTACAGGCATGACAAAGAGTTCTCTCTGCTTTCTGATTTGGTAATTTGTAAAAGAAAGGCACTTTTTGCATTTGCCATTTGCAGCCTGACTGCAGTTCATGATGCATTCTGATGACTTCTCAAAGGCACTGCTCCAGCATCACATTATTTCACAGGATCAGAAACAGAACAAAATAACACATCAGAGCTGAACTGCACTGGAGAAGTGAAATGTGGGAAAGAAGACTAACAACATCGTTATCACTGAACACCCTTCTTTTACCCTAGGGCCCTGTCTTAGATCCACCAGCTTGGGTGAGAGAGCGGTCCGTCCATGTCATTTTTCATTTTCAAAAGATAAAGGTGTTGATCACAGTCAGTTCTTTTTCCCTTCACATCAAACTCCGTTTATAAAGATTCTCATGATTAAGAGCTCAGATGTAAAGATTATCTTGTTTCTTTGCTGCCAAATTCACCTTTTTCCTCAGGAAAAGATTTGAACGGAATTTATTCCAATCATCTTTTGCTATGACATATATACTTGACCATTCTGATTAGTTCAATGGTTGAAGTCAACCTGAAATCAGAAAAAAAAAATATAGTACATGCTGAAATATATGCAGTATTTCAGCTCAGTATGTAAATATATGCGTAAATTAAATTGAGTTAAAAAATACAGTATATTTTATGTAATCAAGGCTGTGTTGTTTCTCACAATGCATCACAAAAATATGCTGAAATATATAGGATTTCAACTAAATATTATATTATTATAGCATAATAAAATATATTTACTCATTTTTAATTAGTTTATTAATTGAATTAATTCATAATTATATATTAATTTATGCCATTCATGCAAAAAAAATTGTGTAAACCCTTTTATTGTCTGATCCATTTAAAGTAATGTATCTTGGGAGCTGCAGTGTTCTTTGAACTGCTGAATGTGTCACATGGCATGTGGAGACTGTTCTTCTCCATTATTCCACTTAGTCTTTTTGAGCGCAGCCATGGGGATAATGGGCTCAGAAGTGACATGTTAAACATGTGTGGTGTATGGAAACAGAGGACTGAATTATCTTGACAAGCTCAGCACGAGTGCAGCTGCACACTAAATCTTCACCCAGCCGGTGAAAAGAAAAAAAAAAAAGAACATTGAAGAAAAGCCCAGTGTAAAATTGGTAATGTGGAAGGTATGTTTGGTCTGTATCAGGCCCTATTGCTTTGAAATGTTCAGTGCTTTAAATCGGCTTGATAACTGGATTTTACCTTTACCACAGGAAGTACTAGTAGAGTCATGAAACATACACTATTAAAACTGCAAAAGCAAACTGAAATTGAAAACTGAACATTTTTCCTTAAAGCAGTTTTTCCCAACCCTGTTCCTAGAGACACACCAACAGTACACATTTAGGATGTTGCTGAACAAGGTAGGCCCCATACGTATTTACTCATTCTGAAATTATTTACTGATTACCTACTTGTGCACAACTTGGACCCATTTAGGTAGCCTATATGGGATTGATTGTAAAAACTGAAGTGAAACGGGTAGAAGATGAAATGAAGAGCAAAGTTAATGCAGAAAAGTTTGCTGAGGCTGCTGAAAAAATCTCTTCTACTCTATCTGGCTTTGTGAAGGACTTACAGACCTATAAGATAAGGAAATATGAACGGGACACTAAAGACTATGCAGACGGGACAGTATATGATTGGCAAGGAAGCAGAAGGAAGTTTCCTAGGAACAACCGTCCACCCATGCCTAAAACAAATAGGTACACGCCTCTTTCTACAGCGAGTGAGAGAGACTCCTCTGAAGATCTGAGTGACGTCGGAGGCGGCGCTTCACCATATCCCAACTCCACTTCTTTTTTGGATCGAGGTTACAAACGCGAAAGACAAAGACGAGGCGGGGCTCAAGGGGGAAGAAGAAGAGAAGCCCCACCACCCACGCGCTGGTCCCCGAGGAACCTCCAGAGGAGACTGTAATCAATATTTCGGACATTGACCTCACGGATACAGAGAAAGTAGTGCTTCGCAAAGGACTCTCCTTTGCCCCGTCGAATCAAAGTGACTCTTTCTCTCTTAAAGTGGACTCATTCAAATTCTTTAGACAGCTTCATCTTAAACATTTCTTTTCTAGGTCCAATGTCTTATCCAACGGTCATACTGTATGTAGAAACTATGATTCTAATACTAAGGAGACCCCTAGAGAAATGACTCCCTTTAAAAAGAAATCAAGGTTTTTGCCCTCTTCTAATTTAAATCCTACCATTGTCACTTTTAGTCAGCTAGTTGAGCAAGACATGGCTAAAATAAGTAGGCCCTTTCCTCCCAAAAATAAAAATATGGAAAAAAGTGAACTGGATGCGCTACGCTCTTTGGAATCTAGACATGACATTATTATTCGTCCAGCTGACAAGGGAGGCGCTGTTGTGGTTATGGGCTTAAAGAACTATGATTGTGGTATATTTAAATTATTAAATGATGAAAAACATTATCAGCTCCTTCTTCACAATCCTACTTCCAGCACAAAAAATATGATTAATGAATTTATCGATACATCTCATAAAAAAGGCTGGATTACCGATAAAGAAAAGGCTTTTCTACTTATTGACCACCCTCGATGTCCAGTATTCTATGGTCTACCCAAAATTCACAAACGACTTGATGACCCTCCTTTGCGCCCTATTGTATCTAGTATAGGCAGCCTAACCGAACCTCTCTCACAATTTGTTGATTTCTTTTTAAGACAACATGTTCACAGTTTACCATCATACCTTGGGGATACAACTGATGTGTTAAATTTGATTGACAATTGGAAGTGTGAAAGCAATGATGTCCTTGTATCGTTGGATGTACAAAGTCTCTATACATGCATACCCCACCATATAGGCCTACAAGCCATATTGTATTACCTTACCAAACGCCCCATTGATGTTTTGCCTCCATCAGAATTCCTTGTTAATCTTGTCGAGATCATTTTATCTAACAACTTTTTCAAATACTATGATAAATTCTATTTACAACTTCAGGGGACTGCAATGGGGTCCTCGTTTGCACCTTCATATGCTTGTTTGGTGATGGGCCTATGGGAAGAAAAATATATACAGAACACTGAAAATAACCCGTTCCATTCCAAAATATCACTTTGGCGCAGATATATAGATGATATTCTACTAATATGGAAGGGCACACTTAGTGAGTTAAATAATTTTTTGACTTATGTAAATTCTACTACAGATTATTTGTCTTTTACTATGGAGTTTAACAAGCAGTCCATTGATTTCTTAGACCTTACCATTTCTAAGGATGCAAATAATATCTTACAATCTACTATCTACCGTAAACCTCTTAGCAGGAATACCCTGTTAAGAGCAGACAGTAATCACTCGCCTCACTTGATTCGTAATATACCAGTGGGCCAGTTCTTACGAGTCAGAAGAAATTGTAGTACCACAAGTGAATTTATGTCAAAAGCAGCCCACCTAGCGCGTCTTTTTGATCAAAGAGGTTATGATAAATCTGATATTTCTAAAGCATGGGATAGGGCTTTTAATACAGACCGTGCCTCATTATTAAAGAAAAAACCTAAGCCTCACACGACATCTAAAGTATTTTTTTCAACTAGCTACACTCCAGCAGCAGGAAGAATAAAGAACATCATTCGCAAACATTGGCACGTTCTTAATAGTGACCCGACACTCAAAGACATCTGCGCTGAGCCGCCCAGGTTCATTTTCAGACGTGCCCGTAACATTCGTGACCGATTGGTTCATTCAGATATGAGTATCCCACCTTCTACTACTTGGCTTCCTAGCCCACCTTTGGGTTTCTATAAATGTGGCAATTGTGCGCAATGCTCCAACTCGACCAATGCGAAAGATTTTTCACATCCCCGTACTGGTAAGAAATATTCTATTTCTTCATTTATCAACTGTAACAGTACTCATGTAGTATACCTTCTGAAGTGTCCCTGTGGACTGGTGTACATAGGTCAAACAAAACGTCAACTTAAACTGAGGATAGCTGAACACAAAACAGCAATTCGTACTCAGAACTTAACATATGCCATGGCGAGGCACTATAAGCAGGCCAATCATGGTTCCCCTGCTTCTTTGAAGTTTTGGGGTATTGAGAAAATCTTACCTTCACCCAGAGGTGGTGACATTATTAATAAACTCCTATGCAGGGAAGCGTTTTGGATACATACACTTAACACTCGAGAACCTTTAGGTCTAAATGATGAATTGAGTTTAACATGCTTCCTTTAAACACCTAAGCATATTAAAATAGTGTTTAAGATGAATATATTTTTATTCCCATTGTATTGTGAACTTTATAATTAATTTTTTTTTTTTTTTTTTTTTTTTTTTTTTTATGTGGGCACTTGCCCTTTAATGATTGTTTTATGAGTGTGACACCTTGGTTCAGAGGGATGTACTTTTTTGGGTGGCCAACGCCCCCTTAATCACACCTGTTGATGATCCTTATTAATGGCTTCATTGCTCATTCTCTCCAAGGACTCTGATGAAGATGTAACCACATCGAAACGTTAGTCATTTATTGTTATGCACCTTAAATAAATATTTTAATCAGTAGACATCTGTGCTGCACCGGCGATTCCTTTTGTTTGAATTGTTTTGTCCTGCCCTGGTTGCACCGGATTGTTTGTGGATTACAGAAGCGCAGAGAACTCTCTTTTCAAATGGGATTGATTGTATTTGCCCATGTCTAACCTATTTGTTAAACCCAACTGGGCCCCATTTGTGCTGCCCATTTTGAGCCTGTGCATTCATTTCCCGTTAGTGACACAACTTGTACAACTTGTATAATCTATTTAAGTCCACATGTCATTTTAAAAAGAAACTATGCTTCTACACAGCTCCAGAGCTGTAGTTCCAGCCGTGTAAGTTAACAATGTGTGTCACTCCTCTGGGTCGATGGGGAGTGAGGTTTACCAACCCGATCTCACGGCAATTCGTACGAATTCATACGATTTTTGTCAAATCTTACATTTTTACGAGTTGCCCAATACGTATGAATCTGTACGAATGACCTACCCCTGACCCCGCCCCTAAACCTACCCATCACTGGGGTTTAGACAAATCATACGAATTCATACGAATTAGCGACTTTTTACTCACATGTACGAATTGGTCGTGAGATAATATTGGGTTTACTCACACAGCTCTTACTAGCTGGCTTCCGTTACACTCCCATCCGGGTCATGGCACCAGTATAACCCCTCTGGTTCTACACGCACCACTCTGAGCGGGATTCAAACCAATGTTTGCTTGCGAATGATAGTTGGAATTATGGTTATGGGATATGCCAACTTTCTTTAAAAGCAAATATCTCCCTTTGCTTTGAACTTTTATTTGAACTATTACACACTAACTAAAGTTAAAAAAGTTAAATCATAATCAACCACCCCTTTAAAGAAAAGCATTGTGAGCCTGAGTTGATCGTGAACCAATTGCACCAAAGGACATTACGATCTACTTAGGATTATGATGCTTTTGGGAAAAGCAACCCAGCTCGACACGGCAGCATTGACTAGAGTTTGACCAATGGCGTGAGTTTTGGGACTGTATGGCTGACCAATAGCAGACAGAGGAAGTGTTTCTCATTATTTTTGCGGTTCTATTTGGTGATGCTAGTGGCACACAACATTACCAGGGGCGTGTCTAGAAGGGGGGCACGGGGTGGCACCGGCCCCCCCTGGAATATGATTGGCCCCCCCTGGTGCCCCCCTAACATCATTGGGCTAGATTTACTGTCAACATGACAATGTCCAACGCCATTGGATCAGAGCGCTGTCAATCACTGCTTGATTTGCGATTCGCAAAGCAGAATCTCTGGTCTGCGTTTTTTTAAACAGGAGTCAGGAGAGAGACACCTCGATACGTCACTGTTTATGGTATACACACTCAATTACAGTATATATATTGTAAATTTCGTTGACGAAAAATGTTCGTCATTATTTTCGTCAACGACATTTTTTCACAGACTAACACGTTCGATAACTATATAAAAAACAGTTTTAAATGACGACAACTATGAATTATGAACAACGAATAAAAAATAGACGAAAATGTTAGGGAGGGGACGAGAGATCCAGTCAGAACTGATTTGCGTTTGTGGTAGATGCGAACATTTGAATTGTAACGTGCTGATCTACCCAGCGGCACACGAGTTGGAATGCGCTTGCTGCATGTCTCACAAATCGTTCAAAAATGTAAACGTCTGGGAGAAAGAGAAGGGCAGACATATGGACAGATCTGAATAAGAGTGACGACGCGAAAGAGAGCTTCGGTATGTTTTTCTGTGCGAACACACACACACACACACACACACGCGCGCGACCCGAAGAGTGCAGCCCTGCGCGCTGCGCGCAATGGACTGAATTGAACTCTCTTTCGCGTCTGAATGGACAAATACACACAACATGTTGTCTAAATGTCCGTTTTTGAGAGTATTCACGTAAAACACAGTCGGTTATGTCTTTACAGAACGTACAGTTGTGAGAATATCGGATGTGCATTAGCAGTGCAATTGGATCTGCACACTCGGTCTTAAAGTGACAGTGCGTAATAAACCTAATGCCTTCTGTACACTTAATATTGTTCAAACAACAAAATAAAAAGAGAAAAGCATTCACTGCTCTTTAATAATAGCTTTAATAAAATTTAATTCATACAAATAAATATATCTGCTTGAAAGAATAAACAATGATGTATGCAAGTAAAGACTGCATAATAATTTATTGAAAAATAAAAAGACTGTTCTACTTTAGAAGTTTATCCAGTTGAATTTTCTGATTTCCCATGGGCCCCCCCTTACTGGTTCTTGGTCCCCCCTGTGCCCCCCCATTTATAAAATCCTGGAATCGCCCCTGAACATTACACCATTCACCTTTAACTTAATTACATCAATCAACTTTAAAAGCAAATGATAACTTTTAATGAGGCATCAGATGTGCTTGTCCTAGAGGTACGACAGCAGAGGCTGCATTTGATCCCGCTCAAATCACAGTATTAGCATGCTTGTCTATTAATCTATAGCTCCTGCATTTAACTGAATGCTAATGAACATTTTAGAGCGCTGGGAAATTCAAAGATCACTTTTTATTCAATCCAGATACTTGCGGATTGGAGGATCAGAGGTCTGTGTTGCAGGTCAGTCAAACTTTGGAAGGGCACTATGTGACTGAGAGAACCAAACATGAACAGTTTATTAGCTTTGTGTTTCTCATCTCTTGATGTGGAAGAGGACGTAAGAGGAACTTAAGTTTACTCTGAAATGGAAGAGTAGATGTGATTCTCTTCTCTTTAAAAGTTTGTACACACCCACTACCATTCAGAAGTTTGAAGTCTTTTGTTTTATAGAAATTAATACTTTTATTCGGCAAGGATGCATTGATCAAAAGTGACAGTAAATACATTTATAATGCTACAGAAGATTTTCATTTCAAATAAATTCTATTCATCGAAGTATTAAAAAGTTTTGAGATATTAAATATTGAGATATTGAATAAAATTCAGGAATGAATTACATTTTAAAACAAAATTAAAATAGATAAATTAAATACAGCCTTAGTGAACATAAAAGTCTTTCAAAGAGATTCAAAAATCTTACTTCAAATCTTTCTTTCTTTCTTTCTTTCTTTCTTTCTTTCTTTCTTTCTTTCTTTCTTTCTTTCTTTCTTTCTTTCTTTCTTTCTTTCTTTCTTTTATCTCACAAGTCTTTCCAGGCTCTTTTACATCATGATTGTTCAGCACATAATTCAGACACCTACCGTTAATCCTCTGCTCAGATATGTTATGCTAATCAGCTCATCTTTATGTAACTTGTGCCCCTCGTATGAGACTCTTAAGTGAATAGCCCTTAAGATGCTGAAGTACGAATCTACTGATAAAAATGTTACATAATTTTATACATCATAAAATCTTACATAATTTGTACTCACCAATGAAAGAAAATATAGAACTGAAAGCAAGCAGGGTTTATTTTATGAAAAGACCTCTGGTTTTCTCACTTTTTTTACCGGTGTAAATGGTCATTGACCTTGTCGGAGGTCATTGTAGATCCACAAGCACGGTAAACACTACTTGGTTTTTCTATTGTGTTGCAGAAATATGATGTGTTTTGTACAGCACACGGCTGGAGCATGTCAGCGCTCCCGTATTTTGGCATTAAAATCAGATTTACAACAAAGACAGGTCTTTATTTTGTTGTTGAGGGAAAAGTATTTAGTTTTGATGTGGAGTTTAACTGTCAGCATGGTGCCATTGTTGACTGGTTATCGATTAGGGATTGTTAACATTTATTAATTTGAGCTAATGTCATTTGCTAGAGAACCATAGGGAACCATCATAAAAGGTCTCTGTTTATTCCTCACTGAATGTCAGATCCCCATTTAAGTGGAATATTATTCTTGCAGACTGTTTTTAGTTTGCTTTAACAAATGCACAATGTCCTAATGTAAAGTTCAACACTCGTGTGGACAAAAATGAAACTCTCATTTTCTCATTTTCAATCAGGGGTGTCTGTGATTGTCGACCAAGAGTCTTGCTTGTTGTAATGGCAGTGTAAATTGATCTAATTAATTGTTTTGTTTGTCTATAGTGCAGAGAGCGAGAGTGACTGAATTTGGTTTTCGCTGTCATTAAAATGTCTGTTTTTGCACACAAATGGCTTGTTGATCATTTGGTTATTGTTTTCCTTTTTTGTTTAATGTAAGCTAGTTTGCCAGGTGAATATTGGTTCTGATTGTGCTTGTTTTTCATGTTTTTAAGTTAGGAAGAGCAAGAGGTTACATAAATCTGTTAGTTTTAAATCGTTTTTTTTTTGGAAAACAAAATATGCACATTTAATGAGTACAAAATAAGTTAAAGGGGTCTGCATTCTCACGAATGAGTGAATGAATGAATCAAACAGTGCAAACATGATGTAAATAAGTGTTTCGTTGATAATTATTTATAATGATATTATCTCACGGGCTGGGAAGTGATCCTAGAAAGATGCTCGACTCAAGGTCTGTGGAGGTATCATCATCTCTGTTTCATATATTTATTGATTTGCACACAAAGAAACAGTGAAGGCACTTGGATAACAATAACAAACATATTTGTATACAACTTTTTAAAAATTTTCTTTTTTCATAAAAAAAAAAAGGGGGGAAAGAAAACAAAAACAAAAAGAGTGCATGTTGGAGTTAGGTATCATCATCTCTTATAGCACATCAACCGTCTGGAGATGTTGGTTGTATATCTTGCTCTAAATAATTTCCTCGCAGATCTCAGGGGTCATCATGTGCTTGTCCGCACAGACAACACATCGGTGGTCGCCTATATAAATCACCAGTCGCATCCACTCTGCAAACTGGACCACCAAATCCTCCAGTGGTCCTCCTGTATCACTTAGAGCGGCTTACATTCCTGGGGCCCAGAATATAGGAGCGGACATCCTGTCGAGACAGGGGCTGAGGCCTGGGGAATGGAGGCTCTACTCTGAGGTGGTGGAGCAGATATGGAGGGTCTTTGGCCAGGCACAAGTGGATCTGTTTGATTCTCGAGAGATGTCTCACTGTCCACTTTGGTTCTCCCTCACGCATCCAGCTCCTCTCGGACAGGATGCTATGGTACAGATGTGGCCGAGGCTACGTTTGTATGCTTTTCCCCCGACCGCCCTGCTCCCAGGAGTTCTGGAGAGAGTTTGCAGGGACCAGGTTCGCCTACTTCTTATAGCCCCGCGGTGGCCGGGCCGAGTATGGTTTCCCGATCTAGTGTCTCTCCTCGACGAGCCTCCACTGGAGTAACCCGTCAGGAGGGACCTTCTGTCCCAAGCAGGGGGCTCGATTGTTCACCCCCGTCCAGAAATGTGAAACCTGTGGGCTTTGCCTCTGAAGGGACAGGTCTCTCAACTGAGGTTGTAGAGACCATTCTACATTCCAGAGCTCCCTCCACAAGGAAACTTTATGCCTTGAAGAGGAGAGTATTCACTTCATGTTGTAGTGACCGTCAGTTGGACCCAGTTAACTGCCCGGTTGGTACAGTGCTGGAGTTCCTGCAGGAGCGGTTCACTGCAGGTCTGTCCCGTCCACTTTGAAGGTTTATGTGGTGGCTATAGGTGCTTACCACATTCATTTGGGTGGAATGTCTTTGGGTAAAGATCCGTTGGTATCTGTTTCCTCCATGGTACTCTGAGGCTGAGGCCTGCAGCTCGTACCAGGGTGCCGACATGGGATTTGGCCATTGTCCTTTAAGGCCATTTCCTGGGTCCTTTCGAGTCACTGGAGGAAGTTCTGGCTAAGTTCCTGACATTAAAAGCTTTGTTCCTCCTCGCTAACACTTCTCTTAAAAGGATAGGAGATTTGCAAGCACTGTCGGTTGCACCCTCGTGCTTGGAATTTGCACCTGGTATGGTTAAAGCATTCCTTCACCCTAGTCCAGGTTATGTTCCAAAAGTCCGCACCAATGTGGCCAGATCTATCATGCTACAGGCCTTTTGTCCTCCTCCTTTCCAGAACTCGGACCAGGAAAAGAATAATCTGCAATGCCCAGTCAGGGCGCTAGATGCCTATGTCCACAGAGCTGCCCTGTGGCGTAAATCTGAACAGTTTTTCGTATGTTTTGGGCCCCCTAACAAAGGGTCCCCTGCATCAAAGCAGAGAATGAGCAAGTGGGTGGTCGAGGCTATCTCACTTGCTTATGAATCGGTCGGACAGCCTTCACCTATGGCTGTCTGTTCCCATCCTACTAGGAGTATGGCGGCCTCCAAGGCCCTTATGACAGGAGTTGCTCTCCAAGATGTTTGTGATGCGGCAGGTTGGTCCTTACCGCACACATTCATAAGGTTCTACTCTTTTAACTTGGACTCTACACCAGGGTCCCAGGTGCTCTCGTCCTAGTGCTGCTCCTCGCGATTTCACACTGGACAGACACCTGTCGCTATGGTGGCGTTGGTATAGACGTTCCCTTAGCGTCAATCGACGCAGCGTGAGTTCCCTTGAAAGGGAACGCCTCAGTTACGACTGTAACCTCGGTTCCCTGAAGAGGGAAAGAGACGCTGCGTCACCTTGCCATATCTCCTACATACCTGTCAGCGACTATGACTTTTATGAAGCTAGCGCGGCTCTGTTTTGGGCAGGCTTTATAGTTTCCTGGTTCATGACGTCACCCACCTCTGACGTTCCGTCACACCATTGGACTGTATTTACATGTGCTTCAAGGCGTCATCACGCAAAGCGTTCTCTTCAGGGAACCGAGGTTACAGTCATAACCGAGGCGTTTCTATATGTGACCCTGGATCACAAAACCAGTCACAAGTAGCATGGGTATATTTGTGGCAATAGCCAACAATACATTGTATGGGTCAAAATTATCGCCAAAAATCATTAGGATATTAAGTAAAGATCATGTTCCATGAAGATATTTTGTAAATTTTCTACCATAAATATATAAAATATTTATTTTTGTGAGTGAATGTAGCACAATCACGAACATAAATGGACAACTTTAAAGGCGACTTTTTCAATATTTCGATTTTTTTGCACCCTCAGATTCCAGATTTTCAAATAGTTGTGTATTGGCCAAATATTGTCCTATCATAACAAACCCATGCATCAATGGAAATCTTATTTATTGAGCTTTCAGATGATGCATAAATCTCAATTTAAAAAAATTGACCCATTAGACTGGTTTTGTCGTCCAGGGTCACATATGCACTTATAAGACATGACCTGAACGAACCATCAATCATTTGTTTAACCCTTCTGTTGTTTCTTAGGCGGGGTTATTCAATTTTACATCAAAGCACCAGTTCAGTTAAGAGTCTGAAGGCTACTTGCTTGTCTTTGCGTTCCTTTGGGGATTCCTTTTGTCAGCTTAAAAGGGGGCTTCCCGGGTTCGTTGAGTGGCTGGCGGTCTCCTCATGTCTGGATAGATGTCTTGGGCGGCCAATCACGTGGTGTGTTGGCGGATGGATGGAAAGTCTACTCCATGACAAGTAAATTCTCCAAGGCTTCTCTAGTATCTTCTAATGTTTTGTTCGTGTCCTAAGATTTTAAACTCAAATGTTTGTCCAGTCTCCTGGATGAGTTCTGACCAATTTGGCACTGTCTTTGTTTGAAAGGTGGCATTTTCTTCACCTCTCATCGTAAATCATGCGTTACCTGTGATCTCTTTACTCTCCATCTCTAGCAGAGAGTACAGAGGGTACAGTTTAGGCATGATTCCTATTATAAGAATACAAAACATTTTACACAGATTCCAATCAAGCCATCTTCTGAATTGTGAACATACAATCGTACTGATTACACACTTTCATTCATACATCTAGTAGTTATAACAATTACATGACTTATATGTGATCTACGCATAATAGACACATATATAGGTTGTAGACACAATATAGAATTATGTAGTTGAACGATGTTTGATTATAATTTCCTCAATAATTTTTTGGGGATAATTTTATGTATTTTGACATGTAAAGTCTCAGTCTCTGTGGTTTTAAGAGATTTCAACCCTGGGGTCGTTCAGTGGTCCTTTAGAAGAAGGTGGCCTGTTTAAGATCGTTGTCTTGGGATCAAACAACCTCTGCCGTTATCTTGGTGGGTCCCGAGCAGTGCCATATCTGAACCAATCAGTCTCTTCCAAACTATAAAACGTTGACACGTTCTTCCTTTAGATGGGCTAATCTCTTTGAAGCTTGCATGGCCATAAAGTTCTTAGCAGGGTTTTTTCGTTGGTTAGCTCAGACTGGCTGGAGCCCCCTCCATTTATGGCCCTAGATTAGACAGTTGATTTGGGGTCTGGAGTGTTGAGTTCTGCGTAAAATTATGTTTGAACGAATCATCTGGAAGATTAATTTGTGTTTGGTTCGCCCTTAAATCCTAGAATTTTCTTCTGCAGAGGTGTCTTTGACCTATCTATGACGTCATAAATAGACACATTCCACAATAAGTTGTTCTCTGGGCTTGGTTTCAGTAAAAGTTGTTTTTGGACTAAATTTTTCGGTTTTGAAACGTACTGGATATTCTTATAGTATGATGTCCTCTTATATGTCAAAAGCTCAAGGAAAATATTATTTCTCAATTCATGACCCATTTAAACATGTTTTGTAAATATTATAATGAATAGTTTTCATGACTTCATAATCTCATATTAATAGAGAAGCTATCTGGAAAGATATGCAATAATTATAAGGAATATTTAAAAAAAATAAAAAATAATTTGTCACACCACAGAACCATAAATAAATGACTGAAGTAGAAAAGGTAATACTGTTGGAGTGTGGTGGACATTTCCAATTATGAAAAAATAAACAAACAAATAAATATCCTTATATGATTTTCATATCTGTTATGCAAAAATATAATTAACTTTCAATATTCAAAAAATGTTGATGTTTGCAAAAAAAAAAAAAAAGAAAAAGAAAAAAAGGCCTTGTCTACTACCAGGATGCTCTTTTGAAGCAGTAAGAAAGAAGAGGAATAGAATAGACTGAAGGGGGACATATAGGGGTAGTTTTGAGACCTTTTTGGCTAATCTGCTTTGATTTTGTAGTCTGAGTTTAGATGTGGCTGACATGCCATTTACAGCCCAATATAAGTCCCACGCAAAGATGCACCTGGCCTCACAGCTTTGCCTTAATAGAATTAAAATTTCAATTTCCTGAGTAGAGATCAGGGCAGAGAGGAAAAGAGCTCACATGCCAGCACATGGCGGTGGAGAAAATCCCATTTCCTGCCTCTCTTCTCCCATTTCCCCGAATCTTTGGCCCCCACTGTGACACATTAACACACAGCAAGATTTGTTGAAAGGAATCTATGTGACCAGATTGGATTTCCTTCTTGGCGCAGGCTGGGATCTGATCAGAGTTGACTTTAATCTGGGTTTAGGGTTGAGCGCATTGATTCTGCACAGAAAATACAGCAATACATTATGACTGGCTCCAAGGCCTGTTACCAGATGCCTGAACCTGACATCTTAAAAAAAAAAAAAAGGTTAAAAAATCACAGTTTCCACAAGAATATAGAAAGCAGCACAACCATTTTCAACATTAATTGATAGTGAGAAATGTTTCTTGAGCAGCACATCAGCATATTAGAATGATTTTTGAAGGATCATGTGACAGTAAGTAACTTTGCAACTACATGTCAACTAACTCTCATTAGAGTATTGGTAGACTGTAGTAGACTGTTAGGTTAGGCTTAGGTGTTATGGTTAGGGTTAGTAGAATAATGCAGTTGCAAAGTTACTGTTGGAGCATAACAATAAAGAGTTAGCAGATATTAAGCACAGTCTACTAATACTCCATTGAGAGTTGACATGTAGTTGCAAATTTCTTACTGTATAGTTAGCAGAACGTCAAGTGGACCATCTAAAAAAAGTGTTACCATATATTCAAATAAAGGAAAAGTTATTTTAAAGTGTAATAATATTTCACAGCTTTACTGTTTTACTGAATTTTTGATCAGTTAACTACAGCCTTGGTGAACATGTTGAGTCTAATGTTGTTTTGGACCCCATTGACTTTCAGTGTAGGGAAAAACATTTTACCCCTGCTGTAGACTTTATTGAATTCACTTTTGTGTGTCTGTATATGTTTCTATATAATCACACACAGTATTTGAGATCTCTATAGAGTTGTACCACATATATGCAGGAATAGAAGTATTAGGGAAAGGCCATGTCTGGATTAATGGTCAGCTCAGCAAACACTCAGTAACCCAGAGAGTACCGCTGCAGCAATCACGCGCAGGGTCCAGCAGACCGGTGAGATCACAGTTCCTCCATTTGTCCAGGCTCATGAGGTTAATGGCATTCTGGCTGAGACATCCTTACTTCTCTGGTTCTCTGACCTCTGAGGTGGAGAGAGGTCATCTGTGAGACAAACACATGCTGGTGAGGGATGACAACAGTCAAGGCCTGCCCATGCAGTGGAAACTTTGAGGTGCCAGTTAAACGGTTGCATTTTCTGCTTTGATTTCATTTGTGCCCCTGGGTGCAATACAAAGCAGAGTTTAGTTGTTTATGGTTACAATGCAATGCCACCACTTTAAAGTTGTTGAATATTCGCCGGTTCCCGCCTCCTTCTTCCCACAACATCTAACCTTGCTACATCTATGAATTTTTTATTTATTTTTTATTCAGTTTATGGTCTGTGTGCAGTACATTTTAGATTTTATAACTGATGCAAATGTGGCTCTTCCAATCAATTATCAATTTTATGTAATTTTGAGTTGTTTTTAACTCAAGTTTTACATAATGTGAAACTACTCAGTTGTTATTAACCTTATTGTTTATTTGCTTCCATCAAGTTCCAGATAATCAATTCAGATGAAGCACCTTTCTTTTGTTAAGTAGTTAATAGCAATAGGATTATCAAAAATAGGAGTTACATGATATGCATTTTTATTTATTATTTATTTATGGTATGTTTAATGAACTTAATATTGTAATTACAGTAAATTATGCATAATTACAAGAAACTAACTCTAAACCAAACCCCTAACCTGGAATATAGTAAGTAGATGTAGTTAATTAAAGAGGCTACATGCGATTTTCTGAAATTTAAACTCGCGACTGACACCTGTGGCCAAAAAACGGAACTGCTCTTCCTTTCTGCTCGCTCTCGTACGTGCACACTTCACAAGTCATCCGCTGCAAAGAAGTCAACATTATGTTTACAGAGGTAAGAACAGTCAAATACATATATTGTTTGAGAAACTAAGTTTGTTTGCTGACTAGCGGTGGTGGCAGAGTGATCTGAAACGTTTAACATGAACGCGCTTGACGTCACATCCGCAGACAGCGCGCGAAAAATCCGACCCGACAGAAAATAGGAAAAATAGGATACAGGCTTATAGGTGCACCCACTGTGAGCTGACAAGGTGTCAGTATGCTCGTCAGGAGATGTTTGAGTCATAAATGGTCAAATAAAAAGGCTATTGTTACGTTTATTTTGGGGAAAAAGTTGCATATAGCCTCTTTAATATTACTCAGTACTTATTTGATTAAGTACAATGTAGTCACCTTAAAATCAAATGTAACCGTATTACTTACTTTTACTTATACATAGTCACAATGCAGGTTTTAAAGGGGTCAGATAATGCCTTTTTACATTTTCACCTTTCCATAGAATGTTTTCTTAAATTATTATGCTGTTTGAGTATGAAAAAGGTCTGCAAAATTACAAGCACAAATTCAACTCCAAAAGGAGTTGTTCTCTTTAAAGGGTTAGTTCACCAAAAAATGAAAATTATGTCATTAATGACTCACCCTCATGTCGTTCCAAGCCCGTAAGACCTTAATTTAGATATTTTAGATTTAGTCCGAGAGCTTTCTGTCCCTCCATTGAAAATGTATGTACGGTATACTGTCCATGTCCAGAAAGGTAATAAAGTCATCATCAAAGTAGTCCATGTGACATCAGTGGGTTAGTTAGAACTTTTTGAAGCATCGAAAATACATTTTGGTCCAAAAATAATAAAAACTACGACTTTATTCAGCATTGTATTCTCTTCAGGATCTGTTGTCAATCCGCGTTCACGACTCCGCAATGACACTGCTGACGTATGACGTAAGATCACTTGTTTAGCGTTTTTGTAAACACTAGTCAGATTCATCAATCAGAATGAATTCAGTCCGATTGAAACAAAAGTTGTGCATGTAAACGGAGCCACTGTTAATTATGTGAAAAATAATGTGTTTTTGAACATCCAAGTTAAAAAAAATAGCGGTTTCAGGCTCCCAAAACACCAGATCCGTCTGGATGAAATGCGATGCAATACATTTTTTTTTTACGTATACAGCTAAACACGTCTCCGTGTGGACAAGGCCTAAGGGCTTAAATACAGGGAGACATAATGATTGACAGGTGAATGTAATTAGTAACATAGGCCATGTTTACACTGCCAGTGAAATGTGACCCAGTTCCAATTTTTTGCTCATATGTGACACAGATCGGATGTGTTCTATCACAGTGTAAACAGGAAAAAAGCAGTTTTCGCGTGCATATGATATGCACTTTTTGGCGTGTAATACGCACGCACTCCACACCCCTAATCCTACCCAAGGGGTTTACAGTGCGTATCATGCACGCAAAAACTATTTTTGCCATATAAATGGCATGAGAAATAAAATTTGTGGTATAGATACGCACTTTCATGAGATCTTGTTGTATGTTCCCATCAGTCCTGAGATCTCTCTCGCACACAATAACTGAAGCATGCGCAGGCTGCAATGATGGCCCTTTTCGTCCTCCTCCGCCTCAAAATCATGGTGATGTTTGGCGAACTTCGCATATATTGCAGAGCTAGCATCAAGCACATTTCGCGTTCGTCCATCTGTGCAAGAACCCCCTTTGAGCAAGCGCGATGTTTCAGATAGTATGGCAAGTGTAAACACATGAATTGGATATGGGTCACAAATGAAAGAACGTGTAAACGGATGGTCAAAAAAATTTGCATTCAGAGGTCGACGTCACACAAAACCCCGCCCACTGTCATTATTCCCCCTGACGAGATGAGCAAGTGTGTGGAAGCAGTCACCTGCAGCAAACCAATACAGGGCCACAGCAACTCTTTTCTCCACAGGAATCGCAGCTGTGTGGTTTTGCGATACAGTCGAGTGTGAAGTACATCGCAAATATACTGAAATGTTTGCCTTCACATCCGAAAGTTGCAGAAGCTTTGATTTTCTGTAAAGAACGCACATTTTTCCCACCACAGCTGGCAACATACGTTTCTCTGAACCGTGTCCATATCTATCCACATTATTAGTACTTGCAGCCTCTTCATCCTCCTCATTTTGCGAGATTTGTAAAATGTCCCCCGACTGAAAACTGTTTTTAAAAGAAAACCCACCACTTCAGGTCGATTTTGCACCAGAGCCATACTTTTTTTTTCTTTTTTTTTTTTCGGGAATGCGAGATCCAATCTGTTATCCAAATACAGAAGCCACTTAATGTGGACAGGTGTAAATGCACCATGTCCTGATTGGCTTATGATCCGATCTGCTTGATCGAATCACGGTGATCGCATGTTAATGCCAAGTGTAAACACAGGAAACCAAAAGGCAACTAAACAAAGCATAATCTTGATAATACTTGAATGAGGAAAAATGTCACTTTCCAGAACAGTGACAATCAAAGCAACAACATGTGACTTCAATGATATCATTTTTTTTGGCTGGTCCATCTAATGTTTATACATGTTCAGGGCAGACGATGCCTCAATGTTGCCTCCATATGTTTTTTATTTTATTTTTTATTGTTGCTGTGATTTTTATTTGCCATGATTTGTTTTATATAACATATCAAATGAAGCAGCTTTTATATTCGGTTTAGTAATTTAAAAATAAATAATTCAGAATCACGTTAAATGTATTTGAATTGATTTTCAAAGCATCATATCATGTTCAATGACTCTGTAAAGGTGATCAATGGTTATTGTTCATCTGAATCAGCTGTTCAAAACTGATTGGTTAGGGGAGAGGTGGTAAACAATAAAGACGAGAGAAAGAGATGCCTAGAAACTATGCCAGACTCTGAAGGCAAACAGTCCCACCTGGACCTCCATCCAGACTGGGACAGAACTGATGCCTTTTAACCAGTGCCAGCCTCACTCTGGCAGCTGGAAACTCATGAAACCAGTAGACAGGGAAAAGTTGGCTGGGTGGCATCAGGAACAGAAAGAAGCAGAGAGAAAGACAGGATGGGTTTAGATAAAGTCATGGTCACAGAGAAAAAAAAAATAGGCAATTTACCCACATACAGTAGAACTGGATGTGCTGGTCCAGTGCTATAATGAAATGATGTTAATGTCGCTCTCTTGAAAGTTTCTAATGACACTGTTATAAAAGTAGTGTGTTTACTTGTATTATATTGGATAATAGCCATGTACTACAGGAATAATATACACTAACATTCAAAAGCTTGGGGTCAGTAAGATTATTTTAATAGAACCTAAAGCCCCCTGTAATCAATAATTGTATCCCTTAAAACTCATCTTTGATCACCAAAATGACTGATTTTTTTTTTTTTTTCTTACGAAATTGTTTAATGCAGCATTCTATATGTATATAGGTGTGTTTGAGTTGTTTACATTTTTTTAAAATAATTAATATATCATAGAGTTGTTTGTGATGGGGTAATTTAAATGCAATATGCGTTGACGTCACAATCGTGTTGCACTGTGGTGTATGGAGCTTCCTGAAGTGTAGCCTAGATATGAAGTAGAGTCGCTCCCTCCGTTTTTGACCGTCCATATAAACTTCCCTCGTCCACTTCACGAAGTGGAACGCACTTCAAAATGGCGGCAGGGATTCCCCCGAGGGGAAGTGCTTAGGGAAGTTCGCAAGTGTGTGTCTAAAAGTTGACTGGAACGCAGCCCAGAACACACTTCAAAACAAGAGTCAGTAAACACAAAACCTAGACAGGGAAACACAGACTAGGATCATGACAATTATATATTACATTACAAATAAATGCTGTTCTTTTGAACTTTCTATTCATCAAAGAATCCTGAAAAATATACTGTAGCTGTCACACGTATTAACTTTTGTTTGTTCTCAGTTTCTGTTTTCACATGTGCTTCTTTGTCTTAGTTTCCTGACAGTCACGCTCATTTAATCTTCACACCTGTTCGTTATCATCTCATGATCACTGTGTATTTTAAGGCACTTTTCCACTGTATGGTAGGGCTCAGCTCGGCTCGCTTTTCCATTGCAGTTTAGTACCACTTTAATGTGGGTGGGATTATAGACTGATCGTTATAGTTGCGCCACCTCTACTACCGTGAAATTATCGTAAACACGACACAAGAAAACGCACAACACTGGAGCAATGGAGCATATCGATCAAATGGTGTTCGTGATTCTCGGCATGCGGATGTTTTTCTCTGCAGGAAGAAGAAGCTTGTTTGTTCAGGTTTGGTGTCTCATGTCGCAATGACTCTGGTAGAGACGATTCTAAAGGATCATGTGACACTGAAGACTGGAGTAATAATGCTGAAAATTCAGCTTTGTCATTGGCCATCTTTGCTGTACTAATGATAACAAAAATACTTACTGTATTGGATTTCTTCACAAAATTATTATTAGCTATATAGCCTGAATAATGACTCATAATGTTCTCCTCAACCATACCCTATCTGTGTATTAAAATTAATATTTGCTCAGCTAACAAGCAAGAGAACTAGCTAGCAATATGCTCGACAGCAGTAGTTATTGTTCCTGTTTGCTTCACGGCATGCAGTAGATGTTGGGGACCAGGCAGTCTCATTGGGATGCTGGGGAAGCTCTTGTGTTGCACTGCAGTTTGCTATATGGCAATTGGCCTTTAAAGGTTGCTCTGACCTGTATCTTTATTTCACAGGATGAGAAGGTTATCTGCTCTCTGGAGTGACATCGAATGGAGCTCAAAGAAGGGCTCTTGTGGTCAATATGTGAGTGATTTTAGGCACTTATTACTGAGAGTTAGGTACAGACGAACACACAGATGTGGTTGTCATGCTGTGGCTTAATAAATGTGTGTTCTATGTGATGCATTGATCTGAATTATGTAACAATTCAACATTTCAAACATTAATATTGCAAATTGTCACATGTTTTTTTTCATTTACCATCAAAAATGTCATCAAACAAAGTGGCATATGCAAATAAAAGCAAAAATTTTCATTCTGAATATAATATATTCTACCATTCAAAAGTTTGGGGTCATAAGATATATATATATATATGAGAAATTAAACAACATTAGAATGATTTCTGAAGGATCATGTGACACTGAAGTAATGGCTTCTGAAATTCAACTTTGCCATCACAAGAATACATTACATTTTGAACCATATTAAAATAGAAAACAGTTGTTTTACGGTGCAATGTTTTACAATATTACTGTTTTTACTGTATGTTGATCAAATAAATGCAGCTTTGGTGAGCATAAGAGACTTTTCTTCAACCCAAACCATAGAGTACATGAAACTTATCTTGTATTAAATTTCTTTAAAATAATTGTTTTATGATATGTAAAAAAACAATACATATCATACATGAATATGCTAATTTACATATCATATTTGCATCTTGAATGTCCAAATATGTTTTGGGGCCATTCTATTACCTTGTTACTGTGGGTTGTGAAATTATTATATCAAACCTATTTATCTCACCACGGGTTGTGCTTCTTGAACGTTCTTTCTGGGTCTAGAGGGGAAAAAAGAGGGATTTAGGGAGGAAAGAAGATGAGCCCAGTATGTGGCCTGGAGTAATGGTATAATATGTTTTCTAGCACAGGCCCTGTCAAGGTCCACTCGATATGTCAACGAGATAAAACTATGCCAGGTAGGAAGTAGAGTCTGCAGTGGGCAGATAAAAGGCACTCCTGAGGTATTTCATCAGAGACTGCTCGCGTTCCATTAGCTGATTTGAGTGTTGCCCCTCCCTTTCTTCTCCTTGGACCTCAGGACTTCAACCCCCCCACCCCCAACACACACACGAAACCGAGTGCAGCAAACCCAAGGGGAGTGTATTCTTTTGCCTTCAACTGCTGCAGACACCCCTCCATCCCTCAATTTTCTTTCTTCTTCTGAGGGAATGACAGAAAGAGGCTTTAACTGCTCTCTCCACACCAGAGTACATTTCAGTCAACGTCACTCAAATGCACTTCAGAGAAAACCATCCAGCCCCTAGAGAATCAGTGCAAGAGTTCCAGCACTCTCTTCACACCCCACTATAACAGGTTTGTTTGGGTGTTGAGAGCTCCTGGGCTTGTGCCAGGACAACAACTATTTGTTTTCAGGCTGTTTTCACATTGATTGGATTTCTTGGTCCAAACCAAAGTTCAGTTCAGTCCCCCTTTCCCTGCCCAGAGGGTATGCTTTCACACTGTAGTATTTGCAGTGTTTGGACAAAATTCTAAACTTAAGAATTGGCTTCCTTTCAGTTCATGAGATGGAATTGGAAATGATACAGGCACACCCCCAATTTGGACTGACAGAAAGTGGAATTTCATTACTCTAAAACAAGTTTTGTATTTGTCAAAAGATTATTACTAATTATTTCTATTTATTCCCTGATTTGTAAAATACTGTAATTTCTACTCAACTAATTAAGGGCCGTTTAACACATAACACATTTTGTTAACACTTTATTTTGATGTTCCCCAACAGACATTCTACTGACTATAAGTAACTTTGCAACTACATTTCAATTTATTCTACGCACCCCAACCCTAGCACCTAACCCTAACCTAACAGTCTACTACAGTCTGCTAATACTCTAATGAGAGTTTGTTGATATGTAGTTGCAAAGTTACTTATAGTTAGTAGAATGTCTAAAGTGGACCATTGAAATATAGTGTACCCACATTTTTTGCTGTTAAGCTCAAGGTCTAGAGATTTAAAAAAAAAATTGAAGTTCTTTTAACTTGAGCGCCACGTTTTTAGAATGCCGTGTTATGCAATGCCGCAAAAGATGCAAGACGTGAGCGCAACAGTTAAAGATGTCAGTCTAGTGTGTGTTTACACTGAAAAACAATGGAAAAATAGCACAGTGGAATGGAAAAATGTGTTCTGTGTGAACAGCCCCTAACCCTTAATCGCATACCTCAGGTCTTTAGTGACCCGGGACGACATTCACTACCCCCCTCCTCATTCATTTTTTAAAGGCATACATCAACCTTCTTATTATTCCTGAATCAATTCATTATAAACAATATAACAAGATTTTTTTTTATTATAAAAGAATACATGTTTTCCCATTCATTTTTTGTCAAAATTGTATAGGATCGCTAACGACCCAAGGTGTGTAACAAGTATATTTTTTTCTGCACAATAATAATTGAATCTTTGATGACTGAATAAGTGCAATTCTCCTTTATTCCACAAGGTGGAAATGTCTGATGCACAATGGTGAAGTGACGTTTCACTCATAGTTACCGCAGGCAGAAAACAAAAGAATGGGAAGAATTATCAGCAAAACTTGAAATGGCTCAGAGATTTACTGCAGAGCAAGTACTGAACGCAATCAGATAATAGTGTCACTGTTACTTGATGGTGGATCTGGTGAAGAAGCTGAAGAAGCTATCATTGATCAAAATTTTGATTTTGAAGATGTTGAAAATTATAGTTTTGAGAATATGTTTGAGATTGCGAATATGAGCCAGATGCTGAATGTACTAGGAAATGAGCTCTTACGAGGACATTGATGATAAAACATCTGCTCAAACTGAACACTTCCAAGCTCCAAAAGGAATATGCTTTATTTTATTCTTCTGTAATTGTTACTCTAATATCAGGAGAGTTTTATATTATCGCAACAGGTAGAGATCCATTCATGTTAGATATAGATCCGGGTCGTCAAAGACCCGAATATGTAATAATGATTGCCGAAACTTTCATGTATTTAAGGGCTAACAAGAGTTTAGTATTCAGGAGGGGTTCTTGGGAACTATAACTTGATGGTTCCTGGGAGCTGCCCACAATCTTACCCCAACAGTGTTACTACTATTTGACACACACATATATAATACATAGAGTGCTGATAAAAATGCATGTGGGCTGATGGGGAAAAAGCCCACTACGGATAGCAGTCACTATGACAAGCTTTCCCAGCAGCACTGAGTGTGCTGTGACATCTTCATTAGATTGCTATTAATGATGAGATGTCTCTGCCAAAAGCCATTGTAGGAAATGCAGCTGTGGACCCGTATTTTTGAGACTATTGATCAAATACAGCCAGACAGAATGCTATTATAAAACAGTGCAGAAACCAAGCAGCAAATGTTGTTCATTGACCAACAACTTATCTTAGAAGGTAGATGCCTCTACACATATAGTATTGAAAGACCAACACTGACTCACGACCAATTCGTAAGAGTGAGTAAAAGGTGGCTAATTTGTACAAATTCATACGACCTCACTCATATGAATTCGTACGATTTGTCTAAACCCCAGTGATGGGTAGGTTTAGGGGCGGGGTCAGGTGTAAGTAATTTGTACGAATTCATACGAATTGGGCAACTCGTAAAATATGTACGATTTAGCTTTTCTGCATTATGCAGTAGTTTTATTTCAGGTAGTCAAGTCATTTATACATGCTAAATAGCTCTCTCCATGTCTTTTATTGTCGTGATCATGACGTTATTGTCATCAAAGAAAGGTCAAAGAGGAAGATAAGGGGAAGTACACATATAGGGACAGCTATTGAAAGTTAAGAATTCAGAACTGAAAGAAGTTAAAGTAGGCTAATAGCTCACTAATCTACGCTTACAGGCTAGCAGACAACCCTTTTAGTGCATCTCAGAGCTTAGCAATCAACAAAATGATGCAACCCTGTGACATATCATGATAATGACGTACTATCTCTCTCTCTTTCTATCAGTCAGTGATGATCAGTCAGTGATTTGTTAACTGCTACGCAAAACCTGCCCTAAAGCAAGACTATGTAGACATTTCTAAATCATTCTGGTTATCTTCTTCCTGTTAGCGGAAAATCCGTCTGTCCCCTTCTTTTCTGCACATCCATCATGAAGATGAAATATGGAGAGTGCATTTGTTTCCCTGTCAGAAGAGGAGATAGGGTTTGTTTAGCCTTGACGTGCTTGTATAAAAGCCACTGATTGCTTCATTGAAACAGCCATTTGATTTTATGGGTGGAAATAGATTCAAGGCTGTTTTGTGCAGTGACAATGAAGTATACAAGAACGCACACTATTTGTAGTCAAAACGCTAATTTATATTCCATTACCACTGACATTTTCACCTGGCACTTTGCCTGCACATGATATAACAGGAAAATTTTGGTTTGCTCATGGTTTGCAATTATGCATTGCATATGTATTCAGAGAGTGTGCACTAGATTTTGTGTTCACATGGATCTAGGTTCAAGTCTGTTCATGTCCTGAATCCAACCCGCTTCTGTTTTTCTGCCACTTTCTTCTCTATATCTATTTCCTGTACATTAGAAAGGCAAAAAGTCCCATAAATAAAAAAAAAGTGTTTTATTTAGCAGCAACTTTGACAGGTGCCATATGAACAAATTATGTATAATGATCTCTGGGACCAAAACGCTTTCAAAAATACACCGTTGAGAAATATCCCAGCACTACACAATTTCATCCAATTCTTATTTGTACACTGTTTATAGGATCACCAAGTTGTGTCCTTTGCCTCATTGGTTTTTTTCTGCAGTAACAAACTATATGAGAGCTATAAAACAATGAGGAAAAAGTTAAATAAGCAGACCTGATTTGAGAGCCTGATGTGGACCTTTTAGTTCTTTTGGGTCACTGAAACCCAGATTAAATGGAACTTTTTTTTTTGCAAATGAAGAATAATTAAAACCATGTAGTCATGGTTTTTAAGCCAATTGGACTTCTTACTTGTGTCCTTTTCTTTGTATGCAGCATTTTTTTTTTTTTTTTTTTTGCTGATTTACAATTGCAGCTTTTGACCTGTTGCCACAATAAACCTGCCAAATATCACTTTGGGGAAAATGCGCTGTATTAAATATTGATTTGTCTTGTCAGTCCAAAAATAAATCCAGCCAGAAACCTTTGGGATTTTCCATATTGCATATGCTTGGCAAGACTAAAATGTAACTATTTAACTTTTAGATATGCAAGACACTTATTTGATGGCTGGTCAGGAAAAAACAAAAACTGTAGTGTGTAATGATGTAGCGCATGCTGAAATTGGCCAGAAATAATGACTTGTTTGATGCTCATGTGCACGAGAAGTAATATGTCAGAGTGTTTTTCTGGTTTGATCACGTCTTCTGAGACTTCAGGGAAAAGAGTCCAGCCAAGGTTGCGTTTTCTCAGCCCGGAAGGCTTCATTTTTCCTCCGCTGTCAATCTTCTGAAACTTGATTTGGTATTCCTTGCATTGCATCTCCACTGGGACCACAAAAGAACGTGAGCCAGTGCAGCATATGGTCTACTAAATAAGTGGGGAGGTGTTTCATGCAGAAATGTGCTGTGGTGCCGACAAATGTGATATGGTAACCATATAGTTCATTCTGACACAGTGTTTAGCACGGGCTGGTGCACAGTGAAGAGAGGAGAACAGATGTTGAGGATACAAACCCTTCCACAGATGAAACAGTGCTGCCTCAGTTACTTTACTCCCATTAAATATCAACAGTTAAAAACAATTAGGATGGTGGTTGAACTAAATACCAAGGTAGAGCCTAGAATGAGATGATTATAGTCTAATTGCTTTGATATATTATTCTTATTAGAGAGCAATTACATGTGGGTGTGGTAATACAGTAAATGGAGGATTATAGGTCTGCTCCTTTTATGTAGATTTCTCAGTGTGTTCGTAAAGGAATTTTGCTAAAATGGCGATGATGAAAGCTTCCAGAGTAAAATTGGCTGATTTTTCATGCACTAATGTGTGAATTTTTCATAAAATATAATGATAGAGCAGATATAAAACACATGCATAAAACATCCATTGCTAATTTTCTTGCTACTTAACTTGTGTCCTTTGGCTCTGTCTTTTACAAGTGAGTGCTGATCAAAAGAGTTTGAGACAAACGAAGCATCAAAGATTTCCTTTGTTGTTCCCTGGATTACAAGCGGAGGAAGTGAGCTGGAAAGGACACATACTGGAATGTCACCTGCAATCTTCTCTGGTGTCTTTGGTCTGTGTTGGCAGCAGGATTAGTAAACAGTGTTCTGGTTCATGTTGATGTGAGATCTCCATTTTATACGCACAATGTATACATTGTTAAAAAGCTTTTAGTGTTACCTAAAGTGGAAGTAAAGATACTCAGATTTAACATGTTAACAATGTTTTGTTAGGTTGTCTTCAATGCTTACTTTCCCTGTTTTGATGTATTTTAGATTGAAACAGAATATTTTGAAAGGAAAGGTTAGATTGTGAAAAGTCTTTTATTAGGCAATGATATTATGATATTTATAAGGTTTAATTGTATTTATGTATAATATTGACTGGGTATTTTTTATTTTATTTTATATATATTTATTTTTTGAGGCAACATGATTTTTTTTGTATAATATATCATTTTCTAATTATAAATAAATAGCACTTGTAATTGTATTATACAGTTATAATATTGATTATTGAACAGTTTTTAGTTATGTTATTTTTAGAGATACGATATTTGTAGTTATAATATTGATTACTGGTATTATTTATTTATTTATTTATTGTTTTTTTTTTTTAGCCAATGATATGATATTAATACAATTACACTACTTTTATTTATTTATTTAGTTATTTAGTAAGTCTGGCCATGGTAAAGTTAAAGCCAGATAAATATGCACTTTTGAATGTTAAACAATAAGATCTGGACATTTTTTTATAGAAAATAAATAGGGTCAATTTCTATTTCATGTTGTCTTTGAAAGGATATTCACTTTTATTCTATAGAAAAATATATTCTGTCATCATTTGCTCACTTTCATATTGTTCCAAAACTGTATGATTAACAAAATTCCTACAAAAAAATTGCTCCAAAAATGATGAGTCCATACAAGTCTTCTGAAGCCATATGATAGCTTTGTTTGAGAAACGTATAGGCTTAAAATGCCTCTCTTCATCGTAGCTCTCCAAATCCCATTTGAATTTGCCTAGTCACATATCAAAAGCATTATTTGGGTTTGTATAGTCATATGGGTTTAGAACAATATATATATATATATATATATATATATATATATATATATATATATATATATATATATATATATATATATATATATATATATATATTTCCTTTAATAATACCAGTAAAAATGTTTGCTCTGATATAAAACTCATACTTTTTTCAATTCGCTTGTTGCCAAGTTGCCCCAGCATCTGACCATGATGGCCATGCCTGACCTGTGCTGATTCAGATCAGAGATTCATTCTGCAAAAACTGCAGCTCTGATACATTTTCAGCAAACCTTGCAAATTGGCCATACCTCATTGGCCCGAGCATACGCTCGTGATATGATCTGTGTCTGTAAGAGGGGGCTATTAGGTGCACGGTGCACCCCGCTGACTCCGGGCACTGAACACTGCTTATCTCCCCATCCATTTCAGTCTGCTTACTTCACTTTCACAGTCTGCCAAAAGAGCCCTGATTGCATCTTAATCATAAAGCAAAACTCCGAGATGGAGCGGGAATGACAGGCACTGTTAAAGTGCCTTTGGCTATTCCCAGCACCCACATTATAAATGTCTGCAGAAAAATGTGTGCGTTCGCTCCTTCACCGGCTCTGTTTACATCACATATCTCCAAGTCATCACTGTCTCAGTAATGGAGATATCAGAGCATCAGTATAAGCAGACTTTCGTCACTTGGCACAGCCTGCCAACATGGACGCACTGCTTCAAGCAACGTGAGGAACGAGGAGATAGAGAGAGGGAGAGAAAATAAAGAGGGAAGGAGAAAGAAAGAGGAAGCTCCTCATCAATTATTCAAAGCAAAGTCACTATAGTAAACAGCTAAAGGACACAGAATGTATATGAAATGGTTAGAGCTGGTGCAATGCTTCGTCTCAAGGCAGTACTGATCCATTTGAACCTCAATCCTCTAAAGCATCAGTACAGCTTGAATCATTTTTTTATGCAAAATGTTTTTGTTGTTTTTTCAGGCAACAGCCTCAGTAACTAGATGTTGTTAACTGTCTTGCTAACAGCACAATGTCTGCTCTCAAATGTGTATTTGTGAAAACAGGCAAGTAAGCATTGCATCTAGCTGAATCTGTTCTGCTTTCCTTTATGTTTGACTATAGCAAATAGAAATTGTGTAAGGAAAACACTGGGTGGATACAACACAAAATTTAATTATTCATTATTCTTTGCTAAGCCCCAACCTCACTGATCAACCCTAGATTTAGCACACTGCAAAAAATACTTTTTTTATTAGTACAAATATATTAAAAACTGTATACATTTACTTGAGAAGCAATTGTTAACACTTTCATAGATTATATCTCGAATCCAAGTGTATTTTATCTTACTGCACTTGCATGTTTTTCACTTTTTGAAAATTTGATAAAAAATATTCAGTATAACAATATTTAAATTATATATATATATATATGTGACCCTGGACCACAAAACCAGTCACATGGGTAACTTTTTTAAAATTGAGATTCATACATCATCTGAAATCTGAATAAATAAGCTTTCCATTGACGTATGGTTTGTTAGGATAGGACAATATTTGGCTAAGATACAACTATTTGAAATTCTGGAATCTGAGGGTGCAAAAAAAAAAAAAAAAAAGAAACATTGAGAAATCTCCTTTAAAGTTGTTCATTTATGTTCACGACTGTGCAGCATTCACTCACAAAAATCACAAAAATAAATGTTTTATATATTTACGGTAGGAAATTTACAAAATATCTTTATGGAACATGATCTTTACTAAATATTCTAATGATTTTTGGCATAAAAGTAAAATCAATAATTTTGACCCATACAATGTATTGTTGGCTATTGCCACAAATATACCCGTGCGACAAGTGACTGGTTTTGTGATCCAGGGTCACACATATATATATATATATATATATATATATATATATATATATATATATATATATAAGCCTAAGCCTTGTCTGTGAAACCGAGCTATTAAGTCTTGTTTTCTGAAAAGTTTTTGCTTAAAAAAGGACATTCTGTCAGTAGGGCTTGTTTTATTACCCCGCCGTGGCAGATATTTTTTCTTCTTTTAACCCAGAAATGCATGAATGTTTCACCATTATATATAGATTATGTTTCATTATTATATATTAAGATCTTTAGTGACCCGGATATATATCTAACACAGATGGATCTCTACCTGACACGATAATATAAAACTCTCCTGAAATTAGAGTAATAATTACTCTTTTTTCAAAAAAAGAATAAAATAGAGCATGTTTTGCTCCTTTGGAGCTTGGAAGTGTTCAGTTTGAGCAGATGTTTTATCATCACTCTCCTCTTAAGAGCTCATTTCCCAGTTCATTCAGCATCTGGCTCATATTCGCAATCTCAAACATATTTTTAAAACTATAATTTTCAACATCTTCAAAATCAAAATTTTGATCAATGATAGCTTCTTCACCTTCTTCACCAGATCCATCAAGTAACAGTGACACTATTATCTGATTGCGTTCAGTACTTGCTCTGCAGTAAATCTCTGAGGCATTTCAAGTTTTGCTGATAATTCTTCCCATTCTTTTGTTTTCTGCCTGCGGTAACTATGAGTGAAACGTCAATTCATCATTGTGTATCAGACATTGCCACCTTGTGGAATAATGGAGAATTGCACTTATTCAGTCATCAAAGATTTAATTATTGTTGTGCAGAATTTTTTTTTACTTACACTGTTACACACCACAGGTCATTAGCACACACACAATATATATATATATATATATATATATATATATATAAATATAAATGGGAAACCAGGCATTCATAACTTTTTCTTGTTATATTGTTTATAATGAATTGATTGAGGAATACTAAAAAGGTTTATGTCTATCTTTGAAAAATGAATGAGGAGGAGGGTAGTGACTGACGTCCCGGGTCACTAAAGACCCGAGGTATGCGAATCTGCGATTACGGGTTAAGCATAAACTCACTTAATTTTCATAAAAAAATAAATAAATCATACCTTGATTTAAGAATGTTTCAGTATTTGGAAAACGAGACAAAAATTAAGTAAGAGAAACCGTTTCTGAGCTTAGCATAGGTCAGTTGCTACATGAAATCAGTAGTTCAGCAATATGAGTGGCGACATGCTTTTCTTCCAGTATGACTTCCTGCTTTTGGAGTTCATTTACATGCTTTATTTGGTTTCTCATTGACAGACATACTTTATTTGACCTTGACTTTGCTTAGTGCTCTCTAGAGTCTTGAAAGGGAGGCTCCTAAAGCGATCTCATATGAATTAATGGCCTGTTCTTTGCCTTCTCCAGTAATGCCCAACATTAACGTTATTGGGCTCAACTGAGCCTTTGGGGGCAGTATGGGTCATGGTGTATGGTTTCCTGGTCAGGGATGAGAAGGGCAGTTATAGTCCTGACTCTAATAAAATTTCAGACACAAAGAGGCCAAGGGAACAAGGGCAGAAGATAGGAAAGACCACTCATTTTCAACCAGGTGCTACTTCAATATACGAATTAGGAAGGATAGTGCTAAGAGGCCCATCACACCACCTGGAATTATTCATTCGGTGTCAGTGAGCCTCATTAGCACCATGATAAATAGGTCATGCTGTGTAGAGGCCTCTGACCTTCCTTTGCCGACACTGCTATGCCCTCTTAGGGTTTTGCTCTGAGGCTCGAAGGTCTTATATCATCGAGACAGTAAGGCTGAAATAGCATGTGAACTGATGAAAAGGTGATATAGCTACACTGTAAAAAAATATTTTCATGATTTGTTATCTTAACTTTTAATCTTTTGTCAAAACAACTTAGATAATTAATGTGGTTCAGATAACATATATTTTGAAGTTCTATTTATTAAACCATAATCTTTTGTCAAATCAACTTAGATAATGTTGTTCAGATAACATATATTTTGAGTTTCTATTTATTAAACCAATCTCTTTGTTGCATTAACTCAATTTTTTAATTTCAATGAACTCAAAATTTTAAGGCAACCAGGTAACTTACATTTTTAAGTTAAAGGTTTAATTTAAAAATGTAAGTTACCTGGTTGCCTTAAAATTTTGAGTTCATTGAAATTAAAAAATTGAGTTAATGCAACAAAGAGATTGGTTTAATAAATAGAAACTCAAAATATATGTTATCTGAACAACATTATCTAAGTTGATTTGACAAAAGATTATGGTTTAATAAATAGAACTTCAAAATATATGTTATCTGAACCACATTAATTATCTAAGTTGATTTGACAAAAGATTAAAAGTTGTGATAACAAATCATGAAAATATTTTTTACAGTGTAGATATAGTTCAAGCTAAGAGGAGGTCTTTCCCTTCACGATGATGTAGACCTTAGTCAGAGTAGACGGCATATGTAATTTGATGTGAATAAAAGTAGGGCTGTGAGCCTATGTTGGTTTGCTGTTTTTATTTGGTCATCGCCCAGTCTGCTGGCTGGTTTTAGAGGGGTTTGGATTTTTTTTTTAGAGCTTGGCAGGCTAGAGGACCAGTTTAAACCTGCTGACACTGGTTAATTAAACAAGCATAGGCCGGTTTATTCTTTTAAACTAATGTTTTCAGTAGGGAAGTAAAGTCAACGTGTGGTGCCATTGTGTAGCTGGGCATAGTATTCATCTTTTTAGACAGAACATCATGAGAAAGTGTTTGCAGCCCATTCTACACTCACCTAAAGGATTATAGGAACACCATATACTAATACTGTGTTTGACCCCCTTTCGCCTTCAGAACTGCCTTAATTCTACGTGGCATTGATTCAACAAGGTGCTGAAAGCATTCTTTAGAAATGTTGGCCCATATTGATAGGATAGCATCTTGCAGTTGATGGAGATTTGTGGGATGCACATCCAGGGCACGAAGCTCCCGTTCCACCACATCCCAAAGATGCTCTATTGGGTTGAGATCTGGTGACTGTGGGGGCCATTTTAGTACAGTGAACTCATTGTCATGTTCAAGAAACCAATTTGAAATTATTTGAGCTTTGTGACATGGTGCATTATCCTGCTGGAAGTAGCCATCAGAGGATGGGTACATGGTGGTCATAAAGGGATGGACATGGTCAGAAACAATGCTCAGGTAGGCCGTGGCATTTAAACGATGCCCAATTGGCACTAAGGGGCCTAAAGTGTGCCAAGAAAACATCCCCCACACCATTACACCACCACCACCAGCCTGCACAGTGGTAACAAGGTATGATGGATCCATGTTCTCATTCTGTTTACGCCAAATTCTGACTCTACCATCTGAATGTCTCAACAGAAATCGAGACTCATCAGACCAGGCAACATTTTTCCAGTCTTCAACTGTCCAATTTTGGTGAGCTCGTGCAAATTGTAGCCTCTTTTTCCGATTTGTAGTGGAGATGAGTGGTACCCGGTGGGGTCTTCTGCTGTTGTAGCCCATCCGCCTCAAGGTTGTGCATGTTATGGCTTCACAAATGCTTTGCTGCATACCTCAGTTGTAATGAGTGGTTATTTCAGTCAAAGTTGCTCTTCTATCAGCTTGAATCAGTCGGCCCATTCTCCTCTGACCTCTGGCATCAACAAGGCATTTTCGCCCACAGGACTGCCGCATACTGGATGTTTTTCCCTTTTCACACCATTCTTTGTAAACCCTAGAAATGGTTGTGCGTGAAAATCCCAGTAACTGAGCAGATTGTGAAATACTCAGACCGGCCCGTCTGGCACCAACAACCATGCCACGCTCAAAATTGCTTAAATCACCTTTCTTTCCCATTCTGACATTCAGTTTGGAGTTCAGGAGATTGTCTTGACCAGGACCACACCCCTAAATGCATTGAAGCAACTGCCATGTGATTGGTTGATTAGATAATTGCATTAATGAGAAATTGAACAGGTGTTCCTAATAATCCTTTTGGTGAGTGTATTTCTGTAATGTAATGTATTTGTGTGAAATATTTTTTTCTGTGAAACATTGTGGAACTTTATTTGATTTTTATCCATATGGAATAGGTTTAGTTTGGCAATGGATTCATTTTGATTTCATGTTGGCTTTTTAAAAATGTCCCTCCACCCATTAAAATAAACTATAGATATTACAGGTTGTAAAATTTAGATGTGACCTGGACATTTTTTTCACAACTTCATTTTGCCTATCAAATGACATATTATTATTATTATTTAATAGTAATAATAATAAGATTTTTTTTATATTTGTAATTTCATATAATATAATAATAATTTATAATATAATATAATATAATATAATATAATATAATATAATATAATATAATTGTCAGAGTTATGTTCCGTTTTGGTCATGTTTCTTTGTGTTTTTGGTTCTGTTAAGTTTGCATGTGTCCCCGTTCATTTGACACTGTTACCCAGTGTGTCTAATTATTGTATACAAATCATCTGTTGGTCAATTGAAACTCGTTAGTCCCTGTGTATTTAAAGTAGCCATGAAATAAAAATGTAAGTTTTTTGGCTTTTTAGTATGAAAATGTTATGCTGCGTTCTCACCGAATGCGAATTGAGCATCAAATTCGCTTCTATCGCGTCTAGTTGGACGCTTGAACATTTTGAATTTTCAAAATTTCTATTTCACATTTAATTTCACATCTCTAATTCACATTTAGAAGATATAAGAGTTCAAAACTTCTAGATATCAGAAAATAGATATCTAGATATCTATTTCTAGGTATCTAGAAAAAAGATATCAAAACAAAGATTTTGATGACATCACTCTGCACTTCAGCTTCTCATAAAATGTTCTGTCCAATCAAATACTTTCTAGAATCTAAAGCGTCCTGCCCCCCTACATACACCACTAAAGCTGCGGCTAAAATCTGTGATTTGTTCACACATTTACTATTGTGAATGGCACTTTATAGGGGATAGGGACCGATTCAGACAGTGTAAATATGTTTTCAAATCTGGTTTCACGTTAGTGTCATGTGAAATTGTCTGCCGCAGCACACAAAATCTGCTCCGGTCCAGAGACACGATAGCACAGAGCGGATCATGTGTGCGAGTCGGTGCATACCAGAAAACTTATCGGAGCCATTTGAATTCTGCACAGAATTAGGAGGAGAAACGGTTAGAGATTAGAAAGAAACTGTGGCTTTTCCGAGCTCAACAGCTCTGGCCAAGCTGTGATATAAACTAAACGCTATTGGCTATTTAAAAAAAGGGGAGGAGCTGTTCGATATGTCCCACCCTGCCTTCCCGTTTCAGTCAACACACTGAATAATGCTACGTGTTTCATAGCACTTCAGTGGGTCTTTAAGCTCTGTGTTCTTTCTGTTCTTTCTCCTGTCTATGTCAATGTTTGAGGTAGTGCTTGAGTTCATTCTGCCTGTTTTGTGAGTTATTGAATTAAAGACTGTTCCCTTGATCTATTCGTCGTAGTGCGCTACTTACATACAACTACCTGTGACTAATATAATATAATATAATATAATATAATATAATATAATATAATATAATATAATATAATATAATATAATATAATATAATATAATAATACAATTTATTATTATTAATTGTATCATTATTATTTACCTCTACTACTGCTACTACTACTTACTACTACTACTACCAGTAATAATAATTATTAGAAAATTATAATTTAAATTATCGTTATTGCAATTATATTATGAAATGAATACTATAAGTAATGAATAATAGAAATGATCTGTTTTTCCCTTAACACAAGCAATCCAAAGACTTGTGTGAAATTTAACGGTATTTTGTGTGTGCAAATATGATTTAGGACTTAGATTACTTAAATTCAGTTTGCATTAGACTTGATATGATGACCGTGAGATATGGTAAAATAGGTTTAATAACTTCAGAATCCACTACCTTCTCAGGGTTACAATCATTCTCGATTATTTCAGCAAACGCTCAAGGAAGTGCCAGCGTGGGCACTGAGTGTATTTGAGTATGTGTGCGTGTTTGAATGTGCATGTGTGCTCATATGTTTTCTTCTGACAGCTGACAGTGGATGCTGAGCTCTACACCCTCAGCAGAAGAAGTTGAAAAGCCTGAGCAGCTCCTACCACCCGAGTGCCGAAGCACAGCTGTTATTAAGGAACTGCAGGCCCTGCTGTGGATTCCTGCTTACGCTGTTTTTAGCGCTGCACTGTACTGCTGCTCAGCGCTTTTCACTGAACTTTCCCTCTTCAGCCGTCTACCTCTCTCTCTCCGTCTCTGTGCCCTGTTTAAATCAGCAGTGAGGCTCTCCAGGTTGAACTGTTGGCCCCACCGGGACTCTTTCTTTGCCAGAAGTGAGGGAATGCACATCAGCTCTCTGTAGTCGACTAGGTCATGTACCCCATCCTAGAGACAGAGAGAGAGAGAGAAATACATAGAAACAGGGAGACTCCCTTAATATACTTTAACCACAAGAGGATAGAACAGACAGAAACCCCAACTTGAACAGATAGAGATTGCATCAGAGAGGAAAGAAACTTGAAGTGTCTGTTATATAGTTAGCACTCTAATTCTTTTTGGACACACCAGAAGTTACAGACTTCCCTATAAGAAACTCTTCACATTTCGTTCTCTGTAGTTCTTATTGCTTTGTTTTCAAACTGACTTTTCATTTCTTTTACCCTAAAGTATTAAACTTAGCTGCATAATGCAGACCTTAAATTGTGCATCTTAAAAAAGCCATTCTGTTCCATTACGCTCATCAGAGCGTCCAGGTAGAAAATAAAACATATGGATGTGGATATGGATGTATCAGAACAACATGGGTTACTTAAGGTGGGCTCTTGTCTTGTATGTCTGTATTTATAATAATAATTATTTATTTATTTACGGGGGAAATCATTTTAGCAAAATGCCTTTATTTAGTATGGCTTAAATCATTTTAAAAATACATGAGCGGCTCATGAATTTTTAAAATGATTTAAGCCATACTAAATAAAGGCTTTTTAACTTTATCCTTCTCCTCACTGAAAATTTGACTGAGTGCCTGGGACCTGTTTTTCATTTCTTTGGCTGTTTTTCCCTACCCCAAGAGCACCTATCACGGACTTTATAACTTTACCTGAGCGCCTGGTTGAACCTCTTACAGTACATTTTAGCAAAATATTGTGGGACTTCTTTTGATTTTATCTATAGGAATTAGGTTCAATTCGGAAGTTAATAACAATTATTATCATTATGATTATTTGTTTTTTTGGGCGTTATATGCAATACTACTTAATATTATTTTAAAGTTAGTTTAATGGAAAATGTAAGATTTTGGCTTGTATTATTACTTTAATGGCATGCAAAATAAGCATTTTTAAGATCACAAATACTTGTTTTGGGAAAAGGTTTCTGGACAGTCATGTGTCATCTGAAAGTCCTTACAGCTTTGAACAAGGATGCCATGTCCTGTCATGTCTAATGGTTCAACAAAGTGCCATGCTGTTCTTGGAAGGACGTGCACGTCTACGTGCCAGAGATCCTTAGTATGTGAGAAGAGCAAAATAATTAACATAAATTCTTTACAGTGCCTTTTAATGCTGCAATTATGAACCATCTGTCCCTTCTACATTTTTCATGAGCAAACAGCTGCTACTCTCCTTCACTTCCAAGTCATTCTCCACCACTCAGATAATCCCTGTCTCTTTAAATGTGTTCTCGTAAAATCATGGTGTCAGGTTCCTCGGATAAAAAAGTTTCACAAGCACCTGTGGTAATGATGCGTAAAGCCCTAGGTTCAGCCAAATCACCCCACATTCGGCTCACTGATGCATTGTGGGTAATGAAACAGTGGTGATCCTGCTCACATTTTGGTGTGGGTTGTGTTCAGATTGGGTGTATATGTGTTACAAAACTTCTCTTCGCCCAATGGCCCAGGTTCAGAGAGCCAGGCGCCTGTGGTGTGAGACAGCTGAATCTCTATAGCATGGCCTGTTAAGGGACAGACTTCTCATTAGTGCTGCCCGCTCTTTTGGTAGCGGGAGCCATGCTGGTCGCACCATCTGTAGAGGGAGGGAGGGAATGAGAGATAATTGCAGACAGAGAGAAACCGAGAGGTTGAGCAAGAGAATGTAAAATGTTTTTCTGTGGCTAAACTGGCAGGAAAAGGATCCTCAGTCTGGCTGGGTCTCTTTGTAGGCCCCTTGCCACTCTCATTTCCGCCTGGAGAACAATTAGAATACACACATGAGTGGTCCAGCGTTGGGTGATTCTGTGTCCCCAAAGTGTCAACCAAATGCTCATTACCATTCAACGTTCACTTACTGTTCCCTTTCTAGCACTGGCGCTGCAGTCTGTGAGGCATGTTACTTCAAGCAGCATGAGCTTGTTATCCCTTAAAGACAGAGGAAAAGAGCCCGACCAAGGAGAACCAGGGGTGTAGAAGAGACAAGACAAGGAATTTCAATGAAACCGACTCGCAAGATCAAAGTTTCTTTTTTTCTCCTGCTCTTATTTCTCTCTTTTTTTTCCCTCACTTGCAGCGAGAAGTGGCAGTCTGCGTTTTTAATCACAGTGTTTCTTTCATGTGTCCTTTCAAACGGTGCGCAGCTGTGGTGGCCAATCAGCTTCGGAGTTCTGTGGCCCAGAGGGCTCAATGGGAGGAGAGCTGTCTGCTTGTTTTTACCCTTCGCTAATACAATACCACGACTGATCCAGCATCACTCCTCGTTCCTCTTATCTACCCCGGGCGGTTCATCCTGGCATCTGGCGGACGCTACAGGAGACAAGCTTTATGGAGTGTTGAATGGGCATCTAATGGCAACGTTCTGCCATCTCAATTTTACCTGCACTCCACCACAGTCACTTAAAGATCCTGATTGCACTCTTACTATATAGGCACTCCAATGCTTTTAATACCAGTTTCTTCTGCGCACTATCTATATGAGGAACGCGTTAGATTGCTTCGCTTTGCTCACTGCAATGGGAGATAGTTCATCAATTATTCATTGATAAATATGTTCATTTACTCGGCTTTTGCTTAACCAGCCGTAGAGCCAGAGGAACAAGACAATATTGCTAAAGAGCTATTTTTAAAACCCTCTGTTACCTGCAGGAGCTCGATGAGTCTTGGGCTCCTTGTTAGTGGCTGTATTAACCAATTTGTGTGTTCAACTAGAAATGTAGCCTGTGGATTGCATTAGATGTAGTGTAAAAGTAGATCATGTGGTTATGTCTGTAATGGATTTCCCTTTGGAATGGTTGTCACCAAATGGTTTTTGTGAATGAAAGCCTGATTTGTGTGTGATCTGATTACGTTGCTGGTTATATGTTCGCAATGCTGATATGTGCTGATATGTGCTTCCAGACAAAGATAATGCAATTCACTTGACAGATGTAATGAATTAATGGATTGTCTTATTAGATGAAACAACAGCTGCACGGTTGAACCACATGAAAGCTGTGAATCTTGAAATTTGTTATATATTGGATGTTTTTATGCAAAGCGGTTTACAGAGAAGAGTTGGTTACCCGGTGTTGCCCCCTAAAGGCAAACTGTGCAATATTGTTTTGACAATTACAGTAGATTATCTCTATATCTATATCTATATCTATATCTATATCTATATATATATATATATATTAGACCATTAAAAGTCCACTAAATATTTAGCCATTTTTGGCTTGGAACATTTCGGTTGTACACTTGTTATTGCTGTGCATTGTGGGATTGAATGAGTGCACTTGATAACTCCCACCCTTATTGTTTCGGACACCTCTACAATTGGCTGTCCCTTCTATTTAAGGGTATAGGGGGCGATTTCAGACACAGCTAATGTTAGCCAATGTTGATGACTTCAAACAGTATGAGTAGTTGAAAAATGGGTACCACTTTATATTACGACCCGCAAACAACTGCGTACACTCTAAAAAATGCTGGGTTATTTTTTAAACCCAAATGCTGGGTTGAGCATTTTGACTATGTTGCTGGGTTATTTTCTCCGTAATCAGCTGACAATGACCCAGCATTTGGGTTTGTTTTGGAAATTTTGACCCAGCGCCTCCTCGCGAGTCGCGCGCTTTTGTCCACACTGTTCAAATCACTACGTCAACAGGAGGACGAGAGGTTCAAGCAGGAGCGAGCGTAAAGGTGAGCAACCCTGTTTTATTACAACTTTCCTAATGTTAAGTAACGTTAGTCAAAGAAGTCCGAAAGTCAACAAGAAGTTATGTTGAAATAAAATATGAATTATTGACGACGTCGACGTCTGTCGAACTAGCGACCGTTAACGTATGCTAACGTAAACGTTACGTTACACATAACATTCATTATTTTTACACGGTCTGTAATCAATTATTCCACTTAAAACACGGTCACAATGTCTAAGTACAGTTGTTGGTGTCTGTTTTATCTCCAGAAATGTTGCGGGTTACTTGATTCGGCGGATGGATGCAGTGTAACGTCACTGGCTAGTGGCTGGATATGCTAAAGAAGCTGTAAGTCTAACGTTACCTATTATTTAACTGTGTTTGTTAGTCATTTTCGAAAGGTAGCTTTACATAAAATATTGAATTATGCTGCAGTATGTTCTCTGTGTTTGGGTGTGTGCGCCTTAGTTCAATTTGGCTAAGCATTTCTGCAGAAAACAGTGTCATCGTCCAGCTCAGTACAATTCTTATCAAAAACTGTCATTGTTCATTTGAAGTCAGTTCAGTGTTGCTTCAGTTACGTTCAGAAACTATGTAAAGATAATCAAAGTAGTTACTGAAGTACAATTTGGTCTTAAACCGGCTCTGAAAAAAAGAGTCCACAAAATATCCACAAAATTAACATTTCTTCTGTTTACAGTCTTGTGAATTAACAATAGTTAATTAAGCTGTTAAAAATTATTTAGTCTATTTATTTTTTTTATTTTTTTAATTAAGTAATGATTCATTAAAATTATTTATATATATATATTTTAAATTAACTGGAGCCAGCATAAAAATTAATTTTAAAAACATTGTATAAGACATGCTAAATTTGTAAAGATATTACTAATCAGATGTTTCCTTCTTTTCTTTTACAGCAATGGACATTTTTGTTCAACAAATCTCCTCAACTGGAGTCTTGAGTGCCTCATTGAAAAATTGCTGGTAAATATGTGATGAACAATTTTGCTTTTCAAATTCTCTTTCTTTGTATGTAATCTTTTTTTCACAGTTGCATCCAGTGCCAACCCTAACCCTTAAAGGGATAGTTCGCCCAAAAATTATATTTAACCCATGATTTACTCACCCTCAAGCCGTTCGAGATGCATATGTCAATCATTTTTCAGACGAACACATTTTCAGTTATTTTAGAAAATGTCTTCGATCTTTCAGTGGTTATAATGTCAAGCAATGGGGTCCACCTCCTTCAAGTCCCAAAATGTGCATGCATCCTTCACAAAAATAATCCATCCGGCTCCAGGGGGATAAACGAAGGCCTTCTGAGGGTAATCCGTGCGGTTTTGTCGTAAAAATATACATATTTAAAACTTTATAAACGAAAATAACTGGTTTCCGTTAGCGGTCGACGCGCGTTCATGGAGATGGATGCTGGCGTATGACGTAGCGTAGAAAGCGTCGTGACGTAGAACGAACGTAGAGTTTTGTTTTGCTCTGCTCTCTGGCTGCGCTGTCACGTTCGTTCTACGTCACGACGCTTTCTACGCTACGTCCTACGGATTACTTTTGTGAAGGATGCATGCACATTTTGGGACTTGAAGGAGGTGGACCCCATTGCTTCACATTATAACCACTGAAAGATCCAAGACATTTTCTAAAATAACTGAAAATGTGTTAGTCTGAAAAAAGATTGACATATGCATCTCGAACGGCTTGAGGGTGAGTAAATCATGGGTTAAATATCATTTTTGGGCGAACTATCCCTTTAACAAAGTTTGCTACACCATTCACAATAAGCTCAAAAACATGAATGGCCAATTTACTTGTCCAAGTACAAGCACATGACAAGACAATTTAAATCAGTTATATTGTAGGGCTGGCATAGGGTACCACTTCTGTGCCTAGTCGTTGTCAGTGTAATTTCATAGATAGCCGTTCTTGTTTGCCCCTTTCTTGGTTTAAGGCAGTGGTTCTCAAATGTCCTGGGACCCCCATAATTTAGGATGTCTCACCCAATTTAAATTTTGCAGTCTGTACTAATGAGCTGAATCAGGTGTGTTAAATGAGGGAGAGATACAAAATGTGCAGTGGTATGGGGTCCCCAGGACGGGTTTGAGAAGCACTGCTTTAAGGGATAGTTCACCTTAAAAGGAAAATTCTGTCGTCATTTACTCACCCTCATGGTATTACAAACCTGAATGATTTTCTTCTCCTGAACACAAAAGAAGATATTTAAAAAAAAATTTTGGTAACAAAACAGTTAACAATAGCCATTGACTTTTATAGTACTTTTTTCCTATTATCGAAGTCATTGGATACCGTCAACTATCTTGTTACTGACATTCTTTAAAAAATCTTTTTGTGTTCAGCAGAAGAAAGAAACTTGAAAAAAAGTTCCAAAAAAAGGTTTGGAACAACGTGAGGGTGAGTAAATGAGGCGAGTAAATTTGACATGAGGGTGAGTAAATTTGCATTTTAAGGTGAACTATATAATAACACTAAATGTTTTCAGATTACCAGAGTACATATTTAACTGTTATATATTTAAGCTAATTTCACTCATTCTAAGTTGACCTTAGTTAGAAATGCACTTTTCTTAATTTAAAAGCTGATGAACGAACAAGTTCTAATTTGCCATTTTTCTATTCTTAGATTCCAAAGGCATACTAGCACTTACAATCCTGCCTGTCATTCTTCCCCCGCCTGTGTACAAGATTGGCCACAAAACCTTTCGGCCATCTATTCAAGAGGCAAGAACGTCATTCACTGATGTACAACCGGTAAGTAAAACAACAGGTAACAAAAAGAGCAGGTTCATTTCTTTACACCTGTTTGTAGGGCTGCACGATAAATCGTTTTATTGCTGCTTGAATCTAACATGCATTTCATTTTCTCACAACTCTTTAAAGGATTAGTTCACCCCAAAATGAAAATTTCCTAATAATTTACTCACCCCAATGTCTTCCAAGATATCCATGTCTTTCTTTCTTCAGTGGAAGAGAAATGTAAGTTTTTTGAGGAAAACATTTCAGGATTATTCTACACAGAATGGACTTTAATGACAACCAACTATCCCAACGTTCAAAGAAGGTTCAAATGTCCATCTCAATGCAGCTTCAGAGTCTCTACACAATCCCAGTCGAGAAATAAGGGTCTTATCTAGCGAAACCATCAGCTATTTGTGGTTTAATAGTATATAAATGTTTTTTTTGTTTTTTGCTTTTAAATGACCGATCGTTTCGCTAGATAATACCCTTATTTCTCAACTGGGATTGTGTAGAGACTCTGAAGCTGCATTGAGATGGACATTTGAACCTTCTTTGAACATTGGGATAGTTGGTTGCCATTTAAGTCCATTCTGTGTAGAATAATCCTGAAATGTTTTCCTCAAAAAAACTTAATTTCTTTTCGACTGAAGAAAGAAAGACATGGATATCCTGGATGGCACTGGGGTGAGTAAATGATTAGGAAATTTATATTTTGGGGTGAACTAATTCTTTAAGTTAATTTAAGATGGTATTTAACTAATTTAAGACTGCTCTTATGAAAACCTAAGACACACTTTTAAATAATTATCTGTGTCTGATATTGTCTTTCCTTCATTTAGTCTGGAACCAACATGGTGCTTTACCTGGAAAGGCAGAGAGAAGCAAAACCCTTCCCCTTTGTCTTGGAGCTTGGAATGGCTGGACAGTTTTTTGGTGAATGGGGAAACTCTGGAACAGTTGACTCCGTTTTTTTTTTTTTTTTATCATTTTGTGAAGATAATTTTTAGCTAGGCTATTTTACAGTTTATAGGTATAGAGTTTCATGTTTTTATTTTGCTACACAGGACTAAATGATTGCTTATTTAAAATGAATTGCAATGTATGTACTTACTGTTTATACGCAGAGATGTGCCTCCCATTTTTGCTGCACAGGACTAAATGATTGCTTATTTAAGTGAATTACAATGTATGTACTTATGTGTTTTTTATTGTATTCTTTGTGAATAGAATCTTAAGCTGTTGGCTATTTTACAGTTTATAAGTGAAGAGTTTTGAATTTTGAGAATCTTACCATTTTATGATATTTTAACATACCAACATTTTAGCACAAATGATTTTTGTGGGCCTCTGTTTATGTTGCAGATGTCTGTTTTTTTTAACATGAATGTATTTTTGATTATATTCATTTCCTGGAATAAACACTTTAATTGAATCAATAAACAGTGTTATTATTGTTATTAATATCTTTTTATTCGTTTTTTTTATTATTATTATCTAAAATGAATAACCTGTAGCATGGGGGTTGTTTGACCCAGCACTGATTAAAAACAACCCAGCAGATGGGTTAATGTATAAAAACCCAGCCTGCTGGGTCAAAATAACCCAGCATGTGTTCTGTCCAATATTTACCCAGCGCTGGGTTGCCAAATAACCCAAATTGGGTTGTTTTTAACCCAGCATTTTTTAGAGTGTAAGTAATCCGAAATTACGGTGTACGTTTCTGTAATTATAGTGTACCTCCGTGTAGGTATAAGAGAACAATACGTTAAGTTTTGGGTAATAAAGGGGTACAACCAGATATACAAGAAAATAATTTATAATGTAATTATTTTAAAACTAACAGGTACCTATTCTGTTAATACATTCCAGGCAAAAATTGTACGTCTGTTGTATATAAAAGTTTTTTTTTATTTCTGGCAAAATAGGTTCTTGTGCAATGTAGTTACAGGGTAATTTTGACATCTGTGGTTTGTAAATTAAACTTTGTTGTTTGAGTATACTGTAGAAAAGACAATGCTTTATTAAGATGAAAAAGTGTTTTGAATTTTTTTTGTAAAATAAAAGTCAGAAATTAAATGGGATCCTTTATTGTATCTTTACTGCACTTACCCTGTAACTACACAGAACAAGGGGGTAACAAGCTCCACTTTAATTTACAGCCCGCAGGATTTACACTTACCCTGTAACTACACAGAACAAGGGGGTAACAAGCTCCACTTTAATTTACAGCCCGCAGGAGTTACACTTACCCTGTAACTACACAGAACAAGGGGGTAACAAGCGCCACTTTAATTTACAGCCCGCAGGAGTTACACTTACCCTGTAAATACACAGTTGAAACGGGTAACAAACACTACTTACTATGTAACAATACGAAACAACACTATTTGCACAGTAATTACAGAGAAAGGTACTCTTATTAAAAAAACAAACAAAAAAAAATATTTTAATTACACAGTATATTTGCCCTGACATTTAAGTGTCATTGCAATACAATGTGATAAGGTAAGTACTAAGTACTACATGGTACGTTCTAAATTAAAATCATAGCAGAAACTAATTTTTTTTGGCTTAACGTTAAGTAGTTTAGTAAGAAAAGCCAATAAATAGCATTACCAATGTTTTTCGAAATCAGCTGTTTATAAAATTGTTTCAGATTCAATTTTTATCATACTGTGCTTACATACAGCCATATGTATATATAGTTTAATTTGAATTTTAACAAGTTTAATTTACAACCCACAGATGTCAAAATTACCCTGTAACTACATTGCACAAGAACATATTTTGCCAGAAATGTGATAAAAACTTTTATATACAACAGACGTACAATTTTTGCCTGGAATGTATTAACAGAATAGGTACCTGTTAGTTTTAAAATAATTACATTATAAATAATTTTCTTGTATATCTGGTTGTACCCCTTTATTACCCAAAACTTAACATATTGTTCCCTTATACCTACATGGAAGTACACTATAATTACAGAAACGTACACCGTAATTTCGGTTTACTTACGCAGTTGTTTGCGGGTCGTAATATAAAGTGTTACCGAAAGATGTCTCTCTGACCAAGGCCAAAACATGAGCCTGATGGACTTGTTCTCAAGCCACTTAATGGTTGTCTCTACAATTTGGGCAGGTGCATTGGCTTGTTGAAAATATTATCATTCCTCTTTAGATAACAACTTTTCATTTGTGGAAAGCAAGCCATTCTATAATATTCTCCTGTAGTCCAAAGCATGAAATTACTTTTCACAGTGAAGTAGCTCACAAATACCAGCATCTAAAAAGGCTCCTTACACAATGACACTCTTCCTGCATACTTTACGGTGGTAAAGATGCATTTATTATTATATTTCTCACTAGATTTTCGAAGGCACCGCTCTGTAGCATCACCATGCAACTCGTGTTTCATTGTGAATCATCACTTCACACACAACTTCCCATATTCTGCCAAAACCTTCATTCTGTCTTTGATGTTTTTCTGAGACCAGCAATGGGTTTTCAAGTAGTGAATGTGCTTAAATTTTGTGCAAATTTCCAGACCAAAAATGTGTGGCATCGTCTACAAGACACTTGAAGAAACCTCAAAAACTACAGTACTGTGAAAAGTTTTAGGCACTTGTATAAAAATCCTTTGAAGTGAGGGGGCTTTTAAAAATAATGTCAAATATATTTTGTGCATCAATTAACTTCTATTAACTAAATCAAATCAATATGAGCAAACCGTGGGGAATGATTGGGGGTATTGAGAATCGAACCTGCAACTTTCGGGTTACCAGTCTGACTCTAACCATTAGGCCCGTCTGACCCATTATAGACATGTAGCATCATTAAAAAGAAAGATAATCATGTGACGTGATATTATGGTTACATTGTTAATCTAATATCTCAGACAGACAACAATGGGATTCACGGTTGTGGCAAGCAGGATGAGGCTGAGGGCTGTGAGAACGGGGCGAGGATGGTGGCGAGTTTCTCACGGAGGAGCTTTGGAAGCATAAAAGGAGGAGCGACGACAGTGAAGGATGGGAGAGGACCAGGCCTGGACATTTACGTTATGTTTTATTCATTGGTGTGCGGCAGTCGTCCTTGAGGGGCTGCCGCTTTACTTTCGTTTTGTGTTTGTTTATTTTATATGATTAAAGATTTAAAGCCTTTTTAAAGGCCTTTTTAAGCCTTTTTAATTAAAGCCTCATTCTTCCCTGATCCTTTTAACTTTGCTACAACGCTTTTTTGAGTTTGTTTTAATGAATCTAAAATTAACCTAGCAGATTGCGTTTAAACCCACAGTGCATAGAAGCTGAAAATACAAAGGTAACTTTTTGTTTGTTTGTTCTATGCTCTTAAGGGGATCTTGGGTTGAAATCACACCCGGGAGGATCCTTCCATATGGGGGAATCAGACATGTGCTACACATGTGTGCATTAACAGTCTGTCTTTTGCCAGAGTGCAAACATTCACATTCCAACGTTCTCCATTATCTCTCTCTGCATCTGTTGGTGGAGCTGCCATTTAAATCATCCACATGAGCGCTGGAGGTGTTGCAGTGTCTGAAATCCCTGCTCTAGAGATGCTGTTGTCAGCCTGGTTCGATTAAGCAAGGGGCAAATCCTGCTGTCTCAGCTGGGGGTGAAATGTGCTGTTCAGCGGTGGGATGTTTCTTCAACCGTTACCTCTGTTCTGTTCAGAAATACTTCCGTTTCTGCTCATATTCTGTGAAAACGGCAGTAAAGGATTAGATGGTTGAGTTGCACCTCCCTTTCTTTTGTTTTATGCGAATATCATGGAAGATTTCATTCTTAAATTCTTCTGTCATTCGTTGTTTTTCTTCTCATCTACATCTCTCTCTGAGACTGATTGACTCAGAGGGAGATGAGAAGTGGAGTGCAGTGTGCAGCTGAGTGAATTCCCTCGTTTCTTCTGACAGCAGGAAGTTAATGACCCACATTAGATAACAGCAGCGAGGCGATTACAGGCCTGGGCTGTTCGGGCGGCTCAAGGTGTTAATGTAAGCATGGGTTTTTGCTGCGCTAAAGCCGGCCTGCTGTTGGGCAGGCTCAAGCCGGGGCTTGAGTCGCGTTCGTGCTGTAACCGCGTGTACTCAGGCTCTGCTGGGAGCGGTCCAGGTGTTAATGTGGATGGAGAGTCGGCTGTCAGAACTCTATCTAAACAGATCTGTGTTTTCTCTGAGTCAGAACAAAGCACAATGCTTTAGCCCAGAGCGACGCCACCAGAGAAAGAATGAGAGCTAAAGGGAGCGCGAGAGAGAGAACGATGGAGACAGGAGAGAGGGACAGGATGGGATCAAATGAGAGAGATAAAAAAGAATCCAGAGTGCGGCTGCAATTAGAGGACGAGTGTTGCTTGGACACAGGGGACTGGATGCCGCAGACGGGGACAGTTTGTGTAAGTGTGATTGAACCGAGTACTTTGCGAGACTTGTGGGTAATTTATCGCTCTGATGATGCTCAAGCAAAGCTTTTACCCCAGTGGGTTAGACTGCTAAACCACACAGCTCTCCCTTTGTTAGCTCATGAATTGCTCATAATAAATCGCGTCTCTCTCTCTACCTGTCTCTCTATGTGCCCTCTATATTTTTAAGCACAGAGCGTTACTTATCTGTCTGTCTGTCTGTCTATCCTTTTTTTTTAAAGTGGCAAAGGTTTATTTTTTACCTTTTCCTAGACTTTTGCCACTTTGTGATACTTTTTTCTTATGTACAACTGGAACACACCATTTTTTTTTTTTTTTGTGCTAAAAATAACAATAACTGGATTCCATTGTAGTTGGAATTTATTTATTTATTTTTTTATAAAATAAACACACTACACATACCACAACCACTACTTGCACACCTTAAATATACTTCTATTTTTCCTCAACAACTCTATTTGCCAGTAAATAAGTGAAATAATAACGTACAGAATTTCTGATATTATGGTGAAAAGTAAAAAGTAACATGCTGTTATACTTATTAATTGTAGTAAGTATTTGAATCACATAACAATACCTCCAGTACTATCTCTCGGACCGGCTCAAAATGCGATTCTAACATCTACGGTCTTCTGTTGCTTATCCTGTTTAGCTTAACCCCAACAGGTCATCTTCTGACATGCTCTTAACTTTTCTTTTTATTCACTTTGATACTATTTTCACAAGTAAGGTGTACATTTTTAAAACTCTTGATATCACAAAAATCAAAAGTGCACTTTTTTCAAATATTTCAGCATGTTTTCAACTGTGTTAGTACAAATCACAAAATCACAAAGTATCCTTTTCACAACACAAAATAAGTGTTTCATTTACAATGTTTATTCACAGCCTTTTATAAAGCTCTTACAGTCAAACTTTTGATTTGCATCGCTTCTCGTTCAGTTTAATACATTTGTCTATATTATTTAATCCAACTGAACTTAATGGTTAATCAATTAATCATTTGGTACACCTATAGATTTCAATAGATATTGATTATATAGACAGTTTCTATAGAACTTGTTTGCAATTTCTGATATGGATAAACAAATGTAATGTATTCTTTTGACATAAGTGATTTATAGATACTAACCACCACTATGTCCAAAGTGTGTGCACACACGTGTGTGTGTGTGTGTGTGTGCGAAAGAGAGAGACAGATACATTTGCAATTTGTGAACATAGAGCGAGATAGAGTACAAGGAAGAGGAAACAATCAATGACTGTGTAACATCAGATTGATCAGAGATGCATCAAGGGAGACAGATAGCATCAAACACAGCATTTTACATTACAGTATGCATGCCATGTGATACTGTAAACAGATTACCATGGAGACTGCCACATTACTGTTACTCACCCTTCATCTGTAAAGGTCAACTAGAGTGTAGATTCAGTCATATGGCACAGTAAGAACATTTACTGTATTGTCAGCAAACTCTGTTCTAACACAAAACCTCATGGCAGTTTAATACAGTAACTTCATCACATTTGATTTCACACTAGTAAATAGATACTATCTTTCTATAGCCTGTATTACTGTAATTATTTTAGCAACAAGGGTGATTTGAAACCTGTAATTTGTATTGTTTGCTACTAAATAAACTGATTGTTAAAAGTATTAAGTTAAATCATGTAAAAGACATTTAAGGTGATATCCTAAAAGAGTCCCCCAGCTAACAAGAGAATAACTGCTGTTACGAATGAGCGAGAAAAACAAATTAAAGGCCAAATATTGTGCATTTCATATTTAATAAGGTTTGTTATTTTGACTGTGACTAGTTGCAAACCCATGAACACTGGCTCTGCATATATTTGTACAGGCAGACCACAGCTGTTTTTGTAATGTTAATTTCACTTTTAATTTGTGCAGATTTATCATTCTTTCCAGTACATGTACTGTAAATCTGCCAAATGGCTTTTTAGGTTTATCCTGTGTTTCTTCTATGTGCCATTTTTCATAAAATGCATTGAGTAAAGATTAGCTTGTCATCTCAGGATATACACATTTAAGCTGTATTTCCTCTTATCTAAAGCTCAAATATTGGGTCCAATATTATTTTCTTAACCTTCTTTAAGAAGGAAATAGATGTAGGCATGCTTCCAAACAGACATGCACATTTATGAACATTCTTATTAAAAATGGCCCTTTGTGGGCTGTTGTAATCCCTAGTTACCCTTTTATCTATTTTAAGCTTAGAATTATTACTACATTTGAAGTTTCTTTAGTAATGGCTTTGGTCATATTAAATTACTTGATCTGGATTCACTAAAAGTAATCTGAAATCAGTTTTTCTTTATTACCTGTTACTAATAATACCTCTAATACATAATTAAATTGTATAAGTGCAGACCTGATAGTTTTGCTGTTGCCAGGACTAGAAGATTGAGTGTGTAATTGAAGTTTTTAAGTTATTTGTGGGTTTTTTTCAAATGTTTGTTGATGTGTGTTTTGATGTGAAAGCCTTTGATGTATTGTCTTTGTGTGTGTTTGCTGTCCATGGTGCTGAAATATACCACTGTGATCTGCTTTCCATCACATGCACACTGTTTACATAGAGAATGGGCTTTACAACACAACATGATTGAAGTGTCATTCGGTAAAAGCATGGCTAGGCATGTTATTTCTCTTGTTGTCTCCTCAGCCTTTGTTTGTGCTAAGCACTTTAATCTGTTCAGGCATCTGTTTTTCTCTTATTTACAGATGTACAATCACATGAGGTTAATCATGAAAGATGTTTTCTAGCACGCTAAAAGCAAAGTGCTGTTAGCATTGCCATTATCAGACATTTCCTGTGTTTCAAATGTATTCAAATATGTTTGTTTGCAGCGTCATCCTTAAATAAAAAACAAAACAAAACATCATTTGTTTTTGGGTTGCAATTTGTTTTTGTAGCTTTAACACAACATTGCATGCTACCATACTACTGCTATTTCTGTAGTATGCAGTATTGAAAAATATTTGTGTATAAAATATGCATAAAGTATTGCAAATTTTCAGTATGCATGCCAAATTCAAATACTATGAGATATTGAAATACTAAACATACTATTTGAAAGATTACGCTTCGTGGAATATTGTTTCCAACAATGCAATGTGCTCGACCTGACTATAATACTACTTCTATTTCTGTAGTGTGCAGTACGTACTGTATATGGACAGTGTTTTGTTGTTGCATATTGTGATCTGGCTTCACAATTTGTTTCTACTACTACTACTATTATTATTATTATTATTATTATTGTTTTAAACAGTATAAGTATTTAGTGCATAATAAGCAGAACCCTGAACATAACCCTACAATAGATTTTTTGATACCTATTTTTTCCTGATCTAATCATGTACAGTATTTGTCTATCTGTACATAGCCCAAATGGCACAGTGGTTCAGTGGGTAGCACTGTCACCTCAATGTAAGGAGGTCCCTGGTCCGAGTCATGGCTGAGCCAGGATCCCTTTCTGTGTGGAGTTTGCATGTTCTCCCTGTATCGTTGTGGGTTTCCCCCCACAATCCAGAAACATGCAGTATAGGTGAATTAAAGATGCCAAATTGTCTGTAGGTGTGAATGCGTGTGTGTGTGAGTCCCAAGCCATGTAATGGGGACGTTTGGGAAAGAAAATTTGCATGAAAATTCATGGACAGTCTCTTGCGTATGGCTTGGAAAGGACTGAAATGGTTAATGATAGAAGGAATGACATAGCTCAAAAGGGAGATCCAACCATCATAGCGAAAAAGCCAGAAGTAGAATTGAAGATCTATGTCTTGCTCAAGGGTGGAACAGATATAATGAAGGACAACATCAAGTGATCTGTCTGCTGCTGGTACTGGAACAAATGATTTTGGCTGACATTTGAGTTCTATCTAACCTCGTGTCCTACTACAGGGCTACCTCTCAATCAATCATATGTGCTTGAGCAGAGGGAATCATGTGTGTTTGTGGTGCTGATGTTGAGAGGTCAATGAGTTATACAGAACATCCTCGAGCTATTCCCATATCTCACTATCATAGACACTCTCTTTCTCTCTCTCTCTCTCTGCTCTCTACCCTTCTCTATCTCTCTGTCTCTCTCTAGAGAACTGCCTCAACATCTCTCCTCTAGTCATTGCATTTCCTTCACTGCTGCTATTTTCTCTCCAATGACGTTATTGAGGGTATAGCATATTTAATATGATGAGAATGAAAAGGAGGATGTTAGTAATGAAACATTTCCATCCCATGAATTCCAGAATTTGACCAAAGATTGATTGATTTTGTGGAAAGATATTGTAAACTTTTTCTTTATGCTATATAAAGGTCACATTAAAACGTAACATTTATGTATTCATTCATTCATTCTTCCTGATTTTACTACTTGTCTTTAATACCATTTACACTACCATACAAAAGTTAAATTTTCATCATCATTACTCTAGTCTTCATTTCACATGATCCTTCAGAAATCATTCTAATATGCTGATTTAATGCACAATAAACATATTTATATTTTCCTAGACTTCCAGTATTAAAATATGAAAAGCATAAAAGCATACTTATTATTATTTATTCATCGTAAAAAAAAGGCTATTATGATCTAAATAGTGTGAAATAAAACAAACCATTTAAAAAAAAAAATGGTGTACTTGTTTACCAACAGTGCCAGTGAAAAGCATGCTTAAGATAAAATATGAAACGTGATGTGTGTGCTGTATTTTGTCAGTTACACAAACAGCGTGTTATGATTCCCAACTCGTGTTCCCCTGGTCTTGTGTGGACTTTTGTTATTTCTTGTTTTACTTCATGGTTTGTTGTCCTTTGTAGTTTTTCTTGTTGATTAGTTTCTGATTGTTCCCCGGTGTGTCTTGTTTGCCAATCCTTGTGTATTAATATCCCAGAGTTTCTCATGTTCTTTGTCTGGTGTTGTCCTTAGTGGATGTATCGTGTGAGTTGTTTTCAGTTCTGTTTTCTCCTCGTTTGCATTTACTCTGATTTTTACTCTGCCTGTGTCTCCTGTTGCTTGGATGTTTTCACGTTATTTTGTTAATAAACTGCTATACTGCATTTGGATCCTCCTCTTCCCTTGTTTCTGAAACACTCCACGTTACACAGTGGGAGAATATTATTTAATGTGTGTATTTAGGATGCAAAAAAAAAAGCTAGCTATGAAATTAGCATTAGTAAGACATTAGAGACATTTTGTAAAATGTTTAAAAAGTAATTTCCGACACAGAATGAATAACACCGTTAGTATACAAATTTCTAGTTAACATGGCCAAAAGTGCCCTTAGAAACCCAGACTGACGTTCCATTCATTTAGCTTTTCTTCCTTTCAGTCCTTTTGCCCACATTAGAACCCCCTCTTTCTCTCTGTTCTCCTCAGATTGCTCTCTCCTCCCTGGTTGTCCTACATTAATACTGTTCTCCTTTCGTCTCATTTCTTATTTCTCAAATCGTCCTCGTCCTCTCCCTTTTCTCATCTGCTAGTCTCATTTCCTCTTCTCCCCTATTCATAATGCAGCTTTCATTTTTCTTACTTTTTCCTCTTTTCATTTTCCGTTCATGCCTATTTCCATCCATCCTTCACGGCATTTCTTTGTTTTCATTCCTCATACCTTTCCGGCCCCTCATTCCGTATTTCATGTTTCCACCTTTCCTACTTTTAGTTCTCATTCTCTGTTCTTGTCTCAGGGTGGCATTCTTTCCTCCAATCACTTTCACACTCCATTGATCTTCTCTCTCTGCTAAAGCCGCTCTGATCCTCATGTACCATGCGTCAGTGTGACCGCACAGGGTTGAACTCACAGGATGACGAGTAAACTGTCCCCTTTCTCCATGACAACATTATGAAAATATATTCATGTTGAGTTACATTGTTGTGTTTGGTGCCAAAACCCTGTGGCTCTGAGTCTCCTTGCATTAACAAATCAGTCATTTCATGAGGTGCATTAGAAATTGAGTAATACTTCAGTTGAACTCTGTTTATATCATTCTTTTTTAAACTCTTACTGGATGAGCCATTATCTGTGTATACTTAATCTAATGAAATGTATTAAAAGGTTCTCACTGTATTTTTGATCAAATAAATGCAGCCTTGGTGAGCATTAGAGACTTCTTTCATGAAAAAAAAAAAGAAAAAAAAAAAAAACCTTGTACCAATCCCAAACTTGGTAGTGTTTATGTAATATAAAAATATATTCACACACACATTAAAACATAACATAACACATGTTATGCTTTCACCAACGCTATCTCACGACCAAATCATTCGAATTCATACGAGTGATTAAAAGGTGGCTAATTCGTTCAAATTCGTACAACCTCACTCGTACGAATTCGTATGATTTGTCTAAACCCACGTGATGGGTAGGTTTAGGGGCGGGGTCAGGGGTAGGTCATTCATACGAATTCATACGAATTTGGCAACTCGTAAAATATGTACGATTTAGCAAAAATCGTTCGAATTCGTACGAGTGAGGTCCTTTAAAATTAGCCACTTCGTAAAATTTGTACGAATTGCCGTGAGATCGGGTTGATCATACTCTGTTTATACTGTACTTGAAGTCCATTAAAAACTGGTGGATTATATAGACTGGCTTCAAGTAAAGTGTTGCTGAGCTTTGCTTTTGTGGACTTGCTTTTTGCTGAGATTTATGACAGCCCAATATTTTACGATCCAGCTGTGTCATTTTATAACTATCAAAAGTTTATTTTACGCTGCCACTGAACAAACACCCTCTCCAACTTTAAATGAGAAGTGGATCTAGTGTGATGATTTTAGATGAGGCTGATGCAGAGCGCTCCTGACTTTATGAATGCATTTGCATCTCAATCATCCGTGGATGCGAGGACATTTCTGTGGATTGTGTCCCTGTCCATCAATATGCCGCTAGTCAGCCGGAGAGAAAGAAGAAAAAATTAACTCTGCGTCTATTTCGGGAGGGAGAGCTAGATAGAGAGGAAGAGCGAGGGAAAAATAGTGAGCAAGGACAACAAGAGATTTAATTAGATAATGACATGTTGCTGTGGTATCTCTGCTGTCAAAAAGCCTGTCTTTTGTTGGACGTGGGCAAATAGCAGCTGTGGATGTGGAGCTCCACTGTGTTTTACATGCCGTCCTGGAGCTCTGCCAGAGACCATTAGATTTCCCTCTGTGTGCTCGGCATTAAGCAGAGAAGTCCAGACTCAGGATGAGGAGAAGCTCTCTGAAGAGGAAGGTCACAGTCGTCAGTCATTGAGCCGCTGTCTGATTAGTAATCACAGGGCACCTTCTCTGCACTTCCCTCTCTATAGTCTCTCTCTCTCTCTCTCTCTCTCTCTTTCTGTGTGTGTGCCACAGATGCTCTAATTGTCCAGCCTGTTTAATCAGAGCTTGATTCTTTGGCTGGATCAACCTCATCCAACCAGTCCGCCTTCAAAGGACACACACAGGTGGCTGGAATTATTAAGGCATTACAGAAGTAATTTGAGGATAATATAAAGACCTTCCGACCTTTAGATGTGCATGCAATATGGTGATTAAGAAAGTAAAGAAAAGCCACTGCTCTCTGTCCCTGATGTATGGTTTCGTAAAGTCAACACTTTGGGAAATGAACTTTTCTCTCATCTAGTTTAGTATTTCCTTTTGTTTTTCCCCCTCTTTTATAAAAGTTGATAGGTACAGTGCTGTTCAAAGTTTTGGGTTTGATCATTTTTTTGATGTTTTTGCAAGAAGTCTGTTATGCTAGCGCTATATCACGTCCAATTCATATGAATTCGTTCGAGGTGGCTAATTCGTACGAATTCGTATGACCTCACTCACTGCTTTGTCTAAACCCCAGTGATGGTAGGTTTAGGTCAGGAGTAGGTCATTCATACAAATTGGACAACTCGTAAAATATGTATGATTTAGCAAAAATCTAATGATTTCGTACGAGTGAGGTTGTATGAATTCGTACGAATTAGCCACCTCGTAAAATACGTACGAATTGCCGTGAGATCGGACTGGTTATGCTTAACAAGTCTACATTTATTTGATCAAAAAACAAACAAACAAACAAAAGAGTAACAATAGTAAGCGATTTCTGAGAAACACTGTTGAACACTGTTGATATTTGAAATCAACCTAAACAAACACGCCCTTCCCTTCATTGCTCCGCTCCGCCCCCAAAATGCATAGCTAAATCAACTTTATCATAAAGCGAAGCAGAATAATTGTCATGAACTGCTCGGAGACACAAAGGCTGAGGATCCAAAAAGCAGTAGTTTATTATGGGTAATCCAAAATCATAGTACAAAAACAGGCAAAACGTGTGATGTGACGTTCGGCACTGAGGATTCGAAGCTTGTATCAAAAATACGAAACATCTCACATTGAAGCACACTAGCCATGTGATCTGTGCAACGCTATCTCACGACCAAATTTGTACGTATTTTACGAGGTGGCTAATTCATACGAATTCATATGGCCTAATTCGTTCGAATCGTACTATTTTTGCTAAATCGTACATATTTTACGAGTTGCCCAATTCATATAAATTCGTACAAATTAAAGACTATTATTTATAGATTAAATATTTGTAATGCCTATATGGTTTTAGTAACACAAACTGAATTATTATTTGAAACGATCAAAAATGGCTGGGTCGTATAGGACGCAAAAGGCAGATTTTCCACCTTTTGACCACAAGATGTCGTTAGTGTACACCATGTTGAAAAGCATTTTATGATACAGTTGAAGGGGAAAAGCCTCAGTGCTTCGAAGGGGAAAGCCTCAGTGCCTTGCATCCTCAGTGCTTCGATGAATTTCACCATCACTACAAAACACAGACAAACAATCCAAACAGATACTAGGGCAGGAACTCAGGTAAACAGGGTAATCCAAGAGACAGGCAAACAGGGCAAATCCAGAAAACAGGCAACAGGGTCAAGACCAGAGAACAGATAATCAAAGGAGCGCTCAGAAATGCAGTTGTGACGCATACAAGACTTCACAAAGAATGACTGAGCGTACAGGGTTTAAACAGGCAAACATAAATGAGATAATGACGAAGAGGTGGCAGTAATCAGAACATGATGAGTCCAGGCTAACACAGTCTCACCCCAAAACGTCACATACTGACGCGTCTTGACCATACGGCAACATACGACGAAAAGGGTACCCCTAAAACGTCCATATGTGACGTTTTGGGTTATGGGTAGGTTTACAGTAGGTATGCGTTAGGGTACCGCTAAGAGGCGCTGCTGGTGCGCTTATGTCTTCGTCTCATATGGACGTTTTAGGGGTACCCTTTTCGTCGTATGTTGCCGTATGGTCAAGACGCGTCAGTATGTGACGTTTGGGGGGAGACCGGGCTGTCCAGGCAGTGGGTTATGGGAAATGTAGTTCATAATGATATGACAGTGGACTAGGGAGGAGTGTCCTCTGGTGGACATCAAGAGCACTCCAGTTGGTGATCATAACAATAATGCTTTGAGAATCATAAAGACAAAATTTAAAGACGGGTCCTACAGCTCTTGCCTGATCATAGTCCTTATTTTTCCAGTGATATTTTTCTTTTGTAATGTCTTTCAGCTGTCTCTGAATGGCTACAAGTGTGGTTACTGCTGATTGGCTACAAGTGTGTTGTGGTGCTTGGTCCGATTCACTTTTTCTATTTTAATGTATTTTAATATGCAATTTATTTCTATGATGGCAAAGCTGAATTTTCAGCATCATTACTCTTCAGTGTTACATGATCCTTCAGAAATCATTCTGATATGCTGATTTGCTGCTCAAGAAACATTTTGTATTATTATCAATGTTGAAATCAGTTGTGTGTTGCTCAATATTTTTGTGCCGTGATACTTTTTTTTCTGGATTCTTTGATGAATAGAAAGTTCAGACTTTTGAACAATAGTGTGTGTATGCATGCCATTGAACACATGAACAAAGTTTACTCCTGGCATCTGATATTATCTTTGTTTTCACATGAGTCACTGTGCTAGATTTTCTGTCCCACTTCTTTTTAAAAGTACAAGAAATAAATAAATAATGCCACAAGAAAATTAATGAGATCATTAATGAAAGCATAACACCCATGTGAAGGCTGAATATACAGTACACAGGAAGAGAAATGTCTTATACAAGCAGTGGTGGAAAGAGTACTGAAAAAACACAGGCTACTCAAGTAAAAGTACCATTAAATTCCAAAAAATGTAGTGTGAGTAGAGTAAAAAGTACTTGTCCAAAAAAACTACTCGATCGGAGTAAAAAAGTAGCTTATTTAAAAGTACTCATGAGTAGTGAGTAGTGAGTACTGAGATGCGGATTCTACTCCCTTATAATAAACACTGTGCAATTAATAAAGTAAAAAAAAACAAACATTGTACATACTGTAATTCACATTATCTTTTGTTCTTTGTCAGAAAGATTGAAGAATATATATCATCCATCTTTTTAAAATGCATCAAAACAGCACACTCATCACCATTTAAATCAAATTGTGAAAATCAAAAACAAAACAAAAAAAAAAACATTTACAATTAGGTGCAAGGCCACTGAGCCTGAGCATGCTTGTTGCACATAAAATATCAATGTTCATAACTGTGCAAAGAATTCAAAAAACCTTTAGAAACTCATACGATAATTCAGCATCACACACACCATGAGATTGTCAGGGTCCTGCCCTGACAGTCTTGCCTGTTTTGTCACTCTTTAATGTTTCCTTGTTTGCCATGTGCTCCTCTTGTCCCGCCTCCTTGTTTCCCGTTACCACGCCCCCTTGCTTAGTCCACGTCTAGTCCTCGTTTCACTAATTGTGCTCACCTGATCCTCATGTGCTCTGGTCCCTTTATATTGTGCCTCGTTCCGTCATGTCTTTGCTGGTTTGTTTTGTGTGCTTTGTGGTATAGTTTTGTTTGCTTGCCTTTGTATGGTTAAACCGTTCCTGTTCTAGTCGAGTATTTGATCGTTTCTAGCAGTAGTGTATCCTTTTGCGTTTTCCTTCAAATCTTGTTCTAGTTAGGTTTTGTTTTTTCTCTTTTAGTTTTATTTCTTCTCTAGGTTATCTTCTCCAGTTTCTAGTTCCCTATAAGTTTGTTCTTTTGTTTTATTTATTTCTTTGATTGCAAGTTCCATTCGTTTTATTTCTAGCTCTTTTCTTTTTCCTCTCTAGTCTTTGTTCTGTTTTAGTTTTAATTATTTATTTGCTTATTTAATTATACTCTTGTGCCTTGTCTGTTTATCTTGGATTTTCTTGTTCATTGTGAGTCTTGTGTTTGTTCCTGCCCTGCCTTGCATCCTGAGATTTACTGGCCATTGACCCCCACTGTCTGACAGACTGTAACACCTTTCACATTGAAGAGATCATCAAGCCTCCGGTTTCTTGCATTCCTTTGTGTTCCACACCATCATCCCACTTGGTGCTGCCTCTTTCTCTGCAGTCTTCAAGCTCTTCGTCACCCCAGTTCTGGTTTCAGTGATCATCCATCCTGCCTGTCGTCGTATCATCTGCCCTGCCCTACAGTTTGAACTGTTTCACACTTCACTCTCCTTGTTGTGCCCTGTCTACAGTATTGTTAGTAAAACTTCCCTTCACGTTCGTTCTGCGTCTGGGTCCTCTCTCTCGCAGAACCTGACAGAGATGGGTTAAATAGAGAGATTAAAAAAAATACCCAATTTCTCTTCAAAACGGTTCCAGTTTTTGTGTTCTGATAAAGAAATGAGAATAACTAATCAGTTTACCTCACCTAATGCACTGAAAAAGGCTAAGATAGTGAGCTAACACTAATTACACTGTAATTCCATGCTATTAAATGTGTTACAATTTAAATGTAAATGCACATTGTTCTAGAAGGGTGGCATCATCCCTTCCCTTTTACACAGCTACATTTACTCAAATTGTAATGCTGATAATATAATTTGTAAGGAAAATTGTGCAGTATATCTGGGGAAACTTTTACAAAAGAAACACACACAAACAAATCCATATCTCTTTCCAGTCTCTGTGAAGCCGTTTTATCAGCATCATCCACAACAAATGTTGCACTTGAAAAATGTTTTTGCGCAAGTGCACTTCCTAAATGAAGGCGGATTGAATGAAATGGATCAATCAAAAAACGTTGTTTATTAACGAGCTGTAGTCACGCACTGACAGAAATGCAGTTCAAGTTAATGCCATGGTTCATAAGATGCACTGTATACTGAATCTGCTCCTCCAATTTCAGTACAGAGGGTGTTTTTCCACGGTTTTAGGGCCCTTTCACATCTACCTTGTTTGGTCCGGATTTTCGGACTTTTCAGTTTGATCCGAATCAGAATGACAGGTGTGAAACCTCCCCCGGACCACAGTCCGGACCAAATAGATGAAATTTGGTCAGACGAAAAGAGGTAGTCTCGGTCCGGATCAAACTGAACAAAGGTTTGGTTCGTTTCTAGTGTGAAAGCAGTTTCTGTATGGTTCGGACTTTCAGACCATTTACAGGAAGTTTTGGTGGTTCTCGCAGGACTGCTTGCAGTCTTTATATTATTAAAACCAAATATAACGTTTTCTAAACACAAAGAAAAAGTCAATTAAAAATCTAGACAAATCTTTCCAAAATTTTCTTACATGAGCGCAATGCCAAAATAAAAAGGTTTCAGCCAATGTACTGCAAAAAGAACAGTTCAGATCAATATCCTTTTTAACTTTAACAAGAAAATTATTTACTGGGTAGTACCTGTGTAAGATTTTGAAACTTATTTCCTTTATTTTATTTACCAATAAATATATGTTTGGTAAAGTCCAGATGGCCTTCCATAACAAACCTTCAACCAGTCTATTCCAATAAACAATACAGTTTGGCCTGGTGACAATGTCTTTTTGAAATAATTAACAAATAGTTTTATTAATATTTACGACTCCGGGGGCAAAACAAATTTTTCCAATTGCAGTATCAAATAAATCAAAGGAAGAAAGGGGCGCAATACTGGTTTGGGTATTAGCTCTGAATAATGCCAAGACCCCTGTGGGAATAGCATCCATGACAATAGAAAGTTACCCGCCGAAATTGACAACACACTGACGTACGTCCGTTTACCAACCAAACAATGTTAAGATGCAGCTCACATAGATGATGACGACAGGACGCAAGAATGTAATGTAAAGTTCTGAAGTGCTCTCGCATAATATTGCAATGTGAAACCAAACCAAAACTTACCGAATGTATAAAATGTATCAAAACATAAACTTTAGTTCGGACCTTGGTGCGGACTTTCAGGTGTGAAGTGTCCCCAACGCACCTTCACAGAGTGCAGCACGCGCAACGATCTGCCGACTTCTCCAAGTGACTCCTGCATGTCGAGCGCGAGGGAGAGACAGCAGTGCACAGATCGCGACGCCAGTCTCTCTATATGTGATTGTGAAGTAAATGGGGGCGAGAATTCACAGCATTATGAACTCATCACTTGAGGGAGTTAACACTGTACGCAATACGCCCCCAACCTCACACCAAATGTCAGGCTCTGTAGATAGGCTAGGCTATAAAATATCATAGTAAGCAGAAATGTGAAATTTACCTTAGCATATTAGAGGAAGACGCTGATATCTAGACTGAATTGATGCTTGAAGAATGCACTTCCACAGTAGCCACGAGTAACAGGTTCAAGTTTTCTATGCAGACTGTTTTCAACAACAGTCACGAGACCGATTGCTCAATCCAATCACGTTGATGGATAAAAATAAAATTTTAAAACAAGCATGTAACAAAACAACCACAAACGTAAAAGTAAGCTACCGACACAATGTACTCAAGTAAAAGTAAAATTACAAAATTTTTAAACTACTCAAAAAAGTACAATTTCTGAAAAAAAAAAAAACCCTACTTAATTACAGTAATTTAAGTATTTGTAATTCGTTACTTCACACCACTGTGTATAAGCAGCTTTGTTTATGTCGTGCTGAATAATGACAACTATACAGATGGCAATTCAGCTCTATTGTCATTGCATTTCGTTAGCTTTGTTTGTTAACACACACCAGCCAAAAATATTTGGAATTGAGCAGATGTCACTGGGTGCATTTTATTCTTAATGCATGTTAAAGGGAAAGATTAGTGTATGTGGAGAGTTCACATTAAAAAATTACATAGCCAACAGAGACAAAATTTGGGACCAAATGTGCATTAAGAGGGTAGAGTGAGATTTCATGCCGACTTTGCACACCACCAATGCCTTCGATGGCTGTGGCTTTTCACATTTTATCCGTCTGCATTTGTCTTGTGAAGTTGTAAATATTAGATTAATGCCTTTGGTTGTATATATGAGCAATAGCCATATGCCATTGTTACCACCGATAATCACAGCTGTGCTGATTTACAGCCATAACGCATGGCTACAAGTCTGATATCGCTTTTGTACAACAGCTCGACGTAGTGAATTAATAAACAACACTGCAGTGATATTGTGTCCAGTGAATCTGACCGACAGTTTATGAAAAAGATGTAATTCATGAATTGTTGAGGTTTAAACTCTTTATTTCAAACACACATCCAGTCAAAAAGAGCAATGAGATCAAATCAAAGGAAATGTTTGTTTTGTTTTATTTTATTAATAAGCGTGTTTTATCTGTTGTTGCTATGTGGAAATGTTTGCGGTAGGGAGATTTTGCATGTGCAAAGTAAACGTGTCTGCCCAGGGAGCTGATTTTTCTTTGTTGCTGTGTTATGGAAGGGTAATATATCAAAGTGTCCTGTATCCTACGTGCCAGACAGGTGCTGATTGTAGTTGAAACACAAGTCCCTGCAAGGCATTAAAAGCAGTATGAAAATTCCTTCTGCATTATTCATGCAAGTATTTTAATGCTCTCTCGCTCTCTCTCTCTCGTTTTCACTTTTCTTTCCCTCCACATAATTTTTTCTATACCTCTTTATAGACAAAATATATTTTCCATTTTAGCAGGATATAAAGCTCCTGCTTCAAGATTCTTTTTTTCATAACCAATGTTATCATCCTCATTGACAGATGTTGCAGGCCTAAGCATATAGAAATAAGCATAATCAGGGCTCAATAAGGATTGTTGTTTTTTTCCGCAAGAGATTTGTAATTACCTTGCTGATATTTTGTATTGCCTCTCTCAATTTTTAGCACATTTATTAACTGTCATGATTCGGGTGCTGTGTCTTGTGTTTTGTAAGGACTTTTATGTTGAAGTGTATTCCCAGTTCCCATTGTTTCTGTTGACTTCCTGTGTTTGGTTCCTGTTTTGTCTATTTTGTCACCATAGTTACCCTCATTATGTCACATGACAACAATCAACACAGTGTGGTGTTTCCTTACTGAATGAATCCGCATTTTTTAACCAGTCGGTCTATTGAATAATTCAACGACTCACAAGTGTTAGGGGTTGTTGTGAGGGAGTGATGGTGGAGCCTGGTGTATCTGTGACAACAACAGGTGTTTTCGACTTGAAGTGGCGCTTCACAGACCGATTGGTGTATGATATCAATGTACCGCAAGAGCAATTAGAGAGCAGACGAATCCGTATGCTATTGAATCACTCTCACAGTACTTTGATGTCATGAATCAATCAGTCTGCGCAGCGCCATTTCAAGTCAAACGTAAAGGCTAGGACTGCGTCCGAAATCGCATACTCTCTTGAATAGGTATTTATTTTGAATAAGTAGTTACTTCACGACTGCTAAAAAAGTATGTTCTATATAGTATGAATGCGCGTAGTATAATTGTAATCCATACTATTGTAGCTACTACATTTGATGGATTTCAGATGCAGCCTTGCTTTGTACCTAAATGAATGAATCGTCCGTTTTTGAACGGATCATTTGACTGAATGATTCAAGGACTCATTCGTTAAGACAATGATTTGCCACCACCTACTGGTGCTTTTAGGCCCTGTTTCAACTGGCATCCTAAGCACTCGCGGTCTTCCTAGGAGTCCACACTTCGAATTGCCGCCTCTGCAATTGTTTATATTCTGTGACAGGGTTATTACTTTTAAACTTTCATTTCCATAATGATCCCTGATCTGATGTGTGACAGTGACACTGTTATCTGATCAAATCATCTATATCTGAAGGTAAAGCTGTAAAATTAGGAGTATTCATAAGCTGACTACACACTGTACTCTCAGAGGTGTCTATACTTAAGGTACAAGTTTATGTAGCAGATTATTTTAACAGGCTTGACATGAAAGAGCAGAACTGAAAGAAACTGTTGAGCAGTGACTGTAAACCTTGTTTGATTGCTCATTCAGTGGTCTCCTCAGTGATGGATGTTCCTCAAGGTCTCATATACAGTTCACATTGTGACTGACAGTCTTCTATATTCAATTATGTGCTCAGGTTTTCAATCCCTGCCATCTGTGACCCTTGTTAATCTTGTCCGGAGAGACAAGTTCCCCCATGGGATTTCATTCAGAGCAAGTTTGATAACGTGTTCTGTCACTGGTGGGCTTTAGTTGTTCTGTTAGCAGAGAAGAGGAAGCATAAATTAAGCTAATTTATACAGTTCATTTAATGGAAACATGTCAAGCTTTCTTCTAGTACCACAAGAAAAAGGCCAACAAGATAAAGCTGTCACTGAAAGGGCTGTGATAGTCTAATCAGAAGTCCTTTTGTGCTTTTGTAACGTTATAGTCTCCCTGCTGTGGCCTTCCAAAGAAAAGCCTTTAAAACAATCTCAGACAGAAAATGAAAACGAATTAAATATATATAAAGGAAATCTTACAATCTGGCAGCAAGGACGGCCCTTTAGCGCTTTCACAAAGTCACCCTTTTGCACATATATCTGAAGGTAAAGCTGTATAATTTGGAGCATTCACAAGCCGACTACATACTGTACTCTCAGAGGTGCCTATACTTAAGGTCCAATTTTATGCAGATTATTTTTACCGGCTGGAGAAAGAGCAGAACTGAAAGACCTCATTTAGCCTTACATAAGTTACCGGCGCTGAGCTGAAAGTACTGTGATTTCAGCGAGACAATGTGACAGGGCCATGTTAACACAGGGTAGATGAGAACTGCTATGTGACACCACATTCCCACAGTCTTAAACTACCAGCTCTTAAAGTTAGTCAAAATGTCTTTCAGAGAACATGGGTCCTCAGCAAGCAAATTTTACTCTCCTCAGCTTTCGTTTGTGTCAAAATTAATAGTGCCGCAATAAAAAGAGGATGGGTGTTGCTGTAGGGCCAATTTTCTGGCACATAATTTGCAAGTTTATATTTAAATCTTATGAGTGTTGTGTCATTTTAGTAGTACTGGGTTACTAAGAGCAGAATATGATGAATATGGTGGGAGCTGCGCCGTCTGGTATATGCCCGGTAGCTTATTTTCCATAATTTGATAAAATACTGCTGCCATTATCAATAGAAAATGTACACAAGCATTGTCTGCTTGGCACTGGGGGTAATATAACAATCAATGAGCAAAGCTAACTTTTCTGAATAAGGCACTTGAATAAGACTTATTTGCATAGAAATACAGGTTTGTACTGAAAGCAATGAATTAAACCTGACATTTCTGTTGAAATTCATAAATCTTTGAGGTTGCAGAGACCCCTGCATATGTAAAATAATAATACCTATTCACACATTCACATATTTCCCCTTCATATTCTAATTATATGTGTGTGTGTGCATGTGTGTGTCCTAATCAAAATGCAGCAGACCGATGTTTTTGACTCTTTATCCCTCTGTTTTACCATGAGCTCTTTAAAATCAAGTTTTATAAAAACATATATAAAATCAACTAAATAATTAGTAGGATTGTATTTGTACAGTGTACTAATTAGAAACACTTTGAATTTATTATTATTATTATATTTGATTATACACCTAAGGTCTGTAGGACCCCAAACAGATGTAACATGTTTCATGGAGAATGACTGAAGCATGTTATGTTGTTTTTGTTTAAAATCTGTTCTCATAAGAGTAGAAAAAGTAATGATGCATCAGCCTGATACTTCAATTTTGTTTCAGGCACTTGGTAGCACGTAAACAGGATATACTTAATCTCAACTCTATATTATGGTATACCATTGTGGTTTCATTGATTTCGTATATCCTAGCATAATTTAAAAAAGTGAGCAGACTGTGGCTGGCCATTTTCTCTTCCTGTCGGTCTCTTCCTGTCAAAGTCGTCAATTCTTAGTCAGAGTAAGCACTGATGCCAATATTCAGACTAGAAAAGAGTAAATATAACACCCCATCTCTTTCGCTGCCAGGTTTGACTTGCACAGAAATGGAGCTCGGGAAAAAATTTGGGGAAGTGCTAAGTTTGAGTGACAGGTCATTAACTGGAACTGAAAAGCTTTCATGTCAGACACAGTCTAAAATGAGTTTAAATGCTGAAATGAAGGTTAATGACCACAGCCAACATGTCCAAATGCAATGCTTGCCCAACGACCAACCCACACGAATAAGGTTTAATTCTTTAGATCTGGAAGTTTCTATTTTATTTTTAATGCTGACTAGTACTTTTTTTTTTTTTTTGGCTCTCTGTCATTGGTCCATCTATTCAATAGCAAGGAAACACGAAGAAGCTGACAAGATCTGTAATGGTCTGTGTTAGTAAAACGGCACAGAGAGAGATTTTGACATCTCTAATTTGCTGAAATTTGCTTTTAAAATCAACTTATTTATACTACCATCAGTCAACAGCAGTTTACACTACAAGTTTGATTTTTACAGCAAAGTATGGAAATTGACATGTCTACAATGTTGATAAATCAAAATATTTATATTTGCACTTGTTCAAAGTTGCCACCCTTTTTCTTATTATTCCATAACAATATTTATAATATTTATTAAAATATATTTTTTAAGTAATATATTATTCAGTTTGTGTTATAGCATAGGTCTATCCATCCATCCATCCATCCATCCATCCATCCATCCATCTAAGTAGAACATGATGCTGACACAAAGTTCATTCCCAGGGAAAATGTAAACCTTGAATGCAATTTAAGTCATTTTGAACTAAAAACATCTGTTTATTGCATAATAGCGAATGCAATGTAAATCAATCTCCGTACAAACTAATTTCAAGCATTTAACCAGAAGCCTTAAGATCCAATGTTAGATAGATCCAAGATAATGATAAACAAATTCAGTCAAGTGTACTTTTGACTGGTAGTGTGGAAGATATTATTTAATCAGTTCATTAATTACAGGGGATGTTTGCTTGGTGCATCCCAGGGTGCCTTGCAATAAAACAAGGCACCCTGGGATGCGCCAAGGAAATGAGAGAGAGAGAGAGAGAGAGAGAGAGAGAGAGAGAGAGAGAGAGAGAGAGAGAGAGAGAGAGAGAGAGAGAGAGAGAGAGAGAGAGAGAGAGAGAGAGAGAGAGAGAGAGAGAGAGAGAGAGAGAGTATAGAGTAGAGTCTAGTACATTTTGGGGAGTTGGGAAACTAATATTATTATAATACTATTATTTAATTCATGTGACCTGAATTACCAGGCAGGTCTTTAACCACAAGGTCACCGTCTCACTTCTGCTTACCTTCACAAGACTGCACACAATTATATTTGTTTTGATAGGGCAGTATATAGAGAACAATGAATGAGGAGAAAAAGGAACAAGACAGAGGAATGACCACGAACCAGAGCTTGAACTTAGGGCGCCCGAGGTGCAGACACGGCGTATGGCGCAGCGCTGCCCACAAGGCTATGGCTCTGACACAGCAGACTTTGATTGAATATTTGCCATGCTAAGCTTCGCCCAGGGCAGAATCTTGCATATGTCAAACTAGTTCAGCACTAATTGTGTTTGTGCATATAAAAAATTCTAATCAGAATCAAATTATTCAGCACTTCACGATACTGCTCAGCTATCTTGCTTGGAGGTGAGACTCCAACACATTTTAATACAAGCTCGCATGATAAGTTTTACAATGACAACGTCTCACACCCCTGCTGTTAGAATAATCAACTATACGTTGCAATGTTTATTTCACACCAACGTGATAGAAATGCAGAACAAACACAGTAAATCAGCACAAGATTCTGCTTGCAAAACATGGGGGATCTGAGAATGTTTTTATGCTGCTACAGGGCAGCATTTCGGTGTTGCAGTTTTATGATGGAAAGGACATCATAACTTGAGAGCATGGCTTTATCCTGCCAGTTTATTGTGGAGCAGGACTGTCTGTTACTTTTATACATCTGAGTAACCAGCCTGCGTTGCCCATATTGTTCACACAGGCATGGTCAGAGAATTGATTTTTTTGGTCTTTTTTTTTTGTCTCTCACTCTCACTGCACATCACTCAAACTGTTGTCTCCGCCTGGCAGGAAACACCTGCTCTCCAAAAGTTTAGGCCTAATAGCAGAACAAACAAAGTTTTCACCGCCTACCTTTTTCTACAAAATAGCCAGGAGAGTAGGCTGAAGGTATTACATGTCTGCTGGCTTTTTTTGTAGCATCATGTGCCACACATAGATATTCTACAGATAAAGTTGAAACCTCATTATGCTGTTAAATACTGGAATACCAGTTTTAGCTTGTTTATTTAATGTATTGTATTTTTATTTGAAAAAAATTCCTATATGGTTACACTTTATTTCGATTGTCCACTTTAGACATTCTAGTAACTTTTCAACTACATGTCAACTAACTCTCATTAGAGTATTAGTAGACTGTCAGTAGACTTTCAGTAGACTATTAGGTTATGGTTAGGTGTTAGGGTTCGGGTTAGTAGAATAAGTTGACTTGTAGTTGCCAAGTTACTTCTAGTCAGTAGAATGTCTGTTGGGGGACCAACACAATGAAGTGTTAGTAAATATTAAGCAGACAGTCTACTAATCCTCTAATGACAGTTAGTTGACATGTAGTTGCAAAGTTACTTATAGTTAGTAGAATGTTTAAAGTGGACTATCGAAATAAAGTGTTACCATTTCTATATATATATACATACACACACTGAAAAATATTATGATCATCTGCCTAATATGCTGTTCATCCCCCGTGCACTGCCAAAACTGTGCCAGCATGGCAAGGCATGGACTCTACAAGACCCATGAATATTTCCTGTGGTATCTGGCACCAAGATTATATTATTTTGAAGGTATTATATGTGTAATACTTGTACACACACAAGCACGCACGCACGCACGCACGCACACACACACACACGCGTGCGCACACTAGGGTTGAGCAGTGTCTGCAGCTAAATCCATTAAGGATTCAAATGTCTACTTACAAAGTTAAGTTTAGTTCGGGGTCACCTTTCCAAGATTCATTTTGCGAGAACGATTGCATTATCTCTTACCTTTGCCCATGTTTTCAGATATGTTTTATTAATTAGATACTTCTAAATAAAGCGATTCAGATTTCAGATCTCCCTCTCTTCATAAAACATTACCTATGTGCTCTAATTAACCATGTGTAATTTCTCAAACTGTAATCGCTCCTCAGTGCTTTAAGCAGACCAATTAGTGTGGAAGAAAACACAGCTATTTATCCATGCCTAAGAAGTACTAAATTATGCAGCTCTAAAGGAATTACATGAACATCTCTCAGAGAAAACATAGCAGAATAGTGCAATGGCTCCACAACCTGGTTTCCATGGACACGTTCCCACATAAAGCAGCTTGCATTGTTCAGATGTTATACTCTGTCCCGTTTTATCTTGAACATAATACTAGCATAAAAACAAAACAAACAGAAATAGGCAAAAGCTACCTCACACTTAATAAGACAAGTTCTGAACTTTTAAGGGAACCTCAATGACAAAGATGGTTAGATGTTTTCTACACACCTTCTTAGTTCTCGAAAGTCTATTTCACAGTTGTTTTGGCAGCAGACTGTTTGAAAGGGTGTTTTGTCTGGCCTGAAATTGGCCGGTAGAATGGACTCCGGCCAGTCAACTGAAGCAAACTGCTCAACCGCAAGTCTGTGCCTTCACAGCAGACAAACAACAAATCATTCCGTTTTAGTTTTTTATTTCCTGAACTTAAATGAACACTTATTCAATGAACTTATAATATATAACATTTACATTGACACATGATATTTCCAGAATTCCCTCCGTAACACTTCACATTTGGTGTATTTTCGTTGAAATAACTGTTTCTTAGTTTTTCTTTCTAATCAGTTATGTACATTAGGGTTTTTATGTTACCTCTAATGTTGTTAAATTAATGTTTATTGTATTTTTTTTTTATGTTGTGTGTTCCCATGATGAAACACTGAAACAAATGTTCAGTGTTTGTGTGAATGAGACTACACGCCTTCTATATATTAGTATTAACATTCTCTGTTTGTGGAAAAGCTGCTTGTGATGAGCTTTCAGCATGTGACTCTCACCACTACTGTGTTGTCAGTGTATTACAAAGGTACAAAACAGATATTAGTAGTTCAATAGATTGGTAAATTAACATTGTACCAGTTAACAAAATAGTTTTTCACTGTAAATTTAAGTTAAATCTGTAAAACCTAAAATTTCGCTACCATATTTTTTTTACGGTAAATTATATATATTAATTATTTGTTAAAATGTGTGATACTGGCATATTTAAATGTTTTTTTATGCCAGACTAAACTGTTGTGACTGCAAGAAATGTACTTACTAGATTCACTGAGGCATGACATATACTGTAGCTCACAAATATTTTCTAAAAAAGCTTTGCTAACGTTCTTATTACGTTATGTAAACGTTATTTCTGAATGTGCTCTGAATGTTCAAAACGTTCAGTTTATTAAATGTTTGGAAAGCATTATATGAACATTAAGGGAACATTCCATAATTTTGCAGACATCATGTGAGCGTTATTTTTGAATGTCCTCTAAACATTATGAAACAAGTAGAAACATTTTAAAAATGTTAGACTAACATCCATCTGAAATGTTTCAGAAAAAAAAAGTTCCATGAATGATGAATAAATAAGGTTTTTATGCTAAAGTTTTGAGAACATTATTAAAGTCCATAACTTTGAACGAACATTCTATTAACGTTATTACCTAGTAGTGGCATGAATCTCTAGATGGCGCTGGCTGATAGTTCTACCTCATTGGGTAGTGATCATCACATCTTTATCTAAATAGCACAGCTGATTGGTTGCTGTTGCATCAGCGGCCAATGAGCTGTGGCAAAAAAAAAATCAGAAACCCTCCATCTTCCCCAGCTCCACCTGTATAGATCTGCTACGGGGGATAATTAATGTATGTTATGTTACTAATTCAGCAGCAGCAGCAAGTCTTAAATACTCTCACCAATGTCTGTGAATGTATTGGGAGTAGCAAGTCTCCTTGCTCTGCAGCAGCAGCAATAGATATGTTCTACCAAGACCAAATACATTAACATTGCCATATCCATTACCATTACCATGCCGATATCTATTACCATACCAATCTTCAGAGAGTTGCCATAACAGAACTGGAATAATGTTCATAAATTTGAATGAACCTTGCTAGAAGATTAGCCAAAGTATAAGAAAGTTCCCTGTTAGCTGTGAATAATAAACAATAAATGAAATTCAGTTGAATGCTTGAAATCTGCACCTATCCATACAATTTAATAATAATAATAAAAAAAAGATAGTTTCAGACGAATGAAATATTGACACCATAATAAATATGTTTAATGTGGATGTTGCAGTGACCCTGCTTATTCAGTGTCTCTTTTCCTGTAGAGGTACAATATGCTTGAATTGGCAAGCTGCATCAAAACTGCATTTCAAATATCTTACTAAGCAAAACAGGCCCTGTATAATGCACAGCATCATTTTGTGGACTTGTTTTTTGTGAAGTCATCAGTTAGCATGTTTATGTAGAGCAGCGGTCCGGTCCGGTCTGCCAAATAAACAACATCCCACACAATCATAAGCTCAGATGGAGGACATAAATTTTCTCCCCCAAAAGAATCACATCTTCACTCCTTCAGAAAATGTTTTGCAATTTGCAAACGTGAGCTTGGAGCATTTCGTATAACAGTTCTGGCACGGCCAGGCCGTACAGCTTGACTCAGTCTTGTGATATGAGAAATGTTTTAAATCACAGGGTTGGTGGCCTCTCTCTCAGCATGGCTCACAGAAGTCAAGGCTGAGGTCAGCGTTAGATTGTGTTATTGTGTGCATACTTGTTTCTTGGACAAAAACGTTGTATTCACCAAACGGTGGGAGAGAGAGACTGGGCATTCACATCCAAGATCTTTTTACAGAGATAGATATTTAAAAGGATAGGTCAATAAAAAAATATATATATTTTAAAAGAAATTCTGCCATCATTTACTCCCTTATGCCATTCACACTTACCCTTATGTCATTCCAAACCGGATCAACTGATTTTCTTCCGTGGAATACAAAAGATATATATATTTTTTGGAGGATAATGGGGGCATGAGGGTGAGTAAATGATGACAGAATTTTAAGTTTTGGCTGAACTATAACCTTGAATGACAACATTGAGTGCAGTGGTTAAATAAACCTGGTCATAGACCTTAGTCAGGTTAGACAACATTAAATATAACACAGATGAAAATGAAGCTGTGAGTGATAGACTTACAGTCTTTACAATGGCACACACTGTATAAAGGTTCTGGATCATGTAACTCACAACTTTTTGAGTTTTTGTCTACTCATCCATCCATCCATCCATCCATCCATCCATCCATCCATCCATCCATCCATCCATCCATCCATCCATCCATCCAATTATCCATCCATCCATCCAATTATCCATCCATCCATCCATCCATCCATCCATCCATCCATCCATCCATCCATCCATCCATCCATCCATCCATCCATCCATCCATCCATCCATCCATCCATCCATCCATCCATCATTTAATTCCTAGTATTCATGTCTTTTTACGTCTCAGACTTTCATTTCACCTTATTGCAGTTCATGACATTTGATTGCCATCTTCATTTTACAGATGTATTAAAACACATCTTCATTTTTTTTGTCTCCTTTGCCTCAAAGCTGCTATAATTTGTTGATATATTCATACCCTTTCTGAGAAAGACATTGAATGAATGCGTTTGGCTAAAGGTGACAGATTCTGCATGAATAAATACACGTCTAAGTATGACATTTGCAGAGTAGATTCATATACTTCCTGACATGAATAGCAGGGCCCTCTTGCTCTACTGCCACTCACAAAGTTTGCTGTGGCAGAAGGTTATAGAACTCCCCTGTCAGTTTCACTCACAGACTTTCCCCCAACTCCACACGCTGTTGTCTATTCCTCCTGGCGAAGCTTTCATGGCACATTTTGTCCATTGTTTACCGAGCAATTAAACTGGTCTTGCTGCACTAACAGGTGCTGTGGCTTTCAGGGAATGCTATCTGTGAATGCTAACTTCTGCAGTGTTATTGCTGCCTACCTGGATCCTTCCAGTGTTATTTTAGTATAATTTATATACTATTATAGTATTTGTTCAAATTTAATTAATGAATTCAGTTTTAATAGTTTCATTTTTAATCATTTAATAATTTCATTTGTTTTTAATTTCATTTAATTTTTTATAACTTTAAGTTTTTCTTCTAATATTTTTACTTCATACAATACAAATACTAAACTTTTATTTTTTGATTTTCAGTTTTGATTTTAATTTTAGTTTAAATTTGAGTAATTTTGTTATGTTCTTGTGTAATTAAATTTTTTTTCAAATATATTTTTATTTTCATTTTCGTTGTAGAAATTTTAGAACTCCATCTTAAACTGTTATTTCAGTTAATTGACAAGGCAACATTTTTAATTTTCATTTCAGTTTTTAAGTTTAAGTTTCTCCTCATTTTATTTATTTTATATATATATATATATATATATATATATATATATATATATATATATATATATATATATATATATATATATATACATTTTATTTAAAAAAAATAAAGCTAAATAGAAATATTAGAAAACTAATAAAAATGACAAAAGCTAATGTGGCGAGGCGGTGCAATTTGAGACACAAGCCCAAGTTGTTTACTAATAAGAAAGTCCGACTACGCCACCCTAGGAGTTAACCCCAGGGAAAATACTCAAACATTGAGCAAAGCACACAGGTTCGGTTCCCTCATATAAATAGACAAGAGAGGTGAGTACAAAAATACAAATGTTTATTGATACAATAATTAAAATGTTAGACACTAAAAACGACCAGACACTGAAACCCACTTCAAACTAAACAATAAGAAAAACATGCAAAAACAGAAACTAAATACCGGCAGGCCTGAGGCTCCCAACGGCAGGAAGCAGCGTGGAGTTTGATTTTACGGAGCACACTTCCACACGCACACACACCCCCGTGTCACTTAATCACACAATCACACACTCAACAGTGTACACTGCACACGATAAAAGACCACCACCAGGAGGAGGAAGAGCAATCCACCCGTGGGACCCCAGCGCCTGCAAAATAAAGATAAAAAACTATAACAAATGTTCATAAAAATGACCAGATGGACATCAATAAAGCAAATCTTCACAATAATAAATGTCAATGACAAAAATAAAAAAAAAGAACCATTCAAGCGCAGAAAAGTCAATTAGTTGGTCACCTGATTAATACAAGACAATTTTAACTCAGTAGAGGTTCACACACACACACACAAGTAGAATTGTACTGATAGATGGTTGATCACATGAACCAAACAATTAAATGGCTTGATTAAATATTCCACGCAGTTAAATGGCTTTACAATAGTAAAGATGAAATAAAAAGAAAATAAAAATCAAGTTAACTAAACAAACTATACTTCCAAAAGATTAGAAGTAAGTTAACAGGAAACAAACAAAAAGAGGTTTCAAATCAAACAAAGACACAGAGGGCAGCTAGCTCCCCTACAAGTGGAAGGAACCAACTAGTCCCCCACACAATCCAGGAATATGAAGCAGGTCAAATATAACGCCACGATAAGAACCAAACGAGCAGTCCCCTTCTCTTTAGTGATGATCGCGTCAGTGCGGCCGTATTAACCGCAGCACTTTAATAGTGTGAAGACAGTAGCAACAATCACGGCATAGAACGAGAGGGAGAATCCATCAGGAGATCACGCTAGATAGCACGCTTAGACACGGATTGGTCAGTCATGCCCACCGGTTACACAATAGAATACAGGGAATCACGCCTGTGAGGTGAACAGTCATCAGACCCACTAAGCAGCACGAAGGGCACCGCACCAAAGCTGCACTACAACCACCGTCGACACTAGCAAACCAAACGGGGAAATCGGACGTGACGCCTCCCAGGTAACAGCCAATCAGACTTAAATGCAAGGTACTACTTGCTGATAGGATTACACGGCTGTCAATCACCTGATGCCGTCACACTAACATAAGGATGTAGTGTAACAAAGTCCAGTTCCAGCAATGCACTAATATTTTGTTGGTAGTACCAGTTTATAACAATTATTAGTTAACACTAAGTTGTTAACACTTTGGAAAAAATAATAATTCGTCGTTACACTACATCCTTATGCATCGCTTTCTGTCAGGACTTTTACGTGCTTTTCCCAAACCACTGAAGTGACGTCGGTGTCCGGGCTAGCAGTAGCATGAGCTGTCAAGCAAGTGTTATTTAAATAAACTCCTGATGTACTTACAAACTTTCCAATGCCTCGTTTTATGAGTACAGAACCTATTTGTACTACTGTAGAAGTCTGGTACCATTCTGGGCATTATTAGTGGGGTAATTTACGAGATACATCCTTGGATCCATTAGTAACTGCACTAACCCATCCGGCTGATTTCTCTAAATAAGCTCTAACTTTAATAATGTTCAACCAAGGGAAAAAAGCTTCTGGGGGGTGTTTGGCTCGAGGTTATGGTGCAAAGGAACCTAGGTTGATTTTACTCCGAACCATCCCTTTAAAGACTTACCCTGCATGATCGATAGTTATGTATTGCTAGTGGCTGGAGGAGGTGTTGTATAGTGCTTTTCCTCATCCCAAGTTTTTTTGTTGAAATTACTATCTGCAAGGCCTGTTATTTTGCGTCATGAGGTGTTGATGCACTGGCCAGGCGTTACATTTTGAACACTGACAAACATTTGCCAAGACGCACGTAGTTGGGCTGATTTACGACGGTGGAGAGGATGTCCACAGCCGAGGAAAGCTAAGTAATTACCGCAACGCTATGACTAATTAGGACGCCAGCAATCGCTCTCCTTGTACACCTGAGGAGGACCCCAGTCACTCCATCATGTCATCTGATAATTGTGTAATCTGTATTCTACACGATATTCTGCTATAAACCTGCACCTTGTGGGGAAAGCAAAACAGTGTGGGTGTTTATCTGACCCTTGTGTTTGCTTCTGATTTAAGAGCTTACCCAAGGTCATAATGAATATGCAGTGGAAGAGTCTTTTGTCTGTGGGAGTGGAAGCCACTGTTTACTGCAGCGTTCCATATTACCCACAATGCTTCTGTGGTGACAGCATCATGCTATTATCAGGCCAACTTGAATGCTTACTGAAACTAGGGAAAAGGAATTCAGTTAATTTCTCAGTTGGGACTCCTAAATACTGACATGGGGCTGATTGTAATGGTCATGTAATGTGACATTTATATATCTCTATTTTGTTGTTTGTGAAGAGGAATGTGAATCCACTGTCATACAAAATTACACAGAGCTTATGAGCCACTGCTATTGTTAGATTTAGTGTGTATTGCATACAACTTTGCATAGGTTAACTACTTTCCTGTAATGTGAAATAAAGATTTTAGAAAACAGCTCTATCTCAGAATACCGTTTGTTGTGAATTTTAGGCTAGCCTGACACCTATTTAAAAGTATAGTTCACCCAAAAATTAAAACTGTATCTTTACTTTCCCTCATGTTGTTCCAAACCTGTATGAATTTCTTTCTTCTATTGAACACAAAAGAAGATATTTTAAAGAATGTTGGTAACCATTTGATGGCACCCGTTGACTTCCATAGTAGGAAAAGGACAGGTTGAAGAATAATTCTTAATGTAATGAAATTGTTTGTGTTGGAAAACTAGACTGTAGCAAAACAAAACTAGACTTAAGCATGGGTGAATGAATTAGATAGACAAACAAATTTGCAATATCTGTTTTTTTTTTCTGTCTCTGCCTCCTACAATCTCTGCATGCATTATACTGCTGGTATGTAGCACATTTAATCAGAAAAGAAAAAAAAAAAAAATACTAAAACAACAAACAACTAAGGTGGTTAGCTTCCAGTGTGGCCTACCTGGTCTGTTTTTGCTGGTTTTAGAGCTATTTTGGGCAATTGAGATCTTTATGAATTGGTACACACCAGCTTAGTTGGGTACAGCTTAAACCAGCTAAAACCAAGATGACCACCAAAAGGGTGGCTAAAAATTTGATTTCTTTAGTGCCACCCATTTGCCCCAAACTCTTGAGTTTTGACAATATCACCGCTTGTGCTATTGCATGTTTAAACTCTGGATGTCCCATGGTTTTGGTGTGTTTAGTTTGATACAGTGTACTTTCAACTATCCAAATGATCAAACTGTGATTCACAACTCCCAGAGGCTTTACAGACTGAAAAGAAACAAACAGATCCAGCAATGTGCAAATTAATGAACTGCACAAAAAGTGTGGAAAAGCAGTTGGTACATCTGGTGATGCTGACGCCGGAAAAAAGATCAGATCACCAGACGCAACTCAGCAGGTACTATAGCTACTTAAATACTGCTCCCAAATCCCCTTTACTGTTGTGAGGCCTTGTTTAATGGATTTGATGAATAAAACATGGATGAAAATTCATCTAAAGGGAGGGGGCTTAGCTCTGTATATCAAACTCACTAATCCCTTGAAGAGCAAACATTAAAGCTGTTTTTTTCCATTGCTCCGCAGGATTCAATGCGTGCATGTCCCTTGAAAAGAAGTCTTATCTGTAAAAGAGCTACATTAAGCCAAGGTTATACAGATGAAGAGCCAGTTATTAAATGGCACAAGAACAGCATTCCTTGCATTGCAGTAGCATTTTAATTGCTGTCCGTTGGAAGGAAAAGGAAGTGCAGTGTTGTGAATGATAAACATGAGGAATTCAATAGCTCTCAAAGGATAATCAGGACTTTGTTTGGACAAACATTTTTTGGTCCTAAGACTTCCACATTTAGACCACTATTGATTACCATCAGGATGTGAAGAGAGTTTCAACCAGTATAGCAAAATGTGTTTATAAAAAAAAAAACTACCCTGAACTTTTTTTAAAAAGTTGTGGCAAGCAGACACTGAGAGGAAGATGGCAGATGAACAGTGAGTTTATTGAACAATAAAGGGGCAGAGATGAGGTAAGCAGGCAAGTGAGAGTCCAAAGGGTGATCTTGAGGGAGACACAGAGGAATAGAAGACGCTGAAGACGTGGCGGCGGCCATCTTGGCAGAGGGCTCTGGTATGGCAGCGGCCATCTTGGGACGAGGCTCTGGAAGGGCGGCGAGTTCACAATCGCTGGGAAGGCCGACGGTGAACTGGGATTCGCAGTTGGCCAAGACCCACTCCACGAAAACCTCAAAGTTTTCTCAAGGTCCCACACCAGGCAGGCGTGCCTTCATCTCCGCTTTGAGGCTTGTATGGTAAAATACACTCAATGATCGGTCGGGGAAGGAGGTAAGGCACGCCAGGTCAAGGAACGCCTCTCTCGAAGTGTGGGTCTCAAGAGAATGCTGGTCTTGGTCCAGGCAAATCATTGCTACTGCTGGATCAATCCTTTTTTTAAGGTTTTAAGGTCCGGTCTTCTGTTACAGTAAGCAGACACTGAGAGGAAGATGGCAGGTGAACAGTGAGTTTATTGAACAATAAAGGGGCAGAGATGAGGTTAGCAGGTAAGTGAGAATCCAAAGGGTGATCCTGAGGGAGACAGAGGAATGGAGACGCTGGAGACAGGGAGAATCGTCCTTGGCATCAACAAGACCAGACAGTGAGGTGTGGTGAAGTGTGTGTGCATAAATAGTACATAAATGAAAACATAATTTATCTTATGTCATCGCAGATTAAAATCTATCAATCAAAATATTTATTGCATTAATAAGGGGAGAAGGCTCAGCACCCAAGGCTTTAGATATTTAGGACTGACACGCCCTTTATTTTGAAGAGTTTCTCCTAAATCAGCAAGTGGGGAGCTACTTTTAGCCTTAAGATGTTTTGTGAATACGACACCAGATTTAGACTGACAGCTTCATTATGCTGATTTCTTCAGGAAGGATACAGACCCTCAGAGGATAAAGTCACCGTGAGTTTGAAGATGTGTGTTCAGATATGTCTTTGGGCACTTGTGACCACTAGCGCTGTGCTTGTAAACAGGACACATAACCTCATCTGGTCTAGTCATGGCCTTTGAATGCTGTTTTGTCAGAGATTACATTATGTTAAATAATAATAATAATAATAAAAGTAAGAAGATTTAGTCTGACAGTTAGAGGTAGACTCAGTGCTAGTTGGCTAAAGGGGTTGGTTGACAGAGTTAATTTCTGGGTCACAATAAAAATGTAACATCTGAAAGCTTGCCTTCTTGACCCACACTAATTCATTGTAAAAAAAAAAAAAAAAAAAAAAAGGAAACAAAAAGAGTCTAGGGCTGGGCAACGATTAATCGCGATTAAGTTTGTGTTTACATAATAAATGTGTGTGTACTGTGTATATTTATATTGCATATAAATACACACATATACATGTGTATTTATATATAGTGTATATAAATACACACATATACACGTGTATTTAAAAAAAAATATTTGCATGTAAATACTTTATATATATTTATACATAATTTATATTATATATAAATGTAAATATTATATATATAAAATATTAAAGATATACATGCATGTGTGTATATATACAAAACAATTATACAGAGTACAATATACTACACACACAAATATTATGTAAACACAAACTTTTTTTTTTTTTGGATGCAATTAATCGTGATTAATCGTTGCCCCGCCCTAAAAAAGACATTAAAACTCTGAAATTTTGTAAACTCAGAAAAATCATGGCATATTTTATCCATTTGATTTTACTTAAATGATCGAATTTTCAAAATGAATTTATTCAGATTGATCAGAACCAGCATAGATTTGTTAATTCTGAAACAATTAAAACGAATGGACATGGTTAAAATATGGCTAGCTGTGGAACAAGTTAAATTCTAAAGTATTAAATGCTCAGGGAGAGATTTGTGAAACAGATCTGTAATACCTACAGTGGCCATTAGGGGCAGTTGACAGCTGCAGCCCAGCTCACACACATTATGCATCCCCTCAGTCACTGCTCTGTATAACTCAGCACTGAAGTGGTGTGATCATCAATGTTTAGAGTGAAAATGGTCTTTAAAATTCTTGTTAATAGAAAGCCAAATGTGCAAAGAGGGTGAGCAGGGAAAGTGTGGAGGTCTAGGCCACTGTATAGATGTCTTATTTGCAGCCAGAAACACTGACCTGTTTAGCTTTGCTGCAGATGTGTAGCCTTTCTGCTGCCTTTACATATTTGGTACTTAAAGGCACAATATGTAAGTTTCGCCGCTAGAGGTCGCTTTTTCAAAGCATAACAAATGTGTAGCTTGATGACGCAGTGAATGAGCGTGGAAACATGGCAGGTGTCGACTGGACTCGGGCAGAAATCATGTTCATGGTATAAAGCAGGGCGGGCCGAGAGCCTGGGACTTTTTAAGTACATTTTTACAATTAAAGAAACATTTAACGTTCGCCTCCTTATTCCCTGAACTTGAACTTTGTTATGTTTGATCACTTAAATTCACATTATTTTATTTCATTCTAATTAAAAAGTAAATGCTGAATTCGCTCTGTGGTTGTATGATACACACTGCAGTAAGGTTGATATAAGAATATAATATATTAATAAAAGCTGGATGACTTTGTGCTAAATGGCATGCAATTCAGTTGAAAACATTGAATGGCAGAGAAAATGCTGTATTACTGTTATTACAAATACAGCTCTCTCTGATTATGCCATGTTGACAAAATAGTGTCAAAAAAGTGTTGTGTCTGAGGCATGTTTCAAATATGTTAGTCACGGTAAATCTAGAAAATAAGAGATTCAAACAATAAGACTAACCGTGTTGATACACGTCGATAAATGTATCCAAACATTTGCTGTTTTTTTTAGGCTAGCGTGGATATGACGTCATTGACAGGCAACGCAACGACATGGGCCATTACATTGGTTAAAATGGCTGACTAATCTGGATTTAAACATTTTTGGAAACATTTGGGAGAATGTAAGTAGGTCGGCAAAATATAGAACATTGTTCTAGTGTTTTTTTAATATTTGAATCCAAAAATCGTACATATTGTCCCTTTTAAATAAACAAATTATAGCTCTTATTTTTTGTGCATTTCATAAATGTTGAAATATGATTTGGAAATGACCTATGCTTTTGATAGGTGCAGAGCTTTTCCTCCAAGCCCCGCGAAGCATGTCTGACTACAGATGCCAAATTTAAAGCATGAGATATTTATACTCAAGCATCTACAGTATTTAATTACATTAAGAATTAATTCAGTGAAATGGTAAAATATCAAATTTTAAAATTGTGTTTGTGCCTTTGGATGGACAAGGCGAACTGTGTAAAGCCAAACCAGGTGTGAAGTGCAAATCATTTTTTGGAAAATTAGATCGGCGTTTCACCAGATACAAGGAGTCCTGCTCTCCGAACCCATTTGGTCACATTAACAGCATATGGCTCAGATGTTTACAGCAATACCAGCTGGAATCCTCACTGACAGTGTCTGTCCGCTTTTCCGATGCCTTCTTCACTTCGGGCTATGTTTCCAAGGTAACGGAGATGAAGTGTGTACATCAGTGTTCCAAGCCCTTCAGTGTGGAATAACCGGCATTTCTGTGGGACAGCACAAATTGAGGAGAAGAATAAAGCAATTTATCACTGCTTAATAGAGTAATGGTCCTATTTACTAGCGCGCAGAAGAATCTGTGTCCCAGCAAATGTTTTCAGAGACTGAACAAACAAGTGCCATGATGCGTGATGGGATTTTTTTCCCTCCATTCTTGTCGGCTGTTGAGCAGAGGCCTGGTATTTTGACAGAATTTTATGCAAATTATTTGTTTCCTTACACACCCATGCAAATGCTGCTGTCCACATGTTCTGTTTGAGTATTGCTGTCAAAAACTAGAAAAGCTAAATCAAACAAACCAAAATGTCTTATTATATTTAATTTTTATTACACATTATTGCATTTATATAAAAAATATTATCATTAACTAAACTACATTAAACTAAAACCACCACACAAAAAAGGCATTTTGTTACTTAAACAGCGTGTTGCCAAAGCAGCATTTCTCATTTTCAGTTAGTTTAACTTTCAGTAATGCAAATAAATCTAAAGGTTTTGCGAGCGAACACAGTTTTTTTGGGGGGTGGGGGAACGCAAAACATTTGCGAAAGAACAAAAAAGCATTGACTTATTTTTCCTACTATTTTATTTTTTTCCCCCACCATGTTCCTTTAGGGGCTCTGTACTAAAAATAAATATAAAATAAAACTTATAGACACATATACATATATAAACTAATACAAATTACAAACAAAATGACTAAAACTAAAAAATAACACTGATGCTCACCAAATCTGCCTTTATTTGGTCAAAAATACAGTACAAACAGTATTATTGAGAAATAGAACAATTTAAACTATTTTCTGTAACGTCTCAGGTTAGAAGATGAAGCTCCAGGCAGAGATCCAAAACACTCAATATTTATTTAAACTGAAGAATACACAGAACAGTGTGCAAGTGCACAAACAGAGTGCTAACACAAACATTGACTGACAAGTGAAGAGGGAGAACTTAAATACACAGAAGATAATGAAGACAACAGGTGAAGGTGATGATGAACTAATTAACAATGCACAGGTGATAGAACTGAACTAATGATGATGATGACAGAACACAGGTGAAGACAGTGATGAAGATGATGATGAAGACCAACATGGTGGAAACAAAACACAATCCTGACAATACTCCCCCCTCCCGGGAGGCGCGTCCTCGCAGCGGAGAAAGACCAGGGTGGAGACGACGGAGGGAGGAGCCAAGGAGACCACCCATCGGGCGGCCTAGGCGGAGCAGGTTGAGGAGGCGGCCGTTGCAGAGCAGGCTGAAGATAAGGCCAAGGCGGTGCAGGCAGAGCAGGGGGCCACGGTGAAGCAGGCAGAGCAGGGGGCCACAGCGATGAAGGCTGAGCAGAGGTTTTAGGGATCCCCAACTGAGCCGGCCGGACCCAAAGCCGAGGCGACACCACAGGTCCGGAGGGCCAAGGCGGAACCGAAGACCCATGGGACCAAGGCGGAGAAGGGGATCCGGAAGGCCGCGGCAGAACCAGAGTGAGTGAGGACGATGGAGGAGCAAGAGGGAAGACGGAACCCAGTGGAGCCGAAGGGATGCAGGGCAGAGGTGCAGCCGGCAGCACGGAGTCCCGAGGTGGAGCCAGGGTGACGGCTGACCACTGAGATGACAGAGGGAAGAGTGAACCTGGTGGAGCTGGAGGCCTGACGGGACACGGCAGAGGTGAGGGCACTATGGGCTGAGGAGAAGCTGAAGGGTCGGAGGGCCAAGGTGGAGTCCGAGGTGCAGGGGACAGAGGCCAGGACAGGGGATCACCAGGCCCGGGCGCTGCTGAGGCCTGGAAACCCTGAGGCGAATCCACAGCGACTCAGACGGGTAGCTGTGGATGGGCAGAGGGGTCGACAGGGCTCAGTAGAGGCAAAACAGTAGAGCAAGAAGACCCCAACAGCGGAGGTGGGAGAGGGAGGCTGGGTGGGATCAGCGATGAGGGCTTTGAGCTGGGAAGGACCAGCGGCGAAGAGGGCGTTGAGCTGGGCAGGACCAGTGGTGAAGGCTCTGTGCTGGACAGGACCAGCGGTGAAGGCTTTGAGCTGGGCGGGACCAGCGATGAAGAAGGCTTTGAGCTGGACGGGACCAGCGGCGAAGAGGGCTTTGAGCTCGGCGGAATAAAAGAAAACAATAGTTCTGCAGGCATGACGCTGTCAGTCTCTAGCTCGGCGGGCATGACGCTCACTCTCACAGGCGCGGCGGGCATGACTCTGTCAGTCTCTAGCTCGGCGGGCATGATGCTCACTCTCACAGGCGCGGCGGGCATGACGCTCACAGTCTTGGGCTCGGCATATCTGGCGTGAAGTGCGGGCTCGGCTGGACTGGCGTGAAGTGCGGGCTCGGCTGGACTGGTGTGAAGGGCAGGCTCGGCTGGACTGGGGTGATGAGCTAGGCTGGGTGGCATTCCTGACCCGAACTGGAATGCCGGCTCGGCAGGAACCAACCGGATGATGAACGGGGCTGCGTTGAATAGGGACAACAGGTTATCTCTGGAATCCATAACTTTGGTCTGTCAATCTGTAATGTCTCAGGGTAGAAGAAGATGAAGCTCCAGGCAGAGATCCAAAACACTCAATATTTATTTAAACTGAAGAATACACGGAACAGTGTGCAAGTGCACAAACAGAGTGCTAACACAAACATTGACCGACAACTGAAGAGTGAAAAGGGAGAACTTAAATACACAGAAGATAATGAAGACAACAGGTGAAGGTGATGATGAACTAATTAACAATGCACAGGTGATAGAACTGAACTAATGATGATGATGACAGAACACAGGTGAAGACAGTGATGATGATGAAGACCAACATGGTGGAAACAGAACACAATCCTGACATTTTCTATTTTAATATATTTTTTGCTCAAGAAACATTTATTATTATTATTGATGTTGAAAACAGCTGTGGTGCTTAATATTTTTGTGGAAATGCTTTTTTTTTTTGGATGAATAAAAAGTTAAAAAGAACAGTATTAATTTGAAATAGAACTGAAAAAAGTTTTCGTTTTTGTTGCTTTTTCCTCTTCATTCAGGTTGTTAGATAGTATAATGCATTATAGACAAGCTGCTGATGTGTGCCTGTAAAAATAAAAAAAATCTTTAAATGAGGTCAAGAGCATTTTTTTATTCATTTTTTTGGGTTTTCCTCCCTCATTCTTTATGGATTGTACATCATCTCTTGACCTCATTGTTTGTGGCTCTGTCTCTTGTTATCCAACCCTTCTGAGGGAGCTTAAATGTCCCAATTCATAATTAATTTATTACATTGTTTGCTCATTAAAAATGTAGAAGCCTTGTGTTTCGCTAATCTCATTCTTGCAGTTCTGTGAACTCTTTTAGTATTCTGTGCATTAGTTCAAGTATCCTCAGGATATTGGAAAACAAACGAGCATCTCTTAGCAGTCTCATAAAAGCATCTTTGGACTACACATCTCTATGAGGAAATTATTGTAAAATCATATGCTTGAGGGGTTCATGAACGTTTAGAGGGGTTATATGGTGTTATATGGTATGGTTTGTTTATATTTGAAATTCACTGCCACCTCCCTTGCAGATCAGCTCGCAGCCCTCTAACCTTAGCAGAATGCTATGTGTCCTGCTGCTGACAGGCTGTCTATGGTAGTACTTCTGCTTTAAGTCTAATACACAGAGATTTAAATGCTCAACTGTGGTGAAGAATAGTGAAAAGATACCATGTACCAGACTACTGGTAGATTTGATGACACTATGTATGGCTAAAAGTGTGGTTTTAACTACTTTTGAAGTTTGAAACATGCTAGCATCACAAATATCTGGTGAAATTTTCAGATTTAAAATATTTAATCACTTTCCTATAGATAATTGTAACAAAGTCCACTGAGTGAGAACCAATGTGCAGCTTTATTCAAATAAACGTGAACAAAATAGACAAGGACTTAATTAGCTTGGCTTGACTTAGGCTAAGTCTACATTAATCCAGAGTTTTTGTTTCAAACTGGAAGCTTTTATGAGGGTTTACTCATGCGTTGTAATGCGGTGAATTTAGCGTTTCAGTGTTTCAGTGTGGGTGAGAAACTTTTGAACTTCACTGAGATGATATAGACAGAACAAGATATAATCAAGTTCTCATGCAATTCTTCTGGCAGGATCATTTTATTTAGTGAAATATCTCCCCATTCACTGATGCGTCCAGGTCGCACTCACTCACCATTATGTTTGATCTAAAACGCAACTGTTTTGCCGCAGGACAGCAAATGTGAGTGAATTTTCTGTCATTTTTGCAGAACTGTGATATGAAGAGTGTACAAAGTAACATTTTAGCAACTGTGTGAAAGTGAATAGCACATAACAGGCACAATATGGGTATAAACATGAATATCTATGGGTTCAATATGCGTCACATGACTAAACGTCATCGTTTTCACAGTCCACACTACAACGCGAAAACGGCGTTTTCAAATGTATCTACTTTGGAGAGCATTTTCAAAAAGCTTCGTTTTGTTGCTTAAAACACAGTGTGGACGGAAGACCAAACTGGATAGAAAAATATGCATTTTCAAACAAAAACATTAGTGTGGACAAGGCCTTAAACATGAGCTTTAAACATAACACTCACCAACAGTGGTTACAGCGAACAAAGCTAGACTAAAGACAATGGCAACAATCAAGACAATAAACCAATCAGACAAACGAGCAGATAAACACATGACCTGAACAACCAATCAGAACATGACACATGAACAGGGGAAGCACATGACAAGATCACATGAGGGCAAGGGAAACACATGACATGACCAGGGGCACGTTCAAGTTCAAAACGGTGCGCAACGTTTTGCTACGGTTTCCGGGTTGAACGTCATGTTTCCTGGAAACGGCGTGCAACGGGGTTTGAGATACGTTTTCTCTTGTTTGGTGGGTGTGTCAGAACTGCAGTCCAATCAGCAGCAACATGTATATAAAGCACGCGGTATTAAAGTGAACTCGCACAATGGGTTAAAGGAAAGTAATTTACAAATGTGTTCTATGCAGCTCGGTGTACACAACAACTGAGGATATTAGAAGACATGTTTGTCGTAAGTTTTATTGTAAAAATATAGGATATCAACATAATAATGTAGTTGTTTATATTTTTAGCTTCATTGCAAGTGTATGACATTTGGTATAGAAATAAACAATGGTAATTAAGTGCTTTTCCTAAAAATGAGAAAGAAAATACAGGGTATTAAAACAGTATGAACTACAAATAAAGTCAGTATGTGAGGCTAAATAGATGTGTTTTAGTCTGAATTAGGTACGATGTGTGCTTCCATTTCAGTTTCAGCAATCCCTTCACTCGATTGGGATGTTCTCTTTTGTTCTGGGCGGCAAGTGCAGTAACTGTAACATCGGGCATGTTTTGTATTATTAAACACACATTTATACCGACTTCATCAGGCTCAGAAAATTCTTCACAAAGAACACAAAGAATGGCCTTCTCAGCTGCCATAGTTGCAACTCTTGCGTCATCAGAACAGTGTGTTCAACGCATCATCGTTTCTGTTTAAAAAACGTTGTGCAACATTTTGTCGGGGCTGAACGCAGCCCAGGAGTCCATTTGTGAGAAGGAAGAGGAAACAGTTTTAAACTTCAGACTTATCACCCAAGGTTAATTTGCCATCCAGCACAGTAGGTGGCGATAATGCTCCTTAGGAGTTAATCACCATTAAACAAGAAGAAGAAGAAGAAGAAGAAGAAGAAGAAGACATGACCAGGATCTAGGACTATGGCTGCATCCAAAACCACTCTCTTGAGGTACTTATTTTGAATAAGTATTTACTTTGTGAGTGTTTAAAAAAGGACATTCTATATAGTATGAATGTGTGTAGTATGAATGTAATCTGGACACACTACATTCGCCATGTTGCTCTTATCATGTGACCTACCAGCGTCAGTTGCGTCACGTCACAGACATTCACAAAAACCCATCCTTTGGCCTCATGGGATAGTAAAGTGTCCATCGTATGCACACTTTAGAATCTCGAGGGAAGTAGTAGGTAATCTGGGAACTTTCTGCCTACTCTTTTATGAACACTGAATTTGGACATACTTCTTTTGTCACATAGTTTTTTTCACCTACTATATAGTTGGGAAGTATACGATTTTGAATGTAGCCAATGAGAGTTACAAAATAAAAGACAAGAAACCATGAACAAAACTTTAAAATAAAAGACCAGGGGTCTCATTTATAAAGCATGCGTACGCACAAAACGGGGCTGGAAACGTACGTACGCCAGTTCCCACGCAAAGGTTGTGATCTATAAAAAACAAACTTGACGGGAGAATGTGCGCACCTTTAAGCAAACTTTGAGCCGTGCGTACGCACATTCTGGAGACAAAGGGAATTGGCGACACCGATGGTGAGCTGGAGTTGTGTCTTTTTGGTCACTTTTAGACAGAAAATCTAAAGAAAATTAAACATATACAGAAAGATAATACAAATATAATTTCACTCACCAAGCCTGTCACTTGAAGCAAATATCCATCCCTTCTTAAATGTCCGCGCCAGCGAGCGCGTTGGGCCGTTTAGTGAAACTGACGCAAATAACAGTTTAAATAAATAAAATAATGATTTAAACTATGTTTTACTTCTGATATAAACATTTAGATTAAATATACCATTCAAATTAATGGATTTAAGCACTTAAACATAAAATCATTACTGAGAAGTTACAACATTTTTATATTCAAATTCAGTCAATAGAAATATTTGTTGTGGATGCGGTGTTTTTGAACACTTTTCCTCTGGCATGCTGTGTTTTAATGTTTTAACCACAGAGATAATTGCTTATCATGATAATACCAGATTGTCTGAGAAAAGTTTTGTGCAAATAATGCCCAAGGCCTATCTGTTTCCATTAAAAATATAAATCAATTAAAAATACAATTCGGCCAGTGGAAAAGATTGAGAAAAACTTTCTCTGAAATGTATTTTACACTATTTGATTAATGTATTCAAAAACAAGGCAAGGATAGGCTTGTACCGTTAAACGTTATCACGTGGATGAATAATCATATGCAAATGATATGCAGATGAGGATCTGCATAGTAAAACTAGGCGTTGTAAGCTCCATATATGGTTATTTCGGGGAGGAGACGCATGTGTGCACAATCTTCCGCTGACTGGGATTTATAAAGTGAATTCTGCGCAGGTTCTGGCGTACGAACGGTTTTATAAATCTGAATATTTTTTTGCGTACGCCATTTTTGGCTTTCGGGCGCACGTACACTTTTAGTAAGGTTCCTACGCACAGTTTTATAAATGAGACCCCAGAACATAAAACCAATCCAAAGACAGACATGACAATAATTAAGTATTAAGGTTTTTTTTTTTGTCTTCTTCTTCTCTATTTCTGTCACATGGTGGATTTGGGTTCCTTGCCACTGTTACCTTTGGCTTGCTCCGTTTAAAGACAGTTAAGATTCAGTAATATTATTGATTTGACTATACTGACATCAGATGAGAGCAAAACTTGAACTGAATTGAGCTGGATGATGACACTATTGTTCAACATTGAAATCAAAGTGAATAACTGAATATGAATGCAATTAATTTACATGAACATTTCCCTATTTTCAGTGACCTAATCTAAGTAATCTGAACTATTTACTCCTAATAACCAAATTAACAATAAGCTGATTAAACAATAATACTAGTGTAAGTTACAGTGACAATGAATAAATTGTGTAATAGAACTATTTGCATGTAGCCTAATATGTTAACAATGTAGAGACAACAAGTATGTGAACCCTTGGCTTCAATAGCTAGTTGACCTTTCTTTGGCAGGAATGACAAGGCTAGCGTGCATCTTGAGGCCAGGGGAGTGAGGATTACACGCATACTAACTTGCCTCAGTTACATTTATACATACACAGAATAAAAACCTGTGCCACCCAGCAACCTCGCCTTCATTCATAATCATAATCAGCTTCCAATAACTGTAAAAATATGAGACTTGTTCTATGAAAATTTGAAATGAATAACTTTTCTGATGAATCTCTTGCCCACGGGCTCATTCTAAGACATGAAAGAGAAAATGGCGATTTAATGAAAGCAACAATTCTTGAAAGCGCCATCCATGGCAAGATCATTTGCCACGGCCCTTTGAGATAACAGGAAGAGAATGTTACTTTAACAGAATTAAGTGAAGAAGACCTTAGACCTGTTGTCTGTGGAGGATGTCATCTTAACTGCTTTGGGAAATAAAGCAATGATGAAAGGCCAGGAGTCGGTATGTCATCACAGGCAAGAATGCCTCAATTTGTCAGTGGATTGCTTGCAGAGATAATTAAAAAAAGGTTTGCGTTTCTTACCTTCATGTCTGGTGGACTAAAAGTCAAGGGCTTGTTTTTGAGGGAAAAAATAAAACAGTCAGACTTTTGCATGGTTTCTTTGACTGTGTACTGTTATTCTAACCATTACAAGGGCACTCTGAGACTTATTTGTCTAATACTTTTACTGCCACTTTGATCTTCATCCAATGCTACTCTTTGAAAATATGGAAACAGCCTGAAATAAAACGTGATAAATGACACTCTTTACTGTCATAACGACACCTTTAATCTACAGACTTTGTATCTGCACTCTTGGTAATGATAGAAAATGGCTTATAAAGTACAGAATTAAATAAATCCATGTGTAAAGTTAAAGCTTTGGATCGCTCGTGTTTTTCAGGCATGCTGGAACAACCACACGGACAGCGAGACATCCATTTGGAAGCAGATCTGAATTTGGATTTGGTTTGGACGCAGGCTGTGGTAAAAACAACACCGTGTCATCAAGCACACTGCATCATGTCACAGTTAATACAATTACGGCCCACTCAATGAGTTCTCTAATGCAATGCAATATTTGTTTAGATTTCTCCCACACAAACTCTCAGCCACTGTTTATGAAACCTTATTCAATATAACTGCTATATGCATTATTAAAACAATCATTCACCTTTGTGTTAATGATAAAAGATAATTTTGTGCTCCTGGAAAGACACGGAAGGGCTTCAGAACTTTCTACAAGAGCAGTGCTGTGATTGGATCTGTATAATAAGGCGGTGATTAGAGTAGACAGAAGGAAATTCAATTAGTAAGAAGTGCTCTCAGAAATGGCCTCAGCTGCGCAAAGGCAAACTGGGGACAAATGTGTGTGGGGTGACTGTGCTGTGGCAGCCTGCCCATCTGTGGGCAAAAGCGGCGACCCGCTCCACTGATCCGCCCGTAGGGGGCAGGGGGCGAGAGAAACCATCCCTCTCTTTCTTTCTCTGCTGGCATGTTGTAGCGTGATCCCTGCCAAGAGTCCAGGATTAAACACACCCTGTGACCTTATCAACATTTGCAGCTTTTCCTTACTTCCTGGCTACAATTCGAACAGACTGAGCGAGAGTGGACCATGCAGTCTAACAGTCGTTAATGAGCGGCACGGTTAATATTTATCTAATAATGCTGTGAGCTTAATGATGGCTTGAAAAACACAAATAGTGACTCTATTGGAAGTCAACGTGAATGGAAATGCCGGCTCATTAGTTAGTCATGCCTCTCAAATGAACAACGCTAATGACTCTCAAAGGTGGCTGACATACTGTCCACTTTCAGACAGCTGCTGTCTTTCTACAAGTCTATTTTTCCCTCGCTCCCTCTTTCTTTTTTCCTTTTTTTAATTTAATCTCCTTTGAAAACAAAAAAACAAAGCGGTTATTGTTAAGATTTTTTTTTTAGATATTTTCTTTAATATTTATTTGTGCAGTCCAACCACCTACATAAACAGATTGAATCAAACACTTCAGGCTTTCAGTGACTGAAACAAAGCCATTTCATTTGCCAAACACTGCCAGAATAATGTGCAAAAAGTGTACCATTTGCATGGCACTAGGGCTGTACCATCAACAGTAAACCTTATCTACCTGCAGCTTGTATATTTGTACCTAAACTAATATACATATGTGTACATATATGATTTTGAGGATACTAGTCACAAGCTATGTACCCGTAAAGGTACTATTTGTCTGTCCAAACATGTTTCAGATTTTTTTTTTTTCTCCAAACCTGCCAATGATGAGTGAATTAAGAACATCTTCAGTTAGATGTTTTTTTCATGCTCAAAACTGTATTTAAAACATTTTGAATGAATAATATATTTTTGTATATTTAAAGAAAATGGCACAGGTCCTTGGGTTGCAACATCATAAGATGAGTCAGTCTATTGTTATTATTGTTATTATTATTAGTAATAGTAGTATTTCTTTTTTGTATAATTTCTGTATTATTCAGTAATAATATTTAACATTTTTATTTAACATAAATGCTTTATTTTAATTAAATATAGTATTATTCCTTACGACTGAATTAGGATAACTGAATTAATGTTATTAGTGATATTATTAAATACATTTTATAAATATATTATCCCTTGCATATTTGTGACTAGCAGTGGGACATTGTGTCACTCGCATTATAAGATGAGCCAGTCTTCATCTATCAGTAAAGCTGCACCTATCACAACTATGTGAGGAAGAAACGTCATGACTATGGTGCATGGTTTAATGCAGAAATATTCCACATATGTTTTACCATATGGAGTTCTGGAGGCGTTCTAATTGCTGACACTAAATCTTCCTCTGAGGTGAAAATAGTTAGAATATGAGAGTGTTGCAACAATTATTTTCGCTTTGATTTTTCACTTACTTTAGAAAGGGTCACGCTATCATTCTTAAAATCTGGTTTAAAATATGTTATGATGAAGTGTGCATTGATGCAAGCCAGTATTACTCTCGTTTGGTGCTTGCCAAGTGTTACATTTGGACGCTGGACCTAAATGTTTTTCTGATTACTTTCAGTTGAAATGCAGGCAGGTTTTGTGATACGGCTTTTTTTGCAGCTGTATCTCCCTGAATTACCCAACCCCTCTCTGGAACAAAGCCTTTAACTTCAATGCCTGCATTTGTAATTCACTTATAGCATTGTTTGGTCATTAATAATGTACAAGCGCTGTGTTTTGCTTATCTCGCTCCTGCAGTTCTCCCATCTCTTTTAGCATTCTTTTAGCAAGTATCCTCAGGATATTGCAGTTCAACAGTGAAAAGAAAGCAACATCTATTCTTCTTCTTTTTCAGAGTACTTCACATGCACTAAGAAAACACAGTTGTTTCTAAAGCGCATGCTTGTGAAGGTTCAGAGCAGTGTGGTGTCAGCGCCTTCTGCAGTGACTAGATGTTTTTGTTGTTTATATATCTGAAACATGCTGTCACCTCCCCTGCAGATCGGCCCACGGCCCCCTAACCTTAGCAGACTGCTCTTCTGCTGACTGCCTGTCTGTGATGGTTAATGTTTCCCGGTCTTCTCTTCACTTTGAGCCCGCCCTGATTCCACAGTCTGTCCATGGCACCAAGCCCAGGCAGGGCAACACTTGCATTTTATACGTCTGCACACCCACATTTGCCTGTTCATCAAACGCAACCCACATAAAGAAACGGACCTCTCTGTGTATCGCTTAGCAGGTAGCACAAGAGGATTACATGTTAAAACACCAAGCGAGCATGTTTTTATGCCGCTTGCCACTTTATTTGGTTATAATCAAATTTGCATGCTGCTTCATTGTGCATTAGGTCTATATGACAGTGGGCGAAACACACTGAATGTGATTGGATTGTTAAATGAGGTCATGTTGTTGGCCTGTGTGGGTGTGCGCAGCTCTGAACTAAAACACAATGTCCTTCTCAGTCTGTTTTCACAGTGAGGGTGCGAGAGAATTATAGAAACTAATGGAGCGTTTAATCGCAATCTGTCTCCGAGCGCTTGTCATGTAGAGTATGCGGTTTAGGTTTGTGTGCGAGTGCAGATGCGTGGACGTGTGTGTCGATGGTCTGAGTTTGTGTGCATGTTGATTTCTGAGTTTTTATGCAGGCTGGGTGGGCTGTGTTAGATCAGTGGTTTTTAAATTATTCAGGCCAAGTTCAAGGTTTGATCGGATCAGAACATCCAGGTAACACCTAGTCATAACAAATTTTGTCAGCATTGACCAGGCTGAGATCTCTGACTGATAGCGCTTATAGTGTGAGAAGTCTCTTATGCTCACCAAAGCTGCATTTATTTGATCGAAAATACAGTAAAAATGTGAGAAATTATTACAAGTTAAAATTACTGGGTTTCACTTTACTTATTTTGTAACATTGCATCTACATGTCTACTAACTTTCATTAGAGTTTTAGTAGAGTAATAGCAGACTGGTAGGGTTAGAATATGTTATAAGACATGTATTTGCAAAGTTACTTATAGTCAACAGAATGTTCAAAAGAGACCATCAAAATAAAGTGTTATCATGTTTTCTATTTTAATATATTTTAAAATGTAATGTATTCCTGTTATGTCAAGTATTCAGTGCCTAATATGCCGATTTGCGGCTCAAAAAACATTTCTTATTATTATCAATGTTGGAAACAGTTTAAATCTTACTGACCCCACACTTTTGAATGGCAGTAATTTTTTTTTACTGCTTTTTTTTTTTTTACATTAATATATTTTGTATTTCGAGGCAACGTTTAAAGGTATAGCGGAGGATTTTTCCGAATTTTAGAAAAGAACCGCCCTCTCCACTTTTTGAAAAAATGCACATGCGCAACACTCTACCTGCTCCCGAGAGGGAACGCCTATTAAACGTGTGCACGAGAGAGCATGCACGAGCTAATCATAGCTTACATTAACTTTTACTAGCAGTGATTTTAAATGGATTTCTCCAAATAGCATGCCAAACTTTACCTATCAAGTAGAAACTTCGCGACTGAGGCATCAGTGGGAAGCCCAACCTGTGTTTTGAGCGCACGAGCACGTACGACGGCCTTACGTAAACATATCACCAGAATGATTGACACTTAGGTGGACCAATAGTCTTGATGATCCACCCGGAAAAAGAAAATCCTCCGCTATGCCTTTAAATTATTCTCTCGTAAAAATAAAGGGGATTTCATAGTGATGCCATATAAGAACTATTTTTGGTTCCCTAAAGAGCATTTCAGTGAACATTTTTTTTCTTAGTGTGAAGAGCATCTTAATTATCCAAATAACCCTTTTTTACTTCTTTTGTGAATCTTTTGTGGAATGGAAAGGTTCTTCATGGAACCATAGATGTCAATAAAGATCCTTTCTTTTTAAGAATGTATTATTAATTTATATTTATGTTGTATTTATATTTAATTTATTTAAATGTTTAAATGCTTTGCGATAAAAATCTGCTCAAAGTGCAATAACAGACCACTCTTGATTTCATGAAAGCAAACATCTTACTTTGAGGGCAAACATGAATAATTTCTATTCATTTTGTCGATCTGTGTTTTTGTTTTCCTGCTTTTTTTTCAGCACATGGAATAAAATAGTGAAGCACAGATCTGCGTGCAGCGTGAAAGTGGTCAAAACTTTTGTATTTTCTGCGTTGCACAAGCAAGAAAGTAGGCTACGCATTAAGTCTGAAATACAAACAGTGAAGCTTTATTACATTTATTAAAGATCATAAATGAAACATGAAACCCATATTCATAAAACTGTATTTTACATTTTTCCGGTTGAGACATGACCACCGTTTGAGAACCACTGTGTTAGACTGCTCACTTTCAAAGACAGACTTAAATATGAAGTACTCTGATGTTGAACCCACTCAGTAAACAGACCTGATTCAAGGGGGCTCGTGGTGAACGTGGTGTTGTCTAAACCACAAATCAACATAGTAACCACAGACTTATGCTTTCTTAATAGCCTCCTGTGGGAGCACAAAACTATTTTTGCGGGGTCCACGGCAGACCATTTGCAACTTAATAACAGACCACCCTAATTAGGACGTGTGTGTAATATGTTTTTGCTTTGGGAGCAACTGCACGACGTGCCGCCCACATCGCTGGCCTCCGTTTGTGATAACAGCAACACACCTTAGGACCATGTAATTTGCTAATGCTCATCATGTAGGACGATGTAAAAAGAAACGGGTCCAGTTGAAACTGCAGACCAAGTTTGCATCTCATCATACTGCAAAGCTAGAGAGCCTGAGGCCATGTAATATCACGGCAGACTTAATAGAGGTCACTCAGTAAAGAAATAGTCTATTCAGAAAAAAATCAGCTGCAAACACTGGCTATTTGAACTGAGATAAAATACTGTGCTGGAATGAATTTAGACAGCTATTTTACAGCTATGACCACCGTAAGAATGTAAGAATTAATTCTAACTATACGTAAGAATTAATTATAGATTATGCAGTATTCACTTATGAACCTGTATATAGTAATTCTTATTAGTCTGGTATATGAAAAAACTGTAGTTACTGATTAGCTAACTGAGCTCTACTTAGAAATTAATTAATCTGAGTTTCTTGTTAGTTAATAGTAGTTAGAATGTTAATACTGCATTACTATTCCTGTGTAATTATTAATTATTGATTGAACTGTATTATAAAGTGTTAGTTTACCAAATGTTTTACTATTACTATTAATCATAATGGACCCTTTTCAGCTTTATTAACACAATCCTTGCATGACCTTCAGAATAAAATGTGGGTTTTGAAAAGAAACAAGTGTGGCTTTGAAACAAGATTGTTCATGAACAGAATTTGATTTATGGTTTGATCAAAGACTAATTAAGAGACCACAGAGAGGCGGATTTTGAGGGTTTGTTTGTATTAGCTAGAATTGATTGTCCACGCAGTTGTAAGAGCATTTGCTGTTGTTAGAGACTGTGTCTTTTCAGAAGCGTAAACTACTGTATTGATGTACCCAAAATAAAGAAAGAGACAGAAACTTAATGAAAACTGTCGACAGGAACAGCTACCGCACAACTAAACTGGTCTTGACAGAAATATCTTTTATGTTTGAGAAATGTTCTTTTCCCAATATTACAACATCTTCCCAAGATACACAATACTTTGATTTTAATAAGATCGTCTCGTAACAGACAATTATTTGAGGGGATATAAAGAAACAGAGACCTTTTACAAAAATAACCCATGCATCACAATGAGCAGTAAAGAACAGGTTATTATTTCACTGTGCATTGTTCAGCATTGCTCTAATACACTAAATCGGTTGATATGATGTTTACAAGATGCAATATACACTGTCAGCATCAATGCATGAACTTTAACCTCATTAGCAGAATGTTGAAATATAATATTTCAACATTCTGCTAATGACAGTTATACCTTATGAAAACAAACAGGAATCTTTCATTCTGCAAGTTCTGTCAAGCTATGTGAGCTGTGTGAATGGATATACCCGGCTCATTAGTTAGTCATGCCTCTGAAATGAATAAGGCTAATGACTCTCAAAGGTGGCTGATACAGGGTTCATTTACATTTCTTTTACTTTTCTAGAAATTCAATTTTCTTATTTTATTTCCTTTGACAGAAGACAAAGTAGGTGCTTTAATGTCTTTTGAACACATTGTCTTCTGTTTTGTAGCAGCAAATTCAACAACTAGTCCAATTCAATGACCTATTCTATTTCCAATTTCAATAACACCAGAATCTTATGCATTTTTACAATTGTAATAATATCTTACTTGGTACTTAACTGATACCTTTATTTTTGCCACTTTTTATTAATAGGATTGTGGAGAGAGAGCAGAAAATTACTTTTGTCATGACAACTCTCTAAGTGTTTGGCATGGTAATGGGTATGATAATATTGATTTATTTGGTCTTGGCGGAATAGATCTGCTACGCTGCTGCTGAGCAAGTACGGGACTTGCTACTGCCAATACATACACGACATGCTGCTGTGAGCAAGTAAGACATGCTGCTGCTGCTGTACAGTTTAGCGTACATGAATTACTCGTAGCAGATCTATACAGGTGGAGCTGGGGAAGGTGGAGGGTTTCTGAAAGCGTGCTGCACTGCTAAGGCAAATGCTAACAAAGTATTTGAAGGTTGACAAGCGAGCTCATTGGCTACTGATACAGAAGGAACCAATCAGATGTGCCCTATAGAGAATAATATGATTGCAAGCAGCTTGAGTTAAGGACCTTTTAGTCTGCGCCATCTAGAGTTTCACGACAGAACTTTGTATGGAAAAAATAGGGTGGAATGGGATAAGAAGACATTTCCTAATCACATTTTATTACTTTACGTTATTCATACAGTATGATAAATATGCTGACAGTTTGCTAACTTGCTCAGATTCCTTTCAAATTATTGCTCTGTCATGACAGTGGTGACATCAAAAAGAAAACTGAACATAGAATAATATAGTTTAATATTATGGTATACATACCTTTCAAAAGACTGTTTTACAAATGCCTTTGAAAGAAGTCTCTTATGCTCACCAAGGCTGCCTTTCACTTGATTAAAATAATGTCTTTGTTGATTAAAAGTATTGATTTATTACACACACACACACCAAAACCTTTGATCGGTATATAATACCTGTATCTGTGTTTTGACATTTCAGAATGCAACAAGTGAAACTGGGCTGACGTGGCTAGAAGTGTTTGTGTTGTGACGCATTCAATTCAATTAGATTTTATTCACATTTATTTGTATAGCACATACCTATTGTTTCAAAGCAGCTTTACAGACCAGCATGTGTCTACATTACAATTTAGAGTGATCTGTTATCAGAGTTGACACTACCAAGTTATGTATTTCAGAAATGTACATATACAAATCACGTTTTACATTTATGCAACTGGTAGACGCTTTTTATCTAAAGCGACTTACATTGCATTTCAAGGAACATTTTTCATTCTTATCAGTTCTCAGTCCTTGCTTTCCCTGGGAATTGAACCCATGATCTTTGCGTTTCAAGCGCCAACCCTCGACTGTTTGAGCGACAGGAAAGCTAGCTAACAATGTATTGATTTAAACAATGTATATGAGTTTTGGCCTTTAGTTACCACATAGTAAATCTCTCATTCTCTTTATAGATGTGTTTATCCTCTTTGCCCACTTTAAATATATTCACACGCATGCATAGTTGTTCCAATAGATAGTGGAGAGCTTGTCCGATCTGTTGAACAGCTGGTGCTGCTGAGACCTCCCTTGCCCACTTAACTGGATGCAATTAAACCAATGCTGTGTATGGATAAAGCAATCTGTTTGCATAACAATGGGCCATGGCAGATGATCTGAGTGGATATAAGGAGAAACTCAAGCTTGTACCTGCAGCCGGTGTGGACGAATGCCATAGTGGGCCGCTGGGTCACCAGGGATTCTGGGCAGACTCCTTCTGTCACTTTGTGTCACTCAGGGGGCCAAATGACCACTTCACTAATATAATGACTCTGGAAGGTCACAGTTACACATATTTCATCAGGTGTGTAGAAGGAAAGGTGGATAATGACTGATTTTAAGGAAGGAACAAGTTACAAGGAGATAGTAAATATAGAACAGTGCAATGGAGCTATGGATGCACATGCTCAGACATATTGAGCCATGGTGCTCTGGTTGATGACACAAGTTCACAAATGACTGACTCATGTCACAAAAAGGCTAGGGAGAAGGTTAGACTAAAGAGGTTGATGCTGCAATTGTTACAAATAAATTAAACCAGCCTTTCTGCCTTGGTCTGTTATGTATTTAATATTAATTAAAGAGCATTTTTCAAAAGTAAAATAAACAGAAAAAAATGCATTCGGAAGGGCAGGAATTATAATCACAATATGACTGACAGCTCTAGAGCGAATGAGCTACTGACTCATAACAGACACGCATGGAAGAAAACAGTGCTTTGTACGCCATTTTGAGCTCTTCAGATCCGATATTTCAGTTGAAAGTGAATAGAAAATTATAATCTGTATAAAGAACATGTAAGAATAAATCTGTTCTCAGACACCATTGAAAACACTCAACATCAATTCTCTTCTCTTTTCCGGAATACTTTTCTTCGGTGTTTACACAGGTTTTCAAAACAGCGCCACCAGCAATGCCAACAGCAGTGGCTCGGGTAAGCTTAAATCTAATTGAACGGATCATTTCATCAAGGGGCGATGGGGGAAAAATGGAAACAAAATCTTGCTTTGTCGTGCTGCGATAAATCGTGTCCGGTGTGAATAGCTTCATAGGGATCTATTGTTTCAATTCAAGAGCGCCATCGCAACGTAGCCTACATTCATGTTGCTTAATCCCGCTCAGTGTGAAAGGGCCTTTAAAACTCTTAGAACTGCAGGAACCTTGCGCTTGGACCAGCAAAATATCTAGGAATATGTCTTAGCAAAATCTCGCTCACTTGAAGTAAATTTTAGGTTTTGATCTGATTTATTGGTAACCAGAACTCTCTTGTGATTCAGTGATTTAGATCAGATTTACCATGAATTATTTCATCAAAGTTCTAGACTCACATATGCACACTATAGAATGCCAGAAAGTTGCATGTGCCAAGGAGCTGTCATATCTAGAGTAACCACTAGCTCGATCAAAGTGGCCGCAGGGGAGCGTTCCCTGTTTCTGTAGTGCTAATCTAATCACACTGATTAAATTAGGATGTTAAAGAGGCCAGTTGATAGGCAATGACAGGCAATCCACATGTTTAAGACACAACACAGTAAATCATTCATGGTTAAACAGGATGTTGACTCCTACACAAACAACTGCTGTATCTGAAACCAAAGCCAAGTAAGTTCTTCCTTCAGGAGATGAAAAGTTGCAAAGTACATTCAAGTTTACCTGGATACGGCAAAAAACTCCAGCTGTTCACAGTATGAAACTTCACCGTAGGTAATGAGAGATGAGGGGAGACTTCCTCTGTGAGATACATCTGAAAACCGACTGTGATGAAAAAAATGGTTCTTTCGCTTTAGTTTGCAGTCAGACGCTTTAAAGAGACAAAGCCTCAAGGAGTAGGTCTTCAGAGCCGCTTTGACAACGAATAAAACACCTGATAAGAAAAGTGTCTCATATGTTTTTTTTTAATAATCTAAGATGTGAATGTTGTCAAATAGATTCAGTGTGCAGATTTCAGCTGTGAACTCTCTCTGATACATGATTCATTGTCTGTCTTACAGCAAAAGTGGTATAGCCAACCCGTTCTCATCCCAAGGCGTCATATACTGACGCTTTTGACATTTCGTCTACATCCAACGCACATGGCACCCTTTATCGTCAATATGAGACGCAGATAGATATGGGCCAGAAGGCGCCTCCTAGCGGTCTAACCCTAAAGTCCAATTTATACTTCTGCGTCGAACTCACGCCGTAGCTACGTCGTAGGCTGTGTGTAGCGCGCGTACCCTTCGGCGTAACCTGACGTGCACCTCTCCAAAAATGTAACAACGCGTCAACTCTACGCGGACGCAAGCGCTGTGATTGGTCTGCTAGGACCGCTCCCTCGGGTCTCACATGCTCCCTCTGCATGTGTAATTGCGCGTCAACGCAGACAACGACGCAGAAGTATAAATGAAATCCAACGCGTTGCCTACAGCGTAGAGGCTCCGGCGTAGGTCCGACGCAGAAGTATAAATCAGCCTTAACCCTACCCCAGACCTAAACCTATCTGCGTCTCATATTGACGCTAAAGGGTGCCATGTGCGTTGGATGTAGACGAAATGTCAAAAGCGTCAGTATATGACGCCCTAGGATGAGAATGCGTTGGTATAGCACACCTTCGTTTCTTTACAGTATAATGCTGTTACCCTCTGTGGCTTTTCACAAAGTACCATCAGATTCATTATAATATGTATCACAGTTCCTTTTTTCCATGCTGAGCAAATATGAACAAGAGGATTTGACTTATTTTTCTTTGGCATCAAGAGCTGTCGAAGACCTTACAAAGCTATATTAGTTGGAACTTGGGAGCCAAAAGACAATTGTGACACTAATGTTTGATTGACAGGTGGGTGCTTTTGAATGCTTGCGTTTGTATTTTTTGGGGGGAAAAAATGCTTTTTTATTTTGTTTTATTTTAGCTCTGATGTACTATTGTTTAACATATAGCTTTAATAATGAAAAGTGTATGTTCATTCGCATGTTAGTTTATTTTGTGGTGGTATTGAGTATTATGAAGTTTCACTGGTATGGTATTAATACTGAAATGTTGGTATCCTTACATGTCTAGTTTCTGCTATGCAGGCTTGTTAACCGAAAGATAAGAGATGTGGGGTTTGACACACATCAATGTCATTAATGTTGACAGGGAATGTAGAGGTTTTTCATTTTTTGCTGACTCAACCTATTCGTGTGCATCTATAGGCAGCCGAGATTGCTTTACGACTGTATATGAAGCACAACTTCCTGTAAGTACTGACTTTTTAGCTAATTAAATTGTAAACTATAACACAACATGAAGTTAATTGCAATGTCTTGACAATTTAGATTATCATTTATAATCTTGTCTCTCCCATTAGCATTTTTAAGTATTGTAAATATAAAAAAAAAGTTAAAAGTAGTTTGGATAGCTACCTTATGCTTTCAGGAGCAATTGAGTTCTTTCTTTCTTTCTTTCTTTCTTTCTTTCTTTCTTTCTTTCCTTCTTTCTTTCTTTCTTTCTTTCTTTCTTTCTTTCTTTCTTTCTTTCTTTCTTTCTTTCTTTCTTTCTTTCTTTCTTTCTTTCTTTCTTTCTCTCTCTCAGCAGTGCTGGAAAAGGATGTGCTATACTGTGATTGCTCCTTCTCAAGTGCGTTCTGGGTTGAATAATTTACATGGCACAATCTTGGAGCCAGCAAGCTGAATTTGATGTATGTGATGGGCAAACCCAAGGGCAGCATAATAGCAGGCAGGAGAGGCAGAAGAAGTGGAGACAGAGAGGGATGAGTGAGTAACACCAGAGAGACAATACGCCTCTGTCTCTCTCACACAACATCCCTCACTGCTTATCTGCCAAGCGGGGGGACGTGCCTTTTGGACAAGCTTTTGTCGGTTAAAAAAAATCTCTCTGACAAGCTGTTTTGGCATCTCATACCCCTGGGATACATTACAATTAATAAGTAAGGATGTGAAGGAGATGTCCGATGACTGCTGTCATGCCTTGTCGTGTGCACACAGAAATGGTAATAAGAGGTTCCCTCAAACAAAACAAAAAACAACAACCTTCATCAGACCTCCGTGACATTTTGACACACATGTGTGCCATTTAACCACATGGATATTAGTCTGTCTGTATATACCAGTCAAATTTTTTTTTAATGTTTTTGAAAGAAGTCCTGCTTACCAAGGCTGCATTTATTTGATAGAAAATACAATAAAACAGTAATATTGTGAAATATTTTTACAATTTAAAATAACTCTTTTGTATTTAATATATTTAAAAATTGTATTTATTCCCTTTGCTTCAGTCTCCAGTGTCACATGATCTTTCAGAAATTAGTCTAATAACGGAAATAGATCTGTTATCATTTACTCACCATGTCGTTCCTAAAACATTTTTTTTCTCTCTGTGAAACAAAACGCACGCACACACGCAAAATATATTCTGAGGAATGTCTCTTTTTGTCAATTTGGACCCCAAATTACTTCAAATATTTTAAGTTTGTGTTCTGCAAAAAAAAGTCCAACTCAACTCAACTCAACTGTATTTCTAGAGCACTTTCAAAAACCACAATGGGTACCAAAGTGCTGTACATAAAAATGACAAAAATAAACAAATACTGTTCATACAACCAAAAATACATACAATTTACAACACATTATTAAAAGCTAAGGAAAAAAAAAAGTTTTAACTCCCTCTGAAATTGAGATACCTAGATCTGTTTTTAAGGACAACGGGAGCACAAACAGGTTTGGAATGACATGAGGGTGAGAAAATTATTAACTCCTTTAATGTCACATAAAAACAACAAATTGTGGTTGGGCTTTGCACATGGCAATCAGATAGTGATGTCCAGTCTAAGAGGGTGGTTATTGGCTGCGATGTGGTCTAGACTTTATGGAGTTTGTCAAAAATCTGGTTATACAAAACTAAATTAATATAGACTTCAGGATCAATTTGTGGTTGAGTTTATGGAGATGTGATACTGAAATCAAAGCCAGTGGTTTCAGGTGTGACCTTCAGCAGGGTCTGATAGAATCAGGGCTGAGCTATCTGAAATATGTCTTTCCTGAGATTAAAGGTCTTCTTTACTCCATACACATCTTAGTCAAGGAGAGGAAGGGTATGAGATAATCTGTTTGTTCTGAATGGAAGGGAAAAAGCACCATCAATGACTTCAAAAGCATAATTTTTCTCTTTGCGCTATTGCTGTGATCACATACTCTGGGGAGAGACCGAGAGGTTGAGAAAGATGAAGGAGAATGTAGAATTTCCTCTCAAATGTCACATGTGGGAATGTGATAATCTGCATATTCTACTTGTGCAGCACGACTTCATCCATCCAAGAAAAGCAAAATGGCCAAGACGTGCCACATAAGGGAGCATTTGCTTAGTATATAATATCAATATTAATATAATAGCTTAAGGAGCTATCATAACAAATCTGGGTTGGAGAGAATCAAATATGCCAGGCTAAGTGATTGGTGGGACAATTTTATAAAAAAACAAACAAAACCAAACTGGTAACACTTTATTTTACGGTGTCCGTGTTACAGAGTAATTACTTAATTAATTATTTAGTAGTAGACATTGTAATAACATGTAACAAAATGTAATTAACATGTAACTAAGTTATGGAACAGCCTGTACTTACAGATTGTAATTACGCACATGTAATAGGCAGCTACTGTTACACATATGTAACAAGCCGAGATGGATAAGGTTTATAGATACACATGAAGTACACTTAAGTACAGTCTTGATACACTTTATTTTACGTAGCTTATTCCTGTGTAATATTATGTAATTGCAATGTAATTAGGAAGCTACTGCATGTATTTAAGCTGTGAACTAGTGAGTTTAAATCAAACTAAGGCAGAGATGAATAAGGTATGTATACACAAAGTACACTTAAGTACAATCTTGATACACTTTATTTTACATAGCTTATACCTGTGTAACATTCTGTAATTTTAATGTAATTAAGAAGCTACTGCATGTATTTAAGCTGTAAACTAGTGGGTTAATTAAGATGGATAAGGTATGTAGATACACAGGAAGTGCACTTAAGTACAATCTTGATACACTTTATTTTACATAGCTTATACCTGTGTAACATTCTGTAATTTTAATGTAATTAAGAAGCGACTGCATGTATTTAAGCTGTAAACTAGTGGGTTAATTAAGATGGATAAGGTATGTAGATACACAGGAAGTGCACTTAAGTACAATCTTGATACACTTTATTTTATGTTACATATGTGTAATGCTACAGAACGTACAAAATTACCATGTGTAACTGCAGGCTTTTCCCGACCTTAGTAGCCTAAGTACTTGTGTTACATTGTGTAGTACTAAGTACTTTCTTATATAATTACACTGTACCAAGTCTGTAACACGCATGTAATCGACTCGGCTTATTACATAATGTGTAACAGTAGCTGCCTATTACATGTGCGTAATTACAATCTGTAAGTACAGGCTGTTCCATAACTTAGTTACATGTTAATTACATTTTGTTACATGTTATTACAACATCTACTACTAAGTAATTAATTAAGTAATTACTCTGTAACACGGACACCGTAAAATAAAGTGTTACCAAAACGGTTTATGAATAATTAACATGGCATGACTTGAAGCAGGTGAGCTAAATTTTAATGTATTTGTTATTGAGAATTTTTATAAAATAATTATTTTCCTGTATAATTATTTTATATATATTATTTATATATATATCCCCAAAGAATATATATATATATATAATTTATTTATAATTATATTATAAATTATATGTGTATATGTTTAAGTAATTAATTTGCATTTTATTGCATGACATAAGTATTTGATACATCAGAAAAGCAGAACTTAATATTTGGTACAGAAACCTTTGTTTGCAATTACAGAGATCATATGTTTCCTGTAGTTCTTGACCAGGTTTGCACACACTGCAGAAGGGATTTTGGCCCACTCCTCCATACAGACCTTCTCTAGATCCTTCAGGTTTCGGGGCTGTCGCTGGGCAATACGGACTTTCAGCTCCCTCCAAAGCTTTTCTATTGGGTTCAGGTCTGGAGACTGGCTAGGCCACTCCAGGACCTTGAGATGCTTCTTACGGAGCCACTCCTTAGTTTGCCCTGGCTGCGTGTTTCGGGTCGTTGTCATGCTGGAAGACCCAGCCACGACCCATCTTCAATGCTCTTACTGAGGGAAGGAGGTTGTTGGCCAAGATCTCGCGATACATGGCCCCATCCATCCTCCCCTCAATACAGTGCAGTCGTCCTGTCCCCTTTACAGAAAAGCATCCCCAAAGAATGACGTTTCCACCTCCATGCTTCACGGTTGGGATGGTGTTCTTTTCAGCATGTGCTTCATTCTTCTTCCTTCAGACATACCACTGATCCATAGGGGCGAAAAGTTCCATTGCTCCACAGAACAGAATCCCAAAACTTTTGTGGTTTATTTATATGATTTTGAGTACTTTTCTTGTGCTTTTGGGTCAGTAGTGGTGTTTTAGAGTTCTGGCATGGAAACGGCATGCATTTAGTATGCGTCTTACTGTGCTGAAACCTCAGTGCCTGTTGCCACCAAGTCTTGCTGCAGGTCTTTTGCAGTCACTCGAGGGTTTTTCTGAACCTGCCTTCTCAGAAATCTGGTTGCAACTGTTGATAGCTTCCTTTTTCTGCCCTATCCAGGTAGTGTAATCACTGTTCCTTTAACTTTGAACTTGCAGACAATGCTTCCAGTGGTGTCTGGAACATTTATTGCCTTTGCTATCTTTTTGTGTCCTGTTTCTTGTTTGTGAAGGGCAATGATAGTATCTTCTCTTAACTTTTTGGACTATTCTTTTGACTTACCCATATTTCTAACATTCAGTCAAACGTGACACTCGACAAACCTAGCCAATTCAGACATTTCATGTGTTCTAGTTCAAGCACACCTGGTACATTTTCAGTTGAATTTGGGGAAACCACTTGAAACATTTGTTTTGTTGAGCTATTTCATTTGCTTTTGTTTGATTTGTTCATTGCAAACAGCTGAAAGTCTAAATTTTGCCAATAAACCTGATGTGTAATGGGGATTGAATAATTTTGATTACAACTGTATATATGTGTATACAAAGACACAAAGATGTACCTTTAATTTCCCTAAGCTGATTGCTTACTAAAACCCCCCACAGTCATCATGTTGTCAGGCCTTTTCAAGTTTGATTTTTGAATTGACAAAGTGGTGATATCTAAGTGACTTCTAAGAGTTTTCTTACTTTTTAATTAGTCTTCCCATTACTGCCATCATTGTCTTCATTCAGGCCGAATCGAGAACGCGCATGAAAATAAGAGGTGGGATTTATCACACGAACCAATCATATTTAATCATATAACCAATCATATTCAATAAAAGCGTGATGGAGATATTGCCTCCTCTCACGTGACTTTCCCCCATTCCCCCATCCATTTTACACTTTTTAATGCCACATTTTGTAATATTTGCATCGGTTTATTTTTGTAATATCGATTATTTTCTTATTCAGGTTTTTTTTTATTTTTTTTTTTTAACAATTTATGTTTAAAAGTGGAGACTGGCAGACAGGCTGAAGGATGCAGAGGAAGAGTATAAAAGCGGGATTGGCTCGTTGTAATTCCCCTCTGGTAATAAAAAATAAATAAAGTGGGAGGGAAAAAAAGCTCAAACTTTGAAAAGGTCAGTAATCAAAAGTGTACAGATCACTGGCTGGCGAGAATCCAAGCAGGATGCTGTTTAATTAATGGGGCTTATCAGTGCTGGCTTTATGCTGTAAAGCCATGAGCTGGGTTATCTCCTGCATATTATCAGAATGCGATGGACATCGAGCACATGGTTACGACAGGTGGCCTGCACCACAAATTAAACCAGACATTGATGGATACAATGGAAAAGAACCATAAAAACATTCTTATATACCCTATTTAAACAATGAGCCATTCTCAAAATACGGTGACAAACATGTCCATGAATTTTAAATCAGGTAGCAAAAAAGCAGATTTGACTGAAAAATCCTTCCTTTTCTTCTTATGGTATACCCCTTTTATTGACATTTCCATTGTACTCATTTTGTTATGTGTTAGTGCAAGGTTCAACAAGGGTGTACAAAAGCAAAATTAAAATTCAACAAGACAGTTTGATCCTCTAATTCATTTAATTGATGTCATCAGTGTTAAATCTAACGTTGTAAGTACTTTATGATGATTCTTTATGGTTAGTAATATCAAGATTATAATAATTTATAATTATAATTATTATAATGGTAGAAAAGAGAACTCAATTGAAATAGTCATTTAATGCTTTATTGTCACATGAGCACATCTTATGTACCATATATTGTCCCATAACAGTGTTCTCATACATATTAATGATTTAACTGATGTAACTAAATGTTTTTTGTTCTTTTGCAGTTAAGCTGGTGGAGTGAATCTGCAGGTTTGCTGTGTCGGCAGTCGTTTATCACTCCTTTTAAGAAAATGCAGATAGTGACATTTCCCTCTCTCCCTTGTCTTCCAGGTAATTGTCAGAGAGACAAGCTCTGCGGGAGGTGAAAGCTCAGGCCCTTAGTGATGCTTCTGGAACTGTCAAACAAGATTAGCAGATAGTTTTAGGTAATTCATCCATCCAAACACAATGACTGACTAAAAGGTATGGGTGAGAATATTATTGCTCGCATGTGAAGTAGTGGTATAAGCAGACAACTGGATGTGCCACATAAACTCATCAGGGACTTTGTTCGAAATTCCAATTTTTGCTAAGTTGGAACATCTAGAAGTATATACAAAATGGAAGGTTTGGCAGACTTTCACACATCTTTTACACATACTCTTACTTTTCACTTAAAGTGCCCCTAGCATGCTATTTTAAAGGTTCCTAATTTTGTCTTCTACAACAGGTTTACATGCATCAAAGGTCAAAAAAACACTTTAATTTTCTCAGAATATACATTACACATAACAACATTTTCTCAATGATTCTCAAACGACTCAAACGTTTTTTTTTTTTTTTTTTACGTTACTTACTCACTGAGAGGCTTTGTCCCAGAGCACATTCTGTTTTCTACGGTGACCAGGAGGGGACATGATCGGTTCACTTAGTTTTGTCGTGGCCACAACATATAAACTTGTGGGAACGTGATAATATGTTGTTGCCACGAGATATTAAGCCGTGGGAACGTGATAATAAATCGTGGCCACGCGATCATTTTGTTGAGGTAACGACATCATGTTGTGGCCACGTGATGTAAATTCGTGACCTCGAGATCATATGTTGAGGGAACGATATATTTTTCTCGTGGCTACGACTTCATATTTTGAGAGAATGACATCTATTTCTCGTGGCCACGAGTTATGTTGAGGGACATCGGTCAATACTGTAACCATATACAGCAGTAGGAGATGGAGATGACTGATGAAATAACATTTTACTTTGAATTAGGAATGTCATATAAAGATATAGTGCGGCCTCTGGCATTAAGACATGGGTACGTAATAAGTGAAAGACACCTGAAGCGCATTATTAAGTTGAATGTACTTTTTCGTCGGAAATTTGCTGGCTTGAATGAAAATAGGCCTACTCTGGTCACGAATAAAGTCCCGTTTAAGGCAATAAACCAAAAAAGTTATGAGAAACTTAAATGAACAAATAACAAAGTAAATTATGACCGGGGTAAAAGGAGGAGCCCGTGCCGCGTGTGAAGATTCGGTTCCCACATGTTATAAAACTCGTAGCCATGAGAAACGAATGTCGTACCCTCAACATATTAAGTCGTGGCCAAGAGAAACGGATGCCGTTCCCTCAACATACAATCTCGTGCCCACGAGATATTATGACGTTCCCATGATTTAAAGGTACAATATGTAAGATTTATGTATTAAAATATCCCAAAATCACAAGGCCAGTGTTATATATTTTGTTAAGTGATTACCTACAATATCCCAAATGTTTCCAACTATTTTTAAATCATGAGAAAATTGCGACTTTAACCAAGGAAACGGGGCGTGTGAGCAGGGGTGAGCTTGGAGTTGCCAGTCAATGGCGTTATATCCGCGTTACCCTCGGTTTCCGCTCGTGCTGCGTGGAGTCCTGGACAAATGCGGAAGTTGTAGTTGTAGCGTCTATCAAGCAACAAACGTTAGCTTGTTTCGTGCACAATTATTCTTTACCGATTGCAGCTGGTTCTGTCGACAAAGACAAGTCCCATAAACGTAAACGTCAACGTACGGGTATTATTGCTTTAGGTTTGTGTCTAGTTTATTGACATTGTTTATCACGTCTGGTGTTTATGGCCATGTAAATAAATATAGTGTGGCGAGCAGGACAAGGCCGAGGGCCGTGGGAGAGCGGCACGAGGCCGGTGGTGTGATTACTGATGAGCAACACCTGCGCGACGCACCGGTCTCGTATCTCTCACGGAGGAACGGAAGCATAAAGGGGGAGCGAAGACAGTGAAGAGCGAGAGAGGACAGGCCTGAACTTGTGTTGTGTTTTATTTTATTGTGACAGGAGCTGCTGTCTTTTACTTTCATTTTGTATTTGTTTTATTTTTATCATTAAAATGTGTCATGAATGTTCGCCGGTTCCCGCCTCCTTCTTACCAAAACATCTGAACTTTGTTACATATAGCATGTGTTATACATAAAGATTAATCAGTATTTTGGCAAATGATGTGGGCATGTTCGAATGTACTTTTACAACAATTGTTTAGAACACGTAAATCTGCGCAGCGTTATCACAACAATGAATTAGACAAATACAGTAACATCTATGATAATCAATTTAGTATAACCTTACTTTTCTTGCGGTTAATTCATTTTAGTGAAATAAAAGCATGTCATTAAACGCAACATTTATAAAAATAGAACTTTACCTCATCCATGAACATAATTTTTCAATTCCCGTCTGACTGATTTACATCCACGGTGGAGTTGAAAACGACAGTTCCCATCATTCCACGCTCCTTCACATCGTCATCAAGCTACGCCGTTGTTGTTGTTTGGAATGTAGCGCCCTCTAGCGGCAGAAAATCTTGCATATTGTACCTTTAATATCACGTTCCCACGAGTTTATGTTGTGGCCACGACAAAACTAAGTGAACCGAACATGTCCCCTCATGGTCACCGTAGTTTTCTTTCCAGTCACGTGAATGCTTCACTTAGGTGTCGGATTGTTTGAACCCAGGCAAGTTCAAGTTCATGCCCATTTACTAACATTTATATATATATATATGTATATATATATATATATATATATATATATATATATATATATATATATATATATATATATATATATATATATATATATACAGTATATATAAAAGCCGAAAGCCTACATTACATTATCATATATTCTGCCATAAAAACCAACGTGATCTCATGAGAATACGTGTGTATTTTTACGTAAAGTGTAATTCTACCATACGTACATTTACTTACGTTTTATACACACAGAAACGTATAATACTGACGTATTTACAGCACTAAAACGTAAACTATTTACGTATTAACAGCACAAAAACGTAAATTATTTACGTATGAACAACTCTACCGACGTACATATTTGTACGTATTCTTATTTATGCATATTAAAATCGTGGCATTAATGTTTTGACTCTATTGCATTCAAATGTCTTATCAATCACATTTTCAGTCGCATTTATTATTATTAAATGCAGTTTACTCAAGAAATAGGCTAATAACCATTCGCTCTGTTTGTGCCTTCTGCTGCAAACTCGTTTCGGAGGATTAGCCTACATGCAGTTACACAAGAATACACTTTAAAACCTTAAAAATACCTTATTTAATCGTTTAACCATTTTGTAATATTAAGTTTATTTACAGTGAGACACAAAATGCGTTTTCTCCAATAGAACAATAATACACCAAAACCCAACATAAATTCACAAAAGACATACATTTTATTAGCTTGATATTATAATCCAAATCTTTAGAATCCATACGTTTGCAAGAAAGAGATCCAAATTCAGCCCTTTATCCAGTGAGTGATCTTCATTTCCATTTCACAGGCTATCAAAGCAGCGCAGTCCGTAACTGTCAAATTCCGCGCTCGTGATGAATTTAAATTAAAAAACTGCGCCCTCAAGAAGCGTTACGACATGTTTTACGCCAGTAATATCAAACGCTCATTGGCTCTCGCCACAGATTGCGACATGCCGTATTTCAGTCGGTAAACTACATTTGAAATGGAGAAGCGCGCGCGCCTTCACACAGAGCGAAGCCGGATTAACATTTTCATGGATTAATAACTTAAATTCTGCTCTGTACCTCATTTAAAACTATTATACTGAAAGAGAGGACTGTGACTGCAACACATCGTCATGTGAACGACTTTTGGTACCGCTTTTGACATTTTCGCAATAAATAAATTATTGTGATTACACGTATGTTGTAATTTTTCTTCATAATTGTAGCCTATGTAGTTTTAAGAAATTGTTATGGGTAGGTTTAGGGGTAGGAGTAGGATTAGCTGCTAAAAAAATCTTTTAATGCTATATTGTTAATAAAATTACCATTTCCCTACACATCTCTGTACGTTTTGTCCTTTTTATATTCTGTATAAAATGGGTAACGTTATGTTTAGGTTTGGGAGTGGGGTTAAGGGATCTTCCATTTATCTATAAAACGGTAAAAGGTAAATTATACAGATATCTTAATGATATGAAAGATTCGTAAATATTTTACGTTTTGTAGCAGTAAAAAACTTAATAATGTTACGTTTAATTGTTGCAGATACGTCCATATCATACGTTTCAGCATCTATCCAAACGTACAAAACGTACGTTTTCTATCTTTGAAAATTACGTATTAATACTACGTATTAACAATGAGACCAGGCTGTATAAATGCATTTATGGATATACGAATCTATACGTATTTTAAGTTGTAATACGTAAATATAGATACGTATCGAACCTGAAATAACGTCCATATGATACGTAAAAGTCACTATAATACGTAAATATATATACGAATTGGATCGTTTTTATTTACGTCTAAATATGTACGTTTCGTGTGTGAGATCAGGCTGTAAAAACAGTATAAAAACATTTATGGCTACTGTAAATTTTACCTGCCACAAGATGGCGCTGTTTACGACACTCTTGATGCTTCGAATCTTCTCGAAACAATCAGAAAGGCTTCAAAGATTAAAGAAGCTTTGTTTTTTCCATCCCTACTCAATAGTTTTAGGCCTTTTTGCAAATGTTAGCTGTTTCAGAGAGCGTTTACTTATTTTGAGCCTGGTTTTAAACAACTATCTCTAATGCCATTTTTCGTGTGTGGACTAAACTAGCCAATCAGATTTATTTTCATTCATCCCCCATCCATGCACGCACATACACACATTAGACTTTACTACACACAAACACACACTTTTATTTATTCTCAATATTTTTGTTTTCCTCAATATGTCATAAGTGTTGTACACAGATCATAATAATCAATTCAAAAATGACGTAAAAAATACATAAAAAATAAAAACGCCATTAATTAACACCATCTCATGGTACGCACTGTGCTTACAGCCATACAGTTGCAGGCCCCACTGATTACCATAAGTGAATTTCAGCTTTCTAAAGCTCAGAAATTGTACTCACTGTAAAGACGGTAAGGGCGTCGATTTTACCATATCAATCCGAGCACAAGTCAGATGATGAAACACTGAAAGAACTAGTTATTTCAACCCGAACTTCCATCGCAAGGACGACTTGAGCAGGACGTTTCTCAGTGATACGCTACTCAGTTTGAGGTACATTATGTGATGTTGCAACTATAATTCCGCATTAACAAGACTATGTCCATCAACAAACCAAAGTGTATATTTCTAACTTATTGCAGTGCACATGGAACTGTATCAATAGTGCATACGTTGGCTGAGCTCTAACGTGAATGACCGATGAACTGTAACATTGAAGTTTGTAAAACAAATTTTGCTCAGTCCATCATTACTTAAAGTAGTAAGAACAACAGACAATCTGCATTAATAGACACAATTTTAGGTAATAGTGGCCCACAGCTGATTAGTAAATGTGTTGGGCTTCTTCTAATCTTATTTTCAGACAAGAGGATAAAAATGGACACTCATGTCTAGCTTGATGAGGATATAGTCAAAGCTTTGAACATAAACTGAGAAGTCAACGGAATTCTAATGCATTTCTATGCAAATTATTATTATATATATATATTCAAACACAAATGTTAATCATTGGTTAATTTGATTTACAGATCCTGTAATAAAGCAATCTTCAAATGCTACAGTGTCTGAACCACAAGCCCTCAGTTGCAGAAAATGCAAGTCATACTCAAATAAGTGACCGTCCACTTGAAGATGAAGATGTGACATTCAAACTCTTCTGTTTCTTTGTTTCAGCTAAGTTTGTAAATAATGCATTATTCACTTCTGCACATTGCTTTTCTGTAACTTTTATTTTATTTATTTTTTCAGAAAATTGCATCGGGATGCTTATTTAGTGATGCAATATTCATAGTGTACTTTTCACTAATAGAAGTATAACTGAAATGTTATACAAAAAATGTATAAATATAGCTCTGCCATAGCATTTCACTGATCTTTGTTACAATGTATTTTGTTCAAGAGATTATATATTCTGCTGTACTTTTTTAATGTACTCTTATGTATTTATTTTGCAGTGTACACAACAAGATAGTATATAATGCATTTTTCTTGATTTCAAAGTCTGTGTATGTATTTTTGCACTTTTAATATACCATTTTGAATACTGAATAAAACAGCTTTATGATAAACTATTAGTGTAATGCTAACGCATTTTTAATGAGCTGAAATGCTATTTAAATGTTCTTGAAGTACATAAAATGAAGCTTCAGATATATTATAACTGTAGTTTAAGAAAGATGAAAGTATATTTTAAATGAACTGTAAAGAAATACACTAAATGTACTTGAAGTGGTTCCATTTTAGCACAATTTAACATATTAAAATATATTGCAAATAGCTTAAAATTGATCTTAAGCATATCTTGAAATACATTTGAAGTTGGAGTTGTTTCAAAATAATACATTTAATATGCACTTACAATTTAAATATATTAAGTATGTCCAAAAAAGCACAATTTAAATATATTTCCTTTTCACCTGGGATGCATAAACCATGAAAATTAGACATTATATTGATTCTTTGTATTACAGATTCCAGAAAGTTCAAAAGACTCCATGTTTCAACTTTGATGTGGCTCACCTTCCCATCTCAATTACTCACTTAAATCCTTTCCTTCCGAATGAATAATAAATCACCTTTAAAATTTGATTCTGGAGTATTACACTGAAGCATATTGAGAATTTGTTGCCAGTTTGAATGTGGGTGGATTATCCAACTCTTTCCCGGCGTCTTCACTATGAAAGAAGGCGGGAAAGAGGAACTTAACCAAGAAGATAAACGGGAAACAGCTTTAGAGTCAAAAGTCTGCTTACTTTAGAAATGGATCAGTTTGCTTACATTTAATTTCGTATTTTTCTATGCAATGCTAGGCTAGTGTAAAATTGCAGTCCTGGTTTAGCTTAATAAAAAGGGAAGTGCAATTAAAGCTGTTTTTTTATTAAAAATGTCTACATTGATCAGTCTTACATATCCTCCCGGCAAATACGTGAGATGACTTGGCTGTAAATACAAACTCTTCGACCAAACCGCACACACCAAAACAACTATATATAATTTCAGAAAGGAGTTCTCTGAGTAAAACAGGCTGCTGGGGATGGCGTGTACTGTCAGCATTCATTTGTGCAGCACTATCCCTGCACTGGGCCGGCCCACACCTACAATCTCTTCACATGAATAAAAAATGACATTTCAATTTATCTTTGTTGTTACGTTCTGGCCCTTGCATACTGATTTTCTGTGTTTCAGGGAAAATGAAGCGGTGGAAAAATAGAACAGAATCTTTCAGGGAACTCACAGTGCTTTCCTTGAATAAGAATCAAACGTTAATCTATCAGTCGGGAAGACGCATTATTGCTTTTTTTCCGTTCACATAGAAGGTGTTTGAGATGAGATTGGGCAAATGGTATGTTTTACCATGCATGAAAATGGAATACGTTGAAAGTTACGCACGCATTCTAGTGGAGGAAACGTCTGAACCACGGTGAAATGCAGAAATGAAAACTATTACTTCCTTTGATTGGCCATTTGCATTTCTCTTTCTATTTTTGAGGCTATTGAGCCAGTTCTGCTCTTTCATTTCTCCCTTCTTCAGAATGAATGGAATGTCCTTTTATCAAATAAATCAACCCTGTGGATTAAATTCTCTCAGGGGACTCTTGCGGTATGTGTCTTGTTGGTTATGAATTCCTGGCAAAGACACAGGTGCTCTTGACCTAACACAAGTGGTATTCAGACGCACAAATTACCGCCTGCCCAAACCAACAGGATCTGCCCCCGCCAAGTCATTTGCATTTATAAAAGAGACACATTAATCAAGGCTTTGTGGACTTGTGCTGGCACATTCATCTTCCTCTCCTAAACAACAAATAATGCACATCAGAATGAAACTACGCACATATGACACATGTATACATAAAAACAACTCATTTGCATTCCATTAGCATACTGAAATGATCCATTTGACACATTCATTTAGTAGAATTTGGTTGGGGGTGGTCCATTATGCTTTTATTGTTGAGTTCAACAGATGATTTTGTGTACAGGAATGATTTGCAGCCTGTTAAGCACTGAACGTTGTTAGCACGTTGTGATAAATGTGTCCTTTTGTAAACACACTTAATTTTATATGCTCAGCATTAAGTATACTTTCTGAACTGTTATCATTGCATATTTGTACTTTATCACTGAACATTGTAAAGATTGATGTGTTGTAGAGTTCTCATTTATTTATTTAGTCCTGTCAGAGCTTTTGGCATATAAGAGGTCATTGTACTAAATATCCTGTAAGTTTCAGAACTCAAAACTTCATTGTCAGTCCAAAAACGGCTTTTATTGAAACCAAGCTTCCAAAATGACTCATTTCAGATTTTGTCCTAGTATGATGTCATAGTGCGATAAAAGACAACCTCAGCAGAATGTGTGACTAACAGTGTTATTAACAAATGCTTTGTCTGTTAGAGGTCGTTTGATATGTACTCACTTTACTTTCACTTTACCGAAAACGATGAACGATGAATACAAGAATGACAGTGTGACAAACAATGGTACATTTATTCATAATTGGTTTACACAAAACACTGTAATTTATCCTGTCAGCTATAACCGTAAACTTTATTTGCCACAACCAAGAGTTGCAATGCACATACATTTTTCACATTTGGCAACTGTTAAAACTATTTCATTAGATAAACACCTTTCTGTAAACGTCTTCATTTCAACACTAATATAATAAATTGCAATACCACCTCACAAATACATAGAGTAAATATAAATAACAATGAGTAATTGCCACGCTGTCGCAGACTGGAGTATCCTTGGTATTTAAGGTGTAGGTTTGTTTTCTTCTAATTCAGGATCAGACTCTGCTCAAACATCACAAACAAAATAAGGCATTTTTCAACATGAGAAGTTTTCAAAACAGTTCCGTGTAATGGCAGGATTGTTAAAAATGTATTGTAATATACAAAACTTTTACCCAATCGTAGCAGTAGGCGTTTACTTCCAAGTCTTGCAGTTCATGACCCCTTTAAGTAATTTTATCGTATAATTCCCAGAGCCTGAAATGCATATTGATCGATTTGATTATCTGCAAAAAAATTAACATTTATTCATAAAGTTCTTCAGCCATTAGTGGATCCAATACAGTGTCATCCATTGACTTGCTCTGTCAATGGTTTTCCTGCTAGTGCATAGAGAACCTGATGCAATTACTAAGCCGTGTTGAATTAAGCACTGCATTTGTGCAATCAATCACCAGCCAGAGGGTGCCTCTCAAGAATTCATTAAAATACGCAAACAATCTTATAAACATGGCTGCAGCTTATCTGCTGTCTTTCATGCTAACATTAAATGTCTATGTTCAAATGAGCCTGAATGACAGAGCTAAAACACTTGGGAACTCATGAGAGAACACACAGCTTTTGCTACACACTCAGCACACACAACTTCTCATCAGGTTGTCTGGATTTGCATATGTATGTCACATATGAAACCTTGAATCATTCGGAAACTAGGAAAATGCAATACCTTTGAGAAAACAAAAAATATTTTTTTCCTGGCCCTATGAATGATTTAAGTTTTCATTATAAATAAAATAATTAAGATTTTTTATATTTTCTTGCATTTTTTTTCCATTGTGTGTAGTATTGGAAAATGTGTCTTCTGTTTATTTTAGACTGCTGAATGAGTTTAATTTATTCAGGTTAATTTTTCCCCTTATTAGGCCTCACAATGCTAATTTCAGTTCATTCTGTTTTGTGTGGACTGTTTTATCTGCAAATGTTTTAAAATATTCATAAGCGGCTCAGTGCGCTGTATATTATGGCCAGTACATTGTAAATGTTTTATTTTTTCTGTCATGGTTGAAGTGTTTAACTGAAGGATGTAGATATGCATATTTCTTCTGTGGAGCATGAGAACTTGCAGAAACGGTAAATAATGCCACATTATGTGCGTAACACATGCTTTCCATCTGACATCTGTGAACAAAGTACTTTATTATCTCAGACCATGCATTACCAGAATGCATCACTCCTTCCTTTTGTGCAGAGCAGAACTCATTTCTTATGTAAAATTGAAGATAACAACCAAATGAGTATAAAGATGAAATGTACAGGTGAAAACAATGTAGATACACCTTCATATTGGCACATATATATATATATATATATATATATATATATATATATATATTTTTTTTTTTTTTTTTTTTTTTTTTTTAATATTGTTTGCTGTAAATATCCCTTCAGTTTGCTCTGGTCAAGCTCAATCAGTTTAATTAGCTTTAAGCTATTATTTACACCAGCCCACCATTCAAAAGTTGGAAAAGGTTCTTTGCTAAGGAGGATTATGGGTAATCAGTAGACTTGTAGTCAATACCGCCTAAACCGAGACCAAGACACTACCAAGACCAGAGGGTATCGAGACCAAGACAAGACCAAGACCAAGACCAAGTCGAGACCAAGACCGAGACCAAGTCGAGACCGGAGGAAAAAAAAAAAAAACAGACTAGTGTTGAAGCTAAGCAATAACTATGAATTCAAGAACAGCAGCATACTAGGGTTTAGCTGCTGTTTACATTCAATACATATTAGACGGTATTACTTCAACTACACAGGCAGAACTATAGAGACAGACCATGTCATGTGTGTGACTGTGAGCTCACTGTAAATGTTTTTGCAGACTGGGTGAGATCAACTGTGTAGCAATTGCATGACGGCTGTTACTGCACTATTAGAGGATTGAGACTCCCTTAACTTTTGTGTACTGTTGAGGACTGACATGAGTGGTACTGACTGGTTCATCTGACAAAACATCAAACACCTCCAACACCATCTTGCTCCTCCAACAACTGTCTAAAGAATGAGAAATATGTAACCAATTGAAATTATACTTAATGTTGATGAAATCGTAACATCAAATTAAAGATACACAATTATAAACTTGGATTAGGCCTAATGTTTAGTCAACACAACGGAGATATGCAGATGATATTTAAAAGACCATTTATTTAGTCTAACACCACCATCTTAAATACAATACTGTAATCAAACAACACACACACACACACACACACACACACACACACACACACACACACACACACACACACACACACACACACACAGAGGGCCCTATTTTAACGATCTGAAACGCAAGTGTCAAAGCGCAAAGCGCAAGTAACTTTGTGGGCGGGTCTTGGCGCTGTTGCTATTTTCCCGGCGGGATAAATGACTCTTGCGCCCGGCGCAAATCTAAAATGGGTTGGTCTGAAGTAGCTTCATTATTCATAGGTGTGGTTTGGGCGTAACGTGAAATAAACCAATCAGAGCGACATCTCACATTCCCTTTAAGAGCAGGCGTGCTTGTTCTATAGCGGATTCCTAGTATAACGGCGAATTTGCCAGGCGCGCGCGAGGAGCAGTTCACAGCCGAGGAGACTGACGTTCTCGTCAGGGATGTTGAGGATGGAGAAACCCACCCAAATTAACTTCGGTTAAAAAGGCGTATGATAATTTGGGTAAATGTGTACGCTAGATATATGCTTTTATAATAAATTGTCTATCTATCTATCTATCTATCTATCTATCTATCTATCTATCTATCTATCTATCTATCTATCTATCTATCTATCTATCTATCTATCTATCTATCTATCTATCTATCTATCTATCGTAATAATGTATGATTTGCAAAAATGAAAACTGCTGCTTCTGTGTAGATGAGAGAATCAAAGTGTATGCGCGTTGTGCACACGCTACATTGATTATGGCCAAGCATGCGCCCTTAAAATAGCGTATGAATAACATGCGCAACGCGCCACTGACTTTAAACTATTTTTTCCTGGTTAGTGGCGCAACTGTTTTCTAAACCTGCAAAATAGCATGAAGGAACGTTTGCGCCTGAACACGCCTCCTTTTTTGCGCTGAACCGCCCAGGGAGCGCAAGTTCATTCCCTAGTTTAGCGACGTGCTTCTGTGGAGGGAAAAGCGCGCTTTGCGCGGGTGCAAAATAGGAATGATACATGCGTCGGTGTACAAAGTCAATTGCGCTGGGTGCAAGATAGGGCCCAGAGAGAGATATCAAAGACACAAATTCATCTAAGCAAATGCCTGCCTATCTCTGCCGATTTCGGAGTCTCCAAATGAATCCATTCTGCAACTTTTAGGCTTAAGTGCAGGATCCGAAAGTTGGTCATTTTGTCGCTATGGTTACACACACACACACACACACACACACGTTGGCGGTGCGCTCAAAGTCATCTGTCAGTTGTGCAGTTACCCAAAATCTCCTGAATGAAGTTAAAACCCATCATGTCACTGATATGTGTTTTTTTAAATCAAGTGATCAAAGTGCTTGTTGCCGCTGCGATCAGTGGCGCGGATAAAGTGTTTTCTCGTTTGGCTCACGCACACGGCGCACTGTCTTCACTCGGACGCGCGCTTCAATCCGTTCCGTTGCGGATAACAATGTTGCATTATCGAACGTTGTGTCGTCGTGGATATTGTAGTATTGTATTGCTAAATCCCCCGACCACTATGTCGGTCTGAGACAGCGAGTCCTAGACAAGACCGAGAGGTCCGAGACCAAGACAAGACCAAGACCAAAGACCGTCAAGGCCGTGACAAGACCGAGACCACGTAAAAGTGGTCTCGAGACCGGTCTCGAGACATACATCACTAGTAATCAGCATCTCATCTGGCCTCTCAGACAGCTCTCACACCCAGCAAGGTCCAGTTCATTAAGAATTTTCTCCAGTGGTTCTGTAGATCTTGATTAAAACACGTTATTAAATTAGCAGGCTACTGCAGCTTTGACGAAGTACTTTATATTCAAAGCTTTAACTAGTCAAGTCACCTTTATTTTTATGTTGTTTTATACAATACAGATTTACAGTGATCAACAGGAAAATAATGATTCAATGATGAAAACAGAGTTCAATTCGATTGTAAAGCAGCTCTAAAAAAATGTCATTGTTCAGCTGAAGTCAGTTCAGTGTTGATTCAGTTCTGTTGAAAAGATCATCAATTATTAAATTAGTTCAATTCGGCTATAAAGCAGCTCCGCAGAAAAGACTGATGTATTTATTAGTTCGGGGAACAGACACAGTCTCTATATTATGAGATGAAATAGTCTCTATGTTCTGAGATGTATGACTTCTGTGACATGAGGCGGCTAGCAAATGGTCGGTTTAGCCAGTCTGTCTGCTTCCTGACCTGGGCCCCAGTTAGTCAAGTACCAGCTCTAAGACTATGTGCCATATTACTAGAGAGTAGAGTGGCTCCACCCCAGGAGGGATGAAGACCTTCTCTTTTCAACAGGTCAGGGCTGCCCCAAAAACGTGTCCAATTGTCGATAAATTTCTGCATACACCACTTAGAGATCCAGTGATTGAGTGACGACAGTCTGTATCTCGTAAAGCAGGGAGGGGCAAGAGCATATTATTATGACATCGTACGAATTCACACACCTCTTTAATGTAACTTTAGTGATCTCTAACTGATGAAGTCGGACATCATTAGTGCCAAAAATGAATAACAATCTAAGAATATTTATGTTTAGCATTAGCCAGCACAGTACATTTCCTTTGATGTCAGGCTTTCTTGCTCCCGGCAAACATGTGACCATGGTGTCTGGCGTCTCTATTTTCACGTTCCATACTAGAATCGCCAATAACTACATATTCAACAGGTTTCTCAGTGGGTGTGTCATTGAGATGGGAGAACCTGTTTAATGTTTTAAACGGAATGGCAGAGCAGTGTTTTGTCCTGCAACTATGATATCTCACAGTCACCCAGTTGCCCTTCTGCAGGGGCTCTGCAACCAGAACCAAACAATGTACGGGGTTTGCTAAGCTAGTCTCATCCAATTCCATATCTATAACCCTTGCATACTATCCTCAATTAAAGTTGACTTCTCTGTCAGCCTAACTATTTCTCTGCATTTATTACATGTGAAACCCTCACTGCTGACAGAGAAGGCTACACTAAACATGTTGCAGGCAGTGCAAGTGACAATACTAGGAGAAGGTCCCATGACTCACCATGTTTGTTGACTGATTCCAACTTTCTCCAGTTGTTTGATGGACCTATAAAAAATGGAGCGCAAGAGAGAAGGGAGATTGCAAGCACAAATGACAAGTTAAAGGCTAGCGAAGTGCTAATGTGTTGTGCAAGCGATAGCGATTTAGATTAAAAGCTAGCAATGTCAGAATAATGTGATATGCAGTATTAGATAATATCAGATATATGGTGATAATGCTTAAAAAAATTGCAGGTGTAATTTCTGAGAATTAAACCACTAGCCAGACATTTGTAGAAACATAAAAAAATTGTGTTGTAGATCATGCTGCCTTCACGTCCACCGGGATTATCGTAAATACTAGTTTCCTAGTTAAAAAATGGACATAATTGACCTCTAAAGTCAAAATTTGAATGTGATGAGCTCATAATCACAATTTCAGAAGTGGGAAGTAGGACATTTCCGATGCATGTGAAGGCAGCATAAATACATGTTGTGAAGCAGTGCATCATGGGTGCTTTTTCCCACTGATGGATTTGAACACATTATATATATATATATATATATATAATGAATTAATTCATTCACATAAATAAATGAGACACTTTTGAAAAATTAAATTGAGACTCCAGTATAGTAAAGGTAGTTTTACTTTACATTGAGTGGGTCACCTCATGGGTTCTGACATGTTAGAATCGCATGATCTGAATTACTGCTCATGAGTGTTGGTGTAACACATTACAAGTAACTACAAGTAACTACAAGTAACGTAATCAGAATACTTTTTTCCAAATAACTTTTCAAATAATTTATTAGTTTTTTAGGGAGTAGTGCAATATTGTAATGCATCCTTCGGATGAGACGTTAAACCGAGGTCCTGACTCTCTGTGGTCATTAAATCCCATGGCACTTCTCGTGAGGAGTGGGGGTGAAACCCCAGTGTCCCGGCCAAACTCCCTCCAAATGCCTTTATCAATCATGGCAACCTAATAATCTCCACCCACTGAATTGGCTCTATCACTCTCTCTCCCCTAAGATTTCTGCCACGCCTCATTGTGTGAGATGAAGTGGGATTTTGGTGGCGGTATCTTCATTGCAATAAATGCTACACCCTCGCAGGGCTACTTTTAGACACATCTGTGTTTTTCTGTTGTTTCTGCTCACAGCAGGTCGCTTGGAGTGTTTTCGTCAGGCTTTTTCCATCTTGTTTATTCGAAAGCCTAATCCCCGCAAGTCATTGATATTACCTGCCTAAGGTTGCAAAAGTGAATAATTGAGCTGGGATTATCCAGGCAAGCAGGTAAAGCAGCCTCGACTTTAGTAAACGTCTCACAATGAGAGATGAGGCACCGGTACCTCTGTTCTGGCCCTTTCGTCTCAGAGGCTGAGAGGTTCATTTAATCAGCACAAACATGGCAACAGCAACTTCAGACGCTAGTTGTAGCACTACGTGTTTGAATGTTCAACTCAGTTTAGCGATTAAAGAGCTCATTGAGAGCACATGCCTCTTTCTCTCCCAGTGGCCACGCTGTGAATTTGTTTTGATGAAAGAGCTAATTCATTTTGGGAAAGCAAAGGCATTCTGCAAAATAGGCCATCATGATTAAGTCCACTTCTCTCATGATTTAGGCTTATAAGATTTGGTTTCACTTCATTTTGATGATCCCTTTTGAACATTCTGTTGACTATAAGTAATGTTGCACCTACAGCAGGGATAGGCAACTCCGGTCCTGGAGGGCCACTGTCCTGCAGAGTTTAGCTCCAACCCTAATTAAACACACCTGAACAAGGCAATCAGTGTTTTCAGGATTACTAGATAGATACAGGCAGGTGAGTTTTTATCAGGGCTGACGCTAAACTCTGCAGGACAGTGGCCCTCCAGGACTGAAGTTGCCTATCCCTGACCTACAGTATGTGTTAACTAACTCACATTAGAGTGTTAGTAGAGTAATAGTAGGGTTAGGGTTAGAATGAATTGACATAGTTGCAAAGTAACTTATAGTCTGTAGAATGTCTGTTTGAGGAGCATCATAATAAAGTATTAGTAGATATTAAGCAGACAGTCTACTAATACTCTAATGAGAGTTAGTTAACACATAGGTGCGACGTTACTTATAGTCAACAGAATGTTCAAAAGGGATTATCAAAATTGAATGCATGCATTTTAGAAAATGTCATGCATTTCATTTGCTGGTACACATATAAAGTGTTTAAATTAGGGCTGTCAAACGATTAATCGCGATTAATCGCATCCACAATAAAAGTTTGTGTTTACATAATATATGTGTGTGTGTATGGAGTATAATTATTTTCTATATATAAATACACACACATGCATATATATTTAAGAAAAATGTGTTATTTATATGTAAAATATGTATATATAATATAAATGATATATAATATAAATATATATACACTGTAAAAAATTTCTAACCCTCCCAAATCAAAAATTTCAAGTGACCGATAACATCTAAATTTTTCAATTGGCCCAAGTGAAATTCTGTAAATTATAAAATTAAATTTACAGATTTTCACTTGGGCCAATTGAAAAATTTAGATGTTATCGGTCACTTGAAATTTTTGATTTGGGAGGGTTAGACATTTTTTACAGTGTACACAGTATATACATGCAAATATTTCTTAAATATATACATGCATGTGTGTGTATTTATATATAATAATTATACACCGTACACACACATATATTATGTAAAAACAAACTTTTATTTTGGATCCGATTAATCGCGATTAATCGTTTGACAGCCCTAGTTTAAATGCATTATTTTAATAATTAGATGAGGGTGCCATTACAAAAATGCATTTACTTATTTTATACTTATTTCTGTAATGTATTTTTATAATATAATATATGATAATAATAAATGTTTCATATTATATATATTTTTTTATAAAATAGTACATATTTTCATTGCAAGTATGAATATACATGTAAATAACTGCTATTGTACACTGTAAAACATTTTTTTGTGTGATTTTAGTGGTATAAGATGAGTAAAAGAGAGTAAAAACCTGTAAATTGGTTTGCTTCTTCTTAGATCTAACTTTACATTTAATGTAATTTCACAATAAAATACTGTTAAATTTACAGTTTTTGGAAGTGAAAAAGAACAATAATTCTAAAATGTACAGTGGAAAAATAATGTAAATTGACATTCCCAGAATTCACTGCATGACACTTCACATTTGATGTATTTTCATTGAAATAACTATTTCTTCTAAGTTTTTTTTTTTTTTTTTTCATCAGTCATGTACATTAGGGTTTTAATTTACATCTAATGTTGTTAAATTAATGTTTATTGCATTACTTTAGTGTGTTACTATGATGTCTTATATTTAAAACCGTACAAGAATGACTTCAGAAATCACCTTATCAAAAGCTCATCTTTCTAGAGTGACCCGGATAAACGATGCAAATTTATTTGCACAATTCACTAGCTTATATATGGTGCAGAATACTAATGCTGATTTTTTATTTATATATTTTTTATAGATCAGTGAGAAATCAGCAGGCTGGCAAAGACATTCACATTAATGGCTTGCATAAAAGATGCACTTTCAAAAGTAGATCTGGTTGGCCACCAGTGGAGCGCTTTTATGAAATCATATTCATATACTATACACTTTCTTTGGGGAATAGTGGTTGGAATTCATTAACTTCATGAACGTTTAAACTAGGAACATAAAGCAACTACATTTTCACAGATGGATATTTAGCAATGTTGGAAATACTTTTGAAAACAGTGCAGCTACTCTACTGAAAATTGCAGTTTTAGCTTTGCTACTTTTAGTAAGCTACTTCCTAAATGTTCAGATACATTCACATTTAGAAGATGTTTTGTCACTTCATTCATTAATTGTCATATTTGTTTGTTTCCTTGTAGTCAAGTCTAGCACCTTGTAGTTGACTTTCAAATGCAGTGATGTTTATTATTCAGAAGGCTTCCTTAAAAGAGAGATGCATTACCATAGCAAAGGTGTTTCTTCAGACACACTACCCTCTGTTAACATGCCGTCAAGCAACTATTAAAACGTCCTTGGAATTATCTGTCATGTGTGTGATGGAGGGGAACTGATGTCTGATAGTCAAAGGACTTCAGCATGTTTGAATTTCTATGTTTATGCATCCTGTTGTTTCTGTTTTATGTTCGAGGACGTCCTTACGCTAATAGCATCGACTTACAAACTCTCGACAGGTCATGCATCAGATCTAATGTGATATAACCTGATAAATATTCGGTGATATAAATGAATATTTCCCTTTTTTATGAAGTGACATTTTGGTCTATTGACCAATCTTCCTTTTCTTTTCCCAGCACACTGAAGTGTGAGTTAGCATGGGTGCAGTGTTGTTGAAGTAGGTAGCTTGTTTGGCATTTGGTCTGACAGCAGGTGTACTTCACCGCTTTAGGTTTTTGGGGAGTTTCTCAGCACTTACACGCTCGCACAGTCGAAAGCTCTGCTAGTCTGTGTCACCTGTCACTGTTCACCTTCTTGTGAAATTTGGGGCATGCTAGCTGTCCTTTTCAAGAAGTTGCATTAGAAAAGGTCATGAGAGAGAGAGAGTTTTTCCACACAACAGTTTGACTCAGGTTGAAAGGATTTAAGATATTGAACATAAAATGTATGCCTAAAGCTATACATCTAGCTACATTATTGAGAGGTGCTTACTAAGACAAACACCATTGCTTTGGAATTTGAATAAACATATAGGGCCCTATTTTAACGATCTGAAACGCAAGTGTCAAGCGCAAAGAGCAAAGCGCAAGTAACTTTGTGGGGCGGGTCTTGGGCGCTGTTGCTATTTTCCCGGCGGGATAAATGACTCTTGCGCCCGGCGCAAATCTAAAAGGGGTTGGTCTGAAGTAGCTTCATTATTCATAGGTGTGGTTTGGGCGTAACGTGAAATAAACCAATCAGAGCGACATCTCACATTCCCTTTAAGAGCAGGCGCGCTTGTTCTATAGCGGATTCCTATTATAACGGCGGATTTGCCAGGCGCACGCGAGGAGCAGTTCACAGCCGAGGAGACTGATGTTCTCGTCAGGGACGTTGAGGATGGAGAAACACACCCATCTATCTATCTATCTATCTATCTATCTATCTATCTATCTATCTATCTATCTATCTATCTATCTATCTATCTATCTATCTATCTATCTATCTATCTATCTATCTATCTATCTATCTATCTATCTATCTATCTATCTATCTATCTATCTATCTATCTATCTATCTATCTATCGTAATAATGTAGGCTATGATTTGCAAAAATGAAACCTGCTGCGTCTGTGTGTAGATGAGAGAATCAAAGTGTATGCGCGTTGTGCACACGCTACATTGATTATGGCCAAGCATGCGCCCTTAAAATAGCATATGAATAACATGCGCAACGCGCCACTGACTTTAAACTAGTTTTTTTCGGTCAGTGGCGGAATTGTTTTCTAAACCTGCAAAATAGCATGAGGGAACGTTTGCGCCGGAACACACCTCCTCTTTGCGCTGAACCGTCCCGGGGAGCGCAAGTTCATTCCCTAGTTTAGCGACGTGCTTCTGTGGAGGGAAAAGCGCGCTTTGCGCGGGTACAAAATAGGAATGATACATGCGTCGGTGTACAAAGTCAATTGCGCTGGGTGCAAGATAGGGCCCATAACCTTAAATATGAAAACATTTTACATTTACATTTGATATATAATTCTGTTTTATGTATAAGGACATAATAAAAATCATCCTGGCATGTTTTAAAATTGAACAACAACACATGACATATTACACTGTGTCATAATTTATTTAACAAAAACCAAAGGCCAAAATGGAAAAGCCATGGTTGACAAACAAAGTACACCCTTACTGCTTCCATAGGAAATAAGAAAGTAGAAGTCAGCTGCTGCTATTCAAATGTCTTTGATTAATTGATCATCAGCAAGTGTGATCTCATGTATAAAAGCAGAAGTTTTGAAAGTTTGCTGGTCTGGAGCATTCAGGGGTGTGTTAACACAATGCCAAGAAGGAAAGACATCAGCAATGATCTTAGAGAAGCAATTGTTGGTGCCATCAATCTGAGAAGGGTTATACGGCCATTCCCAAACATTTTGAAGTCCATCATTCTACAGTAAGGAAGATTATTCACAAGTAGAAAACATTCAAGACAGTTGCCAGCCTTCCCAGGAGTGGACGTCCCAGCAAATTCACCCTAAGGTCAGACCGTGCAATGCTCAGAGAAATCACAAAACACTTAAGAACTACACCTAATACTCTAAAGGCCTCAGTTAGCATGTTAAATATTAAAGTTCATGGCAGTACAATTAGAAAATAGTATAGTAATAGACAAGTATGGCATGTTTGGAAGGGTTGCCAGGAGAACGCTGCTCCTCTCTAAAAAGAACATGGCAGCACGGCTTAGGTTTGCAAAGTTGCACCTGAACAAACCTCAAGACTTCTGGAACAATGTCCTTTGGACAGATGAGACCAAAGTGGAGATGTTTGGTCATAATGCACATCGCCAAGTTATGTGAAAACTAAACACAGTATATCAGCACAAGCACCTCATACCAACTGTCCATCACGCTGATGGAGGGGTGATGATTTTGAGCTTGTTTTGCAGCCACAGGACCTTGGCACCTTGCAGTCATTGAGTCCTCTGTATAGCAAAGTATTCTAAAGTCAAATGTGAAGCCATCTGTCCGACAGCTATAGCTTGACCGAAATTGGGTCATGCAACAGGACAATGATCCTAATCACACCAGTTAATCTACACCAGAATGGCTGAAAAAGAAAAGAATCAAGGTGTTGCCCAGTTAAAGTCCAGACCTCAACCTGACTAAAATGTTGCGGCGAAACCTTAAGAAAGCGGTGCTTAAACAAATGCCTCCAATGTTGCGAGAGACTGGTACTGTAATACAGAAAACAATTCCTTCAACTTATTGCTGCTAAAAGTTGAATATAATTGAATCATAGGGTGTACTTAGTTTGTCACCCATGGCTTTTCCATTTTGGCTATAGTTTTGTTAAATAAATAATGACAATAGGTGTAATAGGTCATTTGTTGTTTATCTGAAGATGCATATACCTAATTTTAAGACCTACTAACGACCAGATGATTTTTATTATGTTCTGATATGTAAAACCATAAAACTCTAAAGGGTTATATTTATTTTTACCATGACTGTGTGTGTATATGTATATATTGTATAGTATAATACAATGTAGTATAATAAGTATATTGTAGTATATTATGTGTATTGTTCTGAATTGTTTTTGAACACTAAAAAGGCACTGAATGTTTTTGTGCTTCTCGTTACATGACACCTTGATTTTTGCTTCTATAATTATTTGTAATTAAAGAAAATCATCACATGCATTAAGTTTATTATAGGCATTAAACTTTAACACAGTCTCATAATGTCAAATGCTAATAATACACCAATATGATGTTATAGTCTATAATGCTTTCTCTTATCAACATTCCACAAACTCATCAGATTGACTATCCTGAAACTTCAAGGGATAGATAATTAATATTCTCTAGAATTTGAGCATCATTATAAAAGGTAATTTGTCTCTTTTCCATGAATTCAGGCCAATTACATTCTGTTGATTTCCTTGACAAGCCGGTGTAGAAATACTACCCTTGAAGTAACTGTCTGTCTCTATTTTACTTCTGTCCTCTTAGATGGCATTCTTCTGGTGGTTGTATGCTATAAAAGCGAAAAGCGAAATGTGGATGTGATTTAAAGGCATTGCAACATATTTTGATTCTCATTAAGCTGGATCTCTAAGCACATCCTAAGCTGCTGAAACAAAGGTTGCATGTATTGCAGTTGCACAACATGTCAGGACATGAATGAGCACTAAAAGGATTTATGCACAAGGAGCAGTCGAGTTTGTTCCACCTGAAGAGTACAGAGTCTCACAGGTCCCCTGGGCACCTGAATGCACATGATAGAGGAAATGCTGGCATTGTTTTGTGTGTAGGTGGAAAGCTGTGCTTGTCTGATAACCAATGACCTTGAAGTGTCTTTCAGTAAGTAGATTGTGCCCAAATAGTCATGCACTAGAAAAAAAAAAAAAACAAAAAAAAAAAATTGGGTTACTTTTCTTGCTTTTCCATAATCAGAAAGATACCTTGTAAATCTTATATGCTAGGGATGTGCCCGAAGCCGAATACCTTATTCGGAAAGGCATGGATAATGGCTGCAAAATGAATAACGAATTCTAGTGATTAACAGGGAAAATATTTGGCAAACACAGTCACTCCTCGTATTTGCTGGATAACAGGTGAGCCAGGGGATAACATATAGCACAATTTTTGGTTCTGAGCTATTTCAATTACTTTTGTTTGATTTGTTCATTGCAAACAGCTGCAGTCTGTAAATTTTGCAAATAAACCTGATTTGCAATGGGGGGTTGAATAATTTTGATTACAACTGTACATGTTTTAATATTTAGACCACTTTTATTATTGACTGCTAACAGGATGTGAAAAAAGTTTCAACAAGTAACAAAAAGTGTTTATAAAACAAATTGCCTACCCTATCACCTTTAACATGTAGATATCTAGTATTATTGTGCTAATTATAATATTTTTCAATACATTTTGTAATTATTATAAAAAAAGAAATATTTTATGATTTATACAAGGCATATTTGTTAAAATGAAAAGTATGAAGGGAACAGAATTACATTTGGAACAGGCTTCTTATTTAATCTGACAAACTTCTGGCCAAAGCCCCGCCCCCGAGATTGCTACAGGTTCAGATATAGATATTAACTCTGCTGCACACCCCTCTTTTTTCTATTTGATTTGATTCTGATTCTGATTTGATTCAGTTTATTTGAGTATATTTCATATATTTTCCCATGTTTTTGAACTATTCATTAAATAGTTTAATTCATTAAATAGGTTTAAATGCATCCAAGGTCAAACAATATTTAAATTTAATATTATACATTGCATCACCTCATTTCTCAAACAGTCTGAAAGCTGTAGAGGGATTCAGTCTCTCTAAATCCCTCCTTTCCAAAAGCTTACTCTGCTCTGATTGGTCAGATGGCCAAGTCTGTTGTGATTGGTCTACTGCTTACTGCGCGTGTCGAAACACCCTTTGCCATATCTGAATTTCAGCTCCAGAGGCTTCCTCAGCTCTTATACACATAATGATACAAACAGTAACGACAGCATACTTTTTTTCCCCCTTATCAATTCCAGCACGAGTCCTCCTTTGGAAGTGCATGCAAAGTGGCAGCACTGAAAACAGCGTCTTCTCGACATGTTGACAACACAAAGTCTTCCAGGCCTCAGCTACAATACAGTGTTTGACATTGTTCAAAGTAGACATTGCTGGTGGGCAGCCAATGAAGACCATATGCAAATTTGCTACATTGTTATATTGGCATGTAAGAGGAAGTGAGACTGGAATTACCGACGACTCGTTTCGGCAGTTCAGAATCAATTCTTTCTTTTCGGAGATAATAACTCTAATTGTCGTGCACTTTGATCTTTAAAACTTTGCAGACCTTTTACATTCACAAAAAGCTGTAATACACATTGCATGGAAGGTAATATTCGAAAACTCATAATAGGGGCACTTTAAAAGAACCTACTCATATGAGTCATTTATTTCAGGAATTGTTCTACACCTGTTGCACTGAATGGTTCTGATTCACTGAAACTGCCTCATAAGAGTCATTTGTTCTTGAATCGAACCACTCTGGTTCATACTTTGCATGTAGCCTATAAGGAACATTCAACAGAATTTTCTTTCTTTCTTTCTTTCTTTCTTTCTTTCTTTCTTTCTTTCTTTCTTTCTTTCTTTCTTTCTTTCTTTCTTTCTTTCTTTCTTTCTTTCTTTCTCCCTCCCTCCCTCCCATTCATTCATTCATTCATTCATTCATTCATTCATTCATTCATTCATTCATTCATTCATTCATTCATTCATTCATTCATTCATTCATTCATTCATTCATTCATTCATTCATTCGCTTGTTTGTCTGATAATGTGAGACTACATTCAGTAATATTGGGACTACATATTCCAAACTGTCTATTAATTTTGTCCTTAAGGAAGGAGACCGGAATGAAAACCGGAATAAAAATGCTGGAGTTTAAGATGGAGTATTGGTGAATCACGTCTGAAGGACAACAATGTTTGTCTTTCCACCTTGAGGCCAAAGTCAATATTAAAGGTGTTTAACATATTAATAGGAAATTAATCTGATAAAGCCACCATTAACAAAACTCCCCACAGTGAACCATAAAGATAAACATGCAAACAAATAGAAAATGTAGTTTGAAGAGATGTAATAAATATTAGGTTTGACCAAGGGCACTGTCTTTTTTTTCGAGTCTGTAAAATGTAAAAATTACTGCCAATTGGTTTAATATGTTGTTATATAATGCAATGCATACATGTAAAGTGTCCAAATACTCATAAGGCCAATGTATTTCAAAAGATGGATTTGTTTGAATGGAAATGCATCAGTTTAAGAGCATTGCTAATGATTAATGATTGTGGCAGACTCTACTGTCCTAAGATGACCTTCAAGCCTGATTTAGAAGTACTTATATAAATTAACAATCAAACACACAGTTCAAATTATGGACCTCTGATGCCCAAATGCCATCATTTAATATATACACTCACAGACTTCTTTTTCATTGCATCAATCAAAATAAATTCAAGAATAGAATCAGCTTATTGGATATGTCCTTTAGCTGTGAAAAATGCAAAGCTGGTAAACTCTGATTGAGTAAATACACAATTATTTAACTGGGATTTCATTCTGATCTGTAATTATAGGGTAAACAAATCATTTGTTCAGTCAAGAACCAATTAAACACATAATGGTTAATCATAACTGGCTTCTCTCTCTGAGAACCCATAAAAACAATATTTCAAAACATTTGCCTCTGTTTAGAAAAGCATAGCATCATTTGTAGGGTATACATATATAAAGAAAATTAGACTTTGTTCTGAGTTGATTGGAACTTATGGCTGCTGGGTTGGCTTAATCAGAACCATTGTTCTCTAGAAATACACTGATTAAATTCTAAATTGTAAATGAAAGAGATCTACAAACTAGTCCCCTCTCTACTATAATGCTTGCATAAAACCTTTACAAGGTATTAGGTTTTGTGCCGAAATTGACATTTTGGACAATGCAGATATAGTTATTTTTTATTGTCAAAGACAGACACACTGATATATAGAGTTTATATACACACACTACCTGTTTTTAATTCTTTTGAAAGAAATCGCTTATGCTCACCACATTTTGATCAAAAATTGTCAACAAGTAATTATGAAATATTGCATATCACAAATATCAAATAATATCAAATGAAATATCACAAAAATATTGTGAAATATTGCAATTTAAAATGCTGCCTTGAAAAACATTACAAAAAAACCTTTAAAAATGTATATATATATATATATATATATATATATATATATATATATATATATATATATATATATATATATATATATATATACAGTACCAGTCAAAAGTTTGGAAACATTACTATTTTTAATGTTTTTGAAAGAAGTCTCTTATGCTCATCAAGCCTGCAGTTAAAAAAACAAAAAAACCAACAAAAAAACAGTAATATTATGACATATTATTACAATTTAAAATAATGGTTCTCTTTTTTAATATATTTTAAAATGTAATTTATTTTTGTGATGCAAAGCTGAATTTCATCAGCAAGTACTCCAGTCTTTGGTGTCTTATGATCCTTCAGAAATCATTCTAATATGCTGATTTGATACTCAGTTATTATCAATGATGGAAACAGTTGTGCTGTTTAATATATTTTTTTGGAATACTTTTTTCAGGATTCATTGATGAGTAAAACGTTAACAGCATTTATTCATAAAAACAGCATTTATTCAAAATAAAAAACATTTCTAATAATATAAATCGTTACCATCACCTTTTATCAATTTAACGCATCCTTGTTGAATTAAAGTACTAATTTCTTTAAAAAAAAAAAGTTATTGTTCCCAAACTTTTGAACGGTAGTGTATATTGTTACAAAAGATTTCTATTCTAAATAAATACATTTCTTTTTAACTTTTTATTCATCAAATAATCCTGAAAAAAGTATCTCAGGTTATAAAAAAAATATTAAGCAGCACAACTGTTTCCAACATTGATCATAAATCATCATATTAGAATGATTTCTGAAGGATCATAAGACACCAAAGACTGGAGTACTTGCTGATGAAAATTCAGCTTTGCATCACAAAAATAAATTACATTTTAAAGTATATTAAAAAAGAGAACCATTATTTTAAATTGTAATAATATTTCATAATATTACTGTTTTTTTTTTTTTTTTTTTTTTTTTAACTGCAGGCTTGATGAGCATAAGAGACTTCTTTCAAAAACATTAAAAATAGTAATGTTTCCAAACTTTTGACTGGTACTGTATATATATATACAGTGATAATAGGAATAAATAGCTTTACAGTGATAATAGCAAATTAAAGTTACAGAGATTGTTTTGGCTTTACAGCAGTTCTACAATAAAGTTATTGTCCAGCTAAAGTTAGTTTTGATAGATTAACTTCTGTCGCAACGATCATTAGTTATTAAATTAGGGGCCGCTAACACGACACTGTTTTAAATGAAAACCCTTAAATTCTCTCTTTACTTTAAACTTTAAAAACGCGAACCTGTGAGAACACTGACAGCATACACATTACGTGTTTAGTCTATAGGTATGCGCATTTGAATATATATGTGTGCAGGTGCATTACGCGCGTAGTCCTTCTTTACAAACCAACAAACTACTTGTCTGGCCTTAAAAATTATAATATAGAATTTTTACCGCTTCCGCATAGCCACGTGAACCGGAATTATCCCGACAACATTTTATCTGTACAGAGGTAAAGGCAAGGGAAGGAGGCCTTCACAGGGGAGAGACTAGTTGACACTTCAGGACTGCGTTGTCGTTGCGTCCAGGTGCAGGTCCTTCATCAGATCTGGATACGGCCTGGATCCGGTGGACTGCGGTAAGCCATTCTTCTTATGAAGTAACAAGTACATCAGGATTTATGGGAAGTGTTCCCGGTTCCGGCTGACCTAATCTATGCAGCCTAACATTGAATTATAGAAGTCTATAATGTGTTGTGTATGATAGGTCAAAGAGATGTGTTTTTAGTCTAGATTTGAACTGACAGAGTGTGTCTGCTTCCCTGACAATGTTAGGAAGACTGTTCCAAAGTTTTGGTGCTGAATAGGAAAAGGATCTACCACCAGCAGTCGATTTTGATATTCTAGGTATTATCAACTGGCTGGAATTTTGAGATTGCAATAGACGTGAAGGACTATAATGCGTTAAGAGCTCGCTCAAGTACTGGGGAGCTAAACCATTTAGTGCTTTGTATGTAATCAGCAATATTTTAAAACTGATATGATGTTTAATAGGGAGCCAATGCAGTGTTGACATAACATGATAAGAACTCTAGCTGCTGCGTTTTGGACCAGCTGTAGTTTGTTTATTAAGCGTGCAGGGCAACCACCCATAATAGCATTACAATAATTTAGCCTTGATGTCATGAATGCATGAACTAATAGTATTCTAGGTTATTACGTGAGGACGTTTTTTGTCCAATAATTAGAATCTCTGTTTTTTCAGAATAAAGTAGTAGGAAATTACTAGTCGTCCAATTTATAATATCAGCTATGCATTCCGTTAATTTTGTGAATGGGTAAGTTTCACCAGGGTGTGAAGAAATATAGAGCTGAGTATCATCAGCATACGTGAAAACTAATGCTATGCTTCCTAATGATATCTCCTAAGGGTAGCATGTACAGAGTGAACAGCAACAGTCCTAGTACTGAGCCTTGTGGTAAGCCATACTGAACTTTTGATCGATAAGACATCTATTCATTTACTGCTACAAACTGATACCGGTCAGATAAGTATGATTTAAACCATGCAATTCCACTAATGCCAACATAATTTTCGAGTCTATTTAAAAGAATGTTGTGATCAATAGTATCAAATGCAGCACTAAGATCGAGTAACACTAATAGCGAGATACAACCACGATCGGATGATAAGAGCAAATCATTTGTGACTCTAATGAGAGCTGTCTCAGTACTATGGTACGGTCTAAATCTTGACTGAAAATCCTTGCAGATACCATTTCTTTCTAAAAAGGAACAAAGTTGTGAGGATACTGCCTTTTCTAGTATCTTTGACAGAAAAGGTATTCGTGATTGGCCTGTAATTGACTAATTCTGTAGGATCAAATTGCGTTTTTTTAACAAGTGCTTTTAAGGCCTCTCTGTACGCAATCGTGCTCTCTTTCCATGAAATCCAAAAAAACTTTTTGTTTTCTTCCAATTGCGCTCCATTTTTCTGGCTGCTTTCATAAGGGCCAGAGTGTGCTCGTTGTACCACGGTGTACTTTAAGCGTAAAGGAGCAACTGTGTCTAATGAATGAGCACTGTGCCAATGTTCGTCCAACTGTACTGTACTGAACTGTATTTTATTTTTTTTATTTTTCTAAACTGTTTTAATTATTCTTATTTCTTTTTATTATTTTAATTTCTTCTATGTAAAGCACTTTGAATTGCCATTGTGTATGAAATGTGCTATAAATAAACTTGCCTTGCCTTGCCTTGCCTAAGGTGCTGGAAAAGAAAGAGTCAAATGTTTCTGTAGCAATATCGAGTTCTTCTAAGCTATCTGGGATGCTGAGGAGATGAAACTGATCAGGAATATTATTAATAAAGCAATCTTTAGTGGCAGAAGTGATAGGTCTAACATATTTGTAACATGGAGTCGACTTTGCAGCCTTGGCTAAATGAAGTATACACGAGACTAGATAATGATCTGAGATGTCATCGCTCTGCTGTAGAATTTCAACAGCATCAACATTGTGATAAGATTAGAGTATGATTACGACAATGAGTAGGTCCTGACACGTGTTGTCTAACTCCAATAGAGTTCAGAAAGTCTTTAAATGCCAGTCCCAATGCATCTTTTTCGTTATCTACATATATATTAAAATCACCAACAATTAGGACTTCATCTGTAGCCAGTACTAACTCTGATAGAAAATCAGCAAATTCTTTAAAGTCTGTATGGTGCCCTGGTGGCCTGTAGACATTAGCCAGCACAAATCTCAAACGTGATTTATCATTTACACTAGATAGTGTTACATTAAGCGGCAACACTTCAAAAGTATTATATTTAAAACAAGACTTCTCAGTAATTCTGAAGATATTACTATAAATTACAGCAACACCTTCCCCTTTGCCTTTCAGATGAGGCTCATGTTTATAACAGTAATCTTGCAGGGTGGACTCATTTAAAGTGATGTAATCGTCTGGTTTCTGTCAAACACAGCACATCTAGGTTATAATCTGTAATCATATTATTAACAATAAGTGCTTTTGAAGTAAGGGATTGAATATTCAGTAACTCAAGCTTTATCATTTGTTAATCCGTATTATATCTGTTTTTATTTGTTGAACATCAATAAAATTTACCCTCAAATGGATTTGGGAGTTTTTTGTATTTCCTAATTCAGGGAACAGACAGACAGTCTCTATATGATGATATCTAGGTGAAAGAGTCTCTATGTGATGTGATGTGATTTATCTGACCTCAGTGACGTGAGACAGCTAGCTGTACTGTATGTAAATATGTGATCCACGACTAGTCTGAGCTAATCTAACTCCATTTCGCTCTCAAATCTGTGTCACTATGCTTTAGCACAGCTAAATGAAAATACATCAGTATTCATATTTGCATTCACATATGCTTTGCTCTTTAGGAAGTGCTAAAAACAAGGTAAGTTCTACTGCCAGATGATAGACCGCAGAGCCAGAGAACTGATGGAGCTCATAATAGTAGGGTAACTCCATCTGCTTCTGCAACTCCAGATGACCATTCTAGCTGTTTAGTACAACACATTTATTTTCTGTGGCCCGCTGGTGTTGGCTCACTTCTGCTTGGTAATCTGAGCCAAAGGAGCTCTGTGTAATCTCTTTAAAATATAGTCTTTTGGTGGTCTAGTGTTGTAATCCTATACACAGTCACACGATTATATTAACTTTAATAAGACAATAAAGTTGAGATTTGCATACTCTAATTAAGCATGATTAAAATGTATAGCATGCTGGTCTTGAATGCATTTCATCTGCTCGCAGCATCAAAGCAATTTATAAACCAGTGAGTAAATCAGGAAGCAATTTTAGGAGGCCTCAGTGTTCGAACAAACTATGACCTCATTTTCTAATACTTGGAACCATTCTGATGTTTGTAACATCTTTACTTTTTTTTTTTTTTCTTTTTTTTTGCCACTGATGTTGGAATTTAAAGATATGAGGGAGGTTTCCATGGAAACCAATCATAGGGAATCAGTTGTCATTATGCATCTTTTGTGTGTGCTTGAGGGAACAGAAAACATAAATGTTTATGCAGTTATCTATTTATTTATGGAGAGAGGAGACTCTGAGGTGGCACCAAGTATATCAGCAAGTATCTTTTCATCCATCATTCCCATGCATGAACAAGCGAAATGTGAGGCACTTTTGGAGAAGCTGACTTTTTAGAAAATGTTTTTTTTTTTTAAGAAAATACACTCTGTAAAACACTCTTATGCAATTAGTTTACATAACAGTGAATAGCATGCATCATAAGATAATTCAGTCTTTTTGTCAGTTTATGAGCAAACAAATAATATGTTAAGTAGTTTTGAAAAAAAAAGGCTGACTTTTATGGATCTTAAATACACAATTTAAAAAAAGTCACACTCTCTGCATTTAATTTGGCATTATAACAGTAAATCGAACCAATTATACCAAATTCTATGCAAAAAGTGTGATTTAAAAAAATGTTTTAGGATACATACAAGTGATGGTGAAAATGATGCAAATGAGAAAAAGTTATTTGTCTATGATAACTAATAGTTATTATAGACAACGTTATTGTCACAACAGAAAGTGGCAGATATGAGGATGGAATCAACAAGACTTTAATGAAAAGATCTGAGAATAACAACTCAGGAACGTAAGACAACGTAAATAATCTTTAAAGATTCTATTAACGTAAAGCAACTTATCTTGATAATCAGTCTTTGTTTCTATTTTGCAGGTCCCAGGACAGAAGAGGATCCTAAGGCTGCCAGACAAGTAAAGAGGATGAAGATAACTAGCGGGTCAGGTTGGCAGGTAAGTAGTCAGGTGAGTCACTAGTAGGTGTGTTCGACATTGGCTGCAGCTGGATGTAACGGTTACATTGTAACCGATTGGCGAGAGTTGCTGCACGCTGGCGAGGAGGAGCTGAAAACGGAGACGTGAAGTCGGACACTAGGCTTGTTTGAGATGCGCCTCGCCTGAAATATAGATGAGTGCAGGCGGTTGCAGTGAGGGGAGGAGTGAAAAAAGTGCAGGCAAGATGGACAAATCTCTCTTCTCATTGTAGATCAGACACCTGCAAGATCAAAAGCGGATATCGCGGCATTCGCGCTCATGTACGGTGTTGCTAATAAACTGAATGTAAGTTGTGTTGTTCTGTTCTGTTGCTTAAGTTCTGTTGCTTTTATATGAAAATATTATGAACGAGACACCCAAAGTACATGTTATTTAATTCCATTCAAAAGACGTGTTTATCAATAATTTTGAATTATTCAACAATACATCACGGTCATTTAAACCAATGAGCATTAAGCTGTGTTGTCAGCAAGTTGTTTCCCATCATGCTTTTGATCATCGCAGACAAGAGAGAGAGAGCAACTGGGCCCGACTGCAGAATCCGACACGTCCGCCTCGCCCTCGCAAGAGTTTTGCAATATGCGCCAGCATGACATCAGAGCAAGGTGGACCACACTCGGACACATTTCTTACAGGCATGCATCTCGCGGTGATCGGTTCTTCGCAGATTTTGCTCTTCTCAAACGAGCCTAGTGGCTTATGCAGCAGTGTAATTGATGACAGCAGGTGCAGTTTGGTTAGTATTACGGGGAACGAGAACGAGTGGGAGGAGCTGAGGAGACTGACGCTGATGAATCGGATGTAATTGTGACAGATATATATAATACTGTATGATGTAATATATTTTGTTAAAATTAGATTTTTCCTTTTTTTTCTTTAGAAATCATTTTTCATCTCAGGCATGCCCTGATGACTGTTGAAACATTTTTGAAAAACTTTTTTAGAGGCAGGAATGGGGAATCATTTTTGATTTTTTGCTGCTTTTACTTAATTTTCAGCCAAAAAATATGTACGCATGTATTTATTTATGCTTAAGTGTTTGGTTATATGATAAACGTTTAATAATTCATGGATTTTACTGGTTTAAATCTAGGTCTGGAACAAGGTTTAGACCGTAAAATCTATACATAATGGCATTTGAAAAGTAGAAGAAATAGATGATGGTTAAAAGTTTCCAGGAAAGTTTTAATGAGACATTTATATAACAAAAGAGGAGAAAGTTGAAATCTGTTAGTTTTAGTAAAAATCAACCCCTGGGATATACTGTAAAAGTGCCCGTAGATGAAGAAACACCTTCAAATGTCTCTGGCCATTGATTTCCATGCTGGATTCTAGAGGCTTGAACAGCCATTGGGGACTCCAGTGACATTATGACATCCGTTGACTGATTGCTTGACAGTGTTTTTACTCCCCTGATTCCAAGCACAGACTTTATGTGTGAAGCTACAAAGAGAACATTGAGGATGGAAACAACAGCCTTTCTGTCAGTCACTTCCATGTTGTGTCGATCTACCGACACTAGGTGTCGCACTTGGGAGCTCCAAACACCTCTTCAGAAAAAGCCTATGAGAGATTGGCTAGTGGACTTTGCATGCCACTCCCCCATCACATGGGTAATAGGAGTGGCGTGCATCCACTCATTCAGATTTGTTCTCTGGAGGTTGAAGCGAGTGTCTTCTCTACACAAGCTCATTTCATTCACCTCTGGAAGAAGCGAGTTGCTGGTGTTACGGCACATTTTAGTGGTCTGTCTCCAGGCAGTGGGATGGAGAGCATGGAGAAGTACAGAGAGAGTTCCCCTGGGACCTTCAGTAACATAGAGAGGATTTTTTCTAAAAGAGCAAAACAGACGCAGAGTGTCTTCTTAAAGATGCTTTTCCACCTGTGTATTTCTTAGTGCGGTCGATATCTCTCATCCTCGGGTGGCCACGATCACTGTCTCACATGTTTGGGTCATTCCCACGCTCAGAAAGATTTCATAGATGGCTCATTTTCTCACTGTAAGAACGTGACAATGGCAACATTGCGATTGCGACTCTCTTTTCTGGCTAGAGAGAGTCAACTCAGTCGCTCCACGTGCTGGTTCTGCTGCAATGCACAAGACCACATTGGCTAGCACTGAGGGCTATATGAGGGCAACAACGAGAGTGTTTTTGCCGGGTCAATCCCCACAAGCCTCTCGTTCCTCGTCTCGCACATTGCGCTCGGTGGAGTTACCGGATGAGTTCGACCTTGCGTCACATAATGCAAATGATTTTTCATTCGGGGCTCCGGATGAGGATGAGCTGTCGATAGTAGCATCGGAGGGTGGGCTAATGCCTTCTGACACAGAAGACTTGGCTGGGATCCCACCTTCAGGTGCAGTGGCCCAGTCTGAGTATGACGCTGGTTTGAGGTTCCCCAGGCGGAGCGTGTGATTGCGTTGCATTTATGGCCTCCGCCGCATGGCGGAATCATCCTAGGCTCCCATCCAGAACCTGTAAATTTACGTCGTCTCTGATGGCGAAGGCTTACAGTCCTGCTGGACAAGCCGCCTCTGCCCTGCATGCCATGGCCATTCTGCAGGTCCATCAGGCCAAGGCACTCAAAGAGCTGCACAAGGGTAGTTCTGAGCCGGGATTGTGCTCAGCGACTGACTTCGCTCTCAGAGTGACCAAAGTCACTGGGCTCTCGGCTCTTGGCCAAACAATATCCACGTTAGTGGTCCAGGAACGCTATCTCTGGCTGAACCTTGCTGAGATGAGGGAAGTCGACAAAGTGCACTTTCTCGATGCCCCCATCTTGAAAGGAAGCACGTTTGGATCATTAGGTTCCTCAGAGGCGCCAGGAGGTTGAATCTTCCTAGGCCACGCCTTATTTCCTCATTGGATCTCACTGTAGTCTTGCTTGGCCTACAGGGAGCTCCTTTTGTGCCACTGGAGTCAGTCAAGCTTTAGGGCCCTCTCATTGAAGATGGCGCTCCTGACCGCGCTTACTTCCATCAGTAGGGTTGAGGTCCGGCATACTCTCACGTAATCCTGAGACCCCGGCACAGCTACTCGCCCAAAGTTCCCACTACCCCTTTTAGGAACCAAATGGTGAGCTTGCAAGCACTGCCTCTAGATGAGGCAGACCCAGCCTACTATTTACTTGTGGGACAGCAGAAGAGGAATGCTACTGCCTTGACTTATCAGGCACATGGCAAAGTGCCGTGTCTAATTGAAGTTTGAGCACACTCCACAAGGAGTGTTGCCCTCCACCTGGACTTTAGCCGACAGCGTCTCTCTAACAGACATTTGCAGAGCTGCAGGCTGAGCAACAATTAATACCTTCGTGAGATTCTAAAATTCGGGAGCCAGTATTGCCCCATGTGTACCTGACAGTACAAGCAGGTAAGTTTCAGGCAACTGGCCGGATGCTCTGCTTGCACTCAGCTCCTTTCCCCTCTCTTATGTGATAAAGTGCTCTTTTTAGTCCATGTGAGTTCCTCAGACCAGCAAACCTGGATGCATCTTGCCTTTTAGCAACCTGCGGCAGTCGAATTTGGTGGAGGAATTCGATGCCAGGCCCAGTACTCGTGTTGCATGTCCTTTTAGGTCAGCCGGTATACTTGGGCTAGGTGCTCTATATAAGTAGTGATTCCCTGTTGGTAATCCCATATGATATATTGCACACGATATGGTTTCCCTGACGTGTGTCATGTGTCTTCCCCTAAGCAGAGCTTCGTCTCTGCCACCAGTCGCTGCGTTTTGTAGTAGTACCTCCCTCTTCAGGTAGGACCTAACATAGGGACTTTTTTTCCCATGTGTGGCACATCCTGGGTGTAAGTCCACATGATGTATTTTCCACATATTAACCTCCCTTTGGGTAGGATATTGTCCCCATAGTTTTCTTTCTTTTACCCATCTGGGAGAATGAGTGCTTTCTCAGCGCTCTGGTCTGCAACAGCTGTAGATAAAACAAATAAAAATAAAAACGAAGAACAGAAAAGGTCAAGAAAGTCTGGATGAAGCAACCTATTGCCATTGTAAGTACTGTCCTTTCAGTCCCCGAGTGGTACAAAGGACTACATGGCTTACGTGGGGCGCTGATTAGGTTATGTTGTTGCGACTGCTCTTGTTACCCGGCATGCAGTGGCTTGCCGACATCTGCATCGCCAGAACCTCGTAACTCAGTTCAGCTGTTGTGGCACTTTCCAATGGGATTTAAAGTGTCAGTACATGTAACCTCTGTTCCCTGATGGTGAGAATGAGACGGTGTGTCCCTCAGGTCACAAAGCTGAAAACTACCCGCTGAAATGGTTGGGACACGCTCTCTGCTCCTCAGCACAAACCTGAATGGGGGAATGCACGCCACTCCTTTTATACCCATATGACGGTGGATTGGAATGCAAATTCCACTTTCCAATGCTCTGTTTGGGGCTCCCAAGTGTGATCCCTAGTGTCAGTACATCAACACAACATATCATTCCCTCCATCAGGGAACAGAGGTTATGTCAGTAACTAAGAAAATATTGATAAGGGAGAGAAGAACACAATACATTTCCACTATGCCCAGAGCTGGCGCCAGCAGAGCACTGAAGAGGGGGCGTCAGAAGTAATGAAAGGCGGCGATGACATAATGCAAAGTATCCCCAGCTAGAAAAAAAAAACATGTGGCCCATTCACGTATTTGTTGGAGTGTAGTAAAATCTGTTGCTTCTACAACTCTGAAACAAAATACAGATGGCAGAGCATTGAATATTACCACATACAACAAAAAGGATATTAGAAAATTTGTCTCATCTATATCCATGAAATAAACGTTTTAGACACTAGATACAAATACGTCTTAGATACACAATTTATCTAAGATAAGCTTTACCTAAGCTTTACCATGAATACAGATAGGTTACCAATATACCAACCACCACCAAAATTAATTGTGTCTGCTTTACTATAAAAAAGACGCTCATTGCGACTCATTGCTCATTGTTTTCACTAGTTCACAATAATTAGATAGAATTAAACGCAGAAAACTGTCGAGGAACATAGGTGAGCTGGCAATAGCTGTGCGTTCACACCACCGCATCATTAACAGAGGCATAATTTTATGGTAAGTTAGAAAAGCCTATCCTGCAACCAGTGACAAACAATACTGAAACAACTAATTGCAACCAATTATCTATCCCTCTAAACATGAAAAAAAAAAAGAAAAAAAAAATTCCGAAATCAAAATGAATGTGACTTTGTAAAACAGACTGTCCTTAACTAAAATATTACTATTGTAGCCTGTATTGTAAAATGTTGCTATTTTACAATACAATAAAGTAACTAATTGTGATCAATCATCTATCCCTCATCTATCCATCAATCCCCCAACATGAAACCTAAAATCAAAAATCTGAAATCAAAATGTGACTTTGCGAAACAGACTGTCCTTATCTAAAATGTTGCTATGTTAGCCTAATATTAATGCTAGAAAGCACTTGACAATTTTTTTTTTTTTTTTATTTTTTTTTTTTTAAATAGTCTATTCTATTTCATCATTAAAATCCATTTTCACATTCATCTTGACTGAGGGGGTAGGATTGTCCAGGGCCCCCCTCAAGCACCAATCACTCAATCGTCATTCTTGTTGTAAGCTTCATTTCATTCTGCTGTTGCAAGCAGCCCTGCAGGATTCCTCACACACTATTAGAGAGAACCAGATGAAAATTTAGTGTTCACGATTCCACCACTCGTGTTCTCACTGAGAAAACAAGACTCTTTCTTAGATTGCCAGAAACACCTGCTGTACAGCTTCATTTGAAATTGTCTGTGGTAATTAGCAAATAGAACAAAACACAGCAGAGGTTTGGGAGCTCATTTTCAATCTATTGTATCTAAATTAATTGAGTTGTAGAATTCAGAATCCTCTGCTTACAATTTGTATTGGCCCTAAATTAATAAATGTAATTTTCATGATCAATTTCCACCCTATTTCAGACTATTTTTTATTTTTTTATTTTTTTATGGTGACCAATACTACGTTATCACAGTTTGATTCCAATAGGAATGCCAGTAGTAACTGATATTTTGGTAGAATTGTTACCAATGGTTGTTACTAAGGTTTAGCATCATCTCAAATCTGGGCCTGCTGCATTATTTATATTACATGCGATGGAAAACGTGATGTAAATCAGATTCTTCTGACACTCTAGACCTCTACTGTGATCTGGTTTATAATAATGGTGTTCATTGTAGCTCAGAAACCTCATGCTGGTATAATGGGGTCACCTTGAGAGATATGCTTTATGTAGATGCAAAAAGGAGAGAGAAAAAAAAAAAAACTTACACTGCATAGATTCTTGGACTTTTGGCAAAGACATGTTCAGTCAACTATTAAATTTAAAGCTGTAAATATTAAAGCTACATAGCAGCTGTGTTTGAAAATCTTAGTCTGCCTTTGATCAGATTAAGCATGATATACTAGACTAAGTTATGCTCATTTTGTAGAACTTTTCCTTGTTTAGTGATTTTGTAACAGTGACACACACTCATAAGGAAACGTCACTCTACCGACTAGCCTTGAGCAAGAGTTTCCTAGAGCATGACTGAGCACCTATGGGAAAAATAAATGAATAAATAAAAAAATAAATCATAATTTTCACTTTTTCCAAATAGAACAATTTCATCTGATCAACACTCTTAACTACCTGCATGTTGCCTACACAGGGGACTTGGCATAAAGAGCGATTCATTTTGTGAAACAGATTAGACTGTGCTGCTAATGGCCAGATCTATTAAGGAGTTGTGAACCGGTCAAAATGATAATTCCCTTGATTCTACTAAATGAATGTCTCTTATTTACTGAGAGTCTAGACTTCTTCTTTTTTCCAAACCACTTTAAGGGATCAGTAGATGTTTAATGAAGGAGAGAGACACATCTGCTTCACTTCTCTCTTCTCTTATGGGAAATGTCTACTTGGAAACATAAATAATAATAATAAATACCCTAGCAATTTTTCTGCTCAATATGCATAGATTAGTAGTTGCAGATGTGTTTTTTTTTTTTTTTTTAAAGACATAATTCAAGAAAGTTTATTAAATAAATGATTGAATCCCTCTGTCAGTCACATGTGTTTAAAGGTCAGGTGAGAGCCAATTATGGAAAATAAAGACAAGAGCAGTATATGTGCTTCGTGTTTTTGGGTGAAAAATACAATCTGTCTTGTTTTTGTAAAATTTCTTACTAAACACATTCTCAAACTTATATATGAGCTAGTGGTGGACAGTAACAAAGTATATTTACTTCGTAAAAAGTACATGTACATATAATTTACATGTAAAACGTTTAAAGCTACACTGTGTAATTTTTTTAGTTGATTCTTAGCAAAAAACTAGGGCTGTCAAACGATTAATCGCGATTAATCGCATCCAAAATAAAAGTTTGTTTTTACATAATATATGTGTGTGTACGGTGTATAATTATTTTCTATATATAAATACACGCACATGCATGTATATATTTAAGAAATATTTGCATGTATATACTGTGTATATATATTTATATTATATATAAATATTTTATATATAAATAACACATTTTCTTAAATATATATATGCATGTGTGTGTATTTATATATAGAAAATAATTATACTCCATACACAGACATAAATTATGTAAACACAAACTTTTATTTTGGATGCGATTAATCGTGATTAATCGTTTGACAGCCCTACAAAAAACACTTAGTTCTTTCAAAAATATATGTGCTCATTAATGTATATTTACTTCTTCAAGTAATAAAGTATTCTCGTAAGTTTATAATCTGCCATTGAAAGTACATACGGGTGAGGGGTTCGAATGCCGGTCGCCATGTTGCCCCTCCATCTTGAAACTACATTAGCCAAAGAGGGACATACCTGTAAATTCAAGCGTCACCTTTCGCGCTTTACACTCAGTGACACAGAGACGAATGCGAGGGGGAGATTACTCGCGACTCCCAGCAGATTTGAAAGATTGCTGATGGAGGATCACGCCTATTTTCGAGGACATGTAGCAGAGTCGCCAAGGAAGCAAAAGAGAGAATTAAAGCGTTAATTAAAACAGGCAAATCAGCAAGACCAAAGTCAATACTGGAGTAACTTTTCCCAGATGGAAAGAGCTCATGAGGAGCAAAGATTTTAAAACGGACGCCGAAGTTGCCTGCTTTCTTCTCGACAGGTAATTCAGCCTATTTGTGTAAATTCGAAGTTTTATAGTTGCTTGTCTAACCATAGCATGGTTGTGTATAACGCCAGAACGACCTCTAGTATAACTTGCGTTACTTTTCCTCGCGTCAATGGTGAAAAAGTATTGTTTACCTTGTAACATAAATCTGTGCTGCGACGGATCACAAGTGATAGTTTAAAAAGGCGCAATTGGACGAAGTCGAACTGGACGCCATGTTAATCTTGGAATAATACGGCCACCGTAGGAGTTAAAACGCCCTCGAAATTGAAAGGAACAGAAACTAATATTCACTGGGTAGTCATATACAATTTCACCGCTAGATGGGGGAAAATATCACACAGTGTAGCTTTAACAAAAAGAAAGACAAAAAGCAAAAAGACAAAATGAAGACAAAAGGCATTTGGATATTTTGCAGTATAAAATGTCAACAGTTATTGTGACGAGCTACACCTACACCTCAGTCTACACCTTAGAATAAGTTATTCTAAGGAGAACTTATACATCCACTGCAAAGCTAAAAAGTTGGTTGGTTAAAAGTTTTCAATTCTTCGCTAAAACTTGATCTACTGTAAAGAACCATCGAACCTTTATTTTTAATCTAGGCTTAAGTGTGTATGCTCTACATTTACCTGAACGGCTAGAGATACACAGACATCAAACTAAAAAATCAATGTGTGAAGGTGATAGTAGCACCAAATCTAAAAGCCTTTTTTTTTTTGCATGCCGCAGGCCATGAAGTTCATTTATATTATTCAGAAGCCTAGATAATGACTTATCTTTATGCTTTTTTTTTGCAGAGTTGAACTTTAAGAGCTGTTTTCTTTGGCTTCATCCAACATTTCAAGCCTTTTTGTGCTCGTGTGTAAACATCCAACTGTGAAGTATTTCACACCATCTACTCTGTTTGACCCTTCCATCAATCAAAAGCAATCACAGAATAACACGAGCTCCGGTTGCTCATCACTCAATTGTGGAATTTTGCCTGCAGGACCTCTACGATCCTGCTGATTTTGTCCCATCTGTCACAATTCAATTAAGCATATGCTTGTGAAGTTTTAAACTGGAAAGTTTTAAGGTGCTAACTGTTCGGAAGAACATCACGATCTTGTTTTTGTAAAAGTGGGAAGGGACACAATGGTGGAGTAGTTTATAGGTGTTCCCTGTCTGCTCTTCATTAAAAGTCTGGTTGAGTCTCATGTAGTGGCTGTGTTGTAATGAAAGGCTCATAGCAAGCACTGAGGTGGTAATCAGAAAGCCCAGACTCAACTGGTAACCAGGGCAACTGGAAATCGGGACTCGTTTTTTCACCCTCTCAGACTTTTTCACAGGGTGCCCAATGTCCATGGAATACTAATAACATTTATTCTGTTTTGCTTGCCGCCGGCTGCGCTAGACATCAAAATCCTATAGAGAATAATGCGGAAATTGTGCGTGAGATAATACATTGTACACATCATCAGCCAATCAAAATGATTATTTAAATGACAGACCTTTCATTCCAACATGGGTGCAAAAACAAAAACACCCCACCGCTGCCAATCATCATTTCTGGATAAGAGGATTGTCATTGAGAGAACCTCTGTGCTTGTTTTGGTGAATAATCCTGACTGAGGAAGGGAAATGGAAGGATTAAAGGGTAATCAAGCCCCTGATGGATCTGGGACTGTAGAGCTCTCTGCAGGTGCAATATAATGGAGCTGGCCCAAACACACACATTAGGGGTCGATAATGGTCATAATAAATCCCAGTGTGGAGACAGTGTTCTGTTGGAACTCGCTGGTCTCTGGGAATGTGCAGACTGCAGACCCTGAGGAAGGATAGTACGTGTCAGAACCACCCAAGATGGCTGTCCAGACCTCTGTCATCTCATGATTTCCTGCTGCTATGACACTCACCCTGTTTTTTTTTCTCCTTTGAAGTCTTTCCCCTGTGTTTTGAGAGTTCCCTTGGCAACACTGTGAAGACATCCTTAATTCGGCTACAGTGCACTTTCTGTAATTGATATAATAGTCTCAGACTCCAGAGTTCCATTTTAAAAGAGCAGCTCACAAACTACAATTTATAAGGCTCTATTTCATACCGGCAAATCTGAATGACTCCAGCATGCTGATTTGGTGCTCGAGAAACATTTATAAAGCAATTATGTGCCCATTCTCATAGTACATTTAATTGTACTATTTGGAATAAATCAAGTTTCAGTGAGTATATTACTAGAAACTTTATCCATGTCTGTTGTTGATATGACAAATGATTTTCAAGCAGGGCCCAAAATGAACCTTTTGGCACAAATTATATCAATAATAATAACAGAGCAAAGTAATAAAGAAATTCTTACTGGCCATGACACTCTATTTTGTTCGTATTTATTATTTAAAACATTTATTCCGGAATATTCTGGAATAGTCTTCCTGATACTGTTCGTTGCTCAGACTCGCTCTCCCAGTTTAAAACTAGATTAAAGACGCATCTCTTCAGCCAGGCATTCATATAATACTTTTAATCTTACAGTTAAATCCGACCTCTAGTTCATAAACGCCAGAGGAGAACTGGCCCCCGACTGAGCCTGGGTTCTCCCAAGGTTTTTTTTTCTCTCCATTAGGTCACCTGATGGAGTTTTTCGGTTCCTTGCCACTGTTGCCTTTGGCTTGCTCAGTTGGGGATATTTGGGGATATTTAATTTAATTAATCAATCAACGATACTATTGATCAGCATTACCAAACGTGGACGTTCCACTAGAAACAAACATTGATGTATTGTTTTAATTTAATAGTGTGAAGCTGCTTTGATACAACCTACAGTACGTTGTGAAAAGCGCTATATAAATAAACTTGACTTGACTTGACTTGACTTATTCCTTATGGAAAAATATGCTACTTTTTAACTCTCTCTTTGTCTTGAATTTTTGTGAAAAGAGCAGGTGATTTTGTCACATTGTGCAAAACCTACCAAAGACACATATTACTTGCAATTGGCATTTGGCGAGTGTTCATCCTGTTTGTAAGTCAGATGCATTAACATCAACAGTAGAACTGTAGAACTTTGAAGAACAATTATGGTTAAGTATACTCTCGGGTTGGAAGTGAGGGACGATTACCAGTTTCAGCATGTAGCATCAATCACATACATGAAGCAAATGCTTATATGAGCCTTGAGTGCACATTGACAAAGCTAAATAATATTCCAAGATATTTTCAGTTTTTTTTTGTTACCAGTCTCCACAGAGTGCATTGAAATTTGTCCATCATTTACTGATAAATGAGAGTCTTGCTAAGTACTAAGTGTGGCAAGCAGGGCGGGGCCGAGAGCAGTGAGAACGGAGCGAGGCCGGTAGCGTGATTGCTAATAAGCGTCAACTGCGAGCTAGCTCCGGATTGATAAAATGAGGAGTGATGACAATTTAATGAGAGAGGACCAGGTCTGGGACATTTACATCATGTTTTGTTTATGTGTGTGCTGCAGTCATCAGTGAGGGGCTGCCGCTTTACTTTCGTTTTGTGTTTGTGTTTATTTTATATGATTGAAGTGTTTGAGCATTCGCCGGTTGCCGCCTCCTTCTTCCATGAACAACTAACTTTGCTATAAGTATTAAAAAATACCTACAAACACCAATGTGTTCACCCTTGAAAGAAAGTGTATTACTCAGCATTATGAAAAAAAAAAAAAAAAAAAGCTTGATACACCTAATGAAATGACCCTAATGAGCCATATAGTGAACTGATTAAATGTACCAATGCTTCAAAACCTCTTTAGTTTGGCTGTGCACATAATTAGTTGTAATTAAATACTTAATGATAAAAAAATGTAGGCACCATAGTGCAAATCATTGCTCAGAATTCATGTTAAATTTACAGTATCTGGTGGATCTACTACAGTATGGTGTGTCAGGTCCATACTATAAAACACACATGGACTCTTTAAACTCTGTGCACCTGATGTGAGCTTTAGTGGAAGGTAAAACCGGTTCTGAGGTTTACATTGTCACTAGATCCCACACAGAACACAAGCGTGTGCTAACGAGTGAAAGGATTTAACAACCCACTGGAACCCCCTGACTGTACATCATTTATAAATGTTTATCCACTTGAAAACAAATAAACATTATTATAAAGTGTTACCAAATAATTCTATACATTTTGTTGAATTTCGTTTTACGAAAGTGAAGTTTACGTTAAGTTTAAATTCAAATTGCAAATCTACATTAAAGCTACCTAAGTTCAAATTGAAAAAAAAAAATTGTTAATTTAAAGCTATTCACAATTCAATTTCAGAAAGAAACGTATCAACACAATATCCTGTTTCTTGTCACATTATCACATCATTTTTTAGAAGAAAAATTCCATGTTAATCAGCTGAATGGCATTCCATCCTGTGCCGATCTGTGCTGGTTAATCTTTTATGCGATTTTCATTTCCCCAGTCTGTTTGTGCACTGTACCAGTATAAGCAGTGTTTATTAATGTCAGCCTTTCATTTTCTATTATGTTAAGAGTGTTCTGCAGTGTGGGTGTTTATTGATTTTATTTAAATAGCTATCTATATGATGTCTAGGCTGATTTCTGTACTCATTCATTTTAATAATGCCTCAGCCCTCCAGTGCAAACATCTGTTTATGGCTTGCCATATTCTTCATATGTCGATACCTATGTTTATGATTAAATCGGTCCTATTAATTTTTTTCATAACTTCTTCCCCTCTTTAATTCCCTAAGGTTCAATACAATTTTAAGGCATCGAAATTCTATCAATTACTAATTTATATATTTCAATCTATATTCAGAAAATTGCTGAATTGTATCTCAGGCATTATTCACATAACAGCATGATATTTGTCTTGGGTGAATATAATAATAATTTATAATTTGCCCGACAGAAAGAATATGCTCTTGAATCACCGTTTTCAAAGGGTTTAAATCCACTGAGAAATTTTACCATCAAGAGGGATTACTTCTTGAGCCAGGAATGAGGGAATCCATAAAGATTTAAGCTCTTTGGAGTGGAAGTATGGCTCTGTTTTTGCTGGGTGCAGGTCAATAATGCCACTCAAAAAAAAAAAAAGTAAAAAAAAAAAAAAAAAAAGACTGAGGGCACATCATTCTTGAAAGAACTCATGACAATATTCTGCTTGCTTTGTAATCCTGAGGACTTTTTAATGCACGTTTAATAATAAAAATAGTTTGTTCTAGTTACCATTACTTTTACTTTTATTGAATATGTCCATGATATTAGGTCAGAAACATTTCTTGTAACCTGGGTGTTTGAATTCATAGGTAGATTTGATAATTTCTCTTGTAAAATGATAGTGTTATTTAAAACTAACTTTAGCTGGTAGCTGGTTGCTGGTGGGGCTAAAATTTAATATTGCATTAAACTATTGCTGTGCTGAAGAGTTTGCTTAAAGGGTAGAGCGATTTTAATGCTATCACTGTAGTGCCCTTATAGCACTCTCATTCAAAAGGCATTTTGACCAAAAACGAAAATACGGTCAATCTTAAAAGTGGCGTTTCCATTCTAATTATGCTTTTACACGAATGTTTGACTTGGGTAGATTAACAAAAATAGCCTAGGTTGCAATTTGGCAAGAGTTACCCTTTAAGACAGCACAAAAAATAAATAGATAAGTAAATTGTGGGCTAAAACAGAATTGATTTACACCCAGCAGGGAGAGAAACACAGTCCATTTGAAAGCTGACTCATTTCAAATCCATTATGCTGTGCTTGTAATGACCATCAGAAAAGTCAAGCAGACAATTAGTGAAAAAAGGCTGAATATAATGAGTTTTATGAGATTGGAATTTCCCAAAGTAATGGGTGTAAAAATGCTGCACATAAATGCTTCTGAGGTCTAAGAGCCAGACTTCAAACTAAGATTTAGAATAAAGTTTTAATTTTTCTCTGTTTGATTTAAGTTTTGCATATTGTCGCTGTCGGGCGGAAACCTTGTGTCTCCATTTTTCGTATTTTTTTTTATTCATAAATCATTACTTTTGGTCAATCTTCACATCTTACCAATGGAAAGTGAGTTAAAAAGGTTGTGTAAACCTTATAACTCCATTGGATCCTCAAACTGTCTGTAAAACCCGCCTTTATTGTGAATGTAGTGCTACACGCAGTTTGGACCAAGGGTGGATAAATAACTGTTTATTTGAACAAGTCAAATAAATTCTTTAATCAAGAAAGACTATATGAATAAAGGTTAATATTTTATGTATTTGAGGAGCGTAAAGAAGTGTCTTAGTCTAGCATTTGTCGTTGAGTCATAGCCAATACTGTCTTTAATAGCCTCTGCGTAGCACGTCTTTAATAACATAAGATTTTGGCCAAATGACAGAAAACACTGAGAATCCCAAAGCTACAATAAACTTTATAACCTGTAAGTTGATGAAAACGTAATGCGATGCACTTAATGCCTCAGATGCAACCGTTATAGTGACAGACAAAACCAAAGCCCCTTTAAGTCATTTCACTCAGCGGCCATCTTTAAAACGCCTCTCAGGCACCTATTTCAAGTACAGCTCCTATTTCTTTGATTGGGGAAACATCAAATTCTCCAAAGATGTTCACCAAGCTTACTGTGGTGGGACGTACAGAGTTTCGTTTTTAATTAATTTAAAGGAGCTGTATGTAAGAAATCTATTTCAATTAATCATAAAATTGCCCTGATGTGTCACTAGACATTAAGAAATCATGTTCATTTCAAATACTTATATCACCGACAACAGTAGTATGGCTAGGATATTGTCATTTAAAAAGTGGACTTGCAGCCCTCAACTGATGTTGATGTTGTCATTTTGTGTTTTGGCCTGACGCGCCGCCCTCCACCTATCGATCAATCACGAAGTCAGTAGTGTTTCGGGATCCGGGTTGCCAGCTTTGCTCTTACCTACCCTAACTCTAGTCGGATAAAAATGTCTAACGTTACTAAATCAAAAAGACCTCGTTATAATTCAGAAATTCTTCGTGACAAAGTCCGAAATAAAACCAGAATTTGTATTGGAGATGCTTTTGAAAGATGGAGACGGCTGAAAACGGAGAAGAATTTGAACACAGACGCCAACGTTGCTAATTTTCTCCTGGACAGGTAAGATTCATCTATGCTTGGCTAACTTGTACTTGATGTCAATGGACATTTCATATATTCATGACAGTCGAACAAAGTTATGCATGTTCGTGCAAAGTAACGTAACGTTAGCTCACATGGACGTATGCTAACATTAGCAATGCATTATAGGAGCCCGTTTCTCTGTACTTATGCTGAGACGCTGAGGAAAACAACATTAGCACGCCCATTATGGCAATTTGAAACGTAATTGAGACAGAAGCCTAACTTTACCTCAGAAAAAATGATTCGTCATTCGTTCTTCACGTATATCGTGGACTAAGTTACACATGCTGCAAGTTGACCTGTATGACCATTGCTAATGTAATTTAGTTACTGTAACAATATTTTCTGATGGGACTGAAAACAACCCTGTGATAGCCATTGGTGATATTGAGTTTGTCCCGCGTTATAATTGCTATGGCAAATGTTTTGGTTATTTTTTAGCCTACTTGTGACAAAAACTTTAGTACTTGTAAATCGTTTTTTTTTTTTTTTTTTTTTTTTTTTTCGTATTGAAAAATAAGGAAGTTTTATTTTGTTGTTTATATGTTTTTTGTTTTGTTTTACTATTATCCTTTTTTTTCCCTGATTTTTTTTTTAATTGTAATTGTATTTATATGTTCAAAATAAAGAAATCAAATCAAATCAAATATCAAATCAAAAACGCGTATCTCTTCAGCTATTATGGCCCCAGCACTTACTGTGAAACAAAACCTACTGTGTACGTCTCGTCGTCACTTGCCATTGGAAGCTCATTGAAGAAGCCTACGTTTCTGCTGAATCCTGCAGCTTATCTGGCAACCTCGAGTCAGGGGGTAGGGGGAGGGGATACACCACTCTACAGTATTTTTAAAGTGATTGCAGTACCAGTTTTGGCCACAATCCTACATACGGTTCCTTTAATGCTTGTGGGTAATGTAGTGTCCAATTATATTCTGCGAGGGAGTGTATAAAAAGGGATTCGAATGCACCGTTTGTGTGTGTGTGGTCACCACCTGTGCGTCATGGCCGGGGACTGCCCATTCCGGTTTGTTTCATCCCTTCCGCTTGAGGTATGTGTTTGGCTAACTAGTTAGCACATAGATTTGTGACTTTATGTAACAGTCATTTGGTTTATAGCATTATGGCGGATGGTTCGTTGCTGGGGGTTGTTGGCGGCGACTATTCATATGCCCCTCCTGCATTCCCGTGCTTTTGTTGGCATGGCAATAGTCTTCTGTGTGCGTGACTTGGATTTGCACCCGCTATAGAATGAAGGAATAATCTGTTCTCGGATACATGCGTTCAGTGAGGCCTGCGGGGCAACACTATTTGATGCTGCTCCTTTGTCGATCCTGGTTTCTCCTGGACAACTTGCTCGTTACCGCGTGTGCGCTTGGTTCATGTGTTTGTTTTTTTCTTTTTTTGCTTTTTGTACACTTACTTTATTGTTCTTCAGTGCCATTGCTGTATCTCTTTTGTTTGTGTCGTCTACCCTGATTTCTCCTGTGACAAACTCGCTCGTCAGCGCGTGTGCACTCGGTTCATGTGTATTGTGAAACCTGCTTTCCAGCATATATTGTTTATGTGATTGCTGGGTTGCTGGTGAAGTATGAAAGTGGAGTGAATATCCACCCAGTTTTGGTGCCCAATTCTTAACCTCAGCGTGGTTTAATGCATGATTCTCAGGTTTATTAATTAAATGTTTTTCTTCTGTAACTTTATTTAAGTTTCATTTGTTGTTGTTGTTATTTGTTTTGTTTATTTGGAGACCATTTTGTTAATTTTGTTTCTCGTTATAGGAGCTGAGGCTTCAGGGCAGGCCGCTCATAGGCCCTTGTGTGCGGTGGTGGGATTCTGTCACGGAGTGCTGTGCGTTCATGCTTGACCTTATTGGTGTGCGTGTGTTGTGGTGAGACCTGTGCACAGGGTGGTATAGGAGTCTTGTGCTCATTAAACTAGTTTCCCTGCCATTGGTAAGCCTCGGCCTCCTTTTCATGTTTGGTTTCTTTAATGTTTGTATGTGTAACCTGCACCTTAAGTCTTTTAATGTTTTAAGATTACTGCTTGATGATTGAAATATAACTTTTGTATCTTGTGGTATGCCCTTCTTTCGATAACCACGTTCCTGTGTGTCCTTTGTGGTTAAATTCATTAATATTCATATTTCCCTGTTTAACAGGGTGGCGTAGACAGCTATATCGTACAGAGGTTGCTTGCTCTCACCTCAAAGTTAAAAGTTATTTAACTGTCTGAAAACAAAACAGGGTTCACTACCTGTATACATATGTTCACCTTGTTCTATTTATGCTCATGATAAAGAGTATAAAATATATAAAATCACATCTTAGACACTCTCTGACAAAATCCTGTTGTCACCGCCGCTCAATGAATTCCGTGGTAGGCAAGGCCATGAAGGATCCATCCTTTGCATACTTCATTGCCCGGGAAACGAAGGATGTTTTTCAATCAGTCGCAATCTGACGCATTCAGTCTTCGAATGCGGCATTCGAAGGATGCAGCCTCTGAATTGATACACAGCTATAGTATTACAAGTGCACCATCTTTGTATATATAAAGTCTTTGGACAAAACATGTCTGAAATTTTCAACATTCGCTGGTCAAAAACCTTGTAAGTCTCTTTGTCTAGTAGCGCTTTTCGAGAAAAAAGGGTTTTAAATTTTATTTTATTTCAGTAGGCATTAGTTTTAGTTTCAGTTAACTATAATAACCCTGAATTCATCATGAACTTCCATATTCATATGCTGCAGACAGTCACCTAGAGAAGCATCAGTGAGGATTAGGCAGTAGACATATTGAAAGGTCTTTCTGGCTAATCGCAGGCACATAGATCACTCACCAGACATTGCACGAGCACTGGGTTAGATTTAAAGCAGGTCAGGATTGAGATGAAAATGGCTTGTAGATAGTGTGCAGTAAATCACATGGGAATAACTCAATTATGCTTGCAGGTCTAAGATGTGTTAGTAAACACTCTCCAGTGGAAGTCACTCAGTAATGGCACAGAGGTCAATATAATAAACAGAGGTCCGAATTTTTGCAATTAGCATCTGCGAGGATATGATAAGATTCTCTTTCTTTTATTTATTTTTCAACAAGAAATTACAGTATATTCAAATACTGTATATAAAAGGAAGACTATTGTAAAACAGAATGCATATGTGGTATAATTATTAGTATTGCTTGAGGAATGTTTCTAACACTATTTCATCTTTGCTGAAGGCCACAGAAACATTCTACCATTTGAGGAGATGTTTAATATTTATAGTGTCACTATTGGTCTCCAGAGGCCACATGCGCTAGGACAGAAAAACCCTACCTTGAGATCATCCTTTGAGAAATGGCTCTCTCTTGTACCCATAAATTTCTCCTTATCCTTCAATTCAATACAGATAGGCCAGGAGGATGATAGCATATATCACATACATGTGAGGATGAGCCCTACTGCTTATGAAGTGGTGTGTATTGTGCACTATAAGGTTAAGCCCCTCACCACTTTTTCTCAGTCTCTTTCTTGCCAGTTTAAAATATGCCAAAAGTGCTTGTGATTAGATGTGTGTGATTTTTGGTGCAGGCAAAAACATTAATGGGCAACCAGTGTGCACTTGGTTTCTGAAATGTACACTCATGGTGTCCAGTAAAACACGTTACCTCTAATCAAAGGTTTTACTGTTCATTAGCCTACATGTTAACCAGGGTGAACATGAACTCCTTCACAGACCTATTCCTTGAATAGCATATGTTCTTTTGTAATTTTTTACTAACTATAAAGCTATTGCCCTTTTTCTTTGAATTGAAATACCTGAAGTCAGTGGATGTTCTACTAATTGCTTTTGTCATGCACATTGTTAGCTTATTCTCTCCAAGGCAATAAATCACCAAGGTAAATTTTTCTGCAATTGTGGAAGAACAAAGGAACTCCAAATACACCACTGGCCTTACTTCTTAATAGTTCATTTCGACAGTCAGTTTTTTCCCTTTCAACCGTAGATCTGAACATTGTCACAGCCTCAGAAGGCTCGGCCACAGACTGCCCACAGTCTATTCACCATCTGATTCATATCGTAAAGCAAGCAGTGACTAAAACATTTATTTTATCAGTTTTTATAAAGGTGATGGGTTGAGACTTGAGAGTTTTGTTTTGGGGCACTTAGAAGCTAGCAAAATAGATTACATTTCGGAAGTTTGGGGTCAGTAGGATTTGGCTGGGCCATTCTAGCAGCTTTATTTTCTTTCTCTGAATCCAATTGAGAGTTTCCTTGGCTGTGTGTTTGGGATCATTGTCTTGCTGAAATGTCCACCTTCATTTCATCTTCATCATCCTGATAGAAGCCAGCAGATTTTTATCAAGAATGTCTCTGTACATTTTTCCATTCATCCTTCCTTCAATTATGTGAAGTTTGCCAGTACCGTATGCTGAAAAACAGCCCCACACCATGATGTTCACACCTCCAAACTTCACTGTTGGTATGGAGTTTCTGGGGTGATGTGCAGTGCCATTTCTCCTCCAAACATGGTGTGTATTATGGCATCCAAAGAGTTCAATTTTGGTCTCATCTGACCAGACTATATTCTCCCAGTATTTCACAGGCTTGTCCAAATGTTGTGAAGCAAACTTTAAACGACCTTCAACATGCTTTTTCTTCAGCAATGGAGTCTTGCAAGCGTGCATACAGGCCATGGCGGTTGAGTGCATTACTTATTGTTTTCCTTTAAACAATTGTACCTGCTAATTCCAGGTCTTTCTGAAGCTGAAGCTGTCCACAAGTGGTCCTTGGCTCTTGGACAACTGTTCTGATAATTCTTTTCACTCCTCTGTCAGAAATCTTGCGAGGACCACCAGGTCGTGGCCGGTTTAGGGTGAAATTATGTTCTGTCCACTTCCAGAATATGGCCCCAACAGTGCTCACTGGAAATTTCAGAAGGTTTGAAATCCTTCTGTAACCAATGCCATCAAGTATGTTTTGCAGCAATAAGATTGCGAAGGTCTCGAGAGAGAGCTCTTTGCGTTTACCCATCACGAGATGTTTCTTGTGTGACACCTTGGTAATGAAACACCTTTTTGTAGGCCATCAGTTGGGACTGAACCAGCTGATATTAATTTGCACTGACAAAGGGGAGGATTGCTTTCTAATTACTGATTGTCTTGCCTTTCCATGCATTGTTGCACCTCCCTTTCTTCATGTGTTCAATACTTTTCCCCTATGGTTTGATTTCTTTACATGTGTGGATTGCATGGGTTGTTACCAACATCTTGCGAAAATCTCATGTCAATAGCACCTTTAGAAATAATGGTGACATGTTCAATACTCATTTTACCCACTGTATAATTTATTCATGTGATGGCAAAGTTCTGTTTTTCAGTTTGAAAACAGTTGTGCTGCTTAATATTTTTGTGGAAACCACATTCTCACATTCTTTGACAAATATGAACTTCGAAAGAACAGCATTTATTAAGTCTTTTAGTTTTATTAAGTCTTTATGTTCTAGTCATTTGAATACATCCTTGCTGAATTAAAATATAACTTTTAAGAAAAAAAGAAAGAAAAGAAAAACTCATACTGACCCCAGAATCTTCTAGTGACTGAGACAAATCAGACACAAGTATTTGTTATATTTAACAAATAATCTTTAAAACCCCTCACCAACCACAAAACAAGGCCTCTGGTTGGTTTTACGACCAAAAGGAATGTGAGTCAACTCTCACTCCATTCCTCTATTGAAACACATAATGGCCATTAAAACGGACTCTTCCACATTCATTCAAAGACAACTTTATATGAAGGAACATGCATATCTCCAAAACATGGTGTGTATGGTTATTACTGTCCTTAGTGTATTTTGTATTGTATACCATTTTATGCATGCTTGATGATAGAACTTAAGTTGGCTCACTGACCCCTGGGAGGAGTGACCATCCTCAGAGGTCAAAGAGCCCCCGCACAGATCCCACTCTCTCTTCTCTTCATCTTCTGGTTGCTGTAATGTGGCCATTGCCAGCGCAGAAGCTTTCTTTTTTGCACCTTTTTTTAAAATGATTTTTTCCATGCTGTTTTTTTGTTATAATCCATTTCATATAAATCTGGCTCTGTATGGCACATAATAACAAACTGAATTGTGGTTGGTCATATGGTGGGGGGTTATTGACCATAATAAGCTGTAATCAGACTGATGTCAAACTTCCAAACTGTTATTGTCAACAACTCAAATTACTAGTTTCTTTTCATTTCAGTAGCACATACAGTAACCTTACTACAATAATCAATAAATTAAGCAAGAAGTAAGCACAATAGGAGTAGCAGGGCTCTTTCTGCTGCTGGAAAAGATCATCCTCTGGACTTCCCACCCAGGCACTGTGCCCGGTGCTGGCGGTCCACCACACAGTAATTAATTCTGTGGCCACCAAGCAAGCCCTCGTTTAATGACTGGAACTTATATAATTACAATAGGGGCACAAGACCTTGGCAAGGTCACTATCAGTTTCTGATGACATTTTATTCTGATGAAAAAGTATCAGACCTACTTTCTCACCTCCTCCTCCACCTCTATTTTCTCTTTTACTGCAGCAAAATTGGAAGACAATACAGCAATGCTTGCTTTTTCATTTCACCATTCTGGTTGGTTGCGCATTGAGTTCTCATTGATCCATACACTTTGCAATGATTTTCCTAAAATAATGTCTCATTACGCTGCTTTGTGTGGGTGACTTTGTGAATAAGTGCTTGTAAAAGTTACAGTGAACAGCAACAAAAGAAATCAATAAAACGTCTGCATGCTTCATGAATACTAGTGAACCCTTTTCCATATATTTACACTCTAGAGACAGCTGTCTTTTCAAAAGCCATTCATTTCCCTCCTCTGCAATGCAATGGCTGTAGTGGAGTTAATCTGGGATTTCCTTGGTGCATATGGAGTGGGCAATGTTGTTGTTTTGTTTTCTTATTTATTTGAGTGGAAACACAGTTTTGTGGTTGTGGTTGGATTTGCTTCCAGGGGAGAAAATGAACACTTTCAGCTCCATTTGAGAGCTGGCATCTGGCAGGAACTCAGTGGGACTTTTGTCGTCAGTTTGAGAGCCAAATGCATTTCTCTACTCATCAGATCAACCACACTTCGCTTACACGGAGGCGAGACGCTTACCGAGTTCAAACATCTTCGGAAGCAACCGTGTGTCTTACTTCACCAGATTTTAATTCCACTCGAGATGAAACCAAATGTTTAGATGTCTGTCAACTGTTGTTGATTTGTATGTGCACTCTGTGCTATATTACTATCAAATAGACAGAACTTGCTATCGTGTGGCTGCTCCTCGCAAAGATGAATGGTATTTTTGTTGGTTGATAATGTTTTTCTCCATTTTTCCTTGCAGATTATGTAGAATATCTAATATACAAGGCCAAACAACACATTGAGTGCATATGTTTTCCAAAAGTCATGAGATGTGCAGAGGACTGCAGCTGACAGGAGACCGTTTTTTTTTTTTTCTGTTTTTGAGATTAAAGGAGAACTCCGGTCAATTTTAACATTGAGCTCATTTTATTGTACATTTGGAGTGCTGTCAATACAGAGAACAACTACAAAAATCGGTGTTGCCTACACCGAGTTATTCTATTTTTAAAAATTGCACCCTGTTGACTTCAATGGGGCAAGTACTAAACCTGCTTTTAGCCTCTTAACATCCTTGATGTGTCATTACAAGTGCACAGAAAATGTGAGTGATTCCTTCTGAGTGAACACGAGTGGATCTGACTGCAGTAGATGTGAAAGATATGTATAAAAATGATGTTATTTAAGCCAGCGCAAATACCTTTGTTTACATCCTGTTTTTCGGTTGAAGTCCAAAGTAGTCGATTGCCGAGTTCACGCGCGTGATCATAGGTAACTAAACCTATGCGCGTGAACTCGGCAATCGACTACTTTGGACTTCAACCGAAAAACAGGATGTAAACAGGTATTTGCGCTGGCTTAAATAACATCATTTTTATACATATCTTTCACATCTACTGCAGTCAGATCCACTCGTGTTCACTCAGAAGGAATCACTCACATTTTCTGTGCACTTGTAATGACACATCAAGGATGTTAAGAGGCTAAAAGCAGGTTTAGTACTTGCCCTATTGAAGTCAACAGGGTGCAAATTTTAAAAATAGAATAACTCGGTGAAGGCAACACCGATTTTTGTCGTTGTTCTCTGTATTGACAGCACTCCAAATGTACAAAAAAATGAGCTCAATGTTAAAATTGACCGGAGTTCTCCTTTAACAGAAAAGAGCACTGGGGTCTTTAAATAGTATATGACATGAATCAAGTATTAGCCTTAGCTCATCTTCCTGTCCATACACAAATCATTTGGTAACACTTTAAAGTAAACATTTTTTTACTGTAGTAGCAGTATTTAAGGAAGATTTTAATGAATATTTTAAATGCTACAAATGCTTTTTTTTATATATGCGTAGAAATTAACTATAACCTAAACTAATAAATATTGTAAACGTACTGTTTATTGTTAGTAATAATTATTATTGTTAGTATTTACTTTGCATTAATTCATATTAACATGTAGAACCTTTTTAAAAAGTGTTACCAATTTTAAATTGTGATCCTATCAGCCACTGGAACTTTCATTGCAATTCATTCCTCCTATTAAACTCATAATGGAAGAAGTTATTTCCAGAAGTAAAAGTTTCAATTCCAGTGCTGTATCATTGCTTCCGTTTGCATTCATCTGCCATCTGAGTAATTACAAGATTCTCTAGAGAACATTTGGTCTTCGATCTTATACCGCATGAGGAATTCCTTACTGGCCATTTATGCTTGGCAATATTTAATTGCTTCAAGCTTCCTTTGATCCTGAAAATTGTCTCTGTTGAGCTAAATCACTGAAAGCCACTAAAACCACAGCATCCTGGGCACCTAATCAATATCATTTGATGTCAAGAGTATTAATAAAACAATAGATTTTTTGTGAAAGTTATACAGCTTAACAGATTAATGTTTCACTTCATAGTCTTTTACAATGCCATATTTCAACACTACCATGCTAAAAAGTTTTAATTTTATTTGTATCTGTTTTTATTGATAAAGTTATTATTTTGTAATGCATTCCATGTTTCAAAATACATACTATTCCCACCAATATGGTAAAGTTTAAAGACTGAAATAAGTGGAAGAAAATTGTGAGTTATTTATATAAAATATTTGAGTTTTTTTTTTTTTTTTTCAAAAAAGTACGTAAAATATGTACGATTTAGCAAAAATCGCACAAATTCGTACGGGTGAGGTCGTGTGATTTCGTACGAATAAGCCACCTCGTAAAATTTGTACGAATTGCTGTGAGATCGGGTTGGAAAATCGCAAAAAAAAAAACGAACCCGATCCAAATTGTTTTATTACAGACGAAAGTTTCGGAGGCAGTGTGTAAACGTGATTGACACAACGTGAGGTCATATTTATTTTTTAACGTGCGAAAATTTAGGACGAGAATTGCGGACTCAGTGTGCAAAGGACCTTAAGTGCAGAGAAGTTGTTTGCGCTGTGTAAACATGATTGTTATTGTAGTTCTAGACTACGACTGCACAATAAATCGCGCATAAACCGATTTGACTAAAGCAGTGATGCAGGGCTCTGTGATTAGTGTAAATGCTGCTCCATCTGAAAGCATTGCAAATTTGAGTCGCTTATAACGTGCATTTGAAAAAGCAACACGCGTCAAACATCTTTCCAAACATGAGAAGCATTTACGAACCTCTTGTCCAACAAAAGAGAACATTTAATAACATATGTTTATAACATTTAATAACATATGTAAAGCATTTACTTTATCCTTGTTTGTGATCAATATGACACCTTGTGTGTACCAGTTTGCATAAATTAGTCTTCACCCCGTTATGGTTCACACTCTGTTTGTCATTTCTATTGCAACACAATATAATATATCTGTATGTTTGACAATGTCACAGTGAAAGTCACTTTGCACTGTGCTAACATATTCACAAAGAGAGAGAAAAAAAAATTATCAGATCAACCTCCCATTTTTGGCAAACCCTGAAATTACTTGTTTGTGATGAGTTCAGTGGCGTTGAGAGGAAACATCTACTTTGCATGTTTTCAATTTCACACAAGGGTTAAGGGGTGTTATGATCACATCAATATCAACACAGCAAAATTACTGTGCTGTTCAGTGAGCATGATTACAGTGTATTGAAATATTACATACAGTATCTAGGTGAGTTCTGTCTGAATTATTGGTGGCTTACATGTTTGTTTGTTTTTTGTGACCTTGAATGACAAACAGACAGACAAACGGATAGATAGATTTTTGATTTAATCAAAAATACTCTAAAAACAGTAATGTGTTTCATTTATAAAAAAATAAAATAATAATAATAAATGTGCTGCTTAATATACATTGATAATTTTTGTGATATATTTTAGCAATCTTTGATTAATACAAAGTTTAAAAGAACATGTATTTAAAATAGAAATCTTTTGTAACATTATAAATGTTTACTCTAATTTTTTATTGATTTAATTGATTTAATGGTGAATAGAAGTACTAATTTCTTTTTTATCAATCAATAAATAATTGATCTTTCATTTTCTATTTCAGAGTAACATGGATGTGCATTATTCCTCATGTTTCATTTGTAATAATATAAGTTAATAAATGTAATATAAATATTTGTGAATTAACAATCTTTTTAAGCTCTTAAATTCAATCAACAACATGTTTCCTTTTTAGCCTGTTGTGCACAGACCTATATTAGTTATAATCTGTAATAATAATCTGTAATTACATAATGTACAATTATGTAATTTATAATACACTGCTTTGATTATATATATACAGTGCAATGCATAAGTTAATACACCCATGCTAAAGTTGACTAAAAAGAGGAATAAAAAATCATATTTTGGGAATTGAACTTAATGCCTTAATTTAAAAAATTAGGAAAAATCCAACCTTTTAGGACACCAATTTTCTTTGTGAATGAATAATGTATCGTAAATAAATAAATGTTCTTCCTTAAAATACATGGTGCATAAGTGTGTACACCCCTATGTTAAATTCCCATAGAGGCAGGCAGATTTTTATTTTTAAGTATTTTTTTTTTAATTCCAAAGGCCAAGGGAACTTTATCATGCTATCATGCATAGTATCCTAAAATTAATTAAAAAAAAATACTTAAAAATAAAAATCTGCGAAGGCTCCGATTGTAAAACAAGCAAATAAGGGTTGCAATGTTTAATCAAACCCTGGTTGACTCTGTGAATTGGTAATGCTGTCTGATTAAGACGGGGTCTCTCTACACTAATCTCACACGGTCAATTAGAAACACTCCAGACAGTGCCTTAGAATGCATTGATTAGCACAGCATATCAGGCTGAGCTCTGTGTGCATGTCTTCATTGTGGAGTTAAAAATACAAACTGGAGGTGTGTACATTTAAATGTGTTGCAGGGCAAGGGAATGTAGAGGGTATAGCAGTCCCTGACGTGCAATATGACGCACAACTGAGGGAATCATTAAAAAACAACATATGCTCATTGGAAAAAACATACCTATGGCAACATTTTTGCAAAACACAAAATACTTACCAATACGTACATATCACTGCAGTTTCCAACAGAAATGTACACTAGAGGCAGTAAAACAGCAGGCACGTTTAAACGTTTTCATACACAGTTATGTTTAAAGGGCAGATTGTGGATTAATAAAGACTTGTTTTCATGCGGCTCCTTGCACAATATTCTGTTATGACCTCAAAACACATTTTACCATAGTGCATGATTTGTAAATGAATACATTTTGGAATTTGCATCACTTAACCAGCTCCATATGTTCGGCTTTTCTGACATACTAAGCTTGCTTGATAGCTCAGATGATATATAACATTGAACTTGTGATGTGAAGAGCTTGGGTATGAATCCTGTGAAAGATGAGTCACGATAAAAGAGCTCAAAGACAGGAGTTCAAAAAACAAGCAAAAGTGGCATGGTTACAATTGCGTTTTAATGTCACATTTGCTTTTGTTAACACTCTCGGATAGGTTTAGGGTTTAGTGTAGGTGTGCGTTATTTTAAAACATGATAGAGCATTAAGCTTTTAGTGCTACACTGGATATTTCAACGCTATCTCACGACCAGTTCGTACGAATTCGAACGAGTGATAAAAAGTTGGCTAATTCGTACGACCTCACTCGTACGAATTTGTACGATTTGTCTAAACCCACGTGATGGGTAGGATTAGGGGCGGGGTCAGGGGTAGGTCATTCGTATGAATTCATACGAATTGGGCAATTCGTACAATATGTACGATTTAGCAAAAATCGTACTAATTCATACGAGTGAGGTCGTATGAATTCGTACGAATTAGCCACCTCGTAGAATTCGTACGAATTGCCGTGAGATCAGGCTGGATATTTTCACTTTGAAACTGTCAAGAAACGTGCACTTATTTTGCATTTTGCAAAAATGTGCCACAGGTAAGTTTATCTAATGAGCCTGGGCTGTAAAAAAGGTTTCATTTGAATGAGCATAACCTTGTCATGGGTGTTTTTGTTAATGTCTTCAACCTCTGCAGAACTGAAACTGAGAACAAGTCTGTTTATAACTCTCTGTTAAAACTATCAGTGCAATCTGGTGGTTTTCCATTCCATTGATGTGATTGGTTAATGACATCAGATACACTGTAAGCATATGTAAATGGACAATGTTTACTTGTTCTCTGTGTTACCTGGATCAAGAAATTCACTTTTTTTTTTTTTTTTTGCAGCAAAAGTTGGCCGGCAACTTTTGACAACTCCAGGGCTTTTGTGAAAATGACGGTTTCTTTCAGTTTGTCCTAAAACACTGTGTTTGTAGTCATTGAAATGTTGACTGCGAACACAAAGGTTTTTTTTTATTTTTTTATGTTGAGATGTTCTCTCCATATTTACGATTCTTTGCAGCCTTTAGCCAATGTAAACTTCACTGGTCACTGAAAGTAACTCACTCCCGCTAAACGTTTAATCTTTGAATTCTTGCACACGGGAACAGTACATGTGGACACCATGATCAAAGGTTTGCTAAAAAGTATTTCCTACTAAAGGAAGGCAGTATTTGACTCTGGTCATGCGAATCCGTGAGAGTGGCCTTGGACTGCAACATACTTAAGTTTTCCTATCTATTTGACAAAAGGGTTCCTAGTCAGGTAGCACCGATTTAAAACAATATATATATATATATATATATATATATATATATATATATATATATATATATATATATATATATATATATATATATATATATATATATATATATATATATATTTGCCTTTCTACCATATAGGCAGTGAGGTTTTACTGAAAGCCCATTTTTTCCAGCGGTAAAGTCTACCCCTTTTAATGCATAGCAGTGTCTTCAAATTTTACCTACTGTATTGCTTTGCTGTATTGCATTGCTTGCTTTCTAAAGCTCTTTCAAAACCATTGATTGTGCTAAACATCAAAACATGAAATCAAACTGTAATAACTTATATATTAATATTCTTATTCTTATATCATGTACTGTATTTATGTTCTGTGTAATTTATCATGTCAGTTACCAAATACATGCATTTATCAATCTCAAATTCTGGTCCAGTTACTCACTGAAGTGAAGCAAAAGGTTTTGCAAATCCCAAGCAGGGGCTAATGAAACTTGCTTAATGGAAAGTGGACCACATGGTCATTCAGACATTAAAATGTTTTGCTGGCAGAACATAGGCTGTCTTGAAAAGCTTAAAAATGCTACCTTCGGAGGATGCATTCCAAGGTATGGGAATGGTAAGGCATCAAGGCATGTCTGAATCCAAAGTTAGCTTCACTCCCTGTCTCCTGAGATACATTCATCTGATTGATTTTTAGAAGGCAGCATAGATGCATCCTTTGCTGTCTTTGCTATCCCACAACCCTGTGCATTCCATTCCATGACAGTTAAGCTATAAAATAATGATGGCATCTGAAAGTTGAGGTTGGCGGTCAGTTTAGTGTGTAACTGTACGTTTCTGACCAACGTTTTCCACTTTTGATGTCATTCTCGAGAGAAATTAGTGTTGTGGTAATCAAATATTCATAATCAAGTATATCACCAAAGTTCGCCCTATTTTGATCATAAACCGTTTGGCTGCCTCAGTCCGAAATCAGTTTTGTGAGGTATCTTCATGCTCAAACGTTGCCTGCGAAGTCATTGCCTGATAGGGCAATGATACAAGTCAGCTGCCTAAGCTTTCGGATGCAACCATAGTTTCCATCCCAATTTAACCCCTTATTTTAATTAGAAAATTGATGCCACAGATGGTCTCAAATTAAGACCTACTACTCATTTGAAGGTGATATTAAAAACGTATTTATACTTATATATATACACAGTGCTGGTCAGAATTATTTGCCCCCTTGGTAAATATGATCAAAAATGGCTGTAAAAAATAAATCTGCATTGTTAATCCTTTTGATATTTTATTTAAAAAATAGCAAAAATCTAACCTTTCATTGAAGTAAAATAATTGAATTAAAAGGCCTAAATTTCTGTCAGAGGTCCTGGACATCTTGTTCAGATACATGGCATCATGGATTTGATCAAATACCAACAGATAAAAAATCAAAACCTGACAGCCTGTGCTAGAAATCTTATGACGGGCCATGTTTGGATCTTCCAACAGGACAGTGATCCAAAAACAAACATAAACATCAAAACAAAAATGGGTCACTGAGCACAAAACCAAGCATCTGCAATGGTCATCCCAGTCCCCTAAACTGAACCCTATAGAAAATGAGTGGGTTGAACTGAAGAGAAGAAGCGCCAACATGGATCTGGGAATCTAAAGGATCTGGAGAGATTCTGTATGGAGGAATGGTCTCTGATCTCCTGTCAGGTGTTCTCCAAACTCATCAGGCATTATAGGAGAAGACTCAGAGCTGTTATCTTGGAAAAAGGAGGTTGCAAAAAGTTTTTTAATAAAAGGGGGCAAATAATTTTTCACAATGTGTTTTGGAGAAAAATATACTATAATACTATAAGATAATTAAGATCTTGCTTACAACAACTTATGACATTTTGCAGTTTGAAATAAATGATGTGATCATTACAAATCTCTATATTCAGTATGTCACATTCTCCACTAACCTTCTTGTTGCATTGCTTTTTGACTTTTTGTAAATCAGACCAGAGATCCTTATATACAGTACCTCTTTGATTCAATCATGATGTTTGGAAATTTGCCAAACAGACACATTATATTAATGCTGCACTTTCAATCACTACAAATTGTGGAAGAGAATTAGAAGCTGTAAGTGAAGCCATTATTTTGTACACTGCCTTCAGAGTCTCCATTAACTTCTTCACTTTCAATTGCTGAATGCAAATGTAGCTGAAGCAAACGATTGTTCAATTCAAATAAGCGAGGCACTGCAAATCCTAATGCTCTTCTTGTCTTGTAACCTTGCAGAAAGCATACTCTTTGATTTCTTCAATATGTGACAAGTTGTTTTCCCCAGCAGATGAGCTTTACTAATGAGCTAATGTGATCTGGTTTGAGAAATGTATAACGAGACCTGACTGCACGCGATTAAAAGCACAAAAAAAGGCCATTGTGAAAGAGGCATTTCACTGTTTAATGGTGCTCTTCTGGAACATTCCCCCAGCCCTTAAGTTTTTTATAAGCCTATAGTTGAGACCTCTTCAGTGATAATGATCTGATTTGCTCATTATTTTATAACTCAATCTATCAGAATTAACAAGATTACTCACAGTGCGGCTGATCTGTCGCCAATAACATCAATCTCGGATCATATTTTCAGATTCACTATTAAAATGAAACCCTCTTTTCAAACCAAAGCTGTTACTTTTATAAAGCTTTCAAAGCAGTGGGACATTTATTCCCTGGAGAATGATTTAACAAGATAGCAAACAAACTTGTCAGTGCAATTTGGACTCCCGTTTTTGATATGAACATCATTTGCCCTTAGTCGCTTCAGTTGTGATGTCATCTCATTGAAAGGCAGAAGAGACCCAAGCATGAATTTTCACTTTCAACATTGCAGGAACTCTTTTAAATGTCAAACATAACAGTATTAAACACTAACAGGTCTTTCCCTTCACTAAAAAAACAAAACAAAACAAAAAAATAAACATTAAAGGGATAGTTCACCCAAAAATGAAAATTAGCTCATGATTTACTCACCCTGAAGCCATCCTAGGTGTATATGACTTTCTTCTTTCAGACGGATACAATCGGAGTTATATTAAAACATGTCCTGGCTCTTCTAAGCTTTATAATGACAGTAAATGGCTGTATGTCTTTTAATGACGCGTACTGGAAAACATCTCACACACAAACCAATCTAGTGTAAGAAAAGTGATAATTTATTACAATGAGAATCAATATGACAAGGACACCTCAAAGTAATTAATTATATAATCAATTTATGTAAACCAAAGAAAAAGGTTCACAAAAGGAAAAAGGTAAAGAGAAAAGAACTAGACCGTGCCAAATCAAAGAAATAAGTAAAACCAAAACCAATCTTACTAGAAAAACAATATATAATCTGACTAAATTAACATTCAACAGGAACAAAAACAAAAGATCTTCAGCGTCAAAGACGCCCTAAATAAACTACTCTTACTAACAAAACGAAAAATACAAACAGTGGCACAGGTCGCTAAACTAGTGTTCTAGACATGATTGATAACTCAGTGTAGCACATGTATATCACGTGATATCTCAGCTGTTCTTTTCTCTTCCCCGTTTAATAACAGATCAAACCGCCAGAACAAAATAAACGGCGAAATACTCACAGAGAAAAGACAACCCAAATGAGCCTCAGGTACCAAGTTCTCAAAGAACACATTTCTCAAAACACTATAACAGTACAGGTCAGGTAAACATGCATCACAAAAAGGATCAAGTGCTCTAGCGTGCAAATCATCTCCCGCTTCCCACGCAGGTGTGCTTTTTAAAGGCACATGGCGCGCCCTCATTGGAGAAGCCGCGTAGTGTCGTCACCCGTATTTTGCAGCCCGTTCTCATCCCAAGGCGTCATATACTGATGCTTTTGACATTTCGTCTACATCGAACGCACATGGCACCCTTTAGCGTCAATATGAGACGCAGATAGATATGGGCCAGAAGGCGCCTCCTAGCGGTCTAACCCTAACCCTACCCCAGACCTAAACCTACCCATAACCAAACAAAGCTCTGTGCGTATTGACGCTAAAGGGTGCCATGTGCGTTCGATGTAGACGAAATGTCAAAAGCGTCAGTATATGACGCCCTAGGATGAGAATGTGTTGGCATTTTGATGATGGACAGATGGATCAACCAATCAGATTGCTGCTTCGTCCTGCTAAAAGTGAAAGTACAGAGAGAAAAAGGGAGGAAAAAAAAAACCCAACAACTCCAAACAAATAACATAGGACGTAACAGTCCATAAAAGCGCAAAAGTGCTCCACGCATCTCTGGGGGTTAATAAAGGCCTTCTGAAGTGAAGCGATGCATTAGTGTAAGAAAAATATCCATATTTAAAACTTTATCGACTAAAATAACTAATTTCCGGCAGATGGCCGTACGCCATTGACGCCAAAATACTAACCCTTGAATTTGACGCACATCTTAATGACAGACGCGGTTGCCATGTGCCTGACATCATTAACCAACGTAGTTGAATGACCAATTTGCGACAATATGGTTTCGGGAAACAGTCGTGACTAGCTAGTTGATTTCTTCAACGATGCATCGCACTACGGTAGTTAAGCAGCGAGTTAAGTCATTGTTCGGGAAACGCACCCCTGTTTGTTTTGAACCGCGAGAGGCGGCAATTGCCGTCATTACGTTGTGCGCCAAGTTCAAGGGTTACTCTTTTATTCTCCTTATCCAGTCCTATGCAAAGCATGGAAACTAGAACCAAATCCACTGTTCCAAATTTCCAAACTTTTAAAAACAATTTCATTAAGTTACTACAACTTACTTTTTTAATTTATTTTTTATTCAATTAAAATAGAAAATTTTGTTTAAATTGCACACAAAATGATCATCATTATTATGTCAACAGAACTCAACAAACTAATGTTTGCAACTTAAAAAGGTTTAATTAAATAATAAATAAGAATTTTTAACTTGCAGCCATGCATTTATTTAGATAGGCTTTACTCAGCAAAGGGGCATGTTAGATGTTTTAAAATTTACTTCATTATATATCCGTGAATACGTAAAGGCTGTAATGCATTTGTAAATGTGGTTACAATTATTCATGGAAAGATAAAACAGTCATTGCAATGTCTATTATAAGGTATTCTGAATAAGTTTATAATGGATTACATATCCTACAGGCTTCAAGTTAAATGCTACGGTATGGAGTAAGTGAATCGAATAAGCCATGCATTGAATTAAATAGTCATTTAACTATAATGACATTTAACAAAACAAATTTTATTAAGAAACTTGCTTCAATGCATTATCCTTGATTAACACAAGGTCTCTCTCTCTCTCTCTCTCTCTCTCTCTCTCTCTCTCTCTCTCTCTCTCTCTCTCTCTCTCTCTCTCTCTCTCTCTCATATACATCAACACAGAAAAGCAGAAAAGCATGATCGAAACAGAGACTAAATGTTTCTACCCTGAGCAGTGTATAGCTCACGGCACCAGCGCTTTGCCTTCCTTCATATGAGTGTTCAGCAAAGTGACATAGAATTTGATTGGTCCTTAGGGACAAGAAATGCTTTGAATTCTTATCTTTTGTCCTCAGTAGTGCTTAAAATGAGCTCAAGGTTTTTTTCACCATCTTATCTGAAATATGTTCTGTGGCTCTCTGGAACTAGAAGCGCACTTGTAAGTCAAGATGAATACAAATCCACTTTATCCTTTGAAGAAAAAATGCTACCTGCAGAATTTCCAGACTTAACAAAATTACCTGAATGAAGCAGGCTGCACTGCTCTCGGCACTAAGAGGGGTGAATATTGAGGGAAACAAATTTAAGTCTATAAGATAATTGTAACCAAAATGTTGTCTTTGATGTTCAAGTGGAATGTCAGTATTACATTTTCGTTATTCAGATTGCTCTGTTCCAAAACCTAGTGAGTTCCCTACATAGGAAGCATTTTAAGTCATTATAGTCAAGACTTTTACAACATTTTTGTATGCCTTGTCAGATACCTTCTTGTGGCTAGATTGAAAAACAGCATATCTTCGTGGTGTAATATTTATTTATTACTTACTTAGGCCTACTTACTGTAGTCACAGTAAAGCCAAAAGTGACCATGTGCCTTCAACTAATGTACCTTTTTTCTTTTCTTTTTCAGAGACCACAGAGTTATTACTTTTCTGCTGATAACCAAATACACAACTGATGGATTCGGAACACAAAAAAGCTTTTTTACTATCTGAGCTATGGACTTTATGGTTGGCTGAACAGAGTACTAAATAAATAAATACACAGATCGCTGAATGCAGATCTTCTGCCTTTGATAAACACCTTTGATGCATAAAGAGGAAATGTCCAGAGATCATGAAAGCGTAAAATGAAGTTTCTACTAGCAGAAAGCCTGGCCATTTACTTCTGCATTATGTATCAAAGCAATCTGTTGTATTATCAGGTTCAGGGGAGAGAGGGCAAAAAGGATGGGTTACATGGCAGTGAATGCAAGGCAAGCCTTCTATGATACTGCGGGAGAACTTGTGATAAGCCCATTGGAAAGGTCAAAGTAAAGTTTAGCAATCAATCAGAGGAATCTGGCATTTAGACAACTTTAACTATCCACATTGTTTATTGCCATGGATACATGAATAACACTAATGCAGATTCAAACCTGACTCTGGATAAATAACATCAGCTTTTATACAAGAAGGCAATCTCATAGTCAGCAGGGATTTGTCTTCTGCTTGTGAGTTGGGAGCGTGTATCCATTACACATTTCTGAGCTGCTATCGGATGACTTTAGTGAGTTCAAACATGCATTTTGAACATCCGTGCAACTTGTTATAATCAAAGCAATCTTAAGAGGGTGTAAATTGAATCTAGGTGAAGCGCTGTTGTGCTACTGTAGTAATGAAAAACAGGTTATAGCAGACAGGAGGGTGAAAAATAACTCATTTCTAATCAGTGGAAGAAATGCGTGAAAACTATGCGTGTTCGGAATGCATACTAACACGTTACTCATGTTATTTCTGCAATATGTATACCGTGCAAATGGATTTAAACATATTGTCACATTTTCATCCATTAAAAGTTTTTTTATACCATAAATTAGATTTTTATTGTATTAGATTTTATTGTCTTTTCTGTCTTGTGTTCTATGGGACACAAAATATTTTTAGGCTCCACAATTTACACAAACACCATAAAGTTAAACTTATTGGTATTTAGTGGTAAATATCTCATAAATTACCTGGCAAGGAGCAGATGAAATTCGTTCTACAACCCCAAATAAGAAAAAGTTGGGACACTGTACAAATTGTGAGTAAAAAAGGAATGGAATAATTTACAAATCTCATAAACTTATATTTTATTCACAATAGAATATAGATAACATCAAATGTTGAAAGTGAGACATTTTGAAATGTCATGCCAAATATTGGCTCATTTTGGATTTCATGAGAGCTACACATTCCAAAAAAGTTGGGACAGGTAGCAATAAGAGGCCGGAAAAGTTAAATGTACATAAAAGAAACAGCTGGAGGACCAATTTGCAACTTGATTGGGTATAAAAAGAGCCTCTCAGAGTGGCAGTGTCTCTCAGAAGTCAAGATGGGCAGAGGATCACCAATTCCCCCAATGCTGCGGCGAAAAATAGTGGAGCAATATCAGAAAGGAGTTTCTCAGAGAAAAATTGCAAAGAGTTTGAAGTTATCATCATCTACAGTGCATAATATCATCCAAAGATTCAGAGAATCTGGAACAATCTCTGTGCGTAAGGGTCAAGGCCGGAAAACCATACTGGATGCCCGTGATCTTCGGGCCCTTAGACGGCACTGCATCACATACAGGAATGCTACTGTAATGGAAATCACAACATGGGCTCAAGAATACTTCCAGAAAACGGTAACACTTAGAATACTGTTCCTTCATTAATGAATAATTACACAGGAACAAACGAGTAACGAATTATTAACATTCTAGTAACTACTATTAACTAACAATAAACTCTATAACTCTATAATAAATGGTAATGGTAACCCACTAGTATTCTAAAGGAACTACTAATTATTTGGATCAGTATTCTAAAGTGAAAAACATGATAACTACCTAATATTGACTGAAGTCATTGTAAGCGTTTGAGATTTTTGTAAGATTTTGAATAGCAATTCCTTCCAATGGATTTGGTAACACTTTAGTCATTACTAGTGTGTTCCCATGATCTTCACTTTAGAATACTGATCCAAATAATTAGTAGTTCCTTTAGAAAGATGTAGTAACACTTGATTCATTACTATCCAAAACCTTACAAAAGCCTTAAAAGCTTACAGTGACTTCAGTCAATATTAGGTAGTTATCATGTTTTTCACTTTAGAATACTGATCCAAATTATTAGTAGTTCCTTTAGAATGATGTAGTAACACTTGATTCATTACTAATGGGCTACCATTACCTTATATTAAACATTGTGCATTATAAATATTTATTAACCTGTATATAGTAGTTCTTATAGTCTTCAGTGAGGTATGAAAAATAGTAGTTATTGATTAGCTAATAGTGAACTACCACATCCGACTGAGCGCTATTACTTACTAATTCGTTAATCAGAGTTTCTTGTTAGTTAATAGTAGTTACTAGAGTGTTACTAATGCATTACTCATTTGTTCCTGTGTAGTTATTCATTAATGAAGGAACAGTATTCTAAAGTGTTACCCAGAAAACATTGTCGGTGAACACAATCCACCGTGCCATTCGCCGTTGCCAGCTAAAACTCTATAGGTAAAAAAAAAAAAGCCATATCTAAACAGGATCTAGAAGCGCAGGCGTTTTCTCTGGGCCAAGGCTCATTAAAAATGAACTGTGGCAAAGTGGAAAACTGTTCTGTGGTCAGACGAATCAAAATTTGAAGTTCTTTTTGGAAAACTGGGACGCCATGTCATTCAGACTAAAGAGGACAAGGACAACCCAAGTTGTTATCAGCGCTCAGTTCAGAAGCCTGCATCTCTGATGGTATGGGGTTGCATGAGTGCGTGTGGCATGGGCAGCTTACACATCTGGAAAGGCACCATCAATGCTGAAAGGTATATCCAAGTTCTAGAGCAACATATGCTCCCATCCAGACGTCGTCTCTTTCAGGGGAGACCTTGCATTTTCCAACATGACAATGCCAGACCACATACTGCATCAATTACAATATCATGGCTGCGTAGAAGAAGGATCCGGGTACTGAAATGGCCAGCCTGCAGTCCAGATATTTCACCCATAGAAAACATTTGGTGCATCATAAAGAGGAAGATGCAACAAAGAAGACCTAAGACAGTTGAGCAACTAGAAGCCTGTATTAGACAAGAATGGGACAACATTCCTATTCCTAAACTTGAGCAACTTGTCTCCTCAGTCCCCAGACGTTTGCAGACTGTTATAAAAAGAAGAGGGGATGCCACACAGTGGTAAACATGGCCTTGTCCCAACTTTTTTGAGATGTGTTGATGCCATGAAATTTAAAATCAACTTATTTTTCCCTTAAAATGATACATTTTCTCAGTTTAAACATTTGATATGTCATCTATGTTGTATTTTGAATAAAATATTGAAATTTGAAACTTCCACATCATTGCATTCTGTTTTTATTCACAATTTGTACAGTGTCCCAACTTTTTCTGATTTGGGGTTGTATGATGTTGTGAATGTTGTCTGAGAAATTTTGTGGATGCAGATTCTGCGTGGGCCTGTTCATCTGATGACAACGTTGCATCTTACAGTTTAGAACATTTATCACAGCATAATGTTTCATATACTATTTTAAAAAATAGCAAGCAGAATATACTGCACAGTATGCCAGTATTTCTTTCCAGCCATAGCCTCCGTCTACTGATCTATTCCGCATTCTCTGTCACAACAGGAATTTAATGAGTTGCACATCGCTTAGTTTCACTGTGAGAGGAAATCTTTCCAGGGCATGCTGGAGAAAATAATTAGAGGGTGAGATTGGAACACGGCTGCTTCAGTCGCCATCCACGCTGTGCTGCCAGACAGAGGTGTTCTAGAGCTGCTGTGTTCCCTCGCTCTCTCCTAGGTAAGTGCTTGTGAGAAATGGACATTGTCAGCGGTGGCAGTTATTGTCTGGTGGAATGAGAGCAGGGGGGCAACTTTTGGACTCTTCGAACGGCTGGCCCTCTCGACCCTAACTTTCGATGGTTAATTCCTCACTCCAGCACAGAGAGGCAGCCTGGGTAGCACTTCTACACCTTAGAAGGAACGTCATTTCAAAGACCGTCTCTTACTTATTTCTCGGAATAATTTTTCTCTGAGAACAAAAGGTCAAAAGGAGACTGATGCGGCTACCAGCAATACACATTTTGTATCTGGGGATCAATAATTTACTCTCTCGTTTTAGAGGAAAGTGCTGTCTTAATAGAGACTTCTCCGTACTCTCTTATTCAAATAGCCGGAAGGATCTATAGTTATTTACATCAACATCATGGCCACTGACTCAGCAAAGTGATTTAAATGGAGCATTACGATTAAATGCATATAGCGAGCGAGTTGTTGTGCATTTCATGCAAAGTAATGGTCATATCAGTGGCTTAAAATATCAGTGTCATTTGTGTTGAGCAACAAACCACTAGGTATGTGGTTTGTTGCTCAACACAAATTACACCAAAATAAATTTCCATCGAGTAGAAGGATAACCAGTATCTTATTCAGAGCCAAATTAGTCAAAATCGCATATATAATGACTCTGAGCTCGTTATTAAAATTCTGTCATCATTTACTCACTGTCATGTCGTTCCAAACCCATAACCATAAGACTTTTGTTCATCTTCGAAACACAAATGAAGATATTTGTAATGAAACCTAAGAGATTGCTTTCACTCCATTGAAAATCTATTAACCCAAACCTCTGATGGTTCAAAACGTGCACAAAGAGATCTTAAAATAAATCCATATGAATCAAGCATTTTAAATCCAAGTGTTCTGAAGAGACACGATCGCTTTATAACAGATTTAATTTGGACTTTTATTCACATATAAACATTGATCAGCAAACATGAGCAGAACCTCAACCATACTTGCTTAACTCAAGAGAACAAACTTCATTAGTTCTTACAAAAGCTCAAATGTGCTAGTGTGATATGTGAAAATGAACCTGGGTTCTCCCTGTGTAGAGATAAATGTTTATTATATGTGAATCATATCTCAATTATGTCAATCTCAGATTTTATTATAGTTTGTTGTGTTTACTTGTGGCACTTAGTACTTACTGTAATTAGTAATGTGAGAAAGTTTAGTTAAACAAGATATACATTTGGGTACTTTCTCAAAAGTAATAAAAACATTAATTGAATCGTTAAAGCTACACTAAATTACTGCCCTTTAGCAGTTAAAAAAATATAACTGCATGCGTCTTGTGGAAGAACATGGATTCGTTCCGTCTGCTTTTAAGAATAAATCGTTATTTTAGGTTTATCAAAGTGTATTTAGGTAAAGATATTGTTTGTAATCATTGAGAGCATTTTGTTATTTATGTAACACTTTAGTTTAGGGTTCAATTCTCATTATTAACTAGTTGCTTATTAGCATGCATATTACTAGGATATTGGCTGTTTATTACTTATAAAGCACATATTAATGACTTATTCTGCATGACCATATTCTACATCCCTTAATCATACCCAATACATAAACTTCAAGCTAAACTAGCTTACTAACTATTAATAAGCAGTAATTAGGATTCTTTTGAGACAAAAGTCAATAGTTAATATTGAGAATTGGACCCTAATCTAAAGTGTGACCGTTATTTATCAAACACAAACAAAAAAAACAGTGTAGCTTTAAGTGGAATTTGAACCACAAATTATTATTTTATATGATTCTTCTTTCTAGATGTGGATGATAACAATCTTTTTTTTGGTTTCATACACACTTTTTTTTCACTTAGTTGTCAGTGAAATATTATTAAATACGTTCGACCTTCAGTATATTTTTTTTTCCATTGCTTGCACTATTTTTAGCACCGGAATACGCTCCTCTCAGACGTATACATTTATTTTCCATGTTCTTCGCCTTGGCTGTCCTTTAATGCGTGAGGCACAGTTCCCATGTGACATTTTCCATCATGCCTCATTGTTAATGGAAGCTGACCTACTCCTGCCCTGCTCTTTGCTCCTTACAATTCAGTGAAACGGATCCTGGAGTTACGGGAGCACTTTTTAGGCTGAGAAATTAGTCACGTCACACATAACAGATTGCCTCTCGGCTACGTCTCCGAGCCGAGAAGGTGATGCATTCCTCCATTCTGGATGATGTGTGAATGTATCCTGTTTGATTTGCCTGTGAATGTCACAGAAGACAAGACTTTACTGAATAGACTGATCTTGATTCTATAGATCAAGTTTCATTCATCAAAGGTTTTTTCATTAGAGTTGTTGCTAGGAGTTGAACTGTACTTCTAAGATTGCTCTTCCTTGCATTTCACCTCTGCTCTGCTTGTTTCATAGTCTAGCTTTCTATAAAACCTGGCATTGCATACTATGGGCCCTATCATACACCCGGCGCAATGCAGCACCAGACGCAATGCAAGTGTTTTTTGCTGGGTTCAGCCTGCCACAGTTATCATTTCCATGTCCTGCGCCACGTTATTAAAATAGCAAATGCATTTGTGCGGCCATGGGTGTGCTGGTCTGAAAACAAGGTGTGTACAAGTGCGTTGTTGGCGCGTTACTATTTTGAAACAACTGGCTTTTAAAGGGAATGGGAGATGAGACTGGTTTATTGCGCGTTATGCCCAAAACACACCTATTACTCATCAAGAGAATAGAGACAACCCTTTTAGACCATGCGACCATTTTTCCCGTTGTTAAACTAGCAAAAGTGGATTCGGACATGCCCTAAGTGCACTTGCGTAGTGCGCTTTAGACCATGCGTTTAGATTATTAAAATAGGGCCCTCTGAATGTTGCGCTCTGTGGCGAATTAATATGTTCCTCTATTATAAAAGCATCTGCTAAATTCTTACAGTAAATGTAAATAAAACACATTATTTCTCATAATTATTAGGGATGCACAATATATTGGTACCTTATTCATTTGTTTTTTAAATTTATCTGTGTTGGTTGATATTTGGAATTTAATCGTGCATGCTCATTTACCCCTTTTTTCACATGTATATTACCTTTTTACGTTACTGACTTAAAGTTAATCTTTAAGAACACTAATAATTTAATAACAGTTTCAAAAAAACTTTTCAAAACAAAGATCAGTTTTTCATATAATGTTGTGATCACTTTTAGCGATTTCACTTAATTTGAATGATTCAAATTGATTTGCATTCACTTAAAGGGGTCATGACATGAGAAATCAAAGTTGCCTTGATGTTTTTACATATAAGAGGTCTTTGTACCATTAAAACATCCTGCAAGTTTCAGAGCTTCCATCCCCAAAACGCCCTCCAAAAAAACTGCTCATTTTGATATTGCGGGATCTGTGACTTTACATGGGTAAATACATTTGAGTATGACTGCCTCCAGAGCAAGACATCAACGAATAGTTATACATCATCGCACCATAGGCCCCGCCCACAGGCATTCAGTCACTTACTTGCTTACACTGGACGTGAGCATCGCATCAAAAGCAAATAGAACCCATTATAATCAATGAGGCTGTCTACACTGGATACAGATGTGTGATCGGTTTCTGAGATACTCAACGCAAATGTGTTTTTTGACAGCTGAACAAATGAAGAGTAAAAGAAAGTTGGCTTTGACGAGTCCAGTTTAAACTGGATTATATGTTTGTTTAGAGCATTTCGTTTTATAAACGAGGCACAGTGTAAAGGAGAGTTTCCAAAGAAACTTTTGTTAAAAGATGAAGGAGCCAACTGACAGCAGCTGCATCACAAGCCATATGTAAATTATTTCATAATGCATGTAATTTACAGACAATACATTATGAAATAATTTACATATGTCTTGTGATGTATAGCTGCTGTCAATATATATATATATATATATATATATATATATATATATATATATATATATATATATTGGTTGTAACATGAAATCCTTATCAGTATCATACCCTAATTATTATTTTGCTTAGAAGGTGTCTATAAATAAAGGTCAGTGCCATTCAGATTAGCCCCATTTTTGCTTTAATTTGAGTGGGCACTTGAGTGCAAAGAGGAAGTAAAAATAGCTGCCCTCTGTGGATACGAATAAATAAACAACAGATGTCCATGTTTCATCTGTCCCAGACAAATCCATTTGTGTTCTAGGGCAGCTCAGCATTTAAATCCTCTAATATCATTAGCATCAAAGGGAGACATACGTAAAATAATAGAATAGCTGAGATAAAAAGGCTAGATGGAGCTCTGATTTAGTGAAGGTGGTTAGTCCATCCACAGTCATTATACAGTTCCAGTTGATCCAGGGCCATATGTCATGATGGAGAGAGCAGTTGGCAAGCCCACACTGAACTATGATTTAATTCATTCTGGTTTGAGCTGGACAAATGGCTCTGAGAGATGGATAGTATGACACTGTGTTGTCATTCAGAACGCTAAGTAATTTGAAATGCTGCAAGCGAACTCTTCTATAGAGGTCAGAAGGCAAAAGTAGCATTGTTCATGAAACTTCACATAGGACTTCTAGGTAACACTTTATTTTACGGTGCCCTTGATACAGAGTAATTGCTTAGTTAGGTACTTAGTAATAGACGTTGTAATAACATGTAAAAAAATGTACTTAAGTTATGGAACAGCCTGTACTTACAGATTGTAATTACATACATGTAATAGGCAGCTACTGTTACACATGTGTAACAAGCCGAGTTGGATAAGGTTTATAGATACACATGAAGTACACTTAAGTACATTCTTGATACACTTTATTTTACGTAGCTCATCCCTGTGTAATATTATGTAATTACAATGTAATCAGGAAACTACTGCATGCATTTAAGCTGTGAACTAGTGAGTTTAATCAAACTAAGGCAGAGAAAAATAAGGTATGTATACACAAAGTACACTTAAGTACATTCTTGATACACTTTATTTTACGTAGCTCATGCCTTTGTAATATTATGTAATTACAATGTAATTAGGAAACTACTGCATGCATTTAAGCTGTAAACTAGTGAGTAAAATCAAACTAAGGCAGAGATGGATAAGGTATGTATACACAAAGTACACTTAAGTACATTCTTGATACACTTTATTTTACGTAGCTTATACCTGTGTAATTGCAATGTAATTGCAATGTAATTAAGAAACTACTGCATGCATTTAAGCTGTGAACTAGTGAGTTAAATCAAAGGCAGAGATGGATAAGGTATGTATACACAAAGTACACTTAAGTACATTCTTGATACACTTTATTTTATGTAGCTTATACCTGTGTAATATTTTGTAATTGCAATGTAATTAGGAAGCTAATGCATGTATTTAAGTTATGAACTAGTGGGTTAATTCAGATGGATAACATTTGTAGATACACAGGAAGTGCATTAAAGGGGGGCATTAAAAACATGATTTTATTATGATTAATATTTTCCACAGAAGAAAGAAAGTTATACACTTTTAAAACAACACGAGATTGAGAATAAATTCTCCAAAGTCTCCACCTTCACAGTTTTTTTTTTTTCTTCTTTTTTTTATAACTAGTTTGTGTTGTTGTACCCACAATAAAAGATTATACTGTACATAGTGAAGAGGCTCAAATCAGGGGGCATTTGGTTCTGAGGCTCATTACCCACAGTTCACCATGACTGTCTAATAACCCATATCTGATTTAATGGCCCCAAAATGAGAGAAATGCCTGTGTCTCCTTAAGGAAAGTAATGACGGTGGGGTATTGTATGGCATCGGTGCGGGGATGAAACATAATTATGCAAATTAGTCATCCATTATAACACATAGCAGTGTTATGAAGACAGGTAATCAAGTGAACATGGTCATCCTATGCTCATTGAGGGCTTCGTGTTGCCACTTAGAAAAGTTGAGGGCCTTAGATATGTCATATTTGATTGGAGAATTTTCAGAAACACTTTTCATTTTTGTAGATTGGATTCAGCACGTCCAAATCACATCATTTTACACTCAATTTTGCCCTTCTGAAACATTAGTAATAGCATTAAACCTAATGTTCTACAGACAGACATCGATCCCAAATAGTTTTAACATTTCGTCAGGCTGGTCACATTAGAGGTCCAGCATAAAGCATCTGATGGGGCGCTCAATTCATCGGCCATGAGTGAAGTTGAACAGTTATCTATCCATTTGTGTCTGAAGCAGAAAACGAATCAAAGTCTTTCAGAGAGGAATGAAATTGTATCTGTAGAGGTTGTTAGAGCCGTGGCACGAAGGTGGAAATTCTTCAGTCAAAGTCATTATATTTGAGGTCAATGTTACTTTGCAAACTGCGTAAGTGTTTGGTCACTGACCTGTAGGCAATAAATCTGATATGTGACAAGAAAAATAACCCCAATCTTTCATCTTATGGTAAAATTCACCTCTGTAAAACCTTACTTACATTTTACACTTCAGCCAATCAAACTATATTCTCAGAGCCACTTATTTGGTCACCCACAAATTCATTTTAATCTTTGGTTCAGAAGTCTGGAGCATGTGAATAAGGATTGGCTGATGTTTATCCAGAGGAAGCACACAATGTCACTTAAGGAGATACTAGAAAAAAACACACTAAATATTATAAGAGCTGTTTATTTTCTATAAACTAAGGTAAGCACTTTTTGCAACACTGGTACATGTTATAGTACCTGATAAAACCCTGATTTGTGTAATTTATAGCAAACAAAACTTTTGCAAAAATGCAAACATTTGAAAACGGCTTTCAAAGTGCAAGTTTTTGAAAATGATAGCGTTATCGTCTCCGTGTAAACTACAATACGCGAATTTGTGAAAACGGTGAAGTCATGGTGTGAGATACAGTGGTTTTTAGTCGTTTTCGCGGATCTGTGTTAATGGGGATTGTTTTGACAACTGTTGCGGAAATGATCTATTAAGTGGTGAGACTGTAATGAAAACCAAACCCACTTGTTTTGAAGAACTTTATTCTTGCAAGAAGGCCATTCACATAGAGACTTCACAGTAGTGTTGCTTTCGTCAACGAAAATTATGACGAAATATTGTCGTCAACGAACCTTTTTCACCTGACGAAAACGAGACGAGACGCAACGTAAATGCTGGTCATGTGACGATGACTAAAATAAATGTATAATGCAATATCTTTGACGAATAAAAACGAGACTAAATGTGGTTTAGCAAAATAAAAACTATGCTGAAATGTCTCTTCATTTTCGTTGACCAAAACGAGACGAGACGAAATGTTATAACGTCACGACGAATGAGAGAGTTGTGCGTGAACCCGTTTATATACTGTCTATGGCGTGAACCCATAGCTTTGTCGGCTTTAAATTCTGGTTTGCGATCTGGTCACCCGATTATCAGCAAATTGAACTATATTATTCCATTAGTTATTCCATTAAAATGTCTCATTGATATATTTGACACATTCATAATCATTACTTTTGCCGGTTCTTTTGACAGCTGTTATGTGTGTTATTGGCAGCATCACCCTCTGGTTAGGCTACATGAACGCGTCACCACCGCACGCATCAGAACAGAAAACATGGAGTTTATTTTAAAGAATAATCGCACAACCTATTCGATATTCTATAATTAAATAAACTAATCGAATATTCAAAAAACGTGACTCATCCCTGCATGGAATCTCTTTCTTTTCCCAAATCTTCACTCACGTCTCACCCATTTTCTAAGGGGATTAAACGTTTCTTCATTGTTAATAAGGCCTATTATATTCGTATTCTTTACTGTGGTAAAGTAGAAAACGCTGTAGGACAGATAGCCTACATTTGTACTTGAATGTCAAATTCTACAGTTTGTGCTTGTTATAGACATGGTAAGGCGCGTCAAGTTTAGTTGTAAAGCGCGTTTCACACGCGCGGGTGATTTTTTGTTTCACTTTCTTTGGCAGCGCAATCTCAAACATAGCCTAAATATCTCGCCCTTGTGGAGGATAAAATTCGCTCTTCAGACCATTTTACATCAAGTTGAAAACATGAAGATATCAGAAAAGAGATCGATGGACTCTTTCCTGTTCGTGTCCCACATCCCTCTCAAAGCGCATTGTGGTAGGCTATATCACGCGTCTTTGTGTGGAAATATAAAACGAGTTTTTATTTTTTTTAAACAACCCCCCCCACCCACCACCGCTGGTAGTTGGTCCATTACCAACAAACTGCCACCGCCACAGCCCTAAATATAATAAGATAACCTTGTTTGAAATACTATATTGACTGGGTTAAATATCATTGCATTACTAAATAGAGACTAAAATACAATTTTCATTGACTAAAACTAGACTAAAATGTCATCAGTTTTCGTCGACTAAAACTAGACTAAAATGTCATCAGTTTTCGTCGACTAAAACTAGACTAAAATGTCATCAGTTTTTGTCGACTAAAACTAGACTAGACTAAAAAGAGTATGAACGTGACTAAAACTAATAAAAACTAAAACGACAGCTTGACACAAAGACTAGACTAAAACTAAAAGTAAAACAGGCCGCCAAAAACAACACTACTTCACAGTTTTCTGCTGCGAAGGGCAACCCCACCTAGTGCAGGCTGCTTTTTTATACATCACTCACACCTTACTCTGCTGTTTTCCTGTTATGTTATTTGAGAAAGAAGATATATACCATACAAGGAGACAAAGACATCTCTCATTCTCTAGACCCAAGAAAAGGAAATGTTTCTAAAAAATGGCAGGATGTTGAGTAGACATGTTACACCTTTTGTCGCAAAGACATCTTCATTTCACATTTGGACAGTACACGGTAATTTTCCACTAAACTATTTTCTGTTGTCATGGAAGCACATACATTACATGAAGTAAAATTAATTGCCATAACAGCGTTGCGATCTGTATGCAAAAAGGAAAAACCTTTCCGTTTTTAGTACATCATTGGGTTTCACTTTATTTTGATAGTCCCTTTAACATTCTCTTGACTATAAGTAACATTGCATTTACATGTCTACTAACTCTCATTAGAGTGTTAGTTAGTAGACTGGTAGGGTTAGGGTTAGAATAAGTTGACATGTACTTGTAAAGTTTATTATAGTCAATAGAATGTCTGTTGGGGAGCATCACAATAAACAGTTAGCAGATATTAAGCAGACAGTCTACTAATACTCGATTGAGAGTTAGTTGACATGAAGTTGCAAAGTAACAGATTGTTCAAAAGGGACCATAAAAATAAAGTGTTGGCCCTTGTTGTTGTGTAAATGTACCCTTAAATTAACACCAGACCTTTTACCTGCTTATTTGATGAAGTCATACCTCACACCTGTCCATGAAACAGCTTTTTGAGTCAAGTGTCCAATTACTTTTGGTCATTTGAAAAAGTGATGGTGGTTACTCTCAAGAGCTGTAATTCCTAAACCCATGCTCCAATTTGGATGTGAATACCCTCAAATTAAAGCTGAGAGTGAAAGCTGAGGCACTTTAAGCCATATAACCATATTATATAACTGTAACTTAAATAAAATAATAATGCATGTGCCTGAATAGCTAGCGACAAAGTTAACCTAAAATAAGATGTTGCTCATTAGGGACTAACTTGATATGAACAAAATAGCTAATATACAGTATATCTATATATTCAATAGATAAATGTTATATTTCTCAGAAACAGCAATTTTTTTTTTTTTTTTTTTTTTTTTTGTTGATCTTTGTTGTTGTTTATAATAATACCTTGGGCAACAGGGTTGAATTATTGTGAGAAAATAAAGAAAGAGATAATGTACTTGTTTTCCTACCATGCTATGAATGGGATCCAAATGATGTTGTTTCCCATCAAAAGTATCACATTTTAAGAAATGACCATACAGGCAGTTTGCAAAATAGATGGATAGATTGTATGGTCACGCTTTAGATTAGGGTCCAATTCTCACTATTAACTAACCAATAACTATGACTTTTGCCACAATGAACTCTTAATTACTGCTTATTAATACTTAGTAAGGTAGTTAAGTTTAGGTATTGGGTTTGATTCAGGGATGTAGAGTATGTTCATGGAGAATAAGGCATTAATATGTGCTTTACAAGTACTAATAAACAGCCAATATTCTAGTAAGATGCATGCTAATAAGCAACTAGTTTATAGTGAGAATTGGACCTTAATCTTAAGTGTTACCGATTGTTTTTTGTGATTAAAAATGAGTTAAAAAGTAACACTGATTTTGACTATTGTATTAAAGTAAAAAAGGCCAATACCGTTGGAAAAACTAGAAAAGGGAAAGCCAGACCAGTCTGAAATAGACTCAAGTATATATTTTAAGATACATTGTTACTTTTAGGATTTGGAAGTAGATAAATTACAGCCATGAACAAGCACTCTGAAGTAAAGATAAAGCACAGAGTTGTGTACTCCACTCCAGAGAGCAGGAAGACAGATTCGGAGATGTGGAAACAAGGAGAAGCATTCTTCACTCTCTGACAGAAACTACCTGAAAGGAGTCATGTTTGCAGAAAGAACACAGTGTTCCCTAGATTCACATTACACCTTTCAAATAACACTTAAAAACATTTTTGCCGAGGTTTTGCTGAGGTTTTTACACACATGTTGTTAGCAGTGTCTATTGAATATGTGAATATGTTTGGTGTTATAGTGTTATAATCTGCAATACATCACTAAACATGCCACACTGGATGGGATGTTACAACGACATCAGGTGTTTTTGTGGCATCATCATCATTATCTCTTTGTACACAATGACACTTAAAGGAATAGTTCACCCACATATGTAGGTGTGTGTGTGTGTGTGTGTGTCTTTAATTTATGTGTTAGTTTGTTTAAAATAAATAAATACAAATTTATCTATTTATTTGTTACACATCATAAATGGGCAAATTCAATGCTGACGGTATTTGAATTTATGACCTAAAGCCCTTAGATGTAGCGAGTCTAGTAATTGTTCCCCTGATTATGGAGTAATTTTACTCTTGGCCAGGCTTCCACAGTTTTACACTCATAATTGAGTGGCAGCTCTTCAGTTGTATTTATGATGCTGAATATGTTAAGAAGGAGTGAATTCCACTCTTGGCCATGATAGTCCCTATCATTTTGACATTTTAGTCGTGCATAGCACAATATTTTGCTCATTTTAATAGAGGACGTTCTTGAAGTAGATCTCTATAGCCACTTTTCCACCGTCGGGCCAAACCGTTCTCTTTCTTTAACCGTCCCATTCCATATACCGATCCGGCCAAGCCAGTTAGGATATTGTTTCATTTTCCACTGTGTGCTCTGATAACAGAGCTTTTTGGAATGTAATACAAATGTGTCAGTAGTTGCCTTGGTAACGCAAGAGTTTACAGACGTATGAGATGTAAATTGCGGCCGCATTATGGAGGATGATCAGATAATTCTTTTCATTTTATTATTAGCTTGTGTTTACTTAACTCAAATAGTGAGATTGGCCACCAACAGAGAAACTGTTAGCCAGGCAACAGACAAACGACCAATCCTGAGTGGCGATGTCACTACATGCATTCTACCAGCACGGTTCAGCACGGTTAGCCAACTGTGCTGAGAATTCCGGGAACGATTTGTAAAAATGCCGTGCCTTACAAGGCTTAAGTGGAAAAATAACTGGAACTTTTCCTCCTCAAAACGTTTGGCCCGATGGTGGAAAAGCGGTGCATGTGCCCATATTTAATATGCTAATTAAGGTGAGTAATGGTGGGCAGAGTTGCAAATAATAACACCTCCTGACAAGATCTGCTAATTGCATGTACCATAAATAGGCACTTCCAAAAAGTTTTGAGGAATTTCTTTACACTGTTGCCCTGCAGGACATCCGTCATAACCAGATATTCAGTTAAAACATAATACTGTCTTACAACTCATGAGCAAGTGCACTGAGCAATATGGGGCCGATATGTCTTCCAGGACAGTCAGTAGAGGACTTGTGTGGTCATTACTTCCACTATTCTGATTCTCTGAAAAAAAGCTTGCTGTCAGTCACTCGGCTCACTCTGTCACTGCTTGCTTGAGTTGGTGACACAGATCCTGCATGGTGTGTGTGTTCTTGTGCTTCACTGTAGTGTGAAGGCATTGTTCTGAGTGAATGGCTAAGGTGAGACACTGAGTGGCAGGAATGGGGGCGGGTATCCGTCATGTTGCTATGGTGACTGTGAATAAAGAACATCTGTACTGGAGAAACAGTACTTCACACTGCACCCACATTAATTCAATATGCAGGTGTGCACAACAGCCTTCATTACTCCCTCATGGCATAATGCAGCATTATTATGCCATTAACATCAACCTTGCAAGTCTGAAATGCATTAAAACAATTATTACTCTGTATTTGGTTACAAAAAATAATTTCAGAGCTGCTTGTAAGCAAGCCAGGTCTGTGAATAACATCAACAACAACAACAATAAATTATTATTATTATATTTAATTTGTATTATGTTCTTTTAAGTTTTTTTTAGCAACTGCAAGACGGATATCCAATAACTTTTTTCATATTTCATAAAGTGTTCAAAAGAGCATTTCATAAAGTTCAAATTTGTGTAATATTTTAAATTTGGGTATGCAAATTCATAATTTTTTTTTTACAGTATAAAGTATGTAAATAATAATAATAATAATATAATAATAATAATTATTTTTTTATTTTTTTTTTTATTTCAAGGTTTTGCTCAACTGCAACACAGATATCAGTGATGTATTATCCGTTACAAATATTTTGTATGTGTTCATTAAAAAATATAGCTTTATTCTTGAGCTTGCTGGACAATCACTCTAACATTTTTTTTTTTTTTTTCTCTTTTATTCAGTAGAAAAGAAAGAAAATCATCAGCAGGTCCGTGTGATGCCCTGAGAACGCCCACCACACCCAGATTCACTCACACTCGAGAGGGATCTAAACTGTGTCAGATTTAATGGTCTCAGTGAAGGTCTCACCATCCCTCCTCTAATCAAAGAACCCGATGAAGTCTCAAAGGGTGAAATTGAGCCTCAGGGGAGTAATGGAGCCCATTAAAAAGGAAGATGAACAGAGCGAGCAAGCGAGAGGTGGAAAACCTGCTTAGTAAGGCTGCTCAGAGATATTTACAGGGTTCTGCAGGCAGAAAGTCTTATTGAGAGGGTAACCAACCCAGAGACGGCTAATCTGGTCCTTGTTTGCTGATTAAATGCAAAGAAAGAGAAGTGCCTTGAGCATGTCTTATCTCTTATTATACAAATGGGAATGTGTGTGAATGCAAGTGAGGTTGTTGGTACATGTGTAGATCGAGGCAAAGTGGTGTTAAAATGAAGCCAACAAGGCTGTGTGACAGTGAAATATGGAGCTTGAACTTTTAGAAAAGATGTATGTTAAAGGGATAGTTCACTTTGAAATTAAATTTTGGTATGTTTTAGCTTACCTCAAGGGCATCCAAGATGTAGGTGTCTTTTTTTCCGCAGTAGTTTCAATTTTGATATTTTTAGGTCAAACCGTTCTTGTCTGACAGTCATATCATGCAGGTCTATGGTCACCCCCTCAAAGAGCATGCACAGAGTCCAAATTAAAACAATTCCCCATCGTCCAAATTAAACAATTCCCCATCGTAAGTACACATTGATGGCCTAAGACACGAAACGAGCGGTTTGTGTGAGAAAAGATCAGATCACTTGGACGTGGCTGTGTTATAAGAGGTAAAAACGATATAAATACTGTTCGTTTTCTCACACAAACCGCTCGTTTCGTGTCTTAGGCCATCAATGTGTACTTACGATGGGGAATTGTTTAATTTGGACGATGGGGAATTGTTTTAATTTGGACTCTGTGCATGCTCTTTGAGGGGGTGACCATAGACCTGCATGATATGACTGTCAGACAAGAACGGTTTGACCTAAAAATATCAAAATTGAAACTACTGCGGAAAAAAAGACACCTACATCTTGGATGCCCTTGAGGTAAGCTAAAACATACCAAAATTTAATTTCAAAGTGAACTATCCCTTTAATGCAGTGTTTATCAATTGGTGGGTCACAAGGCCATTTTGAGTGGGTGGCAGAGTGTGTAGTAAAAAGAAACCAAAAAAAAAAACTTAATTGTACATGTTTTTCTAATGCAAGACTTTTACTTTAAAAGAAGTGTGTGAAAGCTGCTTCAGACAGACACCTTTAAGTGTCTTTGAAAACACGTTGTCCTGATTCAGTAGGTGCTATCAGATGAAATATCCAGCTATATGTAAGTGTCATTATTCTAAGGTTATTTTTCCTAACAAAACAAGTCTCTCACCTCAGAAAACATTACAAAAGTAACCATGGTTCCCTGAGAAGAGGAACGAGCCACTGCGTCCTAGGGTGTTTTTGGGAACGCCTCCAGAGTGACCAGTGTCTGAAGCACGTGTCTAAACACGACAATAACATTGGCCGGTGACTCCTATGATATCACTACTGGTGAGACCAGAGTATAGACGGGCAAACTTTTTTTTGTTCTTAAGGACACGTGGGCAGGCATGCCTGAAACATGGCAATGAGAGTTGTTCCCCTTCTCAGGGAACCATGGTTACATTCGTAACCTGAGATGTTCCCTTTCGAATGGGAACTCGCACTGCACCCTAGGATGCTTTGGGGAACAAATACCCACTCCGCCATGCTAAAGGAATTAATGGCGTAACAACTGACATAAAGTCAATGACTCCAAGGAGCTAGGTCCGGAGTCACAATTCCCCGTTCAAGATGGTATCGCCAAGGAGGCTCACAGAGAGCCATACGACCCAGCATAGCCACCCTGACCCAGCTCTAAGAATGGAGCCCTCAGCAAGATGACTCTCTAAAGCGAGAGGAGACCAAACTACAGTCTACGCTAAGGAGAGCTTACCAAGGAGGCTCAAAAAAGAGCCTGACAACCCAGTCCACTGCCTGCATGGAGCTCTTAGAGCAGAGGCTTCAGCACTCTATAGTAAGAGGAACACTGTAACATATTTCCAGGATTTCACAAGATATAACTGTAATATTTCACAGTTAATTTACATTATTACCACTTCACAGGCTTTAACTGTGATATTTCACATTATAATACCGTATTTAGACTTTTACTGTGAAAATAATGCAGGCGCTGGGCTATTATAAGAAACTACTGTCTCTCCTCCGTGGTCTCATTCGATGGATTCAGCGGTAAGTGTTTAAATTTCAAACTTTGTCAATTTGATGACTGGTTTTTTTATGATAGAGCATGTTATTTAAAAGTATGAACCAAATTAGCGTTAGTTGTAGGTCCTGTTTTTGTAACTTAGCTGGAGCAGACTCGCGTCTAGGTTTGAGTGCGCAAATTTGAATGAACAGACATTGGTTGTAGTGTTAATAATTGTACCATATTAAGTTAGCAACTGTGAGACATCACATTAGCACCGTCGAAAATTTTACTTTAGCTTTGCTTAATTATTTTCTTAGTTACTCTAACAGCATTCTCTCTTTTCTCACAGCATTTTTTCTACGGTGACCACCGGGAAATAAAGTTATAAGGTAAGCTGTGGCCTTAATGTGGGTATTATGACAGTTATTATCAACTAGATAAATTATAGTGTTGTGGATTTGGGCAAAGGTGGAATAAATTCATCTCAAATTAGTAACGTTAGCTGGGCCTCGTCATAATTTTCTCCCCTGCTGTGTGTGTGAAACGGAGCAGTTACAAGTGCGTTACAAAACAACTGTATTTTATTGTGAAAAAGATAAAGGAAAATAAATGTGTTTATCACTGAATTAGTGGAGCTTCGTTAGCTGTGCTATTCTACAGCAAAAACAGGTCGACACCTGGAGATATTAGGAGCCATTTTGTCTGTGAACGGGTATTAATTCTAGGAGGAAGGAGTACAAGCAGAAACAGCCATAGGGAGATGGACTGGCAACAGGCTCTTACTCCATCCTCTGCAAACAGTATGTGTAAATGATGTAAATTGTTGTGTGCAAATGCTTTGCCTGGTTAAATTACACACATCTACTTTGTTGCCGGACTATACTTAACTGTGTGTTTGTGATGTAAATGTTTTTTAGTTGTTTTTATTTAAATTGTTGCTGTTTAACTGAATCACAGTAATGTCACCTTGTTAAAACTGAGCTAACTTTAGTTTTGCTCAGTACTGCAACAGCAGTGCCACCTTTTTAATCCCACTTGAATTAAACTAACAGCTTTCTTCTCTGTCTTTTTGTTTATAGGTGCTTCTTGGGCTTCAAAATCAAAGAGGCAGAGAGGACACATAAACCAGTCCAAAATAGTCCATGTGACTACAGTGGTTTAACCTTTTTGCTATGATGCGTCGAGAATACCTTTTGTGCGCAACCCATACTATGCAGGTACCAGCTGCAAGGGAAGGAGCGAGACGCCTGCAACCCTCTCTTTTCCCACCCTTTTGTCTTTTCTTCCCTCTCTTTCCCTCACTCTCTCTTCTCTCTCTCCTTCTTTCTCTTTTCACCTCCTACGTTGTGAAGTACCATTATCATAGAGTAAACACATGCACACACATATTGACACACATTCCTGTTACCCAGTGTTTATTCCGGTTATTAAATTGTATTTTTCAAGTACCATTATCACATAGTAAACACATGCTCACACATATTGACACACATTCATGTTACCCAGTGTTTATTCCTGTTATTAAATTGTATTTTCCTTCTAAAAAATAAAAGTTAAACCACTGTTTTTATCAGTTTTGTTTGGTCCATCATTTATGCTAAATCACAGTAATGTATAGACATTCACAGTTAAATACAGTAATTCACAATATACAGCTGTCATTTATTTGACAGCATTTTTTTGTAAAAATGCAGTAACTTACTGTGAAAGTCATGCAACTGGTAACCTGCAATTTACTGTCAATGTACAGTCAAATAATTAACAGTGAAGCCTAACTACGCTCTATGCTAAGGACTGCTTGCCAAGTAGGCTCACAAAAGAGCCTGACAACTCGATACTGCTATCCAAGCTGAGCTCTGGGGAGCAGAGGCCTTAGCAGGACGACTCTCTAGAGTGAGAGGAGGCCTAACAACACTCCACCTACAGTTCCAACAAGGAGCCTCACAGAGAGCCATACTATTTGATGTCACTGTCTATAGTGGAATGATGCTGAAATCCGAACAAACTCATTACAGGGAGCGGAGGGCCTTGCCCATAACTTGGAAGACCATTTCCTGTTGGAGTCCAGAGACCAGAAGAGCTCAGAGCCTTCTTTGGTCAGTAGATCACAAGAAAGTGCAAGGGGGCTAGGCAAAAGTGCTAGCCACATTATTATAAATGCTCAGCTGAGACTTCAGTAACAAAGCTCTCTCATAGGGAGTCGGGAATTTTTTGAACGCTCATGCTCCTTACCCAAACACATAACACACAAGTCGTGTGTCCTCAAGTGTCGTCTCTGATACGGAGTTCCTGAAACATTTGGCTGAGTAATCGTCTTCACATGTACATAAACAAACGGATCCTGAAGACAAAATAAATTGTTGACGTGTACTACAGGCGCCCTTTTATACTCTGGTCACACCAGTAGTGATGTCACAGGCTGATGTTGGCCAATGTAATTGTTGCATTTAGACACCTGCTTCAGGATTTTACTGTAACTCAACCATGAAGTGCTAGCTGCAACAACTCAGAAACAAATGTCTTTGTTGGATCTCAAGACACTCACAAAGGTGCCTTGCAACAAAAAGGGGTTCGCAAACTGGGCCAAAAAACCCACTTCCTGTCAGGTTCTTGAGATCGAAAGAGCTCATCCCAGGGATTGGAGGACCCTGCTTCAAGACTCGACTCAGGGGGAGGGTTCTGCTCTTTAGTCAAACCCGAGGAAAAACGGGCTCTCTTGACTCCAACACTCACGAAGGTGCCTACAACTAGAAAGGGTTAGCAAACTGGGCGAAAAAAATGCTTCGGGTTCCAGAGATCGCCACCACCAAGCATTGCTATTTGGGGGCAGATCAAAAAATAACACCTGCCTTCACTCTCTCTGCATTTAATTCCACAGAATTAAACCTCACACATTAGTAATAGCAGACCAGAAAGGGAAAGAAATCTCATAAGACTCTCATGGGACCCCGGACAGCGGGGTGCAGGCACTTAATTATTATCCCTCAAGTGAAAATAAACAACAAAGGATCTTATCACAGTGACCACATCATAAAGAGTGCATTCAACTCCCTCAAGAGCTGAACGTGCTTCACTCAAACTCCAGACTCTATCACTAATCAAGAATCACACATAGAACTGTCACAAACACAGACAAAATAAATTGTTGATGTGTACTACAGGCGCCCTTTTATACTCTGGTCATACCAGTAGTGACGTCACAGTCTGACGTTGGCCAATGTAACTGTTGCATTTAGACACCTGCTTCAGATACCAGTCATGCTGGAGGTGTTACCCAAAGTGTCCTAAGACGCAGTGCGAGTTCCCATTCGAAAGAGAAAAGGACTTCCCTGTCCTGTCAAATGTTAAATTGTGCCTGTGGCACACACAATTCAGTTGCGCATGCAAATTTGGAGGTGCAGGCTGTATATCATATCACTATACAGTTCAAAAACATTATGCGTGTTAGCTGGGAAGGAACTGCTTGAGTGCAGTGAAGTTAGTTATGTTTGATGTTCATCTGAGATTCGCAAATGTTCATTCTATTCATTAGGATCATTGTCCATATATTTTATTAACAGTTCATGTTAGTATTGTGTATCTACTATGGTAACTGTAGTTTCCAAAATACCATTTTATTTTCACTTTTTTTTCTATATTCTGTAAGAATTGAGAAATTAGGAGATGCCGGACAGTCTGGGTTTAAGAGCGACCAGACCCTGAGAGGACAAAGGACCTCTCTGGAAATTAACATTTGAACTCCCCCTCGTGCACTATCGAGACAAAAGTCTCACCTCTGAGTCATCCTAATCTACATCTCTTTCCCTCATCCCCCCCTCCTTCTCCCCCATGCGAAGATCACCAAAAACTCACCCAAGAATATATGGTTGAATGTGAATGATTAACATAGAGTATTATACATATTTAGTATCATTTGAAATGTCTCATTGCGACTGGTACAAATGTCTAATTTCCAAATAAGTAAAACAAAAGGTAATAAGGTTTTTAAGAGTGTAGGGATAACTGGCACACAAAGGAAGGTTGTCCCTAGACAAAGGGTCTCCCACAATTCTATACCAACTTACTAACTTTATTGTATTAACAAATACTAGGGGCTGCCATTTATTCATCACTGTTAGTGATATTCTTACAATTTATGTGCATGTTAAGAGGGACGATACTTGTGTGTACTTGCTTTGTTCAAATTCCTTTTTCCGCAACTTTATGACCATGGAAATATGAGGGTCCCATGGCCAAACCGGTCAAGAACCACTTTGTTAATGGATCATCAAAGGAATGATACCAAATGACACCTGATAACAACGACAACTACTCCTTGCATATGCAATAAATGTCTAACCTAACATTTGTGAAAATCGGCGGAGGCACTAAATTCAGCTAAAAGCAAGATGTTTGGGTTGAAAGCCATAATAAATGATTGCAGCGACGGTAGGTAGTGACTCGTCTCTCGTTTCTGTAGATTACGTTCAAATAGAATCTGAACTCTGCAAAACCCTCTTACGCAGTCTATTTTGACCCTGCTTATTCAAATCAGAGCAAAGAAACCTCCTCTTCATTCTTAACACAGTGATAGATGGAGCCACAGATGAAAAGAGGCACTTCATTTGAAATAATAATAAAAGTACCCAGAATGCCTTCTGTTCTAATGACCTCTTCTTGAGGAATAAAGAAATAACGTTAAATAGAAAGATTTTTATAACGTCTAGAATGTTGTAATGTGCTTTTCCGACATGCAAACCAAAATCCACAGGAGCGATGGGAATTCAGCACAATTAACTGCTTTTTTTTCCCCTTTCCTTGATAAATATTTAATGGCATCTGAGAGTTTGCTCTCTTAACATGCTTGCATTTAAGGTATTCTCTTTTCCGAACTGAAAAACTCAGCACAAATCTGTCCTATGGAATAAGAAATATATGAAATTACTGAACTGTTTAAAATGCTGACATTGTTGCTGACTGTTGTGTGAAGTGACATCTCAAGCTGTGGGCTGTTGAGTTTAATGCATCGGTTTTGTTTCTTTGCAGGTCTGTAATTAAAATGGGCAGATCTTGACTCATACCAAACTACACCTCTTATTTAGATCATGTTTTTGCATAATGAAGAAGTATACGTAAATGCAAAATCAGCATTCTGTAAGTAAGGAGTCAAGGACAAGGTTGCAACCTGATCTCAGAATGTGTAGGTATTTTACATATTGTTTACATGTTTACACATACAATTTTGTAAGTTCAGATATTCACTGAAATGTACAATATGCACATTATTGCAGCATCTACAATGTAAAGAAGTATATGCATGCATTTAGAAACTTCAGAATCATTTATATTATAAAGTATAATTGTATAGTTATTTAGCTATTATATACAGCAATATATGTATATAATATCTACAATTATATACATATACAGCAGATATTTTGAGTATTTTTTAGATAATAATTAGCAATAACAGTACTGACTTTTTGATGCACACCTACAAAATTATTCAGTATACATATTTCCATAGTTTAAGTGAAAGCATATATCTTTCTTGTACATCTGTTACCATTGTGGAAGAATACATGGCTAATGGCAAAAATCCTGTCTGTCTATGAGAAAACCAACAACAATGTTTTCAGACATTTGGCTCCAGTGCCAGACAACATGACTGTAATCATAGCTCATAACCTGCGGCACCTGCCACTATATTCAGGAGACATTTTGACAGGAAAAAAAAACAATGAGAGCTGTATAGCTTTGCTCATCAAATTCTCTGCAACACTTTTTATCATGTAGGTTTCCAAGTCATTACTGACGGTACAAATGACATGCCACCCTCCCCGACACTAGCATTCTCTCTGCAACTCGAGCATGCATCTGTGCCAGTCTGCACTTCTTAATTTGCTTATAATTGACATTTAATGTACCCTTCAACATGTTTATTAATTTCTCATCACAGAAATCAAATTAGAGCTCAGTGACTGGCAGAGATGTTCTGAGAGCAGTGACCTGATATGCCACTGCTGGGGCATCGGAGTTATACAACAGCCAAACCATGTAAAAAGTTTTTTTTTTATAACATTACATTTGAATGTACTAAACTGTTGCACCACTTTTGTGCATTGTTATCAGTGCAAAAAAAAAGGCTTCTTATTTACTAAATATTTTGAAGTTGCACTATGGACCTTTACCCAGGTCTCTGATAAATACACTGACTATGAAAAATGGATCAAAAATATTATTTCGCATTTGATAATATAATATTATTTTCTAGGCATATTTAATAATGAGTCTAAACACTAGTGTGACCATTTCAAGAAAATGTGCGTTCACACCATGTGATAATTACTGTAATTATGAGATTTTACTTGTAAAAAGATTTCACATCCTTTCACTTGTAACCACGTGACTGCTGTACCACCTGACCATTGCAGATTCATTTAGGTGTTGCCATAGAAATGCATAATTCCCAGTTCGAGGACATGAACAGCTTTGCATGTGTTGTCTTCTCGAAAGCACTATAAAATTATATAAATAGATCATGTGATGTATATTTATTTTTGTATAGGCCCCTTAAAAGTAAAATGTGTCCCATGAATTGATTTACAGGGGCATATTTTTCCTTTAAATGTAAAATTAAGTTAATTTAAAAGGTTAGAGTGATAAGTATAAAAGGTGACAATGATAAGAACATTACACAAAATCTGATCATTGCAACTACAGGGACTAAGTTGTTTTGCTTTACCTGCCTTGAAGAGTTACACTAAGCTTATTTGCTTCCTTTGACTCTGGCTGAGGGTTTTGTAAATATTACTATGCTCTCCTGATATCCCTGCTGTTTTCTGAGGATTGCCTTCTTCAAACCTCTCTCTTTGTTTTTCTCCCGCTCTCTTTCTCATATCTCTCTCTTTTAATTCATCAGCGCTGGACCTTTTCAGGCGCACGGCACCTGTGCTGCGTCTGTGTGCCGTGAGCCAGCAGTGATTGTGGGTAAACACGGGGCCTATTGTTCATGCTCCTCATGGGACTCCGTTTCTCAGCCCTTATCTGCCGCCCCTCAGCTTCCGTACCTGCACACCATTCAACATGTATTAATTAAACAACAATGCAGGGGCCGTCTCTGTGGGACGAGGATTACACCTCTGCTTCAGCCCTGATGAAACCAGAGGTCATTGGCTCAGCCTGGAGAGATTTACAACTCTGCCTCCAAACATATCTGAGACCACTTATGAGCTTTCCATCAGCCATTGCTAGATTGGATTATGTTGTATTGTTTTTAACCAGACCATCAAACAATGCAGCTGCTGTATGTTCCCAACTCATTAAGGAAAAATGAAATTCATTTGAATCTTGTGTCTTAATGAATTTTGTAAACCACCTTGCTGCAGGTGGGCAGAACCTGCTGTGCCTTTACTGGACTTTTGATTACTCACTGTAGCACTAATGAATATTCATTAAACAGCTTTCACGGATTACTACAGTCACAAATGATGATTTTGGTTTGTTTTTAACAATTTTGTCCTACTGAACTATTTTGCAACTTTTTTTTACAACTTTTGATACAACGCAAACTTGATAATGATTTTATGTGATATTTTCCAGTAACACTACAACAATGTTTTAAACGTTAACATTAGTTATGCAAGAGTGTATTCATGGTAGGGCTGTTCTATATATCATCCTGTGTTCATCCGCTATAGTCCCATCACTGGATGTGCAATATCAAATTTATAGGGATCGTAGTTGTTCCGTACGGACCAGGCACCGGTTTGAAAAGCTTGTGATTCTCTGATTAATAGAGTGGTGCAGGTATGACGTAACTTTGTAGGCCAATTGGGAGTTAGCATCACACTGGTTCCCTCGACAAAAACCCAATAGATTTTATTTTCCATAGGCTTTTGGATTATCGCAAAAAACAAGCTCTGTGATCAACAAAAGTTTATGATACCTACGCGTTTATTCCATCAAGATACTTTTCACAGATGAACACAAGTTTTATGAATTTTGAAGCCTAAATGCAGTCGCCAGAGGTAAAATGCTAAATGTAGGCTATAAACGAACTAAACCACTGTCACTCTTTGTCACTCAACCAAATCTTTCAGCTTTTATCTAAAAATATTTTCCCAGAAAGTTTGAGACAGAATAGTTTATAAGACCACGATTATAAGCATAATGAGGCTGTAAAATCAGACTGAGTTTACCTGTTTGGTGTGAAGACGTTTAATGTCCCCAACAGCCTCTGTAGTCCCATTTAGCCACTTGTTAGCAACCACCTTTTTCAAGACATGTAACAGCTTAAAAAAATCAGGAGTGAGGCAATATTGATGCATTTTATGTTGTAGTATAAAATGTGAAAGTGTCTTGAGCTTGTGTTCACCAGAGACTTGTTTCAGCCAGTTAACCAAAAACCATTGACTTTGGGACGATGGAACCGAAAGTGCTAAAATGCAACACCGAATTCCGTTCTCTTTCTTGTCTAATTTGTGCATACATGCAAAATTTTGTCAAAATACCTCGGCGAGTTTCCTTGTAAACACAGTCACTTCTGGCTTATGTAAACGTGCAGCAACTATTAAGTGTTATTTTACATTTGATTATTCAATTTCTGTACCTGAATACTTGGACTTACCTGAGAAACATAGGCTAAAGCACTATATATTTCATTTGTATCTAATATAATTGACAGGTTGGTGAAAGAAAGAAGACAACTGAGAAAGCAGTGGAGGAAGGCCACAGAGATGGAAAGAGTGGGACTTGACGATTTGCCGGTTGAGATAAAGCAGCGACTGACAAAGCTGCGAAGATCAGAGCACCTCGGATGACAATGCAAGAGGAAAGAATGAACAAGGACCCTCTTCTACAGTAATCCCTACAGCTTTGTTAAAGGCCTCTTTGACCGGAGAAAAGAGAGGGAGTCTCAAAGTGCCCATAAAAGACCTGGAAGAGCACTTGAGGAAGACTACTCTGATGATTGGAGGCGTGAGCCAGTCACAGCAGGCGAGATCAGCATCAGCACCTGGGCCCAATGGCATCCTGTATAGGCTCTATAAGAACACCCCAGGAGTCCTTAAATACGTCTGGAAGCAGATGAAGGTGGCTTGGCAGAAGGAAGTGATACCAAAAACATGGAGAAGAGCAGGAGGTATCCTGATCCCCAAAGAGAAAGACTTGTCATCCATCAGTCAGTTTTGCCAGATCAGCTTGCTGAATGTAGAGGGAAAGATCTTCTTCAGTATCCTGGAGCATGCCAATATCATCTGGCACCAGATACAAACTGCCAAAAAGGAACGGAGAGACCTACAAGTGGTGTTCTTAGACCTTGCCAATGCCTTTGGCTCAGTCCCTCACAGGATCTTGTGGACGGCCTTCAACTACTTCGGCGTACCAAACCACATCACAGATTTGGTCAAGAGCTACTTTCAGAATCTCCATTTCTGTGTAACATCTGAGAACAACACCACTGCCTGGCTGCATCTGGAGATCGGCATCATGGCAGGCTGCACAATTTCCCCTCTGGCATTCGTCATGGCAATGGAGCTGATCATACAGGCATCTTGTTGGGTAGTGGGAGGCGAGAGGACCAACAGCATCCTGCGTCTTCCGTCAATTAGAGCCTACATGGACGACATGACCATCATCACAACAACAAAACCATGCACTAGACGCTTGCTTCAGAAGCTCCAGGAAAACATCCATTGGGCAAGAATGGAGTTTAAGCCAAGTAAGTCACACAGCATCTCCGTCGTTAAAGGCCAACTAACAGGCGAGCACTTCTACATCAGCGATGAACCAATTCCAACAGTCCTAGAGAAGCCCATCAAGAGCCTCGGATGATGGTATAATGCAGACCTTAAAGACATCCAGCAACTTGAGCAACTTGGGCAGGACATGGCTAACGGCCTTAAGCAAATCAACAACACTGCATTGCCGGGGAAACTGAAGCTCTGGTGTTAGCAGTTTGGGCTGCTACCCAGACTCTTGTGGCCATTGACCATGTACGAGGTCTCGCTTAGCCATGCCAATCAACTGGAAAGACTAGTGAAACTCATGTGAGGAAGTGGCTCGGACTTCTCAAATGCCTCAGCAGCATTGGACTCTACAGCGATGGAGCCCTGACACTGCCAATGTCTAGTTTGGTCGAGGATTTCAAGTGTGCCAAGGTGAGGCTGGACATGTCCCTCACTGACTTCCGGGACCCTGTGGTGAGAGGTGCCGCTCCTACCCTAGCAACCGGGAAGAAGTGGACCCCAGCCACAGCCGTGCTAAAGGCCGAGTCTGCTCTCCTCCATCGTGACGTAGTGGGCCACGTCCAACAAGGCAGAGGAGGCTTTGGCCTCGGAACTGTAACACCTCTCTGGCAAAAGGCACCTGAAACGAATGTTGAAGCATGGCGGTAGAGGAGGTGCGACGACAGGAGGAAGCAGCCAGATGCTCCAAAGCTGTAGCACAAGCCAAACAGGGTTGCTGGATGACGTGGGAGGGTGTCAAGAAAAGAAAACTCACATGGAGCAAACTCTGGGGCATGGAATCTAACAGGCTGAGCTTCATCATCCGAGCTACGTATGATGTACTGCCCTCTCCCACAAACCTGCAGCTATGGTTTGGAAAGGACCCATCCTGCCCCCTGTGTACAACCCTTGCAACACTCAAGCACATATTGGTTGGCTGTAGGACCAGCCTCACTCAAGGCAGATACACGTGGAGACACAACCAGGTCCTCAGGTGTCTAGCAGACAAACTTGAGTGCAAGAGGGTATCCATCAATGCCCAACCCTTCAACAACCAGGATGTGCACCGACACCCACCATCGTTTGGGAGGGAGGGGGGCAAGCTGAGAGCTAGCCCCTCAAACCCTGATCTGACCCCACTGAATGCAGCCAGGGATTGGCAGATGCGAGTCGATCTAGATCAGAGGCTCATTTTCCCTCCGGAGATTACAACAACCACCCTGCAACCAGACCTCGTTCTCTGGTCTAATTCCTGCCAGCTCGTCTACATCATAGAACTGACAGTTCCCTGGGAGGACACCATCAAAGAAGCATATGAGCGTAAGAAGCTGTGCTACTCCAACTTAGCAGCTGAGGCAGAGGACAGAGGCTGGAAGATAAGGGTGCGTCTGGTGGAGGTGGGGTGTAGGGGCTTTGTGGCCAGCACAACAGCGAAGCTCCTTAGGGAGGTCGGAGTCAAGGGACAGGGTCACAGACAAGCCATCAAAGAGCTGGCCAACACCGCCGAGAGGACGAGCCATTGGCTGTGGCTGAAGAGGAGCGACACCACCTGGGCTGCTAAGGCGAACAGCTAACCGCGGGACACACACCCCGGCTTGATCAACCTGTGTTGGGCCTGCCTCAGCAGAGGGTGTATTGTGATAATGGGCCGAAACACTCTGTGATGCCTAGGTACACAACTGACGATGTGTCCCGCTGGTAAAGCCTTATAGCAGCCATCCTTCAACTCCCAAATTAGAAGTAGTTTAAATATTAGGGATTGCAACATCTAGTCCTTTTAACAAACTATTGTATTTATCTATGCTTGTAATTTGTTTATTATTTTCTATGCAAATTCACTGCCCTACAAAATCACCCCAATCATTCTAGAATGATTAATTGTTTCCAAATAGAGCTATTAATCTGGTTAAACTGGTTTCATTTCGCAATATATATTGCAGATAAGCAAAATATCGCAATGCCAGTTTTTTTTTTGTTTGTTTTTTTTCAGTAGTGTGCTGCCCAAATGAGTGGTTAATATACTAACACAATTGTTTTGTTAATACTTTATTTCGATTGTCCACTCTAGACATCCTACTAACAATAAGTAATATTGCAACTACATGTCAACTAGCAGTCATTAGAGTATTGGTAAACTGTTTGCTATAATAATACATTTCATTTTGATGCTTCCAACAGACATGCTATTGACTTTAAGTAACTTGGCAACTACGTTAACTTTTTCTAATAACCTTAACTGAACAGTCTACTGATAATCTAATGATAGTTGCAAAATTACTAATAGTTAGTTAAATGTTTAAAGTTGGCCATCGAAATAAAGTGTAACCCATTTTTACATTTCAAGTTGTTTAGTTAATTTATAAATTAATGAGCATTTTTATACTTTTAAACTAGATTCATAAAAAAATTGATTAATACATTCTGTAAAAATTCTTGCTCGTAGTTACTTCATGATACCTAATGCATTAAATAATGTTAACGAATTGAACCTTATTTTAAAGTGCTACCACCTTACCCAGCTAATTAAATTAATAAAACATATTTTAATATTCTTAAAGTGATATTTTGCCACTCTCATGACAGTTCATAACCGTTTTATGTTTTGGTTAAACATTAAACGTTAAAGATTCTTCTTATTATAAATCTATATTACTATTGATATAATATGGGCATTTCTTCATATTTAGTTATATAATTCAGAATTTTAAAATGTGTAAATAGATCTTAATATTATACATTTTTAAGGTTTTTAATTTATTTCTTTGTGATAATTTTCACCCATAGTAACTCCCCTTTAATAAATGCAACAGAGGAAAACAAATCTAATGTTTTAAAAATAATAGCCCAACATGGGTAAATCACAGTTGAGAGAAAGAGATACAGCCCCTTTTACTGCCTGTAACCTGCAGCTATTGTGTAAACACTAGAGGTGTGTTTAATGGGCGCTTGCACATTGGCAGGGTCTGTTGCTCCAGTGCCGACAGGGGGAGAGCAGAGATTAGCAGGTAATGATGTGAATTAGAATAATGCAGCTTGTGACCGTCAGGGTGTAAACAGGCACATAAAAAAGCAATCACATGTGGGTAGCCGAGATAAGGGATTTACGACAGTACAAATTTGGTAATCCTATTAATGCGAAGCCCTTGACTCTTGCAATGGACTTCCTGTACCTCGTTCTGTAACACCAGGGAAAGGTTGTGAAGTTTGGACAGGGAGTAGCAAGTTTCGACTATGAGAAAGGGAGATCTGTTGGGGCGGGTTGGTGCTTAAAAAGGAAGAGGATTGGATTGATGGCTGTTGTGTCATCATTGTCAAACTGCCACTCCAGCAGAGTGTGAAAATAACTCTGCTGAGAGCATTTGCAAACACACACTCCCATAGCTCGTACCAGCATGACAGCTACAGACACACAGATACATTAAAGCGGACAACATTTCCCAGCCACGCCAAGCCCAAGTGGGTTGGGAACGATGAAAAATCTTTGCTCTTTTGAACCATAGCAGGCTGAAAAAGAGGTCCTCTTCCTTTCTTCTGCCATTCCAGCCGTCACCTTTTAGAAGCGAGAAGCGCCGTATCCGCTGAGGATTAACCCTCGAGTCACTCTTCCTAGAGGAAGTGCCACCACTAGCATTTCTCATAAAGTAATTGACTGTATGTCAGTGCCTGTCAGGGAAGGAGCCTTTCCATTCTGCAGTGCCTTGGCAAGCTCAATAAATCTTCTGCTGCTGGCATAGGTATGGAGATTCATTGTGAACAGCTAATCAGATCTGAAATCCAATTACTCTCGCCGTGTAGAATGATGGATTTTACACTGAATAAGAGGAGCGTGGGTTCCGTACAGGCGTACGAGTAATAAATAACTCCAACTCAAAGAAAAAGTTTCTCTGTTTGGTGTAACAAAAAAGGCAGGATTCTTCGATCTCACTGTGTCAATCGTGTTGGTGGTATGTGTGCAAAAAAACCCTGTTAGAGGAGCTTCCTGTGAAATGAAATCCAATTTTATTTTTTACAATTTCTAGACAAGAATGTATGAATGTTTTAGAATTATATAACAAAACATTAAACCTGGTGGCATTTAGGTTGAAATCACAATGAAACAGATACCTGCACTGTGTGTATGTACCAGTGTAATAGATTGTCAAAATATATATATATATATATATACAAGTTGGACTTGGTTCTATGCACTGAAGAATTGTTCACAATAAGATCTATAACATGCATTTTAGAAAATAGAAAGAAAAAGAAAGATGCAAAACATTTCATAAGAAAAAGATTTTGGACACGTTCTGGTTGCCAAATGTTAGTGGAACGTTCTTAGTTCATTGAACTTTGAGTTTGCAACTGTAGTTACTCTGTTAGCACACCTGTGTAAACCTGAGGTGAGCTGATTTCATACATCCACCTAAAATTACCAGTTGTAAAAAGTAATTACACAAATTATTCAAAAGGTACATTTTGAAAGAGTTCTGGCATCATTTGTTTGCAGATGCCACTTGGCTTGATATTATGTTATATAATACAATGAAATTCAGATTTAAAATTTTAAATGCTGTCCAAATTCTGTTTGGCATCAATGCATGTCATACTAAGAACATTTTAAAATGATTACTATTGAAGATGGAAACTTTACTTCAGCTCCTATAATTATTGAACTAACTAGGATAACTAACTAAGATTTGTTCTAATGCAAATTAAGCTCAACATAAGAGTGATTTTAATTACTTTTAAAATGGGTAGTTACAATGTGCTTCCTATATTCTGGCTAATTCCTAAGTATTTCAAGTGTTTGTCTGGGGTATACGTATTATGTCCCATAACCTGTGATGTCTTAGTTATGATGAGTCAGTGTTTTGTGGGAAAGCTCACTCTGTCTGTAGCTGCATCAGTAAGAAATTGCAGACCATATGAATTTGCTCTGAAATGCTCAGCAGTGACTCATGAGCTGTACATCTTGTGGACGTAAGCAGTTGAGTTGAAAAATTTACACACTGGCAAAGCAGACATTTCAGATCCACCACCCTCCCCAGTACATATTTTGCCAGTTTTCACAGGCCTACTGTATTTTTTTACGGTAACTTTTACACAGTGCTGTAACCAGAGCCGACCCTGACCTTCCTGGGGCCTTAAGCAAAATTCTGTTAAGGGACCCTCCTACCTGACCAGTGAGCCATGTAAACCATTTGCCATTGCCACACCTGACACCCTTTAACTAGTAAAAATTCCTGATATTAGAAATAGACATTGTTACTAGTAAAAAGTTCATTCTTAATATCACGAATTCACATTTTAAATAATACAAATTGAATTATTGATATCAAAAATGCATCTTGTGAATGAATAAAAGCTAAAATTGCTTGCCATAGCATGTCACTGCATGTTTTAAATGATGCAATACTTGATGGTTATTATTTATTGAGGGATGTGCATCCATATTGACCAGTATATCCAGCCAATCAACATTTTAAATTCAATATAGCCTTTAAATCAATAGTCAATGTCAATACACTCCATCTTGCATTACTGCAGAGTTGTAACTAAACCTTGACTTGGAGACTAGATAATCATTGTCTTGTTTTAAAAGTATGTGCGCCTATAATGAGGAGTGCCATCACACCCATATATTGTACTGGTCCCCACATATGTTTCTGCTGGAAAGTGTAATACACATGACAGATAAAAGCAAATGTAATGTAGACACATGCATTTTCTTTAAAGCTGCTTTGAAACGATATGTATCGTGAAAAGCACCTATACCAATAAAGGTGAATTGAATTTAAATTAATTGAATGTGTGTGGAAACATGAATGTACTGAAATGTGTAATGTGCGATCGGTGCGTTGAGAGTGAACATAAACTGTTTGTTTGCGCATCAATAACAGACTCACGCGTGCTTACAGCAACCGTCTTTACCTTGATTACAATTCGCATCCTCCAAAACTTTACTAGCGACACACTGCTTGCTTTATCCAGCCGAGAAATGTAGTTTGCGTATCATCTCATCCAGCGGTGGGTCATATTTTGACATTCCGTTCAGTCTGTATTTCACACAGTGCGATGCATGAGGGTTCACACTCTTCAGAAACAATCACAGAATATTAGAGCTCGTGTTTTAAAGCGAAACACACACTGGAATGAATAATTCACTGAAAACTTGTTCTCTCTGCAATCTCTGATTTAATAAGCCTATGGTTTTCTTTATATTAGCTCTGTTTCGGACGGATTGTTTGAATGCATTTGCTTACTGGATAATTTGACTGAAAACTTTTCCAGATTTTATTTAGAATGATCTGATCGCAAAGAGAGAAGTGAAATCGGGTTAAAGGGTTAGAATTGTAATTTCCACCTACTAGGATTGCAAGTGCTTACTGTCAGTCCAAATCCAATATTTGAGCATATCCTAGCCCTAGTTTCAATCATATATTTTATTATATCAGAAAATATTAAATTATATAAAAGAACCAAATTTGAAATTAATTGAACATACAAATTAAGAATACTTGGTATTGCGATGGCAATGTTTATAGCGTTAACAACTTTCACATTATCCTTTTTACTTACCAAGTACACTCATATTTTTTTCGTCTTCGTATTATTAGATAAATGTATAGGCCTACTAATGTGAGTATAAACTTTCCCAGAAACCTGATCTTGAGTGGAGGCTATTGGTTTTTGGCTGATCTTATTACCAATGTGACGGTTCTCATCAATAGCATATAGCAGCTAAAAGCTATTACACAGAATCCAAAGCCAGGGAAACTAGAAACTACACGGAGAACGATTTCAATGTACCTCCCTAATTACAGAGTTCCAAACTACCTCATCATGGACAAATGCCTTTCCACATTCCATGGAAAACAAGCAACACCTTTTTTATGGCCCACAATTTACAATCAACGCAATTCAAGAGATGGGCTACAGGTCATTTACAATGGCTCTTAGAAATCAATGAACAGTTTTGCCACTAGTGGAAGGAGCGAATCGTGAAATGGCTATGCTTTGAATATCAATCTGGTCAGCATTGCATGGCAGAGGATGAAAACAACTAGTGCATGAAAGCCTGTAAATCACATTGTTAAAAGTTAATTAGCTTCAAATTACAGACAATACCATTAAGCCATTCACAAAAGTTTATTTCACTGATGTGTTTTTAATAGTTGTTTTGGCCAATGGGTTGTCTGAGGAATGTTTACTGCTTTATTTTGTGTTGTTTATCTTTATTCCTATTTTAAAATGGTTTAAAAAATTCAGGGGCAGGTAGGCCTAATACATATTTATTAGGGCTGTCAATTGATTAAAAATGTAAATGAATGTATTAAACATGATATGTTCATTCAGATAGACAAACAGAGCTATAAATTATTTTAAAATCATTCATAATTGAACATATCAGTATATATTTTTAAAGATCTTGAGTAATAATTGAAAGGTTTTAGGATTTGGAAGGTGATCAATGGACAGCTTTCACATTTCTGGGTTTAGTATTCTGTAAAAATTGAGTTTATAGGTTTAGCAGGTGCAATATTTACTGTTGTTACCTCAGCAGCTGTATTTGAATCTGAATGTAATGGCAATATTTATACAATGCAGTTAATTCTGTCAACACTACTAAACATTTTAATGTCACAATTTGCATATTGCGGCATTAAAGACTACAGGTTGATTCAGTCAGCAAGCAAGCTAACACAAAACAATCACACTCTCTGGTAATTGAGGTGCTTGTAATCTGATTCGTAAAACGTTACATGGGACACCGTGCTGTCTTATGGACTTCATGAACGTTTACAGTATGTGACGGTCAATGCAAGACCGTGAGAACACTGGAAGTGTGTAAGTGTGTGTCAAGTTAGTTTGGATAAAAAACATTGTTGGGGGTAACGCATTAAAAGTATCATGAGCTACATGATCAGATTACTTTTTTTCAACTAACTAGTAAAGTAACTCATTACTTTTAAATTTACAGTTTTTTTATTGCTGGAGTAAAGGCCCCCATATACTCACGGGCAAAGTTATTTTTCATTCTTCGCTTAGGGGTAAAACGAAGTTCGAAATATGTGACTAGTGATTTACTGTTGTATACTGAACAACTGATGCCGCCCACACCGCTGAGAGTGACGGTTAGATGAATATGTTAATATGAGCTGCGTGCTTTCCTCTCAATAACAAAATAAACACACAACAAAATGAAGAAAACAGCAAGGATTTTTTGATAAAGCATAAGAAAAGCATCTGATCATAGCAACGTGGATATGTTTGCACGAGCTTTGCAATTCGGCACTCTAGTAAAGTCACGTCACCTTTATTTCTATAGCACTTTATACAACTTTGCCTTCAGGATTTGATTTGGTGAATGTATTCATTTAGATTACAATCTCTCAACTGGTGCAATTCATGTGAGGCTTAAACCGTAATACTCTTTATTTAAATCTCTTTACAACAACACTTAATGCACGGTAACGAGGGAGATAATGACTTCACAAAAAAAGATATGAGTCAAATATAATCTCCTAAAAGGTTTTTCATTTTTTAGGCTCAACAGCACAGAATTTAGAAATGGCTTATGCCAAAATGAGTGATGGTTGTTTCTAGGAAAGTATGTCACAGATGGTTTATGATTCATATCTTTTACAAGCTGCACTTTGAAAGACATTTTCATCATAATATACGCCTATACAGTATAATTAGTTTGATACTCCTCCAGTAATATATATTCAGTCTAAAAACTCATTTGAATTCATTTGATTGCTATATGATTACTTTTTGCAGTCCAGGTGTCATCCGAGCCACTAATACTGTATTATTTTTTTTCCTCTTCAGCTTAGGTTGTTAAAGGAACCAGGCATAAATCAGTGCACCATTTTCTGCTTGAGTGTCTTCAATATGGTCACCTTGGTGACCAGTTTATAGTAGCACAAATAATTCCCTCTGAATAGTGTAATGAGATGTCTACTAACGGGAGCTTTCTCTCAGTGGTGCCTTGAACACGAGGGTCCGCATACCTTTCACTGGCCTAACAACAAAATCCTATGTTCTTCGCTTCCTTCAATTGCTGTTTAACAAATTCCTGGAGCTTTTCAAGCTCTGTAGATTAGATACAGAAGAGTATTTTCCCAGTCTTTTGGCCCTTTTGAAAGCAAAATCACGGCTCAGCAGGGTAGTTCTAATGAAGATGATGCTGAACACAAAAGCTATAAGAGTCTTTGCTGTAGGCTTGCACCACAAGTCTTTCATTGCTGTTTTCAGATTGTTTACTTGTTTTTTGTTTAATCTATACAAGTAATATCACTCACATACACACACTAGTACTGTTACAACACTACCTACTGTACTTAAAGTAGGTAAAATTTTAAGCTGGCATTCACATGTTCCTGAAAATACTTTCTAAGATAAATAATTTTAGCCAAATTATGAATTTTCCAAAGTTCAAATTTCAGTTGATTTTTGCTGTGTGACGAGTTAATCTCTGTCCCAGCAAAGTGGCCACTGCATTTATATCATTCAATTCAGGCCCGACCACATCAACTGCTTCAATTTAACAATTCTGGAGGTGCACTGTATCTGAGTGAGATCCAGAATGCTCTCCTCTGTTACATCCAGCCTCGCTTCTTTAACCAAGGGTTCTTCAAACATCCTGAACAAAGAGTCTGTTTTTTTTTTTTTTTTTCCCAGTCTATGAATAATAAAATGTCTCCAAACTTTGAAAAGTCCATGACAAAAAGATGGTACTTCATTGAGATAAATGTTCTTGAGGTCCATTAAAAAAAGTGCAGCATCCATACCAAGACCTTTGACTCTTTGTAAAATTGTTTTAGCCATCATACGCCATACCAGATCTGCAGACCCTTTCGAAAACTTTTAAACAAATTGTAGGTGAAAAGCCGCCAGACTACTTTGCAAGTACACCATGCCCTGTCCACCATAGTCCACAATAAAGAACACTTTGAGGTATCCAGAGTATTTCAGCAAAAGGCCAACAGGTGGATCTACGCCAGAAACTTTACACCACGATGTCGATGCTACTAAATTATGAATTACTAGCTCTCTTACTCGAAAATACATTTGTGGATGGATCCATTTCCATTTTTAAGTCTGCCCTCTATCTTTTCAACAATTCTCTCTCAATTATTCTGTTGTGCAACTTCACCAACATCACCAATGTATACTCTCAAATATTTAACCTCCAAATAATTAATTAATAGTAAACAGGGAACTCAAACCACCATTGACCTTCAGCATACTTTCGATGTTATGGTACAAGACTCAAATAATTTCCACAGATTTTGATGTTCAATTCTGTTAAATGTTTTTTTCTTGGGCAATAGAGATAAGTCCTATGTGCACCCCCACACACCCAAAAAAACAAACAAAAAAAAACCAAACAAACAGATACATCCAAACCATCTCATATTACATGAACATAGTCTAAAACAGAACTACCTGGCACACAATATTAATTATCCAAATGAAAGACTTGCTCAATTACTTCCCTCTGTCTGTTAGCCAAGGCCTTGGATAGAAGCTTCATATCAAATTTACTTCATATTCATATACTCCTAATTTTCTGCCAGAGGTCCTAGACATCTTGTTCAGATACATGGCATCATGGATTCGATCAAATACAAAACAGATACAAAATCAAAACCTGACAACCAGAAATCTTATGACGGGCCATGTTTGGATCTTCCAACAGGACAGTGATCCAAAAACAAACATAAACATCAAAATCAAAACAAAAAAGGGTCACTGAGCACAAAACCAAGCATCTGCAATGGCCGTCCCAGTCCCTGACCTGAACCCTATAGAAAATGAGTGGGCTGAACTGAAGAGAAGAAGCGCCAACATGGATCTGGGAATCTGAAGGATCTGGAGAGATTCTGTATGGAGGAATGGTCTCTGATCTCCTGTCAGGTGTTCTCCAAACTCATCAGGCATTATAGGAGAAGACTCAGAGCTGCTATCCTGGTTGCAAAAAGTATTTAATAAAAGGGGGCAAAAAATTGTTCCCAATGTGTTTTGGAAAAAAATAAATAATAATAATTATTTCATAATGTGATTTTCCCCCCAGTTTCAATTCTTTTACTTCAATGAAAGGTTTGTTGTTGTTTTTTTAAAATAAAATATCTAAAGGATTAACAATGCAGATTTATTTTTTACAGCCATCTTTGATATTTACCAAGGGGGAAATAATTCTGACCAGCACTGTATAATTATTAGAATAATATATTAGAATAACTGAATGATTAATTAATCAGTAAGGTTATGTTTGTTAACATTAGTTAATTACATTATTTAACAATAACTAACAGTGAAAAATACTAAAGCATTTATTAATCTTACTTAATATTAATTCCAACATCAACTATTATCCTAAAACACCAGTGTGAATGTAATGTAGACTGAGACACTATATCACAACTAAAAAGAGGATTAAGTCTCCTTAAAAAGCCCCTTTTCTCCAACATTGGCTGGAGCTCTTAACCCCTTGCTCATCACCCCCAATTTTGGCAAGTGCTGCATACATGAAATGCCCAAAATAAAAAGGTTACTGCTCATAAGTAATTCTGAATAGAAACATAACACACATACATTTAGAAAGCCAACCCTTGAGAGTTTATAGTTCAAGACTCAAAATTAACCAGACTGTTATTAATATTGAGATATATAAGCTCAAACATATTTTGAACTAAAATAATCTGGGATCACCAGTGATCCCTGTCAGGTAAGGGGTTTTAATTTTGATCTGTCAAAGTACACCAGAATAATGAATTTAACTTTAAAATGTACAAATCAAAATGTTCTTAGATTTTTTGATTTTCCGACTCATGCCCCTGGACCCCACTAGACAAGGTTCACCCCCAGAGTCTCACAAAATCCTGTTTTTAGCTAACTCTTTATTTAATTGTTTGGATGAAATGAGCATTAAATAACAGAGGATAGGATAGGTTCCATTTTATTTAACATGCAACCTTAGACATTAGGCAGCACACTGGTGGGCAACAGAGCTATTCTCTCTCCCTTTATTGTCTTTCTCTCGCCTTCTCTCATTTCCTCCCATTCTTTATCCCCCTTTTCTTTTCTTTTTTCCCCTCTGTTGGACAGAAGCAAGAAGTGTTTTTCATTTCCCACTGGTAGGTCCAGTGGTGCCGCCACTTTGCTCATCCTCCTGTGGAGCTTTTGACTCATCCTTTGGAATCCCCTCAGCAGAAGCCCAATGTTCTCGCTTCATCTCCATCGTGTCCGCACTGACTGATCCAATCAATATTCCTCACCGATAGGCTCGGCTACCACACGCTCCAACAGAACTGATTTTTCTATCTCTTTCAACCTTGACAACCTCTAGTTTTGCCAATAAAGCTTTGAAGGATCAGCAGAGCGGTTTGTAGTTATTTGAAAAATGTACCGCTCCCCTAAAGGAGATTCTCAGTCATTATTATGTGTGGTGTGGTCAAAGTTTTAAATGTGTTCACCCTTGCAGTCTCACACTCTTTTTGTAAATCGTTCCGGATAAAAGCATCTGCTGAATGCCTTCAATTTCAATTTGATTTATTTATTCTAATCCAACTAAAACCTACTTAAAATTGTAACAGGTGTTAAGTGGTTTTTAGTGGCTGACAAACTTGTCTGATTGTCAGTGAGAAAAAAAAAAAAAAAAAAAAAAAAAAAAAAAAAATTTTTGAGGAAACCTTTTAAGACACAACAAAATTAAGCCTTTTTGATGTCAAATAATTTGTATGAAAGGATTTGTTCATGTTTTGCAGTATAGTCATTTGTAGTAGTATACAAATAAAATACATTGGTGAATTAGGCCTATTCAAGATTAAAACAAAAACATAATTAATGTCCGATGCATCTACTGTATGATGGTCTGGCCCTGGATTTCTGGATATAGCCTAGTCAGATTCACAAATTTAAATTGATTGCATGCAATTAAATTATGTTGTGACAAAATGTTCATTTGCATTGCTCTAGCTCATTCTAATTACCTAAATTGGACAAACACAAAAAAGAAAAACATAAAAATGAGTTCACTCATTCATTCACTTTCTCTCAACTGGTGTAGAACTGAATACGGAGCCTCTAAACAAGGGACATAGTGATGGAAAAAATATGAGATGGGAGGAAAAATGATGTCAGTGCTTTTGTGTCCCCTCGCAATTGTTTTGCGTTCCCCCGATAAATTTTGCTTTCGCTTCCAAAAAAGGTTTGTGAGTAAATGTAAAAGTTTATGTGAGGGATTTTTTTCTTTCTTTTTTCTCCAGTCTCATATTTTTTCTATCATCATGTCCCAGTAGGGGCTCCATAGGTTTACCACTGTTTAAAACGCATCTAAACCAGCTTTACAATAAGATTTTTCTTGGAGGGATTGGGTATAAGAGACGGTATATGTATATTACCATAGTAATTTTTGGTCACCAGCATTAGCTTATTTTATTAGTAGAAATGTTATATAAATTGTGATAGTTCAGTGCCAAATGAGAGCTGGCTGTTGATTAAAGTGCCATAAATTGAAATGTCAAATTCCCATCTTGATTTCAAAAAAGGTCATTAAATGTAAACTCCTCTGAGAGAGACTTTCACAGGTTGTCTGAGGTTTAGTATCTCAAATCCTTATCACAAGCTGAACAGCATGTCCCCTGCTCTCATGGGTCTGCTTGATCAAAGATTACAAAGATGAAGAAGAAAAATGCAATAGTTTCAAAAAACCCAGTGCAACGTTTACTTTCTCGGGATAAAGAAAGCAAATATCTTTTAAGCAGTTAGCTGAGAAACAATAATTATTCATAACAGTCAGAATACCTATATTGCAGCAATCACTCTTAAACCTCACAGTCCTATTCAAATAGATGTGCATGCTTTCTGAAATTGTATAATGTTCAGCAAGATTATCAGGATTGCTGAAAGATAATCACATAAGTCATCATGCAATATTCATTTAAAGCAAGCAATCTCATAAAGGTATTATGTCAGATGCACAGCAGCATGAAGAAAGCAATATCGCAAATAAATGAACACTGTAATGAGTCGAATTAAGTCTGAAATTGCATTGTAATATACTTCAATTGTGATGTACTTCGCATATGCTTTATTTATTTATTTGACATTTTTATGCATTTGGCAGTTTTATCCAAAGCCCTCCAGGTCTCTTATTTTTGGTTACAAAGAATGTTGGTTAGACGTCCTCATGTGACACAGTTTAAGTGGTTTTAAAGTGCTTTTCCTATTGCTGGAGACAATATGCACATATGATGCAGACCATTTCACATACATTTTTGTTTATGTATTTAGAAACAAGTGTGACTGATGATGAACTGCACTATTTATACAATATTGGCATAATTATGTCTTTACTGCCTGAATGGGTAATTTAAGGTAGTTCATATAAAATATAACCTCTAATCATAGTGAAAAAAAGTCTTGGAAGTTAACAATATCATGAAGTTGTGTAATTATGCTCAGCTCCATTTCAATAGAAATTGTTTTTTTAGGACCTTATATAAATATAAATATAAATATAAATATAAATATAAATATAAATATAAATAATCTATATAAAATGAACAAAATTATGACAAACCATTGATGCTGCTGTGTGAACATAGCCGGAAACAAATAAAAGAGAATAAGGTGAAATAATCCAATATTTCATCTTAAATATGACTTGTGTCTGTATCAGTTTCTGTGTGTTTTGTACATATGCATATTGTGACGCTTGCCTCCAGGCATGTCACAAACCACAGGCATATAAACATAGTTTTTTTTTTTTTTTTTGTTTTTTTTTTATAATCAGTTTCCCTATGTTTAGCTATTCATAATACTCTTTTCTAGCATGAGACATACCTGTCAACCGTTGAGAGAATACTTGAGAAAAGGAAGTACCATAGAGGTTTGCAGCAATGCCTTTCTAGCCCACTTATGTATATTCTTTATTAGGATTTTTTTATTTTATTTTTTTTTTATCTTGATTTCTAGAGCTTTTTAACTGTCTGTTTTCCAAAGCAGATCAATAGATGGCACTGTTTTCTTTTTCCAGCTGCCCCATTGGTGTGATGGTGGGTGGGTTTTGTTGGTTGATTAACTAAATTTAGCCGCCTCTCATTTAAAGGAGCAGCACATTTCATGCTTTTCCTGAAACTACTCATGGCAACAGCATTTGCAGCAATCATCAGTGAGATGCTGGTTTTGCATTTACCCCTCAAGAGGTGGGTATACCATTTATTAAAGGGGTCACGACATGGATTTATTATTATTATTATATTGTTCATAAATGTTAACTTATAATGCTAATTATATATATATATATATATATATATATATGAAAAATTTATTTCCCAGTTACATTTTCTGGTTAAATAAACATTACATTAAAAAGAAACCAAACAATTCTATTTTGTATTTTTACATCAAATATGTAATTAATGTTCTATTCATTAAAACGAAGTATAAATCTCACCAAGTTAGTTTTTTCTAATCATTGTTACATTTATTCTAAAATAATAACTAAAGGCACAATTTAACAATTTAAACAATATATTTTATTTGTGAACTGATGTTAAGCTGTTCTTTTTAATAGTCAGCTTATTTTCATCACTTATCAAGCTTGTGTTGGTCACAGACACGAAGATGAACCTTTAATTTCACCAAGCTAATTGCTCACTAAACCACTAAAGTGGTGATATTGGCTGAGCTGTTTACTTACTTTTTAATCATTCTTCCCATTAATGCATCATTTTGTTTATTCAGGCCAATTTGTGAATGCGCACGAAAACAAGAGGTGGGATTTATCGCACAAACCAGTCATATCCAATCATAACCAATTACATCCAACCAAAGCGCGGTGGAAGCATTGCCTCCTCTAACGTGACTTTCCACCACACGCTTTAGGGCGTCTGTTAAAACTCAATGGACTTAGGGGCTGTTTACACGACACTGTTTTCAACAAAAAACGTAAAACTTTTTTTGGCTGTTCGTTTATACGACAACAAAATTTTGGGTGCCTGAAAATGCAAAGTTTGCAAAAATGCAAGTTTTTGAAAACGGCCTCCGTGAAAAACAACAAAAACTCGAATCTCTAAAGACGATGACGTCAAGCACATGCGTATTACACTATACAGTCAATAGTGTTTCATCTCCATCTAATGGCCTGGCAGCAGAATACAGGGTTTCTGTCAGGGCCACTAACGTCAAATTCAATTGACAATTAGCATACAATTGGGATTGGTGGTATGGTTCTGTTCTGGGCAAGAACTCCCTGTGCATCCATGCAGCCTGGCATGGATAAGAGAAGGGAGAGCAGCAATAACCCCCTTAGGGTAAACAGAACAGAACCAACATGAATGTATTGGAGATATCATTAATTCAAGATATTTAAAGTACAACATGATTCGAGAATTTATTCTGATTCAAGGGGAATCAGAATGCCAAATCCTGACTGACGAGAGGAGGAGCTGGGGATGGAGGAGGTTAATTAGCTCTTGAGAAACGCGATAGCTGCTGATAATACTGAAGGAGCTTATATGTATACAGTGATAGGCGTCATATTCCTATGGGTAGACGTGGATCAGCTGAGAGTCAGCTGATGCTAGCTTGACTAACGTGACCTGCCAGAACTGACGCTACGCTTGATTTCTGTCAGGACCACTATCATCGAATATGATTGACAATTAATTAGCATACAATTTGGATTGGCGGTATGGTTCTGTTCTGGGCAAGAACTCCCTGCGTATCCATGCAGCCAAGCATGGATAAGAGGAGGGAGAGCAGCAATAACCCCCCAAAACAAAACCATATGCCAATATCCCCCAAACTGACAGCCCAAATCTGGATGCTTTTTTTTTTTTTTTAAATGATGTTTTATTAACAAAGTTCGGGAGGAGCACGTTCAAATAATCAAGCAAGCAATCAATCAATCAATCAATCAATCAATCAATCAATCAACTCATCAAACAATTACCATGTCTACCCTATCAGCATGAGAGGAAGCATATATATATTCACTCTGTCAACTCACCTAACTTCCTTGACAGTTTTCAGCATCCCTCCACCACCCCGACTCCTCACTCTTGGCTTGTTCTTTCACAGCCAGGAATACGGGGGGAGTACTCTGGGTTTGGGCCAAATACCGAGCCCGGAGCCCTCTCCTCGGACAGCACGCCAAATATGTATTTATTCTATCTGACTTATTTGTAAGTGTGAACTCGTGAAATACCTGAAAAGCTTGAGCAACAGCATGTTACCAACAATACCGGAAAGCCTCAAGAAACAAGTATGTTGCCTTTACCTGGATGACCTAAACGAGTATGTTGCCAATACCTGCATAAGCCATAGCAACAAGCATGTTGTCAATACCCAAAATGCTTAGCAGTAAACATGCATATTGCAATGAATGACATGCCGCCTGAAATGAAGAAGTGAAAATTGAGATTTCAAAATGAATCAGCTGCTTGCTTGTTATAGATCCGCAGTCCAGTTCCAGTTTCTCTGAGTGACAACTGTGAGCTAGAGATGAGAGATGGAGATTTCCTTTTCAATTATCTTTTTCATTGGATATAAGTCACAATACTTAAGTAAGGTGGAAACTCCGGTTCACACAGAATTAGCAAAACACATGTCATTGATACAGCTGGATGGTATAATGCAGGGGTGCCCAATCCTACTCCTGCCGATCGACTGTCCTACACAGTTCATCTCCAACCCTAATCAAACACACCTGCCTTTAATTTTCAAGTGATCCTGAAGACCTTAATTGGTTGCTTCAGGTGTGTTTGATTAGGGTTGGAGATGAACTGTGCAGGACAGTCGATCGGCAGGAGCAGGATTGGGCACCCCTGGTATAATGCAACAAGCGTGATGCTGATACTTGTATGTATTTAGGCACAAATATATAGGTTTGAATAGATTCCAATCACTAGACTAGTTATTTGTTAACGTGTACAGTGTACAGTCACCTGTCAATGACGTCATTACTTACTGTACTTACATTAATTACCTTACTTACCTTAACAGTCATGCCTTATTATACTTGGTTTCTACAGAAGTAAACTACAACCAAGAAAATATGAATTTTAAATATGAATCTTAAAAGTAAAACCATGTTTCCAATAGCAACTAACAGCTTTTAAAGTAAGCAGTTTTCAATAGCCACTAGATAGCCTTTAAAACAAGCAGTGTTTCAATTAATATATATATCATGTGTTTCCAATCCCATGTGCTGTTTTGTTTTTCTGTAGAACAAAAAAAGGAGATTTTGAAGAATATAACTCTGTTTTAATACAACAATTGTCCATAGTCATGAAAAATCACCTTAAAATGGTTTTGTGTATTCCAAGTCTTCTGAAGTCATACGATAGCTTTATGTGAGAACAGACTTTAAAAAATAAAATAAAATCTTCCCATCTGCCAGAGCTCACAACAGTTTCAACAAAGAATGGTGTTACATGGGTTCAAATATAGATATCATCGCTGTCGGGCAGAAACCTGCAAAAACTCCACTATTCATATAAATAATATTCATATACATAATTCATATAAACATTCTGCCATTCTGGCTTTATATATGGCCAGACACTTGCATGTGTCATTAATTAATATTTTACCAAAATATTGCCCATTCAGTTTTGTCCGTCACTGTAACGGCCCCATCTGAGGCAGTTGAGAGCGTATTACGTTTTAATCAATTTACAGATTATACAGTTATTGAATGTGGGCACTCAGTTCTTTCTGTCATGTGACCAAGATCTCATGTTATTAAAGATGAAGTGCTATGCAAATGCCATTTAAGACAGTACTGGCTATTGGTGCGTTCAAGTCCTCCTGGGAAGTTCGTACTTACGAGGTTGGAAGTCGTGTTTATGATGGCATGTGCGTTCAGGTCACTTTCGTCGGAGTAAGTTGGCGGTGTAATTTCTCTTAATTAATTACACAAAAATAGAGCAAGTTTCTTAAACTCTAGTTCTAGAAAATAAAGACCAAAGAGAAAATGTGCATCAGGTGTGCTTTGTTTTTTTATGTTTTTAATTAATTTATGAAGCCACGTGCAAACTTTATCGTTACATATAACATTGTATAATAATGCCATCATATATTCTGTGCAGGCAATTAGCTTTCTTCTCTGTATATAGAAAAGTCTAGCAATACCACTGGTAAATACCTTTAAGTATTGTGGTATTCCGCCATGTTTCTCAGTGACGCCCCCAACTCGTAAAGATCGCATAGACATAATAGAGAGTAGACGCCCTATTGGCCGCTGGGCGCAAGAAATGCAGCCACCATCTTGAACCGGTCATACTGCGTAGCAGTAGAAGAAACAAGATGCCGAGCACTGTGCAGCATATTCCTGCTCAAATTGGTGGACCATCGCAAACAGGGCTCGGGGGATTACTTTTCACAAGTAAGATTTAACACTACCGTACCATTGGTTGTATTTTGTGAATAGAATATTACCAGGGAGTTGAGAAGGAGCAAGGATCTTTGATATTACTGTACTGAAATCGTAGCCAGCTAGCTAGGCTATGTTTACTGCACTGGCCGGTGTTCACCTGGCTATGAACTGAGACTTGATAAGTCATATTCCATAACACTGACTTAGATTACAACTGACACAAGAATGCTATTGTAGAAATAAAACAAATATTACTGGTATAACACTGGCCAGCGAATTTTACACAAGTGGCACAGACTGTATTATCAGTGTTGGGCAGTCGCTACTTGTAGCTTAGCTAGTAACTTAGTATTTTGGTGGTAGCTTCACTATTTCCTGAATCAAGTAACTTTTCAGTAGCTTAACTCCTTTATTTATCAAGTAGCTTGGCCACACAAGCTACACTTTTCTTGTCATGTGAAATTAGCGCAACTTAAAGTAGCTTCCTATGTAGTGAACTAGCCTACTGCTGTGTTTGAGTTACTTAGCTTGCTACATTTGACTGGGTGGTAGCTTTTGTGTAGTGAAGCTTTATTCATGGCAGAGTAACCGTTAGCTTAGCTCACTACAATTTCCAAGTAGCTTGCCCAACACTGTGTATTATTCACATGTAATTCACCCTAACAAAAGTAATAATAATACAGTATAATCATATATTGGTTCTTCAACTTATTAAAATATCTGACTTTACTGCCACTATCTGTTTCTGCTTCTCTATCATATTTATAGTGTGTGATTTGCAAAATACCTATCATAGCCTATGCATCACATATCACATGACCAGGCATCCCCGGTTTTAGGGGACAGTCCCCGTTTTTGGTTGCCTGTCCCTGGCTAAATACAGAAAAAAACTACCTCTGTCCCCCATTTTGTTTTTGAAGACACAACATTAGGCTTTTCAGTCAGATTGATAGTCAAATTGCAAATGTCCCCATTTTTTCCCCCTTTTGAGGGATTGTGTTTCCAGTTTTGATCTCGGACGTCTGGTCACTTTATATCATATATCAGAATATTCTATTACTGTTAAGCCCACTATGAATATTAAAATACGCCGAACCATGTGTCCTGTATCATAGCTACATGTATGACCTTTGCAGCAAAAAAACCTGTGTGAAAATCAGTTTGGTATTCAGTGAGGTATGATTAATTAAATGCGCTGACAGCTCATTGCACCTGCCAAACAGATTACACTGAGTGGAGCGGGTGACTGGTCCAAGATGGCGGCCCCACGGCCCGTCAGCCCCAGTAGACAGTAGCGGTTGATGCGGCGTCTACTCTCTATTATGTCTATGAAAGATCGGGGCTTAAAGAAAATCCTGAGCTTCCCACTCGTATTTACGACATTGTGGTGGCGTTCATGTGCGCTCAACGTGTAAATACGATCTTAACGAGATGACTTGAACGGACCATATGACCCAACGACAAATGCTCGACTAAGACACTTCTCCGTCCCTAAAATAGAATCCAATGGAGTTACAAGGTTTAGTCACAAACTATTTTTAATACTTTTCATTGGCTAAATATTTCCAAAACTCAAAGAGGGACATAATGAATGACCAATAGTAATGATTTAAAGGGCACCTATTATGCAAAATTCACTTTTACATGGTTTGAACATAAATGTGGGTTGGCAGTGTGTGTACACAACCACCCTATAATGATAAAAATCCACCCAGTGCTTTTATTTAAATCCCCATAAATCATAAGCACTGTCCCAGAACAAATCGTTTTCAGATTCGGGGCAATGTGACATACTTTTGCACAAGCCACGCCCACGACTGTTGACTGACACTGCAGTTTTAGCATAGACCCGCCCTGAGTGAACTAAACACAGTCCGCCATTGTTTCCACAACGGAGCAGCTGTAGACAAGAATGTCTTCTAAAGTGATTGAGGTGTTTTGTTGATGGATGTAAGAATGAACGTAGCAGTCTTTATTTACTCCCGTTGTTACTCGAGGATGGATCAGTACCAACTGTTTGTGATCCAGCTTACACTCTCCGGAGTGATAGGCCTAACATTACTGATCACGGCAAAAATGAAAGTGAGAGCGCGCACTTTATGACAGCTCATCAAGTCATTTTTACGGATATAAACTACCAGTTTATCAAGCACCCACTGAAAAGGTGTGTATATAGCCTATTTGTTTACTGTTAGTTGTAACGAGTGTTTGTGTAATTCACTGTGTATGTTGATGATAATGAAAGGGAGAGAGTTTATGGATAAGACTTTAATGCTCACTTCTTATACTGTGTTTATTCAGCTCTTACAGTGATTTTCTGGAGTAAAACTGACGCTTCATCTTTTGTGTGATGTACAATAAACTTCATTAAACTCATCAGTAATATTTTGGCCATCATTCAGGCGCGGTCCACTACAACAGCCTTGTACTAATAGTGGATAAAAGCAAGATGAAAAATAAGTTATAGCCGTAATTAAACTAGACTATACCTGTTCTATGTCTATATACCGCATATATTCTCTGGCTCTGTGGGCATTATTGTCCGACTCCGGGTTGAAATGAACACCGCAACTGAGAGTTTCTGTTTTGATATTATCATTCTATGAGATGAGATGAGATTGTCCTGGACCGTGAGCTTGTGAGGCTCCACCCTCTGTGCCGGCAGCAACAGCTCATTTGCATTTAAACTTGGGATACACACTAAAACGGTGCGTTTTTCTGAGCCCCAAAAAGTGACAATTGTAGAAATGTAGAAGCACGTTCATCTGCCAGTGGGTCTTTCATGGAGACTGTCCTCATGTGTTTGCAATTTGAATATAATAATGCATTTAAAAGTTGGTGCGCTTCACCAACGGACGTCGCTCAAATGCCTCTGGGCGCAATTGGATAGACCTTAAACCAATCAGAGCGATCGTCATTGTGTAAAGCCCGCCCCAACGTTTCTGATTGGTGCCGCGATTTTGACGGATTAGAAATGGACTTGAATGAGCTCTTTGCCAGACTACTTGCAGAGCAAATCTAAATTTGCCGGAAGTTGTCTGGGTTTTCCCCAGGCTAGTAAAAAGTTATCTGTTGTGTATTTTGAGCTAAAACTTCACATACACACTCTGGGCACATCAGATAGGCTACTTATTTTACATCTTGTGAAAAGGGGCATAATAGGTGCCCTTTAAAAAAAAGGTGATAGAATATGGAAACACAAGGATTTCGCATGACAGCTACTATATGAACCATTTAAACTACATTGTTTTTTTCTTTTTTGTTGTCTATGTGTTCACAGCTTCACAGCCATGGTCACTATGATGAAATATTCCTCTGAATTCCTCAGACTATTCCTCCCTTTTGTGATCCATGGAAATGAGAGCCCCATACAGAACAACATTTGAATGAGTAATATCTTTCATTTTAAGAGTCAGAGAGAGTGGAAAATATTCATATAAAACTAAATTATGAGAGCAAGTGACCATAAGTGGGCAATAAAATGCTACAGGTGTGTAGAATCCGACCCCTTTAAGGGCAATAGAGCAGACTTGTTTTCATTGCAGGCTTGTGTACAGACATGTCATTTGTCCTGTAAATGTACAACGTGTTAGCATGACCTTAGCAGTAACAGAACCAGACCCTCGTACAAATTCACAACAGGCATTGCAAGTTTTGCTGATCCAAAGCATAAACGTGTCCTTGAATCAGATGCACTGGTGTCACAGGGGCATGTTTGTTTGGACTGGGGGAGGCGTGTTGGTAGGGGGAGGTTGTAAGGTTGCGCTCTATGTAGATACATGGACAGAGAAAGCGGTGATTCAGGCACACCAGCTGCATTCATCACAGAGAATGTGTCAGCAGTTGCGTGAGGTGTCAGCAACATGAAGGGAACTTGCGTCAGCAGTTTTTCACTCTACGGGCCAGCGATGGCCCCGCACATCATGTCATGTTACGTTTTTAGATCGCATTATAAATCAGTTTACGGTCGTGCATTTAAGCATTTATTGTTTAAACGAACTTCCATCATCGGATCTGGGTGAACCGTAAAGAGTATAATGTGTAAAATAATTCGGAGAGCCTGGGGATGTTGTTTACATATAAATTGGGTCATATGTTTTAAGAGATCTATGGTTATAAACCTCTTCGCCATGTGAATAAGCAACCTGCTTCATTTTTCATTGGCCGCATAACTAAACAACGGCTATAATTGGGTTTGAGAAAAACATGCATGGTTCCTCGCTCCTGCACAGAATGCATCATGCAATAATGATTTTATTGGACTATCTGGTGGAATAATTATTTATCACTTGAACTGGAACTTCTCCACCCAGGTCTTTAAATTGGCTGATTAAATGTGACCACCGGGAGTCATTTGCAAAGGATCGTTACAGTGCAGATATGATTTAAAAGCATGAAATATGTCAGCATGAATGCATCCATCAAATGGCACCCTAGGAATTATTATCAATACATCACTGAAAAGCCTTTTACATCCCAATCACCAATGAAATCTCTCTTGTGTGCTTTTCCACATGGTTATTAGTATGCGCACATGCATTTTTGTATGAATATCTTCTCTCACCAAGTATATATATTAAGAGCATTTAACCCTCTGGTGTTCTTCTTGTGGCGATCAAAAATGACAGATTTTTTCTTATTGTTATTTCAATTAAATGAATGTACTATATTGTATTTTGGGAATGTTTTTAAATTCATATTTATTATTAATAATATAAATTCAAAATAATGTATTATTTTATGGTACCAAATTTTATGCAGTAGTTATAATCAATTTATTCATTTTTTGAGCTAAGACCTGGAAATTAAATATCCAACGTTTTGCACTTTTTTAAGTTCACTTTTTTAAAACCTTTTTTTTTTTTTACTTCAGCCATAATCTTCCAAGTGTCGTTTTTAAAAAGAGACCAAACTTAAAGGCAGAGGATAGTAGAAATCATCAGCATTGTATTACTTGTCAAAGCACCCTTTCACAAATCTGAAGTGTGTTTTTCCCATACAGCCACCCTTCAATAAAATACACACACTGAATGTGAATTTTTATGTCTAGACTTGTGACCAAGTGTAGATACATGAATGCAAAGACATGGAGCACCAAGTGTAACCAGAGTTATTTTGTGCACTGAATGAATTACGTGATGTGAAATTTTCTAAAGTATATTCTGCAGTTTACAGTTTAATGCATTTGGTTGATGAAAATAAAAACATCCAGTTGCTTTTCATCACAAATAAATTTCTGTCAGGACCACTATCGTCAAATACAATTGACAATTAGCATACAGTTTGGATTGACGGTATGGTTCTGTTCTCGGCAAGAACTCCCTGCGTATCCATGCAGCCTGGCATGGATAAGAGCAACATGAATGTATTGCAAAAATCATTAATTCAAGATTTTAAAGTACTACATAATTCGAGAAATTATTCTGATTCAAGGGACATCAGAATGCTAAATCCTGACTGACGAGAAGAGGAGCTGGGGATGGAGGAGGTTAATTAGCTCTTGAGAAACGTGATAGCTGCTGATAATACTGAAGGAGCTTATATGTATACAGTGATAAGCGTCGTATTCCTACGTGGATCAGCTAAGAGTCAGCTGATGCTAGCTTGACTAACGTGACCTGCCAGAACTGATGCTACGCTTGATGTTAAGTAATTTTGCACACAAAATTTTAAACAAAACTGTTCATGCATGAAATTCCTTCCATTTCCTGTACATTTTATGACCCTTTCATTTTGGGGATAACCAAAAATTTATTTTGTGAACAAAATGCAACAAAATCAATGAATACTAAATCTTTAAATGAGATATGCATCTTGTACAGGAAAAAGGTTAAGTGAAATGCATTGTCCACTAAATGTTTTTGGTAACACTTTATAATACTGTTCCGTCAGTAATGAGTAACACAACATTAACACTCTATAACTACTATAACTAATAAGAAACTCTGAAGTAATAGTGCATAGTAGTTCACTATTAGTTATAACTACTATTTTTTTTCATACCTCCCAAAGGACTAAGAACTACTATATACAGGTTCATAATTAATATGAACAATGCACAATGCATAATTAATTCTGAAGTAAAGATCATGGTAACCCACTAGCAAAGACTCAAGTATTACCAAATCCTTCAGAAGGAATTACTAATTATTTGGATCACAATTCTAAAATGAAAAACATGATAACTCTCTAGTAATGACTGAAGTCATTGTAAGATTTTAGGTTTTTGTAAGGTTTTGGATAGTAATTCCTTCTAATGGATTGGTAACACTTAAATCATTATTAGTGGGTTATCCCGATCTTCACTTTAGAATACTGATCCAAATAATTAGTAATTCCTTTAGAAGGATAGGAACCCTTGAGTCATTACTATCTAAACCAAAACCTTTCAAAGCTTACACACTAGCCTGGTTTCCATTACAGATTTGCGTAAAACTTTTGTGATATTTTCTAGATGTTGATAAAAAAAATATATATATATATTGTGAAATGACAGCGTTTCCATTAACCAATGTTATTGCTGTAACGGTCACCAGCTGGAGTGCCCTTGAGAGCCACCAGAGGGCACTCCACACCAGACTATCATATTTCACTCACAAACTACATTTCCCAGAACGAAACTGCTCCGAGACTCAACAACACTCATTATCACATTTACCTGTGTCTTATTATCTTGTTTAGTTCACCCCATATAAGCCTGGTTCACCCCATCACTCACTGCAAAGTTTTGTTTGTGTCACACTGCATCTCTGAGCGTTTTCCCTGGTTTCCTGTTTCTTGGTTTTTGGATTTCTTGCCTGTTCTGTGGACTATTCTCTTGCCTCTGACCCCTGCCTGTCTTGTTTTGTTTTTGCTTGTTTGTTTGGACTGCCTACCTGTGTTTTGACCCATTGCCTGTTTATTGGATTGTCTGGATTGCCTCTTAATAAATCTGCATTTGGATCTCCCCTTTGAGTCTCGGAGCAGTTTCGTGACAATTGCGACTAAAACATATTTTTTTCCTCTAGCGATAGGTCATTCCAAAAATCGCCCAATGGATGTTAGTAGGTTTACGTATGTCGCAGCCACCGCACTATAGTGGAGCGGCTAAGTGATACCGTTCAGTTTATGATACAAGCGTGAAAATTGGCATGAGCAGTCTCCATGGGTCACTTGACAAGAAAATTGTCCGAGCCACTTGAAATTTCAAGATTTTTCATTTTTCAAGATGGCCGACACCTTAGTGGAGCAGTTAAGTGATATAGTGGTTTATTTGGTGATACAAGCATGAAAATTGGCATGAGCAGTCTCTGATGGTCACTAGACAATAAGCCACCCACAGCTACTTGAAATTTCAAGATGGCGGCCATTTTTCAAGATGGACGACACCTTAGTGGAGCAGTTAAGTGATATAGTGGTTTATTTGGTGATACAAACATAAAAAAATTGGCATGAGCAGTCTCTTTGGGTCACTTGACAACAAGCCACCTACAGCTACTTGAAATTTTAAGATGGCGGCCATTTTTCAAGATGGCCACCACCTTAGTGGAGCAATTAGGCTCACGTATAATGTGTTTCTGGGTGTTTCTCCCTCATATCTGTTTCAAGGTCTTGATAAATTGTGGTATTTCTTTGTTGTTTAGAATCCAGTATTCCTGTAATTCTTTTGTCTTTTATGAGTTTAATGAAGGACTCAGTCTCGTCTTCTGCCCAAACATACTGCGCCATCTTTAAAGAATCGGCTTTTATGTACGCCAAGTGACTTGTAAATGCGAAAAAATGTTTCCATTGCAGTTTTGCGAAATATTCATTTTTAAAATTGCCTTAAAAAACACATTATGCGCAATTTGAAGGGTAATGGAAACACAGCTACTGATTTCCATCAATATTAGAGAGTTATCTTACTTTTCACTTGGTCCAAATACTTAGTAATTCCTTCTGAAGGATTTGGTAATACTTGAGTCTTTACTAATGGTTTACCATGATCTTCACTTAGAATGAATTGTACATTTTGCATTAGTCACATTAATTATGAACCTGTTAATAGTAGTTCTTAGTTATTTGGAAGGTATGAAAAAAATAGTAGTCATTGATAAGCTAATATTGAACTAAGCGTGGTACTGAGTGCTATTACTTACTAACTGGTCAATCTGAGTTTCTTGTAAGTTAATAGTAGTTACTAATAATAGTGCATTACTCATTTAGTTCCTGTGTAGTTATTCATTAATAACATTATGCTAAAGTTTTACCATGTTTTTTTGTTGTTGTTGTTGTTGTTGTTCATTTCATGATTCAGCTTGTCACAAAATGCATTCCACTCATTGTGAATTTTGCAGTTTGAAATTAATTTCTCCTTTAAAATTAACCAATAATAAGACTAATTTATGTAGAAAGTACCATAAAGGTGATGATACACAGGGCAACTTTTTAAACAATGTTGCTGAGCGATTGTTGCTTGGGCACTTTCCCATTGAAAACAGGCAATACATTTCTATTTGGATAATTTAGATCAGTCGTGAGCCCTGTGTCTCATCTGGTTGCCCATTGACGGCAACATTGCCCAGCAACATTGCTCAAAAAGTTGCTCTGTGTCTCATCACCATAAGTGTGTTAGCTGTGGCATAATTAACACTGACTTCAAATATGACCTAAATAATCACAACACAGCTGTATTTCAGTAATTTTAGTACATGCATGGTTAGACTGGATTGTGAGTGATCAGTTAAACAATGCAGGTCTTTGTGCTGAAGGTCTTTTTGCTGAAATATGTGCAAACATGATGCAACTGTTTAGTTAATTCATCACTGAGTTTCAGTAGAAAAGAAAGAAAACAAACAATCTAAAACGGCTTGTTCCTCCAGTACAAAACTAACGTGTGAAGAACCGTGTTAATAATTGAAATTCCCCCAAACCCATTGCTAGTAAGTTCAGTAGGGGGGCTCAGGTTTTGCTTTTATTTAATTATTATTCATATTATTTATTTATTTTGTTTTAAATCTATAGAGTTATCTGACGGTAAACATCTGCAGGGCTGCCTTTGGGCCAGGAAGCAAACGGTTGCCTAGATATGTGCCGGAGTGAGGAATTTTGAGCTGCTTCCCACCGGTAGAGACAGCATGACTGCTGTGTGCCGTTTCACAAGAATAAACCTGCTAACAAGACTCAGAACGAATCATATTACAGTTCAACAAAAACACTGTGAGTATTCTGTCTTAAAGCGAAGATACTTTTTCACCTGTGCTATTTAAAGCGCATGGGAAACCAGACTATTAGTTTAATGGCAGAACAACATGACATTATTACAGCAATGGATGGATTGGGGCATTTGCCTAGTTCTCCAGACCCGCAGAAGGCCCTGATGAGTTGCAGAAACATTGCATCTCATCAAACCTGTAATGCATATTTAAAGTTGCGATAGACTTTTCTTCCCTACAGTATCTGAGTGAAATGGCTTCTCAAACAAGAAAAAATGTAGGGTGGGGCTTGATTTTGTCCAACAGGAATTGATTGGATGGTTGTGGTTTTACTATTGGTTGATCTCATTTAAGTGAAAGGTTGTCCCCGCCCTCACGCCAAAAACATGTCATCAGAGAAGAGATGTCACTGCAAGAGGGAAGGGAAGTTATTTAGATTAAAAATTATAATTATAAGGGCACATGCATAAAAAAAAAAAAAAAAAAATCTCTCTCTCTCTATATATATATATATATATATATATATATATATATATATATATACTGTATATACTGTATATACTGTATATGCATGTATTTAATGGAATATATTTTACTAATTTATAATAAATACTGCAATAAGAATTTTGATTTTATGTTTTGTTTTGTTTTTTTCAGTATCAGAGCAATGTTGAACTTCCTTTTGATTGATTTGGCAATAGCATAAATTGGCAAATAATAATAGATAATGCTGCTCAGTTCTGAGGAGCGCCAAAAAAGAAACTTGCTAAGACTTTGAAATTCAAACTGGAGAGAGACCTGAACTTTTGGAAGACTTTTCCTGGAGGAAAACAAGAAGGAAATCAACAAAGGTCTTTTTTTTTTTTTTTTTTTTTTTTTTTTTTTTTTTTTTTTTTAATGAGCTACATATTATTTCTACATATTACTACATATTATTTATATTAAATGCTTGTTTTTGTAACATATGCTCTTACGATATCATTGCAATTTCATGTTTTAGATGGAAACCTATTCTACAGTCAATGGCGTTAAAGAATAATAAACAATGTTTTGTGAATGTAAAATTACAGTGTTCTGTACTGTACTGTATTTGTGTCATTAAATCCTGTTGGTGCCGGTTAGTCTTTGACATCCAATCTACACATGTGTCAGGACAAAACTGTATTGCTCTGATTTCTTTTTTATAATCAATACATATGCATAGGCTCTTTATAAATAAGAACAAAATTAAAAAGTTGTGATGTGTCTAATAAATGCAGTTCCTTTTTCATACAGAGGCTACGTAGAAGAAGAGGAACGCTTTGTCTGTAACATGTTCTGACAGTTAATTATAAAGGGAAGTAGAGAATTTACAATTCCTTTACATTTTTGATTTCTTTTGTCATGCTTTAAAAAGCAGGCACATTCATTATCATCAAATTTGAAATGGTGCCCAACTATGGTAACAATGGGAACAAAGTTATTTTATGGCAGTTTAAATGATTTGATGTCAGTTGTGTAGGCAGTGTTTCTATACACCGTGTCAGAAAACCATCACATAGCATACTTATCTGCATCATGGCCGTCACTGTTCGTGAAATTAATTAGCCTCAGTTCATTTATGAAGTAGCAAAGAAAGGAAATTCAAATTAAATTTCAGAACACATTGCATATGGGTGATTTATTTTATTCATATTCATTTTCTAACACTGTTAAAATGGGATAACTGTTGAGAATAGTTTTTTATTTGTATATAATTTATTCATTCTGCAAAACGGTGAGAAATGCACGTAATCACCACATTGCTAGTTGAAACAACATTTGTGGATATTGTTGGACTAGCCTGTTTTATGTATATATTATATATGTGCATAATTCTCAATATAATCAATGTATTTATTAATATAATTATTCATATTTTTTATTTTATTTTATTTTAATTTTTTATTTATTTTTACTGTGCAGAACAAAGAAAAATACCTAAATTCCAATAGTCATCATACACAGTTTATGTGTGTAGATCAGTACAGTAAATATTTTTGTTGTATATTTCAATATGTGGATGAATAATCATAGATTCATTTTTGGGCTGAAAACCATCTTTCAAAGTGTTAAATTCACAGAGATTGACGGTGACATTTGCCAAGAAGATTAACAAAGGAAACAGGCAGAGGATGTGAATATGTCAATGAGTCGTGGCGTAGTCTTTCTGTGAAATCATCTGACTCTGAGGCTTTGCAGGGAATAATATGGCAAAGACTGGCGTATCTGAATTTCATGAGTCTTTGATGGGGACCTCGCTTTGATGGAGGTGATGAAAAACACATTAGAGTTGAGACTGCTAGATTCTCTGATACCTGTGCACATAAAAAAAAAAAAACAAAAAAAAAACTTTCTTTACCTCAAAATGTGTTTGCACGCAGTGTGTTCGGCTGAGAATGAGTGTTAATTTCTTGTCACATCTTTCAGTAGTTTTTTTTTTTTTTTTTTATGAAAGAGGAACAGCCTTTAACCTGACTTACTCACTGACGATAAAACTGATTAGGAAGAACATGGCTGCTCTCTTCCATTCATAATCACCTTGGGACTAATTATAGAGATATAACCAAGACATAATCTAATTAGGTTTCACTTGGCGCTCCCATTTTGATGAATCCACTCTCAGGAAAAACACGCAGCTTTCCTCTTGAGGATGATGGTCAACCAGGGGCGTCATGTAAAAAGTCATTTAGTAAAAGTCATTTTACCAGAAGGCTAAAAATTTATATTTTTAAATGTGAAAAATGTTTTGGGACGTATTCCCCCAACCTCCCGTAGGCTATGTGAAAAATCGCTGTGTCGCAGCCTATTTTAGCTTAAAAACTAAGAAATTCACCAAAAGACGTCAACTGTGGGACACTATTACTTTTTTTATGCAAAATATTTATAGTCAAATTATAACCCCGTCCAGCGCTTCAGGGCCACACTGTTAGAAAAATCTGTAGAAATTACAGTATTACTGGCAGCTACTTGCCAGTAACTTACTGTAGATTTAAATTGATGTTATTTACTGGCAACAATTTGTTCAAAATTAAATGAACATTAAACATTAACAAGTCTTTATCTTTACAGAATAAAACTAAAATAACATCCTCATGCAAAGCATTCTGGGAACCAAAATCTGAAGGAAAAAAAAACAGAAAAAGGTTGATGAAGATTTCTGGTTCCCAGAATGCTTTGCATTAGATTGTTATTTTATAATTTTATTCTTTAAAGACAAAGACTTGCTAATGTTTAATGTTCATTTAACTTTGAACAAACTGTTGCCAGTAAATAACATAAATTTAAATCTACAGTAAGTTACTGGCAAACAGCTGCAAAACTACAGCAAATTTTTTACAGTGCAGTATCACACGCATCACATACATGACCAGCGTCGGCCAATAGTGAGCCTACGTTCTAATGTGCTGTGCTGTTACACTACATGAACTCACTCAGAGGCCAACACAGAAGAAAATAATTAGTTGAATAAAGTCGTTTGGGATGTCAGATATCGATTACCTAGCAGCCTATGAATGAGTGAGCCAGCTCTCAGATTTCTTCAAAAATATTTTCATTTGTGTTCCGAAGATGAACGAAAGTCTTACGGGGTTGGAACAACATGAGGGTGAGTAATTACTGACAGAATTTTCATTTTTGGGTGAACTAACCCTTTAATAATAAATCAAACTCAGATAATCCACAAGGAGTAACAGAGTGCATGAAACAAACAATGAACTGAGGAAACACAACTCGAATACGAACAGCTGGGATGATTAAATGAATATCCAAGGTAACAAACAACAGGCGGGAAACGTGAACAAAGACAAAAGGAAATAATTACAAGTAAACTAAAAGTCCATGAAAATGAAAACTAAACTGACAGTTTATGACAATTAATTATTGCTTGTAAAAACATATTGTTACATATGTTAATATTACAACCTTCATAAATATTTAAGAAAGCTAAAACAGAAAACAGAGCAAAACATCAGAAACACCAAGCACACCTATCCTGCCTTCATCTTATTCTGTAATAGAAAGTCAATGTTTGCGATCATGACTGATCTATCACCTGTGAGCGAAGCAGAGATTATTACTACAAATGAAGTGTGGCAATCAATAGCATCCACAGTACACACTCCTGCTGTGCAAACATTGTAGTCATGCAGAATCAGAGCGCTTTCATATTGGGCTGTTTGATTGAACCATTAAACCGTGACTCCTTTAATCGTGCGCCTTGACCTTCACCATGCCATACTTACATTTAATGATATGGAAATAAAACACCAATATATTGACATCTACAACCACCTTTAATTCAATGTCTTTGAATTATTTTCACAAGCATACGAATATAATAAACTCCATGAACTGCCGTTTAACGCTTTACTTTTTTTTACCCACGAGTCCCTATGTGTGATTCTGCCCTAAAATGATCTCCAAACACGAGGTGTTGGTTGAGCATTGTTGTGCTTATACACCGTGAGATAGATTCAAGCTGTGATACTCATTTGCTGTGCACCAGAGTTGCACGTGAATATTTCACTTCCAAAGAAAAAGGTGCTGCCACACCATACCGAAACACATAGCAGCTCTCTAGAGTTCTCCAGCTTCACTTTCATTATTTTACCTCACTTTCTGTTTCCCAAACAGATGGCACCTCTATCAACAGAAGACAACCAAGTCCTGGGAAAGTTACCATTATTCATGTTTTTTATTCGCAACAATAACCTTGTTTTACAGAAATGTAATTCCTTGTTGAAATTACACCACAACAGAAGCTCATAATCTGGCTTTGATATAGTGAAGGTGTAAGGATAAGGCAAACATATGAGTTATTGGACGATATTAGAGATCTTTTAAATGTAAATGGACTGCATTTATATAGCGCTTTCACAGACCTATGGCCACCAAAGCACTTTACATATAGCCTCACATTCACCCATTCATACACCGACGGCGGTGTCAGCCATGCAAGGCGCCATCCAGCTCGTCAGGAGTTGCACATCCAATTATACAATGCATGCCTGGAAAGACCTCTTAGCCAATCAGATTCTACGACCTTAGCCCTCACTATAGTTGACCATTGCTTGAATGTATGCCACTGTGAATTTTTTTGCACTCACTTTATAATACTGGAATTAGTTTGCAACAGACTTATCAAAAACGTTCATGTTTGAAGCCAATACAATTATACAAGAACACATTATTCATTTAATTGGACTTTTGATACATTTGGGGCGGCAGTGGCTCAGTGGTTCATGTAGGTTGTCTACAAACCGAAAGGTTGGTGGTTCAATCCCCGGTTCCACCTGACCAAGTGTCGAGGTGTCCATGAGCAAGACACCTAACCCCAGCTGCTCCCGACGAGCTGGATGGCGCCTTGCATGGCTGACACCGCCGTCGGAGTGAGTGAATGGGTGAATGTGAGGCTATATGTAAAGCGCTTTGGTGGCCATAGGTCTGTGAAAGCGCTATATAAATGCAGTCCATTTACCATTTACCATTTTGATACAAAACCTTATAATTAGTGAGATGACTATTTATGACCACTTTCCCCATGTGACAACTTTTTTGGTCCCATATTTTCCACTGTTTGTTCGGTAGGAAAACAACAATGGGTCAAACTGTTTTACAAACCTACAATGCCAGCTTATCACTGTTATTTTTTGCATTCAAAGGCATACAAAAGCAAGACAGACGCATTTCTGAAACATGAGAAAGAAGCGATCAAGGTGTTCTAATCAAAAAAGCAGGCGATTAAACACACAGCATCTTAAAATGACCTATCCATAGGCCATCATAAGTCAGCAGATGATTCCATTAATTCCAAGACCACGCTAATTAATGCAAGTGTGTGCTGACAGTCTGATGATTGCAATTACTGGATAAATGGGCATTATTATGCGAGTAATTATGTAGCATTGTTAAAGAGCTTGACTGCTGTGAGTTCTGCGAGTTTAAGGGAAGCACAGAAAACATATCAACGGAATATTCAGGCCTTCTTTTCAGAAACAGAAGACAGGCAGCAAGAGATGGCAGTTTATTGCTGAGACTGCATGTGTCCATTAGACATGTACTGACGCACTTAAAACCTTGTGGTACTCATGTGGTTTTACCTTCATACATATGCAATGTAAAAAATAACTGGCTTGACAGTGATTTTACTGTGGTTAAGGGCATTACTTCACTGTATGGTGTCCTTGAGTGTTTTGAAAGGCGCCTTTAAATAAAATGTATTATTATTATTATTATTATTATTATTATTATTATTATTATTATTATTATTATTTATTATTGCCCTATGCTTAATCAAGTACAAGACACTCAACACCCAGCAAATCCCCGCAAACCAGAAAAAAAAAAAAATATATATATATACAGTGTGTGCAGAATTATTAGGCACGTTGATTTTCTGATCATATTTTATTTCCAGGAACATTTTGCCAATTCCAAACCATATTAAACTTAATAACTACTATTAATTTTCTATTTAATCATGTATAAGTGATATATAATTGTTCATGAAGGCTGGAAATGAAAAATGTCTTATTTTCAGGTGTGCAGAATTATTAGGCAAGTTTTCTTTTACAGATAAAATAAGCCAAAAATGAGATTTAACAAAGACTGAAAAGTCAAAAATTATTAAATCCCCATGAGAAGAATGCAAAACTAATGCAATACTAGAGATTACAGTTAAGGCATGACCATTGGACAGTGAAATGCTCATTGGGTCAGCAGGGTCAGACAAAAACAGGTGGAGAAGAAAAAACACATGTTAACTGCAAAAGAATGAAGAATTAAGGTGAAGAATTAAGTGTGAAACCATCGGGAACCCTTTAGTCTTCAGCGCCACCATTTTCCAGAACTGCAACCTACCTGGAGTCTCCAGAAGAGCAAGGTGTCAGGGTCTCAGAGACTTGGGTTAGGCAAAGAATCCTAAAAAATGACCCCCTCTTAATAAGAGTCACAAGCTGAAGTGTTGTTAAATACATGAAGACTGTTTTTTAATAGGCTTTATAGACAGACAGATTGAGAGTGACTCTTGAAGGACCAGCACCACATCCTCTTCTACCACTGTTTGAAGAATTCATCTTCCAGAATACGTTTTAATACGTTTTGTGAGTTTATTTTTAGTCCATCTCCTACCCTGAAGTCCGTTTTGCAGAGATGGACTAAAAATTAACTCCCAAAACGTATTAAAATGTATTCTGGAAGATGAATTCTTCAAACAGTGGTAGAAGAGGATGTGGTGCTGGTCCTTCAAGAGTCACTCTCAATCTGTCTGTCTATAAAGCCTATAAAAAAACAGTCTTCATGTATTTTACTACTCTTCAGCTTGTGATTCTTATTAAGAGGGGGTCATTTTTTAGGATTCTTTGCCTAACCCAAGTCTCTGAGACCCTGACACCTTGCTCTTCTGGAGACTCCAGGTAGGTTGCAGTTCTGGAAAATGGTGGCGCTGAAGACTAAAGGGTTCCCGATGGTTTCACACTTAATTCTTCACCTTAATTCTTCATTCTTTTGCAGTTAACATGTGTTTTTTCTTCTCCACCTGTTTTTGTCTGACCCTGCTGACCCAATGAGCATTTCACTGTCCAATGGTCATGCCTTAACTGTAATCTCTAGTATTGCATTAGTTTTGCATTCTTCTCATGGGGATTTAATAATTTTTGACTTTTCAGTCTTTGTTAAATCTCATTTTTGGCTTATTTTATCTGTAAAAGAAAACGTACTCGGTTACTAATGTAACCTCGGTTCTCTCTAGAAGAGGTCTCTCGTATTGCGTAAGGTTAGCTTACGCATCGGGAAAGTCTTCTTTCTTCGAGATCTGAAGCCAAAAAATTATCCTTAATTTTGTATACATTGTCAACGCAGTGCAGCAGCCGACAGACCTAGGCAGGCTGTATACAGTAAGCGTGCTCATTGGCTGCTCGGCGGCAACTGCTTAAGCCTATCGGTGAGCGCTCTGAACGCGGCAACCAATGAGGGCGCTTCGCGCCCTCCGCACCCTTCTAACCGTCAGAATGGGTGTGGCCAGCGTGTATATATTCAGCGCTCATAGGCTAAAATTCTGGTTTTCGCAGTCTGAAGCGCAAAAGCTCGTGGCGCGACACGGCAGGTTACGCAATACTCGTTCCCTCTTCTAGAGAGAACCGAGGTTACATTAGTAACCGAGTACGTTCTCTTACGAGAGGTCTCTCGTATTGCGTAAGGTTAGCTTACGCATCGGGAACCCTTTGTCAACGCCGTGTGCGCCGAGCATCCAGCCCATGAATCCCAGGGAAACCGGGGAAAACACTCTGCTGGGAAATGTGGCCGGTCGGAGAGACAGGCCAGCGCAGTACAGGCACTTCATGCAGCATATGACAGAGCGTCGCGGCCGGTCTATAAACATATAACAGTACAAACAGTAGGGCCGGCAGAGCGAGCCCATACAGTACATAAGCACTCATAAGGGTAGGAGAAAAACGACATAGTCGGTCTCACATGAAGGGAAAAATTCCCGCGCGACAGAGAATAATACGGGCGGCCAGCAGCGCGGGCCAGCACCGACAACAGCGCGTAACGGGAAATAGGAAACAGAGCGGATCAGCCGGTCTGAGTCAAACACTTCACCCTGAGTATAGTACCAGAATAGCGCCAGCATATGAACGTAGTCTGCACACGAGAAATGGGCAGAGCATACATGTCACTTATGCTGACAGTCTTTTTGCCTGTAGGGCAGGAACTTCCAGGTTATAAAACCTCACGAATGTTGATGGGGAGGCCCAGCCCGCCGCCATACAAATACCGTGATTAGAAATTCCGCTGGACCAGGCCCACGACGAGGCCATGCCTCTAGTGGAGTGGGCTCTGATGCCCAGAGGGCACTGCAGGTGTCTGGAGGCATAAGCTGCTGCTATCGCGTCCACTATCCACCTGGACAAGCTCTGTTTCGAGGCGGCAAGACCCTTGGTGCGTCCGCCGAAGGAAACAAAGAGCTGCTCTGAACGCCTGAAAGCGGCGGAGCGCGTGATGTAAACTCTCAGCGCCCGGAGGGCATAGGAGGTTATCACTGTCCCCACTGTCGGATGCTGGCAGAGCCGAGAGGGACATAACTTGTGCCCTAAACGGGGTTCCAATCGCTTTGGGGATGTAACCGTGTCTCGGTCTGAGAATGACTTTCGAGTCATTCGGCCCGAACTCAAGACATGCAGGGCTAACAGATAGCGCGTGCAAATCACCCACTCGTTTGACTGAAGACAGAGCTATCAGAAAAACGGTTTTAAGCGACAGATACTTTAGATCCGCGGATTCAAGCGGTTCAAAGGGAAAAGCCTCTAGGGCCGCTAGGACCAAGGACAGATCCCACGAGGGAACCGAGGGGGGCCGCGGGGGATTCATCCGTCTAGCTCCTCTGAGGAAGCGGATAATGAGCTCATTCCTTCCCATTGCCCGGCCGCGCGTCGTCTCAGCGAACGCTGCAATAGCGGCCACATATACTTTGAGCGTGGAAGGGGATCTGCCCTTTTCCAACAGCTCTTGTAAGAAGGAGAGCACCCGCGGGACCCCGCATGCGCGCGGATCCAAGTTTTTAGTAGCGCACCATTTAGAAAACACCGACCATTTAGACGCGTAGAGCCGTCTCGTGGAGGGGGCTCTCGACTGTGTGATCGTGTTCACGACCCCTTCTGACAGGTCAACGGGTATCCGTTGATCACCCATGCATGCAGCGACCAGCGCTCTGGATGGGGATGCCAGATCGATCCACCGGCTTGGGAGAGGAGATCCTTTCTCACCGGGATCGGCCATGGGGGTGAGTGCGACAGCCTCACTAGCTCTGGGTACCAAGTTTGGTTTTCCCATCGCGGGGCTATAAGCAGCACTGAGTGGTGCGTTTCTCTGATCCTCGAAATGACCTGTGGCAACAGGGAGATCGGAGGAAAAGCATACAGCGGGAGGCTGGGCCATGTCTGGGACAGCGCGTCCTCGCTCTTCGAATAAAACTTCGGGCATTGAGCATTGTCTTTCGACGCAAAGAGGTCGATTTCCGCTCTGCCGAATAGGCGCCAGAGAAACTGGACTGTCTGGGGGTGCAGAGACCATTCTCCCGGGGGAATGTTGTCCCTGGACAGTCTGTCTGGACCGACATTCAGGTGGCCCGGCACGTGCGCGGCTCTCAGCGAGCGCAGCGAGCGGTAAGCCCACACGAGAAGGCGTTCTGTCAGCCTGCACAGATTCCTGGATCTGACACCGCCCTGTCGGTTCACATAGGATACCACGGACGTGTTGTCCGAGCGGACTAGCACATGGTGATCCCGTATGAATGGGAGGAAGCGCCTGAGCGCGTTCTCGACCGCTATCATCTCCAAACAGTTTATGTGGAGGCATTTTTCCCGGTCTGACCACAGGCCAAAAGCCGGTTTGCCCTCGAACAGAGCGCCCCAGCCTGAGGTGGAAGCGTCCGTCGAGATAACTTTGCGGTGTGAGATAGCTCCCATTGTCACTCCCCGCTGGTACCAGTCGGCCGCTAACCAGGGCTTCAGAGCTGAAACGCAGCTCTGAGTCACTCTGATGCGGATACCGCCGGAAGCCCATGCTCTGTGAGGCACTCGGGCATTCAGCCAGCGTTGTAGCGGGCGCATTCGTAAAAGACCCAGCCGAAGCACTGCTGCGGCTGAGGCCATACAACCTAGTAACCTCTGAAATGTTTTGAGAGGTACGGTGCTGCCCGGCCGGAGGGACGCGGCCAGGCGTCGAATGCAGCGCGCGCGCTGTGTCGACAGGCGGGCCGTGTACTGGTATACCTGACCGTCGAAGGCGAATCTCAAGAATGGCCTGTGACGGGGTATTATCAGGATCTGAAAAGCACGCATCTTTTAGATCGAGAGATATAAACCAGTCCCTCGGGTGAATTTGCGCGAGAATTTGTCTGGTTGTGAGCATTTTGAACGGTCTTCTCATAAGAGCCTTGTTCAAACGTCTCAGATCCAAAATTGGTCTGAGAGCTCCGTCCTTCTTGGGAACGAGGAAATAACGGCTGTAAAAGCCCGACTCGCTCATGGAAGGGGAAACCGGTTCTATAGCCCTTTTGCACAGAAGTGTAGCTATTTCTGCTCGAAGTAGATGTGCTACTTCCCCATTCACTCTGGTCTCGATACGCGCTTGAAAGCGCGGAGGGCGGCGAGCGAACTGCAGAGTATAGCCCTGTTTTACTGTGCTTAGCACCCGTTCTGATGCGCCTGGAATAGTTTCCCACGCTTTTGCGTGTGCAGCCAGGGGCAGAATGGCCTCCGGGCTCCGATCGCCGCGCATCGCGGGCTCGAGAGCTCGAAACGGAGGGGCGGGCGCGGCGCGCGCGCTCTTGGTGCTTAGATACGGCGGATCGCACGCAGCGATAGCTGGCCATTTTACACACAGTGTCCCGGTGGCTTTAGACGGGGAACATAAAGTGTGAGGCGCGACGCGCGATGGCGGCGTCGGGGGCGAAAATGTTCGTTAGTATGTGTGAGCGCTCGAGGGCGGGCACAGGACTTACATTCAGGGGCGGGCGCGGCGCGCGCGCTCTTGGTGGTTAGATACGGCGGATCGCACGTAGCGATAGCTGGCCGTTTTACACACAGTGTCCCGGTGGCTTTGGACGGGGAACATATAGTGTGAGGCGCGATGTCGGCGTCGGGGCGAAAATGTAGTTAGTATGTGTGAGCGCTCGAGGGCGGGCACAGGACTTACATTTAAAACATGACCGGTCGTGCGAGGCCGTGTGACAGAGCGGGCAGTGAGTAGGTGTGGGCACGGAGAAGTGGACACGTGACCTACTTTTAACACTAAAGCGGCTTTTGCCTGCTTCATGAGAGTGGGCTCTGTGAGAGACACGGGATGTATAGTGCTTGTGTACAGGGGTGAGCACAGAACGTGGGCACATTCACTGTACTAGAAACACATACGGCGTCAGCCGTGCAACCAGACATATGCTCTTTTGAAATTTTTCTGGGTTGCCGTGAGAACGGCGGATGCGCGCAGGCGAGCGGGTAGATACCGGCTCGTTGACTGCGGGGTAAACAGCTGCAGTAGCCGTGGCAACGGGGACTGACAGCGTTAAGCTTCGACGGTGGTCCAGCCGCAGGGCTGCGGGATTTAACCGTCTTTTCTTCTCTCGTGTTTAGACGCTCAAAAATACTCGAGCACCCTGAGAGGGTGTGGTGCGAGAGGCGGGTTCGCTTTCTGTAAGTAAGAAAGACTGGCCGCGAGCTCGGAGAAGCAAGCAGCATAAATTTTTATCTTCCCCGAGAGCTGGGATCGAACGCGGATCTCTCGCATGAAAGCGTATGATTCTGCCACTGAGCCACAGGGGAAAACACATAAGCTTTCAGTTAGCGCGAGCATATAAAAAGCGACCTCATGTGTCGCGTCGGCATTTGTTTGCAAGCGTGCGTGTGTTTAAAACAGGCTCGTTTACTGCAATAGTAATATTTCCAGTCGCCTGAACTTAAGAGGGGACTGAGAAATGTGTGAGGATTGGCGGTTGTCCAGCCGTAGCGAGACTAACACACTCTCTTCTCTTTTCGCCGGCGAGTGAGGCGCGCACGCTGAACGCTGCTCGTGACCGTCCGCTTTGTCATCCCTTGAACGGCGCAATCTGCGCGGCCCAACGAGGGAGAGAGCGGGCTTGTTTTCTGTATGTAAGAAAAACTGGCCGCGAGCTCGGAGAAGCGAACAGCATAAACTTTAACTGCCGCGAGAGCGGGGATCGAACCCCGGTCTCTAGCTTGACAGTCTAGGATTCCGCCACTGAGCAACAGGGGAGAATACATTAGTATTCGGTTAGCGTCATCATGTCTTGTGACGGCGTTTGCTTGCAGGCGAGCGTGTATTTATAACAGGCTCGTATACTGCAATAGTAACAATTCCAGTCGCCTGAACTTAAGAGGGGACTGAGAAATGTGTGAGAATGGAGGTTATAGTCCAGGCCACGGCGGGACGAAAACACTCTGTTCCCCTTTCACCGGTGAGTGACGCGCGAGGACGGAGTAGCTTTCTTGTAACGTAAAGAGAGCTCCAAGACCGTCCGCTCCTGCCATCCCTTGTGAGCGGCGCAGTTTGCGCGGCTCGAACAGAGGGAGAGGAAACTCGCTCCGAGACCGTCCGCTCCTGCCATCCCTTGTGAGCGGCTCAGTTTGCGCGGCTCGAACAGAGGGAGAGGAAACTCGCTCCGAGACCGTCCGCTTCTGCCATCCCTTGTGAGCGGCGTAGTTGCACGGCTCGAACAGAGGGAGAGTACGGGTATCTATCACATTCGCCTCATCTCCTGACGCGGCGGCGGCGCGGGCAGAGCCGGCGGTTGAGCGGCCGGGAGGGAGAGGGCGAGAGAGAGCTCGAGGGAGAGGTTCCGGCGAGCTCCTCAGTCACAACAGTCTCCGGTGGTCGCTGCGAGCGGCGCTTCTTATTGCGCGGCCCGGCAGGGACAGGCGGAGCGACAGCTTGGTCGAAAGCTTCAAGTCGAGCCCGCAGGGTCGACATTGAAAGCTCTTCGCACTCGGAGAGTGCGGTGGCGGCGTGCCCGCGGCCCAGGTGGAGAGCGCAGAGAGGTGGCGGTCTCCGTTGCTGAGCGGGGCGCGGCACGAGCCGCAAAAACGAGGCGTTTTTACAAAAACGCCTCGTGCTCTTTTAGAGTACACACAGAAACAGTAATAATGTAAAGGATATGTCGCCGGATAGCGTAGCAGGCACGGATGGCTGAAGGCGGCGAAGACGGCCGGCTTCTTCAGGCGCTGTCCTAAGCTTGCTGGTCGCTGGTTTCAACGGCGGCGGCTCTCAAGATCCAGCGATGCGAAGAGCGTCGCTGAAGACAAGAAAATCAGAATTTTAGCCTATGAGCGCTGAATATATACACGCTGGCCACACCCATTCTGACGGTTAGAAGGGTGCGGAGGGCGCGAAGCGCCCTCATTGGTTGCCGCGTTCAGAGCGCTCACCGATAGGCTTAAGCAGTTGCCGCCGAGCAGCCAATGAGCACGCTTATACAGCCTGCCTAGGTCTGTCGGCTGCTGCACTGCGTTGACAATGTATACAAAATTAAGGATAATTTTTTGGCTTCAGATCTCGAAGAAAGAAGACTTTCCCGATGCGTAAGCTAACCTTACGCAATACGAGAGACCTCTCGTAAGAGAACTTGCCTAATAATTCTGCACACCTGAAAATAAGACATTTTTCATTTCCAGCCTTCATGAACAATTATATATCACTTATACATGATTAAATAGAAAATTAATAGTAGTTATTAAGTTTAATATGGTTTGGAATTGGCAAAATGTTCCTGGAAATAAAATATGATCAGAAAATCAACGTGCCTAATAATTCTGCACACACTGTATATATATATATATATATATATATATATATATATATATATATATATATATATATATTCAAAATAGAGAGGTAGTTTATGTTTTTACAGATTTCTATTTTAAATAAATGCTGTTTAAAAATAAAATAAAAATGTATTCATCAAAGAATCCCCAAAAAAGCATTACAAGTTATAAAATAATATATATATATATATATATAAGCAGCACAACTGTTTCCAATATTAATAATAAATCAGCATATTAGAATTATTTCTGAAGCATCATGTAACACTAAAGACTAGAGTAATGGCTGATGAAAATTTTGCTTTACTTCACAGAAATAATTATAATAATAATAATATAATAATAATAATAATAATAATAATATTTATTTTAATTTATTTTCTTTTTTACAGTTCTATGGAGCTTTAATTTATTATTTCACTTTTAGTTTTAGTCATTTTTAGTACTTGTATAAATAAAGCTTATCTCAGTTTTATATAAAATGTTCATCTAATATGTGCATTTTATTTTATTTCAGCCTTTTTTCAGTTTTCGAAACTGATTTAGATTTACATTTATATATAATATTTCAATTGTATTTTAATATTTTCATTGCTAGTTTTATAATGTGATTAAATCGACAGCTCAAATAAATATATAGCATGAAACTATAAAACAAATATTGTAAAATATTGTAGTTTGGATTTGAGAAAAAGCATATAAAAAACACTTTTCGAATGACTTCCTGTTAGCAAAACATCATTCTCTGCCAAAGTTGTTGTTTATGTGACATCTTTTCAGCGTGTTACATCACACAAACATGGATTCTCACACCGTTTGGGCTGTCGTGTTTGCAACCTGGGTCCCAGAGAGCACACACCCCTCAACTTACAACTTCCTTTATGATGCAAACAGATCAATAAGGGCTTATTAAACATAATGTGATGCTAATGCTGCTCTTTCCTGGTGAAAAGCATTGTTGTTGTTCCTTCCTCTCGGAGCGTCTCTCATGTGTTGCTGGCGCTTTAGAAGCCGTGTGATTTAGACAGATGGCTCTTCTCATTTGAGCTGACTGACAGCTCACAACCTGTCAATCATGCCAGGGAAGATAAATGTGAGAGAAAGGAGGCCAGTGAAGTGAAAGGCATAAACACCTCCCACCTTCTTGCACAGGCTGCATGCTGGGATAGATTGTTCCTCCATCATTTGGGCTCAGAAGTGTCATATGTTCTCAGGTGTTTTTAAATCGGTGGACTTCAGTTAAACTGTGCCTTAAGCTTTTCTCGATTATGCTGTCGACATTTGATATTCTGTTACATATTTTGTTGCCCTGGTTTTGTTTTCACTTGGCAATCTGCTTGTAGTAGTTGCTCTTGTTGTTGTTTTGTTGACCGTAATATGATTAGTATTGAGGGAACTTTTCCCATTCACTCAAAACCACCCACGTTCATTATGTTAAATGTAAATACTGATGTGCCCATGATGGAGTGGATTTATTCAGGTTTGAGTGGGTCGAGGTACCATGCAGGATGTGTTGTGTGCCATAAGAGAGGTGTTTTATCCTCAGACAGTCTGGAAGATACTTATCGTTCAATCATTTACTCATGATTTTTTACTGCATGTGAAATAAACAAACTGAGAATGAAAGCGGCCTCAAAAGATTCAATATCCAGCGGTCTTCTTTCCTAATGATGTGTGTTCAGAGTAAACAATGGTGCTTCTGAGGAAGGCAGACAAACAACTTACACCATCGATACAGCTTTTCAAATGAATATAAACAAAAATAATTGATTTGTTCAAGACTTGAGCCCAATAGACTTGTTATGTGGGTTGTTTAACGTCAATATCGCAGCTTACTTTTATTTACTTGATTATTTAATATACTTTAATTGTAAAAGATTTTTTGTGCAATCTATTACAAAGAAGAAAAAAATATATAATTTTATTATTGAAAAATAAAATAAATGCCATTGTGATGGCAAGGAAGGTAAAATAGCTTTGGTCTCCTTAGTAAATTGCTTCGGGAGCAACTTTAAAATATTGTAAGCTGTATTTTTTTATGGAAATATTTGTAGTAATGCACTGCATTCTTAATTTAATAATTGAAATCAATTACAAATATGTTTTAAATATGTTGTATTTATATTAAAATGTATGGAAATATTTTAGTCTTGCACCTGCATAATTATTTATTAACACATGATCAATAAATTATCCTCATGGGCCGTTTACACGTCAGCATTTTCAACTAAAAACAGAAAACTTTTTTTGCGTTTGCTCTGTGTATACAAAAACGTGATTTTGTGAAAACAGTGACGTCATGCGCATGCTATGCATTTTGACAACCAAAACAACAATGGTGTACTACAGGATGTTTGTGCTGCTCAAGATACTGGGTTTATAAATGCTTCTCCAGCAAAGTGTAGATTTATTGTTTGTATTACTGCTCTTTAGAAAATTTAGTATGTGCACAGGCATGGCCGGAATGATGCATCGACATAATCAATTACGCACTATTTATATTCATCCCTAATCCCTTGTCATGTTTCACACAAAACAAAACTCTATAGCAGATGCTATTGGCTAGTATGGCAGCGCCACTTAAAGGCTCCCTGAAATCAAAATTGATTTTTTTTTAGCTTTTAGTATGAATATGTTAGCCTTAAGGTTATGAATAAGCTAGTGTGTTCCAAAACAATGACAAAATTCACATTTATTAGATATACGCATTCAAAATTTGCAGTCCCTCACTTCCGCTAAAATATATCATAGATTTGTATGACATCGCCTCTCATCACATCTTCTGTCCAATCAAATGCTCTCTAGAAACTAAAGCGTCCCACCCCCCTATGCTATAAATACCACCTGGCCAAAGCGACTGTTGACACGTCACGGAGCAATATGGGTTGGAGATGTGTGTTCGGTTGCTCAAACGCTCGAGTTTTATTTCATTTTCCAACTGTGCCTTTAATATGGTTGCATTCATACAGCTCACAACTGCATTATCGACAAACCTGCGCTGAATGATGGTTGCATTCATACAGCTCACAACTGCATTATCGACGGACCCGCACTGGACAACTAGTTGTCTGCCATGTCATATAATGTGAGAGCTGTATATTCATGACGGGTTTAGTTTACTCAAGGCTCAAACGTACTCTCTGCACTGGTTTGTGCAGGCTCATATTAAGGCCTTGTCCACACTACTACATTTTCACGAGTTCACATGTTAATGAAATCTGATGTAATATTATAATGCGTATTTGGCTTGCTGTCCGGGGGGAGGGCTCCGAGCTCGGAATTCGGCCCGACCCCAGAGTACTCCCCCCTATGAATGTATAGATCATAGGTATCTATGAGCAGACCCATCTGAATGTGAGGTGATGGGGTGGTGGCGGGATGCTGAGAAATTTGTCATGAGACAGGAGGTAAGGGAAGGCTTTATTTATACTGGCTTCTTCTTGTACTGATTGGATGATTACCTGAACATGCTCCTCCCGAACTTTGTTACATAAAACTTCATTTTGTTTGAAAACGCATCTTTTTCTTTCCGTTTTGGCCACACTGAGACAGCGTTTTTGTACTGCGAAAACAGAGCCTTTTGAAAACGCATTACCAAGTGAATATATTTGAATACTAAATTTTCGTGTTGTAGTGTGGACTGTGAAAATGGAGGTATTTGAAAACGATGATGCATTTTTAGTCATGTGACGCATTGGAACCGAGATATTTTGCTAAATAAAATGATCCTGCCAGAAGAAAAGCATGAGAACTTTATGATGTCTGTTCTATCTGTATCATCTACGTGAGCTTTTATTAGGTTTTATGCATGCACAGTAAGGTGAATGTACAGATGGTGGTCAACCAGAATGAGACTTTTACCGCCGCCGTTCCCGCGGCGGCAAAATTGGGATGTGTATTTGCTGCCTTTTACCGCTGAGTGGCGCTGTAATCACAGACTTTGAAAAGTGTCAGTTTATTCTCTTTATGACGTAATCTGCCGCGGCAGTAATTTGAGCTGAGGTCACAGATAAATTCAAGATAAATATTGTGGTTAAACGAATTCAAATTCATTAAATTTAAACAAAGTAGACACACGTTAACATTGTGTGCCCAGTTTTTCTATAATTTAGAAAGGCTATGTCAATAGGTTACTTGTCATTTTCTTCGTGTTATTTTAATGTGTTTGTAGATTTATTAACTGAAACATAACAGTGAAATAAATTAAAATAATTTACCGTGAAATTAAAACATTTTCAGGACTTGCAGCTCCTAACCGATGTAGTCGGTTTAAGCTTTGTTATATTCAGAACTAAATATAGCCTTACATGTTACAAACTTTTAAAACAGAGAAAATAGTAGACGTTGGCGATTCAGACGGAAGCTCTGTGGTCAAAGCATTAACAAGAGCCTCTCGGAGCTTCAAACGATCTGAGATCGAATCTCAGTGTAGCCGACAGTGTTGTTGATGCTTAAATATGTATCTGTTTATTAAAGTCAATCATCTTGTTTAATTATCAATTGTACATTACAATATAAATTTGCTACATTCCCGCTGCAAAGACGACACATCTGATGAAGGAAGACTGTCAGCCGATCGCACCAGAAAATGAAGATGATGAAGCTCGTCTTTAATCTGCTAAATTATTTTTTTGTGTGTGTGTGTGAATCATTCACGAGATTGAGATGACTGACAGTGATACCCGGCCATAGCAACGGAAGACATTTTTCAAAACAGATCGAACAAATCAGAAAAATACTTTCAATACAGTATTGCTTTCAATTAAAAAATAAACAATGAAAATGTAAAAGAAAAATAAAATTAATTAAGTTTGAAAACCCATCGCACATTTTAAAAGATATGAATAAAGTGTCGGGACAGTTTATTTATTTAAACAGGGTTGCATCGATAGAGTTTATTCCCTTTGTGATGCAAAATAAGAAACACAGAATCTTAGGCCTATTCTTGCAACATTTTAAATTTCTATTGTCAAAGAAATTGCAGCTAAATTAAAAAATTAAAACGGTACAAAACGGAAAAGGTGCAAAGCAACATAAATTAAGAACAGGCGTTTTTCTTTGCCTCTCTCACGATGGATATTTTTTTAGGAAGTTTGGTCTCCCTCACTGCGCGGCGGGTCTTTCTCGAAATTAAGCATTTCAGCGTAAAAAAAACACCATACAGCTGATAATACTGTATATGTCGATGTGTGTCATCCACACAAATCACGAAAGAAAAAACTGTAACAAATAGCTTTTGTTCCTTCAAAGATACAACATGCCTTGCTGAATTCACCTTACAATAAAACGAGGTGGGTCGCCAATAAAAGAGCTCTGTATCTGCTAAATTTAAATTGTTTGTGGAAAACCTATACAATCAATAAAACTACAATATATAATTTAATAAGATATAGGGCCTACTGTACATAGGCTATGGACTTTTGGAGATTTTGAGATTAATCCTTATAAGAATTTTGCCTTTGCCTGCTCATCAGGCTGGCTCCGACACTCTATGAAAGACGGAACATTAACACCTCTGTCCTGCACCCCCACGATAAAGCAAAGTATTGCCTTCTCCAAACCCCCCACAGGCTAGCTGAGTTTGCAAAACAAAACAAAGAGTTTGCCACTCGTCGTGCCAAACAAATTATAAACTTCAATATTTAATTCAAAACAATCTCAAAACGCTTTGTGACATTTTGAAAAGCCGTGGATGCATTACTGCCACTGGAACCATGAACGCAACAGAATACTGGTTCTGATTTTATTGTTTGTCGTTTAAACGTCATATATATGAATTATTATAGGCTACAGAAGTAAAGTCATTGTATAATATTTGTTCCTTAGTGTAAAATGGAAATGCATGGCGATTTTATTTTGTAAATAGGCAAAAAAAAATGTTTTAGAAGACAAATCTCTCTGCATCAACAATAGACTATAAAATGCATTAATAGGCTAATATAAAAACACCAGTAGTCGAAGTTAGTTCGGGATTCGAACCCGTGTCATCTAAATGATCGTAACGAAAGTTCAACCACTCGGCCACTATTCACTCGTTGCGATATGGCCTAACGTTCCAGTGTGTGTTCGCTCACACGAGCGAGAAGCGCTCTTCATTCAAATGAACGCGCCGCCGCATTTGTTGAACACTAATTCAACATGCCAGAATAAAACCTGGCTTTAGAACAATGCATAGTGCCACTCGTCGTGGTGTGCCAAAAAATTACAATAATTTAGTTTAATTTATTTCAGTGTCAATGTTTGAGTTAAAAAATCCTCTACAAATTAAATTAACCCAAAGTCGGCTATAAGAGTCCTTTAGGCTACGTAAAAAAGTAAAGGGCTTACAGTCTTAACATTTAGGCTACTTTGCTTAAATTCGATACATTTATTTTCAGTAGGGCCTAATACATTTGTAGGGATGTAATTTCAGTATGCTTTACCAACGCTATGTATTCAATTAAAGTTCCAAGAGGTCTGGTCTCTATATTTCCTTCCCAGCCATATGCAAGTGCACAGCAAAAATCACAACTTGTGCTTGCTGCGAACGCAAGTTATTTAAGGTGTCTCAACTGTACACAGTCTACAGTGTGAATTCGTTACAAGGTTTCATTTAATTACATTAACGTGCAGCAATTTGTACAAATAGAGTCTATAGGCCTACTATACTGTTGTAGACATTAAATAATCTCATTTAGTATCATATTTGTTAAAATATTATAATGTTGTTTTTTCAATCTATGTTGAATATGAAAAGTGAACAGCATGAGTAAGATAAGATGCATTATATCGAGAGATGGATATGGAGTGGGTCAGACATGATTTTGACCACTTCATTAAGTTTTGTTTAGTAGAAACCTTTTTTTAAAAGTGAATTTCGTTTTCTATAAATTGTATCTTAATTTTAATAATTTTTTCATCACCCAATTGTCTGGATTCAATAAGTAAGAGAAGCAAACAGACACTAATCATAGAGGCGCCCGTGAGGTCACTTGCATTGCACGTCAGCTGGAGCGCATCTCATCCTCCTAATTTAACGAAACTTAGCGTATGCCTCACACAGACATGATAAATACATCAAATACACAAAGCTTGAAATGTCTTCAAACGAAATAATTCAAAACGAAAAAGAAAAAGGCTACTCTCTGATTATGTCTTTGTGCATTTCTCTCTAGGTGCGTTCACTAATATGGCGATCGTCAACTTCATCTTTGCAGTCGACACTGTCAGAAAACACTAGTTCATTGATAAAAATCATATGAAGACAAGGCATATATTAAGTTATTTTAGCTGTTATGAGAAAAATAAATCTAACAAAACCTAAAATCTAAATCTAATAAATAAAAAAAAAAAATATTAACGCCAATTCAACATGCCAGAATAAAACCTGATTTTTGAACAATGCGTAACGCCACTCGGCCTGGTGTGCCAAAACACTACATTTTAAACTTCAATGTTTAATTCAAAACAATCTCAAAACGCGTTGTGAATTTTTTTAAAGCCTAGCCTATATACATTAAGGGCATTGAAACCAGGATCTTAACTAAAACGTGTTCCGCGTAATCTCTCAAAAATTATGCCACACTACTCCATGTAATTTTTTTTTTTTTAAGGACTGCTTTTGAAATCACTATAAATTACTGTGCAATTGTATCGCTCACGAGAGCTCTTCGTTTATCTAATTCCTCAATAGAATAGTAAAAATATTCAGCGTCATTGCTCCTAACATCGTCTCTATTTTTAACTTTTGATTCTATTTTTTCAGCTGTAAAATTGATTCTATCTTTGGTTCTATTCTGTTGTAGCCTAATAGGCCTATTTATATTTATGAAAAATATGCCTATTATTTAACCCACTTACATTTTAAAATACGGCAATTGCTGCTGTTTTGCACAATGTCCCTTTGCGCCACCTGGCGGTCATTTCGGGAACGACTTTGAAATGCGGCTGGTTTATTTTCGCCGCGGTAATTTCGCCGCGGCGGCTGGCGCGGCGGTAATAGGCATTCTGGTTGACCACCATCTGTAGCGTTTTCCAACTTTTCTGTGTGGATGAGAAACTTTACGTTTTCAAATGTATCCGGATTAATGTAGACCGACGTAACCTAAGCGCGCTGCCATTAGCATCTGCTCTAGAGTTTTGTTTTGTGTGAATCATGACATTAGGGATGAACATAAACAATGTTTAATCAACGTAATTGATTACATTGACGTGTCGTTCCAGCCCTAGTTTCTAAAGTGACATCGCCAACTACTGGCATGCATAGGTTTTAGTTTACGTACTGTAGATCCGTGTGAACGAAAATCATTCCGTGTGACTCAATGTCTGAAAGAAAGTCTTGTGTATACACAGGAAAACTTGACACATCTTGACACAGTCTGCTGTAATCAACCTTTCCCTTGCAAATATGGGGGGTTAAGAGACCTTGAAATATAGTTTGCCTCTGTTTTCCTATGGCAAAGTATGCATGCTCTGTCACTATCCAGTCTTCTTAAATTTTTATAAGTGAATCTGAAAAGTACTGACTTTAATGTGGCATATGCTGAGATATAATGAGGGGGAGGTTTTAAGCAGCAGAGCCCTTGGCACGATATACTATGAACTGAGAATGTACTCTGCCTTCACACTGGTTCACACAGCAAGGTCTCTCTGCTTTTGCACGCACAGAGCTGCTTGTTTGTCTCCTTGAAGTTCAAAGGTTTGCATCTGTGTCTCCAGCCGTACGCCTACCTACCGAGGGCCACCGGAGGCTGCAGGGAAAATACTTCCTCCTCCACACAATTAAAAAGACGTAATTAGAGTAAAGGGAGGTGATGGCGAAGGATACAAATATGCATGATGACAGTATAATTAGTTGAGATGACCAAGTGTAGACCAACTGTCTGCTGTTTTGCTCATAAACAGATCCTTATGTAACAGTATACATATATAATAGTAACTATATAACAGTCTTGATCACTAGGGCAGTCAGAAGGGTCTGTGCATCATATGCAGCATAAAGCATAAAGAAACAATAAATCATATTTCTTAAACAGTATCATTGTATCTCATCTGCCTTTAGCGTCAATGATTCTGGAGATTCTGCAACAAAGTATAAGCACGTTTAAAGTGTTCTGCGGACAACACAGAACAGAAATAATATACAGTTATGTTATAACAATTTAAGACAGATACCAAGAACAAAATTTGTAAAAGTGTTATTATTATTTTTTCATTGAAAGGGAAAAAAACACATAATGTAAAAATATGTATTTGTATTACATTGTTCAGTTTTGTTTCCTTTCATCATTGCATATATATTGCATATATATACAGTGCTATGCATAAGTTTAGACACCCATGCTAAAGTTGACTAAAAAGAGGAATAACAAATCATCTTTTGGAAATTGAACTTAATGCCTTAATTAAAAAAATTAGGAAAAATCCAACCTTTAAGGACACCAATTTTCTTTGTGAATGAATAATGTATCGTAAATAAATAAATGTTCTTCCTTAAAATACAGGGTGCATAAGTTTGGACACCCCTATGTTAAATTCCCATAGAGGCAGGCAGATTTATATTTTTAAAGGCCAGTTACTTCATGGATCCAGGATACTATGCATCCTGATAAAGTTCCCTTGGCCTTTGGAAATAAAATAGCCCCACATCATCACATAGCCTTCACCATACCTAGAGATTGGCATGGTTTTATTTCAGTTAGCCTAATAGCTAATTTGAGTTGCATTGAGAGATGATCTTATGGAAAGTACTCCATGCCAATCTCTAGGTATGGTGAAGGCTATGTGATGATGTGGGGCTATTTTAATTCCAGAGGCCAAGGGAACTTTATCAGGATGCATAGTATCCTGGATCCATGAAGTAACTGGCCTTTAAAAATAAAAATCTGCCTGCCTCTATGGGAATTTAACATAGGGGTGTCCAGACTTATGCAGACTTAAGAAGGACTTAACTTTGCTCGAAGTATCACCAGGGGCTCTACACATGAACTCGAGCATTGAGAACATTGTCTGTGTACACAGAGTTTACTAAAAAGAAAGATTTTGAACAACTCACTGTAGGCATTTTGACAGTCAAAAATAGTCGATCTCCGAATGCAACGTAACAGGGAGAAGAGTAAAGCTCCTAGTTCCATATAGATTCACGGACAATTTGTTGTTTTGTCATTAGTGAAAATCAATATTGACCTTGTATTTGTAAAAGGATGCTCATATAAGAAGCAATACCAAAATTCAGAGTCAGTTTATTCCCATTCGGAGGTCGACTATTTTTGACTGACAAAATGCCGGCGGACGGAAACAATAACAGCTACAGCGAGTTGTTCAAAATCTTTCTTTTTAGTAAACTCTGCGTACACAAGCAATGTTCTCAATGCTCGAGTTCATGTGTAGAGCCCCTGGTGATACTTCGAGCAAAGTTTCATGTTTTGTCAAGCTTTCTTAGTGTTTTAAAAATAGCCATTTTTGATGCTATCATAGTAGTGCCCCAAGCACTCTCATTCAAAAGGCAATTTGACCGAAAACGAAAATACGGTCACATTTAAAAGTGCCGTTTCTATTCAAATTATGCTTTTAAACGAAAGTTTGCCTCGGGTAGATTAACAAAAAGACCCTAGGTTGCATTTTGGTGAGAGTTACCCTTTATCTAATGTTAACAAATGAGACATTATTGTAAAATCAGCATATTAGAATGATTTCATTATAAATTGTTATATTGTCATACTTTTTTTCAGGTTAAAAAAAAAAAACCTCCTTTTTTCTCTTCTCTTAATTGAAACTTTTGGTCAGTGTGAATCAACAGTGAATGTTGACCTGTGAAGATAAATTGGATCACAACTACAAACAGCTGTACAACAGTAAGAAGTGTCGTTTGGACTGAGTAAAAAGGTTAGAAAGAAGTGAGCTTTTGTGTGCATCTGAATGTCCTTAGATGGCCTGAAAACACAGTAGAAAGGAATCGGAAGTGCTCTAGGGGTCACTATGAACACTCACACAATAGTCTTTCTTGCTGTTTATTTGGCCTGGTGATGTAGCAGTGTTGTAGTAAAAATCCCCTGGGACAGAAACATCACGCTCACTCTCCACATGAGGTGAACGAATCAATCCACCATGCACCAATCCTCCTAGTTTGCTACATCTCTTATATAACTCACTCGCGTTTCCCCATATCTTATTACAGCATCTTCCTTCATTTGTTTGTTTAATTAAGATAATGAATTTGTTGTGAAACACAGTCAAGGACGGAAGCCAAACCGATAACGGCATTTCACAGGTGACGGCACATTTATAATAGTGAAACGCTGTTCATGAGGTGTTGACAAAGAGGAAATTATTTCCAACCTCCACTGGCCTTTGATTGAGTAAGACTGAATTTGTAATCAACGACCTGATATTTTCCCAGCTTGTTTGTTTGTCTATTTAGAGCAACATAGATCATTCCAAACCAGAATCGCATACTAAGTACAATAACTAATTATAATTTGTTTTAATTATTATTATTATTATTATTTTTGTATAGTGATATAGTGCAGTTTTAAAAACAAATCTTCTACTGAAAACAGTCAATCAGTGGTTCTTGAATGGTTGCACTGTTATACACAAAATAAATTGTGTTCCCAGCATGAAAAAAGTATGCGGTTTTTCTTAAATGTATCATAGCAAAATAAATACACTTATCAACTTTTAAAAAAGGTGAAGATGCTTCCCATATATTTTTCTAACAGTGTTGGGGAAATTACTTACAACTTGGCGTTGCTCCCTAAAAAAAAATTGTTAGGCTACTCTTTATGCAAAGGAATGTGTTACGTATACTTGTGTTACTTTTTCTCACCTGGACTGGGCTTGCTTGCTTGTTTTTAAATAATAATAAAAAAGTTATATTTGTGGCAAATGTAAAGGCCCTTTCACACAAGTCTCAGGCTGAAGGAAATGGAAATTCACACCTGTATAGTAGAGGGCGCTACTCAAACAAACCTTTCAGCTGTGCCCCCATTCTGGATAGCAGAAGAATAGATCGCAGGTGGAGAAAGTTCAACACTCTTTAGCAATTAAAAAATAACAAGAGGGTGAGTTTTGAAGTCATTTTTGCTTATTTATATAGTTAAATTGGATCACTGAAGATCAGCAGCAAAGGCATTGTTTAATAAAGTGAGATTAAATACATAAAGTATATAATTCTTTTTTTTTGCATTGTTTTGATTCCTTTTGAGGAATACTGAATATTTTTTGTGCAAGTGAGATGAGTAAATGCATACTCACATTTATTCTAGAACTACAATAACCATCATGTTTACACAGTGGACAACATATCTGCCTTTACTCCCGATTTCTCTCAACATGGGCACAGGAGAGGTGTCAGTCAGGTGTCAGATTACTTGAAAAAAGTAATCTGATTACATAACTTGCATTACTTGTAATGCGTTACACCCAAAGCAGTTGTCTAAAATAAAATATGGGTCATGCTGTAGACTGTCACACAGAACCATCAGTATTTGACAGCATACAAGTCAAAAATCTTGCTTTCACCCTTTCGGCACTCTTGGACAACACTCTGCATCTTTGATTCTAGCTGTCCAGGCATTGCTTCTGAGAAAAAAAAAGAAAAGTCATAGAAGGGCTTCTATTTATTATTTAGTGTATGCTATTAGAAAACTTGCCCTAGTCCTCTCTGTAAATAATTGATGAACAGTTGTATAAGTTACAGTTAGCAGATTACCACCACTGGCATGGCACAGAGAAAGCCATAATGCTTTTATGGAGCTTAATTTCCACTGGATTACACATAAATAGCTTCTTTTTTCACGTAATTGAATTGAAGGATTTAACGGTAGCTCAAACTCCTCATTTCACACAAGTCTCTATGCAGATCAGTTAATTGTGGAACAAAGGACAAATAGGGCAAAGCTTCCTACCAGATTCATGCTCAATTAAATACAGCATTTTTTTTTTCATAACTTAAATAAAAAACTAAATTCGCCCATGTCAATCTTGTTTAATTTTTAACGGTACTGTATTAAAAGTAGATTTCCTCCAGACTTACCTGCCCGAGGCATATGAAATTTTAAATGCACTAATGCATTATGCTTCCAATATCTCCGCTCTCATTAATATCCATGATGCTCTATTGCCCATGAACAAAGATGTTTACACTGCTTGGGAAAAGCAAGTCATAACTGAGCTGCAATTTTCACATGAAGAAAATTAATGCATGGTGGTAAATATCACATTTAAAGCCACGGGGTATGCCGAGGGCATCAAAATATACATCATATTACTCGAATTTGTTGTGTTTTGCCATAAAAGCAGATGTGTTAACTGATTTACCATGCACCAACTGAACTCACAGTTGTCAATCAGAGCAAGATAAATGAGCATTTCTTTTGCACTATCAACGACTGTTGCGTATTTCACAAAATGCACCACTAGACACTTGAATTCTGACCAAGTAACACTTTAATTTTCTTCAAGACCTATATGTAGTTGAGGGGGAAACTATTTTCAATCAGAGAATGGGGCAAATGAGGATTTGGCGGTCTAAAGAAACAAGGCTGTGACTCACTAATTTAAATGTCACGAGTCTATTAGCCCCGATGCTTCTGCCCTCTGGACTCGATGGGACATCGATGTATCATGTGCAGGGTGTAATATCACTACCTAAAATAGCCTGAGTGAGAAACGCACAGCTTTCAACTTTTCAAATTCAGCATGATTGTTACATTTTAGGAAGTAAATGCAACAAGAATGCAATTCTATTACATTTCTATATTAATTGTATTTATTTACTTACTTTCAGGTCTACTTAAAATGTAAGTGGTTTCGGTTGTGTCAAAAACAGGCAGAATTTATATTTTATATTTATAAGATAACCTTTTCCGACCTCAAAGTTACTTCTTCACGGTACAATGAACTTTTTTTTTTACCTTAAAAGATGTGATGTCCGTGTGATATGACCTGTTTAGATGGAGTTCAGTCATCTTATAACTTCCTGACATCTCATACAGGAAGTGCTAGTCTAGACACTTTTCTTGGCACAGATAGCTTGGCAGCGCTGCCCCCCCACACACGCATAATATCCTCCCATGTTGCCTTTGTAAAGTTATATGCTCATCGGGGACACAATATCCTCACATAGAGACCAAAATAGCCCACTGGCATAACACTTAAGCGCTTGCTCATGGGAAAAAGAGTCATGTTTTGCTAATTTGGGGTCTTAATATGAGGTCTTGTTGATGATGCTGTAAGGAATAGATGACTACAGGGAAATGGTGTAAATGAAACATTTCCAGCTCACTTGCTAAGCAGAACTATAGCTCATTTGCCTTTTTCTGTGTGTGTGTGTGTGTGTGCGTGTGTAATGACACAAGGACTTAACCTTCAAACGTTTTTGTAAAAATATACTGTACATGATTGTACAGTACACATGCCACACTATCCTGACAACATACTGGAAGTAAGAGATACTATTAATGCATTTTACATACAGAACAACATGGTTAAAATGCAAAGTAAAAAGTATTTACAAAAAAAAAAAAAAAAAAAAAAAATCAAAAGGCCTTATCTTCATTTGCCAGACTGTTCTCATTCCTTTGAGAGTTTCCTCTAATGGAGTATTGCTTGAAAGCAGTCCAAAATGATTTTGCTTCAACTAAGTATAAATGTCTATATTGAAGGTAGATTATGGAACTCTAAGAAGAACTGCAGAGGTGTGCTATTCGAAGATGGTCCTGTAAGTGAATTCAAATAGATTGTTAAAATAGTTCCATTTATCATACCACCGAATATTATTTAGGTTAAAAAAAACAGCAATGCGCAAGGGCAGCACTTTTTGCGGCAATAAATCTCACCGATAATGCACTTGGTTCAAACCCAAAAGCTGTTCTCATCATTTCAAAATACAGCCCTTGTTTGTGAGCTCTGTTTCTAATCCAGAATGACTCTTTAAGCCCACACAGAAACTTTCACAGAATTGGAACATCTGTCATTTACGAAGTTACACATACTGTCTGTAGACACATGCTGTTTTGTTAGATAAATGTTAAAATAATAATGTGATCTGGCTCATACTCTCAAACTCATGTCTTTAGACCGTCCACAGGCTGTCTGGCTATTATCATATCATATTGCACACAAAACTGGCAAGTTTTTTTTTTTTTTTTCAAGGAAACAATGTTATGTTTATCAGGGTCAGACATTTTAAGGAAGAACTGTTCACTGGATTTACCAAAGTTTGCCAGGTTGGTGGCAAATCACATGGCTGCCCCTATAGTTTATCATAATGAACACTGTTTGCTATTCTGCATTTCTTTTCAAAGCAAAATCATTTATCTTCCCCTTTGTTATTCCTCATTCTGCTGGAGGTTGTCATGGAAATCGAAGCAGACAAAGCTGCCAGACTGGGCTCCAATGAGGGATTGTGGGAGTTTGAGGTTGAGCTCAAAGGAAATAAGCATCAGCAACATATCTGTGACAGATGAGTCTAAGATTTATTCCAGGAATCCCTCCGATGGCAGTTATAATGGGCACAAGAGATGGTGTGATCATTCCAGCATAAATATATAATATAATATAATATAATATAATATAATATAATATAATATAATATAATATAATATAATATAATATAATATAATATAATATAGAGACAATAAAATATAGACGATTTGCATCGGAACCACATTTTGAAGCAAAATTAAGAATTGATTGAGTGTGAGTTTGAATTGAACAGGCTTGGAGAAGTAAAACAGAGTAATTTTACTAGCCCAACTAAATAATCATTCATTTTGATTAATTGTGACTATCCTGATATACACTCACCTAAAGGATTATTAGGAACACCATACTAATACTGTGTTTGACCCCCTTTCGCCTTCAGAACTGCCTTAATCCTACGTGGCATTGATTCAACAAGGTGCTGAAAGCATTCTTTAGAAATGTTGGCCCATATTGATAGGATAGCATCTTGCAGTTGATGGAGATTTGTGGGATGCACATCCAGGGCACGAAGCTCCCGTTCCACCACATCCCAAAGATGCTCTATTGGGTTGAGATCTGGTGACTGTGGGGGCCATTTTAGTACAGTGAACTCATTGTCATGTTCAAGAAACCAATGTGAAATGATTCGAGCTTTGTGACATGGTGCATTATCCTGCTGGAAGTAGCCATCAGAGGATGGGTACATGGTGGTCATAAAGGGATGGACATGGTCAGAAACAATGCTCAGGTAGGCCGTGGCATTTAAACGATGCCCAATTGGCACTAAGGGGCCTAAAGTGTGCCAAGAAAACATCCCCCACACCATTACACCACCACCACCAGCCTGCACAGTGGTAACAAGGCATGATGGATCCATGTTCTCATTCTGTTTACACCAAATTCTGACTCTACCATCTGAATGTCTCAACAGAAATCGAGACTCATCAGACCAGGCAACATTTTTCCAGTCTTCAACTGTCCAATTTTGGTGAGCTCGTGCAAATTGTAGCCTCTTTTTCCTATTTGTAGTGGAGATGAGTGGTACCCGGTTGGGTCTTCTGCTGTTGTAGCCCATCCGCCTCAAGGTTGTGCGTGTTGTGGCTTCACAAATGCTTTGCTGCATACCTCGGTTGTAACGAGTGGTTATTTCAGTCAAAGTTACTCTTCTATCAGCTTGAATCAGTCGGCCCATTCTCCTCTGACCTCTAGCATCAACAAGGCATTTTCGCCCACAGGACTGCCGAATACTGGATGTTTTTCCCTTTTCACACCATTCTTTGTAAACCCTAGAAATGGTTGTGCGTGAAAATCCCAGTAACTGAGCAGATTGTGAAATACTCAGACCGGCCCGTCTGGCACCAACAACCATGCCACGCTCAAAATTGCTTAAATCACCTTTCTTTCCCATTCTGACATTCAGTTTGGAGTTCAGGAGATTGTCTTGACCAGGACCACACCTCTAAATGCATTGAAGCAACTGCCATTTGATTGGTTGATTAGATAATTGCATTAATGAGAAATTGAACAGGTGTTCCTAATAATCCTTTAGGTGAGTGTATATAAAAACAAGTTTTCTTATTAGACTTATTTTATTTATTTATTTACTTACTTACTTACTAAACTAAGTTCAGTACTGTCAAATTAACCGAACCATCAAAACCATTCCCCGCCATTGACCGATTTTTCTGGCTTTCCATGTTTTCACTGTTATTACTTATGCGGTAGGGGGCGCTGTCACACATCTTCTGAAAGAGTACTGAATCTCCGGATCAAAACACAGGAAAAAAAGAAGCAGAAACAAGCGATACATTGTAGCATTGTATGCACATTGTAGTCTTTGACAAGAACACAATTAAAGATTTTTAAAGATTATTAAAGAAATGAAAAAAAATAATTATTACATACTGCACTTCAAAATATACCAACTTAATAAAAATGAAATTATACATACACTTATATATATATATATATATATATATATATATATATATATATATATATATATATATATATATATATATATATATATATATATATATATATATATATATATATATATATATATATATATATAATCAATATTTATTCAGTATAAATACAGAGCAGATATCTGTAAGACAGCATGATGTGACATCTGCCTTGACTTAGTTTGTGACATACAGGAAAACGTACTACAGATCTCTGACACTGACCATTGATTTTGTGTATTTGTAGACAGTCAAATCCCAAAATGAAATATAAGCAGCTTTCCTCATTAGACAGCATGTACGATTTTCTTGAGTGAGGAGTAACATTATTTTCTGCATACAGTATAAAAATGTCACATTTTCCAGAGCACCACTGGCTACAACAAATCACAAACAAGATCCACTAAAGTGCATCATCTCCCTTAGATGTCTCAAATGGCTCAGTAAATGTATGGTAAAACTCATAATAACAATAATAAACATTTTGAATCAAAGTGGTCTGGAGCGCTGGTGGATAATAGCAGCTAGCTGACAGCAGGGATTATACAAAGATGTCTGCGATGAGCTTTTTATAGCCTTGCCTGTATTAGTTGAATTTTTAGCTATGATACAGAAATGCAATGAAGAACAAAGTCAAAACTTAATAATAAAAGATGATGAAGGAATGTAAAGGAACAATAGTTTAGTGAAATTTGATAACAGCGTTCTGAACTTTAGAACAAACATTAAATCACATTCATAAAATACAAATAAAAATCTGAGTTTTAATTAGGTTGAAAAGTGCATCCAAAGAAGGCTTTATTGTGGTTAAGATGATGTGAAAACCTGCACTGTGTTCATGAGGCATATTAATTGGACTATCATTTCAAGTCATTAAGCACAGTTCAGCTATTGCATTAATTTTGATATCAATACAAAACCCAGCTTTAACGATCATGCGGTGTGATTCGAGAGTGCTCTTATTTCGCTTTATAAGAATGCAGATTTGTCCGGGTGATGGGAAATTCCCTCACCAATCCATCTCGTTGGTCCATGCACATTAATTAGGCACACTTGAGCTAAACGCTGACTCCATTCTTTTGCATCTCAACACCTTGTTTTTAGACCATACATATAGCTAGTTAACTAACTTATCCAAATAAATAATAAAACTTGTATTTCATGATTCATTTATTGAATGGCATTGGCCTTGGAGAAGTTAACAATGTAATACACTCCCTTATATGTCACTACTCTCATCATACTAAAACAGGGAAGTCTTTCTTTCAATATAAAGCAGTGAAACATAATAATTGTGCTGTTTAAGCTAGCCCCATCAGGGTATTAATTATTTCTAACACTGCTTTGCTAACTCAGAACTTAAGTTATGAACTTATTCATTTGGAAGTCATGGGGGTTTTACAGACTTTTGTTATTTAAACTGCAGGCATAAACCTTTCCACAGGGGCTTTGTCATAGTGCAAGGAGTCAGTTTTTAACCTTCCTTTAAGTCTTCTATAGACATGGAATTAAAAAGTTGCTGAAGAAGCCTTTGCGTGTTGCTTTTATCCAGTTAAAGGTCCTTTCAGGATAATTTGACATACTGTACTGTAAAATCATGTGACCATGTACAAGGAAACGACAGAGGATGTTGTTTGCATGTCTGCTCTTAACTATAAGAGGCCTTGTCATTGTAAATCTACTGTCACAGAGTAATATGATTAAAATTGTATTAACCCCTAGCTGCTTCTTTTTGATCTGCTGTGACTTAATGTAATAGAACACAGTATGATATTTCCTCCATCATGTTTGATGTGTTTCCTATTGCATTGAGTCCAATTTTATCATGTTAACTTGATGAAAAAGTTATTTTATCTATCTATCAACCATACTGTTATACAGAATACAGATGCAATTTTAATAGTGATGCTGCTTAAAAGATAAAATCTATGATGGACATTTAAAACATAGTTTGTTTGTTTTCTCTTCTACACTGTAATTAATGTTATGCTCTGTGAATCACTAATTACTGTGATTTTCTCTGGCAGTGAGGCAGACAGCAGAGTAAATGCACTGACAGCTATCAGCATGCATTTTGGGAGGAAGGGTGATTTCTGTTACAAATCCATATCTTTTTGTCAGTGAGTTTTTCAATCTATGATTAGTTTGTAGCGAATGCAGCTTGTTTAAGTGTTGCTTTGATGGAGTTGTACTTACATCTAAAGCAGCTGGTTAATTAACCGTGGATTAGCAATGCCACACATTCAAAGAACTGGCAGGAACTATTGATAATACTTGCATGGTGAAATAAATCAGCTTTAAATCTCGAGAAATTATGAGGGTATTTTTTTTTTTATAACCATTTACCTATTTGAGCTCAATTTCTTTTTTCTTTAAATTGGGTAAGTGATTAATACTTTTATTTACCAAGGATGCATTACATTTATCAAAAGTGGCAGTCCAGGATTTTTTTTTTCACAACCCCCCCCCCACCCCCCACCCCCCACCCCCCCCCAAAAAAATGAAAATAAGTGTGTTGAACATTCTATTTTAACTATCTGAAAATGTATCTTGAGCACCAAATTAGTATATTTCCATGATTTCTGAAGGATCATGTGACACTGAAGACAGGAGTAATAATGCTGAAGATTCAGCTTTGCCATCACAGGAGAAAATTACATCTTAAAATATATTGAAATAGAAAACAGTTTTTTCAAGTGTAATGTTATTTCATGATATTCCTGTTTTTATTGTTTTGTTTTGTTTTTATTATCAAATAAATGTAGACTTGGTGAGCATAAGAGACTTCTTAAATATATAAAAATATTGTATCTTGTATAAGTATAGATCCATAACAATTATGAAGATTATATAGGCCAACAGTTAATTTTTTTAAGTTTATATCATTTTAAACTTACTTTGACAAATGCAATGGTAAAAACGGTGCACAGAGCTAAATACAACAACAAAAAAAAAAAAAAAAAAGTGGTTCATATTATAATATTTATTCTCCATTTGCATTTTCTAATTACTTCCCGTGTAGGTGTTCCTTACCTGACAAATTACCTGACAAATAGTCTCTTTAATCAGAACATAGAACAAGACCTACTTGTTTGAGTGTGTCTTTATCAAAGTTAGCGATGTGAACGGGAACTGGATCAAGCCTCTAATGAGGAACCGTGTTTGTTTGCGGCGTCGAGTGCCAATTGTTCATCATCCATCCCCACCATGTCTTCACCTGCAGTTTCTCCTGCCATTACAGGCCATTAATCTTCAGCAGGAGGTGCAGTGATCTTGAGCTAAATATAGCTGTGTGTCTGTGGGTTTGTGCAGAGTTGCTGAATGAGTGATCATTGGTTCGAGGATTATTCCTTTGAAAGCTATGCTTCTTTTCCTCTTGTTCGGCCCATGGATCAGGCATCTGTGCAGGGGACTCCTTATTTCCATCTATCTAATTATTTTGTATTTATTTAAAAATGTTTCTATGTTTATATGTGATGCAGTTTGAGCTGAATCTATGAAAGGTAATTTTTTAATAATGGGTATTTACGATGAAAAAAATACTTGTAAGCTTTCTTATTTTAAATATATATATTATTGTTTCTATGAATATCTATGTATATATGTATGCATGTTTTTATTTAGTTAGTTAGCTAGCTTTAGTTATTTATTTAGCAAAAATGTTTTTGTTTACCTGTCTTGCACATTGAGCTGAATAATATCTACACTGCACAAAATGATCGTGATTTTAACGGTAAAAGACCGTAAAAAAATGCTACAGTGTTAAAACTGTTAATTGGTTAACAGAATGTTTCTGTACTATATATTGGGAATAACAGCGATGGATCTAAACGTACCTTTAATGTAATTTTACAGTAAAATACCGTTATTGGAATTGAAAAAGAACAACTCATTGTATAAATCCCACAGTTCCCTGAGTGACACTTCACATTTTATGTATTTTGTTGAAATTACTGTTTCTTCATTTTTTCTTCGTTTTTTTAATCAGTTATGTACATTAGGGTTTTATGTTACATGTAATGTTGTTAAATTAATGGTTATTGCATTTTTAACATTTCATGTGTGTTATCATGATGGTGTTTAATGTTTGTGTGACTGACACTGTGCAGTTTCTATATATTACCAATAACTTTCTTGGGGAAAAGCTGCTTGTGATGAGCTTTGATTCATGTGTCTCTCATCAACACTGTGATTGGTGGTTGTCAGTGTATTACAATGGTACAAAACAGATATTAGTACTTCAATAGGTTGGTAAATTTATATATCAGATAATGAAATATGTTTTTTTTTTTTTTTTACTGTAAATTTAAGTTAAGTCTGTAAAACCTAAAATGTTGCTACCGTATTTTTTACAGTAGATTTCTGGCAACCACAGCTGCCAGTTTGTTACCGCAAATGTTACAGATTTTTTATTTATTTATTTATTTTATATTATTTTTTACAGTGTATGAAATGTACAAATAAAATATTCTTAATTTTATTTATTTATTATTATGTCCTTAACTTTTTCATCCATCCATCCATCCATCCATCCATCCATCCATCCATCCATCTGCATACAGACATACAATATAAAGCTAATGGAAGGGCTTTCGGATGTCAGAGGGTTTTAACCTGCCTGCTTCAGTCACCGGGGAGCTGATTCTTATATTAATACAAAGCCGATTAAGTCTCCAGCACTGGCCCTTCACGTAAAAGACCTGCCTGGATTCAATGGCACCCTGATGTGATAGTATTACAGATATATGCTTGCTGACCAGACCATTGCTGTCTCTTTCTGTCTCATTCTCTTTCTTCTGTCAAGGTCAGGCCTGTAGCTTGACACCTCTGCAGATCTTCCCGTCATCCACATGCAGCAGTGGGCCATATTACAGCAGCTAACATTATATGCTGCAGAAAAATCTATTTTTATGACAAAATCAAGGCACTAGAATATAGTTATCATAGGGACAGATCTGCATACATTACTGAACAAATTGGCAAATATGTGCATATAACAGATGACAATCTCATTCAAAGCATTTAGTTTTGGCATGTGGAAAATGTAAATGCCAAATGTGACACTGTGTGATCCAGCGAAAATAGCTCTGGTGTTATGGAGTGAATCATTTAGTGAAAGCCAACATCTCCAAGAGAGGTGAACTGGATACACACACACACACACACACACACACACACACACACACACACACACACACACACACACACACATACACACATACGCACACATACGCACACATACGCACACATACATGTATGAAGAGTTCAGATGCAAAAGCCTCTAAGTGCCATCTGAAATTTTCTTCTAGAATGATCATTTTTATCAAGCTCGGTTAAGTTCAGTAATTTCACTTAAATGGCAATTATTAGGTAATTTTCATTGCCATTTAAGTTAAATTACTGAACTTAAATATACACTAAACTAAACACTAAGATTTTAATTTTAACCACACATTATTGGTCAGGAAATTAGCAAAATTTAAGAAAATGCACTACTTGAAAAGCCATTGCTGTCTCAGAAAAACATCAAAGACAGAATGAAGGTTTTGGCAGAATATGGGAAGTTGTGTGTGAAGTGATGAATCAATGAAACATGAGTTGCATGGTGATGTTACAGAGCGGTGCCTTCGAAAATCTAGTGAGAAATATAATAATAAATGCATTTCTACTACCGTAAAGCATGGAGGAAGAGTGTATTTTTGTGGGGAGCCTTTTTAGATGCTGCTATCGGTGAGCTACTTCACTGTGAAAAGTAATTTCATGCTTTGGACTACCGGAGAATATTGCAGAATGGCTTGCTTCCCACAAATGTAAAGTTGTTATCTAAAGAGGAATGATCAGATGTTATTTTTCAACAAGCCAATGCTCCTGCCCAAACTGCAGAGACATCAGTCCATCAGGCTCATGTTTTGGCCCGGTCAGAGTCCAGATTTCAACCCTAATGAATATTTGGCCTCATATTAAACTCAAACTAACTGGGAGACATTTTTCATCTGCTCATGAACTGTTTGAAGCCATCAACATGGAGTAGAACACTGACTCTTCTTCCTGTAAAAAGCTGTCTGCACGTTGGTGAAGGCTATTCTGTGCTACATTAGTTTATCTACAGCAATTCTTGCTAATTTCCAGACCAGTGATTTAAGTGTTAAAAGGTTAGTTCACCCAATAGTCAATAATTACTCACCCTCATGTCGTTCCAAACCCGTAAGACCTTCATTCGTCTTCGGAACACAAATTAGGATATTTTTTGGTGAAATCTGAGAGCTTTCTGACCCCTCCATATATAGACTGCAAAGTTATTACCACTTTCAAGATCCAGAAAGGTAGTAAAGACATTGTTAAGATAGTGTGTTATGAAGCGACGAGAATACTTTTTGCAGGACAAGGCCGATACCGATACTTTCATTTTTGGTACTTGCCGATGCAGATACCGGTATTTTCACTGCATTTGTCATTTTTAACTATATTAGATAGAGAAATCTAAAGAATATGAATCATATTCATTGATTTAATTTGTTTAGCAAATATATATTTCCTTCAGTTATTTCAACGCATTCTCATCCTAGGGCGTCATATACTGATGCTTTTGACATTTCGTCTACATCGAACGCACATGGCACCCTTTAGCGTCAATATGACACGCACAGAGCTTTGTTCGGTTATGGGTAGGTTTAGGTCTGGGGTAGGGTTAGGGTTAGACCGCTATAGAAGGCGCCTTCTGGCCCATATCTATCTGCGTCTCATATTGACACTAAAGGGTGCCATGTGCGTTCGATGTAGACGAAATGTCAAAAGCGTCAGTATATGACGCCTTGGGATGAGAACGGGCTGGTTATTTTCATACTTAATTATGCCTGTTAATATGTATTGTACAAGCCTCTGTTGCTTTGACTGTTCATTCTATTGCGCTATCATATTTTATCTTTTATTTAATAGCACAGCGCATATTTAAAGTCAGGGCTCAATGCTAAGGATTTTTTCTACTGGTCCAGTTGGGTCAGTGGTTTATGTTAGGTTAGGTACCAGTGAAATATCACAATTCTAAATTACAATTTTGATACTACAGCAAAAACTACTAATGTTAATGTTAATTTAAAACATTAAAGACAAGTAAACAGTCAGTAATAAAATAAGAAGAAATAATCCAATTACAAATAGCACAAATAAAAATAATAAAACAAAGATACAAATGAAATAAGCAGTGCTATTCAGGTTTTCAAGTAGTTCTAACAGTAGTTTTGAGGTACAGAATTTAAAATGTGAAATAATACTCCATAGTCTTCACTGTATAATATAGTTATTCATTCTTGTAGGATCCCGAGGAACTCAGGGCTATATAATGTCCCGTCCCTGTTGACTACAATAGCTAGCAATATTTTAAAGTATTTTGAAAATGGCTGCCCTTGTATTCTCGACATTGTACACACTGTTTATCAATGACTTTTTTTTTGTGTGTGAGACAGGACACAGGCTACTCATAAAGTTCAATATTTAAGGGTGATTAGAGGTATAAACCACATAAGAAAGCATCTCTTTCCAAAATACACTCACTTGCTAGTAGGACCTTCTTTCACAGTTCATTAACCTACTTTCATATGCACATCCATTCAGAAAAGCAATCTCAGGCCAAGATGAGAGAAAGAAAGGCGATTTCTTTGAAGGCCTGCACTCAGTCTGAAGGCTGGTGATTATGTACAGAGTCGACACTCTCATCTCTGTGCTTCTGTGCAGCCGAATAACATTGTGGAATCAGATGTTTTTATTTGAAACAAGTCTGTGCCCTTCGGAAGATAAGAATCACCTTTTCTTTCTTAGACTTTTAGTTCACTACTCATGTGAATAGAAGATTAAGCTTGGATGTAAGAGCACAACATTTTGCCAACATTTGTTGTAAAGTTAACATTCAAAGACGTCTCAAATCTGATTCACTGGAATCAGGTAAGGGCCCACCAAACACGGAACGTTCTCAAAATGTTCTGACAAGGTTCTCTCAAAGTTATGAACAAACTTTATTCCAGTAAGATTAATGGACTAGTAGCACAACTACCTCCATGTTCTTCTTACTACTACTCGGGAGTTTTCAGTAACAGCGTTCAGTGCACCCAGGCCCGGGGTGGGTAATCGGGAGAATCGGGAGAATTCCCGGTGGGCCGCTTCACTTTTGGGCCGGTCGAGGATTTATTTGTTTTTGTTTTTTTTCACATTTGTCACGTTAGTTACATTAGGCTACACACGTTCCGCATTCTGACACCACAGCCACAGCGCGCAACCTCTGAATGGGGTTGTACCATGTGAGGGAGTTCTCCCCTCCCCTCCTATAGAGTTGGTGTCACGGTTCATGAATCGGCTGTCTCATGCTGATGTGTCTGTGTGAATGTAATTGTGTGGGTGTGGTTACTCGTTGTGTTGATTAGTGTCACCAGCTGTCTTCAATCCCAGTTCCCTTTATATGCCCAGTGATTTTCCCTCTCATGTTGTCAGATCGTTGTGGTTGTTCCTCGGTGTGTGTCCTGTTCCTGTGCCTCGTCTGAGAAGTTCTTCGTCTGGATTTTCGTCAGTTCTTCGTGTCGTCTGATGTCCCACGGTTCCTGGTTGTCTCACTCGAGCACGCTGTTCACCGCACCACCACCGGATCGCCATCTCGTCCCTGCTTCATCTCCACCTGAGTGTTGTCCCCGACCTGTGTCTTCATCTGACCACTTTCTAAATAAACTGAGATTTTACTTGCATTTGCATCCTCCCGTTATTTCCTCACAGAACGATCTGACCCATCATGGATGCAGCAAGTACGTCCCAGATCAACGATTTCATCGCCCACAGTATCTCACGTATGGACCAACAAGAGGAAAACATCTCGGGCACAGGTCGTGCGGTGCAAGCACTCGTGAAGCAGGTGTCCGAGCTCACCCAACAGGTACAACTTCTACGGATTCCCACTGCGCCCCCCACGCCGCCCGTTCCCCCACCACCAGCGCCTGCTGCAGCTGATCGCCCAGAGCCACGCCTACCCACACCTGAGGGTTATTCCGGCGAGCCGGAGTTTTGCAGAGCGTTCCTCACGAGATGTTCCATGCATTTCGCTCTACAGCCACGCACTTTCCAGAGTGAACAGGCGAAGGTGGCATTTGTATTGACCCTGCTGTCAGGGAGAGCAGCGCTTTGGGGAACGGCGGTGTGGGAGAACGGAGACAACTGCTGCACCTCGTTCCAGGCACTCTCCGAAGAAATAAAGAGGGTATTCGATCGTGCTGTGGCGGGTAAGGAGGCGGCCAGATTACTCGCCGAACTGAGACAGGGAGAAGGCTCGGTGGCGGACTTTTCCATCCGGTTCCGCACCCTGGCCGCAGAGTGCCGTTGGAACGAGGAGGCGCAGTGGGATATGTTCCTGCATGGGCTGGCTGACCGCGTTCAAAGAGAAATTTATGCTTTGGACTTACCTGAGACGCTAAATGGATTGGTGGAACTTGCTTTGAGAGTAGACGCTCGTCTGAATCGTGTGACCAGATTGACGCGTACCAGCCATCCACAGCCCAGCACGGAGGATTTCCAGCCCAGTGGCGCGAGCGCGGTCAGCCCCGCATTCGATCATGAGCCCATGCAGGTGGGGAGAGCTCGGCTTTCCCGGGAGGAGAGGGAAAGGCGGAGATCCCAAGGACTCTGTCTGTACTGTGGCCGGGCGGGCCATTTCATCCATGCCTGCCCGGTAAAAGGGGCAAGCCCGGTAGTAAGTATGAGGCTACTATCGGGTGGGATCTCCGCCGAGAAGACCTCATCACCATCATCGACCCTCCTCCCGGTAAGACTGAGATGGCGAACGTCGTCGCACTGCACCAACGCACTACTGGATTCGGGAGCAGAGGGTAATTTCATGGACTTTAAACTTGCACATAAGCTTCAAATCCCCATCACTCCTCTCTCACACCAGATTACGGTCAACGCACTCAATGGTCAAGAACTCCCCCGGATTACTCATTCCACTGAAAGTATCACCCTCATCACTTCTGGCAATCACACGGAACTCATTTCATTCCTCCTCATGGACTCACCACTTGCACCAGTGGTTTTGGGACACCCGTGGCTTTCCAGACACAACCCCCGTGTCGACTGGTGCACTAACACTGTTTCCACATGGAGTAACCACTGTCATGAGTCCTGTTTAGTGTCTGCCTGTCCTTCTGTGTCTGGTTCTGTGTTTCAGAGTGAGGCGGCGGATTTGTCTAACGTGCCCGCAGAGTACCTCGACCTGAAGGAGGTGTTCAGTAAGTCTCGTGCTGCTTCTCTTCCTCCGCATCGTTCCTATGACTGTGCAATAGATCTACTGCCAGGTAAATCTCCGCCTAAGGGCAAACTTTACTCTCTTTCTGTTCCCGAGAGGGAGGCCATGGAGAAATATATTTCTGATTCTCTAGCCTCTGGGTTCATCCAACCTTCCTCTTCTCCTGCGGGGGCGGGGTTCTTTTTCGTTGGAAAGAAGGATGGTTCTCTGCGACCTTGCATTGATTACCGAGAGCTGAACAACATCACGGTAAAGAATTCTTATCCTTTGCCGTTGATGTCTTCAGCTTTCGAGAGGTTGCAGGGAGCATCTATTTTCACAAAACTGGACTTGCGTAATGCATATCATTTGGTTCGCATCAGGAAGGGGGATGAATGGAAAACCGCTTTTAATACCCCTAGAGGACACTTTGAATATTTGGTTATGCCCTTCGGGCTTTCCAACAGTCCAGCGGTTTTCCAGGCACTCGTTAATGACGTGTTGAGAGACATGGTAGATCAGTTCATATATGTTTACCTGGATGACATATTGATTTTTTCTTCGTCTCTCCAGGAACACGTTCAACACGTCAGACGAGTGCTCCAGAGGTTGTTAGAGAATGGGCTTTTTGTCAAGGCGGAGAAATGCGCGTTTCATGCACAGTCTGTTCCTTTCCTAGGGTACATCATCTCTTCTGAGGGAGTGCGCATGGATCCTGACAAGGTTAAGGCTGTGGTAGATTGGCCAAGTCCAGATTCCCGTAAGGCCCTACAGCGGTTTCTGGGGTTCGCCAATTTTTACCGGCGTTTCATTCGCAATTTCAGCCAACTAGTCGCACCTCTGACTGCCTTGACCTCCCCCCGAACGACGTTCAGGTGGTCGAACACTGCCGAGGCAGTGTTCAACAACCTCAAAAGTCGCTTCGTTTCGGCTCCCATTCTTGTCACCCCTGATCCCACACGTCAGTTTGTGGTGGAGGTCGACGCGTCAGAGGTGGGAGTAGGAGCAGTGCTTTCACAGCGCGCTTCCTCAGACGACAAGATGCATCCCTGCGCGTTTTTCTCTCATCGACTATCGCCTGCCGAACGTAATTATGACATTGGTAACAGAGAGTTGTTGGCAGTCAAGTTAGCGTTGGAGGAGTGGCGTCATTGGTTGGAGGGTTCGGGGGTACCCTTTATCGTCTGGACTGATCATAAGAATCTTGAGTACATCAGATCGGCTAAAAGACTCAACTCCAGGCAGGCTCGGTGGGCTCTTTTTTTCGGACGTTTTGATTTTGTTCTCTCGTACCGCCCGGGTTCCAAAAACATCAAACCCGATTCTTTATCTCGTATTTTTGATCCATCCGAACGCCCGGTTACTCCCGAGTGTATTTTACCTGAGAAGGTTGTCATCTCCACTCTAGTATGGGAGGTCGAATCGAGGGTCAAGACAGCCCTAGAAGGGGTAACGCCTCCGCCTGGTTGCCCACCGGGTCGTTTGTTTGTTCCGGAGGGGTTACGGTCCGACGTTATTCGATGGGGTCATTGCTCCAACGTGGCTTGTCATCCAGGAGTGACGCGAACCAGTTTTTTAGTTAAACAACGATTCTGGTGGCCATTAATGGCTCGTGACATTCACGATTTTGTGTTGGCTTGCTCAGTTTGTGCCACTGGTAAGACATCTAACCAGCCCCCAGATGGGTTACTTCGACCGCTGTCTGTCCCTTCGAGACCCTGGTCCCACATCGCTCTAGATTTTGTCACCGCCCTCCCGCCCTCCAGAGGCATGACGGTTGTTTTAACCGTAGTGGACCGATTCTCGAAGGCGGCACATTTCATCCCCTTGCCCAAATTACCTTCAGCCAAGGAGACAGCGGTCACAGTCATAGATCACGTTTTTCGGTTACATGGCCTCCCGATGGACGTGGTCTCTGACAGAGGTTCCCAATTCGTGTCCAAATTTTGGCGAGAATTTTGTAGGTTACTGGGGGCCACGGTCAGTCTGTCCTCAGGCTATCACCCCCAGAGCAACGGCCAGTCTGAGCGAGCCAATCAGGACCTCGAGAGAATGTTGCGATGTTTGGTTGCCAAGAATCCTTCGTCCTGGAGCCAACAGCTTTCTATGGTGGAGTACGCCCACAATTCGTTACCAGTGTCATCCACGGGCCTCTCGCCATTTGAGTGTAGTTTAGGTTACCAGCCACCAATTTTTCCTAGTCTGGAATCCGAAGTCGCGGTCCCCTCCGCTCACGCATTCGTCCAGAGGTGTCGCCGTACTTGGACTAGAGCCCGTGAGACTCTACTCCAAGCAGGGCGGCGCATGAAGGCCAAGGCCGACCGCCACCGGTCAAAGCCTCCCGTTTACGTCGTGGGTCAAAAAGTGTGGCTTTCTACTAAGAATATTCCGCTCCGCTCCGTGTCTAACAAGTTAGCTCCCAAATTCATTGGCCCGTTTCCTGTCACCAAGATTATTAGTCCGGTGACAGTCCGACTCAAACTTCCTCCTGCGTACAGGAGAATTCACTCCGCCTTCCATGTGTCTAAAATTAAGCCCGTGTTTTATTCTCATATTAATCCGCCTGCCCCGGTTCCCCCCCCGCCGCGCCTCGTAGATGGGGAACCCACCTATTCGGTACATCGCATTCTGGACTCGAGACGGAGGGGACGCGGATTTCAGTACTTGGTGGACTGGGAGGGTTACGGTCCGGAGGAGAGAAGTTGGGTACCTGCTAGAGACATTCTGGATCACTCCCTTATCGATGATTACAATCGACAGGTAAGGTTGTCTGGGAACGCCAGGAGGCGTTCCTAGGGAGAGGGGTACTGTCACGGTTCATGAATCGGCTGTCTCATGCTGATGTGTCTGTGTGAATGTAATTGTGTGGGTGTGGTTACTCGTTGTGTTGATTAGTGTCACCAGCTGTCTTCAATCCCAGTTCCCTTTATATGCCCAGTGATTTTCCCTCTCATGTTGTCAGATCGTTGTGGTTGTTCCTCGGTGTGTGTCCTGTTCCTGTGCCTCGTCTGAGAAGTTCTTCGTCTGGATTTTCGTCAGTTCTTCGTGTCGTCTGATGTCCCACGGTTCCTGGTTGTCTCACTCGAGCACGCTGTTCACCGCACCACCACCGGATCGCCATCTCGTCCCTGCTTCATCTCCACCTGAGTGTTGTCCCCGACCTGTGTCTTCATCTGACCACTTTCTAAATAAACTGAGATTTTACTTGCATTTGCATCCTCCCGTTATTTCCTCACAGTTGGTTGGGTCCATAGCCTGTCTTTTCCAAAACGTTTTCTCAGGAGTAGGCTACCGCGGCACCGCCGGCGCCTACCGATAGCTGGGCCGGCCCTACCGTAACGGTACGCGTCAGGGAGGATGGATGGGAGGAAGAGGCCAGGAGGTATGGAAGCTTGTTTCCGCCACAAAATAAAACATTTTAAAAGATAATTGCGACTTTTTATCTCACATTGCGAGATAAATTCATACCATTGACTTCCATAGTATATATTTTTTTTCCTACTATGGAAGTCAATGACACCAGAAACTGTCTGGTTACTGATATTCTTCTAAATATCTTCCTTTCTGTTCAGCAGAAGAAAGAAATTCATACAGGTTTGAAACAACATGAGGGTGAGTATATGATGACAGAATTTTCATTTTAAAGTGGAGTATCCCTTTAATACAAACTACACAATAGTAAGAGCTGAACTGTTGCTTCATTTATCCAATTTGGAAAAAGTGCTAATTTGGAATTCCACCATGGAAAAAGTGGGCCGGTCTTGGGCCTGAAACTCCCGGGCTGAAAAGTGGCCCCACTCCGGCCCTAAGTGCACCTACATACAGACAGTTACTCATAAGAATGCAGATTCCTGGGGGTTGAACAACTTCAGATTTAAGTCAACATTTACGCCGTGTCTACGTTGACTAGTCGCTGATGATGTCATTAATGAACAAATAAGCCTGAACCTCCAGCTGAGACTCGAGCTGCCTTGTGCACATCTATAGCATATGACACAACTTAACCGGAAATGAGTTGTACTATTTCAAAACGGAAGTGCGTCACGAAGCTCAGTGCATGTACTGTAGTCCATAGAATGTTCGTTTAAAGCAATCTGGTCTGTAATGTTCTGAAAACGTTAGCACAAAAATGTTATTTATACATCATTTATGGAATGTTTTTACCATGTTATCAAGGAGTTTTTCAAAACAGCGGCACACTTTTGTGCAACGGCAGCGGCTCAGGTAAGCTAAGATCTAATTGGATGGCTCATTTCATCGCAAGGGGACGGGGAAAAAAAATGAATGGAATTGAATGTCCCCTTAACTTTTTTTACAACATTTAAATAACAGAACATTTTGAACGTTCAGAGAACATTCATTTTCGTAACTTAATGGGAACATTAGCAAAATGTTTTCAAAACATATTTTTTGTTAGCTGGGGGCACAGACACTCCCAAAAATTTGTAGCTGAATGCGATTTGCATGATGCAATTCCCAATCTCACAGGAGATCTGCATTATGACAAGAACGCCAGAATGACGCCAGCATCTCTGCAATGCAGAACATGCATTTGAGCACAGCACACATCTGGACATGTGCCCGGTCATGTAGTCTTCTCCATCATTTGATCATCACTTGATAAATGACTCCCGCCATGATCACTAGCAAATGCATCCATTTGAACTAAATTCATGTTTACGGCCTGCTTTCCATGTGCTGTAACAGCATGACAATAATCACACCTGGACAAAAGCGATGAGCTTTCTGAGTAAGGCACATTTTATAATGAGCCTAATTTACATCTGAGGCCTTTACACTAAAGAATGACTGTGACTTAAATATAGAGCAGCACTATTTCGGGGCCTTCAGTACCTGATAAATTTAAATTACAGGAGGTTAGTAAACAAGACAAGAAGTTTTTTTTTTTTGTGCTGAGTGCAACTGTTTCATTAACACGTTAAGGTTTTCATGTGTGCAATTAAAGATTTTGATGACTTGGAATTGGAAATGTAGTTTGTACATCTACACAGACAAAAAGCAATCGGTTTATAAAGCATTTAAGTGAAAGCAAGTAAACCAAATCAGCTGTATTGATTATATTTAATTTCTTAGTGTTAGTAGGAACATCTAGGGAAATAAGGAAATTCTTTAATGTGTTCCAGATCAATATGTTAATTATATGCTGTTTGGCATTCTATTAGGCGGCTATCAGCAGACTTATGTAATGCACTCTAGACTCTTCTAAATGACTGACCTTTCCTTTATGTCATTTATTGATCTCTTTAGCTTCACAATGGTCAACGATCACATTTTCTGCTGATTCCTTTCCATCTCCCACTTATGGTGTACCAACGTGTTTTGGGTTAAAGAGCCTCAATCTTAACCCCAGCATTGTCCCTGCATTCACAGAGCACATAAAGCAATGCAGCATACTATATGAGCTATACAGAAAGAAAATACTATTGACAAAGAATGAGAAGATTCAATTGGCGGCTTTGACGGAAGTCATTGATTGATTGATTCCAGCCTTTCCTGGCCTTGCGATCACATATCTGACCATGGTTGTGGTACTATGGCTTTAAGTGAGCAGGAATACGACGCTGTTGGAAACACGACTCTTCAATGGCACAACACGAACAAACTGAACACAATACCTCTGCGTCTAACATGGCCCAGATTACAGCAGGATCTTTAGAGATTAAATCATGTCTGCTAAAGGGCTGTGAGCGGAATGCACTAGATAAATCACAGAGAATATGATCCTGCAAAGGCACACTCAAGGACAGTGGCCACTTTATTCTGTGCATATCATTTTGTTTTAATGGTAGGCAGCAAAGTGTTTAAACTGTTTGCATTTTAATAGCGTCTGTGTTGGAAGGGAAGATGAGCTGGAATGAATATTAGAGTGGTCTATTTTACAGCCCGCTCCTCGGGGGATATCCTCAGCCCAGCGTTATTTGTCACGCTCCGTATGGGAGTTAGGGACTTTAAAATATGGAGCCAACTTAATATGGTAGGGTTTATCCGTCGGCTGAAATGTAATCATAGCTGCGCATGTCGTATCATGTAATTCACAGGTGCAAGCAGTATCATCCCAAATCTTAAACAACTTTGTAATATTGATCATTAAAAAAAAAAAAAAAATCTATACAACTATTATAATGCTGCTACCTGTGCATTAAATTTTATTACTTTCCAGCCAAGAATCGAGTATTCGGACAGACCATGGTATATTATAAACAACTGTTTAAAAAAAAGAAAGAAAAAAAAGGTAAAGAATAATATATATTATGTATTCATAAACATTAAGATGAAGTGAAATTTATGATCAGACATTGGAGACTTCAAAGATACAGTGTTTACATGTGGGCCATGGTGAAAGCATGATTAGACGCAAATGTGCAAACTTCATGCATTAAACATACAGTGCCTTTCTTAAAAAGCTTTTAAAGCATTTCCAGATTATGCTGTGTAAAGAGCAATTACGTAACACTTACCATTAGAGACACCATACTGATGTACAAACTGCAATATGAATACTGCAAGGAGATTATTGCAAAAGTCATTTTTATGGAACCCATAATTTCATTCAAATACAATACAGCTTCTTCTAATTCATTGTTACATATGTGCCCAGTTATGAACAATGACCTTGGAAGCAGACAAAGATGATAGTGTAGCAAACCTAAGTGCAGTTAATTTACAGTGAAAAAACAATAAACCATAAACAGGAACATCAGACCTTGCACATAACAGCTATTTACTTCAATACAGGAAAACTAGACAAGGCAAACATGAAGGATTAAATCCATGATTCAGGGGAACACATGACTATGACAACCAATAAGAACACGACACATGAAACACATGACCAGGGGAACTGGGAATCACATGACATGAATTAACCAAAATAGTATACATATAATATAAATTAAATTCTATAGAGTCTAGAGTTAAGATAATGGACTATATTGCTATAGCATAGCATAATATAATTATTTACTATCATTATTATAGACATCATAATTTGTTCAAAGTTGTAAATATTTTGATGCTTTAATTAGTGAGACAGCCAATAGGAGTTTTCGACTTTTTTCAGCAGTTGTACATCTAATGTTTGAGAAAATAAGGTCATTTATAACTGGGCACATATGTAACAGTGAATTGAAAGAGGCTGTATTCTATTTAAATGGCCAGTTGGTGTTTATTTGCTTACATTCCAGAGAATCTGTGACTCAAACTCAAACTTATGCAATTATAAAATGTGATGTCATGTTGATTGACAATGTATATACATAAATATGTTGTTTTTCTTTTTAATGTTAAATTCTGAATGATTGGTGTTCATTTGTCATGTTGTTGAGATTTGTTGCCGCAAACAGCCAACAGTCTGGATAAAGAACTATATTACTTGGCAGATGAAATGTTTATTAGTGTATTTACTAGAAGCTGGTAATATGCCTGTCACGGTATAGAGGGAAGCAGACTGGTGAGTTATACAAAAACAGGGTTTTATTGAACAGAGGCACGGAGTGGAACAGCAGAGATGACTGGTGAGTATTTATGTAGAAGAATTGGTTCTGGATGTAGAACTTAGCTGGCTGCTAATCTTGGTTTCTTGTTTGTAGAAGAGGACCGTGAATATAGCGGGCAGATGGCTGGAGACAGAAGACAGGATGCGGGTGATCGGCGATGAAGTACAAGGTATCTTCAAGGTAGAGTCGGTGTATTCACGTAAAGACGAGACCAGAAAAAGAAGTGAAGGGGAAGTGTCTCTTTATAGTGAGCGTGGTTGATGATGTGCAGGTGCGGTGAATTAGAACCCCGGGGAGAGTGAACGAGTGGGCGGAGCGTGCTGATCTGGTGACACCGTGACAATGCCATACCTGAGCAGAGATACCAGTGTGTGGTGACCTTCGCCTATGTCCTGCTTTTAGGCATTACTTATTTTAGGCCATTATGATTCAAAAAAGGAGGGGTGATATTATAAAGAATATCTTGAACGTGGGATAAATTGACACTAATATCCACCAGGAAAGCAGCAGAAGTGTTACTGATACTATACTGCAGTCTATCATGTAAATGACAAATTGCTAATCATTTGCATAAACAACCTGTGCTGCGGAGCAAGAAGCTGCTTATACGACAACTAAACTGCAGTCACCTATAATTAGGCAATGGCAGCTCTCTTTTTGTGTCACTTAGTGTTTTTATTTTTTTTAAACAGTGAATAAAATAATAATTGGGCATTGTATAATGAGTGTGTTGTGAAGTGAGTCTGTTAGTAGGTGTATGAGGGTGGATGTGCAGGGCTTTTGGCTTCCTCTGTTAAAATCTGATTATTTCAATAAAAACAACACGGGATCGTTAGAATGAACAATGGAGATTATATTCGGATTTTAATTGACTCAAATGAGCTGAGCTGTGTGACAAAGAATTTCAGGGTTCATTGATGTGTAGACGGTTTTCACTGTGTGCAATGATCACAACAAACTGTTTTTTACAGTTCAAAATGTATACAAATACAGTTCACTCTGGTGTCCAGTGAATTCTTTTTAAAACACTAGAGTCCATTTTTATCATGTGATCTTTTAGATATGAAAGAACTATTATCCAATTCAACATTAACCTAAAGGGCCTTTCACACTGAGCGTGATTAATGCCGAGTTCACATTGCACGAATTTCAAAGGACTGCTGTATATGTGCCAATCACTGACCATTGACCTCCTACACACACACACCACTCACTTACTCTGACCATGTGCTTAAGTTACCGACAATGAGAATTAGACATTCAGAATATCTACTTGCCAATAAAACAATAGCAATAAAACTGTTATAAACCCCACCAAAAAAAGCTGCTGTTTCCATTCATCATAAAACACTTCTGCATAGGGCAGAATGACAAATTCTGAGTGATGATCATTGCTACATTAGTGTTGTTAATAAATCATCTACATACTGACTGTATTTTCAGACTGAATGTGATGGATTATGCCTCAAGACACAAACAAGATTATACATCACAGATCAATGTTATTATCTAAAAAAAAAAACAATTCATTAAAGCCTGTGTACTGTACATTGAGCCAACAAGGTGCAACTTACAAGAAAATAAACTTAGCAATGCTATGAGCAATATTTGCTTCGCAATAGTGCTTGTTTTTAAAGTTTTAATATGCACACTGACATATTCCCGAGACTCTTCTTGGAAGCATTAATCACAGAGGTGCTCTGTAAAATGTCATTGCAGTACTGAGAAGCAATGCTGGATATCAATGAGGGGTTTCATCTAAAGGCCAACCATTACAGTATACAAGTTCCTTTAACGTTTCTATTGTTAGAGATGCTTTGGAAGATGCAGAGGCCTGCTGAGGCACCAAAGATACTCTATACCGACTCAAGGGTCACTAACCACATTTAGTCTAGCAGGAGATACAATCTCCTGTAATATAGAGCATTTATATTCATAAGCTCCATTAATACTAATATATGCAAAACTCAGGTTGATATTTTTAGAGCAAGACCCTGCAATTCAAACCCGGGTTATTGCAGTGGTGAAAGACACCTGTCAGCATGGCGTAATAAGGAAGAGTTTCAATAATTAATGGAGAAAGGTAAAATATACTCACCCTTCACTGATGTGCCATATTAATGAGTGATGAGCTCCTTTCTTGCCTGTCCTTTCCTGTAGGACAATGATATACACATCAATTCATAAACTGGCCTTAATAACATAATTTTGATAAACATTGCCTTTTTATTCTGTTTTACAGGCATCTCTCGTTTTCATGCATTCATTTAAGATTTTTAAAACAGCTTGGATAAAGATGATTGCAATTCATTTCAGCTCTTTGCCATGTATTTTTTCTCCATCTCAAAAAAAAGAAAGAATGTGCAGACCATCATTAGTTAATAAATGTCGAATGTTTTGAATTTTTGATCGAGGTGATATTATACATTATACATATTATACATTATATTGGTTATCACATGAATAATTCATCATGCCCTATTAAGATTATATATAGATGTACATACTGTACATGTTTTACAGTAAAACACAAGAAATTAAATAAAGCCGATAATTAATTAGAAGTCTAAAACGAGAAGTTTTAAAGCTACACTGTGTGATATTTTCCCCCATCTAGCGATGAAATTGTATATGACTACCCAGTGAATATTAGTTTCTGTTCCTTTCAATTCCGAGGGCGTTTTAACTCCTACGGTGGCCGTATTATTCCAAGATTAACATGGCTTCCAGTTCGACTTCGCAAAAATTGCGCCTTTAAAACTATTCATCACCTGTGATCCGTTGCAGCACAGATTTATGTTACAAGGTAAACAATACTTTTTCACCATTGACGTGAGGAAAAGTAACGCAAGTTATACTAGAGGTCGTTCTGGCGTTATGCACAACCATGCTATGGTTAGACAAGCAACTATAAAACTTCGAATTTACACAAATAGGCTGAATTACCTGTCGAGAAGAAAGCAGGCAACATCGGCGTCCGTTTTAAAATCTTTGCTCCTCATGAGCTCTTTCCATCTGGGAAAAGTTACTCCAATATTGACTTTGGTCTTGCTGATTTGCCTGTCGCGTTGACGTTTTAATTCTCTTTCGCTTCCTTGGCGACTCTGCTACATGTCCTCGAAAATAGGCATGATCCTACATCTTCAGCAATCTTTCAAATCTGCCGGCAGTCGCGAGTAATCTCCCCCTCGCATTCGTCACGGTGTCACTGAGTGTAAAACGCGAAAGGCGAATTTCCAGGTATGTCCCTCTTTGGCAAATGTATTTTCAAGATGGAGGCGCAACATGGCTGCCGCCATTCGAGCGACTCACTCGTATGTATTATAAATGGTAGATTTTACGCTTACGAGAATACTTTATTAGTTGGTGGAAGTAATTACACATGAATGAGCACATATACTTTTGATAGAAAAAAGTGTTTTTTGCTAAGAATCAACTTAAAAAGTTACACAGTGTAGCTTTAAAGAAAAATGTCAGAGGATTTCGATATAAGAGAAGAGGAGCTACATCGGGTCAGAGTTCACCCTTCTGCCGCAACTCGACTCTCTCTAGAAATCATATACGGCCATTGCCAGAAGTCAGTGATTATAGTTTATAAAATTTAAATATGGATATTTTTCTTACAAAAACCCATCGATTTGCTTCAGAGGGCATTTATTAACCCACTGGAGGCGTATGGATTACTTTTATGATTGAACATCTTGACATATTGAACACAATGACACACACTTGAAGTGAGTAATTAATCAAATTAACAACCATGAGGTTGTTACTCAAACTAACTAAGTGGCTGCTTACACAACACCGTTTTCAACTAAAAACGTAAATCTTTTTAATGCGTTTTGGCCGTTCATTTACACGACAACGGCGTTTTGGGTGCCTGAAACAAAAACTTTTGAAAACGGGTTTCAAAGTGCAAGTTTTTTTTAAAAACGCAAATCTTTGAAGACGATGACGTCACGCACATGCGTATTACACATTCAATCTATAGTGTTTCATCGCCATCTAATGGCCTGGCACCAGAATACAGCATTTTTAATCGTTTTTGCAGATCCGTGTGAATGGGGATCATTTTGACAATGGTGTCATCTGTACACGGAGAACTCGAAGGAAAAACTTCTCAGTTTTAAGCATATCGTTGTCGTGTAAACGTACCCTGAGGTGAAAACCCAAACAGAGTCCATGTGGTGAGAACTGAAATAAACATAACCAGTTAACCCTGACACACATTCCATTTAGATGACAAACTTATGTTTACAACTTGGGGTTCTTGATTTCTTATGCCGTATTGCTGTGCATTCCAGCGCCACAGATACTTGAAAATGTGTAGGCCTACTGGTTATCAAATTTCTCTGTTTATTTCACTCACCAATACCGTGTGGTGTTATTTTTTGTGTGCAATTTTGAAGAATATTTATGCTCTTTTTCCATAGTACAACAGTTTATAGATCACTTTTGTGAAGCTCCAAAAAAGGCCAAAGCCAAACCACCAGAAAATCACCAATATGACTTAGGCTATCCAGTAACAGGTGTTTTTATTACACCTCAAATTCTGAGGTCAACATAAGGCTAGCTATTGTCTGCTTTTAATCTACTTTATCTCACCATTTCTATGTCCATCAATTAATTAATAGGCAGCATATAAATGTGTTCCATAGGGAAGATTAAAGGTTGTCTAGCATTTCACCATTTTTATGACATTGGTTTTTTTTAAAAAGTCACCATCCTAGATTGAATTTATATCCTGAAAAGAATCTATCATTTAAATTGAAAGCTTTGGATGGTAAGAGCAGAGCATTACAATTCACCGCACGTTTATTCTGTATTCTAGGATAGCTATTAAATGAATTGTCGGATTCTTCATTTTCGCTCCTCTCGAAAAGTGAATGGGCCCTCATTGTTGAGTTTTGTTTGGTGTCAGAACAGAAACCATCAAATATTAGCTTGCCAACACTTCGCTTCAGGTGCTTTTATCACAAGCAGTAGCATTTAATGAGAGAGGAAAATTTGTTTCAATGGTGTGGCAAACATGAGTGATTTAATTTCAGATACTACACAGCTGGGATACTGCTGTAATCCACACCAAATGCAAACATGGCCATGGAGCTCTGCGGTTTTCCTAAATGCCGTTCCCTATGCTATGTTCGCTGCTCCCTATATGGTATCTGTAGAAGTTCACTTCACTTGACAAAATTTGTTCAATTGGTCACCAAACACAGACTTTGAGTAATGCAGAGTAGGAGGGATGTTTGTGTATTTTTTTTAAATAAAACTATGTTTACATTAATATAATTATTTATATTTAAATGATTTGGCCAAATATAAATTATTTAAATTTATTATACTTAAACCCATGAATTAAAAGTGCAGTAAGTGATTTCTGAGAAACACTGTTGATATTTGAAATAGACATCCAAACAAACACACCCCTCCATTTCTCCGACCCCAAAATAGCAAACACTCTATGCAACAGACAGCTCGTGCAAGTTATGATTCCAAAACAACAGCATGCAACAAAATATCTTGGTTCAGTGAAACAGCAAAAACCAATGTTTCTCACGTAGCAAGCAGAGACAGGAGCGTCAGCATCCGCCTTTAGGCCATCCCGTCTCTCCAGCGATGGAAAGCTTTTCCAATATTAACGCGGGTCCAAGCTTTTTATCTGATCGTAAACCTTCTCCATCAGTTATATATTCCTCTGCTCTGACCTTTTTGTCTTTGGTAATGTTTCAGCCACCTCTCTGCCGCATTGCTCACCCTCTCTCTGTGCCCATCATACACCCCCTATTGCTAATTGGCTACAACAGTGTTTTGGTGCTCCTGGATCAGTACGATCCACTTTGTTTTTTCTTCTATTTACACAGCCAGGACTATGTACACCAGACGCGACAGTTGCGCCGCAGCATCCAGTATAGACAGCACTGATTACAATGGGTTCAATCTGCTTTTGTCGCGTCGGTGTTATGCTAACCAAGGCTGTATTTATTTGATAAAAAAATGCAGAACAAACAGTCATATTGTGAATTACAATTACATTTTACAAAACAACGGTTTTCTATTCTATAATATTTTAAAATGTAATTTTATTTTATTTCTATGCTGAATTTTCAGCAGCCATTATAATCTTCAGAGTTAAATGCTGATTTGCTGCAGAAACATTTCTTATCAGAGTTAAAAGCAGTTGTGCTGCTTAATATTTTTGTGGAAACCACACGTGTTAGGATACATACTGTATGTTTACATCTCCTTTTCTGTCTATCTAATAATTTCTTGTACACCCTTAGTCACACGCTCGTAAGACATGTGCTAGTTATTATCCATAAGGAACAACGTTGAATATGGTATAATTATGAATGGAGTTGTTTGTCTCTCTATGGACACTTTCAGCAAAGCTGACAGTCTCCTTTCTTTTCTATATGGACTTGTTAATCTATTTGTTGGTTTTAGCCTGCTATATAAGCTATATGGCACGCGCACTGTAATGTGCAATATAATACTACATGTTTATTTCAGCCAAACGTTGTGTTTTACTAAAAATGGTGTTCAACTGATGGACGAATTTCACTGTCTACTATCTTCTGTGAAGCATAAAATGCCACAATGAGCACATGGGTGAGATGTGGGTGCATGTGCTACAACTAAAACACCCATGTAGTGATATTCTCATTTAATTGGATGATTATACGAAATAGGCAAATGCCCAACTACAGAGTAAAATAAAAAGCCTATCTTTGTGAATCAAAACCTTTATGCTTTTATTTCAACATTTCCACTTTTAGACTTATTCCCAGCCTATTAAAGCAACTGACCCCTTTAGTTACTGTTGCTATGTCTGACCAGCCACGCCGCTCTCATGCCACACCATGTTCTCACGCAGTGAAAATTACATTTGCGGAGCAGAGAGAACACTGACAAAGCGCTGACAGACAGGACAGACCAGGTTACTTTTGATAAGTCTCACCTTTCAAATTTGGTCATTTTTTAAAGAAATTACCATTTTGTGGCTCTTTAATGTGTCTGACAGATCGCTGTAGAGCCTCAGTTAAAGCTGCTCGTGAACCGATAATCTCTTCCTTCTAGTTAATTTATAGCATCAAATAAACATGAATGAACACAAGAAGGAATGTTGTTTTAACCGCGGAAAGACGTCAATACACACAGTTCAAATCCTCCAACGTTAATCGACTAAACTCTAACTCTAACACTAACTCTCCTGACTGCTTTGTCGGACAAAAATGGCGGATGGCGGATTATGATTGGTCAGATCGCCTGTCAATCAAATTCACTTTTGATGGCAAAAAGTCACATTTAGGTTGGTTTTAAAGCAGGAAGAATGGACTATTATATTCTGTACAATGGACCTCTGGGCTTCCTTTGAAAGCCATTTCACTGGCTGAAAAAGCATAGAGCTTCGAAAGCTTAAGAGAAGGAGTCATTTGCATAATGCACACCTGCAGATCTTTTTTAATGTGTTTCAAAGTGCTTACTACCCCAAAAAACTCAACTTTAAATGAAAAGGGGCTTTCCAGATAACTTTACATGAAAGTTTTTCTCAAAGCTATGTGATTGCACCCAATTATTTATTAATAAGGCTCTTTCACAGCAACGCTCTAACTGTGAATGGGAGTTTTGGGTTCCTGTCACATCACATGATGATGGTGTTCACTACACAGACACTCCACTCTCCTTGAAGTTCTGAGAAACACAGAATAAATGATTTTCAGGCCACTCAAAAGGATTGTATCTCAAAGACTGCGAGAGAAAGAGACAGATCTATCATAATGAGATGTCCCTCCATACAGTCGATTAAAGGCAAAAATAGCATTCTTACTGTCTTTTTAAAAGCTCTTTCAGAAATATGATGGATACTTGCAAGTAGAAGCTTAATGAAATAAGCCAATTCAATATATTTTTACATTACTGAATCATGTTATTGCTTAGCGAGATATGTGTTATTTGTCTTGTGTGATCTTGCTTCTTGCCATGCTTCTTGATTAGTGATGAAGTCCAATTCATTTACGTGAATTGTTATTTTGTTTCAAAGTAATGGATCAAATGAACGATTCATTCTTTTGTCATCACTATATTCAGCCTGTTCTCATCCTAGGGCGTCATATACTGACGCTTTTGACATTTCGTCTACATCCAACGCACATGGCACCCTTTAGTGTCAATATGAGACGCAGATAGATATGGGCCAGAAGGCACCTCCTAGCGGTCTAACCCTAACCCTACCCCAGACCTAAACCTACCCATAACCAAACAAAGCTATCTGCGTCTCATATTGATGCTAAAGGGTGCCATGTGCATTGGATGTAGACGAAATGTCAAAAGCGTCAGTATATGACGCCCTAGGATGAGAATGCGTTGACTATATTACACCAATTTTTAATTTATTTTACACAAATTATTATTTTTTATTATGTTTATTGTTTTATCGGAACATTCATCGCTGTTTCTGGACAGCACTATGGACTGTATAAACTCTTTATCTGTTTTATCGGAACCTTCATCACTGTTTCTAGACAGCACAGACACATGTATGAACAATGGATTGTTACCTTTGACCCTGTCAAATCTCCATTTGCCTCCGTCACCACCCTGCTCAGGCAGTCCTCCAGCTCCACCTCTGCTGGAGGTTTGCAGTGCAGTCACGTCGAGCCTCAGGTCCTTCAACCACCATCAGCGCCTCAGCGGATAGATCCAGTGGCTCCGCCTCCGGGCCCCAGATCATCTCGGCTGCGCCTTGACTCCTCCCACCTTCGACTCCACCAGACACCCTTGGCCTTTTGACTCTACCGGATTCCCTCGTCCCACCGGCTCCCTCTTGGTCAGTCGTCACACCACCTCCGCCACAGACTTGTGGATCTTCGACTACGCTCCGTTCCTCCACCCCTGCGGCTGCAGCGGACTCTTCTTTCCCTTCGTGTACGCCTCGGTCCTCCATCACACCGGCATCGCCTCCTTGGGCAGTCTGGCTACACTTCAGACACTCGTAGCCGTGGCATCGCCTAGGTCGGTCGTCTCCCAGTTGACGTCAGCCATCATTCCAACTTGGCTCCTCCCTCCCTCGACTCCGCTGTGGGTTGTCGTCTCTGGGCTCTGGGTTTGTGCCATCATTGTAGCCTATCTACGCCTTTCAAGCTTTGGCACACAAATTAGAGATGCTAAAAAGTGCATATTAATCAATGAATCTGCATTGGTAACCCAACTTTACAACTTTTTTTAAAGTCCAATTTTTGTTCAGACAAATTATATATAATATACATAATCAATAGGCTGAAATGTGATGTTTATCATTTTATAAAACTTTTTTTTTTTTTTGTCAAAACGTATTATTTGAAAGGTAAAGTTGTTTAAATCATTATTTTTAATAGTCATTTTACAGTTTAGGATGTCATCATAGAGAATGTTGAGTTTTCCAAAACGATTTCAACTACTTTTTCGGCAGTTTGGAGTTTGCTGGTATGACTGTATGCATTTGCATGCTTTTTATTTTTATTTTGGCAGGACTTTTCAAAATAATCATTCTTAAAAACCAGCATCATGGTATCATGACACAGCAGGTGATATAAAGAGAATAGTGATCAGGAAATGTCTGTCCACCCAAGTCATCCTTTTTAAAATGAGACTGTCACAGTTAGAAGTGCTATAGAAAGGGCATAAAAAAAGCGTTGATCTTTCTTATAACACTGCACTGATTTGTTATGTTCGCACATAAGTCAACCAAACCTTGTTTTTGCAGTGGTGGGTATTAATTCAAAGTATCAAAGCGAGGTTGAACCCCTGGGCAGATTAAAGAGGTGGAATGGCCTGCCAGAGAGTTGTCTGTCCTCTCTGAGCTGCTTGAGCTTGGGATGGATTGTGCTGAGACTAACCCAAAGTCCTACCCAAACCTCAAGCCTCAGCACTTAATCTCCACAATTGGAAACCCAGCTGGCAGTGTTCAGGTCCTCATCTGGTCCAGCACATCATTGGGCTTGATCTCGACCCAGAATTGTCTGAGCCCTTTATTCCTACAAAACAGAAAAACAACATAGCATACACTATATTGTGATATAAAATGATACAGTCATGCTCACAACTTTACATAATGCCGAATCTGCTAAATGTAAATTTTAACAAATTAGAGCGATCATACAAAATGCATGTTATTTTTTATTTAGTACTGTCCTGAATAAGATATTTTACATAAAATATGTTTACATATAGTCCACAAGAAAAAAAAGAAAAAAATTGCTGCATTTATAAAAATGACCCTGTTCAAAAGTTTATGTACCCTTGATTCTTAATACTGTGTGTCCTTTCCTGGATGATCCACGACTGTTTTTTTTTTTTTTTTTTTTTTTTTTTTTTGTGATGTTTGTTCTTGAGTCCCTTGTTTGTCCTGAGCAGTTAAACTGCCCAATGTTCTTCAGAAAAATCCTTCACATCCTGCAAATTCTTCAGTTGTCCAGCATCTTTTGCATATTTGAAAACTTTCTAGCAGTGACTGTATGGTTTTGAGCATCTTTTCACACTGAGGACGATTGAGGGACTCAAGCACAACTATTGAAAAAGGTTCAAACATTCACTGATGCTCCAGAAGTATTAAGAGATGTGGGTGAAAACTTTTGAACAGGATGAAGATGTCCTATTTTTTCTTATTTTGTTTAAATATCTTTTATTATTATTATTATTATTATTATTATTATTTAGTACTGCCCTTCGGAAGCAACCGAAGATACAGGAAGACAAATTAAGTACAATTTACCTTGATCTTCAAAAAGTTTTCACCCCCCGGCCCTTAATGCATCGTGTTTCCTTCTGCAACCTTTTTTTTTTTTTTTTTTTTTTATGAGTTTGATTTCTAGGGAGCACACACACACACACACACACACAAGTAACAAAGCATCTGCCAAATGTGTGTAAATGCTGCTGGCTAAATAATCTCAGAAAATACTACATTATGCTTTTATTGATTTTCTGGAGAGGGCCTGGGTTTTCATTTGGCTGACTTGACTAACATATGTAAGAACAAAGGAACATCTTTCTTAAGAGTAATGGTCTTGAACTGATCTCTGTATTTTAATAGATTTAGCATCTTTTGCTTTTCTCTTGAGATGGCATGTTCCTAAAAGACGTAGCGTGTGTCCACGATGGTTCCTCTTCATCAAAGTTCACAGATAACCCTGACCCTCAATGCATCTCTCCCCCGTTGAGTGTCAATTGTCTGACTAGAAAAAGGCAGGTGGTTTGTGATCGATAGCAGAAGTGAGAAATCAGCGCTGCCTGGCTGCGTGTTTGAGCTGCATCTGGGGAAGTTGCAGTGACACTGATGGAGAGCATTTGCTTTTTTAGCCACTCTAATGACTTGCATCGCTTTTCTTCGGCTCTAGCTGGTGGTTCATATCTGGCGCTGAGGTAATGTGGAGAAATCTTCTGCAAGCGAGCTTTGATCCACTGTGAGGGTTGAAAGAGAGTTTGACATTCATTCATGTTGTATGTGAGGGCAGGGATGAATCCCTTTCAGTCATGACCTCTTTGTCTTTCTACAACAGTTCAGAACATTCATGTCAATACAATATTTTATACTGGGTGAGCAAACTGCTGTGAAATGAACAAAGAAATCTGGACTACTGTATGTCTAAAACTTTTATTTTATTTTAGTTATTTTTAATTTTGTTTTATTTTTATTGTTTTATTATTGTATTGTATTCTATGTTTTATTTTATTTTATTTTTTTAAAACCTACACTACATAACCAGCTACAACATGAAACTGACCAGGGATAATGCATATAAATCTGTCCTAACCATCTGTGACATTCATATAGATTTTATTAATAATATATTATAAAATATGTTATATATATTTATATATTTTATTTAATTTTATTAATTGCTGACGTTTAAAAACTTGACTTCATCCCAACCAGGAACAACATAAAATATAACCATCTTTGAAAGTGATTACATACATAATAATTTGCTTGTTTATATTTCTACACTGTCACTGACAGAAAATCCGCATTGCTTGAGGCTAAATCTGTCGCTTCAGTATCTTTACTGGGAACATCCTTGTAACTTGATTGATCACTTCGTGAAAGGCATCTTAAAGTCATGTTAATCTAACAAGTTCTCAGTGGTGCTTAGTGGTGGATTCTAATCTGCAAACTATTCATCACAAATTTAGTTCCCATATAGATAACGGACTCCTATATTAGTCATAAATTAATAACAAGAACAGAACAGCTGCAGCACTATACGGCCTTTACGGCCTCAGCTGAATGTGTGTCAGGAGATTTAGCATCCAGATTCCTCACCACTAGTGTTAATGCCAATCACTGAGCGTCAGGTTTATGTCAGGATTACTGACGATGTCATTCAAGATTGACAGTAATCCAGATGCACTGAAACGCTTCCCTTCTGTGAGACGTGCACATGAATTGTGTATAAAGGGCAACGGCATGCATAGTCCGCTCACCATTGAGATGATGCACATGTGATAATGTCACGTGCAGGAATATTAGTTTGCTGCATCCAAAAACCATTTCAAGCTGGAGTCTATGGCTCGTGGCTCTTCAAGTGAAAGACCTCTGCTCCCTACACCTCAATAAAACTGACATCTCACATTAGTGTTACAACATAAAAATACAGGGATATCAATATCATTGTTCTCATTTATCACAACCAAATCCATTACCATTAGGGCTTACCATTTCTTTCATTTCAGCATTAGTTTTACCATTAGTCCAGGGCCACAGCAAGGACATTTTTACAAGCGCTTGTGCCATTTTCTGAGTCACCAGACCCTTTGTAAGGAACCGTAACCTTTCATATGAACATATAAGTTTCATTTGAACATTGACATTGGAATGTTTTAAGGGGTCTTCCTGCAAACAAACCTCCCAGGTCATCTATGCCTTTCAGATTTTTCGATAACTGCTGAATTTATCATGTAAAGATGTTTGGAAAGATTTTGAAAAGCTACATTTAAAACATTTACCCAAAGATGTAAATTATCTTCATTTATCATCATCATTGTTGACCGCATTCTTTTTTTATGAACTTTTTTTTTTTTTTTTTTTTTTAGAAAGTTCTCACTCCAAACTCAAAAGTTGGCAGTCCGGCATACTTAGATTCCACAATCAATAATGTAAATTATTTTGGCCAATCTATAGGCTATAAATGGCCTATATAATGCAGAAATAGATTTCACATCTGGAAGAGAGGCATACACACGTTTTTTTTTGTGTGCATACGTTTGTTTTATCTGAATCACACATATACGCACATTTGAGAAATGATCTTAGATCAAATCTAGAACGGTTTCTACGCAACATTTTATAAATGAGGCCTCAGAAACATAATTAAGCAAGCAAAGTCACATTTGATGTTGATGCACTGAGAACAGAAACTTTGCCTCTGACTTGATTTGACAATTCTAATATTTCCCTTTACTTTTTGAACTCACAAACTTTTTGGCCACGACTGCATTCCTGCGTTGAGTTACTGACAGCGCAACACCTTAGATGTCTCGCAGACTTAACGTGGATCCTGTGTGTTCACGCTGAAGGCCTCTTTGAAGCACAGAGCTCTCACGGCTTTGATCCTTCCTTTATATTTGCATCCCCCATTCCTTCCATGCAAGAGAGACTATTGTGGAGAAGAATGTGGTTAAATTACACTCTCCTTAAAGTGCAAATCAATGCTAATTGAGAGGAATCAGACCGCCTACTTGCGTCTATTCTCATTAGTTTCCCCAGTTCTCTGGACATGACACACCAGGCAGAAACTAAACTACTTTCCTGAAGTGTGCAAGTGGGAGCTTTTAGAACTCTCAGCCAAGGCTTTGGGGGAAATCATCAAATAGTAGCTTCTGGAGTTCAACTACACTAATTGAATGATGGCTAAATGGAAAACATTTGTGCTTTGTCAAAAAAAAAAAAAAAAAAATTGATTTCCAAAAAGAAGTTTGTATTTAATCAGAGATTAAGATCTATTGTTCAGACATGTAAATATACTTGGTAGATTTGATAAGTTGCACTGGGAGTTTGGTTTGGGCTTTCCAAAAATTCATTAATACATTTTTTACCGAATAATTTAAGTTAGAAAAATGTCTTTTTAACACAAATTCTACGGTGTTTGTTTCCAGTGCATATGCATAAGTGAAAAAATAAATAAATAAATAAAAAGTTAGAAATGCATTCATCCAAATCTAATAGAAATGTCATTAAGAACACTAAATCGGCTCAGAAATAAATTTATTAAGAATATTAATTTTTATTTTGCTTGATATTACAATTAAAAGATTTTGAAATTAATCTTTATTTTTTGCCACTTTGGCTGACCTTCACACATCTTTATTCTGTATGGGTGAATCTCATGAAAACAGGTCACATTTCACCCCAAAATCAATTAAAGAGAATCTTTTTGTGTCTTCATTGTCACAAAAAGGATGTCAATGCAACTTGTAATGTTGCTAAAACATGAAAGACAAATGAAGGGCAAATATGTACTTTACAATACCCATATTAATGTGTGCATGTACACTTGCATGCATACATTTCATTATTATCATGTGCACAGTTGTACAAAGCTCAGAGATATATATGTGGGTTTTAAGCCACCAGGCACATGGGTGCATATTGAACGTATTTCTTTTTAGCAGAGGTTCCAGATGGCAGGCAAGCGGTTTTCATCTTCTGTCCAGCAATATAGGACAGATGGATTTAGATGATTTCAATGTCACGCATTTGTCTATAATTTATCATAAGCCAAATCTACCTCTTGTCCCTCCCTAGATAAATTAAAAGTTAATGAAAGGATGCTACATTATTTAAGAAACAAAGAAAACTGGCATCTTCCTCGACATGTAATTAAACAATTATTTCAGCTTGGCATGGAATACATGTGTCTTCAAGCATATATCTGCCTATTTGTCATTTTCTTGTTTTAGGTATATTAGAAGGCTGTCTTACAGACAGAGGGAGATGGAAAAGGGCTGATTTCATTAGGTTTTGATCCAGTGACTATCTAATTTGAGTGAATTTTTCACCACCAGCTAGCAGAGATTATTGGGTGTTAGTGTAGTTGTGATAAAAATAAATTGCAGTCAAGGTTGGCTCATGTCAGATATACTGTGTAAAATGCATCTGGCACAAACCTTGACAGAATTTCCAACCTAACATCAGTGATTGAACCAAAATACATATTTTTGTTATTATGTTGTCTAGAGTATATATGTTGACGTGGGCTGAAAGGCTGTGTGATGTGCTCTGTTTACTTTTACTGTTTAATGATGTCACATTTATACAAAAAGGGATCAGGTTTTACCAACATGAATCTTCTTTATGATAAAAAAAAAAAAATAAAAAAAAATTATGCCACACTTTACACAAACAGAGTATACGGAAGCTTAGAATCATAATATTGTAATAACAATATATTATGTATTAGTTAAAACGATTTAACTACATTGTATATCTCAACCATTTAATCTTGTTAATTTAATAGATTCTATTTATAGTTTATTGCTAAAAAAAAAAAAATACAAATCTTTAATTTACAAACAGAAAATTATATCTTGTGGTGTCCCACATGGCTCGATTCTGGGCCCATTATGTATTTTTTTATTTAATTTACTGCTTTGTAAGAGAATGTATGCAAGGGTTTAGCCAAAGCAGAGGAAAACCGAGTAAGATAAATGATTGAAAAGAAAGGTTACGACAGAACCAACGCAACAACATCATCAACCTATGTCTGTGCAAACTGCGCTAAAGACTACCACTCGCAAATCAGACAATTTAACCACAGTGGTCGCTGCTGTAAATGATGACTATCCCCGGTCACATCCATTGTCGTCTTTGACAGACGGAGCTGAAGAAAGAAGGCTTTCACTTGCCAGTGTAATTAACTGACATGCCATTTGTCATTGGTATGCAGATGATGTGCTACTCTATTTTTCTTTTTTCACTTGCATTTATGTGCATACAGTATATAGCTATTTATAAACAATTTGCAATGTATAAGAATATGCAAATTATGTTTTTATATCCATAAAGTGTATCATTATTATGAGTAGTAGAAAAGGTCATGTATTTACATTTTATTCCATTTTAAAATTGCGAAATTTCTCATTGTACCACGGTTTAGTAGACATCTCTATAAATAACGATTACGCTTTAATTTCCCACTAAAGAGTTGCAGTTCTCTATGTGTGTTCACCCTTCCTCTCCCCTCTAATGAGCTGACACATTCCGATTAAAAGACTTGTGACAGAAAAATTGGAGTGAGGGTTGTTAAAATGTCAGTGCCTTCGGCTAAATCTTTATGGTAGATTCACATGGGTACTTTGACTTGTGAGTCTCTCTATGAGACAATAAAGCTGAAGAGGGACGTAAGGCCTTTGAAGCCCGCCAACCGGAAACCATATGTGGTCAAAGAGATCTTCTTAAAGCTACTTACCATTAAGAGGGCTTAAAAGGGTCATTTTTTATGTGAGCTTCTGCCACTCTGTGTCACCTGACCCTTTGTAAGGAACTGTAACCATTCACATGTTGGTGTAGGTTTCGTTTGAACATTGATGGGGACATTTTTAAAGGGTCTTACTGCAAACAAACCTACCAGGACATCTATGCCTATCATATTTTTTCTTGTAACAGCTCAGGAAGTCTTGAATCAGATACAGCTGTCAGTCCACTTTGGCAATCCTCAGCTTAAAAGGATTGCCTGTGAAAGACTGTTAACTTGTGAAAAAGAGTCAACTCCCTATACATATATATATAATGTCATATATATATATATATATATATATATATATATATATATACATATATATATATATATATATATATATATATATATACATATATATATATATATATATATATATATATATATACATATATATATATATATATATATATATATATATATATATATGACAAATTACACTGGACATAACAGAAAATACTTCTTTTTTTTACATTTAAAGTGCACATTTTAATACAACTCTTTAAAAAAAACTATATTTTTAGATAATAAGTGTATTTTTACAGTAAAATATTGAAAATGATTATGATTGCACCGGAATATTACATTCTCTCAGATGTTTTCATTGTAAAATCACATGGTTATTTTTTATTTAAATAATGTTTTATCTTACTGTGTATTTGTTTAGGTAATGTTTATTGAATTATTTTACTCTGTTGATTTGTGGTTCATGGAAAGGCCAATTTTATGAACTGTTTTACCATTTGTCAAAGCATTTTAAAGATTTTTGTAGTTCAAGTAGATTATATATTAACAATGAATAAGGCTATGAAATGTACAAATATACAGCTCCTACAATGCCATCCCATAATACCTGAAACATCACTTTATTTTTTGTGTATTACACGAATTGAAGCAGTATCATGAACATTTGTTTTGCGTTCAGAACGACACAAACGGAATGGTTTAATTTTTTTATTTTATTTTACACAACATAAGAACACAGCTGATGTTGTCTTTCTGTACATGGATTTTTTTTGTGCCTTCAAACAAAGGCAAAATGTCACTGAAAAGAAAAAGCTTTGATTTCTTAAAAAATATCAATTTAATAACAGGTCCCAGTATCAAGTCTTTATATAGTTTTTTTTTCCTTAAGAGTTTCTCTATAATATGCAGGAAATGTCATTTCCTTGAATAGAAAGGCTTTTTTGTGAAATCTCTTATGTTTCGTTCTATCTGTGTAACTGACACAAAGCTTGTATCCAGTAGGAGCCCTCTGGTAAGAGGACACAGGAAGGCACCGATGCTTTCCTCTTACCGTGAAGCTCACCGTGTTCAGTGAAGATGGAGGCGTGTCTCTCTTGGGTAATGGATCCGGCTATGAGCGGCTAGCACCTCCCTCAAAGCAAATATCCACAGTAATCCATGGGTTTCCAGAAAACATTAATAAAAAGACGGCAGAAAATATGATTTGCAGATGGAAACTAAAGAAATGGTGCAAAACGTGCACATTCATACGATCACACACATTTATATACTATGAGAGCCTATACACACACACACACACACACACACACACACACACGCGCGTACACAATGAGATGCAGGCACTCCATCTAGTCTCCAGCAGTCTACATTCACACGGTGCTCTCTAAAATCCACTCTGAACTGGAAAACGCAGTTTTCTCGCTGTCTAGATTTGAGTTTGCCATTTGGACTAGCATCCCGTTTACAGACATACTCCGCTTGCAAAACACGTTCCCCAGCTTCTGCGAGCCAATGTAGCAGTGGTGTTTCGACAGGTTCTCGTTCAAAGAGTACCTGCGTTTAGCCCGCACTCCTTCAACGGGCAGTGTCATATACTTGGACGAAGTCGGACGAGCCCTCCTTAAAATTGGAGTGTCATTAAAGCGGGATGGGGGCGGAGGGGTTGGGACCGTCTGCTGAAGGGCAGTGGAGTTGTTTCGGTTGGTGTTTTGCGTCTCTGCGTTGGGTAGCGCCTCCACTTTGGGCTCGGCGGCGCCGGCCACGGGGACGGGCTTTGGCGCGGGTTTGCGCTTTGGCTTTAGTGACCCTGAAGAGCCGGGTGTTGTCCAGCTTTGGCAAGTGGAGGTGGAGCAGTCTGGAATGGAGGTCTCTGAGGTTTGGGTTTGGGAATCTGGAGGTGGAGGAAGAGGCGCGGCGGAGCTCTTTTGGCATCCCTCGCCTGCCTCCATGCTCAATGCACCCTGTTTGGACGCAGACGGCGTGACGGTACAGCCCTGGGACTGCGCCCCGTTGGTTTGAGAGTGCACGTCGGTGACCGAGGTCCCCTTGGCCGAGTTGCCGCTGTTGCACACTTTGTAGCGGATCATGAGGATGATGATGAAGACGAGGACGGAGGCCACGATTATGCCCCCGATGATGATGATCATAGTGCCACCCAAGAACTGGGACTGCATGAAGTGGCAGCGTAGATACTCAGACTCGGTGGTGAACTGCACGCAGCCTACAACCCGCGTGGCCGTCAGAGAGGTCATGCCGTCGTCATAAATTGCAAGGACGCACAGGTCATACTGCGTCCCGGCAGCCAGGTTATTCACCAGGAAGTTTTTGCTCGTTGGGGGAATCATTCTGTTGGGTGAATAAAAGAAGAGTGTTGGAATTAAACATTATAGGTTTCATTCATCAATCATTTATTAAACTGCTTTACACCTTCTGAACAACCTCAAGAGTGCTATCAGTTCATGCAAAATTTTAATTTACATAATTTTTCAGCGCAGCAGTAGCCCTGAGAGAGTAATCTCATATATGGATAAAGAAAAATGAAAGTTTTATGTACTGTGACTTTTTCAACATTTTTACATCATTTGGCTTTTTTTGCAGAACTTTTTTTTTTTTTTTTTTTTTTGCAGACCTGCATAGACAAATGCTTATTCAACTGATAAAAAGTTTCATTAAAAACAGAATGTATTTATACTTTTTTTTATTTTTTATCGATCATGGCATTTTATTGCTTGTCCATTACCCATAATTACATTCTGTATGTTGAGTCCCTTTTGTTGTAATATTATACGCATTCACTATCATTCAAAATGTGAGGTCAGAATTTTTTTTTAAAGTCCACAGACTACAATTTTCCTTCATACTATACTACTAGAACTGAAAACTTCCAAAAACAGCTTTTACTGAAACCAACCCCAGAGAACGACTCGGTTTGGAACGTGCCTATATGATAGGTGTAAGATTACGCCTACTTCTACATCATTACCCCTGTAGCCCCGCCCACTGATTTGCACGTGACAAGTAATAGGTAAATAACATGCGTGACGCTAACACTGGATGCATAACCTTCCTTCTGACGCTGGATTTGCAGAATCAATAAGTTTTTACTGTGTCACTATTGCTTTGTTACAGATTGTTTGATTTGTACTGATTAGGTGTGCATGTCTAACCAAAATCGCAGTTACCAGTGATTTTTGATATGTAATGATTAATGTACAGTCAGATGTTCTTTTTCTCAAAATTGGTTATTCCCATTTGTGTCAGTTAATAAAACCAGTGACTAAAATGTCAACTTAACATTGTTTTGCTTAATAGGATGAAAATATTCTGTTATTTAAATTATAATTAAATTAGAAAGCGATCAAAGAATGCTCCCTCTCACCAAAACTTCCGTTATAATCAATAAATCTCTTATTTATATCGTGTTTGCACTGTTAGTTATCATGAAAGTATTCGCTAGAGTGCAGAAATCGAGTTACAATGACAAGATCCCTGCATTCATGCGCTCAACATGTCTGTGATCAGCTACAATGCTCATCACCTTTCATGTTACAATCTAAATATAATGCTATAATCAACATTTTTCACGATTTGTTAACGTTGAGAGCTGTAATAGTAAAAACGTGCTAAAAGAAGTTTCTGAGAGAGTTCCACATGTAATACTTATTTCATATGCAAAGATGTTAGCCAAACACAGCAGTGGGCGTTTACATTGAAGTCTCACAGCAGACACGCCCCTTTAATCAGAGGGATAAAATCAGATTAGGTCAAATGCCTTTTATTTCTAAATTATGACAATTGTTGATGTAAAAATCGTATTAACATTATAAATGCACCCAGGAAACATAATCAATTATCTATAGTATTAATTTCTTTAAAAAAAAAAATAAAAAAAACCCTGAAAGGCTGATCAGGATCCCAATGCAATGCAAAATCCTCTAAATGGGTTAAATTTTCTAAAAAAAATATTGTCTGAAATAAAATAAAGTAAAATAATGAATCAAACCATAATAAAAAATATTACAAATGAAGCAATACATAATTTGGAAAAAAAAACATATGGCATTACTTCAAGTGGTTAACTGTTATGATTCTTTTCATGTGCATGATTTTTTTCAGTTTTGTGTTCTGAATCAAAACCCACATGAATATGCAATTTTCATAAGCTAACAAGAACAGCACGATAGAAAAGTGGATTTCACATTGGAGAGCTCTGCACAGGAGCACACTAGTCCTAAGCTATTGATAAATATGGTAATGCTCAAGTTGCATTGTCATTTGTGCAGCAGATTTAAGCACGCCACATGTGGAGAACCTATTATACTATTCTGGGCATGTTACAATAAACACGTAAAGCAAACTGTGATATCAGGACTTTATCTCTTATCTGTCCCGTGTTTACTCTGCTGCAGACATGTTTAATCACATAATCTAGAGAGCGTAAGTCTGGAGCAACGGTAAATCTGCTTCGGTGCTGTATCTACAGGAAGTCCTGCTGTACTTGCAGGAGCCTGGGGTCTGCTATCACTCTCTGAACCGTTCACTTCAGACCTGAACAATGGCATCTCTTATCATCCTTCCCCACATGCCCCACCTGTCTCCTCTGCAGCCTGGCAAACATTCAGCTCATTCAGCCCGCTGAAAGAAGCGCTCTGTGATTTCCCATGCAAACCGACTGGATTTGGAGCACAAAGGTTCTCAGTAGAAGCGGCCTCGCGCCCCAGCCGGTCAGAGCGGTTCAGTATGCTGGGTGAGAGCGTCCGCTGTCATACATACAAATGAATTTTAATTGCAGGGTTGTTCTAAGTAACTCAGTGTGTGTTTAATGGTGTCAAGAAACTAGCTGCTAGGGTCATGTTTCACAAAATGGCTGAAAATATTTGCATCGTTCTACAGTGCCATTGAGTAAGTACTAGTTTTATGCAGTGACACTGGAATATATCCTCCCATTTGTAGATGCTTTATTGTTAAATGTAACATCTAATTAGCACACTGCCTAGACTCTGTTAGTGTCACTAAATCTGGGTAGCATACGTTTTCTCTTTGTGGAGGAGTTTCTTGATACTAGCAGGCAGTTGGCGCTGTTAATGTGAATACATTTGCAATCCTTGGCAATGACACAAAAAAATTGGGTATAAAAAGTACAAAAAATGTAAGTGAAAGTATGGATACTATGTCAAAATTATACCAGTTAAAAGTCAAAGTATTCAGCTAAATGCATAGGCTACTTGGGTGAAAGTAAAATACTTAATATTTAATAGTAAAATGTACTACTTACTTGGCTTTTAAAAAATTGCACCTTATTCCAAAGAAAAAAAACGATTAATCTTTATAAACTTTTATCTAAATGTTTCACCTCTGAAATGATGTTCATTTTCGACAGACATCACAAACCACCAGAATACTTAATGCCTGCATTGCAATATCCAATCAATTTCTTGAATATTGAATGCATTGAATACATTGAATTATAGATTGAATGATGAATGCCATTTTATATTGACTTGAAGCGTAGGAGTGATAGTCGGAAGGTTTCAGAATGGCAAGAATCAAGATAGCAGACATCATCATTGTGGCCAGACACTTAACCCCAGGTTTGACAGGGGATTGTCTGTGTTATAAGTTCATGGCACTTTTCTGCAGCTTTATCGCAGGAACAAATTCCACTGGCCCTGTATGTGTGGCGAAAATTCGATTATAGTCTATGTTTCACTGCGGCCGGTCTGTTGCCAAATGTGTTAACTGAGAAGGGAGCACTTGATAACAACATGGGGTATCAGCCAGATGCCAGATCTCTAGTAAAAAAAATAGGTTGAGATGTATCTGTTGTCTTTCTGTGGGCTTCATTCTCATCATTTGTGAAAAAGAGCTTCCCACACAATGTGCTCTGTACACAAATGACGAGGTAATGGCTTTGCTTCTGCAGTGTGTCTCATTGAACAGGGAACGCTCATGGCCAGTGTGTGTTATTGTAATTAGCCGACTGTGGCTCATTTACAGCAGCCCATTGAGATAAAGTAAGCCAAAAATGAATCTCTTTTTGATTCCCCCAAGCGAGTCTGCAAAGAACGTAATTACGAGAACGTATTAATGAGTACAGCATACGTGAAAGGAAATACTGTTCGAGATAGCACTAAAACAGATTGGCTAACACACACAATGGTTTCTGAATATTATCAGTCATAAATTATAATGATTATTCAGTTTTACATTTTAATATGCTCTAGGTAGACACGCTTGCTAATCCTAATCAAAGAGGTCCATAGATTTTATTCTGTGACCACTCTCCCAAGTGCCCACAACCTCTTTAATCCAAGCTGGGGGAAGTCGTGGCCTAATGGTTAGAGATTCAGACTGGTAACCCAAAGGTACCAGCAGGAATGGACTTAGCACTAACTTGGATGGGTTAAATGCAGAGGACAAATTACAACAGCAGTATAACCTTATGATTATTGTTTCTTAAATCTCGGGGAGGTCTAAATGGGATTTACAAAACGCTTATCCATTAAAGATAGGACAGTACCCACTTTATTTGGACCAACTTGCTCCTCAGAATCACAACCTGCATGTATGATTGATTATTGATGTCTATTTTTTCTACCGGGCGTTCAAAATGCGTCGTTTTGCGTTTTAAATTGTGCAGGTATCAGGCTAACTCACGTTATTATTGCCGTACTGAAATAGCTCTGCCGAACAGCTGTGGTTCAGGTTGAATAACTAGTTCTTCAAATGTTTCATAATCGGACTCGAGCTCGGATTGATGCCATCGTTACTGTCTTTACAGTGTTTACAATAGCTGAGTTTTAGGAAGCCTCCGGAGTTGAAGTTCAGTTATGGTAATGGCCATTTTTTTTTCGACATGCGCTGTAACAACCTGTCACAACAGACTGGGCCATCTGACCAATCAGAGCAGAGTAGGCATCCGGAAATATTTAGAGAGACTGAATCATCGGACGGTCGTAGAATCATTGAAAAATGTTGTGATGTGTAATTTATTTTATGAGAAAAAAACATTTTTTTTGACCTTTGATGCATGTAAACCTGTTGTAGGAGACCTCCAAAACAAAATCTTCAAAATAGCATAATAGGGGCACTTTAAGCTAGGAAAAGGAAATATATTTAAACCATTTTAAAGGACAAAGTTTAAAATAAAGTAATAGAAACTAAAGGCTAGGGTACACTATGACAGATCACAACCGCAAAAGACAAAAACACGGCACAGTCTAAAAGCCAGCATACAAAAACAAATCACACACATACACCAGTAATTTAAGAGAAAATTAGAAATGGATTTCTATTCTAGCATTTCACGTGAACAAAAAGCATCGATCCATCCATCCATTAGAACAACACAAACTGGTGATGGATTTTTGTGCTAATGTACTGAATATTAGATCCCTTTTCACAACTGGCCTCTTTAACACATTGCTGCTGTCTCAAAGGGCCAAAGTCGGTTTGTTCCTCTCCTTGCTGGCCTATTGTTGTGTCTAATGTCTAGTGTAGCCTATATTAAATTGGCTTCTTAAATTTCAATCTACAAACTCATTATTTCAAATCACCTACTAATGTATCTGGCTAATTTCCAAATGTTTGTGCTTTATTATTCACATGATAAAAATTATGATGTCCAAAATTTTACACATTTAGAGAAAAACTGAAGGTATTTTCATGTTTACTTCTCATTGCTATTGTATTATCTACTAAAGTGGAAATCTGAAATGAGGGCATTCAAGAAGGTGGTCCATAAGTTTCAATAGTTAAGGCAATTTTGTTTATAGATCTAAAACAATGTAAAACTAAATTCACTGTATAGTAAGCACAATTCTAATTCAACTTCAGTTTTACTTGGTTGTTTCACAATGGAAATACGTTGTCTTAGTTAATCTAATGGTCTTTATTGGCTTTTTTTCTAAATGATGGTTGTGGAGTTTCAGTCTGTGAAGTCAAACAAGCAAAAAGAACAAAGAAATAAAAAACAATGACTAACAATTACTGTTTGAAATCCACTTCAAGAAATGGATAAACATTTAATGTGGATTCACCCAACAAGCAAAAATGACAGAATGAAAAGTATTTCTCACCTGTAAACAAGAGAGTCATCATAGGTTCCATTATACTGAATCTGAAACATGCGTATTCCAGGTATATTCCTCTGGAAGTTAAATTTGATGAGTGCAGTAGATGAAGTGGCTTCTGCCATAACCACCCTCTTATCTGGACTGGTCTTGGCGTCGCCGGTGTGGTTGCTGCCGTTTGCTCCCGCCCTTGTTGAAGTGGAGATGTCAGAAGAGCCTGGGTCAGGCTCCTGGATGTTATTGGTGCTGTTGCTAATATGCGGAAGCTTGATGATAACCAGCTCCACAGTCTGGTGGGCCTCCCCGGCAGGATTCGAGGAAATGCACGTGAAAGAGCCCGTGTCCTTTACTGTGCTTATCAGGATGTCCAGCGTGCCGTTGTTGTAAACCAGCGTGCGTGATGTGTTTGAGACTAACTTCCCATCAGGAGATATCCAGTGAATGGCAGGTTCGGGATCTCCCCTGGCTTTGCACTTCAATGCTACCCGCTGGCCCTCCAGGACCCTCATCTCGTGAGAGTGGCGGGTGATGAGGGGCGGCTCACAGAGGAACTCCTCCTCCGGGATGGACCAGAAATAGCGTCCAGAGAGATGCAAGGGTGTGGCGCAGGTCTCCAAGTCGTCCTCGCGATTGAGCCGCCTAAGCCACAGCAGCTCGCAGTTGCAGTGTAAAGGATTTCCTCCAAAGCTCAGAGCAAAAGAGAAGGAATTGAGAATGCCGGATGTGGCCAGAACCTGCGCCCGCTGGAAAAGCGGGTCTGGTGGAAGCTTCTGGAGCTTGTTGGAGGTCACGTCCAAGCGATTGAGCTTCTGTAGGAGGGAGAAAGTCCCCTCAGGAATGTATTCGATCATGTTGTGGTCCAGACTAAGTGTGTGTAGGCTGATCATCCTTTGAATGGCCTCCCAGGGGATGGTCTCCAGGTTGTTGTAGGATAAGTCCAGTTCTTCGAGGGCTAGTAGGTCATTAAAGGCTCCCATGTGGATGAGGGTCAGTTGGTTGTTGTTCAGAATCAGGTGATGAAGCTTAGACATGCCACTGAAGGTCTCGTTAGATATCCGCGTCAAGCGGTTGTGGTCTAAATGCAAGGCTCGTAGGTTCTCCAGGTCTGAGAACGCATGTGGAGTGATGTAGCTTATTGTATTCCTCGACAAAGTAAGATCCACCAGCTTGGTCATGTTGGCCAAGTCTTTCCGTTTTACACTTGTGACAAAGTTATCAGCTAGTCGGAGCTCCACGGTATGCCTGTCGATGTTGGGCGGAACAAAGAGTAGCCCTTTTTTGGCACAGAGTGTTGCGAGGTTGGGGGATAGAACTTGACAGACGCAGCGCTTTGGACAGATCTGGGCCTTCACTGCCATTCCGATAACCAACAAGCAGACAAGCAGTTTTTCCATTGTAAATCAGGTTTTTACACCTAGGGGAAAAAGAGAAAAAAATACAAAGGGTGTGAATAATATGCTACTGTGCCTTTGAACTACAATTTCAAGCAAAGCAGGCCTTTATTCACTTGGAGCATAATTGCATTTGTAGATGTTTATCAAACACCAGTGCTTAGCGCAGTTATAATGCATGAGATAACAGCAGGCCATTGGTTATCCTGCAATTATTTCAGGAAGTGTGATAAACAGTTCATCTTGCACAAACAAAACCCCATGTCAGATGTAAGAAACAGCAGTTTTGTAACACAGTATTAACATTCCCAACCTCAAAATCAATGTTGCCAGATCTAAAAAAAACAAAGTAACCTGCTCTGATAAAAAATCCAAAATAAGGGAAAATATACATATAATATAAAAGGACACAAACACAAACTATTTTTGAACAAATGCACATGCAAGGAAGGAGAGATTTAGAAATACATATTTTATTTAGAAAACTACTGTATATGCATATTTGCTTGCAGCTTTCAGCTCTCAGATATAAAGTGCAGTATTTTGAACAACAGGTGTGGAGATTTGATTAGTAGTCCATTTTTATTGTGATATGGCAGCTAATTGCTAGCTAGTCCAAATACATGACTGTAAATAAGCCCCAAAACAATAAAACACAGCCACCAGCCCATATTTATGAGCGACTTTATGAAAAAAAAAAGAGTAGCTTATAATAAGTGCTCATGGCAACTCTGCTGAAAATAGATCGATGCAGTCTCTAAAGGAGTGTGGGTTTATTTCAGGCAAAACACATGGCTAATAAACGTCATGCACACTACAGGAACTGTTTCAACACTTCAGTTTATTAGCTACATTAATTCATTCTAAACCAATATGTTATTTTCATCTTTGATTTCAAGTGTTTTAACAATATCTTCCTGTCTTACTTTTTCACACTTCTCTCGAAGGTGTGACTCATTCTTTCCAACTGTAGTGTCCTTCACTCTCCATTAGAATTGTGTGGGTGTGCAGAAGAGCTGTTTCATAATGACCGTGTGTGTGAACAGGGAACGCTTTTGCAAGACCCTGACCCAGTGGGGGCAACTGTATTATATTTAATTATATAATTACGCTAAGTTGAGTATGTAATGACACAATACGGGGTCTAACAACTATGCACTCATAGAGAGTACTGCATTAAAAACAGCTATCATCAAATGGCTACAGCAGCTGACATCAGACTATGAAATTATGAGGAGACTGTCTGAGCATTAGACCTGAAATTACCCGAAAAAGCATGATTGCAGACTGATTATGTCATCTTGTTGATGATAATGCTCTCTCAAATATGACAAGTTGTTATCATTTATTTACCCTTATGTCATTTCAAACCTGATATTGTCCTCTGCAGAACTCAACTGAAGGAGGTTAATAGAATATCCACACTGCTGGTTTCTATACAATGAATGTGAATAGTGATGAGGGGAAAACAACAACAGTTCTCTTTCATTATATGGGGGAAAAGCACAGTGTCAATACAGTACGTTTTTAGTATTATTTATACACAATAATGTAGTATTTATTTTGAATTAGCTTTTTTTATATTCAGTTGTCATTTTCATTTAAAGTTATAGTGATTTATATATACACACACACACACACACACACACACACACATATATATATATATATATATATATATATATATATATATATATATATATATATATATATATATATATATATATATATATATATCTTTAACTTGTTTTTATTTCAGTTTCAGTAATTTTATTACTTCAACTTTTTTTATTTCAGTTAGTTACCAAGGAAACATTTCTTATTTTTAAGTTTAAGTTTTCATCAATATTTATATTTAATTTATTTCTGTCAGTTTCGGTTGCAACAAAGATAAAAAATAATAATAATAATAATTAAAAAAAAAACATCAAGATCTATTTGCAGCAGACTTTTATTAAACTGGAACTCAAAACAAAATACTAATACTCAGACTAGAAAACCATGAGCAGACGGACCAAATGAAAGTGACGAGAACAGACAAATGACCTGAACAAAACACAGGGCTTGAATACCAAAGCAAACTAATCAACAAAATAAACAACAGGTGCAAATCATAATCACATCAATGAAAAACCATAGAAACAAACAAACCCAGGAAACAGAATTACAACTCACAAAAAAACAGACATAAAACATTATCACCCATAATAATTTCAGATTTATTTCAATTAATGAAAATTATCTGTAATAGTTTTAATTTTAGTTAACAATAACAACACTGGTGTCAACAACCTGCATCTTCTTTTGTTTTTCACGTAAGAAAGACAATCATACAGGTATGAAACAACATTAGGGTGAGTACATTTTATTTATGGGTATTTCTTTGGGTGAAAATGATGACGGAAAGATGACTTTTGAACATGTCTGGACAAGATAAAATACTCCCTCTTACGTGAATGACTCATCTGGTCATCTGGTTGTCGCCCAGTCACACAGCAAATGCAAAGATCATGTTCTTTCCAACACTGCAAATCTTCACTATTGTTTTTCATTCCAAACTGTGGACGGATGGAGCAGCGAGATTTGAGTGAACGAGAGATAAAGGGAGGGAAGTAGGAAAGAGCAAGAGAGATACAGAGAAATGTGATGCTGTAATGGAGACTGATGTGTTATGCATATGAACAATAGGGAATAGTATGTGGAGTGTATGATTCATGCCAGTGGATCTGATTCACGAGCACTGGCTCTTCACCAGTGCAGTAAAGCAAAACAGGCTGATGTGCAGTATGTTTTGCCTCAAGATTAACTGAATAATGTTCCCAAGCCACACGGATACACAAAGGCCTATCGGCAGGGCGGTCCTTAGGGCGGTGCCACTGACCAAGTGGGTCCTGCTTCCTTCTAACTCGCACTGGGCCCCACCCCATGATTGGGACAGCTTATACAAATCTATCAGTGTACAAAAACTAATTGTATATATTTTTACTACTGTATGAGTAGGACACAATCCCATTCTTGTCATACCGTCTACAAAGTTGAAGTAGGGTTTGGGAGGGGCTTGCACAGACAATTCCCCGTAATTGTAACAACAATTATCAAAGCACCTGTTAACTTCAGTATAGGTGACAATTCTGCCAGCTTTTCCTGCATTACCAGTAAGAGTGACAATGTTAGCACGGATGTTGATTAAACCTGTTAAGTTGTAACTAATAGCTGTGCTATATCCGTAAATACACCTCAGACAAGGTAAATGTGTTCATTTTAAGGCTGTCAGAAGATTTTTTATTTTTTTTAATCACGATTAATTGCACACTTATCGTGAAATTAAGCATACACTATTTATCTTGTTTAATGCTCATTTTGTCATCATTTGCTATATCCAGCAAAGTAAACCATTAGATTGAAGGGTGATTCTCACAAAACTGTAAAATGTAAAATGATCTGATCGCAACCAGGGTTACAGGTGCTTGTGCCATTGTAGATGCTCTCGACTTCGAAGATCATCTAACTGTATGACGTAAATTACCTTAATGACGCAATTTTGTGTGCTTCAGTAATTTATTTGCGTTAAATTATTTTAACCCATTAAGGATTTTGAATTAATCGCATGCGTTAACACATTAATGTTGGCAGCCCAAGTTAATTTATGTTTCTAAGGTTTCAAGCTTCCAACGTCCTGAAATCTTCTCTTTCATCATCCTTCTTTTTCATTATTTATTATTATTTATTATTTATCATGTATGCCTGCAGATCCTAGAATTAGCAAATTCACATTTCCCAATTCTGTTACAAACTAAGATAGGACCAAACCAACGAACAATAGGCCTAATTAATCTGCATTTCATGCTTCATTAAGGGCCTCTAAGTGATACAAATAAATAAATATTTTTGACAGAACACACTACCAGTCCTATAAAAAATGAAAATAACAAAACTACATTAATACTTTGTTCCCTTTCAGTCAGTCACTACGAGTCAGAGCATGTGAGCGGAGTGGAGCGGGAGCGAGCGGGGAGCGGGAGCGGGCGGATCTTGGACAGAGCGCAGAGCGGCATTTTTAAAAGGACGGAGCGTCGCCTTATTTCCCGCTCCAATTTCGCTCAGCTCACACCACAAGTCTGAAGCATGCTCAGTCAAACCTAAACCAGGATCCATCTGTCTTGCACAGTCATCAAAAGTAGACTATTTTCAGTCAAAACTCGGCTCAATAATGGAGTTTCAAAAAGGTTACTTCAAAAAGGAAAATGAGAAGTCATACAGGTCAGGTGTAGCCTACTATTCATATAACTAACTAACAATGATAATGTGGTACAAGAAAACGAATGTGGAGACATCGTTTCAGTCAGCAAAGATTAATTTTGGAATCTCAAAAGACAAATCTCTCGAAAACATGAACGTGAGCTACGCGAACACGCTGGGAAGAAAACAAAAGGTTAGCAAATTGAATACGGTAACTTTAACAAAGTGTAAATTAAATATAGCGTAATATTCAAACAAATTCGTTTTTTCATTCAAGTAGACCTAATGGTTCGTTTTATTTAGCCAAATTTGTGTCATCCATAATAATATTTATATTATTAGGCCCATTTATTCGTTTAATTTTACAGCAGTTTGTGTGTATGGAAGCCAATTTAAATTTTAATCGTGCGCGTTGCACAAAAGTTCACTTATCTGGCCTTATAGTTAATTTACTTTTAAAAAATGTATGTACATTTTTGTTTATATAATTTTTATTTATATTATTAGGCCCATTTATTCGTTTAATTTTACAGGACCTTTTGTGCAGGCTATATTCCTTCTTACATAGGCCTGTAATTTGAAATAAAACATTTCTATTTGAAAAATGTTGTTGTCACTCATTAGTTCTTTAGGAGGTAAGGCTGTGGTCTAAGCTAAAAGTGATATACATGTAGATTTTTTTTCCTTTTTTGGAGCGAGCGGGGGGCGATTTGAGTGGAGCGCGAAGCAAACCTCGTTGAGCGCTGAGCGATAATGAGCGGAGCGGCCTGATGTAGCTTTGAGCGGGGGAGCGGAGGGGTGAACAGTTCCGTGAGCGATGAGCGGAGATTCTCACCGCTCCACTCCGCTCACATGCTCTGCTACGAGTTACGTCAGTGACTGACGAAATGGGGGTTTCGCTAGAGAGCCCCATCACCTTCGAGTATTAAAAAACGGGCCAATGGTATGAAAATTCCGCTCCACTGCGTGGGTATAAAAGCAGCCGCGAGTGCAATCTCGCATTATGTTTCTGCTTCAGAGCCTATGTGTTTATGTGCTTCTCTTTACCTTCTTCAAGAGCAACAAGCTTCTCTCTCTTCAATCGGTGTTGGTGTGATGGCGTGTTTCAGCAGGTTCGTGGTCTTTGCAGTGACTTTGTACGCGGCTGGTGTTCTCACCTGGGCGCTTCAGCACTGCTAAGAGAGCTTTCTTTTCAAAAAGAGCTGCACGGGCACGTCTTTTTCAAGATGTCTCGCTCATGTGTTTCTGGATGTGGGTGCATGATCCATCCGCCTGAAGGTCACGAGCGCTGCCTAGAGTGTTTGGGCTTTAATTACGCTCAGGCAGGCAGAACCCTAAAACTGTTAAAGAAAGAACTGACACACCTTCCTCCGAGCCCCAAGAGGTCGTGGATGACAGTCTGCGACGCTATGCCTCACCACTCTCGTTCCCCCCGTCGCCAGACCTCTGTCAGAGCAGGCCGCCGCAGAATGCTCATCCTTCCCTGGCCTCCTCTGTTGGAACGCGGAACTTGACCACACCCCACACCGGGACGCTACACCACCCATGTTTGGGCCGGTCGTTCCACATCACTGCCCCATCGTGGGTACGCCTGTAGTTCCTATGACCCCGCTGGTTCAGTTCTTGGGAGCCTGGCTAGAGCGAACGATCAGGCTCGGCTATGCGATTCAGTTCGCACGGTCTCCTCCCTGCTTCCGGGGAGTCCGCTATACCATGGTGGGTGGCAATACCCCTGTCATGCGTGCAGAGGTCGCTGCCCTACTGGCAAAGGGTGCGATCGAGGCCGTCCGAGATGAAGTCCGGCTTCTACAGCCCCTACTTCATTGTACCCAAGAAGAGCGGTGGGTTACGACCAATCCTGGACCTGCACATCTTGAACCGAATCCTGCACAGGCTTCCATTCAAGATGTTGACAGCCAAACGCATTTTCGAATACGTTCGTCCGTCAGATTGGTTTGCTGGGGTCGACCTGAAGGACGCATACTTTCATGTCTCCATTGTTCCTCGACACAGACCATTTCTACAGTTTGCTTTCGAGGGGCAGACATATCAGTTTGCGCTACTCCCATTCGGGTTAGCCCTGTCTCCTCGCGTCTTCAAGAAGGTCGTAGAGGCAGCCCTTGTGCCACTCAGGCAACACTGAACTATTTCAACGACTGGCTGATTCTAGCAAACTCTCAAGAACAGGTTTGTGAACACAGGGACCTGGTGCTCCAGCACCTCGCCTGTCTGGGCCTTCGGGTCAACTGGGGAAAGATCAAACTCTCCCCCGTGCAGAGGATCTCTTTTTTCGGTATGGAAATTGACTCGTCGCCATGTACGCGCAGCTTGCGAGCGCACGCAGTCACTGCTGAATTGCCTGAGTCAATTCGAGGGCAAGAGTGCGGCCCCACTGCAGTTATTTCAGAGGCTCCTGGGGCATATGGCATCTGCAGCAGCAGTCATGACGCTCGGACTGCTTCATATGAGACCGCTTCAGCACTGGCTTTGCGATTGAGTCCCGAGATGGGCATGGCAACAGGACATGCTCCGGGTGCCAGTCACTCGGGCTTGTCATCAGACCATCACCCCGTGGTCGAACCTCTCCTTTCTACGGGCCGGAGTGCCCTTAGAACGAGTGTCCAGGCATGTTGTTGTGTCAACAGATGCCTCAGCCACGGGTTGGGAGACTCCATCCCCAGACGGTTCAGCTGATTTGGGAACAGTTCGGCGATGCACAGGTAGATCTGTTTGCCTCCCCAGACACTTCCGACTGCCACTGGTTTTACTCCCTGACCGAGAGGACCCTCGGCACGGATGCAATAGAGCACAGCTGGCAGCGGGGCCTCCGCAAGTATGCATTTCCACCAGTGAGCCTTCTTGCACAGGTCCTGTGCAAGATCAGGGAGGATGAGGAGCATCATTTTGATTGCGCCTCATTGGCCCACCCGGACTTGGTTCTCCAAAATGGTGCTCCTCCCGACAGCCCCTCCCTGGCCATTCCCTCTGAGGAATGACCTTTCTCAGAGCCCTTTGGCAGCCGCGTCCCGATCTCTGGAACCTGCACGTGTGGGTCCTGGACGGGACACGGAAGGTTTGAGTACCCTACCACCTCAGGTGGGGTGGTGTGGCGCAATGGATAAGACACTTGCCTTTGGTGTGAGAGACCCGGGTTCGAATCCACTGTGAGACACCAATGTGTCCCTGAGCAAGACACTTAACCCCTAGTTGCTCCAGAGGCGTGCGACCTCTGACATATATATAGCAATTGTAAGTTGCTTTGGATAAAAGCGTCAGCTAAATGAATAAATGTAAATGTAAATGTAAAAGGTGGTGGCTACCATCACTTCAGCTAGAGCCTTGTCCACGAGACACGCCTACGCTCTGAAGTGGAACCGGGTGTTCTTCTCTCTGAGATGATCCCAGAAAATGCCCGATCAGGTCTGTGTTCTGCTTCCTCCAAGAAGGGTTGGAATGAATGGCTGTCTCCTTCCACCCTTAAGGTTTATGTGGCTGCGATCTCTGCGCACCACGACCTTGTGGAGTCTAAGACGGTAGGACACCATGACCTGGTCATCAGGTTCCTTAGAGGTACCTTAGAGATAAATCCTCCCCACCCCCCACATATGCCCTCTTGAGACCTTGCAGTGGTTCTATCTGCACTGCAGAGAGCTCCCTTTGAGCCATTGCACTCAGTTGAGCTTAAGTACCTCTCTTTGAAGACGGTGCTCCTGGTTGCTTTGACCTCCATCAAGAGGGTAAGGGACCTGCAGGCATTTTCCGTCAACGAAGCGTGCCTGGAATTCGGGCCGGCTAACTCTCACGTCATCTTGAGACCCCGGCCTAGATATTTGTCCAAGGTCACCCTAGGGGTGAAGGCACACTCCACTCGGAGCGTTGCTTCCTCCTTGTGTTAGCCTGGCCCTTCGCTCATGCTAACCTCACGACAGGGAGCTGTGGCTTGCGCAGGACACTGGAAGACAGCCGCAGTGGGAGATTAGATTGGGACCCCCATTTCGTCAGTCACTGACGTAACTCGTAGTGACTGACTGAAAGGGAACGTCTCGGTTATGTATGTAACCCTCGTTCCGTGGAGGAGGGAACGGAGACTTTACGTCCGCATGCCACTACCTCTGTTCCACAGAAGCGGCCGGAGCGCATAGTCTCGGCTCCTCAGCAGGTAACATAATGCCAGATTGCACTCGCGGCTACTTTTATACCCACGATGTTACAGTTCACGATGCAAATTCCGCAGACCCATGGTATTTTCATACCATTGGCTCGTTTTCTAATACTCGAAGGTGATAGGGCTCTCTAGCGAAACCTCCATTTCGTAACGTCTCCGTTCTCTCCTTCAGTGAACGAGGGTTACGTACGTACGTTTTTCTTCCCATCCAGTTTGAATACATGACGTTCTATACAGAGCTGTATAAGTTGTCGGACTGGGAATTATGCGTTTCTTTACCAATGCTATCAATGGCTAAATTAATGAGCAGGGTATTCCTGCAAAAATAGAGGCTGCAGTTTCAGGTCTGCAGTGCTAGAACCACATTTCTTGTTTTATTTATATTTTCATTTTCAATCCTGTATTTTGGAGGATTTTGTATTTTGTATAATCCTGTATTTTGGATGATTTTCGAAGATTTATATTTTGAAATATATTATATTATCTATATATTATCAGGCTTAGCATCTGGCTATAATAGTAATGCTACCATACTACTGATGCAGTATACACTATAGTGCACATACTGCACAGTGTGCACATTTTCTGTATGCATAGAATACCCAGATGACCCATTACATCCCACAATGCACCAGTGTAATGGATGACTCAGTGGTAATATCAAATGTGATGCATCTCTTTCTTGACTCAAATTAGACTGCCAAATGCTAAGACTTCTTTACACCAAAATCAAAATGCAAATTCACTTTATTATGTATAAGATGAATATAACATGAAAGATAGAGCTAACAACATGGAATTCTACTGTTTGAAACTTTTTTTATGGAATAGCATCTAATATTTCACTTATTATTTAAAAACAAATAGTAGGCAGTATACATTAAGCGGAATTTAAGTAGTATGGTAATATTGCAATCTAAACATAGCCAATGTGCCAGATGTATCAGTCATTATTTGAAGACTTGTTTGGCTAAATAAAGCATGCAAAGGGAACCACAGCACATAAGCTTCAATTTAAAGATGACATCAGCAAGCTCATCGAAAATTAACAGCAAACTAGTACTGACTAACTATAAAAAAAAAAAAAAAAAAAAATGATGTAAAAAAATCACTGATTCTATTAAAACCCTATCTAGTCTGATTAAACCATACCAAACAAAAGACCTCTTTGTATTAAAGTATTCTAAATGACAAGTGACCCTACTGAATATCAAGTAGATGATGCATGCACAGCAGACTCTCATGAAAAGCTCAATGATAGCTAGTGTAATGAGGAAGCTTTAGAGGGCTGTCAGTCACTTTGACAGGAAGCAATTGCCGTGTACTTCACTGTGAAGAGGAGCCCCAAGACAAACACTCGCTAATCAAGCATGTCTGAGCAAGTATGGATGTTTCACCCACCACAGTCCTTAATGAAGTGAGGTGTTCGGTTAAACAATAGCTTAGTCCCGAGATGGGAAACTTCATAAACAATGTTTCAAGAAAAAAAAAGAGAGATAATTGCTGCATGTTAAATAGCTTCTTTTTTTTCTGTGGGGCAAACTGTATAATATTACAGCACAGTACTGTTTATTGCACATTGTGCACATTAAATCTGATATTATTCTGATATACGATACACGTTTATCTTCACCAATGTTGCACAATTAAGCAAGACCAGCATATTTTCATTCAGCGACAAAGATGTGGATCGTTATTCTTGTATGCAGCCATTTCCGATTTATTAGCTGACCGAAAACAAAATCTTACATAAATTTGGGATGTTTGGAATAAAAAAAAGTTTTAGGTCCTTTTTTTGTTTACACATGCATGTGTATTTGTGTGTGTAGCAACTGATTGTTGACCTGCCAGTGACAGAGAGAATGAGAAAGACATGATTATCATGCATCATTCACATGGTAAAAACATAAAAACTTCTCTATAATTTACATTGGCCATATTTTACACACAATGCACACATGAATTTTTAAGCATGTTTTCCTCACTGAAAATATTATAAATATTTAAGATGTGTCAATACAGCAGAGATGTGAAGCAGGATACGGGCATAAAGAGAGAAAAAGAGAAAGATTCAAAACTCATTCTGTGAAACTCACAAGATTTACATTGGTTGTTAATGTTAATGTCATGTTTTGGCTAGTTATATTTGACACTCAGTACAGATTTCAGAACATTTCATCAGTGTCCAACTTTTTTTCTCAAATTAAGGAGTTCTATAATGTCTGCATTAGTACAAAGTACATTAGACCTCCTTGGTTAAATCCAAAGTTACAGTATGAGTACAGATGGGCTAATAAATGACAATATACAATATATTTGCAATGACTTAACTTTTTTTCAAAATACAGTAAAATTGTCTTTTCTTAATTTAATTATTTTTATAAAATAAGAAAATGCAAAATGCCAAAATAAAGGTTTTGTCTGATTGATTTTGAGCAAAGAAGTTCAATCTCTCCCACTTTCGCTTATGTATGAATTAAATGATATAACCGCTCATCTCTGATCTCTTTTTGATAAATTCCAGCTATATTTACAGGCTTTGAGTTTGCACAGGAAGATAATCTTAAAAATGATCAAAGCTAAACAGATTCATTTGGACAGTTACTGTATTTCCAAAACCACTAAGCAAAATGTGGCACAATGTGAAATCCCATTTCTGGCCCATTTGCACTGTGAACAGTGATGCACTGCAGATGTCAGACTAAAGATGTTTTTGAAGAAAAATGTGGAGACTTTTGCTCCAACAGCTGGGAGGGAGGCTGACTTGTTCTGGAGGATGTAGATCCACACTTCAACAGGAAGAGAAATGGAGCTGCTTTTTTTCCTCGTGCTAAGTGATGGCAGCAGCATTTTTCAGGCTGCTTATTCAAGATTAATCAGTACCTAATGGCAAAAACAGAGTGCTAAAATCTCCATAAAAGAGAGAGGGGTACAGACTGAGAGAGATGGATTGAAATACAGAAAGGGAAAAAAAGAAACATCAACACATCCGCAGTAGCTGCCTGGAGCAATGACCAGCCTCAGCATCACTCCCACTGACACACACGCACAGGAACACAATAAGACAGAATCCATACTAAACATCTCTCCTTACTACATTCTCTCCATCCTTTTCTATCATTTTCCTTCTGTCTAGCATTTTCCCCTAAGCTCATATATTGCCTGCCCCAACTTTCTGCTTCATCCCCCACAGGAAAACAAAAAACACAAATGAGATCTTTTGAATATCTCAGCTATTTCTTCTAGACATACAATAAAGGCTTTTGCTGACAGAACTTTTCATTTACATAAAGACTCTATAGTTTGGAGAGATTATTAGTCAGAATATATCTCAATAAATCAATAGGAAAGAGAAATTATAAATGTGTTTTTTTTTAAAGGGATAGTTGAATATTATATAATATTCTAATATTCTTTTCAGTACCCAAAAATTAATATTCTGTCTTCATTGTATTGTTGCAAACCCGTATGAATTTCTTTGTATGAGATATTTTGAAGAATATGGGTAACCAAACAGTTGATGGGCCCCATTGTATTATTATTATTTTATTTTTTTCTTCATACTATGGAAGTCAGCATCAACTGTTTGGTTACCCATTTTCTTCTAAATATCTTCTTTTGTGTTCAGCAGACAAAATAAACTCATACAGGTTTGGAACAACTTGAGGGTGAGTAAATGATAACAGAATTTTCATTTTTGTGTGAACTTTAATATCTGAATTGTTTATTCTAGATGACAATAAGATTACATGAAGAATGTAAAAGATATCTACAATCCCACTCAAATCACAAACTTTTTTTCATATCTAAATTGTAAAATTCATTTGTAATCTGGAATAAACTATATAGCTATTAAAAAAGCTTAATATTAAACAACAATTTAGTAGCTTCTCAGATATGTAAAGACCCTAGTAATCTAACATGGAAAAAAGGATCTTTCTAATTTAATAAATTGTGCTCATATTTACTCAAAAGTCAGGGATTTAAATATGAACTTAAACATATCTCATTAAATAATTTGAGTTACAATATCCAAATAAATTATATTTGTCTTCTAGTTTTTATTCCTTCTAAGAATTATATAAGAAACATCTGAAAAAAAAGTTGATACTTTAATGAACTCTACAACTGGGAACTTGATTATGTCTGAGTTACAAAAGAGCGTCCTCTAAGTAACACAATTTTCCTTTGAGTGATTTAACATTTTTTTCCTTTGTATCTCTTCTGTTCCCTGCCATTGTATGAAAAGATGTCAAAATAAAGCAATATTTTACACCTCTTCCTGCTCTGCCAACTTTACCCAATTTTCTGGAGTTACGCTTTAGAAAACCAGAGTGCAGCAATCAGAGTAAATCTGTGCTCTGGAAAGATAACCAATTGTTCAGCCCTGATCAAACCTGAGTAGGGAAGAAACCGTGTGACTGTGTGTGCGTGTCGGAGACAGGAACAACAGCTCGACAGAAAGAGAGCTGGGTCACTTAATTGGATGAGAAAATGAATTCGGCGTTGCATACGATGGGATGAATTTTAATAAAGCACATGAAGCTTGTGACACAGGACAGATCCTATCAGGGGAATCTCATTTCTCTTTTGGTCTCTGAGTCTGAGCATAAGCAGATGCATCTATGCCCACTGACCCTCTTAATGCCACTCTAGCTGGTTATTATATGTAGGTGTCAATACCATCAGACAGTAAGACCAAGAATGGTTTAGTCTGTCTGAAGCCTCAAAAAATGCAAACAATTTTTTACATTTTCTTAAAGGAGAACTCCGGTCAATTTTAACATTGAGCTCATTTTTTTGTACATTTGGAGTGCTGTCAATACAGAGAACAACGACAAAAATCGGTGTTGCCTACGCACACAGGTTTAGTTACCTATGATCACGCGCGTGAACTCGGCAATCGACTACTTTTGACTTCCACCGAAAACAGGATGTAAACACAGGTATTTGCGCTGGCTTAAATAACATCATTTTTATACATATCTTTCACATCTACTGCAGTCAGATTCACTCGTGTTCACTCTGAAGGAATCACTCACATTTTCTGTGCACTTGTAATGACACATCAAGAATGTTAAGAGGCTAAAAGCAGGTTTAGTACTTGCCCCATTGAAGTCAACAGGGTGCAAATTTTAAAAATAGAATAACTCGGTGTAGGCAACACCGATTTTTGTCATTGTTCTCTGTATTGACAGCACTCCAAATGTACCAAAAAAATGAGCTCAATGTTAAAATTGACCGGAGTTCTCCTTTAAGTGTTACAGTGGTGTTACCATACTTAAAGGGATACTCCACCGTTTTTTCATATTAAACTATGTTATTCCCTTAACTAAGACGAGTTGATACATACCTCTCTCGTCTCAGTGTGTGCACTCAATCGCTCTGGTGCGCGGCGACACTTTGATAGCACTTAGCTTAGCCTAGTTCATTCATTAGGAACCAAACAGAGATGAAGTTAGAAGCGACCAAACACCTCCACGTTTTCCCTATTTAAATACAGTTACATGAGTAGTTACATGACCAAGTATGTTGACACAAAATAAAACATGGCGCTTTTCTAAGCGGGTAAAAAGTATAACTATAATGTATGACGGAATAGCACTTGAAGTTGGGAGCACTTCGACTCGGCGTAGTAAAAAGTCACTCCTGAAAAATCCTCTCTCTCTCACTTCTGTCATTAGAACCAACGTGACTTTCTACTGCGCAGAGTCGAAGTGCTCCCAACTTCAAGTGATATTCCGGCATATATTATAGTTATCCATTTACCCGCTTAGAAAAGCGCCACGTTTTATTTTGTGTCACCATACTTGGTCGTGTAACTACTCGTGTAACTGTATTTAAATAGGGAAAACATGGAGGTGTTTGGTCGCTTCTAACTTCATCTCTGTTTGGTCCCTAATGAATGAACTGGGCTAAGCTAAGTGCTATCAAAGTGTCGCCATGCGCCAGAGCGATTGAGTGCACGCACTGAGACGAGAGAGGTATGTATCAACTCGTCTTAGTTAAGGGAATAACATAGTTTAATATGAAAAACGGTGGAGTATCCCTTTAAGCTGTACTGTTAGTACCAACAAAACTTTAACTGCTATAAAACCACCACAGCAACATAATAACACTAATGTTCCATGACAAAATGCTACAAAAACAGCTCAACAATGACTCACAGATGAGAAATTCTGTTCTTAATTTTACATTACTGTGAAATAATAATCTAGTTAATTAACCAAACTTTATAGTTGCTAAGCAGCACACAGTAACCACTTGGCTCTTTACTAGAATTCAACTGATGTGCAGTCACAGGTGTGCATACACATATCAGCTAAAGAAAAAAAGCTTTAAAAATTACTTATACAATGCAGTTTTAGAACCAGAACTATAATAAAGTGGTTCCCTATCAGTCGCTCACATTACGTCGAAGTGACAACGTAATTGGAATCACTTCAGGGAGCCCTATCATCTTCGAGTGTCTACAGAACGAGCCAATGAGCATTGGTGTGCGTGAACCGCATCACGCACCCCACCCCGCGGGTATAAACAGGAAGGCGCACAAACTTGTTGTCATTCATTTCGAGAGCCGAGAGATTATTTGACTTCACGAGTGATGTCTCCTCTAGGTTTAAAAAAAAAAAAAAAAAAGTGCTCAGATCTGCCAATATGTCAAAGTTTACAATCTAAAGTCAATAAGAATAAGAAATAAAATGAATGTCAGAAATATGAAAAGTCAATGAGACCTCATATTTTTTATCACATTTTCCTATTAGTTTTATAGTTCTGTACTATTACTGTGTCGATAATTATCTGTTTGTCTCTCCTAGGAAATTTTAGAAGAGACAAAGTTAACATCTAAATTAAACATAACCGAGATCCTTAAAATCTCCTATGCCTTGACAGAGCGACCTCTGTGCAATTGCATTCTATTCTCAGGTGATTTAAATTGGAAAGTGCACCTAACCACTTAGAAGCATACAAGAATTGAGCCAATGCTGTATGCCAACAAGCAACCTGAGACTCATCATGACATGACGACAAGCGTGTGCATGCTGGCATATGTTAATAAGGTCTCTGTGTGGGATCATGTGTCTGATGACTGAAGCTCAGCGGGACCTGTTCTGTTCTGTCTGGCTGTCAGTGTTTGACCCAGCACACACACAAACACACACACGCAACCCAAGCCTTTTTCTGGTGACTCTCGCGGCCCCCCCATAGCCTGCCTCTCATAGCTCATTAGAAGATCCTTCACCTCCCGCTGGTCTTCCGCCCACCTTGGCCGCTGATCACAACCATAGGAGAAAGCCATCGGCTCAAGCTGGGAGAGGGGAGAGAAGCCGGGCGGGTGTGTGGACGGAGAGAAAGGCCTCCAGATACTTATGCTGGACTGCCACCACGACCCCGCCGCTTTTGAAGCAGAAGACCCAGAACTCTTTGATCTGTAACAGAGCATCTGTAGCACCTCCGCTGGGAAATGAGTGCAGAAAAGATTGGTAACTAGAGGGTTATAGGTTGAAATCCCTCTTCACCTTATAGTGACACTAGTCTCTGCCACACTGACCGCCCACAGACTGTTCACTGACAGCCTGATGCATATTGTACAAATAAATGGCAAAATTTCAAGCTAATTTCTGATTGGTTGGCTTAGGCTATAACTTCTGTGAATATGGGCAAATCTTTTAAAGCTTAGGAACAAGTTCGACTCTTGAGTACTAAAGTTGGCAATTCCTTGATAACGTCACCCATCTTGCATTGACTACTCTGGTTATCCTCACTGTATATTAGCAATAAAACGAAACATGATATAAAACACCACCCTGCCTCTTTTCATTTTTGTTTTTTACAAACTCAAACAAATTAATAGCCACCAAAATGTGGTTCATGCAACATGTGCACATGTATATTCATAACAAAACAAAATATAAAACATATCCCTGCCTCATTTCGTTTTCTTTAAAAAAATATATGAAACATATTAATATGTGGTAATATGTGCATATATACTCTGATTATCTTCGCTGGATGTATATTTATAATACAATTAAATAAGACATAAAACAAACCCTGTATCTTTTTGTTAAATGACAGTATAAATGAACAATTATCTGTAATGTGCCTAATGTACACAGTAAGAGCATGTTTTTGTGTCACTGTGCTACTTGAGAACATTTATATGAATAAAATGGGGTTTTGCACTTAAATAACATGTCCTTAAGAGGCAGTGTTTAATGAATTCAACCTGAGGTTTAAGAAGTGTAATGCTTCAAAATGGGGCATTTATTCAAAATGTTATTTTTAAGGAGCAAGCGCTTCTTTCATCACACCATTCATTTAAAAAAAAAAAAAAAAATGAGACAGTTGGATATTTGCAGACGATAACATTCTCTCTTTCAACCAACACTTCACTACATTAATGGTAATCGTTTAGTGTTATTGTGATACATTTACAGACAAAATGGCCATAATAAGTTAACTGGATCTCCAGCACTCATACGCAGTACAATCGGATATATGGCAGCCCTCACCATCATCAAAGGCAAAATAGCAATGGTAGATGAGATGAAAAGCATTTGTGATGTGTGCTTTCGAACATATGCCCAAGGCTGAATACGTTTCTCTGCCATTCAGTGTTAATAAAGGGTGAGGCCTTCATTCTTTCCACCTGATCTGACCGCTAGATCCATGGCACCAGGGCTTAACAGTGTGGATATCTCTCTTTCCCAGAACTCAAAGTAATTGATCCAGATTTAGGGTTTATATATTATATTTTTTTTATAGGCAAGACTGTTCTTCTGCTCTAGTCCAAGTCTGTTTAATGGTATAATGCACAATGGCTTAAATTTTCATATCAGTACTGATTGTGTCACATCAGTGATTTTATGTAAGCGTTTCTGCTAATGTTATATAAATGACTAATACATCAAGAGCGTTCTCAGAAATTGCTATTGAAAATGCGTTGTGTCATCATAACCTCTGCTAAATCTTTCAAGCAGATGTATTTCAAATCCATTATAGATACAATAATCTGCTAACAAGTAAGAACCAAACGAGGCATGCTGCCAATGAACCGAGATGCTTTTAATGTTAAAAGTCATAATTGTCAGGGATATATTAAAGGTCTTTATCAAAACTAATTTGTCTTAGAATTGTAGACCCCATATGATTCATTCATCAAAAATAATTAAATGTCACAACGATACATAACGCATCACACTTCTAGGTCTTTCTACATCCACACAAACTTTGTGCTGTGTATGGGGTGGGCGTGCTTGTTTGGTGTTTCACTTGAATGTACTTGCCACTAAAGTGTCTCTAAGTATGTAAAGTGGAGCAAGCATCTTATCTCTGAGCTGAGAGCTGGCGTTCACAGCTGGGAAAGCTAGGCTTTATGAAGATCAATAGTCCTCTCCCTTTCTCGCTCTCTCTCTCTTTGGCTTTTCTCTGTCTCAAAGTGAAGGAAAAGAAAACACACTCAGTGAGGTGATTACCTCATGCATGAAGTTCACATCACCCTTTCAGCCAAGCAAAGGTTTATGGGATTACAAGAAAAAAGCCATGGAAAACAGGAGGATGAGTACAGGATAACTGTCTGTGCACCTCAAAGGAGAGGTTAAAGATGAAGCAATCGTCTTATGTCAGCATTGACATTTGAGCTAATGCCGTTATGAGTGTCCCTGAAAATATTTGTAAATATTATAACTTGGTCCAATCCATTATAGACTATGTTAAATCTATCAAGCCTTTCCAAAAGCTTAAGATCCAGGATATAAATGCTTAAAGCAGTTTGTTTGAAGAGGGATATCAAAGTCACTGTTCCATTGGAGTAATGGTGAACAGGTGAAAAGGTAGCTCTCGCTATGTGATATTACAAAAAAGTACCAATATGGTCTAGTAGCTCAGACACGACATGCCAACGGACTGCCCACAGATGCTGTAAGATGCAAAGTGCACTCAAAAAAGCAAATGATTACGAAAAAATCAATTGGCTGGCAGTTACACAACTTTGAAACCAATACATGTACAAAACTGTATATTTTGAATGATAGAAGTTAGGGCTGGGTAAAAAAGATTGATTTCTCGATTTTAATCGTTTCTTAATTTTACGAACCGATATCGATTCTTAAATCCCAAGAATTGATTAGTCATCCTGTTTTCAGTTGATGAATGAATGTAACATTGTAGCGTGCATCCCATCCAATAAATCACAATAATCTTCGTGCTTTGTTACTATTGATATGAAACAAAGTCTCAGATTTCAAATTACGTCCATTTTCTTACAAAATACAAAAACATAAATACCGTTTTGGCGCTGTGGCATGAGATCGCTCAGCTCAGCTCAAGAGAAGCAGCACATGATCTTCTCTTCCGCCTTCATACCAGTTACAGCACGAAATAAACATGAATGAGCACCTGAAAGTGTTAAAAGATAGAGTACAACTTATCGAAATCCGTATCATGTGACATGGAATCGCTCAATCAGTGTTTCAACCGTGGAAAGACGTCAGTAAAACAGCTTGTAAACAATGTCATGTAACGTCACATTTACCTCAGAAAAACCATATCCAGTGACCATAAACTTGTTAGTCAGCTAGAATATTAACTCTAGAGAGGAGCATTTTGCTACATATATGCACCATATTACATATTCATCATGATTTTTAATGTTCTTCAATATTTAATGCATGTTTGAATAAATCTGGCAAGTTTTTACGACAGCCAGCATTTAAATGTTTATATTTCATATAACTTTATTATTATAAAAATAAATAAAAGTGTAATTTAAGTGTTTGTATACAAATCAGTTCATTTTTACCTTCAATATTATAGTAGGCTAATGAAGCCTAGTAGGCCACAACTGACTCCCTTAGTTTACAGCATTAGTTAAGAGATTTGTTTTCCTTGAGAAAATTTTGCCATGTATTGTACCTGATATCCAAAATAATCAATAATGAATCGAATCGAATCGAATTGCAAGCTTGTGAATCGAAATCGAATCGAATTGTGAAATGTGTGTCAATACCCAGCCTTAATAGAAGTGTCTGTCAAATGATAAATGTAAGTGACTTGGCTGCTACACTTTTTGTCTGGTATTTTAGTAAAAAAAAAAAAAATCAACTTGATTTACATCAACCCTCTACATTGCGGGTAAATCACTTGCACATGTGATTAAATATCATAATGTCTATCGTTAGCCACTGGTATAAATTGTTAGTCGACAATATTAGCCTCTAATAAATTGTTAATTTCACTTGCCTTGTCTTGTTTTCAGATTTCTTAATATCTTAATTAATAATTGGATTTACTGGAAAACAGGTTAAAAAATACATATATATTGGAATATATATTTTGCATTGTATAATAAGTGCTTCAGAGGAAAAAAATCTTATTATGATACTCAAGAGTTTTGTTTCAATCTGACCACAAAGTCTACACACATTTTCCACTAGACTGATGTACCTTTATTTGAAGGTATCTATTATTAACGGCATCATTGATTTTAGATTTACTCGTCCCAAAATGTCAAAGCAAACAGTGGTTGATCATTTTACAGCAATCAGCTGTGTGTGTACATGGGTGGATATTGACCTAAATAAGCTACATTGTGGAGCAGACTTCATGGCAGAAGTCAAAAGTCTTGTTTTGGCTAGACCAGGGATGGGCAACTTCAGTCTTAGAGGGACTTTGTCCTGCAGAGCTTATCTCCAAACCCCAATCAAACACACATGAACAAGATAACCAAGGTCTTTAGGAAAAGGTCTTCAACTAGAAAGCTACAGGCAGGTGAGATTTTATCCGGGTTGGAGCTAAACTCTCCAGGACCGCAGTTGCCCCTTCAATGGGCTGGATTAAGCAGCTCTGTACTCTAACTGATTCTCCTGACCTCCACCCCTGGAAATGTGAATAAGGAAGAACCTAATCATAATCCAAACCCAAATCCAGACCTAAAAGAACTCTGTCAAGGTGTGCCAGACCTCAGAGAACAAACAGCCTTATATAAACACACCACATGGTAATGAGCTCAACCAAACACTCAATGCGGAACAACAATCAAATAAATAAATTATTCAAATCCAAACAGCAACCACAACTGAAAGTGGTAGTTGTTGTGATTTCATGTTTCTTTGAGTATAAATAAATTACATCGCTGTGCATGCAACGATGCATCAATACGCACAAACAGGTTCACGTACATGCAATAATATACAGCCATGTCACACAGAATTGATCTGGTTTCACAGTAAGGCACAGATGAGGACAACTAAATGTTATTAGACCAACATTTGTCCCATGGTGCATTTTTTTTTTAGATCCCTAAATCCTCTTGTCCCACGAATAGCGTTTGCAGTGCAGGGGTCACATGGTTCCTCAAAGGGTATGAGAGCAGCTTAACCCTAAATGTCTCCGTAGAGTTGATCATTGCCATCTGTGTGAGAGTTGGTGTGGTTTGATGCACGCCCTTCAGCTATCCACAGAGACATTAAAACCTGCAACAGATGGACACGCCACAGCTCTATCAAACAGAGGACAAGTACACACACAAACTCCCGGTTCGGAGAAATAAGCGTAAATAAGCGCATAATGCGGCACGCAATGTATGACAACACCGACATCTTTCTGCGAGCTCATTACTTTTTGATACGCCTGGATGACTTGTCCTGTAATTGAAAATCACAGAACACTACAAAGCATTATATTGTGCTATACTCTGAGCAATGCTCATTTGTATTTACGACAGTATAAAAAGGCTCTCAAGCAGGCTATGAACGTCTCAAAAGACATCTTTAGATGTCTTCTTGTTTTCTCTGAAGAGGCTAGAACAGAACGTGGGGGAGAAGATGAACAAATATCTCATGGGGCATGACTGGCACCAGCGTGTGTTTTTTTCAGGGCCTGTTCCATCCTATCCTTCTCTCCAGCAGGGCTCTGATCTCATTTGCCTCTCGGTATTGATTTTGCATTTAAGGATTAATGCCGAGTCTAATGGACAATCAGTCGGAATAGCACCCCACCTCCCTCTCAGTCTTCTCGGCATCATGAGGAAGGGACCATCGAGATCTATAATCAATTTGTTTTGCAGCAGTGCTTGCTGTTGTTTTTGGCAAATCATTGGCTTGTCTTTATCACTTAAGAGCTGAAGTTTCAAGATGCTCTTCAAGCACATCATTTTCATCTGAATTACATTTTAGTAGTTTTGTTGTGCTTTTGTCATTTGTATCAGTTTTTATAGTTTTACACATTTTAGTGCTTCAACTTAATGTCAACATTTCAAATGTTTATGTTTTTTTAAGCCGTGTGTCCACCAAAGCATTTTTAGCCAGCTGAAAATGCTAGGCGCTCTGCTGAAAACACCTAGCTGTGGGCGCTTGAGAGCGTTTGGCCAGCGTTGCGTTTTTTTCAGTTGAGACACTTTGCTTGTTATGATACGGAATATCCGCAAAAGTGTTACTAGTATCTCATTTCACACATATTTTGTTTCTGTGTTGATTCTATATTAAAATGTCAATACATAATGTATTTTCTCTGGCTCGTTTCAAATGATTTTGTTCCGTTATTATGCTTGTTGTTGTCATCTGTTGACGTTTTACAAGCAGAATGTGGCGGACGCGGTTGGTCGGTGTGGTATTAGTCCCGCCCCTCCTCCACTATGATTGGACGGTTGGGTAAAAAGTGACAGTGATGAGCGCTGCTACATTCTTCAACTCTCGGCGACCTGTAAAAAACGCCGAACGCTCAGCGCTTCAGCGTGAATAAGACGCTCAGCACCTTGTTAAGCCGCTTGTCCACCAGCGTCTCGATTTCTGACGCGACGCCAAAGCCCATTCATTTCCTATGGAACTACGTCAGGCAGCAAAAACGCCCCCGCAAAGCATGATGGGTCGCGTCGCGTCGATTTGGTCAACAGCGGCGCTGCAAAAAAGTATCTCGGTGGATACTTTATGCAAATGAGAGCGTCAAAACGCGGGGCAGCAGCCAATGGAAACTCGGCGGCGAGAATTTGTGTATGGCCGTTGCTATGGTTTCATATTTAAAGTACATTCCCCCAAGCAGCGAAAACGTCACAGGCGTCGCGTCGGAACAAAAATTGATCGGACGCTGGTGGACAAGCGGCTTTACGCTCATGGCGTTTTAAAAACGCGGTGCTCCCATTGAAAACAATTGAAAAAACACGCCAGCCGCGTGAAAAAAACGCTTTGGTGGACACACGGCCTAAGTCTGATATTTATATTTTATTTTATTTTATTTAAATTACCAAAAATTGAAAATTTGTAATATTTTAACAATAAGAGCACTGGGTCTGTCATCTCTAAAACAAATTTACTTTCTACCACATAACACAAAACAAGATCTTACAGAGAATGCCTGAGCTTCTGTATTACATATGACAAAAAGTAAAAAATAAATAAAATCACTTTTAAATAAAAGTAGTCAATATGATAAGTGCACTATATTTTATATGTGTGGTGAACAGATACATTTTAAGTTGTTGTGTAACAAATTTACAGTATGTTTCCATTTGTTACTACATTAGATAACATGAACTAACATTGAAAAATACTTCTAAAGCATTTCTTAATCTTAGTTATATTATTTTTTATTTACCAATGGTATAAAAAAAAAAAAAATACTGTAACACGTTAGGATCATTATTTGGGATGTTCCGATCAGGATTTTTGCAGCCGATACTATTTGTTTTGCAATCACAATCCCGATCCCGATCCCGATCATTCAAGTTTATATAAGTAATAATTCAGCTCTCTGTTGAATGTCAGTGTTTTTTTGTTTTGTTTTGTTTTTTATCAGACAAGTAAAACCAGACGTTATTTACAGTTATAGATTATTGTTTTTATATCGAGAATCAAATAAATAAGCACAACACATTTTAATTTTACAATGAACATTTGAATAGGCCTTTAAAAACAGGGTTTATGCAAAACACTATGTTAGGATACTCTGGCTTATTAAAGAACCTACGAGACTTAATGTCAAACTGAACATAATTACAACCCCATAAGGTGTAATTAAACATTGTCCAATATGTGACTGAGGACAAAATAAAATAGAAACACTACAACTCCTAAATTACCAAAATGAGTAGTCTGACACAAAAATGATCAGGAATATTATTCAGCAAGTGCTAAGTATTTGTGTCCTTCCTTCCTACATCCTACTTAAGTAGGTAAGGCAGGATTCTCTATAAATGCTAGCTTTTCTGCATTTGGGGGGAGATAGTCTATTCCTCTTTTCTTCCAAAACAAATGTGGCTGTACTATAGAGTCGCTCACCATCAGCACTTCAAGAACTAGAAATAGAAATACAACATAAATTGCATAAAGTAATTAAATGAACAAAAACAGTGCATTATCTTCACAAAAATGATTTAGTTAAAAACAATGAGAGACCATTTGATTAACATTAATGGCAAAGATGACAGCAGCTTTATTAGCCTGCTTCCACTTTAACTGAATACACCAATACTCGCAAAGACGGGCATTTAGATACACAAGTGTGTATATTTGACTGTTCAAACCCAGTAAGCTAAGTACTCACGCTCTGTATGAGCCGCAGCTTTATGTGCGTGTGTTCCAGGTGTGTACACTGACTGTGCTCAGTACCCATCTCTCAGACAGTGCGCCCACATATCAAATGAGCACTGTTTCACTGCTTCAAATCACTTGTTCTTAAATCAGAAAGGAATAAAAACGTATTGTTTCTTGAGACCGCGTAATAACTCCACAATGCAGCGCTAAAGTCTGATGTCATCAATTTGCAATCGGTTGGTGAGATCGGCCTATTTTAGTGACACCTGATACCGATATGCGGCCGATCATTCGGAGCATCCCTAATCATTATAATCTTAAAGCGTTAACTAATGGGACATTATTGTAAAGTTTTACTGTTGTTGTTCATTCTTACTTGTTTGTTTTATTCGTTGGCTTTTTTCCATTTATTAATATGTATTCGTGTCAAAATGACATATAAACAGATTTTCCTATTCAATTTTGCATGGAAACGCTTCCAAGACGCTTGCGTGTCGCGTGAAATATATATATAGAACATATGAGCAGAAATTGCTAAACAAAAGCTTATTTGATGTGGCAGTATATTCTACAGTAAAAACTGTACCCAAATCTAGTCAACAAAATGTTGTCTTTCATATTTCGCCTGACTGTAACGTTGTTTTTATGAAATATAGGGCATAAAAATGTTAATTTGCAGTTTAATACGTTGCTTATACAAATAGCCTACATTTTATTTCAACATATTTCAGTCGATTTTTACTCATCTCAGTATAGCAATACAGTTTGCTAAAACATCATCATTCATTCACACACGCGATTTAAATTTAAACTGTCTTTTTGCGAGCTGTGGTAAACAGCGCGCATCTCTGCGGCTGCCGTTCATTCACAGAAACGCGATTCACGTGAGAAGGAAAAAAAAACTTACTACAGTATTCCTCAGCTCAGTCGGATCCTTGCTCCTCGAAATACCCGCACTTCTGAGGGACATTTTCCATTATTATTATTCCTCACAGCGCTGCGAGACGGTGTAAACAAGTAATGATCTGAATAAACTTGGGTTTTCTCGAGCTGATATGGGGGCGTTCACAGGTTTGCGTGGATTGCCTCAGTCATTTGCGTTTGAATAGCGCGAGCTCTCCGTGGGCGGAGTCACATTACATTTGAATGAGCTGTAATGAGCTCGACTGGAATCGCTCTCTTTTAATACAGATTTCACAAGATGAGAATATTTGTTTTTTATATAAATTACTTCATTTAAAAGAAGAGAATTCAAGCTTCATGCCTGTGTGTCTGTATGCCTGTTTGACTGAGTATTCGCTGAGTTACATTTCGGACGCGTTTCAGAATGGACTACACTGACAGAGAGAAGGCAGAACTCGCATCACGTTTATTTTTCTTTATTTGGCAAAAAGCACAACACTTTGTTTTTATTGTGAGTATACACAAAAATAATACACATTTAACAGAATCGATTGATGTATGAAACTTGTTTGTAATATCAAAGTCAACAGAGCAAAATGAATTTCTTTTTAACTGATAAGAAAAAATGCGAGCTGGTATCGCCGGCGATACCGCCGAACCCAGGGGGTTAAAAAGGGAAAGTTCTCCATTTGCACAGATTTTGTCAGTTACTAATACAAAGTTATTGTACTTCTGTCAGGACCACTATCGTCAAATACGATTGACAATTAGCATACAGTTAGGATTGGCGGTATGGTTCTGTTCTGGGCAAGAGCAGCAATAACCCCCTTAGGGTAAACAGAACAGAACCGACATGAATGTATTGCAGATATCATTAATTAATTTTAAAGTACAACATAATTAGAGAATTTTAGTCTGATTCAGGTGGAATCAGAATGCCAAATCCTGACTGACGAGAGGAGCTGGGGATGGAAATTTGCTCCTGAGAAACGCAATAGTTGTTGATAATACTGAGGAGCTTATATATGCATACAGTGATAGACGTCGTATTCCTATAGGAAGACGTGGATCAGCTGATACGAGTTGACTAACGTGACCTGCCAGAACTGACGTTACGTTTAATTGTAGGTCTTCCAGGAATTTAGCACAAAAGTTCACTACCTTCACAATACTTTTTGTCCTTTTAGCTTGACAATGTAAACCGCCATTCACTTTCCTTGTACAAAAATAGAAGCTAGCGGTAATTCTGCCTAAGATCTCTTTTAGGCTTTGTTCAGACTGCAGGCAAATTGGATTTTTTCACAAATCAGATCTTTTCAGACAGACTGTCCGCACTATTAATTGCAAGTTATCAAATAAGATTTATGTGTCTAGACATAACCAACGCATCTGCATGGATTGCTTTGGTAATGATGCAGACGTACCCATGTATGTGACAAGGCTTTCAAAACAGATGCAGGAAAATTAGAGGTGCATAATTTCGCTCTCTTAATAAGTGCCCTGTCGTGTCACGGTTCAGAACTCCTCTATTGCACAAGAAAAACTAAGACTCATATATATTGGGATGTTCCATGCTGTAGTCACAGCCAAAATCTACAGACACAGTTTGAATACAGTATGAATATTCCTTCATTTTCATCACCTGTTTTGATGTTAATGTTAAGAGTGACGCAAAAGACAATTTGAAATCTGATTTGAGCAGCCAGAGTCTCCAAACTGAGACTAATCTGTAAAAATCTGACTGGAATCACATTTCAAACCACCTCCAAATGTGGTTTGAATTAAATTTGAAAAAAATCAGATCCCATATGGTTTTTTTTGCTGTCCAGGCTTTCAAAACCCCATCTGGATATGCAAAATATTGGATTTTTGGTGGTAGTCTGAATATAGCCTTAATGTTTCTATCATGAAGTAATGTAAATACAATGGAGTGGGAAAGACATCAGGGTAAGAAAATAATGACAAAATGCTAATTTTTGGTGATCTGTTCCTGGGTGAACTATTCCAGGTGGGATCTAGTAAATGTTTAGCTCAGTTCTCACTAAAAAGAGAGCATTATAAAAGGAATTAGGGAGCAGCATAAAATGATCCACTCTGCACTTTAAAGCTGATGATTTTGTCTATGCAGCTTTGCACTTGTCATTTGTGCATTGTGGGTTTTTTCTCTCTCTCTCTCTCTCTCTCTCTCTCTCTCTCTCTCTCTCTCTCTCTCTCTCTCTCTCTCTCTCTCTCTCTCTCTCTCTCTCTCTCTCTCTCTCTCTCTCTCTCTCTCTCTCTCTCTCTCTCAGGTCTGGTTGAGCCGGCTGCCTCAGCTCATCTGGGTTCTCCAGCACCTGTGTCGGCTGCACCTGGGATCTCTGCAGATGGACTTTCTCCCCCCTCTCCCTGGTGGGGTCTCATCCTTGCCACTCTCCAACTTGAATCTAAATCGCACTGCCCGTGGCTATGTCTGGCTTTTGCGTCTCAAACATTCCCCACCGATTCCACCTCTAGTTACTCATCAGCAAAGTTTGGCTGCGAGGCATGAGGTTGAGGCCTTTTCTGATCAATGCTGCATGGATTGAGTGCACTATTTCACTTTCAACCTGCCTGTGGCATTCACACATACATGTTCTAACACACACACACCGCCAACTGTGCCGGTGGTGCAGCTCAGGTCATGCTTCCTCCAGCGATCCAAACCAAATGATGCATGTCCCATTATTCAACGAAGTAGGTCACAGTTTATATACCACTGGCTCACACAAAAAAGAACAAGTTGCCCATATCTGGGACATGAAGAGAGACAAAAATCTGTTTGTTTAAGATTTCAAGCTTGCATCACTTACGTTTGTTCTCTCAGAAGATTGAGAGGTCTAGCCAGGACAGGTTTCTGTGATGTCGCTCTCAATTATGTCACAAAGTCTGTCTCAGTGGTCCTGTTGTGACCGCCCACCAACCACTGTCCAACACACACTGACTAAGGAGGCATTCAGATCACTTGTAAGGCCCATTAGAGCCACTTGTCAAAAGAAAATTCAGTGGCTGAGTGTTCACCACCGATGTTTTGTCCGGTCTGAAAGCTCTAATAGATTCAGAGAGAATCTCTGCTTACAAATACAACTGGCAAGCTTTCTTGAAAGGAAGGGTAGAATAAAACTGCATCAGTCCACAACAACAATGAGAATTTGTGCTGACTCTCCACCTGCTTTATTCTGCTCTTCACTGTCATCTGGATTAGGGGTTTTCAAAGTTTTTGATGCCAAGGACACCCTTTCTAATATATATATATAGAAAGGGTGTCCTTAGCATCAAAAACATGGCCGAGTGGTAGAACTTACATTTCGATCATTTAGATGACACGGGTTCAAATCCCCAACTAACTTGGACTACTGAAATTTTTATATTAGCCTATTAATGCATTGTATAGCCTATTATTGATGCAGAGAGATTTGTCTAGTTCTAAAACTCTGTTACACCATAGTTTTTTGCTTATATTTATAAAATAAAATGACCATGCATTTCCATTTTACACTAAGGAACAAATATTATACAATGACTTTATTTCTGTAGCCTATAATAATTCCAATCGTAATTTCAAAAGCAGTTCTGTTAAAAAATAAATAAATAAATAAATAATAATTGAATAAATAAAAAAAAAAAAAATAAAAAAATATATATATATATATATATATATATATATATATATATATATATATATATATATATATATATATATATATATATATATATATATATATATACACAAACGCGGCGGCGCGTTCATTTGGATTAATTTTTCTCTTAACAGCTAAAATAACTTAATAGGCTACTCTGTAGTTTTTCGGTCATACGGATAAGAGTAGAGTAGCCTACATCGTTCAAAACTGTAAACTTTTATTCATATTAGGCTAATGACAAAAGTTTGTCTGTCGTCTCTGTCTCTGGGAACTACGCGTCACAAAAATGAACCGAAAGCCACTTGCCTCAGCTCACTCACGATACGAAATCGGCTATGTCTAAAGCCTGATTATGTAATCCATATGAAACCGAGAGATACAGAGGATCTACTCAAACATGTTTAGCTATCATGTGAGCGCTTCCCAATGAGGAAAGGACAAGGAAAGGGTGAAAATCTCGCTCTAATTAAATGTAGGCTAAATCGCCCTGAATTAAATTCAGATCAAATAAATGCATTTGTCAATGTTGCGATATTGTTTCATTTAAGTTCATAATTATTCTGTAAATGTTATTTAGTTTAACAGAAGCACGAAGCACTGTGGTTCGAGATAATATTTGAATAAAAAAATAAAAAAACTTTATTCACAAATAGCACCCTGGTTGTAAGGATTCAAAGATCCATGTGGAATTTAATATTGAGTTGAACATTTTGTTCATGACAACAAATGAAAATGCGTTTGAAGATTGTATTTAGTTTTGCTTGGAAAAAGCTGGCCCAAACTGAAGTAGCGTTTTAATTCTTCAATTATTGAAATAATTAAATATTTAGTAATAAACATTTATGACAGAAATATTACTACATAGCTTAAATTATTTAATTCCTTCATTATCAACACTTGAATAGCCTATTGCTAATGTCTAGAATAGCGATTTAAGTGTGAATTGCAAACTCTTTGTTTTGTTTTGCAAACTCAGATAGCCTGTGGGGGGTTTGGAGAAGGCAGTATAGTTGATTTATCGTGGGGGTGCAGGACAAGAGGTGTTAATGTTCCGTCTTTCATATGGAGAGTGTCGGATAGCCAGCCTGATGAGCAGGCAAAGGCAAAATTCTTTTAAGGATACATCTCAAAATCTCCAAAAGTCCATATGTAGGCCCTATATCTTATTAAATTATAAATATTGTAGTTTTATTGATTGTATTTAAAGGTTTTCAACACACAATTACAATTTAGCAGATACAGAGCTCTTTAATTCGCGATCAACCTCGTTTTATTGTAAGGTGAATTGAGCAAGGCATGCTGCATCTTTGAAGCAACAAAGGCTATTTGTTACAGTTTTTTTCTGGATACAGTATTTGTGTGGATGACACGCAGCGACATATACAGTATTATCAGCTGTATGGTGTGGTTTTACCCTGAAATGTTTCATTTCGAGAAAGACCCGGCGCGTGCAGTGAGGGAGACAAAATAAACTCGCTAAAAAGAGATCCATCGCGAGAGAGAGAGGCAAAGAAAAACGCCTGTTCTTAATTTATGTTGCTTTGAACTATTTTCGTTTTGTACCGTTTTAATTTTTTAACTTAGCTGCAATTTCTTTGACAATAGAAATTTAAAATGTTGCAAGAATAAGATTCTGTTTCTTATTTTGCATCGCAAAGGGAATAAACTCTATCGATGCAACCCTGTTTTAAATAAATAAACTGTCCCGACACTTTATTTATACCTTGAAATGTGCGATGGGTTTTCAAACTTAATTAATTTTATTTTTATTTTACATTTTCATTGTTTATTTTTTTAATTGAAAGCAATACTGTATTGAAAGTATTTTTCTGATTTGTTCGATCTGTTTTGAAAAATGTATTCCGTTGCTTTGGCCGGGTATCACTGTCAGTCATCTCAATTTCGTGAATGATTCACAAAAAAAATAATAATTTAGCAGATTAAAGACGAGCTTCATCATCTTCATTTTCTGGTGCGATCAGCTGACAGTCTTCCTTCATCAGATGTGTCGTCTTTGCAGCGGCTCAACTGGAATGTAGCAAATTTATGTTGTAATATACAATTGATAATTAAACAAGATGCTTGACTTTAATAAACAGATACATATTTAAGCATCAAGAACGGAAAAAAAACATACACTCTGTCGGCTACACTGAGATTCGATCTCAGATCACTTGAAGCTCCGAGAGGCTCATGTTGTTGCATTGACCACAGAGCTATCGTCTGAATACTGTTAAACTATTGTCTTATGCTCTTACAAAGTCTCATTGATGTGGCCTAATATTTTTCTATTGCAATGTTTTATGTTGAATTTTTTTTCATTATTCAATTTAATTTCAGTAATTTCAGTATTGTGATTATGAATTCGTTCAATGTTTCATTTGAATTGATTTGCTACCAGCTTTCAACCGCTCTCAATGAGCCGCGCGCAGCGGCAGATTACGAAATAGAGAGAATAAACTGACACTTTGCAAAGTCTGTGATTGTAGCGCCTCTTAGCGGTAAGAGGCTGCAAATACACACCCGCAATTTACACCCGCAATTTATATATATATATATAAATCACAATTAATCTTATGACATCCAACAAGTCTTTAGAAGGCAGAATTAAAAATGTTTTGTTGTTTTTGTTTCTAAATCAACTATTAACCTCCAACTAGTTTTTGAAAACACAATGAAACAGTAATAATGCAAATATTTCCATTTTTCTTTTCTAAAATGTTCCACCAACACTCTACCACCTCCTTGCAAACCCCTGGTCTGGATGCATCCAATGAAAAGTTAGAACACTGTAGTGAAAACACAGTATATGATTACATTGCTATGCGAATGAAGATTTGTTACATTCATGTGTTGCTTCAATGAATACTAATCCTAGCATCTCAAAACCCATCTCAAATGGTGACCACAGGGGGAAAAAACAACACAGTATTGATCTTACGTAGAGCATTCATCCAAGCACTGTTCTCAACCTTTCTATGGTCATATTTTTGACTCTGAATAGGCCACTCTGCTATGAAGTGCTGCCTGTGATAAATATTGAAACTTTTATTGTATTAAATAGCCCCTGGTCTGAGATGATGATGTACGATCCACATTCAGCTCGCTTACGATCCCTGAATATGTATGAAAAGTCATAAAATTTAATGATGCTTTACCTTTCCCAAACGCAGTACACACTGGGATGTCTGTCCGAGGAAATACAACAATCTGCCCTTTGTAAATCCTATAAAACATGGATTAAACTATGCATGCTTATTACATGTGGACAGTATTGGTGCTGTATTTCATGCAGAATTGGCTCACGTGGGTTTCAGCCACTCTGTGTGGAAATGCTGACAACGTGGAAACCATTAGACAGGGAACAAATCACAGAGGTGTGTTATCAAGAAGACAAAATAACCACCCCTTAAGGGGCTTCCTCCTTTCGTTTTGTACATTGTGGCTCCTGATTATCACAGTCTTCGTGTTTTCTGTGTAATAGCTGACGGCTCACAGAAACATCTCAGTAATTATATGTATTTGTGTAGGTGTGTGTGTGTGTTGTGTGGGTGTCCCATGTGAAGAAAAGCTCTGTCACTCTGGTAAGTCGTGCATAACAGTCAGACAGATCTAAAAGCATTCGCTCCCACTGTGATGTTTTCCATCAGAATATGCCACAAGCGCTATAGTTTCGAATCATCACGCATATATGCACACACATGCGGGACAAGGAGGGTTTCAGAGGGCACAGCACAAAGAAAATCCTTAATCATCAATACGCTGCAGCATCCTAATGATTTGCTTCCTCTGAAGGTCAAGGCAACAAGCAGCAAATTATGGGTGATCGCGCCAAGAAAGCACAATATGGAGAGTGAATGGAGATGAATGCACTCTAGGTTTATCCAATAAATGCAGGGGATAATTATGGGGTCATTAGGATTTAATGATACTGATGATTGTGTCCGTACTCGTGCGGCACAAAACACCTGGGGCAAGGGGAGATGACACTGGTGTATCTCTAACCTACGAACACTTTTGGGGACAAGATTGCTATATAAAAAAGGTTCTATTGTACAGCGACTTTATATTAACATGTTTGTTTGTTCTGCTTGTTGTTACTTAGAACTTTCTGTTAACAAATGTTTTTTATTCAAGTTGTATTTTATTTAGGATTTAGACATTTCAATTCCAGTATCTAAATATTCTTAAGATTTAAATGTTCTTTGTTATTTGAAAGCATGTTATATGCTTATGCTGTTATATTACCATTATATAATCAGTGAAAAATGGTCTTAAAAAATGACAATAATATCATTTATCGCAATTATTACTGCGACAATATATCGCCGAACAAAAAGTAATTATTGTGACAGAACTAAATATGAAAAATGTGGCATTTATTTGAAAGAAAAAGTACACTTTTCAGGCAAAATTTTTACAAAAGATAGCTTGTTAGATCTTTAAATATAAAACAATGAAGATGTTCAAAATATAGACAAAACGTATTTGGACACTTTAAAATGTAATCGAATAATATTTAATAATTGAATAACAAAATGTCAAACTGGCATTTAAAAAAATAAAAAGTGCTATTTGTTTAAAGAAAAGTAGTATACTTTTCAATCTGAATTAAAAAATAATAATAATTTGAAGATAAAACTAGTTCAAAAGCATTTAATCCATGTAACGGAATGAGTTTCAGACATATTTAAGGGTGACATACAGGTGTCCAAATAGTTGTGGACATTTAAGAACAACACAAGTCTATATATAAACAGGCATGTGTGATTGTACATGTGTTTTACTGAAATATCTGAAGTGGGCAGACATTCCAAGATTTTCAAGACAGTTACCACAGTAACCAAGGCAGTAGCCATGAAGAGCAAAGCCTTGAGTGGATTTCAATTAAACTTAACACTGCTAATGCACAGATGAAAGTTGTTTTTGCCCCTGCTTGACAGCATCATTCTCACCTTGATTTTATTCTCACACTGCAGTCTACTATCTTTATCTCTACCTTAACTAAATTAGCTATAAAACCAAGTGGCGACTGAATGTAAAATGTCTGGAGCTGAAGACAAAGAAAAAGTTGTATAAGGTTACGAAGCAATACAAGCACTGTTATAAAGCAATCAAGAAATAAGTTAATCAGCTGAGCAATGTGGAATCATTAAAGATAAAGTGGATCAAAGAGAGAAAATGAAAATGCAGAGGGAGTAAAATTATAAGAGAGAGGGAAAGCCAGAGAGAAGACGAGAAAATAACCTGGAGCCTTAAAACAATGCATACATTATGGCACACCTCCAACGGGAAGCGTGACATCAAAGCTATGCTAATGCTCATAAACAGCTCGGAGTGATGCAACCGCCACATGCGATCTCTGTCACATACCACCAGAAAACATAGCAATCAAAAATAAACACGTTAGTACCTGGCTGCCACACTGCACATTTCATATGTGCTTAGCTAAACATTTGGAAATGTCTTGACATCTAAATGCTTTTTTTTTTTTTTCATGCAGAAACCAAGCAAATGAAATGTTTTGTGCTCTGGGGGGAGAGAGAAGTAAAACTCAACACACATTTGCCACTCACAACTCTACACCTCAATGGTTTCTAGTATGATTTGTGCATAATAAACTGCAGATCTTCATGCGTGAAAGTAATTATGATGATTTGAATTCCTTTCTCTTCTTTTTAATTGTTATTTCACAGTTACTGGACCAAGATTAATCACTAAGTCTCAGCTTCAGGACTGCCTACATTGCGTCTAATGCATATTGCACACACACACAAAAATGGCAAGATGTGTAAACAATAGCAATATCTGATCTAATTAGCTGGCATTATGCAATTTAGGTACTAAATAAATCTTTTTTTTTTAAAAAAGCAATACTTATTACTTCTGAGTTCTAACCACAAAGTTAAACTTTTTGACAATTGTACAACCATTTGTGGAGTCATTATTTGAACGAGCCACTTTTTTGCTTCTAACTGTCACATAAAAACAAACAGTGACTTAAAGGTCTATAGCTTCCGAGAGGAGAGGCTCTCGGAAGCTCACGTAAACATTTAAATTTAAATATTCAGAGATTTGTTTTTCTGATGTGTATGTGCTAAATGTTGACGGTAAATGAGTATTATAGCCTATTATTGCCTTTCTGTTACTCTTAATATAAAAGCAAACGCTATACTTTTTCCCATACCGTTCACTTTCTTTGTTTAACAGTTATCTCTAGTACAGTACAGTATTAGATATGACTGTTAAAAGAGACGCTAAACTGTGAAACGGACAATGTGAGCGCCGTTTTGTGAAGTCAGAGTATGTACATGTGTGCTGAGCAGAGATCTGGGATGAGCTATATTTTGCTTAGAGGTATGTGTACAATGCAACGTTCACTGAGCAGCAGGCCTGGGGTGGGTAATCGGGAGAATTCCCAGTGGGCCGCTTCACTTTTGGGCCGGTCGAGGATTTATTTTTTTTCACATTTGTCACGTTAGTTACAGTAGGCTACAGACGTTCCGCATCCTGACACCGCAGCGCGCAGCCTCTGCATGGGTTGTACCATGTGAGGGAGTTCTCCCCACCCCTCCTATAGAGTTGGTTGGGTCCATAGTCCGTCTTTTCCAAAACGTTTTCTCAGGTAGGCTACCACGGCACCGCCTACCGATAGCTGGGCCGGCCCTACCGTAACGGTACGCGTCAGGGAGGATGGATGGGAGGAAGAGGCCAGGAGGTATGGAAGCTTGTTTCCGCCACAGAATAAAACATTTTAAAAGATAATTGCAACTTTTTATCTCACAATTGCGAGTTTACATCTCGCAATTCTGACTTTATTTCTCAGAATTGCGAGATATATAGTCAGAATTGCGAGATATAAAGTCAGAATTGCGTGGAATAATGTTGCAATTGCGTGTTATAAAATCAGAATTGCAAGATATAAAGTCAGAATTGCAATAAGTGAATTATTATTTAACCTTTACATTATTTGTTGAACCATGGTATTAATACAAACTACACAATAGTAAGAGCAAACTGTTGCTTCATTTATCCAATTTGGAAAAAGTGCTAATTTGGAATTCCACCATGGAAAAAGTGGGCCGGTCTTGGGCCTGAAACTCCCGGGCTGAAAAGTGGCCCCACTCCGGCCCTGCTGAGCAGAGATGGTCCACTAATGATGATACTTCAGTTGGCATGTTCTTTACAAGGAAAGAAATGTTTCAACTGATGCAAATGTACCACAAATGAATACGCAGAGGATAGTTTCTTAATATGGAAAGTGGATTGTACCATGTGTAAGCACGAGGTATATGTTCCATTTTTAAACATAAGCAACATGTTTTTCTACCTTACAAGGAAGTTGTAAGTCCCAGAGTAGTGTATATAAGCTCAATCCTTACTGTACCACCCCAGAGAAACATAAAGGCATGATGGGGTGAGAGGATAGAGTATGGGGAACAGAGAAATCTAGAATGAAGACCTCCTCACCTATAGCCTTATTCTGCTATGCCTCTCTCTGTCAGACACATGTATACAAATAATAAATAAGATATCTCTTGACAAAGTAACTGGTGTAGCTTCCGTGATTCAACAATAGTCTAAATAAATAAATACATAATAATAGTAGTAAGAGTAATATGTTGCACTTAATAATAATAACAACCAAAAAATATTGTTATTTGTGCATGAGTGAATATAGTGTCAGTGTAGAAAGTGTTGATTTTAATAGAAGAGATGTAGTTTTGTCTCCTGCCCCTCGCTTGCTAGGTCAATTAGATTTAATGGCAGATACATCACCAGTCTTTGTTTCACAACCTCCTAGTTTACAAATTAAGCACTGCTTGTTAGCATGTGATAGTTATTTTATCCTCGAGCAGAACTTGTCTAACCTCTCATGGTGCTTTGACAGACATTTTAGGATCTCTAAATCCTCCCAGGTGCTCATTGTTCTCGGTGGCATCTCTAGAGACGGTGAGCGGCACCTCTGGAGTGACAGACGGCCTTTGCTCAGCTCATGAGTCTGCCTGCGCTGGGACATAAACTCACGGTGACAGCCTCCATTCAGGCCTCCCAGGTGTCTCCTCTAAAACAGCTATTCAACCTTTCAGCTCCTTAATGAGAATCAACAAAGCATCAAAGCCTTTCTAAACTCCTGTTTCCTGTCTTTCACTAAATGGATCTCTCTTTTTGTAGCACAGGCAGAAAGAATGTCAAACAATGGAAAATATACACTTATTTGTATTGTATTTGTAGTTGGCATGATATTTCAAGTGTCCTGCAGTATGTCATGCAAAACTTTACCTTAAAACTTTTTCAAACAACGCATTATTAGACTAAATGTCGTAATTTTCACACCGCTGCGGTATACACTGGTTGGAAGCTAGGTGGCGCTATGAGGTATTTTTGTTTAGCCTACACTATAACAAAAAGCAGCTGAATTTTAAACCTTGATTTTTTTTATTATTGTTTTAAAAATATATATATATATATATATTTTTTTTTTTTTACAAAAAAAAAAATATATATATTGTATTTCGCCAAAACTTAATCATTTATCATGTTGGTTTAAGTTTCTTGTACCAAAAATCTATTTTTATATCTAATTTATTAATTATGACACTTTAGGGCCGTTTACATGACACTGTTTTCCTACGGAAAACTTTTTGTGTGTTTTGGCCGTTCATTTACATGACTACTGCGTTTTGGAGACCTGAATACACAAACTTTTGAAAACAGGTTTCAAAGTGCAAGTTTTTGCAAACGACACTGTCTCGGTGTAAACTACAAAAGCTTGAATTTGTGAAAACGGTAACATCATGCGCATCCATATTACGCGTTCAGTCTATAGGCGCGTAGTGACATCGCCAACTACTGGCCTAGCATGCATAATACAGCGTTTTTAGTAGGGATGTACTTGGATGTGTGACTATGATTGGGTTATTTGAGACACTCATATTCCATATTAATAATCCAGCAGCTATCTTATTTTTTCAACAGTAGGTCTATGTTTATGCTTTGAAAACACAGGGATGTCTGGAATCACTTGATAAAGTAGATGAAAAATACAGTTAATTGCAAGATGTGCAACACCATTCTACCATATGCATAATATTATAATAAGAACACTATAGAATTCACCGTTGTGAATTTTGTGTTTCAGCGAATTGCTACTGGACGAGTGCATCCCAATGGGAGTAACACTTTCTGGCTAGCAGGTAACTTAGTTCAAGTTCAGTTACATTTGCGTCCTTTTGTGCAGATACAAGTTGTAATGTTATGTTTGTGTTGTGTATCTAGGACACTGATTCTCAAAGTGTGGTACAGCTCCCTCTAGTGGTACGCAGAGGAATCACTTAATTCCGGACGTACGATCACACCGGTGTGATTAGAACGGTCAGTGCATCACGTGATCAACTGCTAAATTCAAATGTGCTGGCGCCAAGCGGCAACCTCCTCTCTCTCTTGAAACCAACACGTAAGTGAATTAAACTGCAATTCATCGACAGGCCGCTTGAGGCTGGATGCAAAAGTGAGTCAAATCTGTATCTCCCCCATGTTAAAATGCTTTACAGCAGAAAAAAATATGTTCACAGCCTGATGCAAAAAGTAGTTTTGGTCTATAGCTAATTTTGCCCTTTATGCCAACTGTGAGTGGGGTGAATTATTTTATAACTCATCCATTTAAATCATATTAAGCCTTAAATTAGGGTGACCATACGTCCTCTTTTTCCAGGACGTCCTTTTTTTTTACCTAAAAAATGCCCCAGGCCGGAATTTCTAGATCACACAAAATGTCCGGGATTCGGCTTTTGCTTTCTGCAGTCACCATTCATTATGTTTACATCCCTTTTGTTTCAATCGGACTGAATTCATTCAGATTGATGAATCTGAATGTACTTTTTACATGAACGATAAACAAGTGATCGGGTTGATGTGCGTTATTGCATTGCTTTAGGTCCCACCTTCTCGCACGGCACCATTGGTCATGTACGTAACGCAAACATTGGTCAAACTGCATCTCAATCATTACCCTCAGCACCACGGCAACAGCCAAGAGACACACAGCAGCGCTTGCCTGTCAACAGTGGCACATGGCTCCTGATGATTTACAGAGAAAATTCCTGTGTTTTCGTCTCGGTCGAGATCCGTGTGAAGCAGAATGCATTACATGCAAAGCTGTCACGAAAGTGTCATAAAGGTGCTAGCGACCTCGAAGCCCACATAAGGAAAGTATACAAGAGAACATCTGGAGGACTGAAATTATTTTTTCTTACTGAAATAGTGGGGTTTCTTATGGCAACAGATTTGTTTATTTTATTTTTATTTTATTTTCATGGTAATGAAAAGAAACAGTGTCATGTAAAAGGTGTTAAAAGCTAAACTTTTTTTTTATGTGTGTCATTATTCTATTGTTGCGGGCCAAAAGGTGAATGGAATGGATGTATTTCTCTATGTATTAAAGTTCAATAACATAGTTGCAAGGTTGTGAATGCATTTATCAATCATTTGTTGATGCATTCAACCCCCTCATTTTTTTTTTACAGTCTATGGCTGGCGCTGAGCCAGAGATGGACGCGCTCAGCGCTTGTCATATATCACAACTATTCAGTGTTTTTAACCACATAGTGTTTATTTTAGGTTTCAGACATTTAAATTCACATAAGTACTAAAAAAACAATACATTTAGAGTTTGTAAAATACACACTGATATCTATGGAAGCGGCAATAATAATCCTTTCCATTATAATTATGTTAATGTTAATGTTATGTTAATATGTTAATAATCACGTTTTATTCATACCATAACACATTGTGTAAGTAACTTTAAATTTTACACTACTCTACTCCCAGGTCAGTGACCACATACTTTGAAGTGTTTCAGGAGAAGTGAATGAATTCACGTGTTGTAAATCCAACAGGTCCAATTCTCTAAACTGCGGCACAAACTAACATGGCGGCGCCCATCGCGCATATAGCTCAACTAACGCTAGTCTCAGCCTCGGACGTAACGCCCACTGACCGTTGGCTGAACGTCTGATGCATATGGCACACTTTTCTGGAAACACTTCAGGAGTTTCAAAGTCGCGACCTAATTGGTTGAATTCTACAGGATGTCCGCGAGACGTGTGTGTCGCGTTCTTTAATGGTCCGTCTGGAAACAAATGCCGTGACGCCAAAACCCCTCGTGGAAGAAGAAAGCCGTTGTGTTTACAACTGAGACAAATGAGCGCTTACCAGGATCAACTAAACGCTGGATTTTCAAAAGTATGTGAAGTTTGCGGCTCCATTGTTGCAGTAAACTTGCACAACATTCTTGAATGAATAATTTATTAGATGCACGCTGGTCTGTTATTCTAGGGACATCAACATTATATTGGCACGCCCCTAAACATGACGCGGAACAAAACGAACTGTGATTGGTTGCGTTATATGTCAGTCAAACGTCCTCTTGGCCAAGAAAATCTGCGATAGAGTCCAGACCTTCTGCCGTCAGTCTGAAGGTCTGGCTACGCGAGACTAAACTAACGCAATCATTATAAAGGCGTTTAAACAACAAAAAACATCCACTTGCACATATTTGACAATCTGAATATGAGATATTTCTATAGCTATATGCTATAGCTAACAAATTTCTGAATATTTTGAATAAAAAAGGAAATAAAAGCAGATCATCATTCATTCAGCGCTATTGTGAATGCAGTGTATCACGTGACAATCAATGACACGTCACCATGGAAACAATAAAGTGATACGTTCTAAATAACGATCGTCTTGAAAAACTCACGCTTGGGGGTCAGCCAGAATATTTTAAACTTACGTGTGAAATGGTTAAATATAAATCAATGTATAAATGAAACTGCTTCGTTTTTGAGCTGTGCATAGATGTAGTTGAATAGTTAGGCCTACTACACTACTGGTTAATATTGGTCATTATGGTGGTACTTGGAGAGCCACATATTTTCTGAGGTGGTACTTGGTGTAAAAAGTTTGATAATCACTGATCTGGGATATCTGATTAATCTCATTTAGGATGTGTCATATAGAACAGGATTCAGTTTACAGGTGTTTATTCCCTCTTCAGATTCACCTCATGCAGCTATTCCTTTTAGATGTTAACATTGATGCGTTATTAATACTCAAGCAACGTTTTTCTAGTCATATTTTTGTATTTTGATATACATATTTTCATGAAATATTTTTATTTGTCAACATTAATTTTCATAACAGTGTTTTCATTTTTAAAAAAATAATTATCGCCATGCCGGACACGACCCGCCCAGAGTACTTGTTTTTGAGACCTATCAGTACTTGAAATGAGAAACTGACAAAAATGCCCATCTCGAATTTTGTTTTGTGTAAGTGGAAAGGGAATACTTGTATTCTTATATTTAAACATTTATATTCTGTCATCATTTACTCGCCCTTGTGCTCCAAACCAGAATGGTTATCTTTTGTGGAATGCAAAAGGATACATTTCTTGAATGAATGGGAAGTTTGAAAAAGTGAATCTTTATGAGATGAACAGAAATTTCAGTTCTATTCTATCATTTCATTCCTAGTTATGATTCTAGCTGATTTTATCACCCATTACATCACCAAAAAAACTTTGTTTTTAAAATGCATTTTCCTCTCAAGAGATGGAACATGACCTGACTTTAATTACATCCAGTTATCGATGAAAAAGTTTTACCTTGCAGTAATTAACATTCAGTTAGTTTGACAGAGAAAATAACTAATACAATTTTTTATTCATCTCATCTCAGAGGTTTTTTTTTTCTTGTAAAGGATCCTTTAAAATCACCAAGGCTGAAACTTTTGCCATATTAAACTGGTATACTTAAAGTCTGCTAAATTGGAGCGCTTAAGTTCAACTAAATATACATTTAAGTATACTTGGTGCTAAAGTGGAACTATTGCAAGTATACTTAAGGTACACTTTAAATATCTTGCATTTAAAGACTGATATTATACAGAGATCATACAATCCTTATTAATAATGATATTAAAATGATATACATTTTAGGCTTAATATTAAGAAATGTGCATGTGCAAATACTCCAAATAAAGTTTAATTATAATTTTATATCAGCAAGTCTTAAGTGATATGTCAATAAATATGTTAATGGTTTTGAAGTATGAAATAAATAAATATATTTTAAATAGATTTTGGTATAGTTTTTTTTTCTTCTTTTTTTTTTTAAATAAAATTATTATTTAATTGTTATCTCATGTCATCCCTGGGTTACTTGCGCTTCCCAGCAAGTACTTTTTGTATTCTTTTAGATAAGTAAATGAAAAACAACCGATCCCCATAGGTCACAACAAGCCCCTATAAACACAGGCCAGAAATAGTTTGTGGTGTGTGATAAATCACAGGCTAATGAGAGAGCGGTGTGGTGCTGCATTTGTATTCCACCCAGCTGTTGGCAGACTTATATCTGCTTTGAGCCTCTCATGGCCGTAGTGAGAGGGAGAGAGACTGCATTAAGCCATTATAGTCTGACATTCACCCTGAATACAGATGTGCATACATCCATTTTAGTCCATCATTTAGTGTCAATATGCGCAGGAGACAGAGGCCAGAGGAGGTAATCATATATGCAATAAACGCACCTACCGAATCTCTATCTTCATCAGCTGGGCCAAGTGAAGTGCAATTAGGGTATCTTGGCGTAGGACACATCGCCTAGCCACACTATATAGTTTGTGCTTGTGTACGCCTGTAGATAAGCAGCCATTTTCATTACCAGAAAATGGTGCAAGAATACAGAAAGAGCTTTAATGCACTCTTTACCACTTTACCAGGTGAGTATATCAGGCATGCCGGGTAACACCGTCTCCTTTTAAAGTAGCAGCAGACCTCTTTTATGACAATATCTGCTTACTTTAGTAAGATCCACTTACTGCAAGCCAAACCTGACCAGCCATGTTTGCAGCAGGGGAGCTGTATCAGATGCCACCCTCTGTATCAGACAGTGTTACAGTGTTTTACTCACTCAGATCAGCTCAACAAAGTCACTCCTCTGCACTTTACCTTAAACTCTTAAAAATCAAGGTTTCAAAAGTTTCCTTCAGTGATCAGTTCTAAAATATATATTGTTTTAATGTGAAGAACATTTTAATAATCGAAGGGTACATTTACACGACAATGATATGCTTCAAATGGAGAAGTTTTCCGCGCACAGATGACACCATTGTCAAAACGATCCCTATTCACATGGATCTGCAAAAATGTCTAAAAACCGTGTATTCTGCTACCAGGTCATTAGATGGCGATGAAACACTATAGACTGAACACGTAATACGCATGTGCGTGACATCACCGTCTTCAGAGATTTGCGTTTTTGTTGTTTACACAAACCGTTTTCAAAAACTTGCATTTTGAAACCCGTTTTCAAAAGTTTGTGTTTTCAAGCACCTAAACCGCTGTTGCTGTGTAAATGAACGGCCAAAACGCATATTTTGTTTTTTTAGTTGAAAACGTAGTCATGTAAACAGTTCCATTAACTACTGGGAGAAGTACCCGCTTTTTGGCATGTTCGCACTGCAGGAACTGTGAACGATATCAGTTATAGGAAGTGAGGAACGCCTCCACGAACATGGAAAACAACAAAAGATGGACCTGACGCCGAAGTCCAGGCACTTCTCAACCTTTATGCTAAGGAGGAAATCCAATGCGAATTTTAAGGGATCAAGCAAAACATGATTATGTATTTCTGCTCAGCTAGCGACATTGGGCCTCAACCACACGGCACACTCAATAATACTTTTTTCGTATACCATTTACTTTCTTTGTATAACAGTTCTTTGTATTAGATAGGACTGTTAAACAGAACGTAATCTAATGATCAGGAGAATGGGAGCGATGTGTGCTCAGACGCTGGTGTTCTCAGCGCTGTCGAAATAAATGCCCGCCGTGTCATCAAAATATAAGTCCCGCACAACAACCAGAGTGGTAGGACGTAAGTCTCCCCTGATAGAGAACCTTTTGTGCAACAGAAAGGTTCTTCATGAAAGGGTAACTCTCGCCAAAATGCAACCTAGGGTCTTTTTGTTAATCTACCCGAGGCAAACTTTCGTTTAAAAACATAATTAGAATAGAAACGCCACTTTTAAGTTTGACCGTATTTACGATTTAGGTCAAACTGCCTTTTGAATGAGAGTGCTTGGGGCTCTACTATGATAGCATCAAAAATCGCTATTTTTAAAACACTAATAAGGCTCGACACAACATGAAACTTTGCTCGAAGTATCACCAGGGGCTCTACAAATGAACTCGAGCATTGAGAACATTGTTTGTGTCCACAGAGTTTACTAAAAATAAAGATTTTGAACAACTCACGGTAGCTGTGTCGGCCGGCATTTTGACAGTCAGAAATAGTCGATCTCCGAATGTGAATGAACTGACTCTGAATTTTTGTATTGCTTCTACTATGAGCCTTTTTCAAATACAAGGTCAATATTGATTTTCACTAAGGACCAAACAACAAATTATCTGTGAATTTATAAGGAAACTTTAGGAGCTTTCCATCTTTACTCTCCTCCCTGTTACGTTACATTCGGAGATCGACTTTTTTTTTTTTTTCTTAGTTTAATAATTTAATAATTTACATTTAATAATCTAAGAACCCTTTTCCACTATAAAGAACCTTTTTGTGCAAAGGTTCATGGATGTTAAGTAAGGAATAATTGACGACAGGCCGTTGAATTATTAGAAAAATAATGCACACCCGAGGTGGTAATGCGGTCACGACGCGAAGCGGAAGTCAATTATTCCGCTTATACTACAGTTACCACACCTCGAAACATTGTTCAGATTATGTATTTCAAGACGTTTGTAAAGTTTTTGTCATTAAAATGCTCTTGTATGTAGGACTAATTTCTTACGCATCTAGTCCAATGCCTCTGTTGCTAATTCCAAAACGTCATTTTAGAGTTAGTAACGAAGGTTTGAGCCACTGATAGCAGTCTAATGCTGGGGACACCTGACTAGCGGACACATTCTCTGACTGTTTTCATCGCAGCAGATTTTAAACACCGACTTTGAACACAGACTGAACGCGCTGAACACGAGTTTGGGCATGATCAGTCATCAAATTACATTCATAACCGGCCTTAAAGTGTGTCCTCAGCTCGGCTTTATGCAGTTATTAGAGAGATGTTGCAATAATGAGACAGAAAAGCATGTGCGTTATTATTTATTTATTAATTCAATTCGTTTTAATTAATTTGTTCATTCTTTTTTTTTCTATTATTAAAAAATGACAGTAGACTAGCCAAATAAATGAAAAAAAAAAGCCTTTTAACAAGTAAGGCCTATCAATAATTATTTATTTGTTATATTATCTGCAATAAAAATCCGTGCTGCAGGACTATCCATTTATTTAGCCTATATTCATATTAATTTTCTATTGATTATAGATAGGAATATACTTTATTTATTAAAATTAAACTGCATGTTTCCATTGATTGTGAAGCTAGACATTGAAAATTGCAGATTAAGCGCATGGGGCTAAATGTTTTTTCTTGTTATGAATTGTATCCTATTTTCCATTATTACAGTTAACTACGCAAAGTGATATGGAACTGTAATGTGGTCAAGACCTGCCTGGAACTACTTTAGCTGTGCGTTTCCCTGAAAATAATGCACACCTTAGAACGTTCGTCAACCAATCAGATTCAAGCATTCAACGGCCCTGTAGTATAAAGGTTCTTATTGTAATGCCAATAATTAATCTTTATATATTTAGTTTTAGTGTATGCAGAACATAGAAAGTAAGCATCTTGGATGTGACAGTAGAGCTAACGCTGCTAGTCATGTGAACTTACACACGTGTGATTAATTGTGACACCTGGATCAGATTAAGGTCATCCATGCCGTTAATGGCTCTTCCTCTATGTCTGTAATCTGAACACATCAGAAAAGACCAGGGGTGTGTCTCAATCAACTCCTTAGCTTGTGAATCAATATATAGTATTCAAGAATTCGGGCACTGGTAAGGACAGTAAAGGACGCTGGCTCACTACTCAGTACAACATCACTACTGGTATTTATGAACAACAGCAGAGCATTTCTTTCTGACATTACTTGCAATGTTATTTAAAGTATATTAAGATAAATACTTTGCTTGTTACATATACGTGCAACATTTCATCTAATTATAATTGTTCGCTAGAGTATGTTCATTACCCGTCTAGCGATGTATGTTTATGCTTAAATATAATAAAAAAAATATTTTTTTCTATTTTTAAAAACATCTATCGCATGTCATCCTGTGTAGTGAGTTGGCTCACTTGATTTCAATTTTGTGCTTCTTAACTTCCGTTAAGGGAACATAGTGAGCATCGATGCTCCCTCGTTTTCATGATGCACTGTGGGAGTTTTTTAGGGAGCGAACGTTTCAGCGCCCTGGAAGGATTCTGCGATTGAGACAGCCCTTAAAATGGCCGACTCCATGATCAGTGCCCTGAATACTGAACTAGGGAGCTGAATGAGATGCACCCCAGATCTAATGCTCAAATTCACTCACACAAATAAAACACTTCCTTTCTCAGAACACAACACAAATATTTATCCCATTTTCACCTTGTGAATACAAGACTAATATTTGATTAGATTAGACATGAGATTGGCATTGCAGAAAATCCCTATAACAGAGATCAGAGAAAACAAATATTCCAAGCCAGTTCTGTTCGGATGATGAGGCTTAAATAAGTGCAGTGTGGATGCATGGGCTACTTTAAAGAGATAGGCCTAGCTTTGGTTAGCTAAGAACTATTAATCTTGTTATGGATGACACAGGCTTTGCTCCATACAGAGGAAAGCAGAAGGTAGCGGCGATATGCTAATGCAGTTGACAGCTAATGCACGCTGATGATTTATTTCTAGATCAGAGAGGCCTGATGAATCTTCAGTCACCAAAGGTTTTCATTGGCACGACAACAACAAACAACTGCACAAACACTGCATATCAACACTTCTATAATCTTTTGACTCCATTAGTGCTTTGGATCACAAAGCTCATTTTATGGTCTACTCCACTACATTTATTGGAACTCAGTGTAAATTCAGTACACATGCGGATGAAAATCATGAAATCTGTCAAGAATATGCAAAAAGATTATATTTCACTCCTATATAAAACAAAAACAATACTAACTTTATTTTGCATTAAAGATTTTTTATCACCATTTGCATCGACATGATATGATACATCAACTAAACCCAAGCACCATACTCATCATTAATGTAATGTAGTGTTGTCAAAAATATAGATTTTTCAATATGTATTGATACTGAAATATCTGAAACAATTCCCATACTCATTTCCCACAGTATCGAATCGACCGATACCTGCTGTGCTTTCTCACACTCTTCTCTCCGACAGCGAGTTGACACACAACCGGCTCCTCTTACTCACTCGGCATAATTTTACTCATCCTCGCAAGTTTGTGCTCACCCAGAATGCATGCACATAAAGCTGTCTGTCAAAAAGCTTGAGAGTCGTGAGTATCAAATTGGCTTATGGCACTTAAATGATCAAATACACACATAATTATGTCAAAATGCCCGTCTTGGCAAGTATTCACGTAAACAGTTTTTTCCCCGTGGTATCAAAAATGGTATAGAATATCTATATTTTTCAAGGTATCGTATCGAAGTTAGACATTCCAGTTTTGTGACAACACTAATGTAATGTGAAAAAATAATAAGTTATAGTATTTTTGTAATGTGGTTTAAATAAAATGATTTAAAACTAAATTTAAACATTATTTTTAGAATGATGCTTTGTATTTTTTGTTTCAGTAAAGAAATTTGAAGAAAAATATGCTAACTGTTAATAAAAATGTCACAGTGCAATACATCTTAAAGGGATAGTTTTTTCTGTCATAATAACCTCATATAGTTACAAACCTGTATGGCTTTCTTCTGTGGAATAGATATTTTGATTAAAGTCTCAATGTTTTTTTTTTTTTTTTTTTTTACATACAATGGAAGTCAATGCCCAGCATTCTTCAAAATGCAGAAGAAAGTCATTTGTAAAATGATAAGTACATGATGACAACATTTTTAATTTCAGTCTGTCTATCTATCTATCTATCTATCTATCTATCTATCTATCTATCTATCTATCTATCTATCTATCTATCTATCTATTGTTCTATTGTTCTATCGTTCTATCGTTCTATGACCTAGTTTCCTCACACATGTAGATGTGGTAGATGGTAAATTAATTCATATTAAATATATAACCAAAAAGAAAAAAAAAGAAAAAACATTGGGACATCTTGAACATCATTAAAATTATGCTTTGATAAAGTCCATATGTCTCATTTGAGCTGCAGCACTTACAAATGGTAGGGAATCCACTAGAGTATTGATAATACTATTATGCTATTATTAGATTAGATAATTCATTTTTTTGTCACTTCCTCTTCCTTCTGGTGATTTATTTCCTGTTTTTACACTTGAAGGTTTCTAATTCATGATCATTTTTCTCTGTTCAAGTCTCAGTAGACCACATCTACCACTGTCCAGTACAAGACACACACACACACACACACACACACACACCATTTCCTCTGAACACAGACGAAATTCTCCACTCTCCAACACATACACATAACTAATGGCATTATAGCCTCATTGGCCTTTGTACACAGACTCTATTTCTATTCACAGCTGTCACTTTTCTCTTGCTTAAAGCAGCAGGGTGGCAAGATCAAAACAAGGCACCAGTGCCTCAGTGACAGCTCATTATCACAGACAAACACCCCCTAAAGTGACTCCCACTCGAACCTCTGCCATTTTACTTCACCGCCTCTCCCGTCACTCTGACAACAAGCACACTCTCCCCATCTCTGAACGCCAGCACTCCCGAATCCGACATTCAGAACGCTTAGTGCTGATCGTGACCTCACTGTGGCTATGTTGTGATTATATGCTGCTTCAAAATCTGGCTGTTTTGACTGGAATTGTTTCAGTTTACTTCTCTCGCCAAACATTTCCTGAATGCCTGCCCAAAAGCTTTTTACATCCCAGTGACTCTGCCCTCTGCGACTGAAAAATAGCTTCCAGAAGATTCAGGTAGTTCCTCACAGCATCTGCAGAAACACTGCTGGGTTGTTTTAACCTGTGCAGACCTGCAATAACAACAAAAAAAAAAGAAGAAAAAAACCTGAGGTGTACAGTACCTTTCTAGGGAAAATATTGGCATACATCTTGAGCGGCATGTCTCAAAAGTTAGATATGAGGTCAGTGCACTAAAGGTTGGGATTTGACCTCATATCCAGTGTCTAATCTTTACTGACATGTTTACATTCATCTAGTTGAGTCACAGATCTATTGTGTTTAATTCATCTGTCTTAGCTGACTGAATTCAGAGACAGGTCAGGCAACAGATGGCCACCCAAGCCTGAAAAATACTCTATACCAGTCAGAGCAGATATACTATACAAATCTCCCACAGAAAACAACATGGATGATTGACTGAGAGATATGATTTAACCTTTTAGTCCATGACATCAAACAAAGCCATACAAACTAAAAGAATAAACATAGGATTACCCTTTACTCAACCATACACATATGCATAGCTTTCAGGTTCCTCTCATCTCTATATTTGAAGCAAAAAAAAAAAAAACCTGCACAGGAACAAACCAGAGACATGGCTGCTTCTCCAGACAGCTGTAAACAGAGGCATATTAGGTTTCACCATCTCAGCACAGCTAACATGTCTCCTAATTCCTCGCGTGCAAAGTCACACATGTAACGCCTATCTCAAACAAGCAGCTTACATGCATATGACTATAAATCAACTAAAACTTGTCAGGTCTGCTGTGATTGCGACCTGCTAGTTGCATAATTTCAAGGAAAGCTCAGTTTTACTCTGCACTGCAAAATAACTCAATGAGTGTGATAATCTTCCCCCCCCCCCTTTCCAATTCCTTACTCAAACAATCACGCAAGCTGTGGGAATCATTGCGCTCTTGCTGGCTTCTTGGCTCCATCTCATCATATCATGGGTCTAAGCTCAGCAAGAGTAATTAAACAAGTCTGAAGGACTTTCTGGCATTCTGGCACCACATTCAACAACACAGCGCAGGAGATTTAGGAGCTGTCCATGGTTCTGAAAAACGTGCTAATTTCAATGTTACGCAATGAATGGAAATCAATGCTATATAGTAAATGTTAAAATGGCTGGTTACTGTCCACCACAAGGCCAATATGCAAGCAGCTCCATAAAACAATAACACATTAAATATGCAGTTTGTTACTGTACTGTAATATGAATATGCAAATATAAAGTATATAACCCTCTTTCCTCATATACAGTCTTGTCAGCATGACATAACCATAGTTTCCCACACCCCTATCCAGGAAGACAGTGCGCTAGGCCCTCAGAGCTGCTGTGTGAGCCATAAATTGAATTATAGCACCACCAGCCAGTGGAAGAGGTGCTGCAGTTCAGTTACCCATCTACTCTGTGTGAAAAAAATATACAGCAGCTTCATATCAAACAACGTATCTCGTATATTGGCATTTTGTGAACTTAGGAACAACAATATATATTAGCAATTGCATTTATTTTCAAGTAATTCAAGACAAAATTACACATTTATGTCAAGGTAACTGATGGAATTTTACTTAATTTAAAATAAAAGATATATAGATAGATTGCATATTACTCTGCATTTAGATCTAAAATATTGTTTAGAACATAAATTATATATAATTGAAACTTTATATAAAGTATTTAAATAATAGTAAAAAATAAAATAAAAAAATAAATAAAAAAAAGAGTTTCACAAATGAAGCATGTGAGGATAATTGTTTTCTTGTGAGAAATAATTTTTTTGTTGTTGTTTAGGATAATCAAAAAGCTGCATACAACTCAAACATCTGAATATATCCAAATACCACTGCGAAATGGTTACAGCACTTCATATTACCTCTCATATATATATATATATATATATATATATATATATATATATATATATATATATGCGCGCTAAAAGATGGAACTAGGAAGACAACTCCAATCTATAAATTCACATATTTTACAATATTTTGCAAAAATTACAATATTTTAGAAACACACACTTTTTTTTTAATACCACTTTTAAGCCAAGTTCACATGACTGGATACGCCTTTTGTATCATCGACAGAATCTGTGCCAATGTTGAAGAACATTACTTCATTGCTTCTGATAGTCAATATTTCACAAAATAAATAAATAAATAGATAAATAATAATAAAATAAAATAAAAATGACAGAGAATGTCACTCTTAATGTCATCACTACTTAGAATAGAGCAGATTACGGATGTGGGTGCATATAAAATAATTGATTTTGATCTATAGTCTTTCAACATAACCCCCTCCACCGCCCAACACACGCGCGCACACACACACACACACACACACACACACACACACATATATATAGCTACACAAACCCATCCATCCCATTATCTGAACTATACAAGCACTCAGACCAAATCATGGCTATATATTTAATGCATGAACCAGATACAATATGCTATAATAAACCATCTCAATGTAGCTATTTCTCATTTTTGAGAGCAAAATAAAAGATTATACCTGAAGATATATATTGACCTTGTCTAAAAACCAAAGCCCGATCTGCCAAAGACATCTAGACACTCTGAAAAGAGATTCGGACTCTCGGCACCAATTCTTTAAGGTCGAGAAGGGACAGTTCAATGTGACAAACCATTCAATATTCAGACTGAAAAGTTTACCTAGCAGAAGGAACACCAGTCCTGCTTGAAGCACCGAGGGTCAGAGGAACCGAATCTTCTCACTTGTCATATTTTCCCATGTTGTGCTCCACTGGATTCACACTAAATTCAAAGGTGCGCGTGATATGAAGGCATCCAACACCCCAAAGCCCATATCCAAAACCACTAAAATCCAATGGGATATTTTTTTTCCTTTCGAAGTAATGGATTGATATCCCCAAATAACGTACTGAGGGACAGTCAAATTCCTGCGCAACGTGCCCAACGCCCCTCAAGGAAGCTAAGTACTTGTTTTCCCCTCAGAAGCGCGGAAGCTCGTGCCATTCTCCTCCCGCCCGTCGACGCACCTCGCTCGAGCGCGAGCTTTCGTCCGCATTAAACCCGGGAAGTCAACTCAAATCTCAGCAGGGAGACCTTCACACCACCGCACCTTTACAAGTACTTCCCCCCCCAGCTTAATCCACACAGTCACTGACCGACTGCCTTTCGCGCCAGCCCTCCATCCAAAAGGTATCAAAAGTGTCTTCTCCTCAGGCTGCGTACGCTCTCCACACGCGACTGAAGATGGATTAATAACTCGAAATTTCTCCGATAAGTCGATATAACACACACAGGATGCTAAAAAATGTAAAGAGAGGTCTAATTAATTGCACATGAAGCGGGAAGACCGAGCAAATTCCTCATAATAACGGTCGAGCTGTTTAAACAAACTAGTTTTGCACCAGCCACTGCCTGGGATCATCCGTATAACGGCTGTTCTCTCTACCCTGCTGTTTGGATTGGGAGAGAGAACGCAGGACGTCATCGCGGATTGGCTCAGACTGACGCTCGCAATACTTGATACGTGTGTCACTCTGCGCCCCTCAGTGAGAAGTGCTGTTGATTTAGGGTTCGAAGATGACAGAAAAGGTAAAGAAGACCACGGACTATGGCAAGCTGTTTTATCGTTTATTCATTAGAACAAAGTAGTATAAATTTCGTTCTTACTTAAAGTTTGTTTTTAACTACTGTCGTAAGTCAAGGTTCACTATATCTTCAGCCTCAAAGCTAGCAGTCATCAGTTGGAAACAGGAGCCTAAACCCAGCAGCAGCGCGAGATTTTGGGAGACTAGAGATCAAGCAGACTAGAGACAGTGTAGTAGCCTACCAAAACATTCTCATGTTTATTAATGGGTAAGTTCACCCAAAAATTAAAATGATCTGCTATTATCTATATTTGCTCACCCTCAAGCCATCCTAGATATGCAGTTTAAACAAATAGGGCTTCGCTTCAGAAGGCCTTTATTAACCCCCTGGAGCCGTATGGATTACTTTTCTGATGGGTGGATGAAGTTACTATTCAATCCCATTATAAAGTTTCGAAGAGCCAGGATATTTGTTTCAATATAACTCTGATTGTGTTTGGCTGAAAGAAGAAAGTCATATACAGATGTCAAAAGTGAAGCCCAAGAAATAAGAAACTATTAACAATCATTCAGAAGTTATGACTTGGACGTATTCATTTTAATTTCAAAAGCAACTTTTCTTTAGATACTATTATTAGGCAGGGTGCGAATTGGATCCCCCTGAAGGATGTCAAAACAAGATGTAGGAATTTTGAAGATAGCAAACTGTTTTTTGCTGAAATATATAAATTCAACTCCAACAATTAAATAAGAGCACACTGTTTACCTGCTACTGAGATGCATGTGAAATTTGTGTTTATTAATTTAGCAACAGTAAGCTCCCTGCACGTTATTTTTCAGAATCATGATTGGCCGATTTCATCTTTAATATCAAAACAAAGTGATTAAGAAGAAATCTAACAGTTAAAAATGAGACACTAGTGTGTTTTCCAATTGTAATTGTAATCTCACTAGTAAAAAAAATTGCTTTTTACTTGACATTTGTAATGATTAATCAGAAAGGCTACTACTTTTTCCCATGTACGTACTATACATATTAGAATAATTGCAATAACTGGATAATAACTAGGTACTAACCCTGAACATACCCCTAAAACTAACCTTAACTCACTTATACTACCCAGTACATTCTTAGGTAAGTATACTAATATACATAAGTGCAAGTAGTCTAGAATAAAGTGCAACCAAAAATCTTAAGTTATTGGGATAGTGACTACAGTAGTAGAATACATACTAATAAAGCTAGAATACATTCTAGTAAGAGTTGGGACAGTTACTTAAAGTGCCTAAAGAACAACTACTAGTAAAACTGGAATGCATACTTAAAAAAAGTTTGTCATCATCATCATCATCTTCTTCTTCCGCTTATCCGGGGCCGGGTTGCAGGGGCAGCAGACAGTCTAAGCAGAGATGCCCAGACTTCCCTCTCCCCAGACACTTCCTCCAGCTCTTCCGGCGGGACACCGAGGCGTTCCCAGGGAGACATAATCCCTCCAGTGTGTCCTAGGTCTTCCCCGGGGTCTCCTCCCGGTGGGACGCGCCCGGAACACCTTCCCGGGAAGGCGTCCAGGAGGCATCCGGAACAGATGCCCGAGCCACCTCAGCTGGCTCTCGATGTGGAGGAGCAGTGGCTCTATTCTGAGCTCCTCCCGAGTGACCGAGCTCCTCACACTATCTCTAAGGGATCGCCCAGCCACCCTGCAGAGAAAGCTCATTTCGGCCTCCTGTATCCGGGATCTTGTCCTTTCGGTCATGACCCAAAGCTCATGACCATAGGTGAGAGTAGGAAAGTAGATTGACCGGTAAATCGAGAGCTTCGCCTTGCAGCTCAGCTCTTTCTTCACCACGACAGACCAGTACATCGACCGCATTACGGCACACTCTGCCGCAATCCGTCCCAGTGCATGCTGAAGGTCCTGGTCTGATGGGGCCAGCACGACAACATCATCCACAAAAAGCAGATATGCTGTCACATATTGACAGTATTTTGAAGAAAATATGAAATGACAGTGTTGTAACTATTAGGATAGACCAGTAGCAAAGGAACAAGTAGCCTAAACGAATGAGAATGTTACCTTCTGTTTTCTAATTAAATAGTACTATAAAAGGAACAAATGCTAATACAGCTTGCCATAAATGCACATGATACTGTCTGTATCTTACTTCCGTTCAACGTATAACCCTCAGCCCTGTCCACGGAAATCCAGCAGATGGTCGGGATTAAGAACGAGCCTTACGTGGTCCGAGTTCTGGAATGTTTCATGCAGTGAATGCACTGACATCAGTGAATGGAGCAACAGTTGATTACGCCATAAAGGTTTGAGTTGCTGCTGCTGTAATACCGCTTCCACACTTGTGTGTAACAGGAGATCGATTACTTACGATCATACTAATAAAAGCGTCAACGCTGCATTTATCTCTGCCTCAAGAGTTTGCTCACTACATATAGCTTGACATTTCAGCTGTCAATATCGATGCAACTCTTGTGTTCTATGCTGTAATTTAAAACACTCACAAAGATGTCACAAAGATGGTTGTTGAATTGTGATTCAGCTCCATGGACAGCGATTTCAGCAGTTTTGCTGTTTTTTGTTAATATCTTTAAGACCACACACACATACACACAGACATACACACGCACGTTGGGTTTTCATGTTTTATGGGGTCATTCCATAGACATAATTATTTTTATAATGTCCAAACTGTATATTACACCCCCTAACTAACCCTAAACCTACCCATCAAAGGGAAAACAACATTTTCAAAAAACATTACTTAGTATGATTTATAAGGCGTTTTTCACAACAACAACAAAATCCTCACAAGGACAATAATTTTGGATATTGCCATCTTAGTGGGGACATAATGTATGGTATACCTTAACCACACACACACAAACACACACACACACACACACACACACACACACACACACACACACACACACACACACACACACACACACACACACACACACACACAAAGGTGTTTGTATATCTTGACGTTGAATTTCCATAGACGTAATGGTTTACTGTATGCTGTATAAACTGTATATTATATCCCCCTACTAACCCTAACTCTAAACCTACCCTCACAGAAAACTTTCTGCATTTTCAAAAAAAACATCCCTTGGTTTTATTTATAAGTTGTTTTCCTTTTGCCAAACAATGTAAAAATTCTCACATTTTACTATCTTTGTGGTGACATTTGGTCCCCTCAATGTAGGTTAAACAAGAACACACACACTTACCTTTCTAGACCAATATTATTTTCAGTATAATAAATCAGTTTTTGAGTCCTGGTATACCAAGTGTTAGACACTGATGTAACTGTAATTCAGGTTTGCCCCCTTTCACCCTCAAAGAGTTGTCTGCAGTTGTGTTTGAACTTTTCCTTTGACGCCACAGTTAAAAGTAATCTCACACTGAGGTCCTTGTGGAATGGTCTGTGAATCGTAAATGATTCACAGTAAATTATGTGTTCATTAAAACCATTTGTACATGCTTGAAAAATGTTTGACAGGTATTTGACTTTTTCACTCGGTTGATTGTCTGGGCAATTCACTATTCTTTGTGTCGTCAGCACTCAGCACGCTCCATAAAGACACGACCGGTTGTTTCGCTGCACTCAGTATAACTACATGCGTGTAGAACATAGCATTAAAATGGTTTTATGTGCTGGATCAATTTATTTCGAAGCACAGCATGCATGCAAGAGGTCTGTTAAGATGGGGGAGCTGTTGCACTGAACACTATATTGCTATGGATTATTCAGTCCAGGACTTCCTGCAGAGTCATTTATTTGCAAGGCAAAACATGTTACAGTATATGCTTTCTCTAAAGGGTGAATTACAAAATGGCCATGAAATCTCCTTATTTGTACTATTTTATTACCTCTCATTTTGGGTGTTCTCCTTCCAAAGCAAACACTTCCACTCAGCATTAAACAGCCCATCAGTATCTGCCCTGCAAAATAAAAAGCCCCCCTGCTGATCATCTCATAATCAAGCTCTTGTTTAGCTGAATTAGCACTTACTTTAATTCGCTCTGAAAAGCCATAATGATGATTTTGGTTTGCCAATGCAAGGCCATGTTTACAGAATTTATAATCCTGAAATTATAAGAAAAGAGCTAAATCATTTTAAACATGACATGAAATGTATATGAATTTCTATACAGTCAAATATGGACTAATGTTTTAGCTTTAATAACACTCATGAAGGCTACTGACTGATTAAAATGGTAGTAGTAGGTTACTGTGCTGTAAATTACTAACACCTTTGCAATGAATGGTGAAAGCACTATTGTCGTTTAATTATCAGCTCTCTAGAGAGGACAAATATACTATCTATCAGGTGTCTTCTGATGGGAATCCGTCAGTTGTCAGGACCCAACCAACAGTAATTGACGTGACATACAAATTAGACAGCAGATAGTCCTAGTGGGCAGAAAAAGGTTGTGGAACGCTGCCTTTACTAGAAGGGAAATAATTTGTAACTGTTTTGATTCCCCTTGAGATCATGTCTCCTTTTTAATGACTAATATGTTAATTAAAAAACTTTTTTTCTACCCCCTTCAAACAAAAACAGATGTGAGATATCCCCTACGCAATACCCATGTGCTTGTGCTCACACACGCGTGACCTGCGCTCTATTGTGCCATACCCTGTCACATCATCAGAGGGAATGAAACACCTTTGGTGTAGCTCCTAAGGGACACTTTCATGCTGCTGATGTGAGATTCTGTTCTCCTGAGACCGCCTCTCTTGTAATCATGCTATGAGTCTGCACAGTACAATCTTCTGTTTTTAGAAAGACAGAGAGAGGATGCTAATGACTCTGATGGAGTGTAACTAGCTGTAATTTTATGCAGATATGAATAGAACAGAAAAGTACACAGTCTGAGATGAGGTTTTCTTTATGTGTTACGGATGCCCGTCCTGTACTGTAGATATATTGCTCTATGATTTAAAGGTTTCCTGTGTCATTTTCTTTTTCAACCTCATGTTATTTCAAACACTGAAGTGGGGGGTGGGGGTGGGCAGAGAGCAATTATGGAAGCTATGGAAGGGTGAGGGCATTGCTGGGCATGAAATGTCAAGGGTATCATTGTAGCTTCAGCCGCAGGGCTAAGAAGGGTTTTATGTCATAAGTGCAGACACATTGGGCGTGTGTATGTGTGTGTTCAAGTTCAGCGTGTGTGACAGGTCATGTGCTTTCTGATTGAGGGTGCTATTTGTTCACTGTGACACAGAACCCATTTTGTTCTATTTCCTCCATGTGCAGGAAAATTCCTCCAAGCCTCAGCCCACCTGCAGGTTACCTTTCCCTTCACGCAGCCTGCAGAGAGCAACCAGGCAGAAATCTCCCTGAGTCACATCATCTCCCCCTCAACCCTCCGGCACAGCCACTGTCCAAGACAAGCAGAAAAAAAAAAACATTACAGGTAAAACGAGTAAGAACCTGAGGATTGATTTTTTTGGCAGCGGTCTCATTTATACTTAGCGCTTAATCTTGTTGATTGTATACTGTAGACCAAAACATCTTCAGTACAGCCTAATAGTAGCCACAAATGGCAAAGTGTGGCAGGTATTTGCATTGTATTTACTGATGAGTAAGCAATTATGACACATGCATGCACATTTGAGCAATATTAAAGTGATTTTGTTAAAGTAGTCTATTACACATTCTTTCACTTCAAGAATGAACAGCAAATAAAAGGAAAATTGTCCCCACACCAGGTATCAATCCTGTCAGCTAAGAACAATTAAGGCTACAATTGGCACAGGCTCACCAAAATTGGACAATAGAAGATTGGAAAAATGTTGCCTGGTCTAAAGAGTCTTGATTTCTGCTGCAACATTTAGATGGTAGGGTCAGAATTTGGCATAAACAACATGAAAGCATAGATCCATCATGCCTTATATCAATAGATCAGGCTGCTGCTGGTGGTGTAAGGGTGTCAGTGATATTTTCTTGGAACATTTTGTGCCCCTTGGTACCAACTGAGAATCATTTAAATGTCATAGTATACCTGAGTATAATAATTGTTGCTGACCATGTCCACCCCTTGATGACCACAGTGTACCCATCTTCTGATAGCTACTTCCAGCAGGATAATGCGCCATGTCACAAAGCTGAAATCATCTCAAACTAGTTTCTTGAAGTAGACAATGAGTTCTCTTTGCTCAAATGGCCTCTACAGTCACCAGATCTCAATCCAATAGAACACCTTTTTAGTTGTGGTGGAACGGGAGATTCACATCATGGATATGTAGCTGACAAATATGCAGTAACTGCGTGATGTTATCATGTCAATATGGACCAAAATCTCTGACTAATGTTTCCAGCACGAATTTATCGACAACCTAATCCACAATAATATAACTCACTGAACAAACTGTACTTCTATCCCTCACAGCTTCTTTTGTGTTCACATTGAACAAGGTCCATGTTTGCAGGGTTGATGCAAACATGCTACATGAAAGACGTAAGGGGAACGGCCCACACGAATCATAACACTCAATATAGCTTTAAGAATGTAAGTACAACATTTAAGGCCCCAAAATATTCTCAACAAAGTTATTTTCACTCTTCACATAGGGGTAAAAAAGTTGAATGTTTGAATGGTTGTATGTTCAACGTATCAAGCAATGTAACGTTTATTTATATAGTAATTCATACTTTACTAGCGTACTGACCTCTGCAAATTGAACAGAAGAAAAGAACTAGAGAAGATTTCTACGCCAAAGAAGGTGACGCCTCAGAGCACACCTACCTATAACATAATCGTCACGGACCAATGGGAGTTTGAAGGTGTTTACCATTTGGCAAGCTCCTAACAAACTTCGTTTGGGCCTGATTTTGTTCAAAATTACGTCTCACCAGTTCATTCAGGGCCTTGAAGTTAAAACAGCCAATCCCTTTTTTTATAAAGTGTGTTTGTTCTAGAACTTACATGCACATTAACAGGAACAGCACAATTTTGTCAAACAATTTGGGAGATCAGAAGCTGCCCAGGGTTGTTACTAAGATGCCTGTCGAGCGATAAGCGCTGTATTTCCATAAGCAACCATCAGAACTATGTGTTGCATTTCTTCACACACTTCTCAGGACTTGCTTGTGGCAGAAGGTTTTATCATTTTGTCTGGTTAGCAGGGGGCAGCTGATATTACCATGCAGATGAGTGCTGGCAGCAATCTGTTCGCCCTCAGTCAAAGCTGAGTCTCAACACCTGCTTGAGATTCCTGCTTCTCCTCCCTATCTGCTGTTCACCGCGTGTCATGTCTGGGGTTGTTCACCGCCCCTTTATAATTGGATCTTGCTCTGTAACTTTCTCCCCCTGCAACCATTATTTTGTAGGAGCTTTGTGAAAAAATGTAAAAGAATTTACTGCTTGGAAAGTACAAGAGAAAAATGAGATGTTCTTTCGCACTCTGTATTTCTCGGGTCTTCCCTTGCGGGGTATACTGGAGGGATTTGTGGAAAGAGAGCAAGCTCAGTAGTTCTTAAGAAATAAAGAGACAGACATCTGGTTGTGGTAGAATGATTCCCTTGGGGTTTTAAGGATCATGTACTTACATAGTGTCTCTACTGTCTGGACAGGTTCTTCTGGGACTGTTTATGTTGTTTGAGGTATAGGTGGACATTAGTCTCAGCCTCAGACAGGCACGACAACCGTATGATACATGCTGCTCACAAAACTGGCAATCGATTTCTCAATTTAGTAAGCTCTAATCTGATTGGTTGGCTTTACACAATTTGAGGGAACAGCACAGTGCTTTTTTATCAGTCTGTTTGGAAACAAAACACATTCACAAGCCCTCCGATTGATACAATGATATTTAAATTGAAGGCCAGGAAGTTGAATCAGAATTTTAATCACAGGAAGAGAACTTTTCTGAATTGTAATTCAAGAAAATCAGTCTGGGAAATTAAGTGTTTCCCCATCCTAATCTACAAAAGGTATTTTATTAAAGATGTATATATATATATATATATCAAATAAATAACATTTTCTAGTTAAAAAATACAGAATTGGCAGGAAGTATAATATGAAGTTGAACTGGATTGTCAAGAAGAGAAATTAACTCAGTTTCTAATTACTTTAAATTTACTGAACTATAATTCAAAGAAATTTAACACATGTAATGAATTCTGGGAAAGGAAGTATTCTTCCATCCTGGTGTAAATAAGTATATATTTTTTTAACTATGGTAAAATATATAAACTAAATTATTTCTATGGCATTTCAAACAAGTTTTATCACGCCAGCATTTACATTTTGTCTAGATAAACTTTACTTTTTAACATTTACAGTTGAATTTATGTGAACTTCAATTCAATTCCTTACTGTCATGTTTCTGTGTTTTGGTTTAGTTTTGTTATCTAGGTTTCCCCTGTCTTTTGTGCTTTTGGTTTAGTCCTGTTAATTAGTTTCTCCTATGTTCTAATTAGTCATGTCTTTCACCTGTGTCCTGTCAATCACCTTGTTAATTATCCTGTTAACCCCAGTGTATTTAAGCCCTGTGTTTTCCCTCAGTGTTTGTCGGTTCTCGTCCATGTATGGTTGTGTGTTCCTGAGTTCCTATATTCTCCTGAGTTCCTGTATTTTTCTGTAACCTGAGTTTATGAATAAACCAGCTGCATTGAAATTCTGTTCCCTCATCTTCAGCAACCGGCAACAACCCTGACACTTACATTCAAACTGCAATGGGAATTTTCTATTTTCTACCTTAATTCAAATTGAAAAACCATTCAAACCGAAATTGGAATTTAAAGGGCATATTCAATTCTGAATCTATTTCAGATAATCGCACCCTAAACACCACTTACAAAAAGAACACACAAAGTATGTGTGGCAAGCAGGACGAGGCTGTGAGAATGCAGCGCATGATGTCACCATTTTCACAAATTCACGCTTTTGTTGTTTACATGGTGACGGTAAAGGTAACATTTTCAAGACCTTGTACTTTGAAACCCGTTGTCAAAAGCTTGTTTTCAAGCCCCCAGAACACTGTTATTGTGTAAATGAATGGCCAAAACGCATATGTCACAATAACGAGTCCCAATAACGAACATAAAGTTTTCTGTATTTAGTAGAAAATGGTTTTGTGTAAAAATACCCTTAGGCAGTCACATGGTATCTTCCTGTGTACTGTATACAGTATATATAAGCTGCATTTCAGACTAGACCTTATTCTAGATGAACATGAGTTTCAATACTTAATGACATTTTCAAAAGTCCCAGATTTAATTCTAAAGAGAGTACAGTTGCACAGAATTTTACAGCCCCATAGTGCGTGTCTGATTGACCATAACTGACGCTGACACAGTTTTGTAGAAACTTCCAATTCCCTTTAGCGTCACCGTCCTGCAAAAGCTTATTAAGAACTAAATCTTATATTGGATTCGAATCACAGAATGCATGTATAGGCATTTGGTTAAGAAACGTAAGCCTCGGTTCTAAAACCATCCATATAACAAAGGCAATGAGCGTGTCTACTGAGGCCGCTAGATAAGTCAGGCAGCAATCTATTGATGCACAGCATTGCAGGAGAGGATGCATCTGTGGTGGTTTTTAAGGTCACGACTGCATCTTTCTGCTGTTCTGTTTATATGAATAAACAAAAACAATATATCAAGCTGTCACATTCACTATAAAAAGCCACACCGGTTTTATTGCTGTTTCAAGAGCCCCAGCCAATGCCCCAGTTCATCCAACGAAAAAGAATAATTACTTTGACTAGCGCACCATGCATGTTTCAAACACAGTGCTGATGGTTAGTAGGTTTGGCTTGGTTACTACTATGGCTAAAATTTTAGTCACGTACAGCTCAAGTGATTCACTCAGAAATAGCTGGTAAATGGCAAACGCCAGGATAACTTCAACTAGTTGAAATTGCACATTTCTGACTTCAAAAAATTACTGCTGCATGCTAGACTCAGAACTTTGAATTCTTCCACATCCAATTGAAAATAAATAACAAAACGTCACTTTAATTGCCAGTATATTGGGGAAAAAAACAACCAACTTCAGTGAGAGGTGTCATTTGATGTCAGTTAAGTTGGATGTCTGCCATTCCAGTGATTATTTAAGTAGAAGAATTCCAAGTTTCGAATAGTCTGGAACATAAAATGGCAAATGGCAAACCGCATACCTTCCATGCCAGCTAAGATTATACTATACTAGCGAAAAGCTTTCTCCAGGTATTATATAGACCTCAGTGGTTAGTAATCCTTCTGCGATGGATAATGGAGGATAATGTTTCTAAGAGCTTATGGAGCAGATCTTGCAGCTACACTCTGGAAATAGGAACAGAAAAGAGAACATTTAGTTTCCTCACTGAAAAATGACATTATGGCATTGAATCAGATGGGGTCTGAGAAGAGTAGCTCAAAGTGTGGCCTTTCTTCCCTTTGCTAAACATCTAACCCCCCTTTGTGAAGAATGGAGTCAAGGATTAAATTGTGAAGGTAACCTTCCTGAATCTCCATGAGGCGGATCTGATGAGGGATTGTGGCTTGGTGCCGTATGAGGTCTGGAGTGGGGAATAAAGCATTAGTAGGGGGGCGTAACAGAAAAGAGGTGTTGTGATGCAACGATATCATGGATAAGCTAGCACAGCAGGTCAGTTCAGCTTTGTAGCAGCGTTTAGATACCAAACACAGGGAAATCATGAGCATTAAAGCACACTGGCAATGACTCATTCAAAGGTAGTGTCATCCTGATTTGCAGGTATTTGCACATAACACACACACACTGAAAGGCACTAAAATGTACAATATGGGCACATTAAAAGTAAACCCTATGTACAACTGTTGAGATGTACAAATGTTTATTAATCTGAATCTGGTCAGATCTGGAACCTTCACCATTGAAAATAACATGAAAAAATCCAGGACTCTCATGGCAATAAAATGGATAAACTGTCTGAGAAGGGCAAAATAATGGCAAATTTACTTGATACAAATGGGATTATTAAAATCAAAGACATTTTAACTCTTTGTTTTTGAATTCAGTTATCAAAGCTCTGAACATTTTAAATAAATTGAATTAAACTAATTTATTAAAAAGACAATAAAATCATCAATCCATCCATCCAGCTATCTACATGTATCTAGCACACCAATGCAATCGGTGTCTGTCTAGTTGTGAATTTTTTTTTTTTTTATGTGTGCTAGAGCCACACTTTGTGCGAATACCTATGCATATTAATGAGATCATGTTGATTATTTAAATGGCTGAGCCAACATATAGCAGAAGGAGACCATCTGATAATTCGGCACAGTGGAAAGAGGGTTCATGTGATGGGCACATTCATTATTAGGCCAAGGCTAGTAAAGAATGTGTGTGATGGGGCCTTGACATGCCCAATCTGTCAGGCATGGCTTAGCCTGCCTCTTTGACACTTGCCTAAAGTGTTTACAGAACAGATCCGTTTGCTATTCTCCTTGGAATAAATGCCTGATTAATCCAGTGATCAGCTCCAGATTCCAGCACAACGCTAGTAAATAAACACACACACAAGCTCAGACACACACAAACTTATCCTCAAACGCAAATAGGACCGAACCGCCAACTATTAGCTTTCACCTTAGAAAAAGCATATCTTCTAATGAGTTCAGTCAACAGCTTTCTTTCTTTTTTTTCCCCTGTTGATTTTCTTTTTTCCTGTTTTTGCAAACATCCTCCCATGGTTCATAAACCAGACATTTATGCCGGTTTCATCTCCATCTGAAAATAAGGAGTCAAGAACTCTATTTATGCACGCTATTCTCCTTATCCCTCTATGGCATGACTTTTTATTTTGGGGAGGAACAATTTTTACCCCATTTTTTGGGAGCTTGGGGATCCCTGATAATATATCCATCATAAAATGTGTTCCGTCCTCCACCCCTGAACAAAATATTGGTTTGTTGCCTCAGGGCAACAATGTCCTACGAGGATACTAAAACACCAAGGTTTTCTATATAAGTGGAATAAGGAAAACAAGTAATATATTCATTAGAACACGTTTTATTTTGACAAACATCAATAACAAATGGTTCCAACCAATAAAAAAACAAAAAAAAACAATGAACAATCAAATAAACAAACTACTACTAATTACAACACCTGTATAATTGTTTCTTACATTTCATATAAACATATTAACCAACATCTGAATGACTGTGTGTGTGTGTGTGTGAATGTGTGGTTTATTGGTTATTGTTTGAATCAGTGCTTCTCTTTTTGACAAAGCATATTCTGATTTCCTATTATGTGTGAAACCTCAGAAAGCAGTTGCTGATGGATGTAAAACAGAGGTGAACATCACATTTCCGGCACTTGGCTTTTGGTGTACCTGTGCACCCTGGTACCTTGCATATCCCCTTCTTTTAAGCCATAATCATCCAGTGGACTGTGGCATCCAGGTACACATCAGGGACTGGAATTGGAGCAGCACGTCCCTTTCTCCTCTTTTCCTCATGCAATTGTGGAACAGCGGCGACCTTTCTTGCGCTCCAGGCTCTTTCTACTTTTGCATAGGGCGTCAGCAATGTAGGATTTGAAGGTATACAGCTTCATATGTTCATTCTTTCACATACCAGTACCTTCACAATCTCTTCAGTAGAGCAGCCATGTGGTCACGATGATCACATCCAGAAAGTGGAACACCAGCCGGTGGTACCACTTCTTTGATCTGATTTTGTTTCGATACAGTGCAAGCAGCGAGTCGAACAGATCCACCCCACCCATATTCTTGTTGTATTCTTTCACCACAGCAGGGCAGGGGACTTTGGTGATCATCTTTTGCTTGCGATCCCACCTGTCAGCCTCTGTGACTGGATGGGCTCCAGTGTAATCACTGAGAAGGGTCACTGAGCGATTATCGTACCACTTTACAGCATGCAAGGTGGTTTCTCCAACCATGGCCATCTTCTGTCCCGCTCTTTTCAGCTCAGCATCGCACATCAAGTTGACGCCTGGTAGCCTGTTGCCACGAACAGTACCAGTGCAGTGAATTCCCTGCTGAGCCAGTGTAAGCACAAGAGGGACACTCATAAACCAGTTGTCGAAGAAAAGCTTGAAGTTCTTTTGCTTGGGTATAGGCTGGGCCAGGCGGAAGACAACATTACCACTTGCTCCCACATCTGCTAGCTCACGGGGTTGTACAACTCTCCCTGTGTAGATTTCCAAGTTGTACGGGACACCATCAGAGCCAGCCAAGATGAGAATCTTGTAGCCCCATTTCTTTGGTTTTGATGCTTCAATCTGTTTCTTCCCTTGAATGGGACCATCTGCTCATCAACAGCCAGCTTCTCACTCATTGGGATTGATGTCAGTTTTGAGGTTAAATGAGTAACCAGTGGTCGGATCTTGTGGAGTGGATCATTATTATCCTCCTGTCTCTCTTCATTGTCATTGAAGTGCAGGTGTTTTTTGATGGCCTCCCATCTATTCAGTGTCATGGTGTCAGCTACTTGGGACACTCTGCAGGCTTTGTTCCAAAACATGCGGGTGCCTGGTAAACCAAACAATGACATGTACACCACAATCCCCAGGAACTGCTCCAATTAGTTTATGGTGAGGTAAAGCGACTTGTTTGCATCACATTGTATCGCATATAGATTTGACTGCTCTACAATAACTTCCAGAATGTCTTCAGAGAGAAACTGCTTGAAGTACTGGAGGGGGGACATGCTATCATGAGATGTTGGAAGCAGGTCCTGCCATTCTGGGTAAGCATTGAAGTGTGCATACACCCCACATGTTCTCCACCGGGGTAAGTGTGGAACATCAACCTCTTCTACATCTTCATCTTCATCCTCAGACTCCGTCTCAATGTCAACAGACAGGCATTCTCCTAAAAAAGACAACAGGAAGAGTGTGTCATATACCCTTCATCATACAATGACATGCAAACAAACACGCACACATCACACACATGCATGCACACACATGTTACTTTTCTTACTGACCCCTGACCTCCAAACTGCCTCTCAGGGATCCAGTCTTCCTGACTCTCCTCAACCTCACTGTCCTCATTGTCACTCTCCTCAAGTTCACTGTCCTCACTGTCAGAAGGAATGACTCTAACTGCTCGATCATGTTCCTTCCGCCCGTAAAATGTTCTTGTGTCCATTTCCTGTATCAGTAGATAGTAAAAACATTGACTATTGGTACGTTCAAGTTATGTTAGAAATATTGCATTTATGAGTTGAATGCTCTTGAACTCCCGAATTGTTTTCAATCATGAAAAATGTATTTCTTAATGCTGACAGTTCAGCTGTTCGTCAATTAATCAATCAATCAATTAATCCATCCATTATTCAGTCTTTCCATTCATCCATCTGTTACAAATTAAGTAAAATCTCTACTCAAAGAGGATGAAACCATCAATTAACAAGGATCCGATCAACAAGATCCCTGGGGCCTATACCATGAAGCCGGTTTAGATGGCTAGCCAGGTATGTTTCAGTTTAGTTTGCGCCAACCCTGGGTTTTAGGTACCATGAAAGTGGTTTGGCTTTTAGCAGTGTTCATCGCCATAGTAACTTGCGCTCCATGGCTAACCTGGTCCGGGGCGGGTTATGTTCCAGGTAAGAGGTTGCAAACCGAACTTGGACCAATCAGCTGTGAGCAAAGTGACGTGTCTAATGCGACTCCACATATTTCTACTCCAAATTAAAGGTCACTACATTACAAATGATTTTTAAAGACAAAATCGTCTGGCTTTTAGTAATACTTATTTAGAACAATAATTTTGTATGATTTAGATATTATGTAATTATTATACCATTAATCGATCACACATGAACAATTTTAGTTTATCAATTATTATTACGAAGCATACAGTTTAAATGAAAAAATATATAAAGGTAATATAAAATATGCTTTAGAATCAATAGATAAAGCTATAAAATTACTACATGTGAGCTCAAATGTTCAATTCTCTCTATACCTTTATCAACTGTATAAACTAACTTCACAACTTTTACTTGCACTGATATAGCAAGTAAATTGTATTGCACCTTCATAGACAGCTATTTTCTTCTTGCTGTGTAAATTTGTTTAACAATCACTATGTACAGCGTAAACATTGAACACATCTGTCCATCAAGGAAGCCATGAGAGCAGGGAGCTGTAGATCAATGGTTCTGAAGGCTTAAGTATAGCGGCAATCACTCCCGTCACTAATCAGGTCACTCGTTAGCAGCTCCATCTTCCCCACCAACACAAAGTAAATACATTCACACGTAACACATCCATCCAACTTTGCCTTTCTAGTTCATCCATCTAATTTATATAATGAAAAAGTTCATAATCCGTATTTCGTTTCAAGGTGTAAAAGTAACACAATTTTGGGTGCATATCAATAAGAACAATGTAGACGACCTCTTAGTTCCCACCTTTCTGAATGTATGTGAAATTTCATTCAAAGTTGAGGGAACATGACCACTGTACAAAATGAGCAGGAATCAGAGCGTGTAGCAGGTTATCTCGGGATGACACAGTCTGGCACCCATAGAATGGCAGAGCTCTCACCACCAGTGCTCACTCGCTCACCTCTGGAGGAAAACAAAAGACCCCCTGCTAATGAGCAGCACAGGTGACAGGAGAGATAGAAAGCGAGTCAGAAATAGAGACGGACTGCGTATGAGTACTGTCACGTATGTGTGAATGAGAGAGTGGGCAGGAAGCGCACACACACAGCCACCTGCCACTCGATGCTGCGGTTGAAGCCGTAATGAAGCATACAAGCTGTCATGCTCTTGTAGCCTGATAAACACACTGACTGAACAGCAGTGACAGTCCCATCCCTTCCGTGATCCCTCTCACCCTAGGACATTCACAGCCACGACACCGCAGTGATTGTTTCCTAGGAAAGAAAATGTTGTAATTATTTATTCACCCTAATGCCGTTCGGAACCCGTCTGCTGTTATCTTGTCTCTAAAGAACAAAATGAGTACTTTTGAAGAATCCTAATGCAGCTTGTGAACATACAATGGCATACAATAAAACCATTCATTATGAGAGCATTAGATCAGGTAAATCATAGACAAAACCATATATAAGTTTTCTGACATTATTATTATCATTACACTGTTCTGTGATGTTTACACTCATATTTATCTCATTGTACCAGCTGTATAGTATCACTTATCTGGATTGTTTCTAGCAGGAGGGCCAGCTGTGCTTACATTTCTGTGCTTTTTGAGTTTCAGAAGGTTATGATTATGTGTAGCTACAGTATGTGCATGTGAGTATTGCTCCGACACAATGTGTTTTTTGGCAGAGGGAGGTGAGAAACAGCTGTCTTCTCACCTGCTGAGAGACTCTGGCACTCATAAACTTGTGAAACCTAGCAGATAAGAATAAAACCTAATACATGCCCTTGTGTGATGGTAAAACACACGACAGGGGAGCACAGACAGGATATCAGCAGTTTTTCTTTATCCTACAGACATAAATAACCGTCCCTGTGACCAAGCACGTCAGGGAGTCGCGGATCTGATTTACACCAGCATTCAACAACAAATCTCTACATTGTAATATTATAGAAATATATATACAGTATAGGTCCACTTATAATATTAGGCAATGTTTCTTGCACTTGCAAGTCATAATTGAGTTTTACACAACCATTATTTCCCCCACCCCCGTCTCTTTATTTAAATAAATTAATACTTTTATTTAGCAAGGATGCATTAAATTGATGGAAAGTGACAGTAAAGACATTCGTATTGGTACAAAAACAAAATACATTTCAAATAAATGCTGTTCTTTTGAACTTTCTATTCATCAAATAATCCTGAGAAAAATATCACGGTTTCCGCAAAAATATTAAGTAGCACACAACACTGTTTTCAACATGATAATAATAAGAAATATTTCTTGAGTACCAAAACAGAGAAAGTTCAGCTTTGTCATCACAGGAATAAATTACATTTAATTACATTATTTTAAATTGTAATAATAATTAAATATATTACCATTTCATTGTCTTTTTGATCAAAATAAATGCAGTCTTGGTAAGCATAATAAACTTTTTTTCTTTTTTTAAAAAAATCTTACCTTATGACTGGCTTGCATTTATGCATATAGAATGAGTAACAAGGCCTCTGTCAAATTTCTAAATGCTAAATAGGTGTTTATATGTCAATGTGGGATGTCATATATTAATATTTTGATGTCCAAGGTTTTTATTTTTGGGACATAATACAAATCTCTCTAAAAAAAAAAAAAAAAAAAAAAGATGAACAAACAAATAATTTAAAATAATTAATATACTTAAATATATGAAATATAATATTATGTAATGTCATAAAATAATACAGCAATATTAAATATCTGAACAGTCATGACATAACATTATAAATGACCCCTTTTTGGTCGCTTAGGTTCCCATTTCTAATCTTGATGGATTACATACAGGAATTTTCGTTGTAAATATCTAAATCTAAATTCTTGATTGAACTCTTTCATTTCAAAATAAATCAAGTGAAATCATGTTTTGCATGACATATGTCCATGTGTATTTATACTGTTCTTGCATTTGGCTGAATACTATACAATGTACTTAAGAATTACATGCAATGCTCCGGATGTAAAATATGGATGGTACCATCTGAAATAGTACTGAAGATTCATCACAATGATTGCTTTTGGAGCTTTTTTCTTTTTGTTTGTTTTGTTTTCTGTCCAAGCTTAAGACGACATGCCCTAAACACTGCACGTCTGCTGTGCGACTATGGGATTGTGTAATATGGCATCCCATGGGGATTAAAGGAAATTTAAGATATGGCCGAACAACCAGAGACCAGAGGAAGCTTTAGTGCTCGTGTCAGACGGAGAGGGGAATTTTACAGCCGCAAAACGGGAGATCAGGGAAGCAGTGTTTACCGTTTCACATTTCCCACTATTTACAAGGCGTAATCTCCTTCGTTCTACATTCCAGGTGCTGACGAATGACCCTGGCAAGTGCAGAGGCAGAGAGTGCCCTGTTTTCCTGCACACCGGATAACTTCACCTAAAACTGGGTGCTGTGGCCAGGCCATTTAGCTGCCAAAACACGGATTAGCTCTCTCAGCCATTCAAGTGAATGGGCAAGTGCAATCTAGACATCAGGACACCTCAAGGTGTACGGTCAGTTCTCAGTGAGTGAACAAGCATGAGTCAGAAGAATTATACATGTGCAATTCAATGTCTGCAATTACAGAAAAGGAGATTCAGTCATTATTGGTGTTCAGTCAATCAGAGATATGAATCAGCAATGCCTAATGCCGTGTCTGCTCACCTAATGCATCATTACTGACAATTTTATGTGACTGCATGTGAAAACTGCCTCTACATATTACCATAAACCTATGACCTTTAGTATTTGTAAACAGAGTTTGAAATTGGCCTATAATGCAAAACAGGATTTACTGAGAGCGGATAAAGATATTTAATCTTCAAAGACAACATGAAGAGCATTCATATTGCTATAACCTTTACGTATAATGTGATGAGTGAAACAGAAAATTATAACTGTATAATGGGGGGGGGGGGGGATGGGGGGGTTGGATTGGATTGGATTGGGTTGTGAAAAGTAGGTTAGAAGAGTATTGCTTAATATTGTTTTTCCACACAGGCAAGGCCAAGTTTATGTCAGTAAAAAAAAAAAATGTTCTAGAGGTAGACATAAAAACAAAAACAAAAAAAGATTAGACGGTCACATGACTTTATATCTCACAATGGTGAACCGATTTGAATGGTTACGTAACAGGATTACATATTATTGCTTGGCTTAAAGTTTGTTAAAAAAAATATCTTATGCTCACCAAGGCTGCATTTATTTAAATACAGCTCATTATCTAAAATACAGTAAAAATGGGATTTTTTTAAATTAATATTTCAATATAAAATAACTCCTTTCTATTTAAAATATGTTTAAAAATTGTATTTATTCATGTGATGGCAAAGCTGAATTTTCATCAGCCACTGATATTTCTAATTATTATAATATTATCAGTGCATAAGACAGTTGTGCTTATATATATATATATATATATATATATATATATATATATATATATATATATATATATATATATATATATATATATATATATATATATATATATGAAGAGTTCAGATGCAAAAGCCTCTAAGTACCATCTGAAATTTTCATTTTTATCAAGCTTGTATATTTAAGTTCAATAATTTCACTTAAATGGCAATGCAAATTACCTATTAATTGTCATTTAAGTGAAATTACTTAACTTAAATATACAAGCTTTATAAAAATGATCATTCTAGAAGAAAATTTCAGATGGCACTTAGAGGCTTTTGCATCTGAACTCTTCATATATATATATATATATATATATATATATATATATATATACAGACTGTATACTGTATATAAGGGTTATAGTGCTAAGAGTTGCACAGCATGTATATTCTGATGTTGCATTAGTCTTCAGCTTTCAATTTAAGCACTTCAACACTGTGAATTTCTTCGATAATGCACAGTTAAATTTTGTTTATTGCATTTTTTTTTTCATTGCAATTGTTTATTGTAATTAAAATGAATCTCATTGTCGCGAGAAAAACAACTTCACAAACAGTTTACAGACCTATTTATGTTCTGGAAAAAAGATTATACATTAATGATAGGAAACAAACAAAAGGAAAAAAAATGGAAACAAACTAATTTAGAGGTCTTTAGAATCGCATGGAAAGACAGTATGTCACGTTATAACAAGGCCCTAAAATCGGCCCGGGCTGAGCACCTCCGCAAACTAATAGAAAACAACCAAAACAATCCTAGGTTTTTATTTAACACCGTGGCTAGACTAGCAAATAAACAGATGTCACCTGATCAAAATATTCCGTTACAGTTTAGTAGCAATGATTTCATGAAGTTCTTCACTGAGAAAATAGAAAACATCAGAACCACAATTGTAAACGTTCAGTCCTCAATCGCGCCTTATAATCCAGCCTCAATTATCACCCCGTAAGAACAATTACAGTGCTTTACAACTATAGAACAAAAAGAGTTAAATAAACTTATCACTTCATCTAAAACAACAACATGTTTATTAGATCCTATACCAACTAAACTACTGAAAGAAGTGTTACCTGTAGTGGAAGAGCCTCTCCTCAATATTATTAACTCATCTTTATCTTTAGGTCATGTTCCAAGAACATTTAAATTGGCAGTTATAAAACCACTCATTAAGAAACCACAATTAGATCATAATAACCTAGCAAATTATAGACCCATTTCAAATCTTCCTTTTATGTCTAAAATACTAGAAAAAGTTGTATCCGCCCAACTGGGCTCTTTCTTGCAAGAAAATGACATCTATGAAAAGTTTCAGTCTGGATTCAGACCGCACCATAGCACTGAAACTGCGCTTGTTAAAATCACTAATGATTTACTATTAGCTTCTGACCAAGGCTGTATCTCAATACTAGTTTTACTTGATCTTAGTGCTGCGTTCGATACTATAGATCACACAATACTCTTAGATCGACTACAAAATTATACTGGTGTTCAAGGACAAGCATTAAGCTGGTTCAGATCATACTTATCTGACCGCTACCATTTTGTCTATTTAAATGGAGAAAAATCGATCATAACTCCAGTAAACTATGGAGTGCCGCAGGGATCTGTGTTGGGCCCTCTGTTATTCTCAATATATATGCTGCCACTTGGAAATATTATAAGGAAACATGGAATTAGTTTCCATTGTTATGCTGATGACGCTCAAATCTATATTTCATCACGGCCAGATGAAAACGCTAAATTATCCAAATTGACAGAGTGTGTTAAAGATATAAAAGATTGGATGACGCGCAATTTTCTTTTATTAAATCCAGACAAGACAGAGGTACTAATCATCGGTTCAAAAAACCGCCCACAAAACCTCTCACACTACAACTTTAACATAGTAGGAGGATGTCCTGTTACTTTATCCTCTACAGTAAAAGACCTGGGTGTTATACTAGACTGCAACCTGTCTTTTGAAAATCATATTTCATATGTTACAAGAACCGCCTTTTTCCACCTTAGAAACATTGCTAAGCTACGTAACATGCTATCAGTTTCTGATGCAGAAAAGTTAGTTCATGCATTCATGACATCGAGACTAGATTACTGTAATGCTTTATTAGCCAGTTGTCCTGCATCCTTAATAAACAAGCTACAGTTAGTCCAAAATGCCGCCGCTAGAGTTCTTACTATATCAAGAAAATATGATCATATAACACCAATTTTATCATCACTACATTGGTTACCTATAAAGTTCCGTATTAATTACAAGGTATTGCTACTGACTTATAAAGCCCTAAACGGCTTAGCTCCAGTCTATTTAACGGACCTTCTATCGCCCTATAATCCATCGCGCTCTTTAAGATCACTAAATTCGAGACTTTTGGTCATACCTAGGATATCTAGGTCCACCAAAGGAGGGAGAGCATTTTCACATTTAGCTCCAAAACTCTGGAATAGTCTTCCAGATACTGTTCGTTGCTCAGACTCGCTCTCCCAGTTTAAAACTAGATTAAAGACGCATCTCTTCAGCCAGGCATTCATATAATACTTTTAATCTTACAGTTCAAACTACAATCCGACCTCTAGTTCATAGACGCCAGAGGAGAACTGGCCCCCGACTGAGCCTGGGTTCTCCCAAGGTTTTTTTTTCTCCATCAGGTCACCTGATGGAGTTTTTTCGGTTCCTTGCCACTGTTGCCTTTGGCTTGCTCAGTTGGGGATATTTAATTTAATTAATCAAACAATACTATTGATCAGCATTACCAAACGTGGACGTTTTCCACTAGAAACAAACATTGATGTATTATTTTAATTTAATACTGTGAAGCTGCTTTGATACAATCTGTATTGTGAAAAGCGCTATATTAATAAACTTGACTTGACTTGACTTGATAGGGCATAGGCAATCTCATAATGCATTGCCACGAGCTCTGTTACAATAAAAAAAAAATAAATAAATAAAAAAAAAAAAAAAAGATATCCAGATTTGCAGTTGAGGTGAAAGAAATGTCTATTATAATTTCCATTATTATTCCATGTCCATTGTAATCTCATATTTCGGAGACATTCTACAATTATGTTGTAGATATGTAGAACATTCCAAGTTGGTCACTAATGACTTTGTGATACTACCTTAGAAGGCAGATATCTAGGTTTGGATTAGTGCTAATAACAGGACAAATCAACAGTCTATTCTAGCGTTGGCAGGTTGTCTTCCAGGAGACTGAAAACATTTATTTAAAGGTGACAGGGTTGAGGTGACAGGATTTTCAGGGATAGCTGTGATAAACAGCTTTCTTAGACTTGAAGAGAATCTGCCAATCACAAAGGGATTTTAAGGCTCATGATACAAACAAGTGTTCTTTATGTACTGCAGCTCGGTTTGATTTTCTCATCTTATCCTTTGACCTTAGCAGCTCTCTGCACCCTCACATATGACTAGGGTTGCCACCTTCAATACAGAAAAATAAGGGACGCCTGCCGGGGGGGTTGGGGGTCTGATGACGTGCCAGTGGTGGTAAATCACAACTTAAAACATGTTTTCATAAAAATATTAAGATTGAACATTTTCTACAGTAGCCTATTGAAGGATGCAATCATTTACATTAGTTAAGTTGTTTATTTGCTTCACATAGGCACTATATTTCTATTATTAAATATATCTCTCTTATTATAATAATGCTTATGTGTCCGACTGTACACCTTAACCGTAATAAACAAATCGGTAACACTTTACAATAAGGTTCATTAGTTAACTACATTAATTAACATTAACTAATAATGAACTGCACTTATACAGCATTTGTTCATCTTTGTTAATGTTAATTTCCACATTTATCAAAAGTAAAGATGAAAAACCGCACTCTCAGGTTCTATTTTCATACATTTATTATTACCATGTCCTCACAGACGCGTTTCGGCCTAAGCCATCATCAGTGTGTACTATGAAACACCGAAAAGATTGTTTTTTAAAAGAAACACATCGCAGGTGAACCTCATTCCGCAAATCATCAGCACCTTCAGGTGCATCAAGTTACCAACATTGTGGAAACACCAGGAATAACACATCATACCATATGTAATGTCCATGTGACCCTTATGAACAATTTATACAAAAAAAATAATAATAATAATTTCAAATTACATGATTCCATAAAAAATAATAATTCAAAGGCAATTCTTCATTTAAACCATTAGGGTATACTGTTTGAAGTGTATAAACAAATTAATTTCAGAATACATGATAAATAAATAAAAAAAAAAAAAAAATAAATAAATAAATAAATAAATAAATATATATTAATTTCAAATTACATGATTTCATAAACAATTCAAAGGCAATTCTTCATTTAGACCATTAGGGTATACTATTTGAACTGTATAAAGAAATTAATTTCAGAATACATGGTAAATACATTTTTACATGATTTCAATGACAAATTACATGATTTCATAAAAAACAATTCAAAGGCAATTCTTCATTTAAACCATTAGGGTATACTGTTTGAAGTGTATAAATCCAAAATGACTCTCGCTGAAGAAGGTAACGCTCCCTATTTCCACCCCGTTGAAAAGGTTTAACTAACTCAATGCCTTGAAATTTCAAAGTACAGATATCATGTCCAAACTCATTAAAATGTCTCGCCACGGGTGACTTAATATCGTGATTGCGTATGTTACTTTTGTGTTCGTGTAATCTTGTTCTTAACTCTCTTTTTGTTTTACCAACATAACAGAGCCCACATGGGCATTTCAGCAAGTAAACAACAAAGGACGTACGGCAAGTAATTCTCCCTCTCACAGAGAATGTCTTGCCGGTCCGTGGATGTGAAAAGGAATTACCCATAATCATCGCATTACAATTAATGCAACTCCTACAAGGGAAATTGCCCGGATCAAGGGCTGTAAGCCAATTGGTAGGCGAAGTGTAAGAATCAGCTCTAACCAGCATATCTCTCAAATTACGTGATCTCTTATAAGCAAAAAGCGGAGGGTTTTGAAAAGTCTGGGCGATCTGTGTGTCACTCGATAAAATATGCCAATGTTTATTCACTATTGATTTGATCTTACCCGAAAGGGGAGAAAATGTCGTAGATAAGACAACTCGATTATCTGAAATGACTGTTTTTTTCTTAAAAAGTGATTCACGTTCAATACCACGTACCCTGTCCAAACTCGAGTCGAGATTCATATTATCGTAACCTTTTGAAAGGAACCGGTTATATACTACTTTCACCTGGTTTTCAAATTCTTCATCAGTACTACAAATCCTTCTTATACGCAAAAACTGACTATACGGGAGGCTTTTTTTCATAGATGGAGGGTGATAACTTTTAGAATGTAAAAAATTATTCTTATCTGTGGATTTACGATATACTGTCGTCTGAAGAGTCTGTCCAGTAGATCTAAAAACCTTAACATCAAGAAACGATATAGAAGACATACTGTATTCCAATGAAAATCGTATGGAGTCAAGTCTGGAATTTAAGAATTCGTGAAATTGATTAAGTTCTTCAACTGTTCCACTAAAAACGAAAAACACATCGTCAATATATCGAAACCAACACTTCAAACAGTGATGAAAAATGTTACTTGAAGAATACACAAAGTCTGCTTCAAATTTACCCATGAACAAGTTTGCATAATTAGGGGCAAATGGAGATCCCATTGCCGTACCTTTCACTTGATGATAAAAACCGTTTTCAAATTTGAAATAGTTCCACATTTACTAATACTTTATTCGAATCTTGTTAATATTAGTTAATGCACTGTGTACTAACATGAACAGCTTTATTTCTATTAACTAACATTAACAAAGATTAATACTGTAACAAATGTATTACTCATTGTTAGTTCATGTTAGTTAATAATACATTAACTAATGTTTAATAAATGGACCTTATTGTAAAGTGTTACCAACCAATCATACCATAACATGATTCATTTACATTTTTAACATTATTTCTTAACAAATAGGCAGCCTATGAAATCTAATGTAATCAATCAGAAAATTATTGAGGTGATTAAAAAACTGTCATTACACTATCTGTCTCAGGAGATGATTTAGGTATGAAGAACTGTGAGACGGTGTTTTGATTTCTGTGACCTCTGGCATTGCGGGAATGTTGCTCTCCCGAGGCATGCTGTCGCACATCTGACAAGCCACCGTGCGCAACAGAGAACACTCGCCGACAAATTGTGCAATTGGCTTTATATTCATTTACGCTGACACTTTCAAGCCAAGTATTTGATTCCTACCACTCTCGTCTGTACTTTTGCATCCGCTTTCGTTTCAGCGCTGGACGCGGGGGGTTATCTGGAGCAGCCTCCGCCATTCTTTCAAATCAACTCTCTGCAAGAGACCCGCCCTCCTCTGACTCTGATTGGCTGTGACCCTGAAACAAACCAATCAATCCAACAATGGCAGCAGCGAGTATTACCCAATCAGGGACAGAATAGGACGAGTCTTCACAGAATGCCGGTGGGATGATTTGCATGAGAGATGCTGCATTGAAGACAACTCCGAAAATACGGGACAAACCACGTTCCGTATTGATTCAAAACGGGACGCACTATTTTATTCTCAAATACGGGACAATTCCGTATTTTAAGGGACGGGTGGCAACCCTACATATGACCTCCAAGACTTCGTTTGACAGGAGTTGTTGATTTGTGACTTTCTGGATGCTATAAAAGCAATAAAGCATGAGAGACAGTGATTTACCTCTGTTAAGCTGTGTTGTAGGCACTATATAATGCGGATTCCCCCCCCCCCCCCCCCCCCGTAACCATGGAAAAAGCATTGCAGCAGATGGCTTATTGCTTTTACAGAATCCAACATGATATGACTGACATGAATGTTCAAAAATACAACTTAAAGGGGTCATAGACTGAGAATTCAAATGTTCCTTGATCCTTTGACAGTTAAGAGTTTGTTATACTATAAAAATACCCTGTAAGTTTCAAAACTCTTGTTATTCCAAAAACTGCTTTTATTGAAACCAAGGCCAGTAAATGGCAGGATCTAAAAAGTGGAGACTTGTGACATCACAGGGCAGCTTTGGCCCCGTCCACTGGAGCATTAGTTACCTTCTAAACGCTATCTTAATGCTAGGATAGTTTGGTTTTTTTCCCAACAATGTGACTGTCTCAGCAGTGCATTATTTGTAATTATTCAGGTTCAGACAGATTGTCTCTCAAAATATCGTTCAATACTGTTTATGCATTAGTAAATCAAGCCAGTGACTAAACAACCATCTTCACGTCGTTTCTCTTAGTAGGATGAAAATAATCTTATTTAAACTGTGATTAAATTATATAAAGAAAGCAATCAAAAAACGCTCCCTTTCCAATTGCCCTGTTTATCTGGACACTTGCCAAAACTCATTGAAATCAATCATCACAAAATCACGACGCTGTTACAATGTACAGTACAACGAAGCTCTTACTGTATTTACATCGTGTTTGCATTGTTATTTGGTGAAAGCCAGAGGTGTAAAGCCCGGGTTTAGAAAGTAAAAGTCCTCCTCAGTAGCTATTGTTCCAGTCACCTGGATTTGCTAATTAGCACAGTTTTCAGCCAGGAAAAACAAATTAGTGAAATCAGCTGGCTGAGTTCATGGGTGGAATAAATGCAGGGCAGGACTTTTACTTTCTGACCCCTGGACTGCAAGGCATCAGGCGTTTCCATCACGCGAAAAGACCGACGCAAGTCACGCGACACTAGTGTAGGTGTATGCTCACCCCCTGTATGCTGCTTTGCTTAAAATTAAACGATGTACAGCACAATAACGAATTCATAGCTAAAATTAAATCTGAATACAAACCTGTATTTTACCGAGAACATGCACCAATTTGACAGAGCTGCACTGCTCTCTCCTGAAGAGGTCGCAAAAAGCCTGCGATAAATAACCTCAATGCCTGGGTTTTTATATCTGACCCAAGATCTGGGTAACACAAGAAAACAACCCAAACACGGTTGTTACGTCTGACCCAGGAGCTGGGTAACACAAATACTACCCAAATACTGAAATAACCTAGCCTGACGTCGTCATACTCAGATTCTAGTCAGAATGTGAGTCTGATACTGGTCCATTGAGCTTTGATTATAGGGCGTGTTTCAACCGAACCAGGAAAGAAAATGCCTCTGCACTCAATTGGATAGACCAACAACCAATCAGAGCAACGGAGTAAGTTTTCATTCATGTTTCCGATCGACAAATGCCTTGATCGCGGTTCTCTTTTCCTCTTTTAAAATTAATGCGCTGTCGATATCTTCTATAACAGACGCGATGGCGGAATTTACACATGATGTTTCATAAACAAAGTTCGGCAGGAGCACGTTCACATAATCAATCCAATCAACTTGTCATCAAACACAATGTCTACACTATCAGCATGAGAGGAAGCATATTATTCACTCTGTCAACTCACCTAACATTCCTTGACAGTTTTCAGCATCCCTCCACTCACTCTCAGCTTGTCCTTCCACAGCCAGGAATACGGGGGGAGTAGCCTACTTTGGGTTCGGGCCGAATACCGAGCCCGAGCCCGAGCCCGAGCCCTCTCCTCAGACAGCACGCCAAATATGCATTTATTCTATCTGACTTATTTGTAAGCGTGAACTCGTGAAATCTCAATTCTCCAGCGGCAGTCATTTGTATTCAACCCAAGCGCTCGTTGATGACGTGGATGATTACGTTACCGTTGCTCATCTGTCCATCATCGTATAAAGCCCGCCCCTGACAATTTGATTGGTCCGAACAATTTTTGTTCGGGCATAATAGCTCCTCAACGGATCGAGTCCAGACCGAACTTCCCGACCTAAAAATTTTGTGGGCGGGGCTAAGTTCGGCTGGCATCCAGGCTAGAAATAACCCATAAAATGACCCAAAAGGCTCAACCCAGTATTTGGGTAGAAACAAATAACCCAAGATTTTTTTAGAGTGACCCAGTGATTTTAGAGTGATTTTTTTAGACCCAAGTCTTTAAGTCATCATGAAATTAAAATTGACTCTTTTCTGTCTCTTGAATACCCTTTTAAAATGTACTCTTTTCTGTCTCTTGAATACCCTTTTGGGTTATGGTCTTGGTTATGGGGTCAAAATCACCACAAAGATGCTTACTTGACCTTGTGGAGATTTTCTTGTCCCCATGAGTAAAAAAAAAAAAAAACACGATCATACTACAATCATACTAAATAATTGTTATTTGAAAATGTAAAAATGCAGAAAGTTTTCTGTGATGGGTATAGGTTTAGTGTTGGTGTAAGGGGATATAATAAACAGTTTCTACAGTATGATAATCATTATGTTTATGGAGAGTCCCCACAAAGATAGCCAAACAGAGTGTTTGTGTGTGTGTGTGTGTGTGTGTGTGTGTGTGTGTGTGTGTGTGTGTGTGTGTGTGTGTGTGTGTGTGTGTGTGTGTGTGTGTGTGTGTGTGTGTGTTGTCTGAAAGGATACAGCTCATTGGTTGTTTGAGGGTTTCCAGTAAATCTGCTAGCTCTGTGTTCAGCTGCGGCCACAGGCTGCTCTTCTCTGCAGCATCTGTTCCTGTCACATACTGTAATCTTCCATGCAACGCTGACCTTACCCCATCCACACCAAACACTGGCCAGAGATGATCCGCAGTCCAGAGGGAATCTCGTGGCCAGCGCATGCATGAACAGTGGAAGCCCACCATAGCTATAGCTCTCCTTCCCCTGAGGTCTCCTGGAAAACATGGCAACAGAGATGTATACAAAAATAGTACGCTGCTCAACTGTTTTCAACATTGATAATAATAAGAAATGTTTCTTGAGCATCATTAGAATGATTTCTGAAGGATCATGTGACACTGAAGACTTAATTAATGATGCTGAAAATTCAGCTTTGCATCACAGGAATAAATTACATTTATTAAGTGAGCATAAATACTTGTAAGCCCGACTCAATTGGCCCAATGGAGGCATCCGGTCAGAGGGTGAAGGTTTTTGCGCGTTACTGTCTTTCCTCGTGGCAAAGTAATTTGATTAAATGAAATACATGTTCTCATATGTATTAACTCGTTATTTCATCTGACTCCATAAATGAAAAGGTTTTAATGATATCTGTGCATCATTAAATGTGAGCGAATGTTTGACTATCCTTTTTAACTCTTTATTGAAAATAATGTCCGTTAAAATAAAATAAAATGTTTACGAATTTATTATGTCACGTAAATGTATCATGCAAATTTCATAATCGGTTCAAAGATAATCAATACAATAACATCCATATGCTCAGAGATAAAGAGTAAAAGATAGGCTAAACCCGACATTTAGAAAAATACATAATGCTGAAGTCCTTAAGGTCCTTCAACAGTATGGGCTGATCTTACAGAATCGTGAAACCTGAGCCTCTTGTTGCATTTCATTATATAGACAGAAACTTCTTTTCACATGGAAACATTTGCTAACAATCGGAATTTGCATTCAGAGTTTACACCTTTCAAAAGCAGGAGGCCATTTGCCTGGAAGACCCACCCTCCTTTGTGTGCAAGTTATCTCTAAACTCTTAAAAACGTTATTACCTTTTGGTTTACTTCTTAGGGAATGAGACCTTTGTACTTAAAGGTATAGCGGAGGATTTTCCAGAATTTTAGAAAAGAACCGCCCTCTCCACTTTTTTAAAAAATGCACATGCGCAACACTCTACCTGCTCCCGAGAGGGAACGCCTATTAAACGTGTGCACGAGAGAGCAAATCGAGATGTTTACCATGTCTACGCGGTGTGTGACTTGTGCCAGGGCTAGCATCGCTAATCATAGCTTACATTAACTTTTACTAGCAGTGATTTTAAATGGATTTCTCCAAATAGCATGCCAAACTTTACCTGTCGAGTAGAAACTTCGTGACTGAGGCATCAGTGGGAAGCCCAACCTGTGTTTTGAGTGCACGCCATCGTGTGAAATATTCTCCCAAAAACACTCTGGTCTTGTTTCTATCTTCTGCGGCCTTTCTCCTCTTCTCATACACCTCGTAGACTTTTTTCCTCTTGCGACCCTCAGCCATTTTCAAAGGAATGGCTGAAACCGTAGCTCACCACACATATACACCTGAAAGTGCGCATGCGCAGAAAGCGAAAACTATAGGGACGAGCACATATGACGGCCTTACGTAAACATATCACCAGTATGATTGACACTTAGGAGGACCAATAGTCTTGATGATCCACCCGGAAAAAGAAAATCCTCCGATATACCTTTAATGGACGTAAAAAATCCATTAAAAAGATCAAAATATCCATAACAAATTAGTCTGGCAAAAACCGCTGTTTCACATTATCATTGAAGATGAAAACAAAACACTCAATAATTAAATAATCTTATAAAATGAACAGTTCTAAAACCGTAAAATCTCTTTTTGTGATCCATGAAAAACAAAAAATAGTAGCATATGGGTTCAGATTGACATGAAGGTGATAAAAAAACAGCATTTTCATTTAACCCCTTAATGCCCAAAAATGTTATATTATTGAAGTATTTCAAAAACAAAATACTATAGTTCCAGAGGTTTTTTGCAGACACACAGCATATATTGGAATGAATAAATCAACTGTTACAAAGCCCTTGAAAAAATAACAGACTAGTTTTTCAAGATGATACATGAAAATCACAATGTTTGGTCTAGATTGTGAATGTAGTGGTATGTATTTTATTTCCATGAATACATGTAAAAATATAGATGCATACAAGGTATGGTTAAACAACAACAACAAAAACCTAGAACAAAGTCAGCATGAGGCTTTGTATAACAAGCATGCTACCTTCAACCCCAACCTCCAGGAGCTTCAAAATGATCAAATCCACATAAAATTATGAGAGAGTGAGAGTGAGAATAAACAGAGAGTGAAATGTCTGTTGCTCATGTCAGACAGTGTGCTCGTCTGTTTCAGAAGAAAGCTATCTGTAATGACTTCTGACAGTTAACACAGCCTTTTTTGTCTACAACTAGCAGTCTAGGTTACATGGAAAAGTCAGTCTTAAGTTTGTTGTTTTGCTTTTATCCTTCTTTTATATTTTGCACTCTATATAGTGCAAATTGTCATCAGTATCGTATGACAATAGATTATTGTATACTTTTATACTAAAGATAATTACAAGCTCAAATTAAAAGGAAATTGTCTCACTGGATTTTTTTTTTTTTTTTTTTTTTTTTTTTCAGCATTATTTACTGGCCCTCATGAAATTGCAAAGCTGTAGTTTCTGACTTTCTTTTGTGGAACACAAAATAAAATATTTTGCAAATACCACAAGGATATTTGTCCATTGGACCTTAAGTCCAACACCTTAACCACTTAGCCATCTTGGTTGGGACAAGGCTTTTTATTTTCACTCCAACAGAACCTCATAAAGATAATGTATTTATAATGCAATGAAGATAAATATAATGTATTTATAATGATATAGCCTTTATCACTGTATAGAATACTATAAAATAATATAATTTCAAACTCATTCTGTGATAAGAAGCCATATCACACCACTGCATACAAGAAGAACAATTACACTTAATGGCAACCAGCTTGAAATAACTTCCTTCTGTGGACTGAGATGGATAGATAGATAGATAGATAGATAGATAGATAGATAGATAGATAGATAGATAGATAGATAGATAGATAGATAGATAGATAGATACAATTCTTAAAGCTACACTGTGTAACTTTTTTAGTTGATTCTTAGCAAAAAAAACTTAGTTCTTTCAAAAATATATGTGCTCATTAATGTATATTTACTTCTTTCAAGTAATAAAGTATTGTCTTAAGTTTATAATCTGCCATTGAAAGTACATACGGGTGAGGGGTCTGAATGCCGGTCGCCATGTTGCCCCTCCATCTTGAAACTACATTAGCCAAAGAGGGACATGCCTGTAAATTCAAGCTTCGCCTTTTGCGTTTTTCACTCAGTGACACCGTGACGAATGCGAGGGGGAGATTACTCGCGAGTGCCGGCAGATTTGAAAGATAGTGTGGTGTGTGTGTGTGTGTGTGTGTGTGTGTGTGTGTGTGCGTGCGTACTCACATTTGAAAGAGAGAATTAAAACGTCAACGCGACAGACAAATCAGCAAGACCATAGTCAATATTGGAGTAACTTTTCCCAGATGGAAAGAGCTCATGAGGAGAAAAGATTTTAAAACGGACGCCGAGGTTGCCTGCTTTCTTCTCGACAGGTAATTCAGCCTGTTGTAATTCATTTGTGTAAATTCGAAGTTTTATAGTTGCTTGTCTAACCATAGCATGGTTGTGCATAACGCCAGATCGACCTCTAGTATAACTTCATCCTCGCGTCAATGGTGAAAAAGTATTGTTTACCTTGTAACATAAATCTGTGCTGCGACGGATCACAGGTAATGAATAGTTTTAAAAGCGCAATTTTTTAAGCTATATAAAAAAAAGGACACTGTAAATTTTAGTTATTTTTAATTGCTTTTACTTTGTACACATTGTAACGTTAGCCTAATCTGATTATGCTGGGATAGCCGATTCCAAGGGTGACGTTTACCTCCTGACATCTGTCCTGTAGTTTTATTCATTTTAGACGTATTGTTTATTATTGTCATGGACGAAGTCGATAACTGGAAGCCATGTTAATCTTGGAATAATACGGCCACCGTAGGAATTAAAACGCCCTCGGAATTGAGAGGAACAGAAAGTTATATTCACTGGGTAGTCATATACAATTTCACCGCTAGATGGGGGTAAAAATCACACAGTGTAGCTTTAATCTGTAGGGTTTAATATGGAGCTGGCCCATCCTTTGCAGCTATAACAGCTTCAACTCTTATGCGAAGGCTTTCCACAAGGTTTAGGAGTGTGTTTATGGGAATTTTTGACCATTCTTATTGAAGCACATTTGTGAGGTCAGCCACTGATGTTGGACAAGAAGGCCTGGCTCGCATTCTCCGCTCTAATTCATCCCAAAGGTGTTCTGATCGGGTTAAGGTCAGGACTCTGTGCAGGTCAGTCAAGTTCCTACACTCCAAACTCGCACATCCATGTCTTTATGGACCTTGCTTTGTGCACTGGTGCGCAGTCATGTTGGAACAGGAAGGGGCCATCCCCAAACTGTTCCCACAAAGTTGGGAGCATGAAATTGTCCAAAATGTCTTGGTAATAATTCATTACATTTATATAATAATTAATAATTAACTACCACTTTCGTGGTTGAGTTGCTGTTGTTCCCAAATTGCTTCCACTATAAACCATATAAATACCATAAGGCTGGGACAATAAATTGATGCATCGCGATTCGTGGATCGATTCCAGTATTTTCCAAATGCATCGCCATTCTCTCTCGAATCAATTCTGAGCTTAGTTTTTAACAGCAGATGGCGCTGTAGACTAGTTTTTAACCGCACGCTCAAATGCTCGAAGAGCGATCGTGTGTTCGGCTGAGTCTGAGAATGTATTTGCACCTCAGAATACTTTTATGACGCAAGATTAATGTAAACAGCTTTATGAATGATTATTTTTTAGAAGTTTCAAGTGGTGTGTGTAAGGCATGGAAGCAAGCAGAGTACGGGTGTTTCTAAAGCACGCAGTGCCATCTGCTGTTAAAAACTAAGCTTAGAATCGATTCGAGACAGAATCGCAATGCATTCGGAAAATCTCTGAATCGATCCGGAATCATTTCTCGATGCATCGATTTATTGTCCCAGCCCTATAATACCACAAACAGTTGACTGTGGAATATTTAGAAGTGAGGAAATTTCACGAATGGACTTATTGCACAGATGGCAACCTATCATGGTACCATGCTTGAATTCACTGAGCTCCTGAGAGCGACCCATTCTTTCACAAATGTTTGTAGAAGCAGTCTTGATTTTATACAACTGTGGCCATAGAAGTGATTGGAACACCTGAATTAAATGATTTGGAGGGGTGTCCCAGTACATTTGGTGATAGATAGGCAGATAGGCTAATGAACAAATCTCAATCAGAGTCACAGCATTAAACTTGCACACAAAATATTTCTATAAAAAGTAGAACAGACACTGAAAACATATAAGAACAAAATATTCGCTCTAAAAACAGACATAAAATGCAGCGCGTGGGGACTTGAATTTGTATATCGTTTTTAATCGATCAACATTACATTAACCACTGTATCTTAAAAAAAAAAAAAAAAAAAAAAAAACAGTGCTTGTGAACTGTAGTTAACCCAGCTTTCCACGGACATCAAAACAGGTGGTGGAAGCTCTGCCAAGACCAGACTCTCTCTCTCTCTATTGGGCATGTGAAAATCAAAATGGCAGGTCTAGTTGGCACTCCAGGGATGCAAAGAGGCCACGTGTTGGGCATGTGAGAGAGAGGAGAAGCTGCAATGCAGACATACTCTGTTTGTTTTTAGGATTAATGTCCTGTCTCTGCAGGTCTCATGTTTGCACAGCCAGAGAATGAGTGAGGGAGTGAGCAAGAGAAAGAGAGAGAGGGCAGGTAGTACAAAGGAAGCTACAGTCCATGTCCCTTCCATGAAATACTCTCTTGCATGGGCTCAGTTGAGAGGGAAATCCTCCAGAGCATTCCAGGTGTCAGAGGCAGAAGTCTGACACCAGCCAGGATGATGACAAACTCAAGCTGCATGGCAATGATGCTGATATGAGTATCACACTCTGTCTGGAATGGGAATAGAGAGAACGGAACTGGCTGAGGAGGATGAGTGGATAGACATGCATATGTGATATGGGGTTTGTAGACCTCAAAATATCAAATAATGGGGTCATGAGCTCGCCGGCTATTGAGTTAGGAGTTAGCGCAGCCTGACTCTCATTTTAACACACATATTAGGACAGAAATTACACAATCTGTGTCAGTTATGTTGGTTTGTTCAATGCTGGAATAAAGATCTGATGACTTTGATAAATGGGAAAAGCTCTTTCCCATTTCTAGGCAGAGTTGGGTTTACAGTAAAGACTGGTTATGGTTGGTTTGGTGCTGTTCTCCAACTTTGTCTTTCTGTTGAAGGTGGTTGATGGACGAATGTAAGTTAGTCGTCATGAAATGTGTTACGAACTGCTCAGAGACACAAAGTAGGAGATCCAAATGCAGCTTTATTGGCTGGGGCAATCCAGAGGCGTAATCCAAAGTACAGGCTAGGGTCATACACAGGCAGGTAGTCAAAACAAAGAAACAAACAAAACAAACAAAACAGGCAGGGACCAGAGGCAAGAGAGTAATCCAGGGACCAGAGGCAAGAGAGTAATCCAGGGAACAGGGCAAGATATCAAAAACCAAGAAACAAGAAAACCAGGGAAACGCTCAGAAATGCAGTGTAACACTTAACAAGACTTCGCGGTGAGTGAATGAATGAACAAGGTATATATAGACAGACTAACAGGATGATGAGACAGGTGAATGCAATCAGTGAATGAGGTACAGGTGAATGTGATCAGTGATGATGAGTCCGGGCAGTGAGTTATGGGAAATGTAGTTAGTGAGTGAATATGATAGTCTGGTGTGGAGTGCCCTCTAGAGGCTTTCAAGGGCACTCCTGCTGGTTATCATTACATAGCCCCTCCCCAAAGAGCGGCTTCCAGACGCTCCAAAACTGTCCAGGTGGGAGGTGGCCCGGAGGCGGATCCGGGGGCGGGATGGAGGGCCAGGTCCGTGGAGCGGAAGAGGACCTTGAGACTGCAGTAATACAGGAGGCCAGGATGGAGCAGGTAGTGCAGGCGACCAGGGCGGAGCAGGCAACCAGGGCGGATCAGGCTGTGCAGGCGACCAGGGCGGAGCAGGCGGAGCAGGCTGTGCAGGCGACCAGGGCGGAGCAGGCTGTGCAGGCGACCAGGGCGGAGCAGGCTGTGCAGGCGACCAGGGCGGAGCAGGCTGTGCAGGCGACCAGGGCGGAGCAGGCTGTGCAGGCGACCAGGGCGGAGCAGGCTGTGCAGGCGACCAGGGCGGAGCAGGCTGTGCAGGCGACCCTTCAGGCGGCCAAGGCGGAGATGACCCTTCAGGCGGCCAAGGCGGAGACGACCCTTCAGGCGGCCAAGGCGGAGACGACCCTTCAGGCGGCCAGGGCACAGGAACAGACACCGGCTCAGGAACAGGAACAGACACCGGCTCAGGAACAGGAACAGACACCGGCTCAGGACCAGACACCGGCTCAGCGGAGACCATCTTGTCCGGAGACACTGGTTCGGCGGTGGCCATCTTGTCCGAAGACACAGGCGTGGTTTCGGCCATCTTGTCTGAAGACACAGGCGTGGAGTCGGCCATCTTGTCCGAAGACACAGGCGTGGAGTCGGCCATCTTGTCCGAAGACACAGGCGTGGAGTCGGTCATCATGTCCAAAGACACAGGCGTGGAGTCGGCCATCTTGTCCAAAGACACAGGCGTGGATTCGGCCATCTTGTCCAAAGACACAGGCGTGGATTCGGCCATCTTGTCCGAAGACACAGGCGTGGAGTCGGCCATCTTGTCCGAAGACACAGGCGTGGAGTCGACCATCTTGTCCGAAGACACAGGCGTGGAGTCGGCCATCTTGTCTGTAGACACAGGCGCAGAAAGAGGAAGAGGAACAGATTCAAGCTCAGTATCCGGATCAGTTTCAGGCTCAGGAACAGATTCAGTCTCGGCGGGACGAGACACTTGACAGGCGGACGTGACGTGAAGCTCAGTCTCTGGATCGGCAGAAGTGACGTGAAGCTCAGTCTCTGGATCGGCAGAAGTGACGTGAAGCTCAGTCTCTGGATCGGCAGAAGTGACGTGAACAGTCTCTGGATCAGCAGAAGCGCACTCTGAGCTTGACGGGACCAGCGGCGGCGAGGGCTTTGAGCTGGACAGAACCAGCGGCGAAGAGGGCTCTGAGCTGGGCGGGACCAGCGGCGAAGAGGGCTCTGTGCTGGACGGAACCAGCGGTGAAGAGGGCTCTGTGCTGGACGGGACCAGCGGTGAAGAGGGCTCTGTGCTGGACGGGACCAGCGGTGAAGAGGGCTCTGTGCTGGACGGGACCAGCGGTGAAGAGGGCTCTGTGCTGGACGGGACCAGCGGTGAAGAGGGCTCTGTGCTGGACGGGACCAGCGGTGAAGAGGGCTCTGTGCTGGACGGGACCAGCGGTGAAGAGGGCTCTGTGCTGGACGGGACCAGCGGTGAAGAGGGCTCTGTGCTGGACGGAACCAGCGGTGAAGAGGGCTCTGTGCTGGACGGGACCAGCAGTGAAGACTCTAGCTTGGCGGGCATGTCGCTTGCTGTCTTGGCTTCGGCAGATCTGGCGTGAAGTGCAGGCTCGGCTGGACTGGCGTGAAGTGCAGGCTCGGCTGGACGGGGGTGCCACGGAAGGAAGCTCTCCAGACATCTGGAGAGTGCCTCTCTCCAATCCAGACCAGAGAGATCGGGGAGCTCCCTCGGGTCGACCTCCTTAGCCCCCAGCCGGTAACATAACTTAATAGCCTCGTCACCCAGAGAGCAAGAGGCAGCGAGAGGGAAAAAACCCCAGGTGTACTGGAACAGATCGAGGCTATCCAGGGCTAAGGCCGCGATCTGTCCAGCGAACTCCCGGCTCATGCTGGGAAGATCAGGTGAGATCCGTACTGCTGTATTACAGGAGGTCATAGCTGCTGGATCTGAAGTGTGGCGAAGTCTTCTGTTACGAACTGCTCAGAGACACAAAGTAGGAGATCCAAATGCAGCTTTATTGGCTGGGGCAATCCAGAGGCGTAATCCAAAGTACAGGCTAGGGTCATACACAGGCAGGTAGTCAAAACAAAGAAACAAACAAAACAAACAAAACAGGCAGGGACCAGAGGCAAGAGAGTAATCCAGGGACCAGAGGCAAGAGAGTAATCCAGGGAACAGGGCAAGATATCAAAAACCAAGAAACAAGAAAACCAGGGAAACGCTCAGAAATGCAGTGTAACACTTAACAAGACTTCGCGGTGAGTGAATGAATGAACAAGGTATATATAGACAGACTAACAGGATGATGAGACAGGTGAATGCAATCAGTGAATGAGGTACAGGTGAATGTGATCAGTGATGATGAGTCCGGGCAGTGAGTTATGGGAAATGTAGTTAGTGAGTGAATATGATAGTCTGGTGTGGAGTGCCCTCTAGAGGCTTTCAAGGGCACTCCTGCTGGTTATCATTACATAATGGAAGTTGTGAACGCCTTTTCTTCCCTAATGTGACGTATACAAGTGAAACGGCATCTCGAACATTAAAAAATGTAGGTCGGGACTTGATTTTGTCAATTGGGAATTGATTGGATTGTTGCCATTTTCTATTGCTGCGATCTCATGTGATTACAATTAAAGATTACAAGGGCACGTAAGTTAAGAAAAATAATGATGTGAATCATTTATAATAAATACAGCAATATTATTAATAATATAATAAATATAATATAAATATAATATAATAATGAGAAGGGTCATAGCACTTGCATATTGTTGTCCTACTGTTAGTTTAACTGCTTCTATTGTTCTCATTTGTAAGTCGCTTTGGATAACAGTGTCTGCTAAATGAATAAATGTAAATGTAAATGTATTACATTAAAATAAGAATAGCCCATTCTGATTTCATGGTGACTTTAAAAGGGGGATTCACTGCTCGCAAGATTCACTGCTATCTTATTTTTAATAAGACTTGGCTGCAGTTGAAACACTTTTTTTTATATAATTGTGCTACATGTTACATGACTAGAGTAAAAAAAAAAAGGGTTTTGGCTGTCTGTGAGTGGGAATTAAAATGCGGTTTGATCTATAGTTTTAATAAAATCCCTGGTGCTATGTCAAAAGTGTGTTAATGTGTGTTTTTGTCAATAAAAGTCCATTGGATGATGCAAAATGACAGATTTTCATCACAGGTAACGTGTACATATTTTATGGCAAGCATTCATAAAAATCTTCCACAGAAGAAAGAACGAAAGTCTTATAGAAATGACATTAATTGAGTAGCTAAAGTTCGTTTTTGGGTGAGTTTCCCGATTTTCAGCTTTGTACTGTTTTTTTTGTTACTATGTCAGTAGTATACACAGTGTTGGGTAAGTTACTCTAAAAAGTAATCAATTACTAGTTAATAACCTTTTCAACAGTGTAATAGATTACTAAAATCTCTTTCTAAAAAGTAATGCATTACTTATTACTAATTATTTACTCACCCTAATGTCGTTTTTAAACCCATATGACATTAATTTTGTCTTATGTATGAGACAAAACATTATTTTTCTTAATGACTGCTTTTAGAATATAATGAAATTAAAGGAGAAGTGGGCCTGTCAAACAGTAGCCTGGAAATCCAGACCTAAATCTAAAAGATTAATGGTCTGGCGTCGGCATTTGAAAATCTCACTGCACGCAATTGGATAACACTACGACCAATCACAACAATAAACCCCATACGCTTAGCTACCAGCGGAGCTAACTGGTAGATTATACTCTTACCGTATCCGGTCGGCAAAACAGCAAAAACGTCCTTCTTGCAAAGGAACGATTCGAGCGGCGTCTTCTGTTCCTGTTTTAAATAAAAAGCCAAGTCTAACTTGTTCATTGTAGCGGCCAAAGCCGTTTCAAACAACTGGTATTCATCCATAGGCATCTTGCAATGTTTACTAATGACTTTGACGTCGCAGCGCTGTCGTCATCTGTTTAGCTCGCCTCTGGCCCGCCTAGATCAGATAACCCGATGTGATTGGTGCAGCTCAGATCGAGGGGCATATTTAATGAGCATCATTACTCGACACCAGAGTAACTCGCTGAGAAAATTCAACTTGTGCTCTCGCGAGAACTCTGGATTACCAGGGTAGTCAAACAGCACAAAAGCACCATAAAATAGCATAAAAATAGGTGGGCTTTATTCCTCTTCTGAAAGACTTTAAATTTCATCATATGTCTTTAGAAGACTTAGAAGACAGGTGTACCTATAAGGCTTCTTCATAACCAGCAAGACATTTTTCTAATCAACAGACTACAACATCAACTAGACCAGCATAAACCAGCTTGGACCATCATGGAAATTAATTTTCATTTCAGCAGGGCATGTCTTAATATAAACCATGCATAATTTGAAAAGTGAGCAGAGACACACGGCTTCCTCATGGAAATGCTGCATTTGTTTTCTCGCCTTCCAATTCCATCTTCAAAACAATGCTGCAGACATTCGTAAAATTAAACCTGAAGGTCCTTACTGCACCCTCTCAACTCCCATCAGCATCTGCCGGTGACAATATGTGTGAACCACAAGCCATGAAATGAAATAATAAAGACATGTGGCCTTGAAGACAGGCTTGTTAAGAGCACATTTCACAAATTTGCACCGGTACATTCACAATAATTCTGTTGAAACTCTTCCTATATGCTCGTAACAAATCTTTGATCACATCAAGAGCTACATTATGTATGACAGTGTCTTGCACTTACAGAGCTGGTGTCTTCATTTGCATAGCCACATATTTATGTTTATTTCAAACATAAGCTACAACATGTCGTCTTCAAATATCACCCGACCAACACAAACAGGAACAAAAACCAAGGTCATTTCTTCCACCGCTTTGAGCTGGCTTCCATAACTGGTTAAAGGCACGCAAACAATCACATTAACGGGTTTGTGTGCTCTGTGCATCTTTAAAAAGGTTAGGCATTAATAATAAATAATTTGGACTTCAGGCTTTATCGGCACACATCGTCCTTGACAAGCGCTTTTGATTGTAATCATTCACCTGCCCTTCACAGAAACCTCCGAAAAATCACCCAGGATATAATAGATATGGTGCTAAAGGGTACTGCTTGCAAATGGATTAAAAGAGGGGAGAAGCAACCATTTAACCTGGAGGACATGGGATATAATCATTATATTTTAAGAGCTTTGTTTTGCTTTACCAAGGTGAAAAGAAAATGCTGGCTGCATAAACTTCAATATCAAACCGAAGCCTTGGTTGCTTGGTTGCGAAAAATGCACAACTTTATGCAAATAAGGTCTTTATGCAAAAAACGTCTGTCATAAATGTCGATGGTGTTTATATCACATTGTTACAGTGCATATTACTATATTTAATTCAGATTTCAAATGCAATTTGAGCAGATTTTGTCCATCTGCACTGTTTTATAAAGGGTCATATTATGTCCTTTTGCAAAGTCTTGATGTAGTTTTTTGGGGGTCTGCAAGAATAGGTTTTCATGCTTGAATGTTCAAAAAACAAAATTTTAAAATATTTCACATTATTGCGCCACTTCTCTTCCCAGTCTGTCAGTAACGCTCTGTTTAGTTTCCTTTCTCTATGGCTACGTTCACACTGTCATTCCCAATATGATTATTTGTGTATCTGATTGGAATCTGATCTAAAATGATTGGTGTCCAAACTGTGTATCGCAACTGTTCAGATCCGATTTGTGTGTCCATGTCGTTCTTTAGTTTTCCGGAATATCTGCATTGGTTTCTATGGGTTTCTCAATCAGCTCCTGAGCTTGTGAATCAGTATAGCCTCCACGCTGGACAACTGAGTCCTCTGAGGCAGCGGCAGAACCGCAGGAGGCTGGTGTATCGTCTCTGCCGGTTTCAAAACATTTCTCTGTTATATTGTCATTTTCTGCTCGTCCGGCACTTTGCAACAATAACCTTGTTTCTGCAGCGACTTTCAGCATGTTTCCTACAGCAACATTTTTACGTTTTACGTGACGTGAGAAAGTCACATAAGCCACGCGAAATCCGATCCGAGCAGTCAGATAGAAATGGATTTCCATAAATGCTATTTGATTTCAAACCACATATGAAAGTAGCTCGAAACGGATTTGTAAAAATTCATGGGATTTTTGGCCGTTCACGGATTTCATTTCAATCGGATATGCACAAAAATCGGATTTGGACTAACAGTCTGAACATAGGCCACGAAGCCCCTCCTTCCAAAAAATGCAATGATCTCTGATTGGTCAGCTGGATTAGTGTGTTATATGATTGATCAGCCATTTTGAGCGTGTTTCAGAAAAGTTACACCTAGACCCGGGGTGGAAAAAACAGCATCTCTTAGACATGGCGACAATACGCTACTACCACAACTCGCTCCCTTTTTTTGTGTATGCTTTGAGTCGGAATAATTTAATTGAGGAATATTGTGAAATGTAGGTTCCCAGAAGAAAACGTAAGACTATTTCAGGGGGGTTCAGAAACAGTGCTCACTGATTTATACCTTTGGAGTGGGCTTTGTGCTTCGTTTAAAACATGACTGCACTGCATCTAACTGTCTTTGAATGCAAGAAAGCATTTCTAATATGACTAGCACCCGCATGCCTTTCAGCAAATCACATTGCTCCTGTGCAAGATATCTCTAAATAATACTCATGAGTCAGATTTATAAGGGTAAGAATGTGTCCCTCCCACTTCAGATACTCCCTAGAATAAAAATATTGACAGGGATGTAAAGGCATAGGAAAGCTGCAAGCAAGCATAAGCTGTATGTGAATCATGTATCATGGTGAGTTCACATAATGCTCAGTTAGAGCTCAATGTCAGCTTCTATTCGTCTTACCTCTCTCCCTGACCACATCGGCTCCTCTGGGATGGAGTTCATGCTTGATTGATACTTCTTTAAAGAAGATGTCTTAAAGCCTGGTCTGAGGGGCACGCTTTCATTCCAACAAAACCAAATGGACTTGAAGGCGTTGGTATTGTGTTTACGGCATTTAATGGATTACAGTACATAACACAATGTACAAAAAAAATAAAAAATTCCCACTAGTGACAAGCCAGAATCCAATTTATTTTCAGTGCTCCTATTGAACGTATCAGAAATACCTTCAGAAATGTCAAACATGTCCTGAGAGTTGCAGTTTTCAGAAGGAGAATGTTATTATTCTGTGATTGTGGTGTGATACTCTCATTCTTGGGAGCTTTTCTTAGTGTGTCTGATTAAATTTGAGATCTTTTAGGATGCGTGACATGACTGTGTCCTCACTTTTCACCTCGCTCTATCTCTTCTCTTTCTACCTCACTCTCTCTCTTTCTCACACTTACTCTGTCCCATGCTGTTTTTGGATAAAGCAGAGGCTGGAATAGCTCATGAAATGCTCTACTTCCCCCTGACACTTTTAGAAATGGCAGTGAAAATTCATAAATATTCATGTTCCACCACTGCTTCATTGTGCTGCACATCTACAGGGGTGATAGAGAGAGAGGTTTTCTATTAGCGGCCTTTCTGCTCAGATAATGTTAGGTTCTAAAGAGAAGCATTTTGGAAACTGGCTACATGGGCACCTCCAATCAATAATGACAGGAAAGAGAAGGAGCCAGGCCGGGAGGAAAGGACAGAAAAAACGTGAGTCACAAAAGCGATCGGGCGGACTCAAATAAATCGCTTGAGACATAGCAATGTTCATGCTGACTTCTGCCGAGAGTCCAGCAGTTATAATCTGAAATGATCATACAGTGCCCTTTATCAGCCAAACTCTTTCAAATTGTGAAGATTTTCACTTTGATTGAAAATTTGCTTTTAATTAAAGATATTAGTCACCCCAAAAAATGTTTTAATTATTTTTCTCATTACTATCCTCATGTTGTTCCAAACCTGACTTTCCAAAAATGACTTTCTTTTTTCTGCAGAGCACACACAAAATAAATATATATATTGAAGAAACAACACTGAAACACATTTACTTTCATTGCATAAAACATATTCTTTAAAGCCTGTATTACAGAAACATCCTACTAATCATATCCTATCTGTTTGGTAATTTCACTTAGGAAATACAACTTTTTCAAATCTTTTTCAGAAAGGAAGTTTCTGTAATACAGGTCCAGAATATCTTATTTTGTGTTCCACAGTGAATTATGAGAGAATTTGTTTTTTTTTAATTATCCCTTTAAGTGATATTATACTGATAAAATACACAAAAGACAAAAAAGAGACCAGAACAATATTTAAAGACCATAATATCATAAGCTGACGTCCGAAACTTAATATGTCCCTACCAATTTGTATGTGATATACAGTACAACAAAAGAGTACTATGTCCAAATTAGGGGTTGAACGACTTCCGATTTTTTTTAAGTTGACATTTATGTGATGGAAATTGAATCGACGTTGACTATTTGCTGATGACGTCATTAATGAACAAATAAGCCTGAATCTCGAGCTGAGACTCGAACACGGTTTTTCTTGTGCACATCTATGGCATATAAGACTCAGACAGCGCTGCTCACAAGGCTATTGCTCCTACACAATGGCTTATTTTTAACAGTTCTTTTATCTTTGGGTCATTATATTTCTCACAGATTTCTGCTCATTTTAAATCAGATAAATAAATAAAAAAAACCCAATAAAGTAGCACAGTAAAGATTACATTTAATGCATTAGTAAGAGAGCGAATTTAATTTTTTCGAATGTGAGAGAGTGAATGTGGGTATTAGTTTCTAAGATGCTAGATCTTTTCAGTTTCTAAGCTATTTTATTGATAAATCACAGAACAGTGTTGAAAATACATTTCTACGCTACTGAATGTTTCTGTGTGCGCGCGATCTGCATGTGATGTGCACGCTACTGTCTGTGTGTGTGTGTTACAATGCAGCATGCATTAGTTTAGAACAGAGATTAACTTACCTGTACAATAAGCTGTTAGAAATGTGCATTCACCCGATCAATTTTGAGCATCCAGATCGTATAATCAAACATATCTTCTGGAGCGCTCTTTGAGTATGCATTTATTTGTCATTTTAACTGTTGGGAAAGGAGCATAAAAGTGGACTTCAAAGATTTCTTATCCTGTTGCGCCATCTATAGGCCATGATCAGCGACTAGTCGACGTCAAACTTAAAGCGCCATGGCAGAGCATTAAAGTCAAATAGTCTGTGCATGTCACATGCCTGTCCTGTCTCGTGTAGCACATGTGGTGTTTTGTGTTCAGGTCTCTGTCTTGATCCCAACCCTCCTTGTTATCTCATTATTGGTTTAATTTGCCCCACCTGTTTTTCCCTCATCACCTGCCTGATTTGTCCCTTTTATAAGTTCCTTTGTGTTTGCAGTCTGTGTCAGATCGTTGTCTTGTATACGTCTCCTGTTCTCCCATGACCCTTTGGTATGTTTGTTTTTGAAGTTGTTGTTTTGTTTTATATTATGTTTTTCCCCCTTGTGGGTTTTTGTTTTACTTTATGTTTCTTTTATTAAATAAATCATTATTCTTTTGCATTTGAGTCCTCACTTAGTTTTCTTTAGTTATAACGTGACAGTGCAACCCCAAGTCCGAATACATTGGGCCACATTTACTAAACAGGGCTGCGTTTCCCAAAAGCATTGTAAGCCTAAATTGATCGTAGAGACCATTGGTGGCAATTGTTCTTCGATCAACTTAGACTTAGGATGCTTTTAGGAAACGCAGCCCAGGGCAAATTAGCCTGTGAGTGCAAATCAAAAAAGCACAGATTGGAGTGGAAAAGCTCTTTCTGTGTGTTTTAATGACAATGCTCAAATTAAAGAACACGGATCATAATGACCAACGCAATCTACCAAAGAGCAGCTCAAATTACTGCATAGCAATATGCTAAAAACACCATAAAAAGCACATAACAATGCCCTGGCACAACACCTTAACAACCACATACTGCAGAAATGTGCTGGCAACTACCTGACACCCTAGAAACTGCATAGCAACATGTAAAAACAAACACACACAACAACAACACATTAGAACACCTTAACAACTAGCCTATACAGCCATCACAACCGTCATGGCGGTGACTTTTACATAGACAGCCACACATGAAGTTTAAAATCTAGTTAGGTTTATTACTGATTAAAAAAGTCTGATCATTTAGAAAAGTACACACCTCACCTTAACACCCCCTAATCCTAAACATGAGCAATAGACATAGTTATGCCTGCTTTGGGGAAAAAACACAAAATAGTACACAAAAAAAATGACTTATTAAATTCTAAAAAGCCATCTTCAATTCCACAGTTTTTATTAACCAAACAATAGGACAATGGGAGAAAATCTGAAGTCATCCTTCTAAAGCTGACCTCACCTGTGGTAAATGATTCAGAATGTACACTAAATTGGGGATATCTTGTTCAGGGAGCAATTTTTCTCCAATTTACTAACAAACACAAAATTGAACAATATGGGGTTTTGAAAGCTGGGTAGATGAATTTGAATTGGAAAACTTAATAGAAAATGCATTTAAAAAAAAAAAGTTTTAGTTAATGTATCAAACAGGATGCAGTATTATATATTGTAATTTGAATGTAAGTAATGTAAATATAAGAAATTAGAATTAAACTGAAAAGAAATTAATTGTAAATAGAATGTAACTAGAAAATAAATGTAACTAGAAAGCAAAGATTGTAGACGGACGGGCGGACGGATGGCAGACACAGACAGATAGTCAATCAACAAATTCCTTTTCCTGTCATTCCAATTGAAAATCCAATTAAAGTTCCTGATTATTAAATTCAATTCATTTCAAATTCAAACTCATGAATTCAAGTATTTTAGTGCAATTGTCTCTTGGTAGAAGCAAGCCAAATTCATCAGATTTGAACATTTTAACATGTAAATATGTAATTTAAAGTGTTATCAATAAAATGACTGAATCAGAGAGTCATGCAGTTCTGTGGTCATTTGTGGTTGTGAACCATTGCTGTGATGTAAGAGGAATCTCATTCGTCTCTGCCTGCAGTCTGTCCAGCAGTTCTGGTTCAGTACTGATTTTCTATCGATCTTCTGCCTCTTTCAGAGCTCACAAGACACTACGATAAGTCTCGCTGGACCCCCCAACCATCTTTCTGTTTTTAGGGCCCTGCTTTTTGCCCTGGGGACTGAATGTGTGTTAAATCATTCCTGACCGGTCATTGATATAGAATATGTCAATTGTAGATCTCTCCTCTCTCCTTCATTTGGGACATTGATTTAAGCCAGGTGAAAGTCTGTCCCACTAAATAATTTGTATTGCTCCTCTGTCTTTGGGACATTCTTATTTTCTTTTCATCAGATTAGAGACCTGGCACTGCTCAAAGGACTGTAGGTTACTTGGTGTTGAAGTGTTCCCAGAGATTTCAACTAATAAGCAGCTCTATTATGCACAAGGCTGTCATAATTCAGAGGCGGAAGCAATATGCAAGTAAACTCTTTATTGTAGGTCAGAAGACACAGAAATAACACACGGGTGGGCTGGTGGCGCAGGGACTTGATGGTCAGCGTGGAGGTGAAGACAGGTGACGGTGAATCCAGTGAAGTGAACATCCAACACGACGAACACCATGAAAACACCGAACAGGACACGAACTGGAACAGGAACTGGAACCGGAAGAGCTGACGACGACAACACACTGAGGACACCAAAACCAACGATCTGACAGGGAAAGGAGAGTGCGATGAGTTTATATAGCAGAGATGATTGGTGGTAGCTGATGAGGGGAATGAGATCAGGTGGAGTGCTGATCAACTGAACGAGCAGCCACGCCCACTCACACACACCCACACACACAAAACAACAAATACACGAGACACGAAGAAACCAGTGAATTCATGAACCGTGACAAAGGCCTAATCACAACTCTTGGTATCAAAACCTAACACAGGTTTAAAGGAATACTTTTCAGCACAAAATGACAATTATTTTATTATTTACTCACTCTCATTTTATACCAAACGCATATGCTGGTATTTTTCCCATAGAACAAAAAATAAAAAAATAAAAAAAAATAAAAAACATTGAAGTATCTTGCAGTGTCAAACCCCAAAAACAACAAAAAAGCACTACAATTAAATCAAACGTATAGCCTGTACAAGTCTTCTGAAGGTCTGCGTGAGAAACAGACTGAATTTAATTAATAAATTTATTCCATAATCAGAAGTGGTCAATAATTAGGGATTATGGCGATAAAGGGCCGTATTTTAACGATCCAAGGGCATTGTCTAAAACGCATGGCGCAATTGCACTTCCGAATCCACTTTTGCTACGACGGGAAAAATGGTAGGTGCGCGTGGCGCTTGGCCTAAAAGAGTTGTCCCTATTCTCTTATGGCTCGTTTCCACTGAGCGGTACGGTATGGTACAGTACAGTACAGTACGGTAAGGTTCAGGTCAGTAAACCATGAATCGGCTTGCGTTTCCACTGCCAACAGTACCCTTACTTGATAGGCGTGGTGTAGCCTATGTCGGAAAGAAGCGATCGACGTCATTTTCGCGCGAAGAAGAAAGCGACATAAACAACAATGGATGACATACATCAGATCTTGTTCTTGCTTCTCGACATGTTTGCCACAAGAAGTCAAGCGCCGACATTAGGCGTTTCTCAATACCAAGTACGCAAAGTTCGGACTTGCCAAGTCCTACTCAGGAGAATGACTCCCGAGGACGCGAGTCCGGTAATTCTGCAAATGGAACAGCGCGTTCTTGAAAGCGTCACTCAGCTCGCTCTGCTACTCCGGTTATCTCTGTATGTATATTTTAGGCAACAATAAAACTAAATATGTTATAAAACACTACTCTGCCTCTTTTCGTTTTCATTTCAAGAAAACTTAAGCAACGCGTATTGATTATATTCACTGCATGTAATATTAGCCTATTTATAACAAAACGAAATATAAAACACAACCCTGCCTCTTTTCGTTTAAATATAATATAAAAATATTAAACATTTTAATATAGTCCAGGGGTGCGTTCTCCGATAACGTTGTCTCTTAGCGCGCTACGAAGACTCAAAAGGTACACCTTAACTACAGGTATACATTTCCTACGTGTGTTCTCCGAACTATACCTTAGGATGTTGCTTAAGGTAAGCCTTCTTAAGTTCGACCTTAGCAGGCGCTGTCCATGGTGGAGGCGCTGAATAGGTTGATATCGATGCCTCGATGATCGATTGTGCGCTCTTTCCTTCACAGCGGTATAGGTAAAGTATTGAGAAAACAATGTTCTTTATAAAGAAGCGTTTTAGAAATAGTACAAACTGCATTTATCGGGGCTCATTGAAATATGTACATGCAGAAATAAATATGAGTATGTGTTTATAATTTAGCAAGTGTGCAATCCCAAACCCTTACGGCCATTAAGTGTGTTAATGTTTTCCACAACGTATGCTGATTATCCACCAGCCATGTAGTTGACATACACTAACTGGTTCCGCGGACGGCGCCGTCTTTGATTTAAAACAATTACTCGCTGTCTTGCTGCCATAGCTATAAAGTTTGTGTAAACTCATCTTTCTTTATATAGATTCCTAAGCCTTTTCTGTCAAATGGTTCGCCAGCTGATGTGCCTTAGGATAGTAGCCTAATTAAAAAAGCTAACAACCATTAGTGTGGAAACTTTATTAATGAAAACACTTCCATACACTGGGTGTAGGCTATAACAACTTAAGTATTTTATGTGTAAAATTTTAAAGTAAAGTAAAAATGTAATTTTAATACTAAATCAGATTTTATATTAAATGTTCATATAAAATTGTCTATGTGTAATTAAACTGCGATGTAAAAAAGCTTTTTGCGTAGTGGTGGCCACTAGCGGTATGAACCGTCAGCAGCGATAAGGTATAGCTAAGAGCGCTCCAGACCAACCTTACGAACGTATGACTTACAGAAGGTATACTTAACTAAGAAGGTTTCGGAAACCACGTATTAACGATAAGGTACTTCTTAAGGTACAACTTAAGAACGACGTAGCGTTAAGGTAGTTTCGGAGAACGCAGCCCTGGCAATATGTGCATTTGTACTAAACAACAGATGTTGCAGTAAACAACATTACAAATGACAAAACGTCTCGGGTTACGACTGTAACCCTTGTTCCCCGAGAAGGGAACGAGACACTGCGTCTCGTCGCCACACCTATCACGGGCAGAGCGCTTGCTTCATCGCAAAGGAGCTAACGTGTGTTTGTGCCGGTGTCCCTTTGTATCTTCCGGTTATGCCGTCATCTACTACGTCATGACGCAGCACCAATCAGGATTGGACAGATTTCATTCATACTTCAGATGCGCTACGCTGGGGGCGTTCCCCAAAGTGTCGTCACGACGACGACGCAGTGCGAGTTCCCTCGAAGGGGAACTCAACCCAGTCTCTTTTTGTCAAATTTCAGTTTTATCAATATTAGCAATTATAAAAGTATAAGTAAAATGTACAAGAAGCTATACAATATGAAATAAAGCAAACAATTCAGTCAAACATACAAAGTCAGCGCTCTAGTCTAATCTTACAACGGTAAAGTTAAATATCTTAAATATATGAAGTTATGAAACTTCACTTAGCCCTCAGCCAAAATGAGAGGTCAGGGAACAAATGATTCACGAGACCAAATATCGACGAATTATATCTCATGTTTAACTGAGATGTCAGAGTCAGCGGCAAACGTCAGAACGACTAGCCTAACTACATGAGCGCCGAGCGCCCAGTGATCGCCTGGATCTCACAACCTGGATCAAAATGTATTAAATCTTTATAAATAAACCACAGATTTGAGCTTTAAACAACTACATTCTCGCCTGAAAAACTCAAAACTACATTTCCTGACACAATAACAGTAGTATTATATTTCAACTGTATATAAAAAAATGGCGCTTCTTATGTTCTCATTCCCCTTGTAGCACACGCAAGTGACGATACTCTGTCAACCAATCAACATTCTGCAGTGAGTCTAGCTCCACCCTTTAGTACCGTACCACTGTGTACCCCAACGGAAAGGTACCGAAAAAGTGGTACCGCTCGGTGGAAACGAGCCATTAATGAGTAATGGGTGTTTTGGGCGTAACGTGAAATAAACCAACCAGAGTTTCATCTCCCATTCCCTTTAAATCCAGTTGCACTCGAGCCTTGGCGGATCGCTATTTATATGACGGAATTTGCAAGCAGAAAGACTGAATGCTTCTCCAGAGCACAAACGGATCTGCTCGTGCTCGAGGTTAAAGAGCACGAGCAGACCATCTACGGGACAAGCTGGATTCCACCATATCTTTATGTACACAATATTAATCTTTTACATTGTAATTCTTTTATTTTTAATATTTGGCTAGTTTGTGTGCTGCTGCGAATCCCTGTGTGTGTAATAAGCAGTGTACGCACGTTGTGGACCCGCCTATAGGCGCACATTAGCCTACTAACACGCTCTTTAAATAACAAATAATAAATAAATAAATCAATAAAATCTCGTATTCAGACCAGTGCTTGGGCGCATAAATAGGCGCAAATGCAAAAACGTGGCGCAGGAAGTGAAAATGATAACTGTGTCGGACTGAAACTAGCAAAAAACACTTGCGTCGCGCTTGGCACTGCATTGCGCTGGGTGTATGATAGGGCCCAAAGTTAGTAATATTCATGTGATCTAACATGAGGACCTTATGAAGTCTTCATCTCATGTGAATGTACATCATTTTAAACAAAATAGCATATTCAATACTATTATGACTCAAAAATTACTGACTGTATATTTAATATTTGTTAGATTCCCATGCTTTTCTATGACTTTGGTGTAGTTTACATAATTTCCGTTCCACTGTTCACCTCACAAAAGAAGTGAAGGTAATATAACACATTTAAATGATACACTCTGCAATTAAATCAGAAACTGCTCACAGTGAATCCATTATTAGGCCTTCAAGTGGTGCGGATAATGATACCTCAGTCTGGCTAACTCATTACTAACCATTTAAGGCAATAACACAGATCCAGAAAAAAAGAAATGCATTACGGTGTGGCTGTCTTGATCAAACACATCATAGCAGTTTAAATGTTGTGCAAACTCTAGTTTAGAGACCTTTTCTAAATAAATATGGGGACATTGTATTATTATTATTATTATTATTATTATTATTATTATTATCATTATTATTATAAATTAATGTAATATTTTTTATGTATATATATATATATATATATATATATATATATATATATATATATATATATATATATATATATATATACAGTTTTGAAATGACATAAGGGTGTGTAAATAATGAGTAAATAACCTTTTTAACTCTGCTTTGCATCTTTTCTTGTCTTATTTCTCATCTTTACGATTTCAGTATACCTGTCCACACGTGCCATTCTGTCTCACTCTACAAAAAGCTCCTCATTGGACCCAGAAAACACTCATCTGATGTAGTAAAACACCTCAATCTCAGAGGAGCTCGGGGCAATGGGCTGTAGGAAAATGATCATGATACATGTTCCTGGAGAGCATTGCTTTAGAAATAGCACATTCAATAAATGGTAAGAGAGATAGGATGGAGACATCACGATATTGATGACTGACATTTACAGCAGCTAATGGGGCTTTAGACATCAAGTTAGTTTCAATAGAGGTGAAAAAAAGATAAATTGAACTGAATGTTACATTATTTAGGCCTGTTTCATTTTAGGCACAGGGTTCGATTGGTTACTTTGGGCAAACCCCGTTTATGTCAGGGTTGTGTTGTCTTTGTTTCATGTTTCCTAGTTTTGTCTTGTGTTTGAGCACGTGGGTCTGTCTTTGTTTGTGTTTGCCATGTGCTCCTCTTGTCCCGCCTCCTTGTTTCCTGTTACCACGCCCCCTTGTTTAGTCCACGTCTAGTCTTCGTTTCACTAATTGTGCTCACCTGATCCTCATGTGCTCTGGTCCCTTTATATTGTCCTTCCTTCCTTCCTTCCTTCCTTCCTTCCATCCATCCATCCATCCATCCATCCATCCATCCATCCATCCATCCATCCATCCATCCATCCATCCATCCATCCATCCATCCATCCATCCATCCATCCATCCATCCATCCATCCATCCATCCATCCATCCATCCATCCATCCATCCATCCATCCATCCATCCAGATTTTTAAGTCTAGTCAAGATCTACAGGTGCTGGTCATAAAATTAGAATATCATCAAAAAGTTGATTTATTTCAAGAATTCAACTTAACAGGTGAAACTAATATATTATATAGACTCATTACATGCAAAGTGAGATATTTCAAGCCTTTATTTGTTATCATTTTGATGATTATGGTTTACAGCTTATAAAACCCAAGAAATCAAAATCCCAGAAAATTAGAATATTACATGAAATCACACAGTAATTACACAGTGATACCATGGTCATTGAAGCAGGTTTTGGTTCTTTTGGCAGTGTGGGCAGGTGCAAATCCTGCTGGAAAATGAAGTCAGCATCTCCATAAAGCTTGTCTGCTGAAGGAAGCATGAAGTGCTCTGAAAATGTCCTGGTAGACGGCTGCGTTGAGTGGACAACACAGTGGACCAACACCAGCCGATGACATGGCTCCCCAAACCAACACAGACTGTGGAAACTTCACACTGGACTTCAAGCATCTTGGATTGTGTGCCTCCATTCTTCCTCCAGACTCTGGGACCTTGGTTTCCAAATGAGATGCAAAATTTGCTCTCATCAGAAAAGAGGACTTTGGTCCACTGTGCTTTATTAAATCCAGAGTCTACGCAGCCGTCTACCAGGACATGTCCAGAGCACTTCATGCTTCCTTCATTTTCCAGCAGGATTTGCACCTGCCCACACTGCCAAAAGAACCAAAACCTGCTTCAATGACCATGGTATCACTGTGTAATTACTGTGTGATTTCATGTAATATTCTAATTTTCTGGGATTTTGATTTCGTAGGTTTCATAAGCTGTAAGCCATAATCATCAAAATAATAACAAATAAAGGCTTGATATATCTCACTTTGCATGTAATGAGTCTATATAATATATTAGTTTCACCTGTTAAGTTGAATTCTTGAAATAAATCAACTTTTTTATGATATTCTAATTTTATGACCAGCACCTGTAGATCTTCCAAGTTTTATTTTTGGTTGCTCGCTTGTTTTTTGATTTGATTACCTAATCTTTTATTTATTTTCTCTTTAGTTCCCTACACGGTTGCTGTCTTGTTTTATTTCTTTTTGAAAGTTTCAGATATTTATATCTAGATCTTATGTTTATTTTGCTCGATCCTGTTTTTTCAGTATTTTGTTTCTTTATTTATCTCTAGTCTCATTATCAGTTTTATTTTGCTTTTATTACTTGTTGTCTTGGCCTGTTCAGTCTTGTCTCGTATTGGTTCCTTGGTTCTCCTGGTCTGGCAGCTAGCCTGGTGCTACGTCCAGTCTCATCACCAACTGTCAAGACTCTGATTCCCTGAGCCGCTGCCTTGTCTCCATCTTTGCCCGTCATTCCTTTGCTGTCTCATCTTCGAACTACCTGTTCTCCAGTTGTGCCCTCGACCTACCTGTTCTCCAGTGGTGTGCCCTGCCCTACTGCTTGGACTGTATCCCTCCCTCACCTATCTTGTGCAGTTATTTGTTGTCAATAAATAACACCCCTTGCTTATTCTGCATCTGGGTCTTCCTCCTCAGAATTCCTGACAGTTTATCTGTGGTTTTATTGGATGTGTGGTGAATTATAATAGGTGTTGTATTTGTTTGTTTAATTCTTTCATTATTCACTCACCAATTTTTTTTCCAAACCTGTATGCTTCATGCAGCTCTTTTCATGCAGAGATAGCTTGTAGTAATACAATGACTTAAACACTGATCAACGCTATCTCATGACCAATTCGTGCAAATTTGAGTGAGTACGAGGTGGCTAGTTTAGGGGTGGGGTCAGGGGTAGGTCATTCATACAAATTGGCAATTTAGCAAAAATCTTTCGTATTAGCCACCTTGTAAAAATACGAATTGATTGGGTTAAACTATTATATGGAGTTGCTTCGAAATGTCTAATTTATGTCTCCTTACATGACCGTTACAAAGACTTGACGGAAGACTTTGTTTGGTTCAGTCAATGTTGTTTTGAAAATTGTGCAAATGTCAGTAATCAAACTAGCCAAAAGAAAACCGAATGAATCGGTTACATTTTCACACCTTTACTCTGAAATAATGCTGCGTAGCTCTATCTGCCCTTCTGTTTCCATCATGCACAGTTTTTCTCTTTGAGATGCACTGCAGACGTGCTGTTCGGAGAAATATGCCGACGTAAAAATGATCAAGCGCAGCTAAGTGCTCCCTTCTACCTCCTCAGTATCCAGTGCATCCATTATCACTAACCTTGACCTTTCCTTGCTGCGTTCTCACTGTCAGAATTCAGTTTAGGTGCATTTTAACCGCATGGTAATCGAGAGCAATAAAGACAAGTGGTCATACTAAGTTTGCGTGAGGTTCTTCAAACTCCACTGGTTTAATACATCGCTCTCGAACGGTTTCCCTCTTTGTGTAGTATTCTCAGATAGCGTTTCTGCACAGCATGAGCTCTTAAAGCTGTCACTGAAGGACTGTGATAAATGATTGCACTGTGCTAATAAACTGAGTCTGTCTTTTATAGAACGTCTCCACCTGCACAAATGCTCCACACCTCCTTTCGTTTTCACCTACAGACCTAAACCGGTGACATCCCCATCCATTAATCATATGGTATGTGTTTTTTTTTTTTTTTTTTTTTTTGATTAGATAGATTTTTTTTTTCTTCTTTTTTTGTTCACTTTATTCCATAGCATGTTGTGCCCTGAAGGTGCTGCAAAATTCACAGATGTTGTACGCCTGGATGTTATTATAGTAAAACTAGTTTAATAACAAACACAATATTCTGTTGGTCAGTGAGTGCTTAGACTGTCTGAATGGCAATGTCACAATAAGACAAACTTATATAAATAAATTATACAAAAAGCATGAAATTATATTTCTATATTTTATTTTCTTGTGGCAGAAAATGTATTTTCTTTACTAATGACAACATAGACAACAGTGACTAATTAAGATGATGAATGAATCAAGAATTATGTTTAAGAGAGATTATTTGAGAAACGTGAATAATGTATTTAAAGGTTACATATTATGCAACTTTTCACAAGATATAAAATAAATCTATGGTGTCCCCAGAATGTGTCTGTGAAATTTAAGCTCAAAATATCCCCCAGATCATTTATTATAGCTTGTCAAATTTGCCCCTTTTGTGGGTGTGAGCAAAAACGCGCCATTTTAGTGTGTGTCACTTTAAATGTAAATGAGCGGCTGCTCCCCGCCTCCATTCAGAAGACGGCCGATCCTTTACACGAGCTTCGGATATACCATAACAAAATGCGAAGTTTACTCATCCAAAATCTCAGCTTTTAGACTGAACCTGGACGTTTCTGAATTGTAATACATGTATGTAATTATTGTGGAGTTACATTAATTCATCTCATCGACTTGTCTGTACCGTCATGTTTAACTTTTACACAAGTTGACACAGTTCCCTGAGCAGAGATGGCAAAAGTACTCACTTCCCGTACTCAAGTAGAAGTACAGATACTTGTGTTAAAAAATACTCTGGTAAAAGTAGAAGTACTGATTTAACTTTACTCAAGTAAAAGTAACAAAGTACAGGCTTGGAAATTTACTTAAAGTATAAAAGTAAAAGTAGCTTTGCGAATGACAACCATTTTTTATGCAAAGCTACCTGGACCACACAAATGTTACTAGAGTGCAACCTGAGAAACTTAAGTGGATTTGGAAAAAAAGGTTCTTTATATGCCATTGCCTACATTTTAAATGGATGTCTGCCAATAGGCCTAAAACATCACATAGCCTATTATTGTGACAGACTGGGACTCCAGGTTAATAAGATTCTGACTGAGTAGCAAGATATGAGTTCAATTGTGATTCGGTGAGAATTCACAGATCCAGTTTCTCTTTTTTAAACATCCCCTTAACATTTAAAGGAATCTACATGTATGCAATGATTTGGCGCGAATGAATGCCGCCGAATCTGTCGAGTCGTCTTGTAGTGGTGCGTTAAGTGCAACGTATTTTCCCATCCAATTGACAGTTCGCAAAGACCCGCCCCCTTTAGTTACCGTTGCTATGTCCGACAAGCGACGCCGTTCTCAGCTGTGAAAAATACATCGCGGAGCAGAGAGGACACTGGCAACACACTGACAGACAGGACAGACCAGATTTTTTTTTTTTTTTATGAAACAAAGTCTCACCTTTCAAATTTAGTCATTTTTGAAAGAAATTTTAACAAATACCATTTTGTGTCTGACAGATCGATCAGTTAAAGCTGCTCGTGAACCGATCATCTCTTCCTTCTAGTTAATTTATAGCATCAAATAAACATGAAGGAACATAAGAAGGAATGTTGTTTTAACTGCGGAAAGATGTCGGTACACTTCGTTTTTCAAGTTTAAATCCAATGTTAATCTACTAGCTCTGCCGACTGCTTTGTCGGACAAAATGGCGGAAGGTGGATTATGATTGGTCAGATCGCCTGTCAATCAAACTCCCTGCAAAGGGTTGATGACGCGAAAAATAATAATGGTAACTCCACTGAAATTATTTGACACTAAAGTAACGAGCCAATTTTTTAAAATGTAAGGAGTAGAAAGTACCGATATGCGTGTTAAAAATGTAAGGAGTAAAGGGCCCTACACACCGGGACGAATATCGGCGCGCGTTATTCGCCAGCGTTTTTCAACACGTTTTTTGTGTTCACACCCAAGCGATTTTCGCTGACGATGAGCCGAGTGAACATGCAAATTCATTCCCTGACATTAGATGGCGCTTAATGTAAAACAGAAACCACTCCATAACAGTTCTCTTTTATCAAGATTTTTGTAGTCGCTGTCGCGTTTGTCATATAGTTCTTTATGTTCCGACACCAACGAGACCAGCAGCTCTACAATCATCTTGCCTTGCATCTTCCTCGTCTTATTTCTTCCCGGCAGTGTAGACGCTACTTGGTGTATATCTTCTTCGCCGTTAGGTATGTGTGCTCGGCAAGACCGTTTTGTGTTTGAGCGCCCCCAAGTTGTGTTTTACTGTAACTTCAGAAGCTCCAGACACGTGAACAAAAGCGCCAATCTCATTGGTCGGATAGTTTTTGACGCGGCGCGTCAAACCAAAAAAACGAACCCGAGGCGTTTTTAAAAAAATTACGCTTTTACGCGTGCCGTTTTTCGCGCCGGTGTGCACACTCACATTGGCGCCCTTTGTTTAGTCACGAGGCGTTAAACGTCGGCGAATATCGCGCGCGAAATTCGTCCCGGTGTGAACAGGCCTTAAGAGTAATAAGTCGGAACAAAAATAAATAGTAAAGTAGGGGAGAGCCGGGACGATTGAAACGCGGGACGGATGAAACTCTGAGATTTCCTTGAAAACCACTCACGTCATGTACGTCAAATTTCATTAGCACGTACAGCACGCAATGCCTACCATACCCGTGAAAACATTTCTTCTTTACTTCGTGCCGTTTTGGAGTTAAAGCTGTTTTTGAGTGTGGTAAGTGAATTCTTTCGTGCGGTACTTTTTTTGGACTGACGAGTTGTATTTATTGTTTCATGTGCCATTGTAATGATAATACAGCAGGTGTACTAGTACTGAAACACACCCTTAAAGTGTGCATTACCGTAAAATATCTGAAAAATCTACTTGAGTACATAACAAAGTATTTGTACTTCGTTACTTCCCATCTCTGTCCCTGAGGTCTTTATATGACATTTTTTGGTCAAATAGTGTCCTGTGCTCGTCTGTGCAGCCAACGACAGAAAAGTCTGCATGCTTTGCTTGAACTTTTACCATTGTGTTAGAACTGGTTACACTGTAATGGTGTCGCCGTGGGTGAAAACGTGTAGATTAAGGGGCGGTTATATTATAATAAGAATACTTCCGTCAGAAGGGGAGCGAAATCTGATCTGCTTATTTTCTGACATGCTTGCAGAGAAAGGCTATCAAAAACAAAGTTACTGGGTTGTCACTTTTCACGTTTTCTGGGTTGGTAGATGCACCGGGGACCCGATTATAGCACTCAAATTTTCATGAGACGTGTGTAAAACATTGGTAATGAAGGATGCAGGCCACTTTTCAGTGACAAAAACACATTATCATACCTGTCTGCAGCTTTGCCGCATGAGATATTTCTTTTATTTTTTTTCTGAGATGGATGACAATCATGTATTTATATTTGCAAACAACAGCAGCAACAACAACAACAAAACGTTAATGTGCTTTTAAGAATTAAGTCATGTTTTTGATGAGGAGGCTCAGCATAATTGCGCATCCCTCCAAACTAACATGCTCATAAAGCTCCTTAATGCAATTAGCAGGTTAAAAGCATCTGCCAGGACAGCCATGATGCTCAGAGATGCAGGCATATCCTGAACATGAATGGAAATAATCAGCCCTTCAACCAACATTTGAATATGTGTACCCAGGGAAAAATAAATAAATGCATCATGTTTGAAACCAATGTCCTTCAAATGACTGCATCCTCGTGACTAAAGATGTTTGACAAGCAAATAGATTGTGTTTATCATACAAAACAAGTCTGCTGGCGTGAATGAACTCAAATTCAAATATGTACATAAAATGATAGACGCACAAACCAGCATTCAAATTCAATAAATCCAGTTTAATTCTGTGATATGCAAGTGCCATTAAGATTAAGTCACTATAGAAAAAAAACAATTTAATTTAGCCCTACTTGACAGTCAGGAAGTGACAAGAAATCTGCAAGTTCTGTCAAGCCTCCATCCACATGTAATGAAAATTTTAATTTGCAAAGCTACTTCGCTTCATGCACCGTTAAGTGCTTTATCTATGAGCCTAATCTCTTTGCAAGAATCACTGATGTCACTGAAAACCGACATTTCCTGAATCACAAAAGAGCACGGGATATCAAATTAATATCCCCGGAGTGTTAACAAGAATACTAAAGAAATTGATTGAAAAAAAAAAAAAAAAAAAAAACTAAACTAAACAGTTCGAGCTCATTAGAGTGAACATTAGGTTATGAAGTGTATTTCTAGTATTTAACAGAAATGATCAGTGTGTCTGCGTGAGATTTTCTGCGTGTGAGATTGTCTGGTTTTTGCATTTTGATGAGCTCATTTTCATCAACCAGTGATTCATTTATCAAACAATCTATTATGTTCTATTAGTGAATACCTTGGGAAATTAATCGTTAATATGGAGTCAATTTAGATTCAAATTTAACTTGCATGTTAAATTGCGGTATTCTTCGGCCATCATTCGAACTGGAATGCAATCTGACTGATAGTGCTACTGGCATTTCCCAAGTCATACCAGGAAATGGTGTGTATTCACAGCGTGTGATGTTCCACAAGCCAAACTTCCCCTTAAAGCTTCATCTTTATTTTACATGTTGTCTCAGTTGTCCGTGAAGGTATCAATCAGAAGCTCACGCAGTCAGGATGAAATGTTATGAGTGGCAGTTGGTGTACTGACCCTGAGATTCACACTAGGAGGTCACACTTCAAATGATTTATCTGTGTCCTTTATGCAATACTGTACTATGCTGTTTAAAAAATACAAATGCTGCAAGGTAAAGAATGACTTTTTTTTTTTTGTTCATTTAAAAAAAAAAAAACTTCTATCTCAGAGTTTAAGATCTGTTTGTCTAAACTTATTGTAGATGAGATACATAAATTAAAAAAAATGACACAACAATGACACTGAAGTACCCACAGCTGAAAAAAAGGTAAAAATAAAAATAATCCTGTAGTATATCATAAAATAATAAAATAAAATAAAATAAAATAAAAAATCATAATTATTTTATCTGGAAATAAAGCAAAATAACTGAGAAAAATGAGAAATAGTCCTCAAATGCCATGTCTGTAATTTATATCAAAACATGTAGTGTTAATTCGATCTCAAACAGATTCATTAAAAGAAGTTATTACTCCACCAAGTAGCCTACTAAGTTTCCCGAACAACGACGTAGAAGAAATTGTTGAAGAAATCAGATAGTCACGACTGTTTCCCGAAACCGTATGGTCGCAAAGTGTTTGTTCAACCACGTAACGCACGTGGTGTAATAACTTATTTTAACGAATCTATTTGAGATCGAAACGCTAGATGTTTTGCTATAAATTACTGACATCTGAGGACTATTTCTCATTTTTCTCAGTTATTTTGCTTTATTTCCAGATTCAATCATAGGCTCGTTCTTACATAGAGCACGTTCGCACATGCGCAGTCTTCAAAAACGGTGCTTTAAATCTCTTAAACTAAAAGACGTAAATTACATTTGTATGTTTTCTTAATAAAAGACACAGGTTGTGCTGAACGTCAGCTTGCTTATTTAGGCTATAAGGATTTATTAAGTCCACATGTCATGCAAACTAGAAACTATGCTTCTAACCACAGGTCGAGAGCCGTCGTTCCAACTACACAACTTTGCGATGCTGTTTGTGAATGTTCGTTAGAACGATGGTTTCGGGAAACTCGTTGAACTATGGTGATAACGAAGGAACTTGCGAACATAGTTGGCTAACGATGCTTTTGGGAAAAAGTGCAGTCAAAGAGCAGTCAGACTGAGATGAAATAAAATGATAAATAAAAATAATCGTGTAGTATGTCATAAAATAAAATAATTTAATGTAATTTAATTAAAAAAAAATTAATAGATCAAGTCAAATAATAAAAAATAATAAAATAAAATGGCAAAAATGTCATAAAAATACCCAGAGCAGTCAAACTGAAATTAAATAAAATAATGAATAAAAATAATCATGTGGTATGTGACCAAATCTTTTAAAGGGGGGGTACAATGGTGTTTCATGTATTCAGAGTTGTTTACAGTGTTAAAGAGATAGATTCTCATGCTAAACATGGGCAAAGTTTTAAAAAAATATTTTGGACGAATAACAGAGAATTTCTATGCTGAAAATCTTACTTCCGGGTTGGTACAAGTTTCGGCTGTTTTTTTTTAGATCGTGGATCTAATGACGTAGATCAGAGTGCAACTCCTTATATGAGCATTTCTCTCGGAAAAGCTCGCCCGCGCGCACGTCGACTAGAGGAGAGCGAGACCGCGCACATCAACGCGCTTCAACAGGAAATCATCGGCAGCGCTGCATAGGATTTGTTCAAGAATGTCTCCAAAAAAGTGTGTATTTGGATGTGAGGGAAAGCTTACCGTGTTCAGTTTTCCAAAGAACCCAGTGTTACAGGAACAGTGGATGCAGTTTGTTTTTCCGGGGCAGCAACGGAGTGTAGGAAGTGCGGTTGTGTGTTCTGGTCGTTTCAGTGACGAATGTTTTATTAACAAGGCTCAGGTCGACGCTGGATTTGCAAATCGTTTGCTATTAAAACGTGGAGCGGTCCCAGTGATAAAAGACCCCATTCATGTAAGTACAACTGGATCAGATTTCTGTCTTTTGCTGGAAATCAAGAACTACCGCTTGACTCTATAGCTCCGCCTCCAGGACCTCGGCTTTTTCCGGAGAGAATCGGAAAGCTGTATTTTTCTTTTCTAAATATAATAAAACTAAACACTTTTTTGAGATATTAAGGATGCACTACTACTCTATAGGTACTCAAGATTAACATGAGATTAGGTGAAACTGTGCATGTTATGTACCCTTTAAAATGCAGCCGTTAGATTTCTTCTGTTCTACATTTATGCCCAGAGCTTTTTTGCCTGGAAAACAGAAGAAAGAAAACAGTGCTGCTTCAGTTTGAGTGCAGTTTCCAAAAGTAATATATTAAAAAAAAAAATACAGGTTAGTATTGAAGAGACGATGAAGCGCATGACAATAAAGCCTGCTTGAACACAAAAGTGAGTTTCCATTCTTCACTGGCATATGGCTACAACAAAATTGTCCTAATGTAATACACAGGTTCAATGCAATTCAGTTTCTCTTTTGATCTTGACAGGAAATGGTTTTCTTCACAGAAAATTAATCTTGTTTCAGAATAACCAAGCGTATATGTAAACAAAGGTATGCATTTTGAAAAGAGCTAAATTATCCCTCATACATCTTTGGATTTGATTTGATTTGAACTCCCTGTCGTGGTACACAAGAGTACGATGGGAGTGAAGCAATTTATAATGTGTGGAACTAATATCAGAGAGAAAAAGAAAAGAGATGAAATGAATCACTAGCAAAATGACGAATACTTTCCTGATGATGAGGAACAAATCACGTTAATGAGATATGCCAGATCAGGAAGAAAAAAAAGAAAAACATCACATTAGGCTGTAATTCCACTAAGAGATCGCTAGCCCCAGTTGCATGTAGTCCTCATTTATATTCCATGTCTGTTACGTTTCTGCTAATTACAGGCATCAAAAATACATACTAATAGCAGTATAGTGCAATGAAAGAGTTTTTAATTATGCATACTTTAGACTGGGGGATGGTTTGACTCCAAGACCCCTTGATCTTAAACTTGTAATGCCGTTCAAACCAATTAATTTTACCAACACAGGAAACATTAACCAACATTTCTCTGGTTTTTAAAAGTGTTCACACACTCATGACCGCAATAAATTAAGCCTCATGTAATTGCAGGGTTCCTAGTTTAATATCAATTAGGGATTTTAATTATTATGGTTTTACATCAATATCTGGTGGAAGCTTTCCATTAGCATTCATCTCAAAGGCTAACACATTCTCACTCCCAACTCGTCGCATATTGATGCTTTGGTGACCTCTCTGTGTCACTTTTTAATGGACAGGGTACACCGTTTTTCGACATGCAAGGGTACTCCATTGCTTTCAATAAGAAACCTTTGCCATCAATACACGGACACGATGCGCATGGGAATTTTAATCACCATGATGAAATATGTATTGGTGTATAATTTTGCTATTATGACATATGTTGGGGTTGAAATTAATTTTTTATCTACACTATCTTTTATTTACTCTTTATACATGTTTGAGCATGGAAACCTAAACCTACCCATTTATACAATATAATACAATACAATACATTATATAACATTTATATAAATTTATTAAAAAAGTAAAAATATTCCAAGAGTTCCGAGGGCAAACGATTGATTTGTGTGAGGAACAGACTCAAAAGTGATCACTGCCATGAAGCTCATAAAGATCCTGACACATTCAAAAATCGCTGCCAGAAGAAGCATTATGTCAGCTTTGATTGTGAAATGGCATTGGCTCTCGTATGTCTCGTGACTAATTGCGTCACGCTAAAGTTTGCACTTGTTGGATGTACGTACATAAGAAGGGATTTTTTTTTATCAGCTGAGAACTTGTGAAGTGTTTATAAAATGTGTAAAGGAGTCGAAGCAGCGGCAGGAATTTTTCTTTTGCACACAAATGAAGATCTGCTGCAGGGAGACGCGGTTCTGATGCCTGTAATAAACTGTAATGGGCAACGTAGCTCCTTTGACAAGAAAAAACAGGTATGCTTTAGCATTCTGTCCTTTTTAGGGTCACATCTTGTGACACCACGTCATGTTTTTGGTTCATTTAGATGTCTTTGATCTGTGTTGCGTTCATATATCAGGGGTTCATTTGGAAGCGTTGGTAATGTCATTGCATCACTGCACCTGCCTTTAGATGCTCCGGATGCTATAGAAACAGTCTTAAACGCCATTGGCTGGTCCAACCTAAAAAAAAAAAAAAATTGTCATGATTTGAGCATTTAGAAACAAAATTTATGAGGCAGTTGTTGTCATATTTCATTGGTGATTTCAAATATGAAATGTAATCGTAAGCTTGGTGAAAAGCTTTGGAGAATTTGATGTTTCCCCATTCAAAGAGATAGGAGCTGTACTTGTATGACTGAAATAGCAGCCTGAGAGGCGCTTTAAAGATGGCCGCCGAGTGAAACGACTTGCCTTAAAGGGACTTTGGTAATACACACAATTCTACCGCTATATTTATCATTACAACATAACAACCTGAAACAAAAGGTTTCTTTTTTTTTTTTTTTTTTTTTTTTTTTTTGCACAATGATAAATTGCTCTCTCTTCCTTGGCGTTATACCCGCTCATTTGCAGGGTCCGCTTCACACACTCGATTTGGCTCAGGTTTTACATCGGATGCCCTTCCTGACACACACACACACCTAACCTGTATGTCTTTGGACTGTGGGGGAAACCCATGCTGACACAGGGAGGAAATGCAAATTCCACACAGAAAGGCCTCCTGGCTCAAAGCCAAAACAGGGACCTTCTTGCTGTGAGGCGACAGTGCTACCCACTGAGCCACCATGCCACCACTGCACAATGATAAATTGCATTTTAAGTAATTAACTCCAAAATAATCAGCTGAATAGCGAGAGAGCGATTCGCGAAAACACTCATGAAAAGAATATTAGTTTTTTGTTTGGTTGGTAATGTATTTGCTTCGTGAGACACAAATTACTTTTGTGTAGCCTAATGAATTCATCAAGAGCACCATCGTATGGAGAAAAAGTGTCTGGAGTGTGGTCACCGACCAGCAGAAACATACATTTGCCTGTGAATTGTACATAAGATGATATAACAGATGTTTGGACTTATGTGCCCTCGAGAAACGTAAAATCACTTGCCAACTCCATATGGGTTTATTATGTGCTGCAACAGATACAATTCTATAGACACGCTATAAAAGCATTACACCAACACAGCTCCAATAACTCAAATGATTCAACAAACATTGATTCTCCCAATTGACTGGCTATAACACGAATCAGTGTTCTGCTTTATCATTCTGCACAAGAGACAGAAAATATCATTACGAACTCAATAATACACATCATAAATATGATATTATTGAGATTGTGTGAGGTAACTAATACCAAGTCTGTTTCATACCACACGGCTCATTAAAGGAATGGGCTTCAATAGCAGTAAGCTCTATCAACCAAATTTGTATCAATGTACATTAGTACAGAAAATAATTTTGATTCATCCCTCAGTTTTAAACAGTATACAAAGGCCATCCAGGGAGTAAACATTAAAATAAATACTGTTATAAAAGTACAGCCACAATATTTAAACTGTATCCTGTACATATTAGCATGACTCTGGTGTATAGTCTGAGACTAGTTTTCCACTTCTACTCCCGGTTTCAAAGCTTAAGCCTAGCCCTATACGAAAATGCATGTTTGAGCTGCTTTAACTGAAAGCAACTTGCACTGATATATCTTAAAATATGTCAGTGCATTGTTTTGTCTCAAGATACTCACCAGTAAGGTTTTTTTTTATTTATTTTTTTTTATACGGCATGTTTATAAAAGCTACTAAAATGCCCTAATTGAACTAAGCCCTAGTCCTGGCTTAATCTAATCACTGTCTGTGAAACAGGGCCCTAGACTAGTAAGTGCTAGGGCTGGGGGAATTGTTATTTGGAAGTAATGCAATATTGTACCTCACAATAGTGTATCCATATTATCACGGCAAAAAACATTTTTAGTGTATTTTTATTTTTTTACATTAAAGGGATAGTTCACTTTGAAATTAAATTTTGGTATGTTTTAGCTTACCTCAAGGGCATCCAAGATGTAGGTGTCTTTGTTTCCGCAGTAGTTTCAATTTTGATATTTAGGTCAAACCGTTCTTGTCTGTCAGTCGTATAATGCAGGTCTATGGTCACTATCTGAAAGAGCATGCACAGAGAAGTCCAAATTAAACAATTCCCCATCGTAAGTACACATTGATGGCCTAAGACACAAAACGAGCGGTTTGTGTGAGAAAACGAACAGTATTTATATCGTTTTTACCTATTGTACACAGCCACGTCCAAGTGATCTGAGGGCGTGCGCGCTTCCGGCGCTTTCTTCTTCTTGTTTTTTTTATTTTTACGGCGGATCACAAACAAATATGTGCATTACCACCACCTATCTCAGAAATGGACCATTGACACTTTCCTATACTTCTTTAACCTATCAACCGACATAAATTCCCCTTATTTACCCGCAGAGAGGCTTCATAGAATTTCATCCGGCGCTGCGTGTTCAGCTCCTCCGTCCACTCTCAGCCCCTATGACAGGAAAAAAAAAAACACGTCCAAGCGTCCAAGTGATCTGAGGGCGCGCGTGCTTCCTGGTGTGTGACTTGTGCGCGCTGCACAAGCGCCGGAATTAAATGAGGTTTTTTGTTTCCTGTCATGGGGGGGGAAATGGTCATTTTTCCGCAGCGCCGGATGAAATTCTATGAAGCCTCTCTGCGGGTAAATAAGGGGAATTTATGTCGGTTGATAGGTTAAAGAAGTATAGGAAAGTGTCAATGGTCCATTTCTGAGATAGGTGGCGGTAATGCACATATTTGTTTGCGATCCGCCGTAAAAAAAAAACAAGAAGAAGAAAGCGCCTGAAGCGCGCGTGCCCTCAGATCACTTGGATGTGGTTGTGTACAAGAGGTAAAAACGATATAAATACTGTTCGTTTTCTCACACAAAGCGCTCGTTTCATGTCTTAGGCCATCAGTGTGTACTTACGATGGGGAATTGTTTAATTTGGACTTCTCTGTGCATGCTCTTTCAGATAGTAACCATAGACCTACATTATACGACTGACAGACAAGAACGGTTTGACCTAAAAATATCAAAATTGAAACTAAAACACCTACATCTTGGATGCCCTTGAGGTAAGCTAAAACATACCAAAATTTAATTTCAAAGTGAACTATCCCTTTAAAGGGACAGTTCACTCAAAAATAAAAATTCTGTCTTTTTCTCACCCTCAAGTTGTTCCAAAACCATATGAATTTCTTTCTTCTGCTGAACACACTTTTTTAATTTTTTTAGTTCATTCTATTTTGAAGAATGTCAGTAAGCAAACAGTTGATGGATCCCATTGACCTCCATAGTATTTATTTATTTTTATTTTCATATTATGGAAGTCAATGGAATTCAAACAGGTTTGGAAAAATTTGAGGGTGAGTAAATGATGACAGAATTTTTATTTTTGGGTGAACTATGCCTTTAATATTTTGGGGGAAATGTGATTCTCTCACAGAGGAAATATGTGAGCTGAGTAAAGGTATTGTATCAATAAAATCAATGAACAATTCTTGTTTTATTATTATTATTATTATTAGTAGTAGTAGTAGTAGTAGTATGTATGTATGTATTAAATTGTATTATGTTTTCATAGTGTTATTTATTGTTTAGTCCTTTTTATGTCACTGCAGCACAAACAATTGTCCTTTTCTAACAAATCAAGTTGAAAGTCTTTCTATTTGACCCAAAATCCTAAATCAGGCTGATTTGCTATAATTGCACTTGTCTTGCAAGTGACTTGCCTGGTTAAATAAAGGTTAACTAACACAAATGCTGATTTGGTGTTCAAGAAACATCTCTTATTGCCAATGTTGAGAAAACAAAACAAAAACAAAAAAACGTTGTGCTTATTATTTTTGTGGAAACCATGATAAATCTATAATACAGTAAATAGAAAGTTCAAAAGAACAGTATTTATTTGAAAAAGTACAGACATGTATAATGTTTCAGAAGACAGTTTTAAAGATGTGTCTTTGCTGAATAAAATATTAATTTCTTCAACCTTGTACATTCCACACACTGTCGATATAGAACAAAATGTTTTAAACCTGGAAGATTCATTCAAGTAGCTGTGTTTGACAATAAACAAACCTGAAGCTAGTTTCCTATAGCTCACAGGAAGAATGTTGTAAGAGTAAACAACAACACCCAAATCACTCCAGTTAATAGCTGTCTAAGCGTGTAATGTGAAATTGCAAGCATTTATCGTGTAGCTCCCTCTCAGTGTAGATATGCGAAAACAAACGTGCTGCATATGGAAACACGTGCAGTCACATGCAAAATGTCAGTGGTGTGTTTTTCCTACAGGCTTCATCCCTTGAGGATCAATGGGCTTGAGAAAATGGATGGCGTTATAAAGCAGTGAACGAATAGGATGGAGGAAACATGTGAAAAGGTGTTTTGACCCTGGGGCTCTGCTTTTCTGCCCTGATGGGTTTGAAGAGACCCCCACTCCTGGTGGTCACTGGCTTATTAGCTCTGCCTCTCACCGCCACTCGCCAATGGGGTGATTATAGGCCATAACGGCAACCGTGTGTGAGGGCCCTCATTAGAGAAACTAATGGACCTCTGTTTGAGTGTGTGTGCGAGGGAGATAGGGAGAGAGGGAAGGGGAATGACAGAGACAAAGCGATCTGATGAAATGACAGCCCACACACGAATCTGTGTGTATATGTGTGTGTTTATGAACAAGAGAGAGACAAAAAACAGAGTTAGAAACAGAGACAGAGTGACAGAGGTGATGACTGGAGGTGAGCGAGATGATTAAGAGTGTAAATGATGAAGAAGGGAACCATAATTACCATTTCCTGCAAATGTAACTGCAGCTCTTTTGCTCTTAATTATGCATCTGGCGAGATGTTGGGAGTTCAAAGGTATCGCTGGGTAATACCGGCTCCTCTGTTAGCGAGCAGCTGTAGAATTACCATACATTAACAGGCCTAACATAGTTCCCACCGCACAGTTTTACTGAGCTCAATCACACTCTAGCTCACTGGAGAACCTTCTCAGTACACATTAGCATATTGGGACATATACAGTATATATATATACACACACACATATATACTGCATGTATGGGGTCAGTAATTGATACTTTTATGTAGCAAGGATGCAAAGTGCGCAAGTAAATACATTTAATGTTACAATAATTTCTGATTGATCGTCAAACTGAGGACTGGTAATTTAAAAATGTGAAAATTCAGTTTTGCAATCCCAAATTACATTTTTAAACATTCATGTGGAAAACAGATATTTTAAGTCTTACTGACCCAATTCAAATTATACTCTCTATATTAACAGGATATGTATTATGCTAATTATCATAGAAAACTCATTTCAACATAATTTCAACTCTCAAAACTAATGGTGCTCCTATAAGGATTTTTTTTAAGCTGATCACCGATTGTGGAATGCAGGAAGCCAATACGATCTCCGATACCGATCTATTTTAAGCCTTCCTTTTATCATGTAGAATTATTTGTAGGGATGCTCCAATCAGGATTTTTACAGACATTCATTCAGGGCCTGAATTTAATTTTTCAATGGGGGGAATTCATTTGAAGGGGAAGTTTTTACAATTGTTGCACAATAGCTTATATAGACAGCACAAACCTGGTTTAAATCTCAGAATTGAATTTACAAAAAAGACAAGTTAAATAGTCAGTAATAAAATAAGAAACAATTGAAAAGCAGTAGCACAAATAAATAAAATAGAATAAAGATAAAAAATAAAATACAGTAGTAACTAACAGTAGTATTGAGGCAAGTAATACTAAAGAAATTTAATAAGGAATCTAATGTAAAATAATACTTTTGATGGTCTTCCCTGAATAAATGAAATACAGATTAATCCTTACAATTGATGTTACAAAAGTCAGTCATTCAAGAGCAGTGAGTGCAATCAAACAACAAAAGACAAAGAAAAAAATCGGAGACAGCAGCAGGATTATTGGGCTGTTGTCACTTTAAGAGCTGCACGGATCCAATATACTGTTACACAACATTCTCAACTGTTCACTTAAGACAAAACTGACTGTTTATGTGCATACTTAAGATGGTAAATTTTGTACATACATTTTCATGTATTTGACCATTTAAGCACAGTTACAAGCTGTTTGTAAGGCGGCCTTATGTGTGCCTTAACTGTCTCTAGGAGAGCTTGCAATTGCTGAGTGGTTTAAATACTGCAATACTTAAAAAGAAAGGCAAATTATAAACTTTAGTGACAATGCGACTGCCTCGATTGTGCAAGTTACAATTCCTCTCAACTGTGCAGCCTGCAGCCCACTTATAGTGCAGACGCAAAGTGGTGATATGAAGACATTGCACATTTTGAGATGGAGAGAGAGTGTGGATAGTGATTCACTAACGCTGTTTGTGAAATTACATCTCACAAAAAGTTTTCAAATTACTTTGTAAGTAAAGAAATATGAATTGTACCTCACCTTCAGCATTGTAGGTATTTTACCCACGCCGGACAGAGACTGACCAGAGATTGATACAGTGCCACTGCATGTCATGCCATATCTCTCAAGGCAGGCTCGCGTCTTTATTGCGTCGTCAGCACAAGATCCGTTTATGAGATCAACCTTTAGAGACCATCGAACAAACTTCCCAATGCGATTACCAGCCTATAGCGATCGGTGGCCGATCGATCGGTGGCCGATCAATCGGAAGACTCCTACTCAAAACAAGCAAAAATTGTGTGTAAAGTAATGCAATTTCAATGGGGCATGAAATATTGTACCTGGGATAAATGTTAAAAACACTTTTTTTGAAAGTATAGAGACATTACTTATTTTATTAATCCTGTCATAAAGCCCCAAAACCCAGTATATGATTCAAATTATGATTTTATATTAACATTATTATAATTCATTTTGAATATCTGAGGGTCTGAGGTAATCAATATTATATGCATGCTGCCAAAAGTGCTTCAGAACCTGGATAGAGCTTGTTTGCTTTTCTTCCTCAGTTCTAGAGAAAGTCATTGTACTGTTTACTACAGTATTGAATTCTCCTGAGAAACAACACATAAAAACATGATTTTAAATGCATGAATTTAAACTTTAAAACAGCCTACTACTAGTGAGTCAATACAGAATGAGAAAAGTTTGCTGTAACATATTTCAGAGGAAGACATTACAGTTTTGTTGGGTGACAAAAATTTATTTTTTTATATAATTATAGTGCTATTACCATCTCATGAGTTCATAGTGCTGATTCATTTTGCCTTTCAATCCTATACCACCTGAAAACACAAGAAACACTGTCTCACAGCTTCCACGAAAATATTAAGCAGCAGTTTTCAACATTGATAATATGAAGAAATGTTTCTTGAGCTAACACAGTCTCACCCCAAAACGTCACGTACTGACGGGTCTTGACCATACGGCAACATACGACGAAAAGGGTACCCCTAAAACGTCCATATGTGACGATTCGGGTTATGGGTAGGTTTAGGTATGCGTTAGGGTACCGCTAGGAGGCGCTGCTGGTGAGCTTATGTCTTCGTCTCATATGGACGTTTTAGGGGTACCCTTTTCGTCGTATGTTGCCGTATGGTCAAGACCCGTCAGTATATGACGTTTTGGGATGAGACCGGGCTGCTTGAGCATAAAATTCAGCATATTCAAATTATTTCTGAGGGATCATGTGACCCTGAAGACTAGATTGAGCTGAAAATTCAGTTTTGGAATCATCAATCATAACCGTCACAATTTTATGAGAAGGTTAAGTTGTCAAGGTTTTGGTGAAACTTACACCACTGTTCACAACATCTACTTTCTTCATCCACTTAAGTTTAAGTCTTAAACTCTTATCTGACATCTACTCCAACATAGGAATCTCTTAACTGCTTGATTCTCTTGACAATGTTTCTCTTCTGGTCAGATGAATTGACTACAGTTCTTTATTTACCAGACAGCAAAATCACAGTTATTCTTCTATTCAGCTGATCAGGCTGACAGTCAGGCAGTGTCAAGCTGCTCTTTCCCTCGGCCCAAGACCTTGAGAACGTCTGTCATGTGTCCTCTGCTTCTCTTCTTCTTTTTTCCTTTCTCTCGCACCTCTGCCTGCCCCTCCTCTACCCTCCTTTACACAGAGATAGATTGCTCCTTGTCGCTGCCAACAATCTGCGATGCTCGGAGGGGGAATGGATAACTGGGAGATTATCCATTGTGATGAGAAACATTATTTTATTCTACGGGATAAGTGCAAGCAAAGTCATCTCTGATTCCCAGCAACAATCAATCTGCCAACACTTATTGCTGGGCGGTTCATAACAGGCTTCTGCATTCATTACCCACGGCAAACAGTGAGCGATGCCGATGAGACCCGCATACGAAAAACATCTCGCCTGCTTATGTCCACAAAATAAGGCCCGTTATCCCAGTCTGACCCATCCAGATCTCCCGTAAGATCTCCTCCTCCAAACACGAGCACCATCCGTTCTTATGTATTGGTTATAGTGTTTCCCTACCCACATGATCATTGTGGTTCTCATATCATAGCATTAACCTCAAGATACCAGCACTTTCCAATGATTTAACTGTTTGAATGAGAATTGGAATGGAATTATTATTTTTTTGTTTGCAAATGTGACTCACATAACTAATGCGTTTCTTCTGAAAGTAATCGAATGCATTCTGAAATGATACATTGCAAATTCTGCATAAATACAGGAAAGATTGTTTCCATTAAAGAAAAGCTAGGCAGCAACATTAGCAGAATCGCCATGCACAGTATGTCGTCTCCGTATACTCTGCATGACTTGTGCTGGATTAGGTTTAAATATAGTTACGTTAAAACAAAACCTAAAATAGCATTTTAATGGCAAAGCAGCAAGGGCATCATGCATATGTTTTTAAATTAACCAAGGAAAATGCCACTAAACTAGAGGTGTAACAACATATTGTTACAATACATTGCAATTAGGGCTGTCAAGCGATTCTTTTTTTTTTTTTTTTTTTAAAGCAATTAATTACATGATGTGGCAATTAATTAACCTAATTAATCGCAAATTAATCACACAACAAATCTGGAAGAGACATTACCCCCAAAAGACAATTTAAAGTCATTATTGTGTTACATTAGAAAATCATAGACATTACAAAAAGTAGCTTAAAAAATAAATAAATAAATAAATAAATATATATATATATATATATATATATATATATATATATATATATATATATATATATACAGTATATATATATATATATATATATATATATATATATATATATATATATATATATATATATAGATTAGATGCAACATAGAATTTATACACATAAACTTTCAGGCTTTAACGGCTATGATTGTGATGACAGAATTTTCATTTTTGGGTGAAATATACCTTTTTAATTATTTTTTTTTATGGAAATTTTATGAAATAATACTCTAAATAAGGAACTAAAACTGTAGGTGTAGGTGTTAAGATGCGTTTTGGTCAATCGGCTCACAAGTATAGACAAGGGAGACAGCGTCTCTTATGTCCACTTTCAAACACTTTTTCCAGATTTCTTCGAGGGGAGGGTTTATGGGTGGGTAAATGTATGGGCTTTTTCTGCTACCTCTGGAAGTGTGGAAGCTCAAAACGTTTTTGGCCCAGTTTACACCTGTATGTAGCTTACTCCACCATATATGTATCATAGTTCACCCAAAATGAAAGCTTTGGCAGATTTAATTTAACATCAAATATGGTAACAGCACATCAAATATTGAAGGAATTTGAGCTTCCATGTTTTATTAATTATTAAAGTCCCCCTGTAGTCAATAATTATATCCCTTAAAACTCATCTTTGATCACCAAAATGTAAATGTTTGTTCCTTGAAAAATGTAAGTCTAAAAGCTTAAATGTAACTCTACCCCCTTGCCTCATTTAGTATATGTGGTTCTATGAATATGCAAATTAGCCCCGCCTCCACTCACTCGCACCAGCTCAGAGATCCACTCGTTGACGATCTCACGTTAATGTGATTGGTTACAAGGTGACGTCAGAAACACCCGCGATTTCAAACCACGTTTTTGAGACTGTCTTACGTTCACTGCAGTTTTAAGGAGAAAATACTCAGCAATGGTGCTGACTTATGAATTTGTACATGGTTTGTCTTAAAGCATACTAAAAACACCACATAGACCTATACACATTAAAAGCTTGATTTTCACCACAGGGGGACTTTAATAATACATTTAAATAAGACTCAATATTTAATTAAAAAAAAAGAAAAACATATTTCAAACTTTCTAAATGTATGTAGTCAGGGGGAGCAAAGATAATTTTTTAGCTTTGAATATTTCTTTTTTTTTTTTTAGTGTCCATGTGAATGGGGGAGAAAGACCAAGTCCAAGTCTATTCAAGTCCACCCCTGATGTAATACCAAATTTAGCATTTTAATGAATCATTATGAATTAGCAGTAATAATAAAATGATAATAAAAGCATTCCATTTTAACTCTATTTTGGCCGAGTGTATTCTTACACCCCTACACAGAAAAAAATAAAAAATAAATAAAAATAAAAAAATAAAAAATAATATGAGTTTAATGTGACAAGAGTGTGATGGTGTAGATGATGACAAAATTCTTGCTTTACAGAGCAAATTATCTGCAGAAGGTGTGACGTGATTGCTCTGATAAAATTTACACATGTGAACGTGCGATTTATGGCACATCGTTTTACACAAGACAAGGCAAGTTTATTTATATAGCACATTTCATACACTAATTCAAAGTGCTTTACTCAGAAAGGAATTAAAATAATCACAAAATGAAAGCAAGGAAAATTAAAAGTTATAAAAGGAATTAAAAGAGTAAAAACTTCTCATATACTTCTAACTTCTAATAAACTTCTCATCTGGCAAAACACTGGTGTATCATATTTTTCACAGCTCCCAGTTTTACTCTGAGATTTTCCCATGGTGATTACACTGTATCTGTAGTGTTCTTTCGGCACGCCTAAGGAATCTATTCGACATCTCCAATAAACAACTTTTTATTTTCAAAAACACTTTTTGGAAGTTGCCTTTAAAATCTACTTGGTTCAAAATGTGAGCTTTGACTGGGCATGGCCCTTCTGTAGAGGAATGTGAAAATCAGTGCTGAAATCATGCAATGCTCCATATTTTAAATTCTCTGTTATTTCAGAGCAGGAAAAGATGTGACTGATCAATGTCTTTGGTCCACAGGCCACTCTGTGAAGTCATGCTAACAATGCCAAAGTTTAATATTAAACAGTTAGGATCAATCCCATTGCATCGCATCTCACCATTGTTGCAGTGGATTACATCACTGTCACTCCCCATTTGTTTCTTCAAGTGTGCATCAGTTATTTTTCTCAATTTCACTACAATCTGGTTTTACTTGAAATACTCAAGAGCTTCAAGTAACACATCACTGTCTAGCAAATCCAAGCTATTAGAGGTGAATTCACTAAATGGTTTTGTAACTTAAGGGAAACAAGGGAGACAAAGGTGTACAAAGGGAGTATAAGGTGACTTCATGTGTTCAAGAACAACCTTTTAAGTTTTTTTTTTTTCTTTTCTTCTTTTCTTCTTTTTCCCCCCAGAATATCACTATTAATTCATTACAACAACAAAACCAAATTATTTACATCACAGCAACTGTTCATTTGTAGCCTGGATGCCAGCCGAACTTAGCCCCGCCCACAACAATTGAGGACGGGAAGTTCGGTCTGGACTTGATCCGTTGTGGAGCAACTATGCTTGAACCAGAGCTGTTCGGACCAATCAAATTGTCAGGGCGGGCTTTATACGATAGTGGACAGATGATCAACAGTAACGTAATTATCCACGTCACCAAAGAGCGCTTGGGTTGAATTCGTTTACAACAAAGATGACTGCCGCTGGAGAATTGAGGTGTAGATTCCGGCATTGCATGTTATTTACAGGCCGTTCTCATACCCAAGGCGTCACTTTTTAACACTTTCAACCATGCTTCAATATCTGACGCTCAAAGCAGCCTTTAGCGTCCATTTGAGACGCATAACCCTACCACAGACCTAAACCTACCCAACCGAAGCGTCACATATGGACGCTAGGGGGCGCTTTGTGCGTCGAATATTGACGCTTCCGAAAGCGTCAGTTACATGACGCCTAAAGCTACCCATAACCGAAGCGTCACATATGGACGCTAGGGGGCGCTTTGAGCGTCAGATATTGAAGCATGGTTGAAAGTGACAAAAAGTGACGCCTTGGGTGTGAGAATGTGTTGTTATTTAAGATATCGACAGGCTCAGCGCATTCATTTTAAAAGAGGAACAGAGAACCGAGATCAAGGCATTTGTCGATCGGAAAGATGAATGAAGAACATACATCACTTACTCCATTGCTCTGATTGGTTGTAGGTCTATCCAATTGAGTGCAGAGGCATTTTCTTTCCTGAAACACGCCCCTTAATCACAGCCCAATGGAGCAGTATCAGACCATATTAGAGCATATTCTGACTAGAATTTGAGTATGACGATGTCAGGCTAGTTCATTTAAGGACAATTATCTCATTTATCTCACTATCTGAGATATTTACTCACAATCGAGTTCAAATTCATAAATCATTTTGATCGACTCATCATTAATGAATCATTAAATTCATAGAGTCATCATTAGTTCATGAATCAGAGATTGTGACATGCGCCGCGTTCAGACATTGCATCTGGGAAATATTGGCATGACCTCTAACAAGATTGATGAATATGGATGGATTTAAAATTACTCTAAAGGCCCGTTCACACCAAGCACGATAACTATAAAGATAACGATAAAGATAACTATATATGCGTCCACACCAACGACCGATAACGGTCTTTTTATTCTAAGCACGCGCGCGCCCGGATGATCCAGATCCATTTTAAATGCGCGAGACCTTTAAATTAGAATGGATTCTGATTGGCTGTCAGTGTTTTATCGTTCGACAGCTGGAAAAAAATCGTTCTGAAAGTGATCCCAACGATATCGTTCCTCATATCTTTATCGTTATAGTTGTGGTGTGAACTCTGTTATTCTTTAATATGGAGAACGATTTTTAGAATTATATCTTTATCGTTATCTTTATAGTTATCGTCCTTGGTGTGAACGGGCCTTAACTCTTCCTTTTCTTAGAATCTTATAAGAAAAGGTTCTAAATAGAACCTTAAAGGGTTCTGTCATGTGCTTCATATAGGGGTTAGGGGTTCCCATCATGGAACCACCACTTCGTGAATTTAGTTTTAATTAATACATATTGTTTTAATTCATTTTTATTTTTTTATTACATTTTATGAATTAAACAGCTCATAAACAGACTTTATCACTAGAACAAAATTGAAATAATCCATTAGACATGAAAGTATTACGCAATAATTTAAGGCATTTCTACATAGAACCTTTTTGGCATGAAGTGCTCTTTAAAATTTAGTCAAGAATGCAAAGGTTGTGTATAGAACCCCATTGAACCTTTTTTTTTTTTCTAAGAGGCAGTTTACACTACACCGGTTTCAACTAAAAACGTTTTATGCACTTTGGCCATTTATTTACACGACAACGGCGTTTTGGGGCCCAGAAAATGCAAACTTTTGAAAATGGGATTAAAACGATACAATTATCGTCTCAGTAGCTGCATTTACATGGATCCTATCCGATTGTGATAGGACTACTAGCACAGTCGGAATAAAAAAGTCACATGTAAACCATCGATCGGAATAAATTTCCCAAATCTGATTAAAATTTAATTCGGATTGTAAAGGGTGGTTTAAAGGCCTTGTTTTGGGTGCGGGATGGGGCATTTTTACTGCTTGATAAATATACTGTAAGCAGCATCGCACAATGGTTCATGTGCTCGCCGTCTCCCTATTTAGGACCCAAAATAGATAAATATGAAGTCTGCTCTTAAAATAAAGAAAAGAAGCGATATAGGAGAATAGTATGTGCAAACGGATTTTGAACGAATTTGTGAAAATGGTGACGTCATGCACATGCGTATTACTTGTTCAGTCTATAGGTACGTAGTTTCTTTACAAAGTGACATCGCCAACTACTGGCCTGGCATGCATAATACAGCGCTTTTAGACGTTTTCGCCAGATCCGTATGAACGGGGATCGTTTTGACGACATTGTTTTTGAAAATGCAAAGGAAAAACTTTTCCATTTTTTTAGTACACCGTTGTAATGTAAGCGTATCCCAAGATTGAGAGAAAAACGCCAGGTTCAAGTCTCTCGTGTTCTGAATTGAAGCGTCTTTCTGGATTTTTTTTAATAAACAATGCTTTGTGATTATTTTAGAAATTATTTATTTTTACCTGTGATTATTTTAGGGATTTATTTATGACATACATTCCTTGCATTTATACGGTGACCGGGAGGGGACATGTTCGGTTCACTTAGTTTTGTCGTGGCCACAACATATAAACTCCTAGGAATGTGATAATATGTTGTTGCCACGATATATTAATTCGTGGGAACGTCATTAAGTCGTGGGAACATGATAATAAATCGTGGCCACGCGATCATTATTTTGAGGTAACGACATCATTATGTCATGGCCACGCGATGTAAAGTCATGGCCTCGATATCATATGTTGAGGGAACGATATATTTTTCTCGTGGCCACGAGTTATGTTGAGGGAACAACACTGTCAATACAGCAGTAGGAGATGGAGATGACTGATGAAATAACATTTTACTTTGAATTAGGAATGTCATGTAAAGATATAGGCTAGTGCGGCCTCTGGTATTAAGACATGGGTACGTAAGTGAAAGACACCTGAAGCGCATTATTAAGTTGAATGGGCTTTTTCGTCAGAAATTTGCTGGCTTAAATGAAATACTCGGGTCACGAATAAAGTTCCTTTTAAGGCAATGAACAAAAACAAATTATGAGAAACTAAAATTAACAAATAACAAAGTAAATTATGACCGGGGTAAAAGGAGGAGCCCGTATTGCGTGTGAAGATTCGGTTCCCACATGTTATAAAACTGGTAGCCACGAGAAACGGATGCCATTCCCTCAACATATTAAGTCGTGGCCACGAGAAACGGATGTCGTTCGCTCAACATACAATCTCGTGCCCACGAGATATTATGACGTTCCCACGAGTTTATATGTTGTGGACACGACAAAACTAAGTGAACCGAACATGTCCCCTTCCGGTCACTGTACATTTATGATTATTCAATGGATTATTTATAACATACTTCCAATGCATTTCCTTCAGTGAACATTGTTTGGCCTCTGATCACCAAGATCTCATGCTAATATTAAATTCTAAATTCTTAAATTCATGTGTACATGCTAATATACACTTTAATATTCCCCACCCTCCCATTTATTTTTCCATGCCTCAGTGTCTCTAGCTCATCTTCTTCTTTCTCTCTGGTAAGCATGCGGTGCAGCAGCAGACGTGCCTGATGGTGTTAAGTTTGGCTGTGGTGTGAAACCAGCACTCCAGTCTCATGCTACCTAATTAACCTGGACTAAACGCAAGATTTGAGAGCCTCGGAGGAGCGAGACTGAATGTGCTGCCGTCTCACCGTGACCCATTTATTGCTGCAGTTTCGGAGCTCTATTAATAGCATACAATGCAGAAGTGGAGAACTATACCACCCAAAATGAAGGCTTCAGGGCGAATCATTCCTTTACCATTGTGATTACATCTAAAGACGTGAGACAGAGGGGTAAAATAAAAGAAACGTATAAATAATGTTGTTTCATCCATAGAAGAGTGCATACTGGGCTTTGAAAGTAAGAGATTCCTTTTTTACCAAGCTAAGACAATTTTGTTTAAAGTTTAAAAGAAAAAAACAATCCTTCAAGATACAACACTTTAGCAGCCATGTCCCTGATTTAAAGTGAAGCCAAATTTCTTATTTTAATTAATACAAAAGTTGAAAAAAAGAAAAGAAAAAAAGTTGGCTTTTATTATAAAAGACAAATTTGCTTTTATTCTCTCACACTGAGCTTGCAGTAACAAACTAATTGTCATTCGTTGACAGCAGGTCTTCTATAAACATCCACATTGCATGTAATCACATAATATGCATTGGAAAACTTTACAATAAGGATTACGTTCTTTTTTATTAAACGATTAAAGATTGATACGTGTTGTAAAAAAAATGTCATTAATGATAAATGCAAGAACTTATTTTAATGCATTAACACATATTGTAAAGTTTTATTCGTGCAAGACCATTTCAGAACATTTTGTTCTTGAAATAAAATTTACTTGTATCTTAACAACTTTTTTTTTTGGCTGTCAGGACAAAATTCTGATGGGTGGGCTGCTTCTCCCCCAAGTCCAATTAGCAGGCTAGAACTTCATACCCTCATCATCACAAAATCTAATACACTGTTCCTAGACAACATCCCCCTAATGCAGATGGATCCTGGAGATAAAGGTGATAGACATAGGTGATATGTATATATGTATATACATAGGTGATAGTTTTTGCTTTTGTTCAGCACAAGTGGACCTGACATTTCTTGCATCATTAAATAATAAAAAAATAAAAAAAACATAATATATGATGATATTATAAGCAGAATTGACCACTTTTTCCATGGTGTTGAATTAAATAACATTAAATTACTGTTAATTTAATTGAATATTAATCTATATTAAACTTTAAGACCATAGTAATACTAATATCAAGAACAAATTATAAATAATTTGTCATCTTGGCAGCCACACATGCATACTGGCATCTGTCTATACTATATACTGTTATCTTTTCCAGATATTCACTTTATCCACAAATTAAAATAAGCGTGTCACAAGTAAAGACTCAAATCCAGCTTTCGGCCATTTGGCAATGTGTGATGAATCTGACTTACACGACACTAAAATTCAAGTATGCGTTTTGGCCGTTCATTTACACGACAATGGCATTTTGGGAACCTGACAAAGCAAACTTTTGAAAACAGGTTTCAAAATGGAAGTTTCTGAAAACTATACCGTTATTGTCTCCGTGTAAATTACAAAAACGCGAATTTGTGAAACCGGTGATGTCATGCGTGTTTCTTTACTAAAGTGACATCGCCAACTACTGGCATGCATAATACAGCGTTCTTAGTCGTTTAGGGCCAGATTTACTAACAGTTTGCACCAGTGCAAACCCTCATTTGGTGTTAAAAAACTGCTGTCAGGATTTACTACAGACACGCAGTGAAAAATTATCGCTGAAAAGGCGAGGATTATTTTTGCGGCTGACCTTATTACGTATGCATTTGTAGGAGTTTCCCTTTCATATGCAAAATTTATGGGAGGAGAGTATTTAAATGTATCACGCAAGGTGATTTACTAAGGTTTGCGCTCGTCAATTTACTGGTATGTGCGTCATTATTTTACTGCCCAAAAAAAAAAAGCACGATTTATACCAGACGCTATCTGGCAGATTGCGTTGGTCATTATGGAAATGATTCGGCTGCGTCTGAGTTCTTTAATTTGCTGAACCGTCACACGCTGAACCTTCCACTCCCATCTGCGCTTTTTTGCAATTGCGCTCTCACACTAAATTGCCCTGTTTAGTAAATCTGCCCTTTAGTCGTCAACGTTGTCATCTTTTCCATCTCTTCCATTTTTTGGTACATCATTGTTGTGTAAATGTACCCTCAACCTGTGGATTGTGTTTGTTCAACAACTTGAAAAAAAAAATGCATCTTCTCTGATCAAGATTAATGTGAGACAGGAACCTGTTCAATACAGACATCCTGACATGCATGCAGAAGGAAGCTTCACGTTTTGCTTAAAACGAGGCACAAGGTTTGAAAACTCCTGTGCAAAAATATTTAAATGAATGAGTTTTAGCTTTTCCTTAGGGGTTTGGGCTTTGCTTTCTCATCTGCAGGGCCTTGAATTCTATATCAAGCTTTTGGAAATTGGTTTTATTCATTCTGCCTTTTTCCATCTGACTTTCTGTGAGGCCAATGTAAGAGATGGGCTAAAAACGGATAATACTTTGTAGGCAAAATAGAGATTGCCAATGAAGCTGAATAGAGGAAAAAGAAAAGAGTTAGACAGAGCGGTAACAAGGCAGAGGGGAATATTGTTCAGTTATAGTCGTCCTTTCTCCTTTGATGTCAAAGGAACGATAGTGAGGAATTGAGTCAATATGCTATCAGTCTAGAAATGTCAGTAAAGTATGCCACAGTATCTACCGCAGGTGTGAATCTATTATGGGACAAATGCACAGACCTATCTGGCTCATATCTCCCATGATTCTTAGTCTTATCTGACTCTGAATAGGTCTGAGACTGTACCCTGACTCTAATCTCTTCTTGCATACATGGGGATTAACCTTTTGCTCTATCACCATAAAACTCTGATTTTCAAGATCCCCGAATGTGCTAAAAATGATTTATTTTTTCAATATCTCAGTCATAAATGCCCTTAGCAGAGGCTCAGGGTTGTTGTTGCTGCACTGCATCAGTAATTGTAATGCAGCTGTAGTCCATGTGAACGTCGAGGCCCTTTTGGTGTCTTTCACGCTGCAATTGGGGCCACTGCTGTCTCTCCTCCAGCTCAGATGTGAAAGGACTCTCAAGGAGAAAATCTGTGGGTTTTTCCTCTCTGTTTCCCCTGTAAAACAAGCTATATACTCCTAGTTCATGTGGCTTTGTCTTTTTTTAAACAGTGACTGTCATGTGTGTCGGAAACGCTGATAATTAGCATAATATGTACCTTTACTGGCTTGCATTAAAAGAACATTTCAGATACAGGCTACAATTTTGTGTAGTTTGTGTAGTTTCACAAGTCAAAGTGCCTTTTATACAAAAAAAAAAAAAAAAAAAGAATATCCTGTGACATACAGATAGAAATCTGACTGTTTTCAGTAAGAATACTACTAAACCGTGCTATGCTTAATCTCCACGTGTTTAGCATGCAAAACTTAACTTTACATTTGTGTTGCATCTTTCAAGTTAAACATAAATAATTAAAGGTAATTAGTAATTGTGAATAAAGAAAAAAAAATATTGTGTTGTTTATAAATAAATACTCAATCAATGCACTATTTTAATAAACAATCAACACAAATGTAACTATTTTAATCATTTAAATGTTTTTTGGCATCTTTATAATATCTCAATCTCCAGATTAACTATAAATGAACAATTAAAGGTACTGTGTTTTGATACTGTATCACATCTCAATGTCAAATTAGTGTGAAACACAAACAACTTTAAGCTAATTATTTAGCTAATTATAATTTCTCAAGCTTTAGGGGTGTGCCGGTTTCAGAATTGGTGATGACGGTTATGAAGTGAGTCAAATGTGACGGTTCGTAACATAACCGCCGCCGCGGGTTGCGACGTTCGTCTGTTATAGTCTGACAACTTAGTTTGAATAAACGAGCAGACACTGATTAGCTACTTGATCGCCTAAATTAAAAAATAATAATAATATTTGTGTAGTGTTCAATGTTATCGATAGAGATACGCGGACGGGGTATTATTTCATCCGCAACCGCACTCATCATCCGCACCAACGTTTTTTGACCAAATTTCAAAGACCCACCCGCCCGTGTGATTGTTTTGCGGTCTATGGACGATGCAATGCTCTGCTGATGCGAGCCGCAAGAAAGCCCTTGTCTGTTCTAGAAAGGATGCAGAAAATATATTTAATGCTAACGTAGCCTATGAGGCTTAGGCCTACGGTGAGTTTCATTCATTTATGATGAGATGCGCTCTAGTTCACAATGCAATGCAAGTGAATGCGGCGCACCGGCACCGGTTATTATATTGTCTGCTATATTTGCTTTTTATTTATTAAATACATTTATTGGTTGATGAAACATTTATTAAAATTTGATACAATTTGTACAAAACTAAATTCGCTTTAAAGAAAGGCTTTTAACAATGCAATGCAAGTGAACGCGGCGTGTTTGCGCCTCAATGTCACGGTTAATATATTGTCTGCTATATTTGCTTTTTATTTTTTAAATACATGCAATTGGTTGATGAAACATTTATTAAAATTAAGATACAATTTGTACAAAACAAAACTTGCGTTGGTAGGCTACTTGGCAAAAAATCAAATACAGTTGGAAACGACGTAGACCATTAATGAAACAGACTGTTAACAATTGTTTTTAATTAGTATTTAAACATTCTCTATGATAATAAAATGTTTGTAAAAAATATTTTAATAACACGGTTTTGGCGGTTATAAAGTTCTAATGACGGTGTTCAACTATAACCGTCGTTCTCTCGGTTATATACTAACCGTCACACCCCTATAATTAATATTCATGAGCTTAGACCCCTCCTTCATTATTTGCCACAACCTGTTATTTTTCCACAAATCTTCACCACCCTGTCTATTGTGCTGCCAATGGGAATATACAGAAACACAAGATCAATTATATGGATGGATGAATATATAGAAAGTGAGAGAGACACCAAGAAATATGACTGAATGATTCAAATTTGAGTCTGCAAAGGCATAGAAAACCGAACTTCCAGAGGCAACATGAAACACCAGCTGCCGTATATCAGATCAAATTGACTTAAGTGTCATATGTCCCAGTAGATAAGTGATTTATTATAGTCTGATATTAAAGCTTAACTGAGATCCATCATTCTACAGTTTTATATGACACTCCTAACCTCAGCCATTTGCCAGCAAGACAAGATAAAACCTAACCACATGCAGATTCATATCAGAGGAGCTTTTACTGGAATCTCAAACAGTAAGCTCATACCTATCCAATAGTGTAGGGGGTATATTATGAACTTAACAGTAAAAAAAAAACAAAAAAAAACAGTAAACTAAAGAAACATCCAGGGAAAACTTTAAAAGAAAAAAAGAAAAAGAAATTATACTTTGCATAAAGTATTTTTGAGTAGGCTAATATACATGATTTTACCTGTGACTACCTGTGAAACTAAACAGAACATTTGCAGTCAACATAAATTGTCAATGCACTGTTGCTTAGTAACAAATAGAAAATAAAAAACTCAACATAACAGGAGAAGCATGGAAGTTACAGAACGCTGTGGAATTGCTGATTGAAGTGCAATCAAGAGATTTGAAGGAGCTAAACAAATGCACAGAGACTGTAATATTTCGCATCAACAACTGTGAAATATTTACAGAGATTTACAAAATCAGGTCATCAAACGCTAATTACAAACCATTGTTCTCTCCAGCAGTGCCATAACTATTGTTTGGGACTAAGTCCAGAAATGCTTGTTGGGCCACTTGCCATCTCCACCCATCCACCCATCCACCCACAAGACACACCCACCCACCCACCCACCCACCCACCCACAAGACTGAACGTAAAACACAGGGAACTATAGCTTTGTACTTTTCATTACTGTTCTCTTTGTGTCTCTGGCCCTTTCTACTCCCTTTAGACGCCCTGTCTCTGACATACAGCATATACATCTCTCTTTACACATTAATGTGGGGGGAAAACAGACCATTAGGAAGTGAGGTACAAAAGGTTCAGGGCCATAGGTTGTCTACTCTCCTGTGTGCACAAAACATACGACATACGATGTATATGGTCACACTTTAGATTAGGGTCCAATTCTCAGTATTAACTAACTATTAACTAGTACTTTTTGTCTCAATAAACTCCTAATTATTACTTATTAATAGTTAGTAAGGTAGTTGTTAAGTTTAGGTATTAAGGATGTAGAATATGGTCAGGCAGAATAAGGCATTAATATGTGCTTTATAAGTACAAATAAACAGCCAATGTCCTAGTAATATGCATGCTAATAAGAAACTAGTTAATAGTGAGAATTGGACTCTAAACTGAAGTGTTACCAAATATTTATACAATGTGTTCAAGAATGTGCTAACTGCTACACCATGGATGGTTCTGAACTTCTGAAAGTTTGAATTGTGAACAAACTGTCCCAGAAATCTGCCCGTCTGTTTACAGACTGCAAAACATCATAATTGCAGGTTTGATCCCAATTTCCCTTTACATTCCTACTGTGTCCTAAGGCAAATCATTTAACCCCTAATGGGCCAGAGGTGACTCCTTTTTCAATATTAAAATAACTGTTCCTATCTCAAATATAATCAAACCATTTATAGGATAATTTACCCCAAAAGTGTAACACTACAACTGTGCTTTGTTAACAAATGACAGATATGATATGCTACATTGCACAGAATGGAGTGCAAATCCACACACAGCAATTATGTATGGTCTCTATAAGGTGAGCACGGCCGGTGCTTTTGAATACTGTTAGATGATAAAGCCTAGTATCTGTGTCCCTCTGGTCTGTTTGGAAGACCACTGAAGGTAGGTATGTAGATGGATGGATGGATGGATACCCATGGTGGGAAAAAAATGCTAAGTATACTTGCAGACTAATTTAGTATACTTTAAGTGTGTTAATGATAAGTTAACTTTAAGTGTATTTAGTGTACTTTTCTGTACTAAATTGGACCAACTTCAAGTATACTTAGTATACTTTAAGTATATGCCTGTGTAGGGAATAATTACATGGTTGATAAGTGATATTAAAGTGTACTCTATGTCACAGACTTGGTTGGTGAAAGGAGCGAGGACTCAAGTGCAGAAAACAAATGGGTATTTATTAAAGGTCCTGTTCTTCGTGATCCCATTTTTCAAACTTTAGTTAGTGTGTAATGTTGCTGTTAGAGCATAATATACCTGTAAAATTATAAAGCTCAAAGTTCAATGCCAAACGAGATATTTTATTTAACAGAAGTCCCCTTTCAAAGCTTACAGCGAACGGCCGGTTTGGACTACATCCCTCTACTTCCTGTTTTAATGACGTCACTAGAACAGTTTTTTGACTAACCTCCGCCCACAGGAATACACAAAAAAAGGGGGCGTGGTCTTGTTGCGCTCCCAAGGAGGAGAGGAAGAGTTGCGTTTGTAGAGTGTGTTTGTCACCATGTCGTCGAGACGCTGTTATTTTCATCCCGGAGTCAAATCACCTTTGTTTGGCCTTCCCTGAGCGCATGCATCTCCACGTTATGGTAAGAGGCGTGACCTTTCCGGGCAACGTTCGCTAAGCTGCTGTCGAATCACAACACAGGAACCGCTGGCACAATCAGAACTCGTTACGTATTTCTGAAGGAGGGAATTCATAGAACGAGGAAGTCATCAGCCCATTTTTAGGACAGTGAAAACAGCGGTATACAGATAAGTAAATTGTGTGAAAAATACTGTATTTTTTTACACGCGAAACATGAACACATGTTATATTGCACACTGTAAACACAATCAAAGCTTCAAAAACACAGGAAAAACAGGACCTTTAACGAAAGAAATAAAACACTACAAACAAAAACTCCCCATGGGGGAAAACAGGACAGGCATCAACAGGAAACACAAGGGAACTTAAACAACAAACCAGCACAGGACTGCAAACACAGGGAGACTAAATAGGAAGAAACCAAAAGAGGGTAACGAGAAAGGCAGGTGGGGCAAATTAATCAATAATCAGGTAACAAGATGGGAGGGGCTAGACAATTGACAGGAGAGCACATGGCACAAGGAAAAACAAGAACAAAAAAGGTGGCTGGCCGCACACTGATCCACTCAAGACTGAAAGTCTACAAAAGCATTTTTTATTATTTTATAAATTGCATAGTGCAAAAAGTGCAAAGTGCATGTGAGTTAAAAACAGATACCAGCAAGCAAACGTATCAGCACATTGCTATCTTCAGTGCTCGTTTAGCAAACAACATTCACCCTTTTTAAGCAAGTCAGCAATTAAAGACAATCAGCTGAATACAATTAGCTCAGTTAAACCTCAATTGTCAAGTAGAATTCCAAGCAAGTTTCATCTTACACACATATAGCAGAATGTTTCAGATGTAGGCTACAGCTTCAAATAATGATACAACAATACAGACATTATAGAGAGAGAAAAAAAAAACACTTTTTTTCTTTTTTTTTTTTTTTTTTCCCTTTTCCTTTTCCTCTACAAAAAGCAAGAAAATTCAAGTTCTTCATTCATACCCTCAGGAAATAAAGATTTAGGAAAGGAATAACAAGACAAGCCATGTGCTCACAACAAACCAGACTATACCCAACGCATGACAGACCGGGAATGCCAGAGCTCTGTCACCAACCCAAGATGTAACCCAAACAGAAGTGACAAAACTCTGACACTTTATTTGTGTTACAAGTACATTACGTTACAGTCTTTGAAACATACAAGCAATATACCATATTGTGTATATTGTATATATATATATATATATATATATATATATATATATATATATATATATATAGTTTTTGGCATTTTTGTCTTTTATTAGGATAGGACAGTTGCTAGACAGGAAGTGAGGAGAGAGAGAGAGGGGACGGGACTGGGAAAGGTCCACGAGCCAGGACTCGAACTCGGGTTTCCCAAAACACAACAGCACTACATATCAGCACACTTGCCCACAAGGCTATAGGCGACGGCCAAAAGTGTATACTACAAATTGCACACTTTGTCTTCAATAACAAATGCACATTAATAGACAAATAAAACTTAGCTATACTTTGTACAAAATACTACTTTATATATATATATATATATATATATATATATATATATATATATATATATATATATATATATATATATATATATATATATATATATATATATATATATATATATATATATTATAATGTATTTTGAAAATATAATTTCAATGCATTGTTACAATGATCTTTTCCAGCACACAGTTAAAATATATTTTTAATAAAGTGCAAATAAATACACTTTAAAAAAAAACTGAATTTCCACTTCAAATATATTTTTCTAAAATATATTTTTAGAAAATATACTAAAGTACAATTATTTTAAAGTTTGTTAAAAGTATTGCGAAAATAGGTAAAGGCATGATGCTATACTTTTAATGCATTTAAAGATTTTTGTTAGTATATTTGCAATGTACTATTGAAAAAAAGATAGATAGACAGACAGATAATCCAAAAATGTGTTAACTATAATTCCACAGAGATGGCATACAGTGCATATCCATGTGCGTAGCTGCTTGTTTGTGTCTGGATTTCAGAAAATACATTTGGATTAAAGTGCCCTTGACCTTACAGGTAATCATGCTGTTGGGGAAGCTGTTTACCCGGCGCTGAGGGAATTCAGAGTGTCTTTCTTTTTATAGCGCACAGCAAAAGATGGCATCATTCCAGAGTCTACATGATAAAGAGCGGTAATTCTCACACCACCACCATCACTGTATATATTCCATATTTGCAGTATATGCATTTTCATGCATTCACTTGCTTTGCACGTCCAAGTATATGAGGGAGAGAAATATGTACATTTCTTATAGAGCTGGCTAGATACTAGTCCATCGAATAAATTATTGAAATATTAGAAAGCTTGCTGTGTGCTTAGAGGAGCACTGAACATTCCAGCTAAACACCCACACGCTCAAATATAACCCACTTTCATACAGCCAATCAGTCATATGTGCGTGCCCGACTCCACTGTGCTAAAACAGTGTGCCTTTCTGACATTTAATCAAGACGACAGCCGCAAAATGAAGCCAGAATTCTCCACTAAAAGACTTGATGACATAATCAAGTTGCAAAATTGAGAAACGTCCCTCTTCATCCATAGATCTCGAATGTCCAGTTGGTCTTGGGTAAGACTGTTATTCATTTCTTATTCTTTTCATGTAGGGTTAGCGATTACTGCAGTGACGATTAGTTAAAGCAGGCATGAACCGCTTGATATCATCAGGGAAAACTCACCATCATTAATTCATACTGATGTGATGATGTGATTATGTCACTGCAGCAATTCAACATGATGGTGATGATGAGGATTTCATGACCATGTGTCTAGATGTCACAATTTCCATTTTCTGGGGTTATGTTTGTTGCTAAACTGTCAACTTTGTTGTTTTCATTGCTTTTCATCACTTGTATCTAATAACCCGTTTGCAAGATCTTTCTGGTTTACATACTGTACATGATCATATGTCCAGGCCATAGGTAATTCTAAATATTTGTTACACTGAAAACGTACAATATAAACATATTGACAACACATGCAAATGTGTGTACATTATAGTTCAAAAGTTTGAGGTAAGTAATACTATTTTTTTTAAAGAAATTAATACTTTTATTCAGCAAAATGCATTAAACAGATCAAAAGTGTCAGTAAAGGCTTTTATAGTGTTACTAAATAATTATATTTCAATGAAATACTGAAATTATTACAAATAATCCTGAAAAAAATAAGGTTTTCCACAAAAATACTGTTTTCAATATTGATAAAAATAATAAGAAATGTTGAACCAAATCAGCATATTAGAATGATTTCTGAAAGATCATGTGACACTGAAGATTGGAATAATGATGCTGACAATTAATTTATCTGTAAATAATGGAGTGAACAAGTCAGAATAAGACTGACTTTTTAATGTCATATTTATTAATAAACAACATCCAAATGGGACTAATAAATGTAAATTCATCTGTCCACTTTGCATGTCTGAATTTAATTAAAGGTATTATCAAAGCTCAACAAGTGAAACACATTGCCTATACTGATTTGTGAGTGTGTTTACGCTCTCATAAAGATTCAGACTATTGTGATAGTTCTTAAAAAAGTAGTGAATTACATTAAGAAAATATTATATCAACCCCAACAAAGGATTTGTAAATAATGTTCCCACTATGTACAAACAGTTACGAATGCTAATGAGATCCTGCTGGATCACAAAATACTAATTTTTTGCAGGATTAATCTGAGATTTGAAGTGAGGCCAAAGGTAAAACTGTCTTCGCTTGCAATTAGAGCTGTTAAGTAACAAATATCACACAAAAGAAATAGCTATTAAGTAAACAAGCTGTTGTGTACTTTACCAACCATACATTCTCTTCTATTTCAAAGATTTGTGTGCAGCTTCAGATGTTTTTTTTGACACTGCCTGTGAAGCTGTCGGTTAAACGATACAGATCCTTACGCCAACCCTATATTAGCGACACTTTACTTCTGCGGAAAATGTGCCTCCATCCAGAACACTGTCCTTTAACCACTCACAACTGCCAACAGCCAAGACACTTAACCCTTGTTCACTTCAGAATTGCTTTAAGGCAAGAAAATAAACCCTGTGAACTCATTTCACAAGCTGTCAAAGGTTTTAGCTGCAAAGCATGACCAGAGGAGAGGCTGATTTTCGTCATTCTGACATGAAGCTAATTTTAGTTTCAACTCTCCCGTTTGATACACTCCAAGTTTTCTGAAGCACTTTACACTAATAATGTCCTGCCATGTTTCCAGAGACAAAGTTAAAACAATTTTTAGGAAAAATCTGAATTTCTGACTTGTGATGCAGCCTGAATCATAATCACACCGTCTTTGTTCGTTGGCCAGATGAGAACACACCTGACTAAGCCTGCTTTCTCCCAAGGTTTTTTTCTCTCTATTCTGTCACCTGATGGAGTTTGGGTTCCTTGCCACTGTTGCCTCTGACTAGCTTAGTTGGGGACACTTAATATTCAACAATATTGATCTGTCTGTACTGATGCTGCAGAACTAATTTAATAATAGATGATCTTTACAACTGAATCAACTGACTGAACAACATCCTAAATTCATAAGAAATGCATAATTATCACTGTAAAGCTGCTTTGAAACAATCTGTATCGTATAAAGCGCTATATAAATAAAGGTGACTTGACAATCAGTTTTCCTCAAGACGGCAGAAGATTTCTTTTGATAATGACAGGGTGAAATGGAGGCTCGTGTCTCCATGCCACCAGTGGATACTGCTGTGTAATCAAAGGTCTCCATGTCTTATTAATTATCTGTCATTTCCCGCATTTTCTGTCTCACAGAGAGAGATAATTGGCATAATTTAGGATAGAGGAGCCTCAGAAAATGGTTGCCACCAATTTTTAAACAGTTTGGGTACTGTAACTGCATTTCAACTAGGGATGGCTCACGATGGTTGACTAAAACCCTTTAAAAAAAATTGTCTTTAAATGTATCCCCTTAAATTCATGGCCAATACAACCACAGGCATTCAAATGAATGCTTCTGGATGTTGCAGCATTTTTAGGATGTTGTGCGACATTAAAAATATAGTCAGTAAACTATGTATTAGTTTAAATAGTTTGTAAAATAATATTAATAGTTGAACTCTATAATTATATTAATAATATATACATGACCTGTCAAAATTTTGGAATAATTAGGATTATTTTGCAACGTTTTTAATGTGTATGTCCCCACAAAGTTGGCAATATCCAAAATCCTGTCCTTGTGGGGACATTTTAGGTCCCCAGGAGGAAAACAGTTTCCTGTTTGGGGCAGGGTTAGTGTAAGGGGATAGAATATACAGTTCCCTTTCGTAAAGGGAACTCCCGCTGCATCGATACTCGATACTTTGGGGAATGCCTTCGGCATGAAGCGTCTGAAGTCAACTATGGAACTATTCCAATCTTGATTGGTGCAACGTCACCCGTGACGTCGCATGTGACGGTGATCCGGAAGCTACAAAAGGGTCACAGGAACCAGGAAATGTTAGCTTCTGGTCTTCAGCAAGCGCTCTATGTCATCTTGTCTGTTCTATTTGGTGTTGTTTGTCCCGTGAAAAGAGTATTATTTATGGCGAAAAAAGAGAAGCTATTCAGGCAGTGTGCGTCCCCTTGCCCACGTTATTTAAGCGAGGATGACACACACACGCTTTGTGTAGTTTGTCTGGGAGTGGAGCATGCACGGGCGGTGCTCGAGGGCGCTGTCTGTGCAAACTGTTTTCAATGAAAAAGCTCAGCTCCCGTTTGAGCTTGTTCGATCAATTAGATCAGACTCGCGTTTCCAGTGCATCAGGTCCCGCGTCTGTTGAGGCAGCGCGCCGCTTGTATGCATGTGATTCGCACGTGGGCCTGGCATATGATACTGAGACGGTTGCGACCCTTTCTCAGTGTTTATTAACCAGCTCCACTGGTCTCGCGCACGGTTCGGAAGCCCGCGCTGCGGCTTCTTCCGACCGTGTTAAAGACACAGCGTTTGATTTATCTGGCTCCGAGGAGTTAGATATTATCTATTAACACTGAATCACGTGGATAGGGGGATTCGCCACCCCATATTCCCGTTAGTGAGGAGTTGCTGGAGGTTGTAATCAGGGCAGTGGTTAAATTAAATGTTAAATGGCCATATAATAAGCAGGAAGCGACTAAGAAAAATAAAATGAATGAGCGCTTCCTGCAGACCCAGTCACAATCTTCGTGTCAGAGCTTTCCCTTTTTCACTGATCTCCATACTGAGGTATCAAGATCGTGGAAAAATCCATTTTCATCTCAATTATTTCCCCCCATGTATATATTTACTCATCCATTAGGGAATCTAATGAAAATGGTTATTAGGTGATGGCTCGGGTTGAGGAATATTTTGCGAAATATTTTCTCCCCGACATTGCGTCACCCCTGATAGCTCAGACACTTCCCTCCAAATCTCGTACATCGAATTTGTTAGGGAAAGCATATATGGCGGTGGTCGAGCTGTTGCATGCCCACACACGATGGGGTTATTACAGGCATACCTGGCTGACCTCCTCAAGCAGGTGGATGATAACTGGGAGGGTCTCACTCTATATTACTGAATATCGTAGAGTATCTGACTTATCTCTCCGTATTATTAAAGAGACGGCCCGTGCTATTGGCCGCTCTATGGCAGCACTAGTCGTCTCAGAGAGACATTTATGGCTTATTCGCTTGTGGATCGGGAAGAAAGACAGGGCTTTCCTTCTCGATGCTCCCCTTTCACCTTCTGGCCTCTTTGGCGACGCGGCAAGAACCGTTGTCGAGAGGCTTCAGGAGGCAGAGCGACAATCAGCTATCCCCAGTTGTCAGTCCAGGTCTCATGGGGTTGCTGCCAGGGGGCAGCCTCATGGGACAGCCGCCAGCTCTTCATATTTTGAGAAGGTTTCCTCTCGTGCCCCCCCGTATAAGGCTTGGGGCCAGAAGAAACATTCTCGCACGAAGCTCTCCATACCGAAGACAGGTCTGAGGATTGTCTCTCGGGCTAAGAAGGCTTCAACTAAGAGGTCTTGTCGTAACACGCAGACCCTTATGGGCGTTCCCCCAGGAGAGCGAGTACAGGAGTCTCGCCCCCTTATGCAGCCCTTAGGAAATCGATGTTTGCTTCCCGCCGCCGATGGCGCTTCGGGACACATCGGCTTCCAGCGAACACAAATCGCAGTATCTGCCCGAAGACGTTGCGGCACTGTCGAGTTCGCCGCCTCTCAGGAGGTCTGTAGAGAGCATATTTCGGTTAGTTCCTGCCAGTTAGCTGCTTCAGGTCACCAAAGCCATTTGGAAATTTATAGCCGAGGCCAGTCTCGAGGGACTGGTCCCCATAATGGCATATTTAGACACCCCGAGGGGTCTTCAAAATATAGCCTAGGGGGTCCTGCTTATGGTGGAGCTAATATACAAATATTATCTACTAAGGGTGGTTCACATGTCGGCCAGCCCCGAGCAGGGTCGGTTTTTGGAACAGGAAGTCTAGTCCCTCTTAACACAGGAAACCTCAAAGTGGGCTCTTCCTTGGTTACGGGAGCCCGGGTTCTACAGCTGGCACTTCATAGTTCCTATGAGGGGGGGAGTTAGGCCTTATTTTGGATCTCAGGGTACTGGATCAACCTCCGAGGGGGTTCAGATTCAAGTTACCGACTGTCAGTCAGACCAGCTCCGAGGACTGGTCTGTCTTGATAGATCCACAAGCTCCTTAACTCCTCTTTCCCTTCTAACCCCATCACAGGAAGTTTCCGAGATCCGCTTTTGGGGGGAAAAGCGCATCAGTTCTGGACTCTTCCAGTCGGCCTAGCCTTATCCCCTCGCACCTTCACTAAATGTGAGACTTCAGGGGGTCCGTATCTTATAGATGACTGGCTCAGTTTGGCTCAGTCAAAAAGAACTAGCAATTCAACATCGAGATGTTGTTTTGCGCCATCTGAGGTGCGTGGGGTTGAGACTCAATGTCAAGAAAAGTTCCTTAACTCCTCTTCAGAGGACTACGTCCCTGGGATTAGAGTGGGACTTAGTCACAATGCGGGCACAATTGTCTCCTGCTTGTATAAATACTATCTTAAACACAATGAAGAGTATTAGGTTAGGCCAGGCTATCACTGTCAAACACTTTCAAAGAGTTTTGGGTCTTATGGCTGCAGCTTCCACGGTAGTACCCTTTGGTCTGCTCCATATGAGGGCCTTGCAGTGGTGGCTCAGGAACAAGGGATTTTCTCCTCTGGGAAACCCTTTTCGTACGATCAGAGTTACGCGCAGATGCCTTCGTTCTCTTGTCGTATGGAAGAAACCATGGTTCCTGTCTCAGGGCCCGGTTTTGGGAGCACCATGTGAGAGAAAAACTCTGACCACGGATGCGTCCCTCACGGGCTGGGGTGCGGTTATGGAGGGCCGTTACACCCGAGGTACTTGGAAAGACCATCATCTCACATTGTATATTAATCGCTTGGAGATGTTGGCTGTATTTTTTGCCCTGAGGCACTTCCTTGTAGACCTCAGAGGCCATCATGTTCTTGTTAGAACAGACAATATGTCGGTGGTCTCTTATATCAACCGCCAAGGAGGTTTGAGATCTCGCCCTCTTTGTAGACTGGCGCATCAAATTCTTCTTTGGTCCCAGGACAAATTTCTCTCTGTCAGATCTATTTATATGCCTGGGGTTGAAAATATGGGAGCAGACATCCTGTCGAGGCAGGGGCCGAGGCTCGGGGAATGGTGGCTCCACCCTGAAGTGGTTGAGCTTATATGGAGAGAGTTTGGCCGGGCGGAGGTTGACCTGTTCGCTTCTCATGAGAACTCTCATTGCCCGCTCTGGTACTCTCTCTCACATCCAGCTCCTTTGGGCTTGGATGCCACGGTACAGATGTGGCTGTGGTCACATCTGTATGCTTTTCCCCCGATCGCTCTGATCCCTGGGGTTCTAGAAAGGGTCAGGAGGTACGGAGTGAGACTACTCCTTGTAGCTCCGTACTGGCCGGCCCAAATTTGGTTTTCGGACCTTATTAGTCTCTTGGAGAGTCCTCCATGGAAAATTCCTATTAGGAGAGATCTTCTGTCTCAGGCTGATGGTATATTATTTCATCCCCGACCAGAGTTATGGAGACTATGGGTCTGGCCCCTGAGGGGGTCCCACCCATAATTAGGTTGCCCTTTCCACCGAGGTGGTCAGGACATCCATACTAGAACCCCACTCTACTAGGAACTAAACAATTAAGTTAGGGAGGGCATTGAACCCAGTTTATTACTGCCCACTGGCTTCAGTACTGGTGTTCCATCCCGCTCTCTAACGGGATCTCCTGTTCATGCTTAGGGCCTCTGTGGCGGCCTCAGTGCCCTCCGCAAGCCTCTAAGGGTGTTCTCGAAAGGACGTTCCCACTGAAACTCCATGTTCCTGTAGATTGGAGGATGAATCCTGTCATCCAGCCTATTGGCATCAGGCTTATGGGTTATCCCTGGCACCCATCATGTCCTGTGGGTGAGGTATACAAATATATATTTGAGATATATAAGTATATATAGGAGAATCTATTGAGTCTGCTTCCTGCTCGTCTTACTCCCTGGAAGAGTGGTGGTGCTGCCCCCTCTTACTTGCTAGCGTGGGAGCCACTCAACGTTATTTTTGCCCGGTACTGAGGTACTTGTAGGCAATGTTAAGGTTCTTCAGGTATTCCATCCTCCATCGCATGTGTCGGATGGTCAAGGTCGTAGCCTTTGAGGTTCCTACATTAGGACTCAGGCTGAGAGGAGTCAGTCCATCTAGTTATGTATCAAGGGTTAGGAGCTATTCCCTTTATTAAGAGTACAGTTGGTTATCTAAAACCACTCATATTTGAAGTACAAGGTGCGCTTCTGCCTTCACCTCTCATCTAATATTTTCTACTGTCTGGGGCTCCCAGCCATGAGGTCAGTCGAGCCTCCGGCTCCAGACCTCCCCTTCTTGCACCAAATCTTATGACAAGCTAGTTTGGATCTGCCCTCTACTCATTCTATCGTCCGTGAGTGTACCAGATGCTTTATACCAGGGCGTTTTTTCTCTCAGTGTGGCGGCGTGGGTATTCGTTCCCCAAAGTATCGAGTATCGATGCAGCGGGAGTTCCCTTTACGAAAGGGAACGTCTCGGGTTACGTATGTAACCCTCGTTCCCTGAGTAGGGAACGAGACGCTGCATCCCTCGGCCACACTTTTCGCGCCCCTGAGAACGACTTGCTTTGACCAATTAGAAGCTAACATTTCCTGGTTCCTGTGACCCTTTTGTAGCTTCCGGATCACCGTCACATGCGACGTCACGGGTGACGTTGCACCAATCAAGATTGCAATAGTTCCATAGTTGACTTCAGACGCTTCATGCCGAAGGCATTCCCCAAAGTATCGAGTATCGATGCAGCGTCTCGTTCCCTACTCAGGGAACGAGGGTTACATACGTAACCCGAGACGTTTCGATACCACAGACAAAAATGAATAGTAGGCTAACTAAAGTAAAAAGTTCTCAAGCAATATTGAACACAAGTAAACAATCGGTAAACAAAATTTGACAAATAAATACAATAGAACAAATTTACAAATTAAATAAAGAGTGATTTTCAGGTAGGTATAGAAGACAGAAATACAACATAAATTGAAAAAAGTTATCAAATCTAAAATAAAACTGCAATCTGAATTAAATACACATTGATATTTATTATAGCAAGTTATTCATTCAAGATCAGTGAGTGATTTTCTCTTTGTCTTTTGGTGTTAGATATACAGTGCAATGCATAAGTGAATACACCCATGCTAAAGTTGACTAAAAAGAGGAATAAAAAATCATATTTTGGAAATTGAACTTAATGCCTTAATTAAAAAAATTAGGAAAAATCCAACCTTTAAGGACACCAATTTTCTTTGTGAATGAATAATGTATCGTAAATAAATAAATGTTCTTCCTTAAAATACATGGTGCATAAGTGAGTACACCCCTATGTTAAATTCCCATAGAGGCAGGCAGATTTTTATTTTTAAGTATTTTTTTATATTTTTTTTTAGGATACTATACATCCTGATAAAGTTCCCTTGGCCTTTAGAATTAAAATAGCCCCACATCATCACATAGCCTTCACCATACCTAGAGATTGGCATGGGGTACTTTCCATAAGATCATCTCTCAATGCAAATCAAACTAGCTATTAGGCTAACTGAAATAAAACCATGCCAATCTCTAGGTATGGTGAAGGCTATGTGATGATGTGGGGCTATTTTAATTCCAAAGGCCAAGGGAACTTTATCAGGATGCATAGTATCCTAAAAAATAAATAAAAAAAAATACTTAAAAATAAAAATCTGCCTGCCTCTATGGGAATTTAACATAGGGGTGTACTCACTTATGCACCATGTATTTTAAGGAAGAACATTTATTTATTTACGATACATTATTCATTCACAAAGAAAATTGGTGTCCTTAAAGGTTGGATTTTTCCTAATTTTTTAAATTAAGGCATTAAGTTCAATTTCCAAAATATGATTTTTTATTCCTCTTTTTAGTCAACTTTAGCATGGGTGTATTCACTTATGCATTGCACTGTATGTATATTAGGCTACAGTCACTTTAAGAGCTAAAGCACATACTCAACATATTGGCTTTCCCCAACTGTTTACCTTCACTCAAGATATAAACTGATTTTTTCATGTAAATACTCAAATTTGCACATATTTTTGTGTGAATTTGATATTTTAGAAAGCTCAGAAAGCTGCCTTTTGTGGCATATTGCACTTTTAATAACTATTTTTAACACCAAGCATGTCCTGCTCTCTGATACTCATTCGTCCATGTTCCATTATCGCTCTTACTTGTTAAGAACACCTGCATGGATATATTTGCATACTGTGATATATAAAGGATAGAGAAAAAGTTGCATTGACTCACACTTTATATAACCTACTATATATATATATATATATATATATATATATATATATATATATATATATATATATATCTGAATGATGTTCCGTTTTAAACTTAATCAACAAGTAGAATCAACCACAACATCTTCACTGTATCTTGTTCCTTATTAATGCAGAAAATTCGCTCACCCAATGTTAGATGGAGTCATACAGCTGCAGCTCACGGACATGAAATTTGGGGTTTGGGAGCCTGAACTAGTATTTTTGTATTTTAAAAATACAATCTTAAATGTATATAAATACAAATTAAATTTGATTTTATTCTAAATCCTGAATCTTGAAAACTAATGTTTCTAAAAGATGTACACACCAAAATGTTCCTTGCACACAGCATGCAAAAGTACTTTGAGCTGAGTTTAAGCCACCAGTGATGAGGAGGAGCAGATGAGATCTTGTCTGAGCCTGAGAACTAAGACTGTCACTCACACCCCTGATCCTGATCCTCACAGACCCTTTCCCTGCAATCAGCCTATCTTAAGGTATATGCCAATGAAGTCACCATGACTCATTTTTCAATCACAATATGTTGCTAGTCTACACGTTTAAAGTCTGTGTGAACTGGAAGTTGCAAACGACTTTTCTCCAGTGTTGTGACGTATTTCCCAGTGAAAAGGAATATTGAAAAGAGGGCAGGGTTTTACTCTAGCGCTCCTCCTCTCCATCTCTCGCTCATAGCAGTCTAACGGTTTGAGGGGAGTGGTTAAGCGTTTCCCAACCCAAGCCGTCAAACCTACATCATCAGAGAAGGAACGCCATTTCAGACCGGAAGTAACTTTTCAGACTTTGATTAAAGATTACGATGGCAAACAATTTTTTTCTGTGTATTAACTTGCACGGATTCATTTTTCACCACAAGACTAGTAATATGCGCTAACAAAGTAAATAGGGTCAATTTTGATTTCAGTTGGACTTTAAGTATCAGCATATAATAGTTTGTTCTGGCCAAGAATCACCACTTCAAAATTAAAATACTGTCTGACCAAGCCAGCAATTACAGGAATTGCATCATGAATTTGCATAATTCCTTTAGAGAAAAATGTGGGGTCTGTAATTTAAATGTTTTTTTAAAGAAAAATGATTATGCCCACCAAGGGTCCATTCATTTAATCAAAAATACATTAAACAGTGATACTGTGAAATCATTTTGATTTACACAAATGGTTTTCCATTTTAATACATTGTAATTTATTCCTGTGATGGCAAAGTTGAATTTTCAGCATCTTTATTCCAGCCTTCAGTGTCACATGATCCTTCAGAAATCATTCTAATATTCTGATTTGCTGCTCAAGAAACATTTAATTATCAATGCTGAAAACAGTTGTGCTGCTTAATATCTTTGTGGAAATTGTGAATGAGGATTGTCTGATGAAGAGAAAGTTCAAAAGAAAAGCTTTTTTTTTTTTTAAATTGACACCTTTTGTAATATTATAAATGTCTTTACTGTCACTTTTGATTAATTTAAAGCCTCCTTGTTGAATAAAAAGTATTAATTTCTTTAAAAAAAAAAAAATGTACTCTATATAGGTTTTTTTTTCCCTCTCGATTGTTTCAGCAAGTTACAGCCAGTAGGTGGTGATGGTCTTTAGGAGCCAGTCATTGACTCTTTTGCTCATCGATTTGCTCAAAAACACCTGGAACAGATTCCAAATGCCAGCCTATTCAGATTAGAGTTTGTAAGATTGATAAGATTTGCCATTTTTGTGTGCATAAATCAGTCTGCGGGTGTACCATCTGAGACTAACATGTTCCCTTCTTCTGTCACACACATACTATAAAAAAGATGTGCATGATAATAAAGAAAACAGTTTCAACGCCTTCAAGTCAGTTGAAAAAACACTGTGAGGGAGGGAGGGAGAGAGGGAGGGAGAGAGGGAGGGAGGGAGGGAGGGAGGGGGGGATAAAAAGGAGGAGAAAATCAAGCTTAATATGCATGAGCCACTGCGCTTCTGTGAGAATGGAGTCAGAACAGGCAGTTGCCGTAATTCTGCATCCCTGCAAAAGCCAGCTGCAGTCTAAATCAAAGAGCAATCACTGTCCCTGGCCTGGTGAACAAATGAGAACAATACCCAGCCCTGATTAGAGAGAGCGTTTGAGGCTCAAAATGGCAGGCCGTGATTGCAAAAGAGGTGTCAGTTATCCAATCACTTAGCCTTTACCTCTGCAGGTATTTAAGAGGAGGAGGAGGGAGAATCAAGCTGAGAAAAGGGCATAAACAGCAGGCAGATATGGAAGGCGTTAATGAAGATTGAGTCACCGTGGAGGCACAGCTCCTGTCTGAGCGGGTACAAGTCTAGGCTGTGGATATAAAAGTCTTTCAGACAGTGCAACTGCAGTTTTTGTAACCGTCTAGCAGATGTGGGATAACATTCGTCTTCCTGTTTTGTGATCTGAGCTGGGTTTTATCTGGGAGAGATACGTCGGGTCTTGCCCGTCGAGATACTGTACTTTGTAAGTTGATAATTAGCCCAAACCTCAGTCTATATCATGATTTTTCCACAAAAGATCAACCCCAGAATGATTCAACAAATGATGAAACATTCTTTGATAAAGAATGGACATTATCGTAGTGAGAGATCTTGGCCTCAAACAAGAGCTCCCTTGCTTGAAGAAACTTTCCCAACAGGATATCCCCTTTGAAGAAAAACCATTAACAAGACAGCGTGAACAAAAATAGATTCCCCTCTTTGTGCAAAAACAGATGCTATTGTTTCAGCATCTTAATGGAATCGTTTCTTCAAAGCACTCCTTTCTGCATATCCAAAACTCGCTAGTCAAATAAATCCTCTTTCTCCTTCACAAACCTCAGCGCTTTTAGCATCTGCTGCTCATTAGCTTCTAGCAGCTGTACATGGGGAACCGTCCGCCGTGCTGATTCCGAGTAAAAGTGCTGGCGTTGTTCTCCTACGATTGTTTTCCTGGCAACGACGGGACAGAGGAACAGATTGGTCAAGTTGATGACTCCATCGAGGTTATAGTTTACAAATGACACCAGCTCCCTGGGGTCAATATATTTTCCCATTCCTCCCTAGTGGGCCACCAGATCCAGATCAAAATCTGGTTTTAACCAAGCCAAGTGCCTGGATGGATGAGCTGGAGGAAGTGAAGCTGAAAATCAGGAGGCTTTTAAAAAAATGAATGTACCAAAAGGAGCCGTCTCTATTTTAAAACAATGACAGCTCTCCTTAGTTGACTCAAAGCGTCTGATAAACAAAGACACGCTATGTGCAGTCCTGGAAAACAATGCGTCCAGAGAGAGTCACATGCTGTCTTTAAAACCTCTGAGTCATTCATATTTTACAGGGTCCCAAAACTGAGGAACAAAAGGAGTGAGGTAAGACTTAAAGTGAAATCTGGGGTGCTGAAGGCTTATTTTAGCTTAAAAACAGACTTGTGCAGAGATACGAAATTTCAGTCACACCAATTCTGCTTCTCCAGAATCCCCTGGGAATCTGATTTAAGACCTATGATCATTTAAAGTTCTGGGTGAGGAGAATCTATCTATTCTAGGGTAATCTTTGAACTATGTTGTCTGCGAGTCGAGTTTCTTTAACAAAGAATCTTGATTCTTGTTGTTGTATAGCTTTATTCTCTGTGCTGTTCTGTATGAGTCGTATGGATCATTAAAAAAAGAGCAAAAGTCTTCAACAGAGTAATGCCAAAAATTCATATTGAACCTTGCCTATATTAAAAAATAACATGATTTATGATCCTCTTTAACATATTTGCCCAACATTCCAGGATGGCTGCGTTGAAACGCTACTGAAACAGAGAAGACAAACTGTTTTTGAAACTTGGTATTCTTGTAGGCTATAGTCTAAAACTGTCAAAAAGTCTAGTCATCATTGCAGCTTATTCCAGCTAAAAATCAGCAACTTAGACAGGAATAATAACATAGTGCATGAAAATGAATTCAGATAGTGGGCGGTTGTACATAAATGACCATAAAAATAGTGTAAAATGTGTATAGTCTTAACATAGGTAATAAGTACAGACTATTTCACAGAAATAACTAATAAGAGTAAGAATAATGAAAGCTGAATATACAGTTCTGCACACAGATATCGAGTTAGCTTGCTACAAAGTGCCACTAACCTTGGACACTTTGTCAAGTCCTGGTGGAAATGATGCGGTGTTAAGTTGCGTAAAGCCAGCCAATATTGTAACAATAAACGGGCTTTGGGTCACCCATGGCAGTGCCGTCTAAGGCTAATCTAACCTTGTTAACTATAACTATTAAAATTAATTTTCTTTCTTTCTTTTTTTTTTTATTTAATGTAGCATCTGGACCAATCAGACACATATTTAATGAATAATCCAGTAAACTCACTCTCCCAACAAAGGTCTATGAAACTTCCTCCAAAACTAACATCCCAAATGAAGCTAACACACTGAAAGAACCCAATGTCCTGTTACAGGACACATTAAAGACTGATAAGAAATAAACCCTTTTAATCCAATATATTCTATATATAACCACTTGAGAATAGTGCTGGAGACTTCAAATAGCCAAGAGACTTCAAAATATTAACAAATACTCGAATAGTATATAAAAAAATATATATATAAAATAACAGTGATCTAAGCTTTCTTTCTCTCATTCTGTTCCTCTCACTCTCTTTGCAGGAGCTGGAGAAGTTGGGAAGAGATCCAGATCAATTATGTGCTGAATGAGTCAACAAATTGATTTTGATCAGTGCACAATGGGAACCAGGAAAAATGATGTACAAGAAAATGCTAGAGGTCTGGGTATTTGTGCATTGTTTTGTTTTTTCCCAGATCGTTGGCTGAATTATTATTTGGTAGAGGGCTCTATGTGCAGCTTCAGTGTTGATAACAGGAAAATACTTCAAACATTAAGTCATCTTTATGCTTATATATGTGCAGAGGAAGTTCCCTGAATAGCCAATGCAATGGCGTCACATCGATCAAGTAGGAGACGGTCAAGTGACTTGTGATTATGAGCTTGACAAAGACGTTTGTATAAACTATTACACTTATCACAGAAATTATGACCAGACGTGAGTGCACTTTTAGTCTTACTTATTACAGTTAGATCTCTTGTTTTCATGTCAGTTAAAGCTTAGTTTAACACATTCACTTGTTCATTATCACTTCTCATGAAGGAGTAACTTTTTATTGTATTACATTACAGTCATTCTAATCTTTTGTTGGGTTTTTATTTATCGACAGAAGTCTGCCTGATGTTTTTTTTTTTTTTTTTTTCTGATCTCTGTGATTTTCTAGTAAAGACAGTAACACTTTATTTTACTGTGTCCTTGTTACATTATGTTACATGTACTTACAATAGTATTAACAGTTAATTATGCATAATTACATTCAACTAACCCTCAACCAAACCCTAATCCTACCCTAACTCTATAGTAAGTAAGTACATGCACTATTACTCAGTACTTAAATATATAATTACACTGTAACAATGACACAATGACAATAAAGTGTAACTGTAAGGAGTCTCTGTTTGCTTTCTTTCGATCAGCAGTACAGTGTTTTTGTATTTCACAGTAAGAATGATGTTTAATTCAAGAGCAAGGAGGAAAATATCACTAATGAAAGGAGCCTCAAAACATAAGGTACGATCATTGAGAAAAGCAAGGAAACTTTTGTCCCAGTTTACCATATTCACATGATGTAAGACACATTAAGATCATGTACAATGAGGTTCAAACTAAAAAGAATAGCATTACAAAAAAAACAATGCAATGTAATGAAGATATGTCACTCATAACTGGCTAAAATTGGATTTAAGGTCCTGCACATTAAAAACAGGTTTTCTCAAAGGGGTCATCAGATGCAAAATTCACTTATATATGGTGTTTGCATATAAATGTGTATTTGCAGTGTGTGGACATAACCACCATACAATGAAAAAAATCCATTCACTCCTTTCTTTTTAATCCTCAAAAAGCCTAAACACTCAATAATCAAGCCATTTGGATTTTCTGAGCAATATGATGTCATATTGCTCATGCTCCGCCCACGACCACTGACGGACTGTCCCGTATTAGCATATTTCTGCCCTCAGCCATTTGTATACTGTGCGCCAAGGCAGCACTTTACGTGTCTTGTGTCGACACACCCCAAGGAAGAGAGGGGTGGGGTGACCAGTTGCTCATTATCATTTAAAGGGGAACTATGCATTTTTTTTTTAGCTTAATTTACCTTAACTGAACAGCTTCAGATTCATTGGAATGGTTATTGAATGGTGGCCGTCTCGCTTCCCCCTAGTGCCTGTGAGTGGAAAAACCACCCTTGCAACTTTGGGCCGGCGAGCACGGAAGTATCGCGTGATATCAGGTCTCACGATGTAACAAATTGCTTTACGGCACTACACATATACATTTATATGCTAGCCTTCTGTGTATCATCCATACCTCAGTGGACATGGCTCTGTGCGTTCGCCGGCTTTTTTGAAAACAAATGCACATGACCAGAGGGAGAAGATGGGAGGGGGAAGAGTCGCCAACGAGTTTTTACGACAGTGTTGTCAAATATCTATTCCGAAGCTGTAGGGGGAGCTCTATAGAGAAACCTGCGAACAAAAAGCGAATAAATTGCCAAAACTGCATAGAGCCGCTTTAAAGACACATGCACCGAAACAGGTCGCTGTGAACGGAGCTGTTTTAGAGGAGGTAAAAAGGGTGTTGTTTTACACAGCCATTGAGTAATTTTAACCAAAGTATGTTACAAACTTTACATGAAGACCCAAATAATCACCAACTTGTGGAAAATGTGCATCCGATCACCCCTTTAACATTGTGTAACACTAAAATGGACATCTTTTGTAGACGAAATTAAATTGAGTAAACCAATTAAATTAGAGATGTCAAACTAAATTATTTGAATCTTTTGCAGTTTACAACTATGAAGTGATAGCACGTTATGCTAAAAGTCTTTTTTTTATGCAAAATAATAAAATAACCACATAAAGATTCTGGAGTTGGAGCAAAGCACAAAACGGAAACTGTTCTTGAACTAAAGCAGAACTCAGAACAATTTGTACTTACATTAGTCCTTCCTCAACCGAAGCACAAGCACATTATACATAAATCTCTTCTAAATGCCAACAAACAAGTCTTCTTGCACAAAAAACACATAAAACAGAAAATAAGCACACTTTAATTTCATAAATGTAAATTATATGTGACCAAAAAAGTTTTTTGCATTTGCTCATTTTAATTAAAATGTTAATTAAAATGATAGTTCAAAAATAAACATATTGGTGATGATTTACTTAATCTCACGTCGTTCCAAACCTGTATGACTTTCTTCTAAGCAACAAAATATATATATATATATATATTTTTTAAATGTCTCAATGTTATTTGTCCATACAATGCAAGTCATTGATTTTCAAAATATCTTTTGAAGTCATACAGTTCTAATTGCATAGGTCTATGGTGCTTCTGCTTACAGATCACTCCATGTTTACTCCCTGCAAACATGACCTGGGAATGGTTAGGATTTCAAAGTCCTGTCCCTACATCCTCAGCACATGCTCCGCTCAAGCTAGTTCTTAATTGCACTTTTCTATAAACCTGCCCTGGAGGTAAAACAAGAGCTCTGAATAATTTATCGAAGTGTGTCAGACAATTTAGAAGGGGATGTTCATTTAAAATTTAGAATCAGAAGACTTTTCATTAACCTCCTGCCAAACAACCACGGAATTGTAATTAAGAGATGAGGTGCGGCTGATTGGCAAGGCTGACATTCGAAAGGTGAAACGAGTCAACGAGAACGGAATATTTTCTTGTTGTACTTACAGTCGAATACTTAAGGGATTAGAAATCAATGAAACAAATTCCCCCTAACATGCTTACGGAGGGAGGCAGTCATAATTACTCCAATTAGGCATTCTGCATGGGGGGGGGGGGGGGGGGCATTTGGAAGACGGTCATTGTAAAGTCCACAGTCATGAAGACATTGCCACTGTAGCTGGACCTTGTGACCTGCTTCTACCAGGGGAACAAACTACATTTATAAGCAATTCTGATAAACGTGATCACTAGTGTTCACTGGCCACATTATCTACTGTCTTTACAAATACATCTCTTCTCAGAATGAGACACCACTGTTGTTTAATTACTAGAAGTGCATGTTCCAAATGGGTGAATCTCATGAAAACATGTCCAGGTCACACATTCTGCCTGCAAAATAAGGTACTCATGGCATGTACCAGCAGGGGTAATTAGACCACCATGCAATTGCAAACATGCACTATGGATATGGCAGACACTTAAAGTCACTTACACTACACATTTTATCAGTTCACTCCCTGGTCCTACCGATAAGGAGGGGAGGGAGTCTCTCCTAACTAATGCTGTAAACTATACAAGAAACCCTCTCATTTGGTACATTACTATAATATTAGAAGTCAAAATAAAAAAAATAAAAACAGAGCTATTATTGTAATGTATGCGTGTAGACAGGCAGATGAAGACAAGGATGAATAAAGTTCCAACACACAGTTTAATAGAATAATCCCAACAGGTATGAGTCTAAACAGGCAGCAGGATACACACAGATAACTTGAAACGTAGACCAAACGGAGAATGAATGTGAGGGATGAACTTATAGAGCAAACACAAACGAGGATAATTAATAGAAAACAGCTGACACGGATTAACTAATGACTGTAACCAAGGAGATAGATGAGTGGCGGGAATCTGAACGAAGACGTGACAAATGACAACAACCTGAAAGACCATGAAAACAACACTAAACAGAACATAATGTGACAATTATATTCAACCACTATTTATTTGTAGGTAGGCTATAATTACTCAAATAAAAACTGAAATGTTTGTAACTTGTATAAGGTAGTTTATCTCTCAGTGGCGTGGTACCACCTTGGACCTGTGAGGAGCCAATCCCTCCTGGGCGGTATGAGCCCGTGGTTCCGCCTCCAGTCTCGGAGCACTCAGATCCACCTCGGCCCGTTGCCCTGGCTTCTGCGCACCTTCCTCCTTAGACTCCAGCCGTTCGGCTGTTTGGCAAACAGACCTCGCCACGCCTCCGCTGCAGACTTGCGGGCCGTCCGCTGCCTTCCGCCCCTCCACCCCTTCAGCTTGGGCAAGCTCCGCCATCACCTCCGCCCTCGGTCACACCAGCTCGTCCTCAGCCCTCAGGGTCCCTGCTTGCTTCGCGGGGAGTCGTCGCTGCGGCTCCTATGGAGTTAATATTGTGCCATAATTAAACAAACAAATCCAGCATTTTGCAAAAAAACTCGATCTGCTTTGCAAAGGAAAACTCGACTCGCAAACAAACAAAAACAACATATAATGGCAGAGCTTTCAGCTTATAGATTTCCCTATCCTAGAGAGAGTGAATTGCTACTAAGTGCTAATGTGGATTTCTGTCTAGATATGTAATAACATTTTGCAAAAGAAAACCTTAAAAAGGTTAATTATAGATAAAGTAAGACAGAAACACACCTGTTCACCAGTCATTTTCCTCAGCTGTAGGCAAAGGCAAATTTCAAATCAGTGCTTCTCCCGTGAGACTACCGCTAAATTAATCCCCTAGTTTAGCGCCATCTACTGTTTTAGAAGAGGAAGTTGCTCAACTGCATTTGTGAGAAAATCGAGCCGAGAGATCTCATAAAAAGCCAAAGTGTCTCACAATCATAACAGACAGATATGCATTTGTATGCACTAGATTTGGTATTTGTTCAAAGGTTACATGCAATTTGTAGGATGGTTTGTATTTATTTGTGAAATATGATCTAGGCTCATTTATTTCTGTTTGCAAAACACAATGACCTGACCTTTGTACTTGCACATTGCTTTCTGTTTGTTTGCGAGTCGAGTTTTCCTTTGCAAAGCAGATTGAGTTTGTTTGCAAAATGCTGTATTTGTTTGTTTAATTATGGCACAAGATTAACTCCATACCGGCTCTGTCGCTGATACTTCTTATCAGAAGTAACAAAGCTCTTTGCGATCATTGGATGGGCGGCACTACAAATAATGTTTGGTGTAGAGAAAAACTGCGGACTTGGCAACCCTATCTGGAACTACGGGTGATTCATAGGGTCAAATAGATTCTGCTTCAACGTCGCTGTTAATGCGTTATAATCGTGGGTTCACTTTGACGGTCTTAAATCCAACACAAGAGAGATTTTCATCACACTCAATATGAGTTGCAGTTTTCCGCCCTCTTTTGATTGACAGGATATGGGCTGTTTTTAAACAATGGAAATAAATCAGTTTGTTGGTTGTTAGTTGACAAGTTTCATGTTGAGGTTTCAGTGTTGATGTTCATACATAGTGTTTTAAGGAATGTTGAGAATGTTCTTAATATTTTTTACACAAATGTGATGTTTTAATGACAACAAGCATCTCTCATAGAAAAATTATGATGGAAATAACAGGCCTATTAGGCTAATTGTAAAATTTAGGACTATGCAAATAAAAGGAACAATTTGCAAGTCTTTTTAAATGTAACTTTAGAAATCTTCTGACATTTACAGTGGTGTTTTTTAAGTCATGCAGACCTGGAATTTTAATTTCAGTCAAGACATTTACACAGAATGACTAATTACTACAATTGACTACAAATATTCTACAAATATTCATGGCCCAAATACATGCTGAGAGGAGAGCAAATGTAACCGCAAAACGCAGGCATATTTGAATGCATTAAACATGCTATACTTTTTTCTTCCACTTTAAAAAAAATAAAAATAAAAATCTAAATATCACAACAGAAAAGCATCAAAATGCATTATTTATGTTCCTGAAAGTTGTAAGAACTTTAGTACAGTAAGTAAACCGAACAATTGTAAAAACAATTGTCAAGTAAATCTTTAGTGATTTTTTTCTCTATTACTTACTCTAAAAAATAATTGTTTTACAGTGTGTCCAATCCCCAGAACAAGAAACTTGAATGAACATGCCAAATGTTTTTCAAGCAACTACTGTACAATAGAATACACAATTGTATGCTTTTGTTTAGCTTCCAGCACTTGTAATTAGTGCTAAACACTCACCGTTGCATGAGCAGTGGTGTTAATACTGCGGTTTCCTCTCACTGTCTGTTTATCTTCCCTTATGACCAGGCTCTTTCTGTTCATGAGCATGGCTCAAACTCACATTCTCAAGCTGAGTTCCTTGGCAGACACTGTGAATCTATGCACTACAGTAAACATCATACTACAACCTATAAATTAAATATCTGCACTCCCTATAAGTTGGTAGGTCTCCTCTGACTTAAATCTAGTAGCTGTTCAACTGAAACTTCTAAGAATAGACATAAGGTTTAAGAAGCTTGTATGGGGAGAGAAACTATTTCTTGCTGCTAAAACATTAGAAATGACCTGCAGAATGACCTGCAGCATGGAATGTCAGAAAAGTTTGAAACTGTTTGTAAAGATGGATTTGTTGCTGTGGATAGTAACTCATGGAATATACATTGACAATATGATTTGGAAGTATAATAATAATAATAATAATAATAATAATAACAATAATAATAATAATAATAATAATAATAATAATATAAATAAATAAATAAATAAATAAATAAATAAATAAATAAATATTATGTATGTATGTATTTATTTATTTATTTATTTCCTAATTTGTAATTATTAGATTTTACATTATATATAAAGGGGACATGTTTATAATGTATTATTTATTTTATTCATGTAATTGAATTATATATTTATGCTTATTCTAAATAATAATTAAATATTTTTAATAAAACATATTATAAATATTATTTGTGTGAAATTAAACAGATAATAATAATACATTTTATTACTATTATTATTATTGTTAATAATTTATTTATAATCTTCATTTTATTAACATAATTTATAATTATTATAATTATTTTTATTATTTCTTAGTGTTCCCAGATTTTACATTTATTTTATAGGGTTTATAATTTACTTTTTTTTTTTTTATTAAATATTTATAATTATTCTAAATAATAATTTAATAGTTTAAATAAAAATATTATTTTGTATAATATTATTATTATAACAATATTCATATTTTATTAGAAATAGTATTATTTGTGTGAAAACACACATACACACATACATACTTGTGCCATAGTTCTAAAACTATTTTTGGCAGCTATGTGACACTATTACAGATCGAGTTAGTCATGGCCCACTCCGGTCAAATGTTTTGGTAAGAACTGCACATCAGTGCAGCAGTTCTAGCTGTGTGCACTGTGTAAAGCCCTTAAGCATGACCGGCCGAATATATGATAGGGCTTCTCCCATCATGCTGTGCACTAAAGGAACTGAAAATGCTGAGTGATGCTTGAGCAATCAGGAACAAGCGCTCTGTCAGAAGACTGTCTGAGGAAGGCTGGGGCGTCACGGCCAGGCGAGTGAGTCACAGCGGGGCCAGAAACAGCATGCTGATGTCCAGACTCTGTGATTCATCTGTCATACCAAATCATAACTCTGCCTCATGTGTTTCTGACCAGAGAAAAGGTGCATCCGTGAAGCTCTTTGGTGTACAACCGGTGGGGCATGATCAAAAAAGTTGCAGGTTGGAAACAAAGGTAAATGCTAATAATAAAATGCCAATATCATGCTGAGATACTAGTTTTGGCATTGTGTTGCATTGCCCCTTGATATTCAATGTAAAATGTGGGATCTGAAGCACCAGATTCAATAACCACTGAAGTAAAGTGAAGCCTCTGTTAAAAAACATTCAGAAAGCAAGGTTTTAGTGCCCATGCACAATAGGCGACTCTGCGATCAACAAATAAATATGAATCACAGAGCACATTTGACTGTGTTCGGCTAGGATTTAAATACTATTTGCATAATCCATCAGGCTCATGATATTGTTCTTAATTTGGTTTTAAACGGCTTAAGGAAGGAACACTGCTGTGTACCGTTTCACAGTTGGTTAATTTGGCACCAAACGAGCTGTGTTCCCACGTTGATCGCTTGCCATAAAGTTTGCCCAGTGGAACCGATGCTTAATTGTTCATCAAGAGTTCTGACTGAGGGCAGCACTGGGGAACATTTCTTTCAAAAATAACTCTAAAATCTTGTATTACTATTTATAAAAAGTAGCTGTTATTTTGCATGGAAAGGAACATGCTGATTTAATTTTGCATTACTTTTTCTGACCATCAGCTGACTGGGACTATTTTTCCTTTTTTCTTTCTTGGCTTGCAGGCATGTATTTTTATATTGAAGTGCTACTTTGCTGCATTTATCATTTGAGATACAGTAGTCTGCATGCAATGACATTTATGCTATAGCAGGGGTTTTCAAACTTTTGAATGCCAAATATAATAGAGGTGTAACAATACACATGTTCGTACTGAAGATTTCGGTTCGGTATGCATTGTTGTCTTAACCTCTTCATGTGCAGAACTTCTCTGTGGAACTCTAGGTTCCCCCTTGGAAGGAACAATATTGTTTATATTGATATACTCTGATGTTGTAAAAACATACAGTAAGGACACAGAGTGAGCTGCGGCTAGAAAAGTACCCAGTCCAAGTTGTCTTAAACATGAGACTTTGTCTTAAGAGCTTCAAACTAAATCATAACCCTACATGGCTTGCACTACTGTCAGATGGCGTGTGTTTTTTAATACGTTTGAGATGCATTTTCCTTACTGCACAACTAACATCTTATGGTTGTGTACTTGAATGTTACCAAATTCACGCAAGTACTTATTTCGCATAAAGGATCATTCTGTCAGCAAGTGAGTCTGGGTTTAATATGGCGTCAAATGGTGGACAAAACATATGCAAGTGAATTACAACAGTGTGAGCACCGTGTCAAAGCTCGCAGGTACAATGTTGACATGCAGAACTCTCAAATCCCAAACTGGAGCACAAAAAAAAATATGATTGTGCGCACAAAATAACAAGTCGCAAGCAAGAAATAACAGGTTCCACACACGCAAGTTCTTTCCCACATACTGAAATCTTTACACACAGGAGTCAGGTTTGACACTCAGGGGCGGGGCTCAAACCTTCCTGTTAACAAATGCTATTGGCTGCTTGCCAAATCGCAGCTTCTCTGAAAATCTTATTTTGATTGGCTGCTTGTATGCCGTGAATGATGTCCTCCTGTTGCGATTGGCTGTTGTTGGCCCTCTCCGAACAAAGACACTCAAAACAGAAAGCGGGATCTGCAATGTGTTGGGAACGAGATGACAGATCTTAAGAAGGTAAGTTTTCTTTCACCTCAATTTGTCACCAATTCATGTGTTTATATGTAACAGGTATAAAACTTATACTGTTAAATATATGTATCATTTAGGTAGAATTAACACAAAATTGTTCATTTACAAATGCCTGATGTTTTTTTTTTTCTTCGATACAAGGATGTCTTTTGACTTGATTCTTCTAAAATGGCTGACCCAAGTTTGCAGTTAAGTGATTTAAGTATTTAGATCATTTTTACATAATTGACTTGTGTAACTTATAGATAGTAACCAAGCCAACTCTTGATGTTATAAACTAAAAATAGCTAGACATGTGCATTTTTTTTTCTCCATGTAAAGTGTAAATAATTAGGCTAATAGATGTATTAAAGATATTAACATTTTCCTTTAGGTCAGTTGTTTTCTCACAACATGCTACTTCTTGCTTAATAGCGATATTAGAGTCACATGAGCAGAAGAAGCATTTGCAGAAACCAAATTTTCAATAATTTTATCAGAAAGGTGGCCCACTCACACAGTCTCTCATATGTTTTTTTTTTTGTTTTTTTTTCTGGATTTATAACACTTTTATGGTTAAAGCAAAAGTAAAGTAAAGGTGTCATTCATTTACACTAACAGTATTATTTTAAAAGGTTGTTTACTGATACTTATTTGTCTTTGTGTTCTTAGGAAATTCTGAGATTTCAGATTATTTCAAGACTGCTGTCCAAATTATAAATAGCTCTCATAAGATCACCAGTTGATCTTGATTTCCTAGAATTTACACGTCGTCAAGAAATGTACTTATTTCAGATCCTGTCAAGACATGTTGATGTGCCATCACAAGTCATCCAAGCCCTGCAGGAGCTCTTTTCCCTTGTCAGATATCAAATAGAATGTACTGCCCCACAGACAGAAGTAACTACTTTGGCTGGCAGGACAGGGCGTCCAAAATATAACATTGAAATGGAGACTTTGTCTGAACTTTGCAAACTAAACTTCTCTGTACACTACATTGCAAAACTTCTCGGTGTTTTGTGTTGCACTGTCAGTAGACGAATGAGAGAGTTTGGTCTTTCCACAAAACAATACAGTAATCTCAGTGATCAAGACCTCAATAGATTGGTTGCCCAGATTAAAAATGAAATGCCCTCTGCTGGATACCGAATGGTCAAAGGCAGGCTTCAGTCCATGGGGATTCACATTCAGTGGAGAAGAGTAGCTGCTTCGATGCGCGAAGTGGATTCGATAGGAGTCCTGTCCAGAATGTATGGATTGGGATGTGTGGTACGCCATACATATTCTGTGAGAAGGCCCCTGTCTCTCTGGCATGTGGATACTAATCACAAGTTAGTAAGGTTGGGCCATTGTCCATTGTCATACACTTTTATGAGAATTTTTTATTTATTAAAATGAGATGTTAAGATCTTTTGGTTATGAAACATTAATAGTTAAAGGCCTGGTTTCACAAACGATTCTTAGATTAAGTCAGACTTAGGTCTTAGTTCAATTATGGCATTTAAGTATAGCTTTTATAAACATTACTGGTGTGCATCTTGAGATAAAACAATGGCACTGACATATTTTAAGATATATCAGTGCAGTTAAAACAGCTCAATCATGCACTTTATTCTGTGGTTTAAGCCATGTCTGTCAAACGGGCAAAAATATCATATAAAATATAAACTCATGTTTACTTGCATTGTATTAGTAGAAATCCAGATACAAAAATGCTCATTTTGCTTAATAAGTACAACATTGTCATTTTTGGAGCAGTGGATGGATACTCCAGGAAGGTAAGGGCTCCTGTTGTTTTTCTTCCATCATTGCAGTTGTGCTAATTCTTATATGATGGATGGTTGTATCACCAAGTTCATGTGTTACAGATAATGTGCTTGAATGCTGCAACAGATAATCGTGCATCGACAGCCCTTTGCTTCTTCAAAGAGGCAACTGAACGATATGGTGTACCCTCAAGGTGAGTTTTTGAAAGAACAGCCACTTCATCAACCACCATTTCTTCACATCTAAGTTGCATGAGCTATTCAGACACATTTTCAATCTTTTAATAATAATAAAAATAAAAAAAACCCACACATTTAAGAGTCCAATTTTCATCATTCAGTTTATTCTCCAATACATGGTCAGGAGAGTTTGTGTTTTAAGTCTCCACCCAAAAAAAAAAAAACCATGGCAGCAAAATATATACTGTTATACTATATGCAATTACTGGTTGGGTAAAACACATTTCTTTATCTTTAAAGGAGCTTGCAAACCAAGCAAGCATACTCAAGAAAGTCTTAACGAGATTCACCAAAAATGAAAATTGTCTTAAATTTACTTATCCTAATGTTGTTTTAAACCTTTATACATTTTTTTTTTTATTATTATTTTTTTTTTTTCAGAACATGAAAGAAGATATTTTGAAGAATGTTGTTAACCAGACAGTTTTGGTTGCCATTGACATCCATTGTATAAAAAATATAGTGAAAGTCAATGGAAACCAAAACTGTCTGGTGTCTAGATGTAATATAGCAGCTTAACTGAACCATATGACTTATATTACATAGATGAGAGTTCTTTTGGATTTATCATCATTAAATCATATATCATCAATATTATCATCCACTTATCCTCATGCTGTTTTAAACCTTTATAAAAAATAAAATAAAAAAATAAAAAACTTTTTTTTTTTTTTTTCAGAACATGAAAGAATATATTTTGAAGAATGTTGTTAACCAGACAGTTTTGGTTGCCATTGACATCCATTGTATAAAAAATATAGTGAAAGTCAATGGAAACCAAAACTGTCTGGTTCAGTTAAGCTGCTATATTACATCTATGTTTTAACCTCTAATTTAATCTTGTATCACACTTAAGGCTCTCTATTTGTTCTTCTCTACTTTTCTGATATAGAGGTAGATTGTGTTTTTTCTCTTTGCCCTCAGAGTCAGAGCAGATCAGGAGGTGGAGAATGTGGAAATAGCAAAGTTCATGTTTTCAGTCCGTGGAACTGACCGTGGGAGCTTTATGTCTGGAAAAAGTGTTCATAACCAGAGGTGCACCATATCACTCTAAAATATAAATGTAATGATGAACAGGAAAAAAAAAATCAAATAAAAATCTTTTTTTTTTTTTTTTCTTTGACCACTTGTCTTTAGTTATTTTAGCACTGTTCTCACATTGAACGTCTATGGCGTGATGTAAGGGTCTGTGTCACCTCTAAGTACTGTGATACACTACAAAGCCTGGAGAGAGATCACCTACTTGATTTGTCCTCTGCCAAGGACCTTTTTTGTGTCCACTTTATATTTCTACCTAAACTAAAGGCAGACTTGGAGATGTTTGCTGCTGGCTGGAACCACCATCCACTCCGCACAGAGGGAAATTTGAGCCCAGGTAGAAGTGGCACATTGGACTGATGCAGACACAGATTGATCAGTGTGTCTGAAGACAAAAAATTAATATTTTAATATAATTTCATTATTTAATATTATGTATCTGTATTATTATTCTTTATTAATATTCATAATCAGTTGTATTATCCTATGGAGTTTTATATGCATGTGTTGAATGTATGAGGAGACTATATAGCATGGATCCATGAGGAGGATCGCATGTCAGACAGGGGAAAAGCAATATTTTGCTTAGAGGTGTGTGTGTAATGTAACATGTTCACTGAGCAGAGAGGTTTCCACTAATGCAAATGTATCACAAATGTAAACACCAACTGTAGTTTCTTAATATGGAAAGTGGATTGCACCATGTGTAAGCATGACATATACGTTCCATTTTTAAAGCTCAAACAACATGTTTTTCTACCTTACAAGGAGGTCACTCAGTGATGTATATAATCTCAACCGTACTGTACTACCCCAGAGAAACTAAGAGATGTGAGGGAAGAGAAACACACAAATGCAGAGATCAGACATGAATACAACATCTTCTCAAAAGTTTCTCTCCTGAAATATAAGAATAAAGATTTTTCTTGGCAAGATAACTGGTGTCCGGTTCCGTGAATCAAATAATAACGGGGGGAAAAGGCTTAATTCCAAGTCTACAATTTCCTAATTTATTTGCTCTCTTACTCTATTTTGCTGCAAAATAGAATACTCAAGAGCCAGACATTGATTGGGAAGTAGCAGCAGACCATAACGGAGAAAATGTGGATGGTGCTGTATTGGTCCCAGAGTTTGAGTGTCCCTTGAATGAGGAGGAACTGGCAGAACTTAACTCTCTCATACACCAGAGTGATCCCAACACTCTACTTACAGACCTTTATGTAATCTGCCGTGAGTATGTGGCTGGCAGGTGCAACTTCTAGTAATTTTAGTGGAATCCTTGGCTTTAATGTAACAGTTTAGAGTCGCATATTTTTTCACAAGTCTGTTAAGAGTATTAATATTACAGTTCTGAACTGGGATGACAATTCTTCAGTAACACTGATTTGACTAAGTTTGATAGAGCATAAAGTATGGTAATTATTTTACACAGTGGTATGTCAACATAAATGCTGAACTGGTGCTAGTCTCGTATTGTACATTAAATGACACAAAATGAGATGTCTATCAATAAATGCAACTTTTAAAAATTGTACTTGCAAATAGTCCATTTCATGAATGCTGTCATAACAATTCAGTTAGTTAAAGAAATTTGTATTTTGTCATAACAATCTTAAAACCTTTGCTACTTGATACTTTTATTACCAAAAAAATTTTGCCTCCAGGTGGCAGACATTAAAAAAGGTATTATAACTTTATATTAATAGTAAATTCAATTAATGAGCTCATTAAATGTTAAATGCTGTCATAACAATCTTAAAACCTGTTACAGCTTTTAATACTAAGCATCTAAATTATTCAACATTGCAGCACAATGTATCAAAGGTTTAGTTCACCCAAAAATAAAAATTGTCATTAATTACTCACCCTCATGTTGTTTCAAACCCATAAGACATTTGTTCATCTTCAGAACACAAATGAAGATTGTTTTGATGAAATCTGAGAGCTTTCTGTCCCTCCATTGATAGTCTACACCAGGGGTTCCCAAACTTTTCCATGACAAGGCCCCCCAAATACCACTAGGTTCTGGCCAAGGCCCCCCTTTTGCGGGATGTGTTATTGAACCCATCGACAATACTATGACAAATGTAGAGAGAGAGAGAGAGAGAGAGAGAGAGAGAGAGAGAGAGAGAGAAAGAGAGAGCGAGCATATTAATGGGATGGGTGGGCCTGGTGGCTTCTACACAGTTTGTCAAGTCTGGGCTTTACATCTGTCAGTGCAAAACGCATGTCACTCTCCACATTTAGATGTGTGCTCTGTGTTTTGTTTTAAGTACTTTTAAAGTTGAAAAGCCTCAACTTTTGAAAAACTCACACAAGTAAGTGGTTGCAAAAGGAAGAAGGCATTTCAGAGCACTCTAAGCTAGGATGGAAAAGTAATTTCTTACATACATCCAGTAGTTAGAGAGGGAAAGAGCCTCAAATTTAATTTTTAAATCCCATGAAGTAGTCATCTCAATCAGCTCCTCCTGTGAATTTAAATCCAGAAAAGAGCCTATATCAGGGGCAAATAGGTTCCTTACCCAGTTTAGATGGTTGTTGTCAAGGTCAGGGAAATAGTCTCTGAAATATCCCTGGAGGTGCTCCAGGTGGGATTGTATCAGTGGAGAAATGGTGTCCAACTCACCACCAGATGACAGCAGCTCTTGGTGTAGTAGTGGGAACATTTCTGTAATTCCCTCCTTGAGCTTGTTTGACCACAGTGTAATCTTCAGGGAAAAAGCACACACTTTGTCTTGCATATGCACTATGCATGTGTCACGCCCTTGCATGCTTTGGTTAAGCACATTCAGATTACCAAAAATTGTCAGCCATATATGCAAGTTAGAGAATCCAGGCTGCATTTTTAAAACGGTCAGACAGCTGATGTTTCTCAGACAAGAGAAACTCAAACTCTGCAACTCCATAACTCATACACACAGTTCAAAACTGCCCCCCGTGAAAGCCAGCCTACATTTGAGTGAAGCAGCAATCCATCAAAATGGGCTCCCATTTCTTTACACATGAGAGCAAACAGTCTGTGTTTCAAGGGGCGGGCTTTAATGAAGTTTACTATACGTGTGTTATGTCCTGTAGTACCTGATTAAGCTCATCATCCAACCGTTTAGCCACCAGTGCTTCTCGATGGAGCATACAGCGCGTGAACACCACATTCGGGGGCTTCTGTTTGATGAGGGCCGTCACCCCGCTGTTCTTCCCAGTCATAGAATGAACTTTGGCCCCGTCAGAACACACACCCACGCAACGAGACCAGTCAGGTCCATTTGAATCAATATATTCGTCCAACACTTGAAAAATCTCTCTCCCCAGTGGTTCTACTTTCAAGTGCTTTACAAAATAGGATTTCCTCAACGGACATTTCTTTGGAAATAAATCTGATGTACACAAGCAACTTGGCAGCATTAGCCACATCCGTACTCTCATCTAGCAGTGCGAAATATTCGCTAGCTCTCACCTGGTCCAACAATTGAGCAGACACATCCTCAGCCATGTCACCAATACATCTGCTCACAGTGTTATCAGAGAGTGGTACAGCGTCAATTTTCTTCACAGCAACCTCACCCAGTAGCTCTTTACCAATGTCTTTGGCAGCTGGCAGTATCAAATCCTCCCCAATTGTATGCGCCTTCTTAACTCACGCAACGTGAAAGGAAGCCAAAAAAGATGCCCTCACTGCTCTCTCAGGGACAGTAGCTTGCCGCACGAATGTTGCTGACTGCCTGGTCAACTGTTCTTCCTTTCTTTTAAAAAAGTCGATTGATTTTTCGGCCTCTGCTGGATGCTTCTGGTTCAGGTCAAGTTTCGATGGTTTTAAACATTCGTTGGAGAGGATCTCGAAGCAGAGAACACATTTGGGGCACTCATGTCCATTCTAATGCGTGACGCAAGTAAATCCATACTTTATGTATGCTGCCTCATACCTACGAGTTTTACTGGGCCAAGAGTTTGTTTTCTGATTTTTTTTATCTGAGGTTTCGATAGCTGGCTTGTCAGGATTTTTGCCTTTTAAAAATCTATCCATATCCATATTTCATAACAATATTCATAATAATAGAAATAATTTTATACATTTATAAAATTTATAATATTTTTTTTTTGCTTTCATTTTTTCTTCCAACTTGCTGCAGCCCCCCTGGCGGCACCCACTTTGAAAACCACTGGTGTACGCAACTACCACTTTGACACTTCATAAAGTTCATAAAAAGATCTTAAAACGAATCCATATGAATTGAGCGGTTTAGTCCAAATTAACCAAGCGGTTAATTGAGCGGTTTAGTCCAAACTTTTGTATTAAGTCCTGTAAAAAGTTAATAATGCGGCACAATCTGTGGCGCCAGAGTGATCCTTCTTCGCTGAATATGGGAGCCAGGGCAAGCTCTAGGAACTCTGCATCAACCTAAAGAGTTGAGGAGAGAAACATGTATTTTATCAACAAGTGATACATCAAAATACTTTCTTATACAATGGCAGTAAAACCCTTTTTCAAGTATCCTGGTACAAAGAGCTGCAGGCAGATCTCACTGTGTTGTGCCAGCAAGTCCTGGACACCGTACAACTTCAGCCCATCACAGACCTGCTGCAACATTGGAATTATCCTCACTGCTGAGTGTAGAATGATAGCACTATATTGAAAAAGACAAAACATTTTTACAGAAATGAAGAACTGAAAATTAACCACTGCATGCATTAAAGTTCAATGACATACTCAATTATGTCCTTCTTCCGCTCTGGGCCAATGGCCCCAGTATACCCGCTTGTTAAAATTCTGTCAGACAAGTCTACCATAGCATTTGTGTCTGCACCATCAACCTGAAAGGAGACAAATGTCCTAGTGTTAATATTGCTGTGAGGACTAAAGCCAAATGTTTTGGGACATCCCCTTTTAATTAACATGTTTGCCTATTCTATTAGCTACAGAGAAGACATCTTAATGCAGACCGCCAGCCAGAGTCCATCACCTAACATCAGTGTCATAACTTACTAATGCTCACATCTAAATATAAGTATATCCATGCAGCTACAAAAAAAGCAAGTAAAAAATATAGCCAGAAAAGGTGTTATAGCAGCAACGAGTACTAGAATAATTATTCTGACTCGACCATATTTGAATGTTGGTGTTCCGATGTGTATCTTAATGTATTTGATCTAATTTGTAAAAACCTTTTCAATAAGCTCTATGAGCTCTGGATCGGTGACATTGTCTTTGGACATTTCATCCTTGTCTATTGCTCCTGTGCAGATGTAGTCATAGCACCATTTTTTTCTAAAAAAAATTGGTGGGGGGGGGGGGGGGCCCTCCTGCAGTAACAAAGAAGTGAATATGTTGAGCATATTGAGGCAACATACTGTAAGTAATGTGTTGATGTGTGTTTTACTAAAAAATGCATTTTAAAAGCAAATTAGATGTAGAAATACATATTTTTAACTCTCATTTTAACTCTAAATATTTAGCATTTGTATAGAAATTGAAAATACATGACATTGAGACATTGTAGCAGTATTCCATTTCACAGTACACTGATCCCTACTTTTGCACAATAAATCTATTTACTTACTGCTACCTACTTGAAGTGATCTTTCTGATAGTCAGCAATGGAGTATTTTGGGGGTTTTCCATGGTCTCCTCCCTCAAAGAGCTGAGCCTAAATTCCTTTTACCATTTCTGTTCAAATGGAAAGTCAACAAATAGATCAACAAAATTAATTAGTAAGTTACATTGAGGCAAACTAGCACATACCAGTTAGGAATTCTTTCCGGAGAGCTCCATTTTCAATCCCATACTCTCCTAAGAAATTAATGCAAAGAGTATTCTTTGGAGAAGATTTTTTTTTTTTTTTTTTTTTTTGCCGCTTCCACTGGACCATGCCCCTCTCGAAAAAGTTCTCCTCTCGTTACACTGATATTAAATGCCAATGTGCTGTCCACCCTGCCAGCAAGCTGTGTGATTATGTCGGATAAACTACAAGACCAAACAGAAAAGGCAAATATTTGCCAAATGCAATAAAGACCTTTGTAAGAAATCTCACAGGTCAGACAGATGCCAGCGGATATCTTGCATTTTACCTTCTACACGGTTTTTCCTCCCTTGTCTTAGTTTGTCCTCCCAGTCAAGCTCTTTTTCAAATTCTCCCAAATGGCTGCAGAGACAACACAAATGCTCTGATAGCAATTGTTCCAAATAAATTTAGATTTATATTAAAATTGTCATCACCACAGCTGCTTGCATGTAGTTCCACATAGTCTTTTGGGTACCAATCCAGGCAAACTGGACAAGCAACCTATAAAAAGGATACAGACATTTGCCACAAAGGAATATTTCTACAAAAAAAAAAAAAAAAAAAAAAAAAAAAAAAAAAAAAAAACATGCATACAATTCTAAAATTATTCTTCCAGAAACAAGTATTTTTATATAAATGTCAATCGAATGAAATCAATACTACGTAGATCTCCTTGAAGTCACTTTGGTGCAACATTAAAGAGTAACTAAAATTTTAACTAAAAGTAGTGCAAATCTTTTCTTACCTTGACACCCATCATAGACGTGGAGGCTGATGGAAGCTCATTTGAGGATGCCTTTATTTTGGATGGGGTCATTACAAAAGCACAGTTACTCGTGAAAAACAAAAATGTTCCCAAAATATGGGTAAGTAGTGCAAATCTTTTCTTACCCTGACACCCACCACAGACATGGAGGCTGATGGAGGCTCATTTGAGGATGCCATTTGCAAAGGTTGAAAAAACACAGCTTTAATAGGCACATTATAGAGCTTACATTCTGGTTGTCAAAATCATCTGCATCATCAATGATAGACTCCAAACTGGACTCATCATCAGAGATGATCTGTAAAATAAAGTAAAATAAATACTGCTGAGAAAATTTGAATAATGAAACAGGAAGTATGTTTTTAGTATACCTTACCTTACATTCAGAGGGACTATTTAGCCCACATGTGTCCATGTGAAGAGCTAGCAGCTGTACAGGTACATAAACCTGACAGGTGATGCACTTAGCTTTAGGCATCCTCTCAAATTCTTTGGCTGACATTAGTAATGGGGAAGTGTCTAATCTATGTTGAATTGGCATTATGGCTTTATTATGTCTAGACCATTGTAGCCCTCTGCATCAGGTGCCAACACTGTCAATGATCGTTGGCCAGATCCCCGTTTGGTTAAAATAAAGATCTACATAACTTACAGAATACTGAAAACATAATTCATACAACCCCAGTGGATGAATCAATGTCTTCTGAAGCAAAACGATAGGTGTGTGTAAGAAAAGTACTAATAAACTAGTTTAAACTTGTTAAACTAAAAACCATTGCTTCTGACTAACTGTCATTTGAGAACACGTACATGTCAGCACATTGTGAAGTGCAATCAATGCAATCGGTGAAGTGCATGGTGTGAAAATCGTGAGACACGAGTTAACAGCACAGAGTACCAACACTTCTTGCACATTTCAAATATTAATAGTTTAAAATATTTGTCTTACACCTATCAGTTGTGAAGCAAGAAAGTGGATGGGATGGCAAGATGGTTAGACTTAGTAATTCATTTTTGGGTGGAATATCCCATTGACTTAGCCTAGTGGTCAGCTTCTTCAGGCACACTCATGGTCCTTCTCCAGGACTCGCGGCTGTTATTTCTGCTTGCGACTTAATTTGTGTGTACAATCATATTTTTTTGTGCTCCAGTTTGGGATTTGAGAGTTCTGCATGTCTACATTTTACGTGCGAGCTTTGACACGTTGCTCACACTGTTGTAATTCACTTGCGCACTGTGTTTATGCACCTGCATATGTTTTGTCCACCATTTGACGGCATAGTTTAACTTCACAGACTTCAATGAACGAGTGCCGGAGTGCACATGCACATCACATAGACTAAACAGATTAGAATGGGAGCACATCCATGATGCAAATCTTCTGTTCCACAACATCGCAAAGGTGCTTTATTGGATTGAGATCTGATGACTGTGGAGGTCATTTGAGTACAGAGAACTCAATGTCATTTTCAAGAAACCAGTTTGAGATGATTTCAGCTTTGTGACATGGCACATTATCCTGCTGGAAGTAGCTATCACAAGATGGGTTGTGTGGTCATCAAGGGATGGCCATGGTCAACATCTCATCAACAATACTCAGATAGGCTGTGGCATTTAAACAATGCTCAATTGGTAGTAAGGGGCCCAAAGTGTGTCAAGAAAATATGTCTGACACCATTGCACCATCATCACCAGCCTTAGTGTCCTGTTTTAGCGGTCCGGAGTGGACCCAGGTGTGTTCTTCTGCTGCTGTAGCCCATCTGTTTCAAATTTTGACGCGTTGTGTGTTCAGAGATTCTCTTCTGCACCTCGGTTATAACAAGTGTTATTTGTGTTACTGTTGCCTTTCTATCAGCTCGAACCAGTCTGGCTATTTTTCCTCTGACCTCTGTCATCAACAAGGCATTTTCACCCACAGAACTGCTGCTCACTGGAGATTTTCTCTTTTTCAGACCATTCTCTGTAAACCCTAGAGATGATTGTCAGTCATTTATGAGAGAAAATCACCTTTCTCTCCCATTCTGATGCTCAGTTTGAATTTCAGCAGATCTTCCATGCCTAAATGCCTAAGTTATTGCAATGTGATTGGCTGAATAGATATATGCTACTCACACAGTAAACATTTTTCAATTGCATTTGTCAGAAAAAAAATAGTAAAACATGAAAGAGCTTTTCTTTCATATATTGATATCCAAGTGAAAAAAAGATTATTGAAAAAGAAAAAAAATGTGGTGCAGGATTTGGTTCTAACGGTCAGCTGTTGATTGGATGGAGGCTGAATGCCACTCTATTGTAATAAAAGGGCGGGTTTAAGAGGACTAAATGGTTGGAGAAGTCTGACATCACCAAAGAAAAGTCTCTCATTTCACTGGAAAAAAATCAGGACATTTTCATTAAGAGGTCAAAAAAAAAAGAGAAGAAATATATGCATTGATGAATTGTTAAGATAAATAACATGCATTTAGAAATCGACAGGGTGAATTTTGATTTCACGCCAACTTTAATGCATTTCTAAACTCATCCTTGAAAAAAATGCATGTTACTGTACCTTTTTGCATCTTTGCCTATTATGCACTCGCCATAACAACATGTTGGATCCTCATTTATCATGTTCTGTCTTCACAGGGGCAGGGTCACGCATTTCAGATTAAAGAGAAATATTCATTGAAATGTATCTCACCTCTATTTTTCGACTCCTGCGAGAGGGAATGGAGCTTTTGATCTCTGCAGCAGCTGGAATTTGAGTTTGAGTGAGAGAGGTACGTGGAGCGGGTTTCAATCAGCGCTGAGCTCGCTGTCGACCCTCCGCTCCGTCTCCACAGCCTGCCGGCGGCGTGGAACAAGGCAGAGAGGCCACGCACATGACATACCATTCATTATTAATTAATCACTTAATTGCCTGGCAGACACTCTCATTCTGAGTGACTTATGATGACTTATACTTCCAGGCTTTTGCTCGTCTGTATCCTCTGATGTTCAGTCCGGCGGATTTACTTAGGCTACGGTCACACATTGACTATTTACTAACAAGTGTCAATGGTCCTGTTTACACAACAGCTTACATAAGCAGATTGAATTGTCTGTATGGATGAATAACCAAAGTAAATTCAATTTGCTGTTCCTGTTGTGAATAATAGTCGTGAATAACTTCTGAAACCACAGAGACAGTGACTAAAGTAAACAACAATTCAACAACACTGGAAAATATCACAATTGAAACTAATTCAATAGGTTCAATTCAAATAAATTTGAAGTTGAGAGTGCTAAAAATTTTATGAAATGGATTGCATTTGACACTCATTTAAAAACAGGATGAATGATCATAAATTAATACTTGGGTAACATTTTATTTTGAAGGTCCCTTTTGAACATTCTGTTGACTATAAGTAACTTTGCAACTTCATGTCAACTAACTCTCAGAGTATTTGTAAACTGTCTGCTTAATATCTTCTAACTCTATTGTGATGCTCCTCCAACAGACATTCTACTGACTATAAGTAACTTTGCAACTACATGTCAACTTATTCTAACCCTACCAGTCTTCTAATACTCTACTAACACTCTAATGAGAGTTAGTAGACATGTAGGTGCAACACTACTTAGTCAACAGAATGTTCAAAAGGGACCATCAAAATAAAGTGAAACCAATACTTTTAATTCCGCAAGCATTACATTGATCAAAAGTGAAAACACTTTTATATTGTTATGAAATATGTTTACTTCAAATAAATGGGTTTCTTTTGAATTTTCCATTCAAACAATCCTGAAAAAAGTTTCACGGTTTCCACAAAAATATTAGGCAACTGATTTCAACATTGATAATAATAACAAATGTTTCTTAAGCACCATATCAGCATATAGATCATGTGAAACTGAAGACTGGAGTAATGGATGCTGAAAATTCAGCTTTGCCATCACAGAAATAAATTACATTTTAAAATATATTATGTTATTTTAAATGGTAAAAATGTGGGGGTTTTTTCAGAAAAACTATTTTAATTATGTCGCTATATGCTGAATCACAGCCAGCAGTCAAGAAATTGTATGATTAAACCACAAAATATTAATCATCTTGAGTTAACAAAGCTCTCTTGGGTTTGTAGCCCTCAATTCGGTAAACACTGTACAAACACTTCAATATTTCAGATACAGATTGATTGGTTTGCTGTTGAACATTAAATCTCAGGATGGTGGTGTTTGGTGTCTGTACTTGCATATTTAAAATACAGGCTTGTACATAATTTGGAATTGAACTGAGCATGTCCTAAAAGTAAATTGCTGTTAATTGCACCCTCCACCTGGATCTCATCCACCTAGAGCACAAAAACGTCTCCGGTTACGTATGTAACCCTGGTTCCCTGAAGAGGGAATGAGACACTGTGTCGAGACACGGTGGAAATGCCCCTGCGCGATTGTGTTATGAAGCACGTGTATAATCAGTCCAAATGAAAGGCGAGACGTCATAGGCGGGTGACGTCATCGACCAGGAAACTATAAAGCACATCTGAAAACAGACCGTGCTAGCTTCTGAAAAGCCGAAGCAAGTCGATCATAGGTATGCAGAAACTGTGGCAGGGCGACGCAGCGTCTCGTTCCCTCTTCAGGGAACCAGGGTTACATACGTAACCTGAGACGTTCCCTTTCAAGGGAACTCGAGCTGCATCGAGACGCTAAGGGAACACCATACCCTCGACGCCATAAAAACAAATGCCTGTACTGTGTGAAGTCATTGCGCACACTAAGAAGCAAGCACCCTAGACCCCGGAGTGGAGCCTAGATTCAAGTCATAAAATCTAACAAATGTATGTGGTGAGGACCAGGCACGGCGCCAGGATTCCAGTTTTGGATGGGCCAGACCAATTGTGGGTGGGCCTTAAATTAAAAACGTTATCAAATCACTGTTTAACCTAATAAAAATTATTGACTAATATACTGTTATATTATCTGTGAGTATACATAATATAGATTTTAATAGCTTGATGCTCTTTGAATATTTTGTTGCATTGTAAAAAGTTTCGGTGCGTACAGAACTATTCGCGATCGCTCTCCATGGTTCTGACCAAAGAAGAGCGCTTTGGAATCTCCATAACGCATCATAGCTGGCTTTGTCTCTTAGTGCGCTATGAAGACTCTTAAGGTATAACTTAACTAAAGGTATGCTACCACTAAAGGTATTGCTAGGCGTCTTCAGGGCTATCATCCACTCGCGAGGCTCGGGGCACATCCACTCCGAGCAACGGCGCTGGTCGCCCCGAGAAAGATATGACATGGAGTGGGTAAGACATGATTTTATGGAAGCTTGTTTCCGCCACAAACTAATAATAAAAAAAAGATAATTGCGACTTTTTATCTCACAATTGCGAGTTTACATCTCGCAATTCTGACTTTATTTCTCAGAATTGCGAGGTATAAAGTCAGAATTGCGTGAAATAAAGTCGCAATTGCGTGTTATAAAGTCAGAATTGCGAGATATAAAGTCAGAATTGCGTGAAATAAAGTCGCAATTGCGTGTTATAAAGTCAGAATTGCGAGATATAAAGTCAGAATTGCGTGAAATAAAGTCGCAATTGCGTCTTATAAAGTCAGAATTCTGACTTTTTTTCTCGCAATTGCAACTTTATATCACGCAATTCTGACTTTATAATACGCAATTGGGAGATATAAAGTCAGAATTGCATGATATAAAGTCGCAATTGCGTGTTATAAAGTCAGAATTGTGAGATATAAACTATATTCTGAGGTAAAAAAAAAAAAAAAAAAGTCCGTCTTTTTTCCCCCCCTTAGAATTGGACTTTATATCTCACAATTGTGAGTTTATATCTCACAATTCTGAGAAAAGATGTCAGAATTGCGAGATATAAACTCGCAATTATGTGTTAAAGTCAGAATTGCGTGATATAAAGTCGCAATTGCGAGAAAAAAGTCAGAATTCTGACTTTATATCTCGCAATTCTGAGAAATAAAGTCAGAATTGCGTGATATAAACTCGCAATTGTGAGATAAAAAGTCGCAATTATCTTTTAAAATGTTTTATTCAGTGGCGGAAACAAGCTTCCATATGATTTTGACCACTTCATTGAGTTTTTTTTTTTTTTTTTTTGTAGAAAGACTCTTTTTAAAAGGTTTTCGTTTTTTATAAATTGTATCTTAATTTTGATCAATGTTTTATCAACCAATTACCTGCATTTAATAAATGAGAAGGAAATATATAGCAGACAATGTAGCCTAAAAAGGCACCAACACGATCACTTGCATTGCACGTGAACTGGAGGGCGCCGAAACTCAGCTTGTGCCTCACAGATTTTAGAAATATAGGCTATCTATTATAGAAAGCTTGAAATGTCTACTTTTAAACGAAAATATTCAAAACCAAAAGAAATAGGCTACTCTCTGATTATGTAATCCATATCTCCATCCATCTCCAATCCATCTCTGGCGTTCATGGCGAGTCCGCATCGTCAACTTCATCTTTGCAGCGACACAGAAAACACCAGTTTATTAATAAACAATTAAATGTCTCCTTGCTATTTTAGACACATTCATAATCATTACTTTTACCGGTTCTTTGTGGCAAGCTTTATGTGTGCGGTCGTGCGCTTGAGTGCGGCTATATTACGTAAACGCTCATATCCTGTTTAAGTAATTAAAATAATATACGATTTGTCCACGAATGGCTTTATATGAAAAACTACTAGTCGACTAGAAAAAAAAATTAGTCGGAGGCAGCCCATATTCCGCATATTTTCGAGCCAGGCAGCAGGCAATTCTGGGTTGAGCGAGCGACCCTGCGGAATGAGCGAGCGGTGCGGAATATTCAGAAATGCGCTCTCCGCTCACGAGCTCTGATCGGAACAAACCCGAACCACTGTCTGCTGAACTTGCGCAGAAACATCAAAATAGATAACAGCTTTTTAAAATTGTTTTTAAAACTAAACATTTAGACTATTTTAAGCACAAATGATGAGCTTATTGCTATTTTTTTATAATTCTTGACAAACTTAGAATATATTAAAAGTATTTTCCACAACTCCGGGAAAGGGGAATATATATATTAGGGGTGTAACACAAAATTCACGGTTCGGTTCGATACGATACAATTGTGACACGGTTCGGTTTGGTACGGTTCGGTACGTTTTTGATACAGCAAAAAGAAAGAAATGCCAGAGAAATTTCCTTGATTTATTTTTTTACATTTTTTTTTTTATTAAAACTAACATCATAAAGTATGATATTTTTTTTACTTTGAGCAATTCTAGAGCTATAATTGACTCTTCTTAGGAGCATATAAAACAAAACAGCTCCTTGGAAAAAATTAAATGTAATATTGTAGTAGTTATAAACAAAGGTTTATTTTAGTTCAGATTAACATTTGAGGGCAGCAATTGTATTCATAATGTCAAAATAAAACCGACGTAATGTTACTTTAAGGCATTATGCCTACTATTCCTGCCAAACTTCCATGGTTGCAGTTAGTGTTACTACTGTAAATCCATGGTGAATGTTGCTGATCTGTGGACACTGGATAGTTCATTCATGGCACAATGTTTCTTCCTGGTTTCCACGCGCTGTTTGATCCGTTAATAACGGAGAAATGTGAATGTTTCTCACTAGATCTCGCAGCGATGTTATTACTTCTGTGGCGAATTCAAATGCTTTCTTTACTGGATCTCTTATTAGCGCTGTGTAGTGAAAGTGTCGCATGATCACGATCGGCTCGCGCTGCACTGGTCCAAACTGATACACGGTCCTTTAACCACATAATAACGAGCAGTTTCGTTCCGCTTGCATTACGTTTGCCATTTGATGTTCGGCAATGTTGTGGTCGCGCCAGCGTCACATTATGAGCGTGCTTGCCACGCGCAACGCGCCTACATTTGAAATAACGAAATTTTGGTCGGCAGGAAAAATGGTCCAACGGTCCAATGGTTCGGTTTGAAAATGCGTACCGAAAACCGAACTGAAAGCCTCGTACCGAACGGTTCAATACGAATACGAGTATCGTTACACCCCTAATATATATATATATATCTTTCTGTGAAATATTGTGCTTGCAATGACAGACAATAATACATAGACAGGGACAGTATACAGAGAGCGATTGCTGAAGGCACAGAAGCTAGTGCGGTCTGTTTTCATTTGTGCTTTATAGTCACCCACCTATGACGTCTCATCTTTCCATTGGACTAATTATACACATGCTTCACGACGCAATTACGCAGGGGCATTCCCACCGCGTCTTGACGCATCTTGAGTTCCCTTGAAAGGGATGTTAGAATACTGTTCATCGACTTCAGCTCAGCATTAAACACAATGATCCCACAACAGCTCATCAACAAGATAAACTTGCTGGGCCTTAACACTTCTCTCTGTAATTAGTTTGTGGACTTTTTAAGAGGAAGACCTCAGTCAGTCCATGTCGGCCGCAACACCTTGAGCACTACCACACTAAGCACAGGGGCCCCACGAGGTTATGTGCTCAAGCCCGCTGCTTGAGCCCGCTGCTCAAGCCCGCTGCAAACCCTATCATTAAGTTTGCAGATGACACGACTGTGGTAAGCCTCATCAGCAAAAACGATGAAACGCTCTACAGAGAGGAAGTGGCACAACTGGCCGAATGGTGTAGTACAAATAATCTGTCCCTTAATGTGGGAAAGACAAAGGTGATTGTTATGGATTTCAGGAGAAACTGTTGACCTCCCACCGACTATCGGCAGCTTCAGTGTGGAGAGAGTCAGCAGGACCAAATTCTTGGAGGTGCACATCACAGAAGATCTCACCCCAACCACCAACACTACATCACTCTCCAAGAAGGCCCAACAGCGTCTCCACTTCCTACACCGTCTGAAAAGAGCAAGTCTCACTCCATCCATCCTTCCCACATTCTACAGGGCCACCATTGAGATTGTGCTGACCAGCTGCATCACTCTCTGGTATGGGAACTGCGCTGTCCACAAGACCCTACAGTGGACAGCGCACAGCTGCAAGGATCATCGGTGTCCCTGTCCCCTCCATCCTGGACATTTTACTTGCACAATGATCCAGCAAAGCCACCAGCATTGTGAAGGACCCGACCCATACTTCTCAAAGACTCTTCTAGCTCCTGCCATCAAGATGTCAGTACTCGAGCATCAGAGCCCGCTCTGCCAGACTGCTCAGCAGCTTATTTCCCCAGGTTGTGAGGAACCCTGTTCATACCCCTACATCCTGAACCAGAAACATTAACACTCCCACCCCACGCTTAAAAGTGCCGTAAGCCATTTTTGAAAAACCCTGTTGAAAAGTGGGTTGGACCAAGCACCAAAACACACTTGTAGCCAATCAGCAGGAAGAGGCAGCGAGTTCATATTGGAGAAGCTATCCAGCGCTGGAGAGACGGATGCCGAGGTTGCTTTATTTCTTCTCGATACATGAGTTTCAAAAAAACTTATATCATTAACTGATATATTGTTATTATACTAACCTACACTAATATCTGTTTTGTACCATTGTAATACATTGACAACCACAAAAAACAGGTGGTGATGAGAAAGTCACATGATGAATCAAAACTTAACTTAACAAGCAGCTTTTCAACAAGCTGATAAGGTAAATACTCATATATACAAGGTGCACACAGTGCCATTCAAATACTAAACACTATCATGGCAACACACATGACATAAAAAATGCAATGAACATTAATTTAACAACATTAGATATACAGAAACAAAAAACCCTAATGTACATAAATGATAAGAAAAAACTAAGGAAGAAACAGTTATTTCAATAAAAATACATCAAATGTGAAGTGTTAACGCAGGAGATTCTTGGATGTCAATTTACAGTTTTTCACTGTAAATTACATAATGACTTGTTCTTTTTCACTACCAAAAACTGTAAATTTAACTAAGATTTAACCAAGATAGAGATTGTAAACATGACAAAGAAATGTAACGTCCTGTTCTTGTCCATTTTGTTGGACTAATTACTCTTTTGTCTAACTGTGTTGACTAATCACAATAAATTTGTCCTCCTGTCATTCAAATCCGAATTCCAATTCAACATCCAGTGGGTATGGCCAATTCAATTCCAATTCATACTCATGAAAAAAAAAAAGCCAATTCTTCGATTCAGAATTTTGCACAACCCTGCAAAAAAAAAAAAAAAAAAAAAAAAGAGCTATACTCTCAAAATATGTCTGGGTTGATGGGAACAAACTACAGTCACCAAAAGTCATCCATAGTATATATTTCTCCCATCTTCATATAGTCTCACTTTAGGGTTCAAAGACTTCAGGTACATGTCCTTCTGCCATATGTCTCAGTACAGTTATGCTATAGCAATGTTAATGCTTTATGTAAGTGCTTTGAGATCCAGATGCTGGTGTGATTTCATGGAAAGTGATTTATCCTTCAGTACATGAAGTCTGAGATCACAGCGAGGTACAAAAACTGATTTGTATGCTAACACGAGCTAATTAGCGTCCTCTTGTTTTTACCAAAATGGGCTCAATTGCAAATGTTGAGTGGAGTTAATTTTGGTCAAAAACCACTTACTGAAAAAACAAAGAGGCCTCGGCTAAGAGTGCACGTGGTACACTGAGAGTTCAGTTTTACACTGGAGTTAACTCAAATATTCACTCGTTATGCAAGAAAAGCCATTTTGTTGTTGGGGAAAGGACAGAGAAACCCTAATAATCCAGTGAACTCCCAGAATAAGAGTTGCAAGCAAGATGTTTTTGTCATGACAAAGTAAATTCATTTTAATAAAAATTTGACAACATCTTTATTCAGACTTTATTCAGCTATGTGAATTAACAAATGAACAGCCATTTTTAAATATCTGGTCCACCATAGTGTTACATAAGTAAGCTGAAGCTCTAAAAAACATGAAGACTCAAACAAACAAAAACTTCATAGCGAGTCATGCTTTCTGTCCTCAGGGTATAACAGACCACTTGATCATTATATGCCAGCAAGCAATTTTGCATTTAAAAGACATCTAATAGCCAACCAAATACAGCCCTCACGTCTAGGCTAAAACAAGGCAAAATTATGGCTGTCAATTAAAATTAAATAGACATCTAACCATAGCCCAAGTATAGACTAGTCATCAATTAGATAACACGTCAAAGAAATTAAACCAAACACCTTGTAATCACTGTTGACTTTGCATACATGATGGAATATCATACATCTCAAGATATTTTGGCAAAAAGATGTGTAACCAAATTCAAGGTTATTTTGGCTAGAAGTGGGTTACCCATAGCCTGACTATATCGGGTCTATAGTTAAACTAGATGGTGAAATGACAGCTATTGCTTGCTAGGATACTATGTACAAGTTTGTCAAGGTAATTCGGTCAATTCCCATGAAGGGAACATACAGATGAATAAAATATATTGCTTGAATGCACTGAGAGTGAATGTGTAAATATAAATGTGTAAACAGCACAGCCACTAACCCATCAATTAAAGCCCATATCATTGAAAGAGGTCCAGACAGAATATGGTTGCATAAACTAATACAGCAGGGATAATGAAGACAATAACTCAACTACAATTCCCCCAATGTGCCAGAAATGCAGTCTAAACAGTTATTTTTAGCTTATGTCATATACAGCAGTAAAAAAAAGTTACAGAGTCTCAGTAAACAAGCCCTACCAGTCTAAAAATAAATGTAGTTTTATCTAGTCATATAAAACAATGCCGCCATACTCCTAAAGAGATTTTCCGGGTTTGGTACAAGCTCAGTTCATTCACCACCATTTGTAGCATACTGTGTGACATTAACTTCCATTTTCCCCTCCTTTTCTTTAAAGGTGCTATGTGCTATGCTTTGTTTTTTTTTGGTTCATTATTAACAAAATTCAAATAATGAGTCAGTACATCATCAATCCCTTTCCCGTGTTTTTTCTTACCCTGATTCACTACGGTAAGCCTATTATAACTGTTGGAAAATGCTGCATTATTTACAGTGCTAGCCCAGTAAAGGACTAATATTGTTGGATTACACAGCCTAATTCTGTACACTTGCCCAACGTACAGCTTTAGATGATGGGACGCTGAAATTGTTATTCTGGATTGGGGCAAATTACCATCAACCGGTAGATCTACCAGACATGACGGCAGGAGCATGGAGGGAGGCCATCCTCCGCTGTCTGGAAAGTGTGTGTCCCCCAATCCACACCAGCACCTGCATCAGCAACCCCAGAGCCCAGCCCACATCCACCCTGCGACACGGAGCGGCAGCCAGAGTCCCCAACAGACGGAGTGCCAGCGCCTACCACGATGAAACTGCCAACGCAAAGAGAAGAGGACATGAACACCATCACACGGGATCCTGAACCCGTTTCGTCTTACCTGACCTGCGAGCTGGCCAACCAGCCTGTGACACAGGAAATATTAGTGGAGTTCGAGGGAATAGAGGAGTTCCCTGCCCACAACCTCGCCACTGTGAGTGAGTGCATACTGGACTTGGAGATAGATTGATCGTGGATCCCACCCTCCCTTCCTCTTTTACCACGACTTATAGTTCCAGCCTTGTCTTCGTCTACTCCTGTCTGCCCTATTGTTCAACCTTCACCTCCTCACTACATTGGGGATTCACCTGGGACATCCAATGAGGCATCCTCGACCAGGCTGGAGGATTCCCTGGCTCCGCCTCTGACTGCTGTCCCTGCCACTCCACCTCAGCCCATCGCCCTAACTACTCCACGACATCACCGGGATCCCTCGACCTGCAAGCTTTGCCTGTGTCGACATCGCCGGCCCTTCCCCATGGACTTGCGAGCATGCCATTACGCTCCGGCTCTCCACCCCTGCGGCTCAGTCAGGCTCCTCCCTCCCTTAGGCTCCACGTCACTCCTCAGTCGTGCCAGTTCTGCCACAGCCTTCTGGTTCTCCAGTTCCACCTCGGGGGGTCGTCGTGACAGCTCCGGATCCATCAACCCTCCATCTGCGCCCAGGACTCTTTTCCTATCGGCAACGTCCCTGTCGTCCGTCCCCATGGAGGTGTTGGATGCTGTACCACAATGGTTCCTCCCTCCAGCAATGCCGCCATAGGGTGCTACCTAGGGGCCTTCTCGAGGGGGGCATAATGTAACAATTATGTTCTGTTAGTTTCGTTTTCATGGACTTTTAGATTGAATTCAATAGTTCCTGTTGTCCTTTTTTTTTTTTTGTTCCCCACTTATGAGATGCTATAGAGATTAATTTATCATCACATGTGTTTCGTCGTCTTTAATTACCCTTGTCTTTTTTTGTATGCAAGTTGTTGTGTTTTAGTTCTCTCTGTCAGTTCTTGTTCTTGTCATACACTGAGTTTGGTTGTTTTTTGCCCGTGTTAATAAAGCCTATTGATCATATTTCGTCTTCATCTTGTTACTGTTTAACCACGCTTTGCCAAGCATGACAGCCACAGAGCTTGTAATAAAACGAGAATCAATATTGGCTAGATTTTCAGAGTTGGCGAGAACTGAGGGATTTGAAATGTTGTAAAATCGACGGGGAGATGGCATTTTTATTACTCAAGTAAGGTATTTTATTGAACAAATAAACTGCCATATGTAGCTCTGTAACAGAGTTCATTATAAAGCATTATCTACAGTGAAGAGTAATTTCATTATGGTTGTAGCGCTGTGCTGGAATTTATGTCATGGAAGTACTATGTCTATTAATGGTTATACTGTAGCTACTGTAACATCTTCAGCTCAGCTTGAGATCCTTTCCATCTAAACTAGTTATATCTCTCAAGCCTAGCAGTAAGTATTTTATTTGTCAGAACCTTAAACTGCAATTTTTTTTGGTAAATAACATTCCTCCCACTTAATCAGGACTGTGGGTCTTAGATTAGTTTTCCCTTCTAGCATGTCATTCAAGGGGAAATGAACATTTCTCTTATATCAGATGTATCATGGAGGACGGTTTTCTGCAGTTGTGTGTTTTTACCATAGAAAGTTTTATCTGAAAAATATTTTATTCTGTTCCCAGAAGCATGAGGATTGATTATTAGCCTTGTTGTTTGATCACGAACAGCATCGTCTTTGTTATTCCAAATTTAACAAGCTATGTGAAGCAATGTGTGAGCTCAACCCAAAGCCGTCAACAAGAAACACTGTCTGGAAATGTCAGAGACAAAGAGAGAGAGAGAGAAACAGAGGGTTATGGGTTGTTTTTCAAGTCACCTCTTTCTTTGTCTGTCTCTCGCTTCAAAAAACGATACGATTCTAGCAGGTTTCATCAGGATATGCTTCACTTATATTGAGTCATGCTCTAAAATGATTGAACATATGTGAGACATTACAACCACACCACGCACCTCTACCTATCACTCAGACAAACTCATTTTAAACATCAGGAGGTAAAAAAAAAAAAGTCACAGATATATATATCGGGCATGTTTTTTTTAAGCCAACCTCAAACACCAAAAAGTTCTTCATGAATGGTGCAATAGAGGAACATGCTTTTAGAACTGACAAGTTTGTCAACAGCAGAAGCATTAATGTCTCTAAGGCAAGTCGGTTCACTCAGCGGCCATATTTGTAAAGCCTCCGGGTATCTATTTGCTGCCATGCAAGGATGGCTCCTATTTACTTGAATGGGAAAAGAACAAAATCTACGTACAGAAACAGTTTGTCAAAATTACATTTCAATAATAATAATAAAAAAAAAAAACACAACAAAGGTATAATATGGTGTTCCTCTTTAGCACAAAGCATACAAAAAGACTACTACTACTATAATTAAGAAATTAACTAAAAATTAATCATAATTTCAACATAAAATGTAGCTAAAAGCACTCCACATAAATATATATAGCTAGACAAACAAGGCAACAAGAACAAAATAACACCACCACCAACAACAACAACAACAAACAACCATATGGATTTTATTACATTTTTGATCTGCTTCCTTTTTCCTATGAATCCGTTGAGCTGCATTTTAAATGTAAAAAAAAAAAGTGCTATATAAATAAAATATATTCTCTTTCTCATTATTGTTATTTTCATCATCACATGAATAATAATTATAAAAACTTTATGATAATAATAAATAACGATTTAGGCTTTTTTATTTATTTTTGATGTACTTCCTTTTTTCTATTCATATGAATAGTTTTAGGTGCATTTTATATATAAAAAGTGCTGTACAAATAAAACTTCAAAAGTGTTGTATATAAAAAATCTGCTTCTTCCTATTCTTTAATAATAATAATAATAATAATAATACTATTTATTAACTATTTATTTAGGAACCATTTAGGCATTTATGCTCTATTTTTTATTACTATGTATTGTTTGAGCTGCATTTTATACATAAAAATTGCCATATAAATAAAATCATATTATTATTAATATTAATATTAGTAGTCATAGTAGTAGTATACAGTAGTAGTTGTTACTCTCACACACTTTTGTTTTCAGTCTGCACCATTTTCCCTTAGTTAGTTAGTTGTCATGGCTGTTATTCAGTGTCGGTCATCATCCTTGTTTGCATGTAGTTCTCTTGTTTCTGTTCATTGTTGTTGAGTCTCATCAATGTTTGGATGTTTTTTGTGCTACTCTCAGACTGTGGATTTATTAACTAAACTACCCATTTACCTTCATGTTTGTGTGTGATCTAGCAACACAATCTGAGACAGTATTGGTATCATCATTATTATTATAATTATATGATATTATTATGATTAAATAATCATTAGTATTATTATTATTGATAATAATAATAAAATAATAATACACGTTTCAAGTTGCATTTTGTGGGCATCACATTCACAGAATAATCCCAATTGTGGAAATTTAAAATAAAAGTGGAAAGTTAGAAATGTAGGCCAGGGTTGAATCGGAGAAAGGCTGAAAGGGGGTTTATGTCAGAGAATGGTTCTCCACTGGGGGTCAAATCAGCACATTTTCCTGCTCCAGTTTCCCGTCATCACAAGTGCTGCTGTCTTACATTGCGGGGTAACACAATTTGACAGCAAAGACAAGAGCTGACACTATGAGGAGCTTGGAGGTCTTGGAAGGTCTTGGAAGAGGGGGTAGAAGAGGAGAAAGAAAGAAGGAAGGAAGGGAAAGAGCTCAGAGGACAAGAGAAGAATTCTCCAATGGACTATGCTTCTGTAAACACCTTGACAGTTTCCCCCATCACATATAGTGCAGCGCCTGGTCACATTCTACAAGTGTATATAGCTGCTCATTGGGATTCTGGACATGTTCTAATTCTAACCTTTCTAACTGTAATTAAGTTAACCTTATTTTTACAACAATGCAGAGAGCCTGTCATAATTTAATTAATTCCCATGGGCTGCAGTGGAGAGACAGATGTGGGCATAAGCCAGAGACACAAGGGAACCGGAGATGAGTGGATTTTAAGCTGTCTTGGGCTTGTGCGTCCAGCACTTAAACGGATACAATAAGGTCAGGCAGTATGTAGAGGATGTGTATAGGCTATGACGAGCATACATACATACATACACACACACATATTATATATATATATATATATATGCATATATATATATATATATATATATATATATATATATATATATATATGCATGCATGTATGTATGTATGTATGCATGTATGCATATATATACAGTGCTATGCATAAGTGTATACACCCACGCTAAAGTCGACTAAAAAGAGGAATAAAAAATCATATTTTTTCAAAAAATTGAACTTAATGCCTTAATTTAAAAAATTTGGAAAAATCCAACCTTTAAGGACACCAATTTTCTTTGTGAATGAATAATGTATCGTAAATAAATAAATGTTCTTTCTTAAAATACATGGTGCATAAGTGTGTACACCCCTATGTTAAATTCCCATAGAGGCAGGCAGATTTTTATTTTTAAGTATTTTTTTTTTAGGATACTATGCATCCTGATAAAGTTCCCTTGGCCTTTGGAATTAAAATAGCCCCACATCATCACATAGCCTTCATCATACCTAGAGATTGGCATGGTTTTATTTCAGTTAGCCTAAAAGCTAGTTTGATTTGCATTGAGAAATGATCTTATGGAAAGTACCTCATGCCAATCTCTAGGTATGGTGAAGTCTATGTGATGATGTGGGGCTATTTTAATTCCAAAGGCCAAGGGAACTTTATCAGGATGCATAGTATCCTAAAAAAAAAATTTTTTAAATACTTAAAAATAAAAATCTGCCTGCCTCTATGGGAATTTAACATAGGGGTGTACACACTTATGCACCATGTATTTTAAGGAAGAACATTTATTTATTTACGATACATTATTCATTCACAAAGAAAATTGGTGTCCTTAAAGGTTGGATTTTTCCTAATTTTTTTAATTAAGGCATTAAGTTCAATTTCCAAAATATGATTTTTTATTCCTCTTTTTAGTCAACTTTAGCATGGGTGTATACACTTATGCATAGCACTGTATATATATATATATATATATATATATATATATATATATATATATATATATATATTATATATATATATATATATATATCACTAATATAAGGACACTAATACCAGTCAGCCATGTTATGTAATTTTGTCTGTTTAAAGCAATGTTTGGGGTTCAAGCTGAGCTCTTTTAATGGCATTTGTGGCATGTATAGTATATGTTATACAATAAATACATAGGTTGTGGTCCTCAACAATTTTATTTCAATTTTTTTTGCAACTTTTATTGGCCCTAACAGCCAGACATTCACATTTGAACCCTTTTTAAAGCCATTTTGTGCTTTAACATTTTATTTACTCCAGTTCAGCTGGGGCTTTGTGATTTGTTCCTGTCTCTCACTCTCAAAGTGTGACATGTTTCAAATTTTCCATTGCGTTGCTCTAATCAAAAATGTTCTGCACCATTCCATTTTATTTCCAGTCTGCATTGCCCCATAACCATTATACCTCTTCCACCCTCCTTGCCTTTTCCTCACAACAATAAAATGTGCTAGGTAATTCTCATAAAAGAGCAAGTATACATCTGGGAGGACTATTCTAATTTATGTGAAATTAATTGAGGAAAGTAGGCTTTTTCATGCTATGCTCATTTAGGAAGGCATAATTAAACTTGCAGGGAAAATAATGATGTGGAAAAAGAAATAAATAATGTGGGCAGTCAGCCAGTACAAGGCACAAAAAGCTAAACTGAAGGTTGGTGAAAATAAACAAGGGCTTTACGTTGGCTGACAAAAGAGATGGCTGCTTAAGGTCATGCCCTGTGTAATTTGATTTTCATAGACCTTAGGGAGAGTGCTGTTCCCAAACAGTGTCACTTATGCCTGGAATGGTGTTAAAGTTTGTCCAAAAAAGATATGTCACAATCAGGCCTGAGACTTTCCAAGGATTTCACGGCAAATGCAACACAAATGACAACATGTTGAAATGGACGCAAATGAGATTTGAGAGCAAACAATGGGTGTAATTTACTAGGCATGCATATGCACACATAATGTGTGTGAAATCTGCGCATGAATGTTTTCACAAACAAAATATGATTCACCTAAAACTTTCGTACTAAAATGTATTCTAAATTTATGAAAAAATTTAGGGACAACTGAAACCACACTTACGCTAGCAATTGCTAGCAATATCTGTATAAGTTCTTGTTTTCAATATTTAGAGCCGATATCTGACAAGCAAAAGTTCCGTTTTCCCGAATATCAGCACAGTTGCAAATGTGATATTGATTTTATACAACAATTCAATAAACAATAAGTAAATAGGCTATAAGGTGACTTACATTTTAGACACAATATTGACACTATTGTCTGTTTTTCCTCTATTAGGTCAATTAAAATGGTTCCAAACAGTAGAGCATCTCTGAGCAACAAAGTTTGTTTCGTTACTGAATGAATCTGAGTTTTTTTAATGAATCGTTTTAATGAATGACTCAAACACTCACTCACTTCGTTCCGGAATGAATCAGCCATTTTGAAGGAATCGATGGGGGCTTTGACTGTTTCTTTGAAACTGGCCTCTGAATTGCAAAAGCCGTCTCTCGTTGCTATAGCTGTGTGAAGCTGACTGCTTTAATTGAGATATGTGAAATACGCCTGTGCTAAAAATCACAGCTCTAAGATATTCACTAAAAGCAGAAAAATGCAGAGTTAGTTAAAAATACTTGAGATATTATGAAATGCCAAAAGTGATTGAGATGTTCTTATGCAAAGCAATAATCAATATTCAAATATTATTTGTATGTAATAATAATAATAAATAAATAAATAATAATAAACATGCACAGTTTTGTTTTTGGTGGGTTTTTAGCCCTATTATCCCCTAATCATGAAGCTATTTGACTCAAGGTAGGGTTCTGTTGCATAGCACAACAGGTGGGTTGACTGTGGGTATATGAACATTATTGAGCTTAGATTCACATTTCAAATGTTTTTTTCAAAAGGAAACATAGAGAAAAACAGGGATCCTGTGGCTCACTTTTATTATAAGGTCCTCAGAGTCTAAGGCTTACGGAGATCTTAAGACCTTTGCCACATTTCTGGTGGTAATTTTGACTTAAGAGTGGGGATTGTATTTGGAAGGGTTGATAAATATGGAGCAGACAGGCAGAAAGAGAGAATTGGGTGGATGGATGTCTCTCTATCTGTCTGTTCTGAATTTCACAGTTCCAACAGTAAGCCAGCATTAAAATGATAATGACTCATTTCCCAGTTGCCAGAGATACATCCTCCAACCAAAGCCCTGAATCTCCTCCTTAATATCCTGCGAGTCATTTTCACTGTGAAATGAAATGAAACGCTGAGACCGAGGATTAGCGTTGCTCCGGGAATTACGTTATTTGGCCTGTGGCCTACTGCGCTGACCGCAGACAATGCATGCTCCTTGTGCATGTGGTCATAGCAGCATTACATAACTTTACTTTTGCATCTTTTCATTATTCATCTAGTTAAGAGCATGTGGTTAATATTTTTAATGCCTTGAATTTTCATTAAATGTAGACATAAATGCTATACTATGCTTAGGGACTGTTCGTTTTTTATTTGCCACCGGAGGAGTTTTGAGATCTGTTGTCAAAAAAGACATGACCCTCCCTTCGCCAGCAATACATTTTTCTATGACCCTCCAAAATGATTGTGAAAAAAGGCATGACCCTCCCCGATAATTTATTGATTTCTTCTGTACTGGTTTGCGCTTGGCAAAGATGTTCAGATAGCCATTGGTTTTTTTTTTAAACCATAAACTCTTGCTTTCTTATCTTACTAGGGCTGTAACAATAGACAAAACCTACGATTCGGTTCGTATCATGATTTTTGATTTTAGATTTGAAAAAAAATCATGTTTTCGGTGCTGATGCGGTGTGACTCGTTCAACATGTGGGTGGCGCTGCCAATAAAGCATCTAAAAGCTGTCACAAAGAACCGGCAAAAGTAATGATTATTAATATGTAAAATATAGCAAGGAGACATTTTTATTGTTTATTAATAAACAAGTGTTTTCTGTGTCGACTGCAAAGATGAAGTTGACGATGCGTCGCGATCTTCTCAGAACGTGCCAGAGAGAAATGCACATTCATAAGCAGAAAGCAGTCTGTTTTCCTTCGTTTTGAATTGTTCTGTTTAAAAGTAGACATTTCAAGCTTTCTATATATTTCTCAGGTCTGTGAGGCAAGTAGCATACACGCTGAGTTTCGGTTCAGTTATGAGACAAGAGTCCAGTTCACTCGCCGGCGCCTCCGTGTCATGATTAGGCTATCTATTTTCTACTATAAGCTACTTCTTATTTATTAAATCCAGATGAAACATTGATTAAAATTAAGATACAATTAATAAAAAAACGAAATTCACTTTAAAGAAAGGCTTTGTGCTTTCTGTTTGCAGGTCTCTGTGAAATTTTTAAAGTCGCTTTCAGAGCAGTCATGTCCGTAATGGAGAACTGTCACGCCCGTAACATTTTTTTTTTTTTCACATAGGCCTAAATGCCAACACGAAAAATAAAATAAAAATAATATTTTATGTTCTGTGGAGGCCGATCTTTATTCATCCGGTGGGTAGCCTATATATCTTTTGGTTTGCACAGTGTAATTTATAGAATTACTAAAAAATATTTTGCCACCTAAAAGTTAAAGATTTTTTGTGTCTCGTCACATGTGTATTTCCCTCATATTAAATATAAAACGCATGTGTAGACTGATATTTTTCTAATGTCTTGACTCCTTTCAGACGTTTCAAAATATTGGTATTAAATGCATTTTCTGAGAATTTATATTTCAAGTTTTGACTGCAAATGTCACCTCCATAACACTGGAATCGCCCAATTTTAACGAATTTATCCTCAACTAGTTTTTGTGGTGTAGGTCTACGTATTTTATTATGTTAACTTAAATACTAATAGTAATTTAACGATGTGGTAGCCCTATATCTTACACACAGGGATGTAGTGGAGGCTAAACGCACGTAAACGCCGTTTACGCACCTCCCAAAATTCGGAAATAGCGTTTGCCCACCTCCAAAGTGCGTTTATCCACCTCTACATTGCGTTTATCCACCTCTAAATTGCACGTTATTTGAGCGGACTTTGCTTTTCCAGTGCGTGATCGCTGATCGGTACATGATTCGAGCATTTGGGCCGTTAACGACAGAGCAGAACGTGCAGCGCAAACACGGAGCAGAACATTGAGCAGAGAGCGCAGCGCGCCGACACACACACGCGCGCGCGGAACAAAGAGAACGGCGCACACATGTAGCAGACAACACACGCTCGTGAAGTTACTAAACAAGCTGCGCGAGAATGAAACTTGATCGCAGCCGCAACAGGAAATCATTAAAAGGATGCAAAAAAAATTTTTATTTATTTTTTTATTCATTACAGGCAGCTGGTTTAATGTAGGGAGCATGTCGAAACCCAACTGTACAAGATATTCAGAGGGAATCAAGCCTGCACCAGGTTAAAGGGATAGTTCACCCAAAATTGAAAATTCTGTCATCATTTACTCTCCCTCAAGTTGTTCCAAACCTGTATGAGTTTCTTTCTTTTGCTGAACACAAAAGAAGATATTTTGAAGAAAGTCGGTAACCAAACGACTGATGGACTCCATTGACTTCCATAGTAGGAAAAAAAATATACTATGGATGTCAATGGGGACCAGCAACTGTTTAATTACCAACCTTCTTTAAAATATCTTCTTTTGTGTTTAGCAGAAGAAAGGAAATCATACAGGTTTGGAACAACTTGAGGAAGAGTAAATGATGACAGAATTTTCATTTTTGGGTGAACTATCCCTTTAAAGACTTTTCCCTCTACAGGGAAACACTGATCCACATTTTTCTGATAGACCAAACAACTAATCAATTAATTGAGGAAATAGTCAACAGATTAATCGACTATGAAAATAATCCCAAGTCCCTAATCATTATGCACAAGTGCATTGCATTGGAAGCCCTGGATATAAGCCTCCCTCTCTATCTCTCTTAAATATTTTTGTTTTCTGTTTTTTCATTTAGTAAACTTTATAGATTTCAACCATATTATTCCTTTTTGAGTCTCTTTAACAAGAACTTAGATTAATGTATGAATTGAAAAAGTGATTGTGTGACCTATGATGAAGAAACAACCAGTGATACCCTTTGGTAGTACCATCAAATGATAGCCTATAGCGATGTCATCAGGACACACATACACCGGTAGGCAGTGGCCCACCTTACCGGGTGACCACGTCGTGGTCCACCAGAATTTATAGTTTACCCACCTCTTTTTTTACCACTACACCACTGCTTACACATCGTGGAAACAAAATAAGAATGGAAACTAAAATATGGTAGTATCGTGCTACAGCGCACATTCTATCAGCTGCAGTTCTGGCGCCTCAGTCCCAATACTGTAAAACTCGACGCAGGCTACATTCACATCACATGTTAATGCAGCGGTAGAGTTACTCACAGGACACTGTGCACTATTCGCACTCACAAAAGTTCATTATTTGCTCGTGCTTTAAAGCTTTGCCGGGTAAACATTTCTTTGGCATTCTGTTCTGACATGATGCACTTTTTCTAAGCGCGAAGTGAAGTGTGCGCGCACTGTCAAACAGCGCCAAACTGGATTTTTGTTGGGTCAGACCCATCTGATATCGAAGGGGGGCTGATAACGCGAGATCAACATGGAGCTAAATGGAAAAAATAGCACCAAACAAGCCACTTTGAAATGTTGCTGTTTTCATGAATATAAAAGTTGGGTGACCCTCCCCCTAGACTAAAAAAAGTTGGATGACCCTCCCCTCAACAAAGAATAAAAAGACATGACCCTCCCCTATTTTCCTCCGGTGGCCCCTGGAGTTACACCTGGAGAATAATTTCCCCTGGAGTTACATAGCGGGAACACTATTTTAAGTCAGACTGCCAACTTAGTGAAGTAAGTATCTAGAGAGATAGACATTTAATGATATACATTCACTATTCAGCAAATAAAACACATCATTTTGAACATTATATCAAAAAAACAGTTTAGCAAACACTTACTGTAACGTTTAGTGTCCAATGATGATGAAGGGAAACGAGATCCAAGAATACAAACAACCCCATTTCCGTTTTCCGGCGGCGGAGTAATGCCGTACCTCACAGCACATCCAATACAAGTCAATGGAGTTGGACAAAAACTACGATAAAACCTGTTGGAAAGCATCTTTTGCAGCGATTTTTGTGTGAGCATATCAGTGAACACCCCTGACCACTCGGTGAGTTTCACGTCTTTGTAAACAAAAGTTTAATGCGTTTTAGGAAGGATTGTTCCAGTGCACCTATGCAGCCATTGTGGAGGTGGGGGGGAAAGCGAAAGAAACTGAAAATTCTCAGGCCAGCAGCATGTGTCCAAACTTCAATCTTAACCGTTCTATTCCATCAGAAACGATCTGAAAACAGGGCTTTAAGTGTAAAATACCGAACTTGTCCTTTAAGAACAGTGTACTGTTAAGCTTTGTATGATCCAACCTCATCCTAGTCAGCACAATTTCTTCCTGTCTAGATCTGGTTGTGTGTGTGTCTTTTCCCCCTTTCCCTTGTATCCTATATAGATGTCTTCCTGTGCACCCATTGTCCCAGATATGTTGCCTCTTTTTAATGGTTTTAGCCTTAACTATACTTTTTTATCTCTGCTTTACTGTATTTCACATCTATATCTATATTGTTTTTCCCTTTTGCTCTCTGCAGTCCATTTGCTAGCTGTAAAATTTCAATTAAAATATCTTCCCTTGATTCAGACTGAGAGTTCTGAATACTAATCAGTGCTGAACTAGAATCAGAGGCAATCACTGCCTGCAAATAATTATTAGACTCTAGCCACAAAAGCGCTAGCCATATGGCTACCAGTTCAGCAGTATACATTGCTTGGTCATCATTTATCCTTTTAGCCTTTGCTATGCCCACCTCAGGGATTACATAAGCTACCCCTACTCTCTTCTCAATATTTTTAGACGTATCTGTAAAAACCTTTACACACTGTTTGTATTTTTCTGTTATATAGTTGCTTACCCCATACTTATCCACTCCATCTTTCTTCCTTTCCTCCAACAGTCCTAAATCAACCTTCAATTCCTCTAATATCCAAGGAGGCACTACTGGATATGCCACAGTTGGGCTGATGTTCAGAGAACCAATTCCCATATTATTCACCTTATCTTTTATAACCCACCCATAACTTTTAACTTTCATACTTTCTTTTTCCTGACATTCCCTTAACACTGTCTGAGACATGTGGTTCTCTTTATGCCCCTGATATTTGCCCAGTATTTCAGATAGTTTTTGTGTAAACATAGCCTTAAATACACAATAATAATGAACTTAAAGGAGCTGTATGTAAGATTGTGGCCAAAACTGGTACTGCAATCACTTTCAAATTACTGTATAGAGCGGTGTATCCCCTCCCCCTCCCCCTGACTCGAGGTTGCCAGATAGGCTGCAGGATCCAGCAGGAACGTAGGCTGCAGTTTGTAGCTGCAGCTGTGGTAACTAGAGCAGAGCTGGCAACCCGGATGCAGAAACACTACTGACTTCGTGATTGGTAGATAGGTGGAGGGTGGGGCATCAGGCCAAAACACAAGATGACAACATCAACATCAGTTGAGGGCTGCAACTTCACTTTTTAAATGACAATATCCTGGCCGTACTACTTTTGTCAGTGATATAAGTATTTGAAATGAACATGATTTCTTAATGTCTAGTGACATATCAGGGCCATTTTATGATTAATTGAAATACATTTCTTACATACAGCTCCTTTAATTATGAACAGCTGTGATGATTGAATGAGTGTCCATGGAAACTAAAAACTGGTGGGAAACTAGGAACAAAGGAAACAGGAAACTGACGATAACAAACTAAATGTCCATGAGAGTGAAACTAAACACACAGATTGTGACACTTACCTTGGCTACTAGCAAACTTTGCTGATGAAGATCTGTATCAGCAAGTATCAATAGTCTATATTCGCCATTCAAAAGGAGAAACCGAAACAGAGATATATGCAGATATAGAAACTGTAAACAAAGCAGCGCTGATGTGGCAGGAAGGGCGTTTCTGTTTTTTTTCATCATTGTTATTGATGGCCATTCTAGCCTATCATCTGTACTCCTGGGCTTTAAAACAGCAATGTATTTACCGCTCGTCAGGCGTCACGTTTTGAATCGCTGCGTCGTTAACGCGCTTCCGTCACTGCTTCCTGGAAACCGGATGCGAGCACCCGAGCCGAGACACCGCTTTTCGAAAGCGTGCTTCTGTCTTCCGCTGCACAAGCTCGTTACGATTGTTATTTGCGTGTACTGGATGCGTGTACTGGATGTGGACGCTGGAGAAGTTGTGAGAACCTGAGTTCCCCTCCAGAGTTCGCTACGTCTCATTTTCCTCGACGATCGGGCCCTGTTTATAGGTCCGTAAAGGGCTATAACTGCATTCCAGTCGGGGTGCTCCGTGTTCATTTACGGCCTTAGTGCAGTCCTGTTTCGATCCTGTTTCGATCCTGTGTCGACCCTGTTTCAATTCGGTTTCAACTGTGTTAATTGTCATCTGATTCAACTGCAACTTGGGACTTCAGTTGATTTTTCTTTTTAGTTTCTTTTTTTGGCTTGTACGTAGTTTTCACTTTTCTTTGAACTGATATTAGCTACAAAGATTGGTGCTAAAATCTGAACTGCAATCTTTGCTCTTCTCTCATTCTAATTTATTTTGATTCTTTCTACTTGCTTTTTCATTTGTATTTGATTTTGCTACTAAAGTTGAATTATCTATTCTCCAATTATTTTCTTAAATAATAGTTAATTTCTTTAACTTGCTTTATCTTGCTCCAATTTGCTTGACTTGTTTGATTAATAATTTTGACTGAAGTGTAGCGTTAATAGAGTGATTCTGACAATTAAATTTAGCTCAAAGGAATTATTAATCAATTTATAGGGAATTCGAAAGAATCACTTATTACGACCGAGCAAATGACTCGTTCAGGGTTCATTTGAACCGGCCGTAACCATCCGCTCTGCAGCGGATATAAATTTCCAAACTATAGTGAAACACTATTTATTAGCAAGGTAACTTAGATCAGCAGGTTAAGACATTAAATTCGTAAGCACATAACACAAGTAACACTTCTCTTTAAAATACAAACAAGACTTTATTGATTACTCTAATATATAGACTAAAACTAATATCTAACACAAACACACGCACACACACATTCATACGAGTTGCAGAAAGGAAGAGAGTGAGGAAAGAGTGAGTTTAAGAGTGAGATGATGAAATCTCAAGTTTCTATGCACTTAAGACATGACCTGAACGAACCATCAAGCATTAATTTAACCCTTCTATCGTTTTAGGCAGGTTATTAAATTTATATCAATGCACCAGTTCAGTTTAAGAGTCTGGAGGTACTTGCGTCTTTGCTTTTGGGGATTCCCTTCTGTCGTTGTAAAAGGGGGTTTCCCGAGTTCGTTGGCTGGTGTCCTCGTGCTGGGATGGATGTCTGGGGCGGCCAATCACGTGGTGTGTTGGCGCATGAATTAAGAAGAAGATGGTCTGTTTTGTATCTCTGTCGTGGGCTCGAGCAGCTTCTGCTGTTATCTTGATCGAGCACTGAGTTGTGCCATCTCTGAACCAATCATTCTTTTAAAAACCATCTCACACTGACAAGTTCTTCCATTAGTTGGCCATAAAAGTTGTCTGGAGCCTTCTTTTATGGTTCTGGTATGTTGAGTTCTGTGTGGAGTTATGTTTGAACAAAACACCTGGAAGCTTCATTTGTGTTTAATTCGCACTCAGTCGTTACAGAAGTTTGGTTTGTTTCCTTTATTGATTTCTTTATATATTTTGGTGCCGTTGACATTTGGGTTTAGTTTCGACCAAATGTTATTCTAATTTATTAGTTGTAATATTATTTTGGTTACTTTGATTTTGAGCGTTAATAATCCTTCCAGCTATCACAGTGACTTCTTTATTTGATTATTTATTTCTGTACTTGATTATTTCTGTATTTGATTATTTCTGTATTTGATGTATATCTTTTGTGTGTGTTAGCAGGGCCTGAGCACCAGGGGCAGAGGATTCTTATTTGGGTGACGGTATCTTTCTCACCGTGTACAGTGCTTGGTATTAACACCTGTGTGTGTGTGTGTGTGTGTGTGTGTGTGCGCGCACAGTGAAGTGCAGTGGTCCTGCATCTGCGGGTGGCATGCTACGACTCCTTGCCTCTGTGCCTCTCGTCCCTGCCTTGACCTGGTCCTAAACCTTTAGGGGTTCATTGAATTTGAACAAAGTTCCTTATATCCTTTTTATACTGTTCTCTTTTAAGAATAGTCAATAAAAGCTATTTTTGTACGATGACCCATGTCTCTGACTCTATTAGGTGATACGAACCTGTGTGTGCCTTTTGGTTGGGGCTTAGTCTAATTCTTTGGGTGAAATTCCCAGAGTGGCGTAGTCGGAGTGTGAATGATACAATCTTATTAATTATAATTCTTTAAGAAACCCCCCCTTACTGCCCTCGTGTCACCCGCCACACTTGCTTACCATTTTGAATATCAGTTATGTTGATAACTTTCTTCATTTTAAGCGGCTCCTGTTGTTATGAAAATATTCACGTTTTGGAATGCTTGGGTAGGATAACATAACATTAGATCAGCCTTATGTCTGTGCCGTATTGACTTGCTCTCTTTCACCACTTTCGCTTTAATTCTTGTCCACTGACTGATCATCCAATCAGAGTTCCTATTCTCAGTGATGGCCCCTATGCTGCTTCAACATGCTAAATCGGGCAAACTGCCGCCAACATGAGCCAGACAAGAGCAGACGTGTGGAACCCACCTCAAAAACTAGCCCGACAGATGCTCGCTGACATCCCGACGTTGGCCGACGGCCGACCGTCAGCTTGGTGTCCCGGCCTTAAAGTCTGTGTAAAGGGAATTCAGAGATTTGTTTCTCATCACAGAGGGCCACAAAATCACTCTCCAGAACATTTTTATTCATGGTTCCTTGCTGGTGGAATGATCTCCCCACCTTCATCAGGAATGCAGAATCCCTGACAACTTTCAAAAGACAGTTGAAAACTCATCTCTTCCGTGAGCACTTAACCTCTTAAATAAATAAATAAATAAATAAATAAATAAATATATATATATATATATATATATATATATATATATATATATATATATATATATATATATATATATATATATATATATATATATAGCTACTCTAAGCAATGCCTGAACTTTGTATTTTTAGCACTTCTTGCATTGTTTTTGCCTCTTCATGATGACTCGCTTGCACTATATCTCATTTGTAAGTCGCTTTGGACAAAGGCGTCTTAAATGTAAATGTAATGTAAATGTTTCTAAACACATTATAAATATTAGAAATGTATTGCTGAAAACACTGTACAAAGACTGTGTAGTACAGAAAGTAGTACAGAATTGTGGAGTTAGATCGTTAAACAGTTTTTCACCATTTTTGTGTTCAGGATTTTTTGGGAGGGTCTGAAATCATGGCTTGATTACACACGAGCATAACCCCTCCCCTACCACTATAATAACTAGAGCACATTTGCATTCATGGTTTGCCCACTCAACCGCGAGTTACTGTCATTACCGTTAGTTACTACAGCCAACAGTTTTCTAGCTAGCTGCCTTCGTCACGTAAATGCATATTACCTGGTTGCGATATTTTACAAAACAGCTCGGTCTTTAAAATCTCCTAAAAACGATGATGTCAAGAAGAAGTGAAGAGCCACCTTGATGGAGAGCTAAGGATCACCACCAACACCCGCCTCTGCAGTGAACATTTTATACCGCATAGTTTTACAAACTTTCATCTGAGACAACAAGGATTCACTGATAATCCGCTGTTACTAGTGAATGGGGCCGAACCGACTATCTCTTGCCCCGTCCTTCATCCTCCCGTTCCGCTGACATCTGTTGCCATCGTCGGCAGTACTTGCCCACCAATGAGTGAAAGTTTCTCGCGAGTGGGTGTGGTTTCAGCACCGACAGCGAACACGCCCCCAGCGTTTGAGAGCAGAGAATACTGCTTATTTTTTCAAGATTTTGATACCTTATTTTATTTACTTGGTGTTTTTTTTTTTTTTTTTTTATCAATCAAATTTGGCTGGGTGGTTAATTACACATTTTTATCTGGTGTGACAAACTCAGAACACATATTTACACAGACTCTAATTGACAGTTGAAACATTTATATTGTCACAAAAAAAAATATCTGTCTGTTTTCGTATTTAGAAATGATAGCGCTTAAGTAGCATTTTCTCAGAGTTCACTGTGTAGCCTGCTCCCTGAATCGTGTAGTTCAATTTTCCACATTTATTGTATGTCATTAAGTTAGTATCAGTATTTGCTTTCTACCATGCACAAAAATGTCACTGAACTTTTGCTGTGTAATTGTAACAATGAGCACTCAAATACACCAAACCAACCATTACTAAAAACACACACAAAAACTGATTTTGCACGGGCACTTTGCACTGCTCCCTGAATCGACGCGCTTATTCATTTGTGGATGTTAACTGAATCTGTAGGTCAGCTATGCCGTTTACTTCTGAATATTATATTTCATTCTGGTGCGCTTAACGTTATCGCTAGTGTGTAATAGTAGCCTATGCTATTCACCACCTAAACATATCCTATTCAATGTGTTCAGTCTCTTTCACGAGCATCATTAGTAGCCTATTCACAAACTGTTTGCTCAAGCATAGCGTTTTCTCGAGGAGTTCACTGTGTGCTTTCTACCATGCACAAATAAAAATGTCACTTAACTTTTGCTGTGTAATGGTAACAATGAACACTCAAACACACCGAATCAACAATTACTAAAAACACACACAAAAACTGATTTTGCACGAGCATTTTGCACTAGTTAATAATAATAATAATAATAATAAGTTTTTTGAGCAGCAAATCAGCATATTGGAATGATTCCTGAAGGATGTGACACTGAAGCCTAATGATGCTGAAAATTCAGCTTCCACATCACAGTAATAAATACTTTAAAATTATTAGTTATTTTAATAATTAGTTATTTTAATAATATTGTAATAATTGTAAATTTTAATAATATTTCACAATATTACTGTTTATATTGCATTTTTGATAAATAAAAACAAAAACACTTTTGCCCTTTCTGACCCCGAACTTTTGAACGACAAGGTCGGAAGTAAGAGGTATCGATTTAAGTGAAGTCAATTTAAGTTAAATCATACAAGCAAGCATTGTATGCATTAAATTGCATTAAAATAACAAAAGTTTTGGCTGCAACACAGGTTAATTGGAAAAACGTACCTGTGGCAACATTTCTGCAAAACGCGAAATGCGTACGCTGCACCACTGCGGGTTTCCAACATAAATGGACACTAAAGGGCAATAAAACAGCAAGCAAAATTATGATTATAGGGCAGATTATGGACAGTAACTACTGTAGAAATATCCATCAGAATTTAAATGGAATTTAAATGTGCCAATTGAAGATCCTATAAATCATCTTCACAGGTTTTTACACTAAACTACACAGCAGCTAGATCACACAAACATTCTCTGACAATATAGAAGTTTCTATTGTGCAAACAAATGCTATTGAACCAATAGAGAGACCTAGCCTGACTACGTCAGACTTCGTACTTCCGCTCAATTTCATTTCGCTTCTGTACTCAGTCTGAGACAGCTTCAGAGCTTTCTGTTTGCCACCGGTCTGGAAACAGTCGGGCCAATCAACGAACAGAGGGCGGGCTGAGAGCCGTGACGTACACGCTGATTGTACCGTGGATGCGTAGATTTACTTAACTTAACCTGCAAAAGTCGTTCACAGCCATGTTCACTCCGGTATTTTGCTCGATGGTTTTGTTTTCGCATCATACATGTGTTTACAGTGAAAGTTAAATGCGGCCGAGCATGCGCATAACACACGCCATAACCAAACGCTATGTGATTGGCTTACGGGTAACCAATGATTTTAAACTTCAGACAAGCGCCCCCTAGCAAGAGAGAAAACACTTCTCTGTTATGCCATTCCAGACTCTGTCTACGAAGCAAAGTGAAGTAGCAGAGTCTGGTATTACCAGGCTAAGAGAGACCCTCGCTTTACAAAACAACACCTGTGTTCAGCTTCATATCTCTGATGCATAGTGAGAGAATGATTAAAATGTTTTTTTTTTGTATTTAATTTTAGTTTTTTCAGTCAGGGACTGCAGATCTCCCATTGTAACAACCCACTTTGGCTAGGGTGGCCATACGTCCGGATTTTAGTCCCCCTGTCCGGCGTCCGGCGCAGCCTCAAGCCGGACACTCATTTGTCCTCCTTTTTGGAGTTGTTCTGAATCGGCCAAAAAAAAAAAAAAAAAAAAACACTCTAGAATCTTTATTGGGACGCAGCAGCATAGCGTCTAATGCCGTAAGATCTCTGGTCAAACAAATGATTGTCTGAAAGCGGTGTCAAATAAATATCTGATATATCATTGATTAAAAATGTAAACAAGCCTCCACGACGCGGAGTCCACGTGCTGGCTACGTCATATCATAACGTTAACATGCCGAAACGTCATACCTCATTTAATCCGGAATGGACAAAAGAGCACGAATTTGGCCATGATGACCCTAGAGGTGCTGTTGTCGAGCTGCTGCAGAGGGTGAACTTCTTTGTTAAGAACTGAAATGTGTATTTATTTATTTTTCGCATTCATTATTTGTTTATTTATGTATTTCTGTTATTTCCAGAAGTCCAGAAATGTTATGTTTTCTGGCACTGTGCCATATTATTTGTTTATTTATGTATTTCTTTCATTTCCAGAAGTCCAGAAATGTTATGTTTTCAGGCACTGCGCACTTTGCAAGACAGGTTCATTTCAGTGGTCAGTTTTTGAAACAGACATCACAATGTCTTGAATAAATACAAATACTATGAACAAACACTTTTTTGCCTGTTCTGTTACACATAGGTCTACATCAAGATATATCATAGATCAAATTGTCTGGCAATGAATAGAGTAGGCTATTTCAGAATCACTGTATCATGATACCATCGATATGATGGACAAAATTGGATTGTAGTTGCGAGTACACCAGAGTCAAGTCAAGTCAAGTCAAGTCAAGTCAAGTTTATTTATATAGCGCTTTTCACAACATAGGTTGTATCAAAGCAGCTTCACAGTAATAAAACAATACATCAATGTTTGTTTCTAGTGGAACGTCCACGTTTGGTAATGCTGATCAATAGTATCGTTGATTGATTAATTAAATTAAATATTCCCAAATATCCCCAACTGAGCAAGCCAAAGGCAACAGTGGCAAGGAACCGAAAAACTCCATCAGGCGACCTAATGGAGAAAAAAAAACCTTGGGAGAACCCGGGCTCAGTCGGGGGCCAGTTCTCCTCTGGCGTTTATGAACTAGAGGTCGGATTTAACTGTAGGATTAAAAGTATTATATGAATGCCTGGCTGAAGAGATGCGTCTTTAATCTAGTTTTAAACTGGGAGAGCGAGTCTGAGCAACGAACAGTATCCGGAAGACTATTCCAGAGTTTTGGAGCTAAATGTGAAAATGCTCTCCCTCCTTTGGTGGATCTGGATATCCTAGGTATGACCAAAAGCCTCGAATTTACTGACCTTAAAGAGCGCAATGGATTATAGGGCGATAGAAGATCGGTTAAATAGACTGGAGCTAAGCCGTTTAGGGCTTTATAAGTCAGTAGCAATACCTTGTAATTAATACGGAACTTTATAGGTAGCCAATGTAGTGATGATAAAATTGGTGTTATATGATCATATTTTCTTGATCTAGTTAGAACTCTAGCGGCGGCATTTTGGACTAACTGTAGCTTGTTTATTAAGGATGCAGGACAACCAGCCAATAAAGCATTACAGTAATCTAGTCTCGAGGTCATGAATGCATGAACTAACTTTTCTGCATCAGAAACAGATAGCATATTACGTAGCTTAGCAATGTTTCTAAGGTGGAAAAAGGCTGTTCTTGTAACATATGAAATATGATTTTTAAAAGACAGGTTGCAGTCTAATATAACACCCAGGTCTTTTACTGTAGAGGATGAAGTAACAGGACATCCTACGATGTTAAAGTTGTATTGTAAGAGGTTTTGTGGGTGGTTTTTTGAACCGATGATTAGTACCTCTGTCTTGTCTGGATTTAATAAAAGAAAATTGCGCATCATCCAATCTTTTATATCTTTAACACACTCTGTCAATTTGGATAATTTAGCGTTTTCATCTGGCCGTGATGAAATATAGATTTGAGTGTCATCAGCATAACAATGGAAACTAATTCCATGTTTCCTTATAATATTTCCAAGTGGCAGCATATATATTGAGAATAATAGAGGGCCTAACACAGATCCCTGCGGCACTCCATAGTTTACTGGAGTTATGATCGATTTTTCTCCATTTAAATAAACAAAATGGTAGCGGTCAGATAAATACGATCTAAACCAGCTTAGTGCTTGTCCTTGAACACCAGTATAATTTTGTAGTCGATCTAAGAGTATTGTATGATCTATAGTATCGAACGCAGCACTAAGATCAAGTAAAACTAGTATTGAGATACAGCCTTGGTCAGAAGATAAAAGTAAATCATTTGTAATTTTAACAAGCGCAGTTTCAGTGCTATGATGCGGCCTGAATCCAGACTGAAACTTTTCATAGATGTCATTTTCTTGCAAGAAAGAGCCCAGTTGAGCGGACACAGCTTTTTCTAGTATTTTAGACATAAAAGGTAGATTTGAAATGGGTCTATAATTTGCTAGATTATGTGGATCTAATTGTGGTTTCTTAATGAGAGGTTTTATAACTGCCAGTTTAAATGTTCTTGGAACATAACCTAAAGATAAAGACGAGTTAATAATATTGAGGAGAGGCTCCTCCACTATAGGTAACACTTCTTTCAAAAGTTTAGTTGGTATAGGATCTAGTAAACATGTTGTTGTTTTAGATGAAGTGATAAGTTTATTTAACTCTTTTTGTTCTATAGTTGTAAAGCATTGTAATTGTTCTTGCGGGGTGATAATTGAGGCTGAATTATAAGACGCAATTGAGGATTGAACGTTTACAATTGTGGTTCTGATGTTTTCTATTTTCTCAGTGAAGAACTTCATGAAATCATTACTACTAAACTGTAACGGAATATTTTGTTCAGGAGACATCTGTTTATTTGTTAGTCTAGCCACAGTGTTAAATAAGAACCTAGGATTGTTTTGGTTGTTTTCTATTAGTTTGCGGAGATGCTCAGCCCTGGCCTCTTTTAGGGCCTTTTTGTAACGTGACATACTGTCTTTCCATGCGATTCTAAAGACCTCTAAGTTAGTTTTTTTCCATTTACGCTCTAAATTACGGGTTTCTCTCTTTAGAACATGCGTAGTATTGTTGTACCATGGTGCTTTACTTTTCTCTCTAACCTTTCTTAATCTAATGGGTGCAACAATATCCAATGATCCAGAGAGAATGGTGCTCATAGTGCTAGTTAATTCCTCAAGTTCATCTGTTTGTTTAGGTTCACTGAGCAGCTGAGATAGATCAGATAAACTATTTGAAAAATTATCTATGGTAGATGGAAGGATTGTTCTGCCTAATCGATAACGCGGCGCAGCATGACATATTACAGGAGTACGTAATATGCAAGTTACCATGTAATGGTCAGTGACATCGTCACTTTGTGGAATGATATCTATATCGGTTGGATCGGTTCCATGTGATATAATTAAATCGAGTGTATGATTAAAACGATGAGTTGGTCCGGTAACATTTTGCTTGACCCCAAAGGAGTTTAATAAATCTGTAAACGCAGCCCCTAGCGCATCATTTGAATTATCTACGTGGATATTAAAGTCTCCAACAATTAATGCTTTATCGAAATTAACTAATAGGTCTGAGAGAAAATCTGCAAACTCTTTTAGGAAATCAGCGTAAGGCCCAGGCGGTCTATATACGGTAGCCAAGGCTAGAGATAATAGGGATGTTTTTCTAGCATCTAAGAGCGTAACATTTAGTACAAGTACTTCAAACGAAATAAACTTATAGCCCGTTTTCTGAGTAACATTGAGAATATCTCTATAGATTGTTGCAACACCGCCGCCACGACCAATCAGACGGGGCTCGTGCTTATAGGAGTATCCTGATGGAGTAGACTCATTTAGACCGAAATAATCATTTGGTTTAAGCCAGGTTTCAGTAAGGCAAAGTACATCGAAGCTATTATCTGTGACTATTTCATTTACAATAACTGCCTTAGGTGTGAGTGATCTAATGTTTAGAAGACCTAGCTTTAGAAATTGTTTTTGATTACTAATAGCAACATTTTCTGGTTTAATAACAATTAGATTTTTTCTAGATCCTGCAGTAGATTTATTATTTAATCTCACTAAACGAGGAATAGACAGTTTCTATGCAATGTTCTACACTATTTATATCAGTTAAATTGGTGCAGCAGAGACTATGATTTGGACTTTTGGTTACTAGTCAAAAGGTATTTAACATTTTGGAGATGTTATCTGACAGAAGATCTGATCCGAATCTGCTTGGGTGTAAGCCATCAGCACGGTAAAGCCTAGGACGCTCCCAAAACAGATTCCAATTATTTACAAAGAGTAGTTTCTGCTCATTGCACCATGACATTAACCATTCGTTTAGCGCGAATAATCTACTAAACTTTTCATGTCCTAGACGGTACGTGGGAAGCGGTCCTGACACAATGATCGTTATATCAGGCGATGTGCTGCGTACCGTATCGATCAGATTCCTGAAGTCTTTCTTCAGAACCTCCGTCTGGCGCAGCCTGATGTCGTTCACTCCCGCGTGCAAGACCACAGTTCCGACGCGCTCGTTATCGTTCAGAATCTCGGGAACGCGAGCGGCGATTTCAGAAACACGAGCACCAGGAAAGCAGTGACTATGCACCTTACTTTTATTTAACGTAGCGTGTACGTGTCGAACGATGGAATCGCCAATGATCACAGCATTGCGTTCTGTTTCGCGAAGAGGGGAGAAGCGGTTTTGTGTGGATATCTCGAAAACCGGGAGGGTCGGAGAGAGTTTTCTTGGTCTAGGCCTGACTCGCGTCTTCCGCTGCGGAAATATCCAGGCTTCGTGGTGGCATGTTGGAGCCGGAGTGAACGAGACCATGGCTGATCGCGACCTCGACGCTCGCCGATGTTGAGAAACGCACGGAGTAGACGAGGTCGGAGTCAGCGGGTTAGTAACGTTAATCTCTGATTTGTGTGCATCCGCGCGTGATGTTTCAAGAGCCAAACGCCGGTCTATCAGCTCGGCCTGTCTCACTAAAAGGTCGTGGATCTGTTTCTCAACAGCTTCCAGCTCAGACTGCACCGCGTGCAGCTCAAATGTGTCTTCACCTGCACCAAAAGGTAGACTACTTACATCTAATATATTCGCCATTTTAACAGATGGACAGTACGTTAAGTTAGCAACGACGCTACCAGTGATGCTATCAATATTAATACTAATTTATGGCTGAAGTCTTGGATATAATCCGTCTTTTTAGTGGTACGGTGTAGAGTAGACGCACGATAGGCGAAAAAAAAATGTTTGTTTGTAAATGAGTGCGGAGAAGACGCGTTCAGCCGTGATCCACGGACGTAACCTATAAGAGTATCCAGCGTTGGATCACTAGGCTTGAGACACGTCTGCTCAACAGTCCGCGTTGTAACTATGAGGTGAGGAAAAGTAGAAAATGTTCGTTGTAAATGAGTTTAGAGAGAAATCAAGAATTATAAATCAATCGAGCTCCAAAGACAACAACGCGTTCAGACGCGACGCATGCGCAGAAGCTGTCTATGCAATTATTCTTGCCTCACTAAATGCCGCAAAGTGTCCTCCTTTTTGGTGTGGAAATGGCCACCCTAACTTTTGCACAGGAGAACTCATGTAGGTTAAGACTGACATTTAATCAATAATTGCTTTACTGATAGCATAATGTTATATGTGGATTGTTTTGGGAGGCACTTCATGTTTTATGTACAAAAAGCAAATAACAAAATCTTGAAAGCAGTCCAAGAGATTTGAGATATGTTTCTCTGCCTCTTTTTACAGTAAATCCTCATTGCTGGTGCAAGGCTATAATGTGTAGTAGGTGAACGGAGAACACTCGTTATACATAAATCAGGTAACAGTTCATGTTTTACTTACATATACGATTTAGTTTTAATCCAAATACCACGTGCTGAGTGAACAAAGAGAATTCAACAGAAGTCTCTCTCTCTCTCGTTAATGTAAATAATAAGATACATCATGCCTCGTTTTACTTTCTTTGCCACTGACATCCGATTGAACTACAAACTTTCCACTGACGCATGTAAAAAAAAAAAAGTGCTGCGCGAGCAGCTATCTGTTTCTATATTTCGTTTAATATTCCACTAATAAGATACATTTACTTCACAGACCAGCCTTCTTTTTTTATCCCCATTATCCTACTCTCTGTTGTCCGTGTTCCTTTGTCTGGATACAAGTACACAAACACTGCCTGGTATCGGAGCATTTTTACGAGTACGAGTACATGAGCTCAGTATCGGGCCAATACCGATACTGGTATCGGTGCATCCCTATTTAAAACCCTAACAGTAGGGGAGGGTTCTACTCTACACTCAACCCAGAAGGACTGCCCGTACCTGCGGGGTCGGAAGACTCCACACACCTGACAAAAGTGCCTGATAACAAGAAGAACTGCTAAAAATGCAATTTAACCTCTACTTTACTAGGTTCAACAGACCCGGTTGAGGCTCAACCCCAAAGTGCATCCTACTAAAGTGAGCCTGCTAAGTGCCATCTACAACCCTCAATACAGCTGCCCTTAGAAGGGAGCCACTGGGGGAGCTATCCTACTTAAGGACCCCAGAATCCTGGGAGGTAGCTCAACCCTTCTGACACACTCATCTAGGACCTGCTGTAGCCTGTACCTATTCAAACGCACTAGCCATAGTGACAAGAAAAAGGAGGGATGGTAGTGACGTTGTTATGATGCAGAGGCAGGAAGCAGGAAGCAGGATCCAAATGCAGCAGTGTTTTATTAAAAAAACTTGAATTATGACAAAGACTAAGAATAAACTTGAACTAAGACAAAGACTAAGACTAAGACTCCAGGACAGAACAGACAACCTGCAACGTAACAACATCAATAACTCACAATGACTGAAGTAAAACACAGGGCTTAAATACAAAGGCAAACAAGCTAAACAAGATAACAAGGGGGCGTGGCTAATCAGAGACACCTGACACCAATCAACATAACGGGAGACAGCTAAACATGAAAAGACAGGGGAACACATGACAGACAAGAACAAGACACAAAACCCACACCGTGACAGACGTCATGGATTGTCATGGACCAATGAAATTGTCATGTGTACACTCGTACTTCAGACACCGGTCACACTGATGGCATTCCCCATAGAGCCGATTCAGAAGCAGTGTTGCGTGCCACTTCGAAAGGGAACAACTTGCATTGTATAACCTGTCAACATTCCAAAGTTAAGATCTCAAGAAACGAATAATAATAAAACTAATAAATAATAATTATAATGTTATTAATATCATTGTAGTATTGTTTCATGATTTTCTGGTTTATTAATTTAAATGTTATTATTTGTTTTTTTGTAATTCAAGGCTTCAAGGCAGGCCGCTAGTGGGCCCTCACGTGCGGTGGTGGAGGTTTTGTCATGGAGTGCTGTGCGTTCATGCTTGACCTTATTGGAGTGCGTGTGTTGATACCTGTGCACAGGGTGGTAAGAGTGATTATAGGAGCCTTGTGCTCACTAAAATAGTGTACCCGCCATTGTTAAGCCTCGGCCTCCTTTTTGGTTTCGTTAGAGTTGTGAATGTTGAATGATGAATGTTTACCCAGTCTTTTAATGTTGTCTTTTAAGATTGTTGTTGACTACTTAAATAAAGCTTTTGTATTTTTTTTTTGTATCCACGTCTCCGGCCCTCCTTTCGAAAACCACGCTCCTGTGTGTCCCTCGTAGGTGGTTAAATTCACTAGTATTAATATTTCCCTGGTTAACAGGGTGGCGTAGTCTTGCATATGTAGAGGTAGTTTTCTCCTCTTAACGTCCCGCTACATATATATATATATATATAGCCTATATAAGGCATGGCCTCTTAGGATTTCTGTATGTTTCTGCGGCAGAGAATGTTATTATATTTTGATGAAAGATTAAAACATTTAAGAAAGTATCAAGAATCACAATAACAAGAAAACAAGAATGAAAAACTTGACATAAAAATAAATAAAGCACAGTCTCTTAGGATTTCTGTATGTTTCTTTAGCAGTTATTATATTTTGATGAAAGAGTAAGACAAATAGAGTCAGTTTTAATTTCATGTTGACATTACACTCATCAATAAGGAAAAAAACTGTGGTTATCTGCCATTTAAAAAAAAAGAAAACTTACATGGTCAACATTTTGAAGATATCAGAAGATCATTAGAACACTGAGCTGAACGTCCAGATCCTCTGTGTTTTGCAGAATTGGCTCAGCAGGGAGCAATCTACTGGACCTTGCAGAATGAAAACTTCCTCACGTCGTGTTTTTTAGCAGTGCATGGGCCCTAAGGGAAGTAATGTTTCCTTTTGAAGTCTACAAAGCCTTCATGTCCTAGATTTCTTTTATTAAAAGCACAGGTTGTACAAAGCACTGTGAGGGGGTAAATTTAGGGAAGTAGTTCTGGCATATGTCACTCATTCTCCTCCACTCCCACAGACGACATGTCAATGTGCCTCTGGTTTGTTGCTCTCGCTTCAGAATTGCATAAAGCACATCTATTTCTTTTTTGACAGCGGTACAAGTGTACTAACACCACATCCCTTTGAGATCAAGGAAACAACATATTCCATATCACATGGAACATCTGCTAAAGCTAATTACAAATTGATTCCCACACAATGAGCAGACTTTGTCAGCTCAAATGTTTACTTCACCGTCCCTGAAGGAAGAAACTGACTCCTGGAGTTTCCTGGAACAAAGACAGGTGGGAAATCAGACCTCCTCCCGAATAGTAGCTCACACGGTGTCTTTCACAAAGTCAGACATGGTGAGAAGAATAATTGTGGATAAAATCATTTGTACGATCACCCAGTAAGCAATGTGTAAACAATTGATTGGAGAAATCAAAGCTAATAACTCATACTGTAAGTCATACAAACCCAGCATTTCTAAAACATTGTAGTGTAAACTCTCGCTCAATCGGCCAATGTAGGCATCCGACCAGCGGAGAAGGTCTCTGCCTGTTACTGTCTTTTCTCATGGCAAAGTATTTTAATTAAATGAAATACATTTTCTCATATGTATTTTCTCGTTATTTCATCTGACTCCATAAATGAAAAGGTTTTAATGATATCTGTGCATCATTAAATGTGAGCAAATGTTTGACTTTTCTTTTTAACTCTTTACTTAAAATAATGCAGAGTCCGTTAGAATAAAATCAAATCAAATCATTCACAATTTATTATGTCAGGTAAATATATCATGCCAATTTCGTAATCAGTTCAAAGATAATCAATACAAACCATCAAATGCTCTGGAATAAAGAGAAGAGATGTGAACCCGACATTAGGAAATACATGATGCTGAAGTCTTTGAGACCCTTCAACATCATGGGCTGATCTGAAGTTCAGAATTGCGCTGATCCTTCTCATTGCATTTATATAGACAGACCAAGGCAGAAACCTCTTTTCAAATGTAAACATGAGTTCACAGTGAGAATTGGGGGGTGGAGTGGGCATTTAGTAAGCCACCTAACGCGATGGAGGCAGGCTTATATATAGACACCTGGGGTCCTTAGACCGGGACCTTGTCAATTTACTGCTGGCTCTGGTGTGGTGAATCAGCGATTCAGGTGCTGTTTAGCAGCGTTAAGTGCGTGGAGGAGCCGACGCTGACTGAGCCACAGTACACCATTGTTTCCTTGTGAGACTGCGTATGGGCGAGCGAGCCACGGCAAAGTAATGCCAAACTACTTCCGTGTTTAACAAGCGTCGGCTGGGTACTGTGACTGCAGTGGGATGTTTACATCCAACTTAGTGTTCCCCATTCACTGTTAACGCTGTGACAGGCCTGTATGGGTGCTGCTCATTGCAAAGGTAGCTTATATTACTTTTTTTGTTGTTTGTTTTCCTCTAGCCTGTTGGCTGTAGCTGTTATTGTATGTGAGTACATGTATTGAACGTCACAGGCTACAGTGGGTTTATTTATTCTTCTTTTTTTATGCCCAATCCCCCCTTTTCTTTTTGTAATCAGCCTCGGTGTTGGCGGATCCAGGGTAGCGCATGTATAACTGACTGGAAAGCGGGTTTCCCTTTTTGTTTTCTCTTGCTCAAGGAAGTAAGAAGTTTGCAGTGCCGTGTAGTGTGAACCTTAATGTCTTTTAACCATATTTATCAGAGTGCTGGGAGTTTGCAGTATGTAGACTTTGAATTCTAGTGTGTATTACTTAAAAGGGCCTGTGCCTTTGTTCACGGGTGGTAGTGAGACCTTAGCATTCCCTTAGTGTTTTCTCAACCGCTCTACTGGCTCCCGTGCTTATGGCCTGGTGATTCCCTAGTCATATGTTGATTTATTTGACCTATTTTTTGGGGGGGACCAACCAACACCTTCAACCGTTCATTAATAAAGATTGTATTTTTATACTTTCTAAGAACCTGTTTGTACATTTTATTGGGGCAGAGTTCCCCTTGCTCTGACACTTGCACTAACTAGTTTAGCTCAAGGGGTGGCGTAGTCAGTTGTACAATTTGGGGTGCCACACATGATACTTTCTTACAGTGTCAATGCATAATGTGAGGCATGGTGGGATAGATGAACATCTGATTGAGGGATGTGTTTAAAATAACAGCTCACTCAAAAATAACAATTTTGAATAATGTACTCACCTTCATGTCATAACAATCTTGTATAATTTTAGTTTGTTTGGCACAAAAAGCTACTTTGACTTCTGGGGGGTATTCCAGAAAGCAGGTTATGTGACATACCCGGGTATGTTTAAGGGTATAAGTAAGCGGATAACCTCAACTTTTGGTTCCAAGAACGGAGGTAATTTTTAGGGTAAGAAGCCATAGCAACTTATTATCTGAACGTAACCTGCTCCGAAGCAGGTCCTGTTCTAGGGGTTAGTTTGTTTAATATATATATATATATATATATATATATATATATATATATACATACATAAGCGCTTCTCCTTCAGCGTGAAGACATATCTCCTTGCTGACTCTGAAGACGAAGAAGCCTCTCTACTTGTTTTTTAACTCCATGCCTCTAAGTGTATCGCTTGCCGCACTCATCAAAGATGGATACTTTCACACACTCTCATTCTAAAGAAAGCGGTTCCATCCCTCGTTCTCCACTTTTCTCTCCCTCTCAGGAGCCTGAGAGCAAGGAACAATGGAGTCGCAGGGCTGCTTTCTGGTTTGGTCTGTTTTAATGATGCCAAAGAGAATATGTGCCAATGACATTGGCAGCTTTAAATACAGGGGTGTGACTCTTCTGCTTCGCCCACCCTCACTATTGTTGACGGAGGCGAAAGCTTCCCCCTGGAGGAAGCCGTTGCAAACCTACTCTGCGGCCTTTCAAGCTGGATTTTGGGTGCTGGGTCATATCGCTACTATACCCTCACCATACAACTATATAATTTGCAGAAAGAAAAAGCTGAAAATCATCAGAATAGCGAAAACAAAAAGAATGATTAGATGGCGATGGATGACGTATAGCAGCATGTGGTAAAGCTCATTATTCTGTTTATGATATATATCATACAGCTAGACCTATAATAACGACAAGACATTTCCAAGCAATAGCCTATTGACATCATATAAATTCAGCTCAGTAAATTTGAGTAAAATCACAGGCTTCGCTTATCCCGTGCGAATGCGCCACACAAAATTCAGATGTGGGTGGGTAATTTTGAAATCACACGTGGTCCCCAGATAATACTAATCCAGTGCGAATAGGGCTTTAGAATGCAATACAACGTTCAAGTATAATGCACAGTTCAATAATGTCAGTCCGAATAATAACTGATTATTTCTTTCCTCAGTTCCTTATAAAGAAAGATCCAGTACTCAAAAAGTAGTAAATACTCCAAAGCTTCAAGAACCAAATGAAATATTTAGTTGGGAGCGATGCAATGCAGGATGTCCGCGAAGGCAAAAATTAAGCGTCTCTCTTCATCCTTGGTTGGCTTGCCATCCTCATTGGTGTACATTTGAAATGTTCATATCAATGAAGTCCACGAATAGAAAGATCCAGAATCTAGAATTTGAGATAACAAAAACTGGCCGATTCCCTTGTGTATTACTGATATTTCTTATTTTCTTTCAGGGTTTCATCGGATGACGCAACGATGGCCTACTCCATTGGATTTCAGCGCGACGGCGGTCACACGGATCAACAGGATAAAAGTTAAGTCCTTTCTGAAAAGTACTGATATTTGTTTCTCAACTTCTAGCTCAATTCTCTTCTAGTGTTTTCTCTATCTTTTCTCTCTGAACGGCTTCCCTAGGGGGCGGAGTCAGCTTGACCTAATAACACGCGATTGGCTGCTCACCTGCGCAGCACAGATAAAAAGCTCAAAGATGGAACAAAGTTTCGGTAATTATTTACATGTTGCCTTATATTGTGAATAAACCATATCTTATCGGGGAACCAGCCTGGTGGCTAGTTCTAGCAGAAAGACTCGGGAGAATTAATACTGTGACAATGAACATTTATTTAAGAGCTCAGCAAACAATCAAATTCTTTGGCGTAGGCCCCGTCCGTAACTCGCATTCCGAGGGTACGGAATCTGCATATCCTGCCTGAAGACGAAGGCAGGGGCGCAGCCCACCCCAAGGAAGGGGGCCATCTGGTGGTGGTGGGGTGGAAGGAGGAAGAGGACATCCTGGCGTCTTCAGGATGGAGGGGAGAGCCCATCTGGAGGTGTTGGGGAGGATGGAGGGGAGGACCCAACATGGTGGTGTTGGGGGGGATGGAGGAAAGGTCCCGTCTTAGTGGTGGTTGGGGAGGATCGAGGTGGTTGAAGCAACAGCATCTGCGAACTCAGACATGAGTAAGTACCACCCTTTTATACTGGGCTATTAAGATATGATTGGATAGATGAGAAGGTAATAAGTGACGAGAATGATTGAGTCTTCCTGGCAGAACTTGCGCTAGGCTTCATTTCCTAGAACTAAGTTCCTAGAACTACCCAATGTGAAAGCCCCTTATGTGAGTTCTTCTGCTACTTTTTGTCACACTAAGTCATTGTTGACTCAGCAGCACTAAGCGGACCCAAGGTGAAGCAGCACTTCCACCCAGCTAAGCACTTCCCATTTTGAGCTGCCCAAGCAGATACTAATGCTCAGGGCAAAAGGAGGAGGGGGCCAAGTCCCGCCAAGTCCGGACTACACTCAAGCGACCATGTGTTCACCTCCCAACCCGCAATACAATCCAGGTATTGGAGGCGCTGTGTTTGATGGTACTGGGTCCGTCCCACCAGTGGTATGCGTGCCCAGACCTCCTTCCGCTGTCAAAGTGGGTAAAATAAAAATCAAACATATTCAGAAATTCTTCTGCAATGGTTAGCTCCCCGCCACAGTGCGGCGAGCTGCTGTCTGAAGGACGCATACTTTCATATCCAAATAGCTCCTCGTCACAAACCGCTGTGTGTGTGTGTGTGTGTGTGTGTGTGTGTGTGTGTGTGTGTGTGTGTGTGTGTGTAAATTAAAATCATATTGTAACAACAATTTAAAACTTAAATTTACAATAATCATCCACTTAAAAGAACAGCTTGGACATTCAGTCAAATCCATTTTTTTGTGTGTGTGTGTTTCATTCTAAAAGGAAATAAAGGGTTATAACTAAGACATGGAAGTGAATAAATGATGACAGTTTTCTTTTTAGTGTGAACTGTCCCTTTAAATATCAGTTCCTGCCAAAGGCTTTGAAGTTACTAAAAACAATATTAAATCAAATAAAAATAATATAACTTAAAGCACTAACTTTATAACTGATGCAGACAGAAAATAACAAGAAACGTTACTGAATATAAGTTCATTTATGAGGCACATCTTCAACTCTTTGTAGGATTGAAAATAATTCAAGATATTTGAAATTAACAAAGACATCTGATTTACTGTTTTCCATCCCCTTTTTCTACCACAAGGACCATTTGGAGTTCCTAAAGGCACAGATGGGCTGATAGTAATCTAGGCCTGTAGGCCAAGATGTGTGTACTTTGGGGGTCGATGAATTGTCACACCTTTAGTACAATGGGGGAAATTGTAATTATCTGATTGGTCAGTTTGAATGTCTCACATTTGGGTTTTAGTCACATGGTCAGGAAAGGATGAAAGAAGATAATGTGCTAACTAGTTTTGATTTGGTATTGACTTTGAAGTGCTACATATTGCAATACAATATTGTCACTCTCTATAGCAACGCTCTCCCACATATTAAGCTATTGCAACTGTGCTTATTTCCGTCATTGGTATAAGTAGCAGTGGGTGGAATAGACAAGGAATGTACAGTTTTCTACCATTTTGCTAATAACATTTCTTTAGTCATTCGGCAGTCTTGCAGCTTGAACCCCTGCAGGAAATCCACCCTTACAGCTTCGATGACTTTGGCCATAAAAGCTCATCCCTGAGCGACCCATGAGAATCCTGAGTTAAGCTTAACAGTCAAAACAATATTGCCTGAATGACCATTGCAGTGTAATGTTATTGCAGACAAGCTCCTGCTGTGTGAATGAGAATGCAGCTTTATGTGTCATGTTTCATCTTAATGGCTCCTCAAGGCAACTGCAGGTGTAAAAGTTGCATTAGCATCAGCTGTCTCTATGATTGCCTCATAGGAGATCATAATACAAATATGACCCATTTTATTACCCAGATAGAAGGAAGTGTAAGATGTTCAGTTAAGAAATACAGCTGTGTTATAGAGCTGTAACCGTAATTTATGTGTTGCCTAAATCCATTCAGAACTTATTTACAAGAATACTGTTATTCAATTATGAGAATTTGGACAACCCTGGAGCCTCTTTTACTGAAACTGTCAGGAAAATGTGGATGAGTGAATCTACAAAAACATGTCCAGGGCAACCTAGGAAAAGAGGCCTATTTGTAGGACCATATGGCTCAATGCAATGAAGCAATAAAAGTATGTCAATTCTATTTTGTTTTATTGGCCCCACTCGCTGTGAAATCTCATTGTTCCAAAATGCTGCCAAAATCACTATATTTTAAACATCACATATCTACTGACTGCCATGCATGATGATAATGAAAATGAATATGTGATAAAAAAAAATAATAATAATTTCATAATGCAAAATATCTTAATGGTCCTACAAATAAGCTTAATTTTCTCTAAGCAAAGTATATAAAATCTTACTTTTGATTTTGAGGTGAAATATGACCATGACATGTTCTTGACAAGCATTATAAGATTTTCTGGATACCCTTGGCTCTTTTTCTCTACGCTTAGCTGCACAGACACAAACACAAATGCATAACACTGGAGATGGGGAGGGATTGGGAAGAGTCAAGGTCTGAATGAATAAACCCAGACCAGCTGACTGGGGAAACACACAGTCACTCCAGAGTGGGTGAAAAGTTCACTAAGTCTGTGAAAATAACCCAGGAGAAGGTCAGAGCACATCCACACATGTGAACCACAGAACCAGTGAGCGTAAAGTCATAACACCCTGTGTATTATGACAGGTCAGACAGTTTTGCATGTATTTTTCCTATCAATTAGGGTATATATTGGTCTTTGGATGAATTATCTTTACTGATGTAATCTTAATTAATATGTCTTAATATGAGACATACCTACATGTCATTAAACAGTTAACGCAAGCCTCATTAGCACGTCAATGAGATCAGCATATTTTACATTTTTTTGTGAACATGCAACCTTTACAAAGACGATGTTGTTGAAGGGTAGGCCAGTGTCAACTATATTTAACTGACAGCAAAGCAGCAACCCATAAGTAAGCAAATAATCAGAATCAATCTTAACAGTGGTTGTTTACATAGAAGTCTTAATGGTTCAGTAGCAAAAACAGCAAAATGAGAAACATGAAAGTGGTGTTAGCAAATTTGACAAATGATATAAGTGACCCAAATTGCCATGACCAGATGCACTCTGTTTTATGTTCTTCAGCGTGCTCTTTCTGGACTATAATTTACGAGTTAGTCCTAGACTGAAGGACAGGATGGTGGAGGGAGACAGACCGGTGTCAAATTTTGTGATGAGTCAAGACACATGCCTCCATCTCGGTGATTTGCTGGCACTGTACTTGGAGAAGAGAGATACATTTCATACGCATTGTCATGGTCCAAAAAAAGAACAGCATCACTAGTTGATCTGTATATAACTCTAATGAAACACACCATAACAAACAAAAAACAAACAAACAAACAAAAAAATAATAATATAAAAAACACCACCACCAAAAAAATAAACATATAATAATAATAATAATACTGCAAAATTAACTTTCAATTATTTTGACTATCTGTTTTGTTATCATGGTGTTTTGGTTTCTCTGTTTGTCTGTCTGCCTGCCTGTGTTCCCTTGTTAAGGCGTGCGTGCACAGTGAGATTTTTGCTGTTTTACGAGCTCGCAGATGATTTTTTTTTCACTCTGGAGAAATCGAGTGGAAATCGGTGATGCTCGCATGGTCGCGGATCGCAGCATGTGAGAGGAATTATGAGCCGATCCGAGCACGTTACAAGCAACTCCCGACCTCCCGATCATTTTTAAACATGTTTAAAAAATTCGGGGAGTCGGCCCGATTTTCACCAGCGTATAGGATGCCCCCTATTGCCAAAAGTTTTTTATGTTGAAAGGAATGGCTACTGTTCTCTGCTTTTCAACAAATCATTTGCACACACATTTCTGTCATTTTTCTATCTGAAGCTATAGTTGCCTGCAACATTGAAAGCTCCAGTCTCTGTGTTTAGCGCCAAAGCTCACGTGATTGCCGCCGACTCGGGATAAAATTCGTGCAGGACAGTGTACCAGCTGCCGTGTACCAGCTGCTTTGACGCGATTATCAGGTTAAATGACTCATAACGTGTGCAATATCTCACGACCTCCCGAGTGTCCAAACTCGCACCGTGTACGTGGACCCTTAATTGTTAATCAGTTCCCACACCTGTTCCATTTGACATTGATTATGCTCCTTGTGTATTTAATGCTACCTTAACGTGCTATCGGAATAATCATAAAATACTAGTTTCCTAGTTAAAAAAATAGACATGAACTTTGCCAAAATTTGAATGTGATGAGCTTGTACTCACGACTTCAGAAGTGGGAAGTAGGAAATTTCTGATAGCATGTGAAGGCAGAATAAGCCCCGTGTTTCCTTAGTTCAGTTAATGTTAATTTGGTTGTGTTTACATTATCTCCTGCGATCAGTGAATGGATATATTAAAGACTGTTTTTGTTCCACTAATTTCGTCATGCATTTCACTACAACCTATTGTGACAGAATAGGCTACCAGACCCTCAATTGCGAATAAAAATATGGATTTATCGGACATTCACATGCTCTGTCTAGAGCAAGGAAACAAGAATTTTGAGGACCGAACCAGTAACTTTCTAGACCTGGCGTACCTTACCATCTTTCCTGTGTGTTTTTTCTAATCAGCCTAAATGAGCAGTGTAAGGTACATCTGCCAGGTTTTGGTCCTTGAGAGGATTTCGCAAATTTGTGGAGTGGCTCCAGGTGAACAATGGATTGGAGTTCACCATCAGCCCAGCGGAGGACTTCACCAGCCTCACTCCGGAACCAGAACCCAACCAGCCATCACCTCGCTGCACAGACGTGATGCCGCAAAATGTCTGACCAGGTGCGTGAGCCGGCAACATCATGTGCCGTCGTGGGATTACTAGTTGAGTTTGAGGGAATGAAGGAAGACCCCACCCACACTCCCACCATTGAGGGTGAGCTGAAACTGACCTCTGAATGTTATATAAATTTGGAAGAGGATGTTTGCATGAATCTCCCGTCCCCGCTGGTCCCGTCCGGCTTAAAGTCTCCTGTGTCTCCGCTGGTTCCTCCAGCTCAAAGTCTCCTGTGCCGCTGCTGGTCCCGTCCAGCTCAAAGTCTCCTGTGTCTCCGCTGGTTCCACCCAGCTTAAATTCTCCTTTGTCTCTAGAGTAGACCACCCAGCCTCCCTCTCCTGCCTCCTTTTCCAAGGTCAACCAGTCCACCCACCCAGCCTCCATTGGCTCACTTCAGCCCTTCAGCTTTTCCTCTGACGCCACTCTACTGTGTATAATTGTTCCTGGTCTTCTGGTCTCCTGCTCTGCCTAGTCAAGAGGATGCCCTTGCTCCGCCTCCAACCACTGAGCCCATCTCTCCACCCCGGCTCATTGACCAGTCAGCTCCTCCCTCCCTCAGCTCCACATGGGACCATCATCCTTACAGCTACACTGGGCTCCCTTGTCCCTCCGGCACTGACTTGGTTAGACGTCGCTCTGCCTATGGCATGGACTTTCGGATCTCCGGCCGCACCTCGACCCTCCACCTCTTTGGCTCTGTCGTGCTCCGCCTTGGTTCTCAATCACACAGTCTCCGCCTCAGTCCCCTGGCACCACTTTGGATGCTTGTCACTGTGGCTCCGCCTTGGTCTCCTAAGCCATCAGTGTTGTTTGGTCCAATCAGCTCTCTGTCTTCACCTTAGGCTCCACTTTCATCTGTCTCGTCTCCGTCAGTCGTCCCCCTGGTGTCATCAGCCAAGTTTCCACCATGGATCCTTCCACCCTTGACTCAGCCGTGGGACATTGTCCTAGCTGTCCTCTGGGTCCCTTTCTGGCTACTCCTGCTCCTGGCTCCTCCCACCATCATCGCTGCCTTGGTTTCTCCCACCACCATTGCCTCTAGTCACCGGAGCTTCGCCAGTCCCTCATCCTCATTCAGAGCCCCTGCTTTTCCTTCCTCTTCTGTTTGAACTATTGTTGGCATGAGAACATGGCATCCAGGAAGGGGAAGCTACTGTAACAATTATGCTCTGTTTTGTTCTGTTTTATTATCATGGTGTTTTGGTTTCCCTTTTTGCCTGTCTGCCTGCCTGTGTTTCCTAGTTAGTTTCCCTGACTGTTAACCCTTTCGCACGTACAATCACACCAGCGTGGTCAGTCTAGGCTGGTCCCTGGAGCGTACGATCACACAGGTGTGATTGGAACGATCAGTGCATCACGTGATCAACTGCTAAATTCAAATGTGCTTTCGGGTGTTGGCTGGTGCTGAGCCAGACACGGACACGCTCAGGGCTGTCATATATCACAACTTTTCAGTGTTTTCAACCACATAATGTTTATTTTAGGCTTCAGACATATAAATTCACATAAGTACTAAAAAACAATACATTCATAGTTTGTAAAATACACACTGATGTCTATGGAAGAGGCAATAATAATCCTTTCCATTATAATTAGACACGTTTTATTCATACAGTATCATACACATTGTGTAAGTAACTTTAAAGGTTACTCTATTCTTCTCCCAGTTCACTTTCATGTATTTCGGGAGAAGTTGACAGATTCATTTGTTGTAAATACAACAGATCTGATTCTCTGAACTGCGGCACAAACTAACATGCACATACAGCTCAACTAACGCGTTAAAATTGTGTTTAAACAAAACACATCCACTTGCATATATTTGACGCTCGAAATATCAGATATTTCATGCCATAGCTAAAAAATTTGTGAATATTTTGAACAAAAAAGGAAACATGACATAAAATCAGATCATCATTCATTCATCGCTGTTGTTGCTACGGTGTGTCGTGACAAGCAATGACGCGTCACCATGGAAACCATAAATAACGGGCGCCTTGAAAAACTCACGCTGTGGGGGTCAGCCAGAATACTTTAAATTTACGTGTGAAAGGGTTAATTAGTTTCCACCATAGACTGTAAAAAAAGATGGACGACGCCCCTTCGCTCTCTTCCATTGGTGAGAACTGAAGCCGCCAGTGTCCTGATATGGCGCTGACATCTTGGAACTTGAGTCTGCGCAGTAGCGATCTCGGGACCAGACCTGCGCAGTAGTGAGCAGGAAGTAAAGCCTCGAAATCAACGCTCCGCCCTCACTCTCGCAGAATGCACTCTCCCTGAGTGCACTTTTTAAAAAAATGATTGCAGTACGACAAGAGGCTTGTTAAAATAAAGTAAATACAATCTCCTCAGTCCTCCGAAGATCCCGAAAAAAATGTCCGTTGGTGCTTCAGCGACTACTTTGCTCAGAGAACCTGTCAATCACAGCTGTCAATCATGACGTTACACCACCGTTTTTATAGCATCATGTAACTAACTAAAAACCAACTTATTTTTGAAACAGACACTTGAACTTACATCAGCGTGATAAAAACAACAGCAAATGAAAGAAACCACCTTTGGAAAAAAGATATTTGAAGTGTAATTTAATTGTTTAGTTGGTCTCATGTCCCGTTGAATAACACGGAGAGGCAGGGCTTATGACCCATACTAGGACCAGTCACCGGGGGACGATCGAGACGTTTTGGATTCACTTTTCAGGGCTTGTGCGGCACGCTTGGTTTCCACACCTGCTCCTTTTAAAACCGTTTATGCGATTTGGCATGATCTTGGATTGTTTGGTTCTTCGACGCTCATCCTGGACTTGCTGTCATAGCAACAGGTGCGCAAGCTTAAACCTGTTCGGGAGCAGGCTTATTTCATGTTAACAGGATTAGACTGCGGCTCATAAGCGGAGCTGATGTGGGAAGTCCAGCGCAACGCGATAGTGCACTTTCTGAGATATATATTTTTTCTCGTGACTCCTGAGATTGTCGTTTACATTATTAATTTGTTGGAAACGCACATTTATTTTCGACTTGTCGGAGTCGGGCTTTGCATTGCCCTAAGATTATTTGCGAGTGGCTCTTTCCTTTACACTATTGGAGATGCGGAGAACTTGATGGAAAGTGCTGTCTGTCGTGTCATTCGGAGTTTACCTGGCGCTTTTAGGTTTAAAAAACAGTTTTAGTTTTTTTGTGGCATTTCCAAGCCACTTAAGACCCAATATTGTAAAGCAGTTTTTTTTAAAGCAGTTTTTTTTTTTTTTTTTAGGCTATCATTTTTTTATGAAGATCATGCAATCATGACCATGCCGATTACAGTATATGTCACTCAGGCTTCACTAACGTGATTGGTACCATAGACTATAGGCTACCATAGACTGCCATCAAGGCCTCAATGAAGGGGATTATGTGAACAGAAAGGGGGTTCACAATGTAAATGTGCAGCCCAGTTACTATTGTGATTCTTAATATTCCAGATTAGTAATATTATATCAAATAAAAAAAAGGCAGTTGACTAAAATCTTCCATATCACAAATGTGAAAGCAAAATGGCCAGGATCTGTGCATGACTTAAGAATTTTCAGAGATTCACATTTATGCACATTATTTGAAAGTGGTAAGGAAAGTTCCACAATTAAATATCAAGCTCACTGTATTACATACACTTATGCTGATCCTAACAGAACTGCATTTTTTCATAGGTGATTATGACATGTTCCTGCCTGCAGACAGGTGTTTTATGACCCCATTCCCTGACCCAAACCAGTTACAATGCAGCACTTGCCAGGACAAGGGCACACAATGATATGAACTTTGGCTAACTAAAGGGAAGATTTCAGTGTCTGAAAAGTCTGAGGGTTGCACACCTGACAGGGCCTGTGACATTGTTGCATGTGCCATATTACACAACATTGCCAAAAAAACAACAAAAAAAACACTTTTCATTAAATGTTTAATAAAAGACAAATATGCTTAGTTCCTTGAATTTGATTTCTTTGTAAAGAAAAGCCAGTGGTCAGGTGCCTGCAACAAGAGATATTAGACACATGCCTCATGCAACAAATAAAAAGGAAAAGTTGGCTATACACTGCCCACCTTTAGGCCTATGTCTCCTCTGTCTGTGCAGACTCTTCTGTAGGCCTTTCTGTAGATGTGGAATCCTGCAACATATCCTGCAACATATATTACTTAATTTATTAAGTATAAATTAAGTAAAGTTATTTATGCACTTGCAGATAGGCTAGTTCCTCCAAAATAGGGTTTATTCACTGTCCAGTGCAATGGAAACAAATGGACATTACAAAGTCTTATACTTTCTTTCCTTTGGAAAGTTAGAAAATGTCCACTTACTGCACATATTTCAGCCACCACTTTCTTGGGAACAGATACAAGTGTTGGTGTATTATGTAAAAGTGCACAAAAGAGGAAACCCCAATGGCATTACAATGAACTACACTCTGGAAAAATGTGATCAATAGCTCATGGCAAAATATTTTTACATTAACATAAGTTTATCAGTTTTCACTTTCACAAGTCAAAGCAATTCATCATTACTCAAGATTTAACAGATGAAATGACTATAGGCCTACGGCCTTAATTTAATGCAGCAAAAATTATTTTACAGTGTAGGCTACTAAGATCTTTTCTTCTTTTTTTTTTCTCAGCCTTTTTCTTGGTTGCTTTTATAATCAGACAACCATTTATTTAACAGTGCCTTTTATAAAAGAGACTATAATATAACTAAAAATTAGCATTATTAAATATTAAATATTTTTGTACTTCACTTTTATTTGTTCCCATGTTCTAGTGTGGTGACTCTGACATTACAATGAACAAAGTAATTATGCAATTATTAAAATACAAATAGGCTAATAAGTGATAAAAACATCTAACATGGCCACTTCTAACGGATTTAAATTGTCTGCTACTTTTTGCCAGCCCTCTCTCTTGGCTTTTGCAGACTTTGAGGTGTTCCCTGGCGTTTTGATTAAACATTACAATTCAGAATAAACTTCGACTATTAGTTCTTGCTCTGCTGAGGAGAAAAACTGAGCCCGCTCTTTGTCCACGCTGAGCAGCCAATAGCAACGTTGCTGATCAATGTTTCTACTATCGATACATATCCCCTTTTAAACCAGCGCATGAACGCAAAATTATCTCAGATAACTCAATCCAGCGATACTAATCATATCCGGCAAGTGTGTTCAAAGAACCTAATTAGCCAGATCATGATTAGCAGGATGATATCATCTTGGATGTGTAATTTGATCTCGGATGATCCCCCTGAGGTCGGCGGTATCGCCGGCGATACCAGCTCGCTTTTTTTTTATCAGTGTAAAAGAAACTCATAAATACTCTGTTGACTTTGATTTTCCATAGGAGTTTCATACATCAATCGATTCTGTTAAATGTGTATTATTTTTGTGTATACTCACAATAAAAACAAAGTGTTGTGCTTTTCGCCAAATTAAGAAAAATAAACACGGAGCGAGTTCTGCCTTCTCTCTGTCCGTGTAGTCCATTCTGAAACGCGTCCGAAAATGAACCATAACTCAGCGAATACTTCTCACACAGGCACGTGATATATGTCTTTATGAAGCTTGAAATCTCTTCTTTTAAATGAAGTAATTAATATAAAAAACAAATGTTTTCAACTCATGTAATCCGTTTGAAAGCAAGGAGAGGTACCGTTTTTCCTTCTCCCTTCATTATCTCTAAATGAGCTGCGGCCGCCACGCCCCCGGCGCTATTCACATGGTAAATAGTTTAGGTAATCTATGCTTCGCACCCGCCCCCCCCCCCCAATCTATGCCTTGAAAACACCGAGTTTTCACGTAAGGAAATACGTGTACTCAAGTGGTCTAGTGGTAGAACATTTGCCTAGCGTGTCAGAGGTTCTGAGTTCGGATCCGCACTCATATCGTTTTTTTTTTTTTTAGTTTTTTTTATATCAAATCAGATTATGTTTATCAGTGGTTGTATATCAGGCAGAGACATGTTTGTGTGTATTTTGTCTTTTAATTTCACTGGAACGAAAAGAGAGTCTCCACAACGGATTGAAGCGCGCGTCCGAGTGAAGACTGCGCGAGCCTAAAACAAACACAGTATCCGCGTCTGACTCGCGGGAATCCACGGCGCAAACCTGTGAGGGGCTGTGTTTTCTCGAGCCCCATATCAGCTCGAGAAAACACAAGTTTATTCAGATCATTACTTGTTTACACCGTCTCCCAGCGCTGTGAGGAATAATAATAATAATGGAAAATGTCCCTCAAAAGGTAGATGTAAACAAACTATTAAAAGGTAAATATAATTTTTTTCTTTAAATAATTTTTATTGTGTTTTATTAGTAACAAATTTGGGGAGAGGATAAATATTCCAAAACTGAAAATACAGTATGAGAATTAACTGCACAATTACTAGACATGTTTACCTTGGATATTATACAATTTGCAAGCACAATTTGTGGAAAAAAAAATTTATATAAAAAATATAAATCAAATTTATTTTTGTGTATAAATATATACACATATATATGTGTGTGTGTATGCATATATATATATATATATATATATATATATATATATATATATATATATATATATATATATATATATATATATATATATTTGTATAAGCAACGTATTAAACTGCAAATTAACATTTATATTTCTTATAATAAAAATGAAAGACCTATGTTACAGACATATGAAAGACAACATTTCGTTGATTAGTTTTGGATAGATTATACATTTTTACTGTAAAATATCTGCCACCTCAAATAAGCTTTTATTTGCCAATTTTTTGTCAAAAATAATCAAATAATCAATCAAATCCTTAACTTTGAAATATGTATGATAAAATGTATACTTTAGTTTTTACAAAGAAAGATTACACTTGAATTGTTGTTTATTGAAATATTTACAAGGTAGATGTAAACAAACTATTAAAAGGTAAATATAAGCCTTTTCTTTAAATAATTTTTATTGTGTTTTATTAGTGACAAATTTGGGGAGAGGATAAATATTCCAAAACTGAAAATACAGTATGAGAATTAACTGCACAATTACTAGACATGTTTTCCTTGGATATTATAGGCCAATTTACAAGCACAATATGTGGAAAAATAAAAAAGAATTGAGATGCTTCCAACTGTTGCTCTTGGATTCTTGTGGCTCAGTGACTCACCTGAATGAATGGCTCATTAAGTATGCGGTCCTCAGGTGTGAACCACTACATATGCATGATCGTCGACGCCCACTCGAATATTGCCTTTCCAAACAGAAAGTGCTTTGCAAAATTCAAATCAATGTATTGTGTTATGTGAAGGATTAGGCAGGGTGATTTTCACATAATTTTGAAGAAAAAACACTAGGCGATGACATCCATTAGACAAAAGTCTTATTGGCACATATTTAGAATGTGTTTTATGGCCTTATTTCAGAAACTTTAGTTTTTAGTTTTTTCAATAACCACGCATAAACATTATTCTCTCAAAAATGCAGACATGTACATTCTTGTTGCTCACATATTATGGTAGCCCTGTTTGTGCTAAATAGTGTGTAATTTTTTTTTGTCATTACTATGTTTATAAGCAACTGAAAAAAGCACAAATGTCAGGGCATGTCAGAACATCTCAAGGACCCCAAAAACACCTTAGACCCCAGAGGGTTAAGCAACGTACGAAGAACGGGCCCCTGTTGTGGGTTTATTAAAGACTATTTTTGTTCCATACTCCTTTCGTCATGCACTTCACTACAACCAACTGTGACATTGCAAAAATCAATCCATACTTTAACTGGAGTTGTCAATTTAAAACTTAAAATTACAATTAAATATATAAAAATAAAACAGAAAATTTTTGTTTATAAGTTATGCCATCAAGGAAAATTCAAACTTGAAGAGCCACTTAAATTGAAAGTATCATTTGTCCATATTCCGTCCATATTCACCACAAACACAACATATACTAAAGGAAATGCACATTGCCACACTAACTGAAAGCAAATCGAGAAGTTTATACTATATTTCTGTAGTTCACATGTCCCTGTGCTCCAAAAATCGGCAAGTATATAATACATTGTCTTCTGAAGACACTTTTGGTAATATCAATGATTACTCGTCTGTAATGCAGATATTTTAATTTTTGTGATTATTTAACATTCCACACGTATAATTAATTTATTAATTACTAAGCGTATCACATAATTAATTTAGTTAAATATTTTAATCGATTGACAGTCCTAATTATAACAGTTCTACAATCCTTCCTCGCACAAACAGACAAAACTGCTAGAGGGAATGGATGTGTTTGGGAGTGCAGACACACACATCAGGGGCAAGATGATAGGGTGTCATCTCCACTCACCCAAACTGCACTCATGGTAATTACATTGAGAGGGTAGTTCTCCGCCTCCCTCTCACCCTTTAAATCATTCAGTACATTCACCTGCTGAACCTCCGAGTGCAAGAGCAGAAGAATCTTCACAGTCACCTTGTTATGCTGTTTCCTTCATTCATAGAGACGTACTAATCCCCTAAACATAAACACAACTACATAGCCTACTGCATCTACATCTGTGGAAGGAAAGAGGACATGAAATCAATCCAATGTTTTTAATTAATAAAAATAAAATGTATACAGTACCACTGCTTCTTTCTCCTAGCAGTAGGATCAAACTGAAAGGATTTACAAATGCAACCCAGAGCTTTTATTGGCTAAACTCAATCTCTACATAAATTCAGCGAGATAAGTTTACTATAGACTGTAAGATGTTTTATACTACTTTATTATGAGCATACAAAAGTTGGCAACTGGTACAAGTGGCTTTATGACTGGGTGAATGCATTTCACTAGTGTGGTGTAAATTTGTGTAGCATTTTATTATCCTATATAAGTCCACTAATAAAGTTATTCGAAGTTTTTGCACCAAAACCATTGTTAATGTACTGTACTCTACCATTTTTAGTCAGTAAGATTTTTTTGAAAGAAATTGATACTTTTATTCAGCAAGGATTTACTAAAATGTTCAAGTGACAGTAAATATATTTACGTTAAAAAAGATTTATATTTCATATAAATGTGTTCTATTCATCAAAGAATCCTCAAAAAAAAAAAAAAGTATTTAAAAATTGTAATAATATTTTTGAATATTACTGTTTTAGTGTATTTCTAATCAAATAAGCACAGGCTTGGTGAGCATGAAAGACTTTCAAAAACATTTAAAAAATCTGGTCAACCATAAACTTTTTAGTGTAGGTTTAGACAACCATCTATCTGATACTTAATAAAACTGTTTCAGTAATGTGCATTTAGGAAGATATGTAAATGACTGCAGTTATGATTGGGTAACTTCCTTACAGCCACATATATCACACTGTCATTGATTAGGGCAGGCTAATTTAATATGCAACACTGAATATGCATTGATTTGAAAAGTGGGCGGTCATATGCTAATGTGTTCTTTCCTGTAATGCCAAGACCATGAAGATTTTAAAAAGATCCAATTTTGCAGCTTGGTTTCCATGAATGTAATTCTACATAGTACATTTATTTCAAAAGAGCAAAAGAAATGTGATTGGTTTATACAGAAAAGCTCATATTTCTATGAATGTCTGTGATTAAACGTAGCCCGAGTAATCACAGAAATACTGGCCCGGCAGATGAACTACCCTTAAATAAATCAACTCATTTGAATGCATTAGCATTCCTCATCTTCAATATGAGGGCAAAACGCACACTCACTTACTTTGGTTCAGTAGCTTATGTAAATACACTTAGGTGGTGAGAAAGACTGGTTCAGTAACTGCACTTTTTTATTCACCGACTTTTTCAGTTTGATTTTTTCATTGAGATGAGGACTCCGTGGGGAGAAATGGGAAGGTCTAAGGTGTCTCTGAATCTATGAGATTGTAAGAAGGTGTACAGACACAGTTCATTAGCTGGCTACTTTCATCTCGAATCTAATTTTTCTGTCAAACTATCAGATGAGATTAAGCGACCGTGCTATTACGTGGCAGAGCACGGCGATACCTTTCCATTTAACACGTCAGTGACTTTCAATTGGGAGCGGCCCTGCTGAAATGGAGAAAAGTAACAGTGAAGTTGATGAGTGATTGGGCCATTAGGATCTTTCAGCTTCCTGTGGTATATGTTACAAATCAACAGAATATTGAGGCTGGAGTGTTTATATGGATGCATTCTTGACTTTAATGAACAGTGTTTATATAGACAAAATAAATCAACACAAAATCTTAAGCTACCAATTTTTCTACTAGATCTTTATTTGAATCGGAGATCTTTGCACTGAATCCATTGTGCTTGCACAGTATTTTAAATTATGAACACTCAGTAAAAGAAAGTGACATTTAAATAATAATAAAATAATAAAAATGTAATTAAGCTCCCAGAATGCATTGCAACTCAAACAAATTTACACAATTACACAATATGTAAGAATGTCTTGTGACAAATTCCAATTTCTTATCTTGCTAATTCATAATTTGCGAAATAAAAATTGTTGAGCAAGAATCTATCAGCTGAATGGGACATTTGGTATTTAGTGAACCTACACAATCAAATTGACAAAGTGAAAGTGCAACTGAGAACAATTAAGACAAACATTTTCATTCTCAAGTTTCAACAATTCATTCAAGAAAGCAGTTTTACCTTCCCGAACGCTTGTTTGAACGAAGACCTTCTGAACACTGATGGACTAATGAAAGGACATGAGATCATCTGGTCTTCCTCCTCAGCTTGTGAGTCTGCATGTGGGAGCAGGAAAAGCCTGATAAACGAGGAACCAGGTTAGCAGAAAAGAGCAGAACGCTTGGGGTGCCGTCGTCAGCCGGAGCAGCATCATTTGTCAGCATTAGAGTGGTATTAGCTGACACCTCTCCAAGCAGAGAAACACTTATGCCAGCCCCCCTCAGAAAGTCATACTAAAGAGCTGCCATATGCAGTTCTACAACTAACCATAGCTTCACTTTCGGTTTTTTAGCAGGAATAACAAAGGTGTCGGTTGGCGAGAATTACACTGCTGTGTTTTTCTTGTAAGATTTGCCAGGTTTCTGAAGGCAGGAGTGAAAAAAGTGTCAGGCCCCTGTTTATATCTGCATATTATAATTTTAATCTGCTATAATCACATTCATCTGCTCTAACTGTGAGTCACATATGCTTGTGGCTGGTGGCACTTTTGCTAAACGCGAATACGATGTCTACAACAAATCTTTCTAAAACATTTGAGGCAGCATACATTTATTCAGTCACTCCCACATGTGTACAAGCACTAAATATGTAAAAAAAAAAACTACACAGGCATAAATACAAACAGACTTACTCACATATGGCAATTGGGTTAAATGCTTAAAGAAATGGTAGTAAATAATAATAAATAAAAAAAACAGCAGATTGCATCAGCCCATTCTGATTTGATAAGTATAAATGCTGTAGCCTTTAAAATAAATAAAGGCAAAGACAAAAAGACACTTTTTTAAAAAAAGATCTGCAAGTCAGTGACTTGGTTAATAGTGCAAAAATAAATAAATAAATAAATATATATATAAATATATATATATATATATATATATATATATATATATATATATATATATATATATATATATATATATAAACTTAAATATCAAATCCAATAAAAATGGATGTAAAAATAAGCTAAATAAGCCGTCCAGTCCAGTTAGTTCAAAGTAAGTGGAAAAAAAGATATATATAAGTATATAAAAATTATTTCAGATGCCATTTGGTTTGATATTTTTGTATCAAATGCAATTACATTCAGACAAGTGTGGATAAATATTCATCCTTTATTTTTCCAAGAAGATCCCATTGAGATTAAATGAAATCTCTTCTTCCAGGGAGTCCTGGCAAGACCTTTTTCCGTGGTTATGTTGCAGAGATATAAAATATAGTTTATTGATCTGTTCAAGTCTTATTAGACTGTTCTCTCTACTGACAGTTTGCATTCCTAAATGAAACAGCCATTTATTAAACAACTGAAATCAGTACTCATGACTTAAATCATAAATTTGCATAAATTGTAATAACTATCTCTGTAAGCCCTTACAAGTTGGCCATGTATTACTGTAGGGCGTTTTATATCAGTGCAGAGTATTATTTAAATCTGAGAGATGAAAACTCCTCTTGAACACCCTATTACTTGTATTAGTTATGACAAAACTATCCTTCACAGACTTTTTATCTATTGTCACATGGGTAATTTCTCTGGCCCCAACCTTTCATAATTTACCATGGATGAAAATGGTCTTGGGTATATTCTTTCTAATTGGTCATTACCACCAACCTATTTATAATCTACAATTTAATCTAACATCAAAAATATGAATGAGCCCTGATACACTTAACAGTCATTCAAACTAACCAATTTAGTTTGGTTCTTAACCAATTTAAATTGCAGTTGAATTATACATACTGTTTACATATCCAATGCAATTCAGGTTTCTATAGCCTGCTTATCAAGACCATTTCAAAAAATATTTCATTACAAATCACACAATTAAAGTGTCACGTCTCAGTGCTCATTTGGACTTTAAGGCTATGTTTACACGGAAACGATCTGAAGAGAAAACGTAAAAGTGGCATTGCGTTATCACTTTTTATTCTGCGTTTAGACGAGCGTCATGGGGGGGAAATCTGCGTGCATATGGTGATGCAAAAGTGTGTGAAATTCGATGTAGTATGCACTCCAGGCGGCTAGGTGGCAATGTGAAGCACTGTCACACAACAACACCAAGTCCGCGCGCCTGCGTACAACCTTCACTGTCTAGCAGACTTTTGCGTTTTTACCCTTTAGACGGGAACGCGGCAGTGGAGCGTTTTTTAAAATTTCCACTCTGGAGGGTGGTTTAACTTTTTTGCGTTTTTAAGCCCCAAAAATGCCGTCGCCGTCTAAACGAAAGGCACATCTGATAAAATATTTTTAGGTTTTCACCCGCGAGTGTTCTCGTGTAAACAGGGCCTAAGTTTGAGTTTTGATTTGTTCTTGTTTGCCTTTGCTCTTTTCCCACCACTCCTTTGTTTCTATGTTACCGTCATTATCAGTTCAGTTGTTTCACCTGTTTTGTAGGCTAATCTTCGTCATCTGTCTCACCTGTGTTTTGTTAATCAGTGTAATCTGTGTTTGTATTTAAGTTCTGTCTGTTCTGTCAGTCTTTGTCTGATCTTCGCCTTATTTAGTGTGTTGCTTCATGTTCTGCCGTCCTGTGTTTTATTACTAATAAACTTTCGTTTTGGATTGATATCCTCATTTCCATCTACCTTCCTGCAACCCACCGTGACACAAAGGAATAGTTCACCCAAAAAATGGGTTAGTTTCTTCCATGAAGCAAATCATTGCATGGTGAAAATAAAGGTAACAACCTGTTTAATGATTAAAAATACTTTATTTTGTGTTCAATGTAAAAAAGAAAGTCATAAGGGTTTGGAACGACATGAGGCTGAGTGAATACTGACAGAATTTTAGTTTTTGGATAAAACTCTGACCCTCATTACCTCGAGAAAATAACTACATAATTTGCACACTGGAGAGCATGTTTTAAGATTCTCAAGAACACATCCTCCTGGTTTCCTCCTCCTCAACCTGCTTGATTTCTTTAATATGAGGCATTTCACCTCCCTGCTGGCTTCCTGACCCTGCTCTTCAGACCTCAAAATGTTCAAGAGCCGTAAAGCAGAAAACACCTTTCAGGGCTCATTAGTCCCAATCTTGCTGATAGGGCATTTAAGGGACTGTGAAGACTAATTTCCCTGTTATTGATGGTTAATCTGTAGAAGACTCTATAAGACAAATGTCAGGTGAAAAGGAAGGCATTTGAAGGACAAAAAACGGGATATTTAACACTATGTTTCTTGATGTTCAGATATAAATCACAAATATAACAAAACAAATATCACATGATGTAAGTAACTTTCATATCTGATGTTGTGAGGAGGGAAAGACATGCAAATGTAGATTAAATAAATATATAATCCAGCATACAGAACATAAAAAAACGACCTTCAGGGACATGAAACAAGATTTTCCTTATTTCTATGACCACAAAAAAGCTGTTGGTGCAAAACGTCTTGGGTTACGACTGTAACCCTTGTTTCCTGAGAATGGAACGAGACACTGCGTCGATACGACACGTTGGGGAATGCCCTTAGCGTAACGCATCTGAAGTATGAATGAAACTAATCCAATCCTGATTGGTGCTGCGTCATGACGTAACGTGACGGCATACACGGAAGCTACAAAGGGACGCCTGCACACAACAGAGTTAGCTTCTGCGAAGCAGCAAGTCGCTCCCAGACAGGGGAAGGTGTAGTGGAGGGATGCAGTGTCTCCTTCCCTTTTCAGGGAACAAGGGTTACAGTCATAACCCGAGACGTTCCCTTTTGAGGGAACTCGAACTGCGTCGATACGACACTTTGGGGAACGAGCACCCACTATGGCACAATGAGCCCTGCCTGTCCCAGTGTCCAAGCTGCGCACAGGCACACTTAGGACAATAGCACTAGTGTGTCTGGCGTAGAAGGAATGTCCAGGCTATAAAAAATGATAAAAGTATGAGGGGTGGCCCATCCTGCTGCATCGCATACTTCTTGGATCGGGGCTCCTGAAAGGAGGGCTCTAGAGGACACCATGCCTCTGGTTGAATGAGCCCTCATGGCCAAAGGTGAAGGCAAGCTGCACATCTGATAGGCCATAGAGATAGCCTGAACAATCCAGTTACTGATGGCCTGTTTGGATGCGTGAAGCTCCTTCTTGGGTGACCCGAAGCACACCAGCAACTGGTCTGACTTCTGCCATGAAGACGACCTCTAGACATAAATCTTGAGAGCTCTGACAGGGCAGAGCAAATGAAGTCTTTCTTCATCCGCCGTCACGTGAGGTGGAGAATGAACAGCCTGCATAACCGTAGGCCGTGCCACATTCGATGGCACTTTAGGCATAGCCCGGCCTGGGATGCAAGATAGCCTTAATGTCGCCTGGAGCGAACTTCAGGCACCCATGAGATATGTAGAGTGCCTGAAGGTCTCCTACTCTCCTCAGAGAAGTAATGGCTAATAAAAAAAAGCTACCTTGAGAGAAAGGTTCTTGGCCTCAGCCGACTCCAGAGGTTTGAAGGGGGCCTCGACCAGTCCTTTGAGAACCACTGCCAGGTCCCATGTGGGAACTCTGGGACGAGCCGCAGTTCTCATCCTCCGAGCCCCTCGGAGGAAACGTATGACCAGCTGATGTCTCCCCAGAGGCCCATCACCAAGAGGAGCGTGGAAAGCCGCAATGGCAGCCACGTACACCTTGAGTGTGGATGGGGTAAGACCAGCCAAGAGGCGATCTTGGAGGAGCTCCAGCACTGAAGTCAACCGGGCATTTAACTGTGTCCACCTCACGCTCTCTACACCAAGTGGAAACACATTCCACTGTAGGCCGTACAATCTCCACGTGGAAGGAGCTCTGGAAATTAGTATGGTCTCAACCACTCCAGCCAACAGGCCAGCCTCTAGGTACTGAGCCCCCTCAGAGGCCAGGTCCAAAGTTTCCACAGTTCTGGTTGAGGGTGAATATTGAGCCCCCAGCCTGTGGAAGCAGGTCCCTCCTCAGAGGCCTGCCAGGAGTGCTATGATGTCTGAAAACGATACCCGGGCCGGCCAGTATGGGGCAACTAGAAGTAGGCTGATCCCGTCTTGACGGTCCCTCTCTAGAACTCGTACGGGCGTAGCCTCGGCCACGTCTGTACCATGGCATCAAACCCCAATGGGGCTGGATGGGTGAGAGAAAACCACAGTGGACAGTGGGACATCCCTCGAGATGCGAACAAATCCACTTCCACCACCTCGGTGTGAAGCCTCCATTCCCCGGGCCTCAGCCCCTGCCTCGACAGGATGTCTGCTCTCTGATTCTTGTCCCCCCCCCCCGGGACGTGCATTGCTCTGAGAGATAACGGTTTCCCCTGGGACCAAAGGAGGATCTGATGTGCCAATCTGGATAGAGGGTGCAATCTCAGAACCCCCTGATGAATCAAGTAGGAGACCACCAACACATTGTCTGCGTGGTGACCTCTGAGGTCTGGGAGGAAACTCCTCAGAGCCCTGCCATCCATGACCGGGCCCCAGCCCGTGAGGGAGGCGTCTGTCGAAGTGACATGACGCTCCCAGCACGGGGCCTTGGGACAGAAACCAAGCCTTTTTTCCACATAGACAGGGAACGAAGGCATCTGCACGTAACCGTTATCATGCGGAACGGGTTGCCCCTTGGGGAAAACCCCTTGGTTTTCAACCACCACTGCAGGGCCCTCATGTGCAGCAGGCCGAATGGAATGATGTTGGACGCTACTGCCATGAGCCCTAACACTCTCTGAAAATGATTTACAGTGATGGCTTGGCCTAGCTTTATCCTGGTCACCGTAGCCAGGATGGACTTGATCTGTGCAGGAGACAATTGTGCCCACATCGTGACCAAGTCCCACACCACTGGTGCCAACACGCTTTTCTTCGTGTTGAGTCTCAACCCCAGGCTCTGGATGTGGTGAAGGACGACATCTCGATGCCGAACTGCCAGCTCTTGTGACTGGGCCATAATAAGCTAGTCATCGACATAATTTAGCACCCTGATACCCTGAAGCCTCAGCGGAGCTAGAGCTGCATCCATGCATTTGGTAAACGTGTGAGGGGAGAGAGCTATGCCGAATGGAAGAATCCAATATTGAAAGCGAACCACAGGAACTTCCTGTGATATGGAAGGATGGATATGAAGTATGCATCCCTTAGATCTATCGTGACAAAGATAAAGCAATGTTATTTTGGTGCAAATTTATCTGATCCTTGGTAAATCTGCCAAATTAACCAGATGACAGCATGAACAGTTTATTTAGACCATGAACAAGCCATGCTGGGTTTTTTTTTTTTTGTTGTTTTTTTTGTTTTTTTTTTGGTGTGTGTGTGTGTTGTGAATTATTGAAATACAACTGAATATACTAGAATATTATACGGTTATAAATTGAATATTGTTGGACCGATTAAGTAATAAATAATATTATTAATAAATATATATTTTTAAATGTATTGAATTAGATACATTTTTAAGAAGTTCTGAAAAACTCATCACTGTTGGAAAAAAAAAAAACAGTATACTGGTGCGTAGTCCACAAAAAATCCAATGAACTGTATACTATTGATTTTTATTAATATTTTTTATCATATAAAAATGCACAGTTACTTTCTTAATAAAAAATAACGAACAGCAATTTTACCAGCCATAAAGAAGCTTAGTTAACATGGTCCTAGTCCTGAGTGATATTTTCTGACTGCTGTAGAATTCAGAAACCCTTGTTATTAGCGACACCAGAGGCCATTAAGTGAACTGCAGCCAGCAAATGATTTCACGTGCTCACACTTGTGGACACATAATGTACAAGAGAATAAACATGATTCAAAGTCCCGATATACTCATGGCGAAGTTCCTTTTCTTTCTTTGCTTAGAAGTAAAAAGAATAAATGCCTTTAAAGCGATATACTGTTAATGAACATCTATGCCATCCACGCTACTGAGAGCAACATTTAGATGAATACGTGAATACGTAAATATGTGCTTGTGCTTTCCTCTCAATAACAAAATAAAGACACAATTTCAAAATTTCACAAACTACATATATCTGGTTATCAATCCCTTTTCTTTGCATGAGTCATGACTCATTGATTATTTCAGTACAATACAGAATGGCTCATTTGGAATTATCCTGAACATAAACTTCCGTGTCATTGAACGGGAGGCTCGCGCACTCCATCCTTTTGATTTTCCCGGCAAAAACGTCCCGAGCCCCTCAGATAAAAATCAGACTACATGCTTTCATAGACAACCTAGGAAAGGTCTTGTTTTTTAACTTTTGTAACAAGCTATTTACGAATTGGAAAAAAGTCATTAATACATGCAAATTGTTACATATACTGTAGCCACTTTAATCTGATATAAACCACTGTGACATCTGCTTGGGGGCAGTCAAGTTCCCATCATGCACCTGGTAGCCTATTGTAAATAAATCTCTGTTTATCAGTACCACCTAGTGTTGTCGCTTCATTGCGATGTTATTGTTATATTTGTGAATGCATGCTTTTACAGTCCATGTGTTTATTTGCAGATTCTACATGCCCTGCCTGTTTGTCACCCACCGTCAGTTTTAATGACCAACCTGTTGTTCTGCTTATTGAGTCTCTCTAAGTGTGTCATAATACATCTCTGCTGGAACTGACCTTGACACAGAGATAATGGACCCACAGCTCACCACAATTACTACAGTATATTATTATACGAACAAACACAGAGTGTGTTTAATGCCCCATTTTACTCAAATATGTTTAATAACATTGACAACAAGGTCATATAAATGCCTTAAACTGTTATTTTATCTAGGAACGGTCATAAATTTTTTAAGTAAAACCCGATCGGCAAATATATTACCCAGTCGTCTGTATGCAAGCAAACCCTTGAGTTCTGCTGGCTTATAAATGTTTAGTGTTATTTTAGCATTGTTTATATCCTATTTATTTATTGAAATGTTAGTAATTTCAACTTAGTTAGTTGCCAAGGCAACATTTCTAGTTTTCAGCTTCATTTCAATTACTGAGAGTTTTTCAGAGAATAACCCATGGAGTGTAAAAAGGGAGAAAGGGTAATTGTGGATTTATTTCTTACTCTATATCTCAGAATAGTAACTTTTTTTATAATTAAAAGTTTATGCAACGTAACTTATCACCATTTCACCTTATTTTAACTTTATTTCTCACACTTGTGTGTTTGCTATAGAGGGAGGAGACAGAGAGTAAATGGGCTGATGGCCTCCCTGGTTCTGTTTTTTTGCAAACCTGTTTGTTTGTAATTACAATGGACATCATTTTATCAATAATCCTGTGAAATTTCTATTTTAAAAGTTTTATTTTTAAAAAATGTGTCATACCTGCCCAGGGACTACAGATGGAAATTAGCAATTGTTGCTATAACCTTGCCCAAGACATATTATCTTGTTTAACAAGTTTAATGTTTATTTGTGCATTGTCCCTGTTTCAAATAAAACAATTTCCAATTCCAATTCCAACTTGTGATTTTATATCTAACAATTTGGATTTATATTTTGCAACTGGCAATTTATTTTTAGTGACTCTCACAACTGTAAGTTTATGTCTTACAATATTTATATCTTACAAGTTGGCTTTTTTCTCTTATTTTAAACTTTAGCTCCCAATGACCTTTTTCATATTTTAACATGGTTCCATAAAAAAATGGACATACAGCAATCAATGTTTTTTTTTTTTTTTTTTTTTTTTAGTTATCAGGTTTTTATGGCAAGCAAATGTTTTAGTTATCAGGATTTCTTTGTGCACATAAAGACACTCAATGTACATGCATCAAACATATTTTATAATATGTACACTCTCACTTTTCCCAACATGGAAACACAGGTGCACTGAAGCTTGTTAATCTGTGACACGGTCGGCCTCAGATTCAGCTAGAGATTTCTGCTTCATTGAAATGTCATGATCCTCTTTGCAGCGTTGAGAGTGTGACCTGTGTTAGCCAGAGGCACCAGCAGGGCCCTGAGAGCCTGCATCCTGACCAGAGCAATGTACACAAAGAAACACTGAGCTGATGCTACCAGCCAAGTGGATGGCTATAGAAGAAGACACATCTTGAAAAACAACTCTGGGAACAATAATCTGTGTCTTGCACTTTGCCTATTCAAGATATTCTCATACTGCCAGACTCACACTGGACAAGAAAACAGTCACATACAGAAGAAAAGTCAGTCTTACAAGAGCAGACTGGCATAGTTTTTGCCTCAGCAGTCAAAGGCAGTACTTTTTTTAGTATTTATTATGATCATGTTCTTGTAGCGCCCGGTACAGACAGATTTCATCATGTGGAAGCATTAGATCACAGGTTTGTTTACATTTACTGTATTTTACAAACAATTTACACAAAAATGTTAGTGACTATACTGCAGGTAGTGTCAGGTTCATTTAACATAAGTCAGATAAAAAATATGCACTACTGTTCAAAAGTCTGGAGTCTTTAAGATGTTTTCTTTTTCTTTCTTTCTTTTTTTTTGGGAAGAAGTCTCTTATGATCACCAACACCACCAAAATCGTGCACACAATATAATAATTTTTTAGAATAATATTTTTATTACTAAATTGTGTTCTCGATATAGTAATTTGTTCCCCTGATTTACTCAATCGTGTGCATTATAGAACAATTTCTTTCCTTCGATTTACTAATTCATGCGTATAATATAATAATTTGTTCCCTGTTTTACTAAATTGTTTGCACAATATAATAATTAGTTTCCTTGTTTTGCTAAATTGTGACCACGTTTAAGTCAAATCAAAACAAGGGAACGAATTAGCACAACGTGGCCATGATTTAGTTAATCGAGGGAACTCATTTTATCGTGCACACAGTTTTTGGATCACCTAAGGTGAGAAGGGAACGAGACACTGGGAACGCCGAAACGTCGAGAATCGACACATTGGGGAACGCCTTCAGCCTGACGTGTCTGAAGCCTGTATGGAACTAGCCCAATCTCAATTGGTGTTGCGTCATTATGTCACTCGTGACGTCGCATATGACGGTGATGCGGAAGCTATAAAAGGATGCTGGATCACAACAGCGTCAGCTGCTGATTGGTCAAAGCAAGTCGTTCTCAGGAGTGCAGGAAGTGTGGCCGAGGGACGCAGCGTCTCATTCTCTTCTCAGGGAATGAGGGTTACAGTTGTAACCCGAGATGTTCCCTTTCAAGGGAACTCGTGCTGCATCAAGAATCGACACATTGGGGAACGAAATGCCCACTGCGCCACACTGAGTAGTACACGCCCTGGTGTGAAGCAATCTGGCACACTCAAGACGAGAGAACTTGTGAACCCGGTGTAGAGGGCAGATCCAGACTGTAATGTTTTATGAAGGTGTGTGGGGAGGCCCAGCCAGCGGCATCACAGACCTCTTGAAGGGAGACCCCTTCTAGCAGGGCTTTAGAGGATGCCACTCCTCTAGTTGAGTGGGCTCTTATCAGGAGAGGTGAAGGCAAGTTGTGCGCCTCATAAGCTGAGGAAATAGCCTCTACTATCCATCTGCTGATAGTTTGTTTAGAAGCAGGGGAACCTTTCTTAGGTGACCCAAAACACACAAGCAGCTGGTCCGACTTCCTCCAGCCCGAGGACCTGTGTACGTAGGCCTCCAGAGCTCAGACCGGGCATAATAGATGTAACCTAGCATGATCATCTGACACATGCCCTGAAGGATGGAATGCTTGCAGAATTATAGACCGTGCCACATTTGTAGGCACCTTAGGTACATAGCCGGATCTAGGGTGGAGAACAGCTCTCACTCTGCCAGGAGCGAATTCGAGGCAAGAGGGCACAACAGATAGTGCCTGCAGGTCCTCGACTCTTTTTAGGGACGTGATAGCCAGCAGGAAAGCTAATGATATTGATATAATGATACATTTTAATGATACAAATTTCTCAGACACCTCGTTCAAAGGTTTGAAGGGTGCCAGTGATAACCCTTCAAGAACCACAGCCAGGACCCATGTGGGGACCCTGGACTGGACGACAGGCCTCATCCTCCTAGCTCCACAAAGGAAACGTACTATAAGTGGGTGTCTCCCTAAGGTGCCCACCCTTATAGGCGTGTGGAAGGTAGCTATGGCCGCCACATAGACCTTAAGCGTGGAGGGGGAGAGCACATCAGAGAAGCGACTGGGCAGTTAACTGGGTCCAACTGATGTTCTCTGCACCATAAATTGAATACATTCCATTGTAATGTATAAAGTTTCCTCGTGGAGGGGGTTCTAAAGTTTAGGATGGTCTCAACAATCTCAGTTGAGAGACCAGCATTTACGAGTTGGTCGCCCTCAGGGGCCAGACCCACAACTTCCACAGCTTTGGCCGAGGGTGATGTATTGTGCCCCTGGCCTGAGAAAGAAGGCCCCTCCTGATTGGGATTTGCCATGGAGGGCCTGCTAGAAGAGCTATAATGTCCGAAAACCATACTCGGGCCGGCCAGTAAGGGGCTACTAGGAGCAAGCTGATCCCGTGCCGCCGGACCCTCTCCTGAACCCCTGGGAGCAGACGTGCCGCCATATACTGTATGCTTTCACCACCAAGGCTGATGTAGTACGGCAGGGCTTGGAGGGGAGCACCGGAGCTCTATGGGACGATGCAGCGTCGGGCAAGAGAGCTCGATGGTGTTTTAAGCCCCCAATGGCTCCTTAGAGGCAGCTAACCCTACCCTCAACCTTAAACCTACCCATCCCCTCGCTGCCTGGAAGGCGCCGTTGGGGGCATAAAACACCAAAGACCGGCAAGAGATATGACGCTAATGTCTCTTCGACCTGCGGCATTATCCCATAGCCCTTCTTTTTCGAGTCCACGATGGATGAATATATGTGAACATTGGGGCTCGACAGACAGGACGAGAAGGGCTTATTCCACAAACTTGACACCTCTGTGTGGAGATCGAAAAAAAAACGAAAGGCTCCAGCACGAAGGTTGTCAAGTCAAGTCAAGTCATCTTCATTTATATAGCGCTTTTAACAATGTAGATTGTTCCAAAGTAGCTTTACATTGATAATAGGAAATTTAAAGTAAAGTGTTTTGGCTTTATAGCAGCTTTAGAATAAAGTTATTGTCCAGCTAAAGTTAGTTTGATTGATTCATTTCCGTCGCAACGATCATTAGTTATTAACTTAGGGGCTGCTAACACGACACCATTTTAACAGAGAACTCTTAAGTTCTTTCTGCGTAAACTTCAAAAACGCGAACCAGTGAGAACGCCAATGGCGTGCACATGCGTATTATGAGTTCAGTCTATAGGTATGCGCGTTTGAATATATGTGCGCAGGCGTGTAGTCCTTCCCTACAAATCAACCCTCAACATACTACTTGTCTGGCCTTAAAATTAATAATACAGAATTTTTATCGCTTCCATGTAGCCACGCGAACCGGAATTATCCCGACAACGCTTTATCTGTAGATAGGTAAAGGGAGGGGAGGGAGGCCTTCACAGGGAAGAGCCTAGTTGACATTTCAGGACTGCGCTGTCATCGCGCCCAGGCACAGGTCCTTCATCAGATCTGGATACAGCCTGGATCCGGTGGACTGCGGTAAACCTCGGGATAAACAGAGAGACTAATATTAGCATAGATGCCATTCTTCTTATGATGTAACGAGTACATCAGGATTTATGGGAAGTGTTCCGGGTTCCGGCTGACCTAATCTATGCATCCTAACATTGAATTATAAAAGTCTATAATGTGTTATGTGTATGCATAAGTCAAAGAGATGTGTTTTTAGTCTAGCTTTGAACTGACAGAGTGTGTCTGCTTCACGGACAATGTTAGTACTGTTCCAAAGTTTTGGTGCTAAATAGGATCTACCGCCAGCAGTCGATTTTGATATTCTAGGTATTATCAACTGGCCGGAATTTTGAGATCGCAATAGACGTGAAGGACTATAATGCGTTAAGAGCTTGCTCAAGTACTGCGGAGCTAAACCATTTAGTGCTTTGTAAGTAATCAGCAATATTTTAAAATTTATACAATGTTTAATAGGGAGCCAGTGTAGTGTTGACAGATCTGGGCTAATATGGTCATACTTCCTGGTTCTGGTAAGAACTCTAGCTGCTGCGTTTTGGACCAGCTGTAATTTGTTTATTAAGCGTGCAGGGCAACCACCCATAATAGCATTACAATAATCTAGCCTTGATGTCATGAACGCATGGACTAATTGTTCCGCATTTGTCAATGAGAGCATATGACGTAATTTAGATATATTTTTAAGATGGAAAATGGACTTTCAAATGAAAGATTGGTATCAAAGAGCACACCCAGGTTCCTAACCGACGACGAAGACTTGACAGAGCAGCCATCAAGTGTTAGACAGTATTCTAGATTATTACATGAGGAAGTTTTTTGTCTAATAATTAGAATCTCTGTTTTTTTTTTTTCAGAATTAAGTAGTAGGAAATTACTAGTCATCCAATTTTTTATATCACCTATGCATTCCGTTAATTTTGTGAATTGGTAAGTTTCTTCAGGGCGTGAAGAAATATAGGGCTGAGTATCATCAGCATAACAGTGAAAACTAATTCCATGCTTCTTAATGATATTTCCCAACGGTAGCATGTAAAGAGTGAAAAGCAACGGTCCTAGTACTGAGCCTTGTGGTACGCCATACTGAACTTGTGATTGATGAGACATCTCTTCATTTAGGTGTGACCGGGCTTGCAGGAAGCGTTCATCTAACTTGCTTTTTCTCGTCGCTTCCTGCTTCTCTGCAGGCCAATCGATGTTTAATTTGGCCACTGCCCTGGTCACAACCTCCAGCAGCTCCTCAAAGGCAGGAGAATGGGGTGGTGAATCCTCACATTCTCCTACCTCGATGCTCAAAATATCTAACTCCTTGAAGCCAGATAATTCGAGCATCGGGTCCTTGTCACAGGCGGAAGAAGCCGCAGAGCGGGCTTCCGACCCGTGAACGGGACCAATGGAGCTGGCTGCTGAATGCTGAGAAAGGGCCGAAACCGTCTCATCCACCAGCTCCATTTGCAATCCCCATGTGTGCAGGCGCCGCTCTGCCTTGACAGACGCGGGACCTGACCCACGGGGAGTGCCAACTTGGCCTGATTCATCGACCAGGCTCAGGCGGGAGCGGAGCGTTCTTAGAGGTAGCAGATCACAGTTTGCACAGACAGCGCCCTCGAGCGCTACCTGTGCATGCTCCACGCCCAGACAAACAACACAAAGCGGAGTGTGTGTCACCCTCACTCAAATAGTGTGGGCAAGGGGACGCACACTGTCTGAATTGTTTCTCTTTATTCGCCATACTTTTTCTTTTTATACAATATAAGAGTGAGTGCTTAGACAGACAATACCAAATAAGACAAACAGTCACACAGAACGCTTGCTGAAGACCAGAAAACTGACGCTGTTGTGATCCGGCGTCCTTTTATAGCTTCCGCATCACCATCACATGCGACGTCACGAGTGACGTAATGACTCAACACCAATCGAGATTGGACTAGTTCCATAGGCGTCAGACGTGTCACGCTGAAGGTGTTCCCCAATGTGTCGATTCTTGACAAAGCACGAGTTCCCTCGAAAGGGAACTGATGTGCCCAATCTAATTACAAAGACTCTTTATCTGCTTAGCGGGTGAACTTTCTCTGAACCGCCCCCTTTGCAGTGCCAGAGGTGAAGATTAGCATAGGACCAAGGCTAATACACTTTGGGCTAGTTTTAATGTCAATCCCATTAAGATCACTCCATCTCATGGTTACTGCACGTAAAAACTGAGAAGTAGAGAGAATACCACTTAGCTTGTCTGTTTCACAAAATGATTAATTACATTTGTGCCAAGAGGAGCTTATAAAATCCCACAATGAAGGATGCCCACTTTGAGCTTTTGGCATTTTGATAAAATGTTTTATGAAGGACTGTTCTGTTATGAAAACTGTTCCAATCTCTTGCCTTCACATGGTTTGATTCACACAAAAGTGTGCCAATGAAGAGAAAATCCCTGTTTTCAACATTGATAATAAAATAAAATAAAAAATAAAAAAATTCTTGAGCACCAAATCAGCATTAGAATGATTTCTGAAGGATCTTGGGACACTGAAGACTGGAGTAATGATGTTGAAAATTCACCTTTGCCGTCACAGAAATAAATTACATTTTAAAATATTTTCAAATAGAAAACATTATTTTAAAATGTTATAATATTTCGTAATATTACTGTTTTTACTGTATTTTTAAAATATATATATATATATATTTAAAAAAATATATTTTTTAACATTTGAACAGTATGGTAGGTATTTCACAGGTGATGGAAATTTACTTTAATCAACAATGCAAATAGGAGACAAACATCCCTCTATATTTAGCCTAACCTGGTTGCCATGAACTTCACCATCTTTTAATTGCACTGTGGGTGTTTTTAAATGACCAACTGGCTCATTCTAAAACCCGACAAACACATCACATCATATTAAACAAGTTACCATGATTACTTCCTCTCAGATCAACTGAGATGGTCTCTGAATACTAAGACAACTCTCTTTTCAGGCCCCAGAGCTCCTGTTCTGTCATCCCTTACTGCTAGCAGGCAAATTGGGCACATCAGAGCACAACAGAGCATGCAAACATGGGCAGGCGTGCAAGGAATTTTGAGAGACCCGTTCTACAGAGCTGGACAACAGGAAATCTGCCGTATTCAGGCTGTCCAGCCTAACAAGCATGCAGAAGATGCGCAAGAAAAGCTCCTCGGAGGAGCTGGCAGTGCTACAAGAGCCTGCAGAGCATCTTAAAGCACAGCGGCGGAAACACACACTCATGTGAGCTGCATCTGACATTCCAGTCTCTTTTTCAACACTTGAGTTCACCAAGGACACATAAATGTCAAACATTTCAAATTGGCTAGTTCATAAACTGTAACTTTACACTTTGGTTTTGCTGTAAATATGCCATGTTTCTAGGATCAAGCTATAGTTCACCTTGATGAGTCAATACAGATAGCTAAAAGAACCTCTTCAGTTTATCTTTTCTGTTTTGAAATTGTGTTGCACAATTTCAAAGTAGCATTGTAGCTCTACGTGGGTTATGGCTTTTGACATGAATATAAAGTCTGTTTATCTAATGGACCCACTGGAGCTAAAGCTTTCTGTGCTGTTAACCTTTGGATCTGTATTTCTAAGTGATTAAATTAATCTTGCAATGAGAAAACTTTTTGAAAATGAAAATGTAAAACATACGGTAACGTTCAGAAGTCAAAACTTCCTTCCCATTTCCGCAACTTTCTGGTGCCAGAGAGATAAGCATTGAACACAGATGAACACAACAGATGAATGCCCACATTTACACATCAATGACACCCATTCGGTGTTCGGAAACGTGGAAAACAAGATACTGAAGTATGGCAAAAACATTTTGCTCTAACATTATACTGTAAGTGAAGCTAAAAACAAAATGATAAAAAAAGGTATGGAATTAGCCTACACATTTCAAACTATAGCAGCTGCCAGATCTGTATGGTAGGATGCATTAGGATTAATCTAACAGCCCTAGAATCTCTCCATAAAACAAATGACAAATATGGCAAATATATTATTAGACTTTGGTTTGTTTCCAGGCTCATCTGAAAGAAGTCAGTACAAAGATAATTTGTCTACCTTCCTGCTCATTTCATTCTTGGCTATTTTTACTATGTGCTGAGCCAAGATGATGGAGAAAAACAGATCACAGAATTTCAATACCTTTGATGATGTATTTTGGTATGAAATCCGACAGCGGACAGCAAACCTCAGCAGACCAAATAAAGTACACTGTATAAGCTATGATGAAAATCTACCTTGTGGAGACCAAACCTTTCCTCTGTGTCACTGAACTAAAAATAAACTCTAGAGCATTCAATAGAACAATGTCAGTGTTTGATAATGCCATCTACTAGTAAATTATATTTTGTGTATAAATTCAATCTAAAACAACTAGAATACTGTATTTAACATATTTTACATGTAAAATACAATATTATAATTTGTTATTTACTGGATATATAAGATAAAAAGTTGTGTCTAAAGGTCTGAGCCCACTATTAAAAATGCTTTTTAATTTACAGTTTTCTAATTTAATAGAAATGTTTAATTGCAAATGGTATTATCAGTTGAACATAAAGGAATGAAAAATTAATTAACATGAATTATCATAATATAATGTAATATAATATAATAATTTTACACCTATTTGTTGTATACATTTAAAAAAAAAAATTATATATATATATAGGGCTGTCAAACGATTAATCGCGATTAATCGCATCCAAAATAAAAGTTTGTTTTTACATAATATATATGTGTGTACGGTGTATAATTATTTTCTATATATAAATACACACACATGCATGTATATATTTAAGAAAAATTTGCATGTATATACTGTGTATATATATTTATATTATATATCATTTATATTATATATAAATATTTTATATATAAATAACACATTTTTCTTAAATATATATGCATATGTGTGTATTTATATATAGAAAATAATTATACTTCATACACACACATATATTATGTAAACACAAGCTTTTATTTTGGATGCGATTAATCGTTTGACAGCCCTAATATATATATATATATATATATATATATATATATATATATATATTATATATATATATATATATATATATATATATATATATATATATATATATTGAATATAAAATATATTTTGAAGATGTTCAATGTGGTCTCTGACTTTGGACACCACTGTACCAATATAAAAGTAATGGGTTCGATTCCAAGGGAATGCGTGATAAAATGCAATAGCTTGAATGCATGTTGCTTAAAATAGCATCTGCCAAGTGCTTAAATGTAAATAAATATAAATATTGCTAAATTTCAATCCTAAAATAAAAAAGTGCATTTATTTGAAATATTTAACTGCTTAACCAATCAACCCTCCTTTTCATAGAATGTGTGCCAGGTGAGTGTGGGTCCTTATCGCCACCTCTGTTCATACATGTACTGAATTTGAATCAGGTGAGCTTAATCCATAAATGACAATGAGTTTGATAGCACATTAAGCAATTTATGAAATGACACATAATGAGCTTGTCACATCATTACACCTGGTGACATGCATAATGACCCATTAATAGCCCTATAATTGATACAATGAGCACGACACTGAGCTTTTCCAATCAACTCAAAGCACGCATAGTTCAACTATCAACAAGTCCTTTTAATATTTAGGCAGTAATTGGGTAGTTAAAAATAAACATGCAGGTGTGTCAACAGTTCATGAAAAACTATTTAAATTGGGGAAGAGAACAGAGAGTGAGAAGGAGCTTGCGAGCGAGTCACTTCATCATGTGTTTTGTTATTGGTTTACAGAGAGAATATAACACACCTACAGTAGGCTTCTAGCCAGTGTTTTAACACATTTAATGAGCTATGGCACATTTTTGCAAACGCTTATCTCTATAACTAAATTTTAAGAAAGAAAACACCTCACCAAATGTGGAAAATAGCATATTTCCCAAAACTCACATTACACTTACTGATCTGCAATTTATCACCTCAAACGTCCTTAGCTCACAGTAAAGCACATGAAACCAAGGCAGGAAAATGCAAACATGAAAACATGTCAATAATGTAGTTCCCAAAATTAAAAAAAAAAATGAATATGCTGCCACTCATAATATGGGTTGACGTTCATTACATTGCTTTCAACAACTAAATGGTTCTCATTCGGATATTGAACATATATTTATTTATTTATGACATATTACTATGCCTCATAATAGTCTGTAAGGACATTTGTCAGAGATACACAATATTAGCACCATATTGGTTATCGGCAGATATTAAAAATGTTTAGTATCTGCCGATATTGTATATTTCATTGTGCATGCTCAATATTCCCCATTTTTACATTTTGATTACCTTTGCCATTAACACTCACTTTAAAAACACTAATAATTTAATATCAATCAATTTAATAATAAATATCAATTTTTCATACTGTATTTTGTAATGTTGTGATGCCTAAATTCACAAGTAGCATTTAATGTTATATTTTGAATATATTTAGACAATCTAGTGTAGAATTTTAATATAATGAAATAATCATATTAAAAAAATCTATGCATTAAAAATTGTGCATATGAGTCAAACTGTATCGATCAGCCACAGGTTAAAGGTTAACTTTTGTGGAACGTATATGTTTCTGAGTTCAAATCATAATAGGCTATGAAAATGAGTAATGTATTGCAATGCCAGTTGGATTCGGACTTGCACTTCTCACACAAGTTTAAACCTATTAACGCTAGACCACATCTCAGATTCTCTAAATCTCATTTAGCCTACTTGAATAAGTGATCCAAACGCCCAGCACGCCCAGCCTTTACCCGTAAAGAAATCTACAGACTGCATGATGAAGCACCAGTGTGTGTTTAGAATCACAGAGGAAAGTTATGATTAAAAAAAGCACGGTGGGTGGCAATAAATCAACATGCGAGACAGGCTGTCTTTGACTATCTCTGTTAAAGAAGAGAACAGTCAAGCGGGGACGTGATAGATGAAAGGTTTTTTCAGACAAACATCAGAGCTCAGAGCAGTCGGAGTGGAGAAACATCACAAAAGCTGGCTGTTTGTTAGCTCCTGACTGATGTAATCCATACGAAGCTTCCTAGTCGCAGACAAATGACTGACTTTATTGACAGCCTCTGCAAAAGCCTGTGGGCGGCTTTCTTTACTGTGACAAAAAAAAATGGTCACACAAAGCGAAAAGAAGAGACGTTCCTTCAAAATCAGAAGGATGATGTGTGATGGGAAGTGAGGTGACACTTAAAGGGTTTTCTGCTGTGAGAGGACCTTCGACAGGAAGCATTTCAGTATAATCCGACTCCGTTATTTAACAAAATGACCCTTTAAGAAGGTCACGTCTAAATAAGATTAAAAAGTTTTTACTCAGCCTTCCAATAACACCGCTTGCGTTGGACCGTCGATGAACTCTGCATTACTCCTGGATTGCATCAGGTGCTGGAAGACTTCTTATGTGATGTCTTACAACTATCGGCCAAAACGGTGAAACGTAGGCCTAGGCTACTGTACGTGCAACATACAACATGAGATGACGCATGTGTCTACGGAGAGGAGGGCACTCAAAGGTCTACAGAATTTATGTATGACAAAAATAAATAGTTTATTTAACCTCACAAATCCTGTCACGAACAAAGAAATAAAAAAATTGTTTGAAGAAAATGAAGGAAGTCTTCCTGCATTGTTACATTTTTATGACAATTAAGCACATTTCCCTCAATTTTAAAGCAACAAAATAAAATAAGGATCAAATAAATTTATTATCGTTGTGATTTAGAAAAATCTGAGAGAAAGACAAAAAAATATATATATATCTGAAAGTGAAATTTCCATTAGCATTATGCAAATGTCAATTTAAATGAGCTTAAACATCATGAAAGTATTGTAAAAAAACAATGATCCCGAAACAGCCTTTATTTTCTTTGTGCAGATAATTTATTTTTCTTTTGCTTTTGAGTGAATCCAAGTTTTCATTACTTTCTCCCCATAGACCACACCAAGTGTATTTTTGAATAATTAAGAAATCCAAACAAGAAACTGCGCTTTTCACTTCTTCACAAAGTTGCACAGGTGTTACTATCCATTAAAAGTTGTGTGATGTTCATTGTCAAGACTGGCAGATGAGTGCAGGATGGGGATTTAGAGTCTGAAAACATGAGAATCCCAGTTTTCAACAGGCTGCAAGAATATATTTAGAGCCATGCTGACAAACAGTACCTGAAGATAAACTGTTCTCCTTCAATCGCCCACCCTCATATATGGAGCAAATGGTATGTTGGTTAGCAACCATATGCCCTGTCAAACAAAACAAGCTTTCTTAAAAATCCCTCAAGTGAGTCTCCTTCTAAGCAGGGTTCAACCTCAAACCACCTTCCTGCTAATTCCCAAAAGCTGCTTTGCGTCACTGGCTTACCTATTATGAGCGTGAGGTTACCAAGAAGACCTTCAGAGCTCAAATATTTCCTAGTCCATTGATTTTTGAGGTGCTGACTTTCACATCACGACTATGGGTCTACATAAGATTACAAATATTCCCTTCTACTGAGATTTATTCACTGTTTAATGTGAAGAAAAAAGAAAAAGAAAAAAACACTTGCGTCTAAGTAGATAGATAGATAGATAGATAGATAGATAGATAGATAGATAGATAGATAGATAGATAGATAGATAGATAGATAGATAGATAGATAGATAGATAGATAGTAGTTGTGGGCATAGATTATTTTTTTTAATCTAGATTAATCTCACTGTAATCTTGGAATTAATCTAGATTAATCTAGATTAAAATGGCTCATTTGAATTCTGCCGAAGGCATTCAGAATATGTGTGCTACCCAAATAATGACTAAAGGGCACGTGTTTCTTAAATACAAAGTGACATTTAAAAGAACTTGTGAAGAAATGCCAGAGATTTTTTTTTTTATTATTAAAACTAACATAAAGTATGATTTTTTTTTTTTTTTTTTTTACTTTGAGCAATGATGGAGCTATAATAGACTCTTCTTAGGAGCATATAAAACAAAACAGCTCCTTGGAAAAAATGAAATGTAGCCTAATATTGTAGTAGCCTAGTTATAAACAAAGGTCTATTTTTAGTTCAGATTAACATTTGAGGGCAGCAATTTTATTCATAATGTCAAAATAAAACCAACGTAATGTTACTTGAAAGCATTATAGCCTACTATTCCTGCCAAACTTCCATGGTTGCAGTTAGTGTTACTACTGTAAATCCATGGTGAATGTTGCTGATCTGTGGACACCGGATAGTTCATTCATGGCACAATGTTTCTTCCTGGTTTCCACGCGCAGTTTGATCCGTTAATAACGGAGAAATGTGAATGTTTCTCACTAGATCTCGCAGCAATGTTATTACTTAAGTAGCGAATTCAAATGATTTATTTACTGGATCTCTTAGCGCTGTGTAGTAACAGTGTCGCTTGATCAAGATCGGCTCGCGCTGCTTTGGTCCAAACCGATAAACAACGGTCCGTCAACCACACAATAACGTGTAGCTCAGTTTCGTTCCGCTTACATTACGTTTGTCATTTGATGTCGGACAATGTTGTGGTGTTATGAGCGCGCTTGCCACCCGCGGCCCGCCTACATTTGAAATAACGAAATTTTGGTCGGCAGGAAAAATGGTCCAACGAACCGTTCGGTTTGAAAATGCGTACCGAAAACTGAACCGAATTCGGCTAGGTATACATCCATGCAAAAATATCAAGGTGAAAGTCATCATAGCTTGCGTAGTATATACCCAGCTCCCAACCCAACTTTGAGAATAGATTAACGGCGATATTTTTGTTATCGCCCGATAAGAGTCTCACGTTAACGGCCCACCACTAATAGATAGATAGATAGATAGATAGATAGATAGATAGATAGATAGATAGATAGATAGATAGATAAAATTTAGACTATTGACAAATTGACTATTTGTTTAGACGTTTTCAGAGATGCGAGCTCCAGGCCGTTCAGCACCCATGTACCCGCCAAGAACAGCTTCATCTCGGCCAGTCCTTCCAGAATGTGCAGCTGCCTCTTATGTAGATAGTGTTTAAACATGAGGTATTATTCATGTTGGGTATATCAAATAGGCAACCATTGCTCTTATTAATCTATTACTTCTTGGGCAAATCGATTTGGCTAAGGGCACAGTTACAAAGAACTGTTTGCTTGTTTAGTTTCTATTGTGCAAACTTCTTATACTTTTATAATGGCTAATATTGTTTATTTAAATATTATTTTTCAATAAATATTATTTTATATAAATAACATGATGTGTTTGGTATTGAGAAAGGGCCCATTAATAATTGTGATTTCGGCTTCAGTAAAAGTTACATTATTACACCATTAGATGACTCACATTTATGAGTGAGTCAGTAGCAAAGACTTTTATGTTCACAGAAACCGAAACGAGGTTGTAAACAATCAACTTACAAAGGCATCGACTAGCACTGTCATGGGAAATCCCATTTTACTGTTAAAAGGATAAAGACAAACATATCGCTTTCCTCAGCGGACATTCAAACCTTGATTTTATAATTCAGAATCAAAGGGTGATTTTATGATTATAAGATTGACCTGAAGAATATCAGCTAGATGCAGGTAATGCACTTGGTTAGTCGATCTCTCTCTCTCAATAATACTCTACTCACACAATACAATAAGCTTCAATGAACCGACTCAACATTCCTTCATTACTAGTTCTAAAGTGACATTTTAGAATTAGTAACGGAGGCTTGGGCTCAACTGTTGAACTGTACAATTGAGATTTGAATCCGTAGTGGAAGGAAGTAGTTCCGCACAAAAGTGGGTTTTTAAAGACACTACATTGTTGTTTCTTATTTATTATTTATTTGCATTCCCGGAAAAAAAGGTGGATAAAAAAATCCTACTCTTTCATGATCAACACAGACACATCAGGCTATATGGTCCCAGTGGAGCATCCGATGATGGGTTTAAGACCCGCTCTCTCTCTCTCTCTCTACATCGCAGCATTTCTCTTGTGTGCATCAGAAGAGAATAATGCAATGACATTTACTGAGCCTCTATCAGTGACTCTGCTTCCACTGGGAGAAAACATGCAATCTGACGCAAAGTGAATATTTACCCTGCTGTTCCGACTCTCTGGCTAGAAAGAGTGGGCTGGTCTGGCATTTACTCTGTCGGCATAATGCACTCTTGTAAAAAAAAAAAAAAATGACTTTCACACATTTGTATGCTTTAATTATAGACTACAATTTGCTAAAAACAAGCTACCAGTGTCTCTTGACCAGTGCAGCAATACAGTTTCCATTTATATAATGCTTGGAATTTCTTTTAAAGCTTGAGGGTTTCTGCAAACCATGTGGCACTGTCAACACATCAGTGTGGCGTCGCGTGTGTCATTGAAGATGGCATTTAGAATGCAGGTGGTGGCTTTACCCAGAGGTCAGATGGTGGACACATGCAGGCATATCCATCTGTGTAATGTGTTTGGACAGACAGAGTGAGACACCGCTGTCCTTTGCGGCAAAATGAGCTGATCGTGCATTAACACATACCACCCAGAAACCACATGACTTTGACTGGGCTGAACAAAACGGTGGGTGTTAACTAATCATTCTAGACAGTTCAGACATTCCAGAATGTGTTTATGATGAGATTCTGGCACAGGAGAGAAACTGGAGTTTCAAATTGCTATGAACTGTGAATAAAAAGCATACTAACCAATTTTGAGCATCAGAAGTGACAGATTTGAGACGGTCCTTATCAGCAGTAATGTTGACGTTCACTCAAATATCCCACACGAGAGATTCAGTTTACATTCACAGATGATGCCAAAAAAAAAATCATTCACTATAAATGTATTTTAAATTCAGTCCTGAAAAGTTTTTAAAAAATGAAATGAATTTTAAATTTAATCAGAATATTTTTCAAATCTGTGCCTAATCAGGGCATTATCCATTGAAATCTGATGTTAGCATGTTGCTAAACTAAATACTTTATACCGTTCAAAAGTTTGGAGTCTCTTATGCCCATCAAGGCTGCAATTATTGGAACAAAAATACAGTAAATTCTACAACATTAATATTGTGAAATATTATCACAATTTTAAATAAATGCTTTTAAAATAAATTTTAAAACATATTTTTTTCCTGTGATGCAAAGCTGAATTTTCTGCATCATTACTCCAGTCTTCAGTGTCACATGATACTTCAGAAATCATTCTGATATGATGATTTGCTGCCCAAGAAGCATTTCTTCTTATTATCAATGTTGAAAACACTTGTGTTGCTTAAGGTTTCTTTGATGAATAGAAAGTTCAACAAAACAGCATTTATTTGAAATAGAAATCTTTCATAACATTCCAAATGTCTTTACTGTCACTTTAATGCGTACTTGCATTAACTTTCAAACTAAAAATCTTACTGACCCCAACATTTTTAACTTCTTACATCTTTAATTAGATAGACATCTTTTTGGCTGAATCATGTCAAAATGTGTTGCAATGCATTCTGGGATTGGTTTCTATGCAAATCATTTGATGCTGTCTATGAGTTCTAATTATGTAGCTATGATATGCAGCTCACTAGGGTTTGAAACAGACCTTATGAGTCACATAAATGTCGCCTTGTATTTTCAGTCTTTTCAGGCCACTGCATGCGGTTATTTCAGTGTTGTTTGAAAGGGGATTATTAACCTATCGTGAGACTTGTCATTTTACCATGTGCACACTTGAGTTAACGTAAGCTAGACAGCCAGCATTAACATGTGGGTCAGACGGGGTTTCGGTCTTCCTGCTGAGAGTGGGACACACGAAATGAAGCCTTCAGGTAAATTACCTGCAATAGAGAACATCTCAAGAACAGTATAAGAATAAGGCATGTTTAAATCTTGAAAAAAGTACTGTGGTTTGAAATGTAAAGTGTATTCAGAAGCTGAAAACTATTACAGAAGCAGACTTCCAGAGGTACTGAGAAATTGTGGGTAAATGGAAAGGGAGTTATTTCTGCACCTAAAAAATAGACGATTAGCTACGGACAAGATAACCAGATCAGGCATCAAGTTAAGATGATGGTGCATATTCAACAAAGCATGCATTATTCTTCAGCTATATCCAGCCAAAAAACATCAGAAGCTATTTCAAAGTTCTCAATAAAGAGCCTTAATGGTCATGTCATACAATTGCTACTGATTTTTTAATGGGGCCATTTGAAAGCAGAAGAAGAAGGGACTATGCACCACAATTTCTTAGTGTTTGCAGGGAGGCAGTGAACAGTTCACTTTGATGTGCTCTAAGTGAAACTGGTTGGGAGGCAAGTAATTGGCCCTGATCCCATATACTTTTCTAACTGCAGATGCAATCCCTGAGCTCCTTTATTCCTTCTGCAATTAAAAATCTTGGCACCAGCAGAGGGGTACATTGGGCAATGACAATTTAGACACTTTGACTTTAAATCATATTTAAAAAAACAGCTATAGACCATAATAGGTATTTCTGTACGTGAGAAGTGAAGATAAATCAAACTGAGCTGCCATGTTATTTCATATTTCTCTTCATGGGTCTACTCATCGTTCTTTTCCTTACGAAAAAGAAGTTTATTAGTGTTCTATTAGTATACTTCTTTTAAACTAAAAATAAGAAAGTATACTTTCAGTCTACATTTTATATACTTCTCAGAAATATACTTAAAATTACACTTAACTGTATGACTTATACTAAGAGAAAAGTCCAAGTATATTTGGCCTGTACTCGTACTCAATCTTTTGATCGAGATATACTTAAAAGTATAATTAAGTATTCAACGTATACTTGGCTTGTAGTTGTGTTATCTCTTTTGATAGAGTTTTTTACATAGTTTTTCATATACAGTCGTATGAAACTGACATTGTTTGAAAATATTGACTAGAATATTGATATAAAACAGATATGTTTCTAATTCTGCGTATCTGAATTTTTGTGTAGGCTAGTCCACTGGTAGTGTATAGGAATGTAATCTAATTCTACTTTTCCCCACCATTGACTGAATTTTCCAGCTATCCATGTTTTCACTGTTATATGGTAGGGGGCGCTATATGACATCCTCTAGTACAGAATCTCTGGATCCAAACACAGGAGAAGAAGAAGCTGAAACAAGTAAGAGAAGATTGCTCACTCAAATGTAAAATAAAGTGATCATCAAACATTAAACAGCGTGTAAATCAAAACTGCTTAATGTTACCAAATGAAATGAAGCGTAAACCATGAAGAGAAAACGACTGTGAAGCTTTGGGGGTGTTGGACTTGATCTACTCCATCTGTGTTTTGATCATCATTCTGAATCTGATCAAGACAAAAATGTGATTTTCTCAACTTTTTTGTTTAAAATGTTGCCTTTCTTTATGAAACTTACCGACATTCAAGTGGTGATAAAAAAAAGGATGCATGAAGCTAATAAAATGTTTTTAAAATTATAGTACAGGTAAAGGTTTTCAAGTATAAAAAATAATATCTACATTTGAACATAGTAGTATACTGCAAGTGCAAAAATAATATATAAATAGTAAACTATAAGTATAATGCTGTGTTCACTTAAAGAAAACTTACAAGTATACTTGCAGTATAAACTACTAAACTGGTAGTTTACTGAGTCAGTGTGTACTTTCATAAACTAAAAAATGTACTACTTGTATTAAAATAGTAAACTACTAGTTCACTTGTAGTACAAATGCATTACAAATGAGAAACCTAGTTGTGTACTTACAGTTTACTACTCTTACACTTATAGTACACTTAAACATATACTTTTATATACTAAAAGTGGGCTAATTTAGTTCCAAGCAGTATTGAAATAATACACTTACAAGTTTACTACAAGTACACATTGATATTAGTATACTTACTACATAAAGTATTCCTAAAAATATACTTGAACATTACTTAAGTATACTTCATAAAATTAACTTGAAGTATACTTCTTTTTCGTAAGGGTTGTCACTCTCATTCTTCTAAAGAAAATTCAAATTAAACTTACACTAATCATCTTACCATTTGCTGAAACAAATATGTAACTATTGATTAAGCAGCCATATTGGATAAATATGGGTAACAGGTTCCAGATTTCCTGTGAGTTTTAAGATTTTATGCCTTTGCAAGTTGTTTCTCTTGAGGAAGGAAGGAAGGAAGGAAGGAAGGAAGGAAGGAAGGAAGGAAGGAAGGAAGGAAGGAAGGAAGGAAGGAAGGAAGGAAGGAAGGAAGGAAGGAAGGAAGATTCACAGTGTTTCATGAGATTGTAATTCTTTCCCTCATTAAAGCTGTTATTTACAGTCTTGTACCTTTGTCCTTTTGTCTGATTTTCAAATACTTTTTTGTTTTGAATCAAAGTTTGCAATATTGTGATTCGCATCATAGCATGTTCATTTGATTGATGGCTTATAACTATTAAACAAAGACTTAAAAAAAAATCCCTAATGGAAAAATGAAAGGGAAAATAATACTTCTGGAATCAAGGGCAGGCAAGAAACCTATATTGTTTATTCGTTGTATATTTGTAAGTCAGTTGATTTGAACTAAGTTTACCAAAATCGGATTAGGACGAATGTCAAAACATTAGTTATAGTCATTCTGCATCGATAATGAGTCTGTGGTAAATTAACGTTGTGTACTCGCTAATCAATTTTGCATACAAGCCTACAGCAAACCATCCAATTACTGTTGAAATGAAAGCTGCCTAATGGTGAGTCCAGTGAAATGTTTGAAAACATCAATGCCGACGAGACTGGCCACTTCCAGCAACAAAAAAAAAAAAAAAAAAAAAAAAAAAAAAAACACTTCTAAAGTTTGCCAGTGGCTAACTTTTAATATAAAATACTTACCAGCCACACAAAATCTCTCAAGAGATTCATGACTTTCCGCTTTGAGATTTCACAACAAAAAGGTCAAATCTTCACAAAGTCATTTAGCAAAAGAGCTCAGTACTCCAGTACAATGGAGGAAAAAAATAGAACATTTCAAATGTCCATTTGTCATTGGCGGAAAAAAAAACACCTGGAGTGTGAGCAAGCTCTTTTTTAACGTCTAGAATATTAATGGACTAATGATTGGTGAATGTCCCACCATGGGGCTGATTTCATGCCATACGTCCTCCAGCAATGCCAACCTGCACACTAAAACTCTCCTTTATATCAAAACCAGAAACGCTGTCTCCTCCTGACTGTTTGACTGCCTTCAATATTTTATAAAGAGGAATCTTTGGAGTAAATGGAGATGGTTGATAACATTGATGTTTTTCCCTGAGCAGTGCTCACAGTGATATGAAACCTGACATTGGCTGCTGCATGGCTCAAACGCTTTGGACCGTTTTTCCTATAGTTTAATAAAATATGTGCATGGCTACTTCCTCTGTTGAAAGCCTGATTCAGGCCATTACTGTCTGCTTGACTGCCACAGAAGTGCAATCACATGACTGGGTTCTCAACAGGAAAATACTGTTGCCTGACTCCAAAAGGTCACCTTTATCAAGATGAAATCATTCAAGCTCAGAAAGAGGGAATTAAAAAGAGCATATCACATATTATTCTCCTCATAAAACATAATAGCTTGAAAACACAATAGCTTGAAAACACAGAAGCTGGATACATAGGATTGAAGGTATTATTACATTAATATATAGATCAGCAAACCTGACAACTTTACTACATATTTCAGTATACATTTTTGTGTCGTTTCTAGGATGTTTTGGATGGTTGCAAGGGTGTTGCTAGGTGGTGACCCATATCAAGAGAAATCTAGTCTTTTGCTCTTGTCCGTCCTTCAATGAAAGTTATTTGTTGTTGTTGTAAGTAACTTATGGCATCAAAATAATATGTTAGCTGATATGAAAACACTATTAGTTGACATGCAGATGCAAAGTTACTTATAGTTAGTAGATTGTCTAAAGTGGACAATCAAAATAATGTGTTAGCAAAATGTAATAATAAGAATTATTTATTTATTTAGTATTTTATTTGTTTGCTTGTTTTAATTTACAGAAATACTGTAAAATTACAATACTAATATTTATGGGTGTCTCAATTTATTTTGCTTGTATACTTATATCACTTTTATTCTGGTTGAAAACCACCCCAGAGCTTCTTTATTTGTTGACAACCGATTTATTAAAAGGGTTCTCATTACAAATTAAGGAAGATGGTTGGTGCTTACAGCACACCAGTTTGTTTGGTGCAGCATTAAATCGGCAGCAAATTAGTTTCCCTAGGATTTACTTCAGTTCGGAAACCTGTATAAACCCTGTCAAATCAATCAACAAACATTATGGGCACTAGTAATTAGTAACCTAAATTCAGGAGAAAATAATGATGATGTTTAAGTTGTCATTCAATCAATAACAGTGAAGTGTAGTTTATCCAGTCACCTGAAAACAAACATTGTTACTTTCCTCCTCCAGTCTGGAGGCAGCATTACTGAAGAAACATCATGACATACTGCTTGTCTATGTAACAGGAAGACGGTAGAGCACAATTAATTGTACCATCACTTTAATCATGTCATTTAATTAAGCAATTTGTCAATACACTTGGTGTAGCATTGCCCCGATGTTTGCAAACTTGATCAATTAATCTCAGTAACAACCCTGGGATAATATAATGTTAATGAGGGATAAATGCCGACAGTCCTGTGTGATATCTTCAAATGCTTATGCTTCTGAGCGATTGTTGATCTCGATTGACCACTTAGTTATTTGTCAACTGTCTATATTTTTGTTCTTGGCCCTATTGTAGCTGAAAACCAGTGTTTATGATTTCAATCAGGTCTTCAACATACTGTATAATCTGATGTTTGTTGAGAAAATCCCACAGCACTGATAAAAGACATGTGGTGGGCTGACATCTCATTTTTCATTTAATTTCCTTTTCATTAAATCAAAGAAACACACACACACACACACACACGTTGTGTTTTATGGGGACTTTCCATAGAAATAATTATTTGTTTTACTGTACAAATTATATCCCCTAATCTGAAACCTACCACTGCAGAAAATGTTCTGCATTTTTACGAGTAAAAAACAAACAAAAACAACAACACACATTTAGTATGATTTACAGTACACGCTGTTTTCCTCGTGGGGACCAAAAAAATGTCCCCATAAGATCAATAAGATGAGTTTGATCAAGGTTGGTGCTAAACTCTGCAGGAAAATAGACCTCGAGGACCAGAGTTGAGAACCCCTGCCCAACACATTGATTGCAAATGTTCTGATTCTTTATTATTGTTCGGTAATGTCACGGATCTGCCAGGCTGTCACATCAGCCATTCACACAGCAGACCTTCACCAGAGAACTAACCACTCACACCTGCACCTCATCTGCACCATCATCAAGCCAGCTACAAAAGCACACACCTCGTCTCACATCATTGTCCAGTCTTGTTTTTATGAAGTGGACTGCTTATCTGTTCTCCAGCGTTGGTACTCCAGTGTTCTCCTGTCATCATCCTGCATACTCACCAAATACGAAGAGGTGTGTGCATCCATCCAGCCATCTGTCCAGTTATCCATGATCTACTGCACCTGTAAAACAAGGAAGCTCTTCATTACTAAGCTTTACTCATTCTTCAAAGTCTATTTGAACTGCATACTCATCCGTATTCTCCATTCTGCGCAGTGCTGTTAATAAAGCTCACATTTCAATGTATTTCTTTGTGTCTGGGTCTGCATTCTGTAACAGGTAACACTTTACAATAAGGCTTTATTAGTTAATTCACTAGTTACCATAAACTGAGAATGGACAATACTTCTAAAGTAGTTATTAATCTAGGTTTATGTTAATTTCAACATTTAATAACAAATTATTAAATTCAAAAGGATTTAATGGACCTGAGCTAACATGAATTAACAATGATCAGTTGTATTTTTTTAAACTAATGTTAACAAAGAATAACCATGGTAACAAATGTAGCTTTTGCTCATTGTTAATGTTGGTTAATGCATTAACTGACTTTACCTTATTGTAAAGTGTTACCTATTGTTCTTTATAATTCTTTATAACACTTGAATCAGTTTAGAACATTTGTTTACTTTATGTAGTTTTTGTGTGTATTGCTTTATTGGATTTAAATATAATTTAGAGTTATTTTTGTTTTAAGAAAAATATATAAAACCTGTTATTGTTTGAAAACGCTTATTTCAATATCGTGATAATATCATATATATTTGGTCAAATTCCTAAAAAAACAACAACCCAATATTAATAATAATTGGGTCACGGCTTAATGTCCATGGGAAAATGTGGGTCCCATGGCCAAACCAGTTGAGAATTGCTGGTACAGTATAAGGGACAATTTAAGATACAGCTGTAGTGTCTTAGTGACTGTTCAAAGTCTTGTTTGTTGAATATTTGTTGAAAATTCAGCTTGCCCATTTATTTGTAATTTTACTTATAATGGCAGTAATTCTAAATTTACAGATTTAACCAATAAAAGCAAGACATTGCACTCAGGATATGGCCTAATGCTGCGTGACCTTGAAATGGAATGGGAATATGACATCTGTGAAGAACAATCCTCTTCATACAGGCCTCTGGTAAACTTGTTTGGGGTCACAGTCACACTATGCAAGAAAAATCTGTCCTTCTGTCAAAAACTCACTAGTGTGTATGTTGTGCAATCAAAATGGATGATTGCATATTCAAATGACTAATTATCCCATGCTTTATTTTATTTGTCACTGAGTTATTTTTTTTTAATCAATTTTAATATCTTTGTTACTGTGAATATGTTTCATTCAAAAGGAATAGATAAAACAACACTCTATAATAATTATGTGGCCAAGACACAAACTGAAAAAATATATTCAAGCTCTACAACTATGATGTCACAAAGACATTCTATAGAACTCTCCTGAGCAAAAGTCCCCACAAAGACAAAATCCTGAGGTGACTTTAATCAGAGTTTGAGGTGAGAAGACTGAATACATTTACAGTCCCGAGATAACATGGAGAACATAAGAGCAACAGCCTTTGACGTGTTTGATGATGCACGTTTACTGGGCGAACACACTGACATGATCATCAAGTCAAGTGACAGAGAATTTCAAGTGCACAAGATCATCATGTGTGGCTGCAGCACCTACTTTAGGTGAGAAGAAGCATTTGAACTGCAAATTACCTAGAAATAATTATAATCATACATATAATTTCCACTGCTAATATCATATTGTTGAAACTGCCTAAGCTGTCCAAATATATAAATGCATGAAAATGAATGAGTGTATTGCCAGAACAAACTACTACGGTATCTAGGAAAAACCTTTCTTGAAATTGAATTCTTCATTTGAATGGAATTGAAGTGGCAATGAATGATGAAACTAATCTGATTCTCTACATGAGAAAATTTGGCCAAAATTAAAATTTAAATAACGAAAAGTTATTTTATTTATGTTCATTATTAATGCCTATTTCTCTGTCAAATGTGTTCACAGGGCTCTTTTCTCCAACAAATGGAGCAGCCCAGCACAATATTTCTGTGAAATTCAAGGAATATCCCAAGACATCATGCCTCTTATTATCCAGTATGCGTACACAAGATCTGTGCTCATTACTCAAGAGAATGTGTTGGAGCTCTTGGTGGCGGCTGAAATGATCTTAGTCTCAGGTCTTGCAGATGCCTGCTGTCAGTTCCTGGAGTCACAGTTATGCCCAGAGAACTGCATTGGCATCTGCAAGTTTACAGAGGACTTTTACTCCTGCTCAAAGCTCCACTGTAAAGCAAAGCACTACATCCTGCAGCACTTTGAGGAGGTTCTGCACGTATCTGAAGAGTTCCTGGAGCTCTCCCTGGAACAGCTTGAGGAGATCATTGATGAGGATGAGCTGAATGTCAAACAGGAGGAGGTGGTTTTTGAAGCCGTCCTCCACTGGATTAATCATGCACTAGAAAACAGAAGGCAACACATTGTCGTGCTTCTGCCAAAGGTAAAACAGAGATTTTTGTCTCGTTTTTCTACAAATATCTTAAAACTCTTAAATCAAGATACATTTTCTGCTATAATTTAAATTTTTGTCATTTTGTTTTGTTATTTTGTCCTTTAAAATTTTTTTTTTTTTGTTTTGTTTTGTTTAAATGTGTCTATAATTTACTAATTTTATTTCAGTTTGAAATTAAATACAAATGAAAATGAGAGACTTGCCTTGACAACTATTTAAGATTAAGTTTTTAATTATTTTATTTCAGTTAAAGTTAATTTTATTTTTATTTTAGTGTTTTAATTTTAGTTCAGCTATACAATAATCCTGGCATGGTGTAAGGAAACTAAACTTAATTCAAAGGGCAAACAAGTTTATTTTTCTTCCCCTTCTGACAAATTTTTTTTTCTTGTTTAAGGCATTAACATTAGAAATCCTTTTCCATTTTTGAACTCCATATAACTGCTTAGTAACAGTCTCTGAAAGTCTCTGAAAGTCTAAACTCTCCCTTGTGCTTCAGGTTCGATTGGGGTTGATAACATCAGCCTACTTCGTCAATAATGTAAAGTGCAATGCACTAGTGATGGAGAATGAAGCCAGCATGCCTGTTATCACCAGTGCAATGAAGACTTTGTTTGACTTCAACATGGATGAACCCACCAACTCAGAACTCATGCATCGACTGATACGTCCACGTCTGCCCTCATCAATCCTATTGGCCATCGGAGGATGGAGCGGCGGCAATCCCACCAATGAGATTGAGGCATATGATGTGAAGGCAGACTGCTGGGTCAGTGTGACTCAAGAGGATGAGCGTCCCAGAGCCTATCATGGTACAGCAGTCCTGGATGAGTTTGTCTACTGTATTGGTGGTTTTGATGGTGCGGATTGTTTCAATAGCGTGAGGAAATTCAATCTTATCACTCAGACTTGGCATGAGGTGAGTAATGCTGTAGGTCAACATGTAACTTTAATTTAGCTTCCTTTACAAAACAGTATTGTGGTACTGTGATGGTACCGGACTGTACTTTAATATGGACCATAGTGCTGAATGATGTGCTGTAATCCACATTACTTCAAAGAATACCACTGTATAACTAAAAAGTTTAAATTGTTGTAGCTTAATAATATAATATAATATAATATAATATAATGTAATGTAATGTAATGTAATGTAATGTAATATAATATAATACATCAGAGTTACCATCATGACTGTCAAAAAAATACAATTAATAAAAATAAAAATAATAATACCATTGTATTTATTTGCAACTGACTGGACAGAATCAATGAGATGGTGTACTGATGCGTGTTCGCACACTGATGTATTTGGTGTGTTGTAGGTGGCCCCCATGTATGAATGCCGATGCTATATTAGTGTTGCTGTTCTGGACGGGCTCATTTATGCCATTGGTGGTTTTGATGGACAACAACGGATTAAAACAGTAGAGCGTTACGATCAAAACACCAATCAGTGGACAATTATGGCACCCATGAATGAACGGAGGAGTGACGCCAGCGCCACCTCACTGCAGGGCAGGGTAAGAGCACTTACCCATGATTCCACACTCTTCTGCTGGAGACTCTTAATGCCTGTAAGGAAATGTGAAATGGAGATATAGCATGGGAATATTTTAAATATGAAAAGTAATATCATAAAATGCACTGTTTTAATAACTGCTTTTCTGATCAATCTGTGATGATTGTGCACAATCATCATGCATGTTATTTTTGTGTTTGTCAGATTTATATCTGTGGTGGTTTTACTGGGAACGAGTGTCTCTCGTCTGCTGAGAGCTTCAACCCTGAAACAAACCAGTGGACTCTCATCGCTCCCATGAGTAGCCGCCGCAGTGGTGTTGGTGTGATCGCTTATGCAGATCTAGTGTATGCTGTGAGTATTAAACACAGTTTTATATATATTTATATATATGATAACCATGACACAAATACAAAAATATGGAACAATCACAGTTTAAAGGTTGCACTTCTGTAAATGCATGCATTGATGTACATATACAAATACACAGAATACATAAATAAAAAGTGTATTTATTTAAAGGTTGGTGGTTTTGATGGTGCCAGTCGTTTGCGGTGTGCGGAGGCCTACAATCCGCTGACTAACATCTGGAGTGATGTTGCATCAATGTACAACCCACGCAGCAACTTTGGCATTGAGGTGAGATGTGGACAGTTAATATCTGTATCTGGTCAAACTATGAAATAACATTTTAACATTTTTTTATTTTTTTTTGTCCCATATTGACAATAAGTGGAAAGTTGCACCCTAAAATTGTATAAGGCTTCGAAGATCAATGTGTGTCAAAAAATTATACTATGTTTAATTGAAGTGGTGCATCTATAATAAGATTTATTAATGTAAAGTTAAAGACATTAGCTGTACATTATTTATTTTCCTTTTGACTTTCCTCAAAATTCAGGTAGTTAATGGTCAGTTGTTTGCTGCCGGAGGCTTTAATGGATTCAGCACCATCTCTGATGTGGAGTGCTACGATGAGAAGACAGATGAATGGTAACTTCCACAAACACTAAATTTTACAGATCATTTTACACTGCATTAGATATAAATATAAGTCTATAAGTCTAATACAGACTATATTTCATTGAATTCCTTGCATCTGTTTTCTATACAGGTTTGATGCAAATAAAATGGCCATTTCCCGCAGTGCTCTGAGCTGTTGTGTAGCATCAGGATTGCCTAACATGGCACAGTATGCTGCCCTACGAGACACCGTACAGACACAAGACGAGTCTGACAGTGAATGATCTCCTTCTACCAGATCTGACAGTCTGACTACAAATGGAGTGTCATGTCTCCTGAATAAATGCATTCAAAAAAAGAGGCTGTATTCTAAATGTTAAACTTTCTCTCAGGTGTAGTGTTGTTCATTTAAAAAATTAAACCTTGCAAGGGATCTCTACAGCTCAACAAGAAACATATAATATTGACAATTATTTTTACTGAAACTATTTATTGGTTTATTAAACTTTGTATGAATTACTGTAATTTACTGGCTTCTTTTATATGATTATACATTGTGTATGATTGATTAAACTCATAGATAGTCTTTGCTAAAAAAGCATTGATTATGTTATGTTTTTATTACTATAGGCATAATCTACACATGGAAATATAACTTTTGTGTTACGTTAAACAGTCGAGCCTATACAATCATTTTTGCAGTGTCATTATTGATTTAATTGACTTAATAATAATAATTATTATTATAGATACGCACACATGCACACAGTCATATATACATTCTCAGTCTGAACAATTATCAATGAAGTATCAACAAACACTTAATATTAGCAAAATATTCAAGGCGTGAATTACAGATCTGCAGAAGCACCAAATCCATCGTAATTAGCACATGGGTTATAATATTTCTACATCCATGTGACCCAATTTTTCATGCCAATTATATTTAATATCTACCTAAATGTATATGAAACATGAGTAGTAGGGTCCCATACTTGGCTGTAAAAGTCTGTTTAGCACCATTTAGCGTTTGAGATATTACAGTGCATTGGCATTGTTTTGGTTAAAGGTTGTCTAAGCGATCCCGGGAGACGTTTCTTCTTGTTGACATTCGAATTATTGTCAAACAAAACGGAGGCTGGCTAGACCCTCCCTCCTCCTCATCCCGTCTCCTCCCTCCTCCCCTCCCTTCCGGCATAAAGGAAAGTCAAAATAGTCACTACAAAGTTAAGTTTTACTGATACTTCATTCAATGTGTAATGTCGCCAAGTTAGATAAATGCTTTTATATATTGCAGAACAGAATGCAGAAAAAGAGAAAAATTATCTTAAAATCGTTTTGCCACCTGAGGTTATAAATAGCTCCCATACAAGGACGCAATGATAGCAAGATAACGTTAGCTTCGCGTTTCCCAGTGAGCATAAACAACGGCGGCGTTGTAAACCAATTTAGTCAAAGTTGTCAATAGCCTATAAATGAACATTCAAATTCACGACAAACCGTGGATGAAAACAACCCTTAACTTACACAAATTGTCGCCCTAACGTTACTGTGAATTTGCTTGATCGCTGCTAGAAACATAACGTAGGCTACATGTTGTATTCACCAAAGTTAACGCTGACTGCATAAATCTAGCTAATTACATCCTTGTGTTGGTTTGGCGAACATGAACGTCAGTTTAGAAAGAAAAGTGGATTTAACGTTAACTTACCTGTTCTGCAAAAACAGAGCAACTGAATGTCGGATAGTAGCTAATCCCTTCTGCCGGCGGAGGTCTCGCCACATTTCAAAGGTTTTTCCGATGTAAATTCGGGACTTCGCACGTTCCTTATCCTTGTCCCTCTTGCAAGTTGTTCTGTTCATCGGAACGTCGTCTCTTTGGTCGTGTGTCGGCCATAATTCAAACTTCCCTCTTCATCTCTCTCCTCCACACACCCACCTCATGTGCACGCGCACTAACCCCGCAAACGCGCAAACCCCACCCTCCAACACTTCTTGTCGGTTATTGGCTGGAGCTCTGTTTGTTATGTTTCGTGGTGCGGGTGAGCACAGTTTGTTTTTGTTGCCGTTTGTGGAGCCTGTGGTGTCTACAGAGACCGCGTTTTTTTACAGTGTGTTCAGGGGACAGGCAGCTAGCGGATAGTGAGGAGATGTTTGCTGTATGTGACAAAAAATGTTTTGGCCTGACATCGCTTAGACAACCTTTAAGACTGACTTCACTTCCTGTATTTTAAATATGGCGGAGAAACGCATGAAAATGTCCTGTGCTGCGTCTCAATTCGCTTACTTGTACTACTTTTTACTACTAAAATAGCGTCTTTACCGGTTGCTCTCTGTCGCTTAGTTACATGCATCCTGTCACGTAAACTGACATGTCAATCATCTTGTCAAAGATAAAATCCTCCACATTTAATTTAAATTCCTACCGTATCGGAGAGAAATGCAGTAGCATGTTGATCTTCAGTCGTGGGTCTTTCATGCGGAGACTCTCCTCATATTCATGCATAACGATGCCAAATAACAGATCTTTATAAAAGTTCACGTTGTTTTTGCAGGTGAAATATAACACGGATAACATCAACTTAAATGTTGATTATTAGTCACTCAAACCCCTTTATCCAAACCTCTCTACTTAACCGTCGGTCGCGCACATCCGCCATATTTTGTAGTTTTCTGAACACTTTTTACCTGTGTTTGTAGTTCTGAACTGGATCCTACTCCAAAGCGTTGAATTGTGGGCAATATTAGCTGTAATGGTGAGCACGGATCCACGCTTCCAAAAATCCACCGGAAATAGTAGACCATCCGGGGGCATACTCTTTTCAACATACAATGCTTTGCAACACTTATTTTAATCCCACATACTGTTTAGGATGGATAGTATGGACATTGAGACGCAGGGCTGGTTTCACAGGATAATTTAGATTAAGCCATTATTAGACCTTAGTTCAATTAGGACATAGCTTTTATAAACGTGTCTTAGAAAAAAAAAACATTACTGGTTGAAACAAAACAATGGCAGTGATGTAGCTTTTCAAGCCATCAAAAATTCACAGGGGCAGGATTGCTGCATGAGACCAAAACAACTGTATTTTTATTCTCAACATCTGTTTCGAAACAACGCATCAACAAAACTCTCAAACTCTCCCGCTTCTTAAAGGGGACTGTCAAATATGCATGTGTGTGTCTATGTCGATGATGTGTTAATTATGTGTGAATTATGGTTCAGTGATGTGTGGGTTGCTTATATCTGCCCCTACAGTTCCCGCCAGAATTCACCAACACCAGCAACAACAGCTTGCTTGAAGCTCGAACTTGTCTTCCTGAACATGTGCAGTGACGTGAGGTTAAACCTCCTTAACAGTTTGAGATTTCTCCCTGAGGTTTGTCCCATTGTTGGTGGCTGGACGACCCCCCCTAGGAACCAGCACCGGAACCATCAGCTGACCTAGCTCTCCATGAGCTGATTTAAGTCGATCGACAGTGACTCATTCTGAATGGCCTGTGATGTCACCCAGGAACGTTTTGACGACTTGAAATGGACCAATGTACGAGGGCGGCAAAGAATTTCGGTAAGCGTCATGACAGATGAAAACAAACTCAGCCTTTGAGAGCCTTTGAGAGTCTTTGGGCATCCAAGCTACCGTCAGTCCATGCTCAGAGGAAGGAATGGGTTTGAAAGTATTAACTGAATTCAATTAATTAATTTACATTTACTCATTTTGCAGACACTTTTATCCAAAGTGACTTACAAATGAGGAATACTGCAAGCGATTCATCGTGAAGAGGCAAACAAATGAAAAACACAAAGTTTTAGACATTGCTTAAAGTAGCAGAAGATAGAATAGGGATGGATTAAAGGAAAGTAAAAGCATATTTATTTTTTTTATGATGATGAGGTTAAGTACTCATGGAAGATTTGAGTTTCAGCTGTCTTTTGAATGTTGTCAGGTATTCTGCATTCCAGATGAAAGCGGGGACATCGAACAGTGAACATAAATGTTCTGGAGATTGATTTTGTGCCTCTCTGTGATGGTACCACCAGTCACCGCTCATTTACCGATTGTTGGCTTCTGGTAGGGATGTAGACTCGTAAGAGCGAGTGGAAGTAGGAAGGTACTGAGCCTGTGGTCTGAAAGCAAGCGTCAATTCTTTGAACTTGATGCGAGCATCGAGTTTTAGCCAGTGCAAAGAGATTATGAAAGAGGTGTGACGTGGGCCTTGCGTTCTGGATCATTTGTAGAGGTTTGATTGCACACGATGGAAGTCCAGGCAGAGCATTACAGTAATCCAGCCAATAAATTACCAGGGCCTGGACGAGAAGTTGTGTTGCATGCTCAGTTAGGAAAAGCCTGATCTTCTTGATGTTGTGTAGTGCAAACCTGCATGACCGAGCTGTCTTTGCAATGTGGTCTTTGAAGGTCAGTTGGACCTCAAAGATTACTCCAAGATTTCTATCTGACCTTGATGGTGAAATAGATAATGTACTTAGCTGAATGGTGAAATTGTGCTGTAGAGACTGATTGGCAGGGAAAACGAGAAGGTCAGTCTTGGCCAGGTTGAGCTGCAAGTGATGTTCTGTCATCCATGCCAAGATGTCTGCCAGACAGCTTGAGATTCTGTGGGATCTTCTGGTTGAAATGATAGGTAGAGCTGTGCGTCATCAGCATGGCAATGGTGATAAGAGAAACTTAATGTAGTGTAAATGGAGAAGATGATGGGTCCAAGAACTGAACACTGAGGAAACCCTGTGATCAGCTGATGTGATCTGGATACCTCCTCTCTCCAGGCAACCCTTAAAGACATACCTGTGAGATAAGATTCAACCCAGTGAAGTGGAGTTCCTGTAATGCCCAGTGATAAGAGGATGGACAGAATGATCTGATGATTCACAGTGTCAAAGGCAGCAGATAGATTGAGAAGAATGAGAACTGATGATTTGAAATCAGCTTTTGCAAACCGCAGGTCTTCAGTGACCGACAGTAATGCAGTCTTGGTTGAACGGCCATTCTTGAAACCAGATTGGTTGATGTCCAGTTGGTAACCGTCTACAAGTGACGTGTTTAATGTGGGTTTTTTAAGCCGTGGGGTTACCCGAGCCTGCTTAAATGCGGTAGGGAACATGCCAGTATGGCGAGATGAGTTGATGATCTGTGTGAGTGCTGGTAAAAGTGTAGAAGAGATGGCATGTAGAAGGTGTGAGGGGATGGGATCTAGTGGGCAGGTGGTAGGATGACTGGAGAGGAGAAGTTTAGATACTTCTGCCTCAGTGAGGGGAGAGAAGGAGGAGAGAAGATTTCTGGAGCTGAGAACTGACTGCTGATGGTTGTTGTTTTGTCAGTGAAGAAATTAGCAAAATCATCAGCAGTTAAAGAGGTGGTGGGTGGTGGTGGAGGGGGACAGTGGAGAGAGTTGAATTTAGATGTTTTGAAAAGTGTGCGTGTGTTTGAAGCACTGTGTATCATGTTGTGGAAATATGAAGATTTAGCAGCATGAACTTCAACATGAACTGAGATCAGAGACTGATACGTACTCAGGATAGATGGGTCTTTTGATTTGTGCCATTTTCTCTCTGCTGCCCTGAGGTTGGTCCCGTGTTCACGAAGAACATCAGATAACCAGGGGTTAGAGGGAGTTGGACGTGCTGGCCTAGAGGAGAGAGGACAGATATTGTCTAGGCAAGAAGTTAAAGTTGAACATAAAGTGTCCATTGCAGTATTCACATCAAGAGATGAGAATTGTGTGGGTGAAGGAAGAGAGGATGACACAACAGAGGAAAGATGGGAAGGAGAAAGTGAGCACAGGTTTCATCTGAAAGTAACTGGTAGAAGGGTTGTTGGTGCACATGTAGTAAGTTGTAGATTAAAAGTAATGAAGAAATGATCAGAAATGTGTAGAAGTTTCACCAGAATGTTGTCTGGGATGCAGTTGCACATGAAAATTAGGTCAAGTTGGTTGCCTGATTGTGGTGATGAGCTGTTTGAGATCAAATAATGCTAGGAGAGAGAGGAAGTCTGTAATATAAGGCTTCTCTAGATGTATGTTAAAATCGCCAAAGAGTACAAGTGGACTGCCATCCTCAGGGAATGAGGACAGCAGCACATCCAGCTCCTCTGCAAAGGTGCCCAATTGACCTTGGAGGCGATAAATTACTACAATGTGGATTTTAATAGGAGTTGTAACTGTAACAGCATGAAATTCAAATGAATTTTTATTGCATAGAGAAGAGTGGGTTGAGTATTTCCAATTGTTAGAAATTAGAAGACCTGTGCCCCCAGACTGGAGAGGAGTGTGATAGAAAAAGAAGTTGTTAGAGAGAGCAGCGGAGGTTGCTGAATCTTCTGGACGAATCAGGTCTCAGTCAAGCCCAAGATATTGAGAGTATATTGAGTTGCAAAGGCTGGAATGAAGTCAGCTATGTTGGACAGTAATGGACAGTACGACACTTACAGTAAGTGCAATAATAACCAGCAATAAGAATAACAAAAGGCAAGTAATTGCGCCTGACCACTGTCTCCGGCACGGACACGGACACCACCGTCTCCGACACGTACACCACCATCTCCGGCACGGACACCGACACCACTGTTTCTGGCACGGACACCAGCACAGACACCAGCACGGACACGGTCACCGGCAAAGGTCACCGGCATGGATATCACCGTCTCTGGCACAGACATCATCGTCTCTGACACCGATACCATGGTCTCTGGCACAGTCACGGACACCACCGTCTCCGGCACGGACACCGACACCACCGTCTCCGGCACGGACATCACTGTCTCTGACACGGACACCACCATCTTCGGCATGGACACCAACACCGGCTGCCCCCTTTTGACTGGGATAGAAAACCAGTTATCTGGGCTCAGGCCAAATTTCGAGCTCGGAGCCCTCTCCCGGACAGCACGCCAAATACACATAAATTACTACATCTGATTTCATGTTCGTGTGAACTTGTGAATTGAAACTATTCTTAAAGTTTTCAGAACATTGAGTGATTTTCTTAGTTTTCTGTTGTTTTATTAACATTAAAGGGAAAGTTCCCCCAAAAATGAAAATGGTCATCATTTAGTCTTTCAAGTTTTTTTAAACCCAAATAAGTTTATTTCTTCTAGTTTAACACTAGTTTATTAAAAAATAATTAAAATATCTTCCTGCTACTTTTTTTTTTTTTTGGACACATTCATAATCATTACTTTTACCGGTGCCTTGCGGCAAGCTTTTAGTCGATTAATGGCTTAAATGAATGACTACTGGTCAACCTTAAAAATTTAGTCAGAGGCGGCAGCCTTAGTACATGTTGCTGAGGGACATTTTGAGTGTTAATGACACCCTGAATTCATTCCGATTGATGAATCTGAATGTAGTGTTTACATGAATGCTAAACAAGTGATCAGGTTGATGTGCGCGCTTATGTTACAAGCTTCAAATCAGAATAGATTTTTTGACATGCGCACACTGCACAAATATACAGAGTTTACTAAGGTGGTCGAGAGAGCTCAACGCGCTGCAACTGAAGAAAACACATGCAAATAGAAAAACACCCGCAAATTAAGAAAACATCAGTTTCACAACACATGTGTGCTCCAAATATTCACAACACAACCAAGTACAGAAACGCACTGCAAAAGTTCACAACACAACCAAAAACAGAAACGCGCATCTAGACTTCGTAAAAGGGCATAATAGGACCCCTTTATGGTGTTTCAGAGCAAGTTGCTTTCAGTTAAGACGGCTGGTCCCAGCATGGGATGCTGCATGTTGGTTGCTGGTTTCTTTTTAATAATTTTACTGAATGATTTTACTGAATGCAGTGAAAAATAAAGGCAGATGGATGTGTCCCGGCCAGTGTTTTAATAAAAATGAACTGATGAGTTTTCAAAGAAGGGCAGGACAGTCACAGCAGTTGCGAAGAAAATGTCGAAAGCCAGTCGTGAGGATTCTGAGATCTCAGACAGTTAAAACGTTTGTGTTGTAGGGGAGAGCGGGGCACAAAGTAACGCTTTTTGACTTTCTCAGTTTGTGTAAATCTACTTATGGTTCAGAGAATTTATTTTTTCCCACATTAATTTCCCACATGTCTACTACAATTATGTGTTTTTGTTTTATCAATACAGTATATACTTTTTTCTTGATATACCCCGAAAGAATGGAAGTGAAATGTGACAACATGCCCCATAGGTGGGGTACATTGAACATGTGTGGGGCACATTGTAACATGACCATATAACAGCTTAAAATGTTATCTGATCTAATAAAAAAAAATACAAAACAAACTAAAATATTTTCTAAATAAAATACAATTAAAAAACTTTTTCATATAAAATAATGACAATTTTTAATAATTAAATATAAACTCATTTTTGAGTTTTGACTACAAACACATGAAAACACAGCTATACAACATAGTTCAAAACAAATAAATAATTAGTAATTTCTGAACATTGACTCTTTATTCACATTTTTCTCACGTTTTCTCAATAAAATTAATAAAAGTATAGAATATAATAGCATATTTCTAATAGGGGCACATTGTAACGCAGTGTTACAACATGCCCCCGCCTGCACAACTGGGGTTTAAACCCGGCTAGTGTCTTCTGCTAGTTAGCAAAGCATTAAATAACTATCTCAACTGTTAAATAACATCTTGGAGATTAAAATAATATCAGATTTGTCTTATTTTAAATAAACACAAAAAATAGAGATGAAAAATTAACTTAAGTAAGAAATTTACTTTTGCTATGGTTTAATAAATGTCTATGGATATCTTCCAAAAAATAAATAATTTTGGCGGATTTTTTTTTTCTATATAGTGTTGATATGGCAACTAGTAAATACACAAAGTTTCGTCATCCAAGCATGTGCGGAAGTATTTAAAACAAGCGTGTTACAACTAACCCCGCGTTAGGTTGTGCCCCGCGCTCCCCTATATATGGAGCCATTTGGTAACTTAAAGCCAAAGGAAGTGTGGGAAAAATGCAGTCTCTAGGCTCACTAAGCCTGCACTCTAGGGTTAAAAGTATTGATTTTTCACCATTTGTTTGATTGAGAATATTCACACATAGACACACAATCTCACGCACACACTGTCATTGTTTTTTGTTAGACCTACAGTACATGTTCTTTACATAGGTACACTGCTGTTGAGTGTTCTTTAAGCATAAATACTGTTAAGGAAGTTTGTAATAGACTAATTTACACACACATACACACACACACAGCACAACTGTTGAAAAGTTTGGAATCAGTAAGATAAATGAAATACTAATATTAATTTAATTAATACTTCTTAAATCAATAGTTGTATTTGGCAAGGATGCATTAAAGGTGCTCTAATCGATGTTGGGTGACGTCACTTCTTGTTGACGTTCAAAGTATTGTCAAACAAAACGGAGGCTAGCTCGCCTCTCCCTCCTCCTCATCCCTCCCCCTCCCCCTCCCCCCCTCCCCCTCCCCCTCCCCCTCCCCCTCCCCCTCCCTTCCGTGCTTCCTGAAACAGTCATGAACGCCAGACTAGATTTACCCACCTGTCCAGCAAACACAGAGCCGCCTGAATGTCGGATTGGAAGCCCTTCTGCCGGCGGAGTTCTCGGCTTTTCCAATGTAAATTCGGGACATCGCGCGTTCCTTCTCCTTTTCCCTCTTCTTTGCTATTTTTTTTCATCGGAATGTCGTCTCTTTGGTTGTGTGTCGGCCATATCAAAATTCAAGAGAATACAATACTAATGTTAGTCATTGTCGGACATCTCTCCTCTAGCTAACTTTCCTCTTCATGCTTCTCTCTCCTCCACTCCCCACACCCCCCTTCCCCTCCAAAAAATCAAGGAATTTATTCCTGTGATAGCATATCTGAATTTTCAATCTTCAGTGTCACTCGATGCTTCAGAAACAATGTGAATATGCAGATTTGGTGCTGAGGAGAAATATTTTATTTTTGAGGAAACCATTTGAAAATATATTAAAATAGAAAAGTTTTACTGTAATTTTGGTCAAATAAAATCAGTCCTGGTGAACATTAAAAAAAATAAAAAAAAAATCTTACCAAACCCAACCTTTTGAACAGTATACATTTATTGCAAATAAATACATGAGGAAATAATAAAATAAAAAAATAATAATTATATATAAAGGCAGAGGTGGCCATGTCCTGTGGAAGAGGTGCTTACCCTGGTCTTCTTTTCTTATAGCACTGTCTACAGTCAAAATGCTTCTGAAATAAATGTAATCAAACTTTACTAATTCTGGGTCACTGAGAATGAAAATAATGTTTACAATTGTTGATTGGCACTAGTTTCCAAGATATGCTGTTGGGTCAGTATACGACCCTTGACTTGGGAATGGCTAAGGAATTGGGTCAGAATACGATCCTTGACTTAGGAATGGCTAAGGATAAGTGAGTAGTAATGGGAATGGATCTCAATTTACACCAGAAATTACTAAAATACATATTTGACTGGATCTATAGCAAATCTATGACTGGGTTTGGACAGTACTTGCTTTTAGGCAAAACTATGAATGATGCAATCTGAAGCTGGTATTGCGTCATACATGATATGAATTGCATACTGTTATTCCTATAAGTCATGCATAGCAAAGCTTTCTCATCACTCTGCTGAACAAATTGTCCTGTATCAGCTCTAGAAATCAAACAGCAGGTGTGCAAAACTCAATTCCTGCAGAGTTTATTTCCAACACATGCCTGAAGGACTTGATGAGCTGGATAAGGTGTGTTTAATTGGGATTGAAGCTAAACTCTGCAGGATATCAGTTTTGCACCCCTGTCATACAGTGTTTGAACAGTGCAGATAACTTCAAATGGAGCAAATGGATTCAATCCATGCTTGCAGACAATTGCTGGACAGTGACAAGAGATGCATTTAATGAATACAAGAGACGAGACGAAGAAGCGCTAAATTGACACTGAATAGGACTAAACTATGTACATAATATTTTTATTTATTTATTTAATTACATTTTTTTTGCCTTTTGTTTTATAATACATTTGATTTATGTAAACTTTTTGCTGATTTTTAAAGTTATACATACAGGACAGGAGTTTATCTACAGTACACAATATACAGAGTACAATAAAAACGTAAGATGTAAAAACTTAAATATCTTGGAAACAGTAGGTAACACTTTAGAATACTGTTCCTTCATTAATGAATAATTACACAGGAACAAACTAGTAACGAATTATTAGCATTCTAGTAACTACTAGAACTACTGATTAACAAATTAGTAAGTAATAGCGCTCAGATGAATGTAGTAGTTCACTATTAGCTAATCAATAACTACTATTTTTTTCATACCTCCCAGAGAACTACTGTCTACAGGTTCATAATTAACATGAATAATGCATAATTTATAATAAAAGGTAATGGTAACCCACTAGTATTCTAAAGGAACTACTAATTATTTGGATCAGTATTCTAAAGTGAAAAACATGATAACTACCTAATATTGACTGAAGTCACTGTAAGCTTTTGAGATTTTTGTAAGATTTTGAATAGCAATTCCTTCCAATGGATTTGGTAACACTTTAGTCATTACTAGTGTGTTCCCATGATCTTCACTTTAGAATACTGATCCAAATAATTAGTAGTTCCTTTAGAAAGATGTAGTAACACTTGATTCATTACTATCCAAAACCTTACAAAAGCCTTAAAAGCTTACAGTGACTTCAGTCAATATTAGGTTGTTATCATGTTTTTCACTTTAGAATACTGATCCAAATTATTAGTAGTTCCTTTAGAATGATGTAGTAACACTTGATTCATTACTAATGGGCTACCATTACCTTATATTAAACATTGTGCATTATAAATATTTATTAACCTGTATATAGTAGTTCTTATAGTCTTCAGTGAGGTATGAAAAATAGTAGTTATTGATTAGCGAATAGTGAACTACCACATCCGACTGAGCGCTATTACTTACTAATTCGTTAATCGGAGTTTCTTGTTAGTTAATAGTAGTTACTAGAGTGTTACTAATGCATTACTCATTTGTTCCTGTGTAGTTATTCATTAGTGAAGGAACAGTATTCTAAAGTGTTACCCAGTAGTAGTGTTTTAATTCACTGTAAAAAGTGATCAGTTGACTTTACTTTAAAAAATTGAGGAAACCCGTTGCCTTAAAATTATTAAGTAAATAAACTTCATGCTTGACCAAAAAATTTAAGTAATGTGGAATTGTCAAGTTCACTTTATTTTTTCAATTAAGCATTACGTTTATTTGCTTAATAATTTTAAAGAGTAAAAAGGTTTACTCTTACTATTTTTTTAAGTAAGTGAACTGAACACTTTTCACAGTGTTGCCGTATTTGAATTCAGCACATCAAAATACAAATAGCACATTTTATCTCTTTAGAAGCAGACAACTTCTAAAAAAAAAATGTAGAGCAGTGTAGCAAGTGTTTTTATTACAGTTCTCTACTGAATATATGTGAAAAACAGATATTATTCGGGCAGCATGGAACCATAACATAGATCAGTCCCTTTCAAGTTTCAAAAACAGAACACTCAACCAAGAAGAGGCAAAGAAATAAGCAATCATCCGACACTGGCTGATGTTCAGTATAGTAATGATTGCTGACTGCTTGAATTGCTTTCAATTACAGACACGGCCTGAAAACAAAGAAGGATCAAGGGTAATTACACCTCTGGGGAAATACATCAACGTCACATTACTCAGCACTTCTATCTTGATTTGTGATCATTAATGAGCAACTTGTTCCTTATACTTGATGCACAGCCATGCAAAAAAATAAAAACAATGGTTGCTAACCATTTTGATACACACAAAAAGGGGACTTTTGTTAACAAGCCATATTTTGATATTCTTAGAGATTGCATGATAGTTGTGATCAAGCATCAGTTCTAAATGAAAGTCAAATTATGTCCATAAATGAAAAAGTAATGAGTTGAAGGTCAGCTAAAGGTGAATTACATGCTGTTCTGTGTTCTGTTTCTGATTTCATACCGAGCCAAATCAGATATTAATGATGTCTTTGATTGTAATTGCTTGAAGCGCCAAGCAGATGATCAAGTCACTGGCTACTCATGGTCAATCAAAGCTTTACTTCTTGTACAACTACTGATGGCAACTGGAGTTTCAATAATTTCACATCTGGCTATTCCAAAATTCACTTTGTTTACAAGACTTGAATAACTAATTCAAAAACATTCAAATGTATATTCTTCCACCTGTGATACCACAACATCACACATGAATAGGCTATTAATGAGTGTGTTCTTTTCATTGAATCAAAGGCATTTAGTGTGGCCAGTTTAGTACAAAAAATTTCCAAATAAATAACTACTTAGAACCTTCTTTTCAGGGAAGAGTCTGATTCCTGACCGTTTGATTCATTTGAGCCAGTTATTTAAGTGAATCAAACACATAATGTACAATACAGCTTTAAAATAGATTTTTGTTAGTTACCTCATGAGACTTTAATTGTAATTACAAACTGTTTCACCTTGTAGGTAAAGATATAGGCTACACTATAAGTTTTGTCTAGAGAATTTATAAAAAATAAAGTGTGTTACCTCGGTATTGTCATGATCCCAGCCTGTGTTCCCCTGTCTTGTGTGGACTTCAATAATGTAGTTTCCAGTTCTGTGCCATTTTCTTTGTAGTCATTTTGTTGATTGGTTCCCTGGTGTGACTTGTTATGTTGTTAGCCCTTGTGTATTTAAACTCCTGTGTTCTTTGCCAGGTCTTGTCCTTTATGGATGTTTTGTTTGGTGCACTCATTCTGTTCCCTGGTTCTCTGTTCTCCGTGTTGGATTTGTTGTTATGTTTATTTTATTATTAAACTCACTGCATTTAGATCCAGCTCCTCTTTGTTTTTGAATTCACCCCATGTGAAAGAAGACCTGACCAAACATGGACCCAGCAGTAGTAATGGGAGAAACAAAGCTTTGAATCAATTGAACCAATTGCCTCGCAAATAATTCACTGTTTCGAAGCATTCGAAACACCACACGCTGGTGATGCCTGCTGGTCAAAACACTGTAAATGCAACAAAAACTCATGCCAAACATGCATAAAAACACCTTTTACAAACCCATTGCAAATGTTTTACTGAAAGTATAATCTATCACATGTGATTAACTAATCATCTAATAACATTAAATATTAAGTGTCTGTATAATATGTATTCTTTTATCAATTTTCAGGGCTTGTTTTGTTTGTTCTATGAATGGGTCAGCTAAACAGAGACTATTAACTACTATTATTCCTTTTAATTATACAAATACCTCATCAAAACATCTACAAATGTATAAAACTCATCAGAGATCAGGAAATGAACACTTAGACAGTGAATTCACAGAGATCGCCACCAGCGGTGAACCACTGAAATGTTTAAACAGTTTCGAAACAGTTATGACGTAACAAAGCCTCGTTTACTAAAATCACGTGACTTTGGCAGTTTGAAACATGCTCCGAACCACTTATTAGAAACAAAAGATTCGTAAAGGTTTTGAAGCTTCATGAAGCAGTGTTTCGAAAGTGGCCATTACTACCCAGCAGTGAAGATTATGCTTCTCCGTCAAGGAGCTCGCTGCCTGGAGGATTATGTGATGGACTTTATCCAACTTGACCAAAATGGAGGTGATCCACCACAGCAGAACCTCCAGCCTTCACGGACACCACACCAGAATCTTCAGCAGTCATGGACGCCATGCCCGAGTTCCTGGTCGTCATGAACGTCTCACATGAAGCAATCAAGGTGGTCCCTATGTGAGTGAGACTGGCATCCAGCTTGGAGGACACACCGCTTACGTCGGTGCGTGCAGCCAGCATCCCTAGACCAGCGGCATCTAGCCCACTCTGCTGTGCAAAGGCAAAAGACCGTAACTTTTTGGTCGAAAATTAGTTATTGATATTTTTGGCACATTCAAGACCTCCTTTATCATGTGGATAAGTATCTTGAGTCAGTTCCGTTGTTGTTTTTTCGAGAAAATAATGGGTTGTCTTAACAGGAACTTCCAAAAGCCCATGAGAAACCACCGTAACACCTTGTTACCGCTCTTTGGCTTTTTTTTGGAACGGTCAAATTGAGTTACGGTACTCTGCCTTTGTTTAGCCGTGTGTCAATACTGTGCCGGTGTTCTATCAAATAATGCTACACTCTCAGAAAGAAAGGTACAAAAGCTGCCCTTCAAAAGGGTTCTAATATGTACCATTTAAGTACTAATATGTACACTTTTGGTACCAATATGTACCTTTGAGGGACTAAAATGCACTCTTTAGGTACAAAGGTGTACCTTTTGAAAAGGTACCGCCACAGTGACAGCTTTTGTACCTTTTTTTCTGAGAGTGTACCTATCAGATTGTATGGTGTTCTGCCTTTGTTTTACTGTCCTTTCAAATTGAAATTACGGTGTAGCCTGTGTACTTTGTAGAACACAGATGGTTGTGCTATAAATGTATTAGCTGTCTAGGTAGTCCAGAACGCGCTCTGATTCTCAAAGGGGAAACCACTGTGTTTTTCGTGAACGTACGAGGAGCGCGACACCTTCGAATATGAATCTGGGGAAGTGCCTGTGATGAGGGGCTATCTGAATGTGAAAGTATATGCATCTTTCAGGTCCACCATTATAAACCAGTCCCCGGGTCGAATGTGCGTGAGGATCTGTTTTATCGTGATCATCATTAACGCACGCTTTGCAAGTCTTATGCCACTCGGTACCAATTGAAGATACTCTTTAACGCTATGGAGGTATTTTGTCATGTCTAATGTGTTAACAATGCCATCAGAATGCAACCAAAGCACAGGATAGCAATAAGTAGATGTAAATCATACAAAATAAATGCCATGATCACTAGATTTTATACAGGTGTTACTATAATGATTTTGTTAATGGTGATCAGCAACCAAATATTGATAATGTGGAAGTTACTGCCTTTTGCCTTGGCATGACTTCTCACTTTTTGCTGACAATACAAAGGCAGAGTACAGTAACTTTAATATAGTGGTAAAAAGTCAAGTTTGAGCTCAAGATTTTATGTAGATAATTTTCATTACTAAAACATCTAATTGCCAGATATCCAGTGTCCTACCTATAATTAATTTGGCGGGACAACAAAAAATCTTTAAAGTCATTTTTCTCAGTTCCACACTCTAGCAAGTTAAGGTATTTTGTCTTTGTAGGGCAGCACTGGCCTCAGTGCTCTCAAGCCTGCCGGTGCCTGCGCTGTCCGTCCCAGAGGTTGTTCCCTTGTCTTCGGTACTCCCCATTACGGCAATGACCATAATGTGTGTTTGGGTTAGACATTGCTCTCAAGTTCATTTCGAGACGGTGGCGTCCGCTCATGAATTCCCTGTGGTGAATAGAATCTGTGGTGGTGAATCTGTGGTGTTCTTCTGCTCCACCGTGGCTATCCTCAGTCCTGTCTGCTCTGCTGAAGTGCTCTTCAGTTCCCTCTGCTCCACCGTGAGTATCTTCAGCCCTTTCTGCACCACTGAGGTGGTCTTCAGCCCAGCCTGCTCTGCCCTGGTCACCTGCCCAGCCGGCTCCACCCTGGTCACGTACTGTCAGGCCTGTGTGGTGGAAGAAGGAGGTGAGTCTGAGGGTTGAAGTAGATTGGGGAGCCAGGGAGGAACAGTTCCACCTCCCTCCTCCTGTTCCACCTCCCTCCTGGACTCATGTGTCTCTATTGTGGAGTGTGTCATGGCCCCAGCCTGTTCCCCTATCTTGTGTGGACTTTTATGTAGTTTCCTGTTTAGTGCCATTTTTTTTTTTTTTTTTTTTTTTTTGTAGTGCTTTTGTTGATTGGTTTCCCGTTCATTTGACTTGATTGCTCCCAGGTGTGTCTTGTTATGTTGTTAGCCTCCTGTGTTTCCTGTGTTCTTTGTCAGGTCTTGTGCTTCATGGATGTTTGATGCACTCATTCTGTTCTCTGTTCTCCGTGTTGGTTTTATTGTTATGTTTATTTCATTATTAAACTCACTGCATTTGGATCAACCTCTTCTTTGGTTTTGAGTTCACCCCATGTGACAGTTGACATGTGACAAAAAAAATTTTGGAAGGAGAATTTTTTTTTTCTTAATTATCAAAGTTCTCATCATTTGGCAATGGAACTGCATTTCTACCAGAAAGACTCGGGAGAGTTATTTCAATAAACCATACATTTATTGACAGCTCAGCAAGCTGATAAACTACAAAGTCATTTGGCGTAGGCCCCGTCCGTAGTGCATAATCTGAGAGTATCGGATCTGCAATTCCTGCCTAAAGATGAAGGCAGGGGCGCAGCCGACCCCCCCTGGGAGGTATGGACGGGACCATCCTGGTGGTGGTGGGGAGGATGGGGGTAATCGTCGCTTCAGTATCTGCGAACTCAAACATGTGTAAGTACCGTGCTTTTATACAGTGAGCATAAGAATATGATTGGATAGAAGTGAAGGCAGTAAGTGACGTAGTAATTGAGTCTTCCCAGCAGAACTTATGCTAAAGCTTTCATTTCTTTTTCCAAAATATGTCTTCCTCAAAAGCACTAATGAAACTATTAATGACTCAAAATGAATGAAAGTAAAACACTTCCCTTAAAAATTATGATTTTACAACATCCAATATTGGCAAATTTAAGTTTGACGTACAGGTAGGACTCAGCGGACAGGTTTACTGTCCTGCTTAATGAAGTCAGCAGCAGACATCTACAAAAAGGCCATCAAACATTCAACTGCACAAAGTACTAGAGTTCTCTTCCATGAGCACAAAGTGATCTTATCGAGCAGAGCAGATATGATAGGCGCATTGATAAACTACACTTTGAGTAATTGCCTGGACCGCTAGTGTTTGGGAACCAGCATTTTGTCAAGGAAGGAAAGGGACCAAGAGAACAAACAATCAAGGCTTATTTGTCACAAAGAGACGTTGATTACCTTTCTGTCTCAATGAGGTGTTCCAGCAAGGTTATGATGAGCCATCACCAGGCTTTCTGCAGTTAACAATCCAAATCAATATTTCCCTCACATTTCATGCTATTTCTGTAGTCTCAACTGAATAAGTCATGTCATTTTAACTTTCTAGTATCATTTAAGTGGCCATGTTTAAAAACTTCCAGGCTTGAACTGTTGATATAAAATGTCAATAGAGCACAACAGTCTGGCTCAGAGGTAAAAATCCCATTCATTTTCTCCATAGCGAAATTGATTTTTAACAATAACCGTTATACCATTAGCTCAAAGTTGTTAAGAGGCAATCTATAAAAAGATGTTCAACACACAGTCCACTCATAAATTCCAATTTGACAGTATTTCAAATGTTTTCATTTATGCAGTGTATAAGAGGAAACAGGAAGAGACTATATATTGTGCAAAAAAATATATATATTTTGAACGAAAGTCATAGAGTTTTGAAACAACATGAGAAAATGATGGCAGATTTATAAATTTTGGGTGAACTATCCCTTTAAGCACACAATATTGTACCATTTTCTCTGATTTAAATATATATATTTTCCTTTAACTCAAAGGGTTTTATTTATTACTTTAAGGATTTTAAATCCTTGTGGAGAAAATGAATAGGAAAATACTCGCAATGATAATAAATAATAATAATAATAATAATAATGACAGAGTTTTCATTAAATTAATACCATATTCTAAAATGTATCTATGTATTCCACATTCGTCTAAATAAAATAAAACAAAATATCTCAAGTATCAAAAGTACTTGGTGTAAGATAAAATGGGAACACCACAAGTTGAGAAATGTGTCTTAAATGTGCCTTAAAAGTGTCTGGCCAGAGGGAACGCTTGATGCATTCATCAAGCTTGTTTTAATGTGAACTAAAGAACATGAGACATGCTATAGCAAAACTGGGGCCTTTCTAAATGGCATTCTTGAAGGTCATGGAAGAGTTTCAGAGACAGCTCAGTACTGCCTCACTTTTAATGTCTTTCGCTCTGAGTCTCATGGGGCTGACACATTGTTTTCCCAATCTTGGATTCTATTCAAAATGTGTGTTTTGTCAATCTACTGAGAATTCAGAGATGGCCTGAATTTTGCAGAAGACATCTGCCTGCGCAAACGGACAGGCTCATCTTTACAAGAATCAAAGCCCCGGAGGGCTGACCTTGGGAAACTCCATTTGATGTTTGCAATACACTCAAAAAGTGTGCCAGGGGACTGAAAAAAAAAAAAAACTGAGCCCGAACATAGAGTATTAACTGGGACAAGCTAACCAAGTAGGCAAGAAAAGAGGCCATTACAAAATAATAAGGCTACTGCTATTGGAAACACATTAAATTAATCTGAGCAGTGAAATCACACACAGAATAAATTCTGTAGACTTTGCTTATAATCTAGACAACAGTGAGTTCTGTTTGGGAGAGAAGCTCACAAAAGGGTCAGAGAGATTAAGTGAAATGTAACAACAAAAATCAAGAATACATTTGAACAGTAGATATATTTATATGTATATATATAACAGTAGAAGTTGTCCCGGTTACAAGTTTATGTCTAAACTACACGACAATGACATTGGATGGCAACAGCCCATGACGTCACTACCGGTGCAACCGGAGTATAAAAGGGAGCCTGAAGTATACGTCATCCACTTCTTTGTCTGAAGCTGACGTGGGCAGGCATACCTGAAGCATGGCAATGAGATGCAGTGTCTCACTTTTCTTCTCAGAAAACCAGTGTTGCACTTGAAACCGAGATGTTCCCTTTCAAATGGGAAATCACACTGTGCCTGGGATGACGTTATGGGGAACAAATACCCACTACGCCATGCTGAGGGGAAAGAATGCCCTATAGGTTGTGACTAAGCACCCAAAAATAGTGACTCGCAGACTTAACTGCTAGAGTCAGACTTCTTCCCCAACCTACAGGATGCACCCGCAGGACTGTCGGTGACACTATTCCCTATGGCTACTACCTAAGCTTTACACCATAAACATGGCCCCGGCCGATGCAACCTTCCTCCCTTCCTTGCAGGGCTATGCGATAGGGCTCAGCCCAAGGGCAGAGCTCAAGGGTCTGGTGTTGCATATGTATAGTTCTTTGAATTCATTTACCTTAGTTCTATGAAACTTTTCATGTTTTAGTGAGTTAGCATTTAAAGGGAACATAAACATGATTGCATGGGCCACAATGTGAATAGCTAACACAACAGCAACATTTTAAAACATAAAAGCCATGTGACACTGGTCTATATACAAATAACCCTATGGAATTTTATAATAATTATATTATATTATATTATATTATATTATATTATATTATATTATATTATATTATATTATATTTTTAGAATTAATATAGCATGTCAGTTAGCCCAATTTGTCAATTTCCCAATTCCCACCTATTATTCTGTAGTGAAATGTACTATAAGGGCAACTTTCAAAGGACCTTATTTTCTAGATGGTAGAAAAAGAGTTGTTTAACCGCATTTGCATTCTCCATAGATAAAACGTTCCCTATGTGACGTCTAAACGAAAGTCTTGCTTCACTGAATCGCAAAATTCATAGCTGCACATGATATCCCCACCAATGATGTTTGCATTTTCTCAAATATTCCCATGCTGAGTCCTGAGTAATGAAAATGGAACGTTCTTAAATCCAATTTCATCTATTTCCACTCATAACCTCGTCAGGCGTTAATGCAAAACATAAAGGATCATAAAAGAGGAATTATTATCATTATCATTGTCATCAAACATCATCACTGGCAACCAAATGCAGGGATTTGTATTAATGATAAAGATCTCAAACTTGCACAAAAAACATTCTAACCCAGTCGGACAGTGTTACTTTTTTAATACTTGTGCTTTATACATTATTCGATCTCATGTTTAGTAATATTTTTTTTTGTTGATTATTATTAAGTATGCACTGCCACTCATTCCTCTTTCAGAGAAATTGTCCCTGCTCTATATCCTCTCCATAACGAAGCATCTCTGCATGCAGGTCTTTCTGTCATATTACCCACAATCATGAATTTTTATTGGCTGCAGGGTCTCTTTCCGCCTGCCCTATCTCTGCGCTTTTCGCTCGCTTCCGCCAGCCGCATTCACAATGAGCCGCTCAAAAGTGTTACCATTCACATCATCTTTCACACGGCAACCCTGTGAAATCTGTGTATAACAAGCTCAATGCAGCTTGGAGAGAGAGTCCACCCGCTCATCCTCACCCTATATCTGCTAAATATTGTGTCCAGAATCCTTCTTTTGCATATTTTTCACAGTTCAACTGAGAGTGCCACAAAAAACAGGAAGGGTGCTGCTGATAAAGATGGATTGTAGTGCTACTCGCAAAATGATCTTCTTCTGAATGGTCTGCATAATAACTCAGTGAGCCGCGCACTGGTGCTTCTCCACACGCTGCTGCGGGTTACTGAACGTTTATAACAAAGCAGCTTAAAGCTGTGGGAAAAATAAACTTGTATATTGCTGACCAATGGTGGATGAAATGCACAAATGCCAACGCTATCTCACAACCTATTCGTATGAATTCGTAAGAGTGATTAAAAGGTGGCTAATTCGTATGACCTCACTCGTACGAATTCGTACGATTTGTCTAAACCCACGTGATGGTTAGGTTTAGGGGCGGGGTCAGGGGTAGGTCATTCGTACGAATTCATATGAATTGGGCAACTCGTAAAATATGTACGATTTAGCAAAAATCTTACTAATTCGTACTACTGAGGTCATATGAATTCTTACGAATTAGCCACCTCTTAAAATTCGTAAAAACCTCATACAAATTGCCGTGAGATCAGGTTGCAAATGCATTACCTTCATTTCAAGTATAGATACCGCAATTGAATCTGACACTAAAATGCATGCCATTAAATTACTGAAAGTACAATAAAAGTTAGGTTATATTTTATGTTCTGGGCTACTGAATAGTTCATCTATAGGCTCCACTGTGCCCCTGAGAAGGCACTTACCGGATTGCTCATTCATTCAATAAGAAATTAGTTAAAAGCACCAGCAAAAGTTACTGACTAAAAAATTATCAACAAGGTGGTACTGCAGGTAGTCTTCTAATTATTGTTCACTCTCAAACTAGTTTTTAGCGAAAAAAGGAAAATAATAAACCAAAGTTAACTTTAAATAAAGCAAATAAATAAATCCAACCTTTAAAAAAAAGAAAGAAAATATGAGCTAAAACACAATATTGAGATAACTTTAACTTTTAAATAAAAAAGAAAGAAAATTACACGAAATAAATAAACAAATAAAGCATGCTAAACAAAAATACAACATTAAATTACCTTTAATCAAAGCAAAAAAAAAAAAAACATAAATAGAAATTAAATAAAGTTGTTTTACAACCAAGCTAAAAAAAAATGCAAAAATCTCCACAAAAAAAAAAAAAAAAAAAAAAAAAAAAAAAATTTTTTTGCCAAAATACAATAAAAAAGTATTTAAAATGAATACTACTTATAAGTAAAAAGTATTATTCATATGAAGTATTTATTCATATGAAACCCCACTGGTTTCATATGAAAATTTGAAATGTTAAACCAAAAACTGCAATATTAAATTAAACCAAAAATTGTTTTGTTTTGCTCTATCCTCTATCATCAATCAATCATCAATCAATAAATCAATTAATCAATGCTATACAAATACACAACATGAAATTACCTTCAATTAATGCTAAAAAAAGCTTAGAATGTGAAAAAAATTAAAATTAAAGTTAAAATATAGACAAATGAAAGAATAAAAATGTCTCCAATAAACAAAAATACAAGTTAACATTAACTAAAGGAGGGGGAAAAAACCTAAAATACAACAAGTCAACTTTAATCAAACCTTTCAAATAAAGATTTTTTTAAAAACAGGTGCTCCCCTGTCCTCTCTCTGTCAGGGCTCATTGGCATAAAAAACATTGATGATAATTAAATAATAATAAATTGACATAACATTAGCCCAGTACTTTTGCTCTGCTAAAATCAGGTCAGTGGACGCTAGCATGAGTAGGATAACTACCTGCGTGTTTGTTTAGTCTTACAGGTGGTTAGCTGGTCTTTCAGTGAGACACTTGCCTGTCAAACGCCAGCTTGGCCACCAGCTTCAGATCAAAAGCATCTGCCAAATGCATAAATGCCACACTGTGAAACATGCTACACCACCTTAAAACATCTAAGCACACCACCTTAGCCTGGTTCAAGCTGTTCACATGTAATATTTCACCTTATCACAGCATGTCCAATATCAGCAGATGATTAAAAGGACAGGCCTACAGAGAGAGCACTCATTCATTTCTCTCTTAAGATATTTTCTTCAATTAGAATGTAATCTTGTGACACGCACATTGATTGGGAGGCTTATCAAAGACTTCCTCCTGAGAACAGATGTGTCATGCTTGTAAAGTGTCAGTAATCTGCAAAGTGTCTGATTTTAACCCCTCTTGCGTCTCTAATTCCTTTCAGTGGAATCTATTTATTGCAACAAGGTCAAATTATGAGTTTTAACAGTCAAGTCACCTCCTCAACCTCTCTGACTTGTCAACGTGTATTTATTTACCTGGTCTATTTGGCATTAGTTTAAATGCGCAAGTATAGCTGGTCATCTGTGATTCAGAGATTTGAGTGATCAGTCGGCGTCTGACAAACCATCTCCTCTGTCATTCCTCCTCTGACCCTCAAACCCTTCTGACTGACAGCATGACCCATTACATGCAATGAGGCAATTCAAGTCTCAGGAAACCAGGGCTTTCCCTCTGTGACATGCTATTGGCAGGTCGTTGATTGGGAAGCTTATCAACAACTTCCCCATGTCATGCTCTGAAAAGTGTCAGTAAGCCATAAGATGTCCATGAGGATTTTAACCCCTGTCATGTTTTGTCTTTTTAATAGAATCTATTTACTTAAAAGTGATCATTGTATGATCGAAAGATAAAGTATGTAACTTCTGCTCCACCGAAACGGAACTGCCAAAATAACTCTTGCCTTGTCATTGGTCAGTAAAAAGGATAGTCCTGCCCCAAACATGCCCCATTAAAGGCCCACTGAAGTGCCTTGGAACACGCAGCTTTCTATGATGTGTTGCCGTAATTTCCACTGAAACAGGAAGCTAAGGCGGGACATATTGAATGGCTCCTCCCCCTTTTCAAATAGCTAATAGTGTTTAGTTTACCTCACAGACTGCAAGTCGTACTTGACAGTAAGATGGAAGTGAATTCAAGCACGGATGATACATTGGATTCAATAGTAGAGGTGTGAATAAATTCTAGCCATGTCATTCTTAACCAACGTACAGTTGGAAAACTGAATAAAACTCAAGCGTTTTAGCAACCGAACACAGTGAAGCCACTGGAAGTGTTCGAGCGGCCATCTTACGATTCCCTACCAGCAGAGGGCTCCAACGGCCGCTACAGGGATTGGTACTGTAGCTCCGACGGCACTTTTAAGGTGACCTGCTGTGCAGCATACAAGTGTAAAACAACCTTCACAAAAGGATGTAGAAAATCTGCCCACAGGGTTTAATTCAAGCCCTATAATTAGTAGTTTATATGCACAATTATCGCGTGTTGTTTTCTCCGAGGCAAGAGAGTAATGCTGCTGCTTCTTCAAAAAACAACGATAAAACAGTCAAAAGTAACTTAGCCTATAAGAAACCTCAGAGCAGCAATAATCACAATAAAGTGTCCAATAGCGACACCATTTGACAGCTTCAAAAGAGCTTCGTGCAGAGTCCGTTTACCGTTACAACCCATACAATTTGTATTATGCATTTCCTGAACATGTACTTGCTAACTAATCAAATACTTTATTTGAACAAACTACTTATCTAGAAAACACAATCGGTCTTCCGACCTTTAGCTATATGCGCGAGGGAGAGAGAGCATACAGCACGGCCGATCTCTCTCTCATGTCTCCCTGTCCACTGATCTAAATAATTCGTTGTTACGACGACTTATTTGTTCCCTCGTTTTAATAACTAATTCTAATTCCCTCCCTCACTTTGATTTAACGAATTACAACGTGGCGACAATATAGCCTACTAAAAAACTATGGAACAAATTAGTAAAACGTGCTAATAATGCACGTATTATTCATTCGTGGCCACGAAACAATATTCACCTGAATATTCACCAATTCACAAAAATATAGGTCTTTAGCATTCACTATTTAAAGGGTCATTTCACCCGTGGAGACATGAATGTGTATTGAAAGTGGGTCATTTATGTAGAAGAAATGTGAAATTATTTTTGAATTTGGAGCTTTCTAGACTGAGAAAAGCCAGAAAATGTATTTTTGGCTTATGTGGATGAAAGACAACAACTCCCAGAATGCACTTGCTTCGCTGCCCTACAAGGCCACTCCCAAGCCACGCCTACCGGTAAGAGCGCGCAGTTGAAAACAAAAACATCAAGGCAAGGCTAGGCTACGAGTGAGTCTCCGTGACGAGTTTGCCCAAAATGTCCGGGATTCGGCTTTTGCGTTCTACAGTCGCCATTCATCATGTTTACTGTGGCGAGCAGGACGAGGCTGAGGGGCGCGGGAGAACGGCGCGAGGCCGGTGGCGTGATTACTGACGACCGACACCTGTGAGGCACTGTTCTCGTATCTCGCACGGAGGAGCAGGTATTTTCTTAGCAATGGTAAAACACACATCAACCGATCACGCCACCGGCCTCGCGTCTTTCAACCGATCACGCCACCGGCCTCGCGTCTTTCAACCGATCACGCCACCGGCCTCGCGTCTTTCTCCCGCGGCGCTAGCCTCGTCCTGCTCCCTGTATTACTGTGATTACTGATGAGCGCGCCTGTGAGATGCACCGGTCTCATGGGCTATCTCTCACGGAGGTGCGGGTATTTTCTTAGCAATGTTAAAACGCAAATCAACCGATCACTTGTTTAGCATTCATGTAAACATTACATTCAGATTCACCAATCGGGGTGAATTCAGTTAGATTGAAACAAAAGGTGAGCATGTACTGTAAACAATGGATGGCGACCGCAGAAAGCAAAAGCTGAATCCCGGACATTTTTGTCGATCTCGACGGCCGGACATGTCCGGGAAATAGAGTATGGTAACCCCTACTACTCAGCTTTCTTCGTCCCTGTTTTCTGCAGGTTTCTGCCGTTGAAATCAAACGCACTCGCACTGATCTGTGATAGGTCTGTTAGCGCCAGGGGTTAAAGTGGGCCGGAACGGTCCGGAACTGCGTTCCGGCACCTCAGATAAATTAATAAATAAATAGATTAAAATCAAATCAAATCAAATCATTCTCATCAAATTCAATGATTCTCATCATTCATCAAATCAAAACTGAATACCACCCCCTGGCCCGCCTTCACAAACACGCTTCCCGACGTTACGTTCTCAGTCACGGTTCTCCTGTCTGATTTAAGTGCATCTACACCGGTTCACGCCTCCCCTCCCCGCTGAACGCCAGCGATTACTAATGCGTGAATGCACTCACGGTGGTTGAGCGCGCTACAGTTAATTTCAGGTTCGATATTCGCTGGACATTTGTTTTCCCTTGTAATATATTTTATTATGTAGCCTATTATTTATTATTATATTATATTTATGAGAATGCTTTGTTTCCACAGCGCTTGATGCCTAAGGGAAAGTCTGCCAATTACAACAACTGCGTTAAACGTAGACTATAATTTGTATTATTTAAAATTACTTTTAACATTTAAAAACTGACGTTTTCAAATTGCACAGCTTGTAGAAGGTTCCTATTGGCAATACTGACTTAGGCTACAGCTTTCCTGGTAGCCTTGAGTCAATTAACTCGTCTCAGAAAATGATTCATAAAACATATAAATATCAGTTGATCCTTTGTTTACTTTCTTCACTGACACAGATGAAAATGAAAAGACTATCAGTCAAAGTTCAGCTTTAGGAGGGGAAAAAATAGGGCAGGATAAGAAGACTGAGAGAAAGATGAAGATGAGGAGAGAGCAGGTGTTGACAAATATCTAATGACAAAATTTTAAAGCTATTTCTTTTTTTTTCTTTTTTTTTTTTTTTTGCACATATGTAGGCCAGAGAAATCCAAAAATTTCTCGGGGGAGCATGCCCCCGAACCCCCCTAACTACCTCACATTTGAGTCAGTTTTGACTTCACATTTTTATCTTTACATTTACATTGTGAAAAACAAGGTTGTGTTCCATATCGTGGTGTTCAGCAATTTTAACATCATCATATCAGTGTAGATGTACATTAAAACATTGATGTACATAAAAACATTAAAATAAGTATTAAATAAGTATTGTGCCACAGTGACACTCTTGTCCCAAAAAGTATTACTATACCACAATACTCAATATGTTGTCCCACGTGAGTCATTTTTCCCTGTTGCACCTACACAAAATTTGAGGGTTCCCCCACCTGCCAAATCCCACTTTAACCACTGGTTAGCGCATTAGGTCCAACCCCCTATGGGCGGGTTTGAAAGGGTGGATCTAGTGCTTGTAGTCTTAACAGAAATCCCCCCCTCTTACACTTCCTCCTACAATGACGCAAAATGACGATTTTTGCGTCATTGTAGGAGGAAGTGTAAAGAGGTAAATACAGATTTCTCTCGTCTCGGGGGAAAATGAAAAAATGTTGCATGACCATTCAATAGTATGACTGGGTTTCTAACAATGCAAAGCTTAATGCAAATGGGTGAAGTGTCCCTTTAATTAATAGTACCAAACTGTTTTTCTTACCTGTGAAGATAGCTCTTCAGTGAAGGCCGACTAGTGTTCTCGTACAGCTTTTTATTCCTTTTGCAAAGAAATTGCCGTTTTTTAATAAGCTAGAAATATTTCCGACTTTAAACAAATACCCATTTAAATGCTTAGGATGTTTGCGTTGTAAAAATGTACAGGGAGATTTTCGATTTAAAAATGGTGGCTCGTTAGGCAATGTTTTCTCAGTCAAATCATAAAATTTCCTATTGATTCAATAGAACGCCTGAGCTCACTAGGGAATACCAATATGACGGCGCGGTGGCTTCACTGTTTATGACGTCATGAGCTATCCAGTCATTCTATATAGATCAGTGTCTCCAACCCATATTGCTCCGTGACGTGTCAACAGTCGCTTTGGCCAGGTGGTATTTATAGCACAGGGAGCAGGACACTTTAGATTCTGATTTTGAATGCTTATATCTCCTAAATGTGAATTTTATCATTGCTTTGGAACAGTTTTTATTTCAACTTTTAATTATATAATCCTGTTTCTACTCCAATTCATTGTTACAGTTAAAAAGTGTAGTAATAAAAACTAGTTTTCAAGACCAGTGTTACTTTAGTTTTTTTTTTTTCTACATACCTTCTGATATTCATTCATGTTTATTTTGTGCTATAACTAGTATTAAAAAGGAAAAGATGAACGGTTTGCATGAGTTATACGTGGAGCATTATCGCGTTCTAGGTTTCTGCAAAATCAACCTACTAATGTCTTACTGTTAGTTGCCTCTTTAAGCTGGAATAAGAAAATAATGCACATTATATTATTTGGCTGACAACAATAGACAAATGTGTATATAATTATGAGATACTGTGAAAAATATCAAAACATGAACCTCAATCTCAAATCAGCAATTTAGGCAGGCGGAACAATTTGGAGGAATTATGACTATATGTTGGAATATTTAACAATCAGTTGTTGTAGTTCCCTTTCGTCAGCAGGGAACTCCGACGCCTCGTCGGGGGAGTTCCCCTGACGAATTGGGATCACGCTAGGGAGACCAATTGCCTTCGAGTGAATTAAAACGAGCCAATGAACATTGGCATGCAAGATTTGCATTCCGCGGCCCGCCTACCAGTGCGGGTATAAGGCGGAATCAAGCGCATACACAAACGCTTTCTGCTTCGGAGCCGACCGGTTGTGTCCTCTCTGAGTGAATGAGCTTTAAGATTGTATTTATCTTACGCTCTACGAGTCTGCTGTTTCGGGAATGGACCTCTCTGTGTTGGTGAGACGGCGTTTCAGCGACCGCGCGATTTCCTGTCTGCCGGCTGCGTCTACACGCTGTTAATTCAAAAGCTGTTTTTACAGCTGGTAAACGGTTGAGTGCGCACAGCGGGCTTGCAGTTTCCCCGTTGTGTCGCCGCGTTGGGTCCCTGTGTGCTTCAGCACAATAAAGAGAGTAATTTCTTCCTGAAAGAGCAACACGAGTGAAGATCGCGTCCTTTTCAGGATGACGTTTCACTCGTGTGTTTCTGGATGTGATCGTTTCCTGTCCTCATTTGACGGCCACGTTCATTGTTTCACATGCCTAATCAGTGTGTGAGACTACGTTCGTGGGTGGTTCATGTTCTCTCAGGAGTGCATGACCACGTCGGCACGTTGTTCGTCTCCCCTTTTTCAAAAGGCTCGAGCCGCTCAGCGTGCCGTGTGCCGTCGAGCGCCGGTTGACAGCGCGGGTTGTCACGGCAACCCAGCGCGCGTCATTCGGCGCTCTAGATGCGCGATCGAGACTCGTGTACCTCTACGAGGTTGAGTCCCTTTGCTTATTCCCCATCTAGTTCCTTTTCAAAAAAGAGGACTACTTGGCTAATAGCATTGGTGATCTGGGGGTTACAGTGCGGAACGTCTCGCCAGGTGAAAGACCCTCACGAGCTTCCCACTCCTCTAGCGCATCGCAAACATGCTGAGACTGTGTTCGTGGGTGGTTTATGCTTTCTTATGAGAGCATGACCACGTCGGCACGTTGTTCGCCTTGCCTGAAGGCTTGAGCGCCAGCGTGCCGTGTGTCATCGAGACGATGGCCACGTTCACTGTCTTGCATGCCTGGTTGACGGCCACGATCACGGTTTCACATGCCTAATCAGTGTGTTGAGACTGCGTTTGTGGGTGGTTCATGTTCTCTCATGAGTGCATGACCACGTCGGCACGTTGTTCGTCTCCCCTTTCTCGTAAAGGCTTGAGCCGCTCAGCGTGCCGTGTGCCGTCGAGGCTTTCGGGTGGGATTCTGGTCTTTCTCATGAGGGACCAAGCATTTCATTCGGGGCCCCAGGAGAGGGCAGATGTCGATCGCTACATCGGAGAGAGGGCTGTTATACTCTGAAAATGATGCTGAGTTCCTACTATAGTGGTGTGTTCTCATGCTGAAGATTCAGACTTGACAGCCACACTTTCCTGGGCTGTTCTAAAGTGCCTGGATGGGTGTGAAAAATTTTGGCAGTATGGAAGCATTTTGGCGCCAATATGGCAAGCCAAACATGCCTAAATCTGCAAAAGTTTTTCTTCTCTCACTACCCCTGCACATTCAGTGCACGTGGGTAGTTCTGACTCGGAGTAGAGCTGCGCTTTATGACTGACCGTGATTAGTCACAGCGCTGGCCTTCGGTCAGACGATGTCCACACTGTGGTCCAGAAGCGCCTTAAAACCAGCCCGCTCGGGGTTCGTTTCCCCCCCAGCAAAAGGAAGGGAAATGACCCTGAGAGGAGCGACCTAGAGAGTGTGACGAAAACTGCTCTTCGGGAGTGTGTGTCATCACCACTCCTTCCCCCGGAGGAGGGCCGGGTGGAGAATGCTTTGTTGAATTTTTCTTGTTTCTGTTCCGCCGCCGACCAGCTGGTCGGTGGTACCCAAAACCTCATTAAAAGAGCAGTTTCTTCCTCCTCTGGGTCATTCACGGTTGGGACTGCCGAACATGCAGTCTCTCCCGCTTGAGAGTAGGACGTCAGTGTGCGCCACCCTCGGGTCTCGTCACTCTCAGTTCCCTCTCCCCAGCTCTCAGATAGCAGTGGCGCCACCTCGGTCACGTCACTCCTGTCTGCCGCTGGGCGGGAAGGCACGGAGACCAGCAGCTGCCCTTGGGCCTCGCTCCTCGTCTCCCCCCCTTCCCTCGCCAGGCGACAGCCCGCAGCAGAACACTCTCGGGTCTTCTCTGCCGTCTGTCCCCCGGTGGAAGCAGGTAGGTGTTGTCCAAGTACACACCCAGACCCCGCTCTCGGCCGCTACAATGCCACCGGAGCCGTGTCCCTGCCTTCCACCTCGCTGCCCCTCCGCGGGTACGCCGGTCGTGCGGGTGGGCTCGTTGCGGCGGTGTCTCGGAGCCTGGTTAGAGCTCCCGAGTCCGTCGCGCTGGCTCATCCGCACCATCCGGCTCGGCTATGCAATTCAGTTTGCACGCCGGTCTCCCACGTTCAGGGGCATCCACTTCACCCGTGTGCGTCTAGTGGATGCTCCGGTCTTGCGGAAAGAGATCGACGTCCTGCTGGCGAAGGACGCGATCGAGCCGGTCCCTCCAGCCGATATGAGGTCAGGGTTTTACAGCCCTTACTTCATTGTACCCAAGAAAGGCGGTGGGTTACGACCAATCCTGGATCTGCGAGTATTGAATCGGGCCCTGCACAAGCTCCCGTTCAAGATGCTCACACAGAAACGCATTTTCGAGTGCATCCGTCCCCAGGATTGGTTTGCAGCGATCGACCTGAAGGACGCGTACTTTCATGTCTCGATTCTTCCTCGACACAGACCATTTCTTCGGTTTGCTTTCGAGGGTCGAGCATATCAGTACAAGGTCCTACCCTTCGGGCTGGCCCTGTCGCCCCGTGTCTTCACGAAAGTCGCGGAGGCGGCCATTGTTCCCATGAGAGAACAAGGCGTTCGCATTCTCAACTATCTCGACGACTGGCTCATTCTGGCTCACTCGCGAGATCTGTTGTGCGATCACAGGGACATGGTGCTCCGTCACCTCAGTCAGTTGGGGCTTCAGGTCAACTGGGAGAAGAGCAAACTCTGCCCCGTGCAGAGGATCTCTTATCTCGGTATGGAACTGGACTCAGTCGCTCAGACTGCGCGCCTCACAGAGGAGCGCGTCCAGTCAGTGCTCACCTGTCTCAAGTCCTTTCGAGGCAGGACAGCGGTCCCACTGAAACAGTTTCAGAGGCTCCTGGGGCATATGGCAGCCGCAGCCGCAGTAACGCCGCTCGGCTTGTTGCATATGAGACCGCTCCAGCACTGGCTTCACGACCGAGTCCCGAGGTGGGCGTGGCAGAGCGGCACGTTCCGGGTCAAAGTCACCCCGCACTGTCGCCAAACCTTCTCCCCTTGGTCGGATCCTGCGTTTCTACGGGCCGGAGTGCCCCTAGTCCAGGTTTCCAGGCATGCTGTGGTGTTCACAGATGCTTCTGCCAAGGGTTGGGGGGCCACGTACAAAGGGCATGCAGTCTCGGGTCTGTGGACGGGGCCCCAGCTGCATTGGCACATCAATTGCCTAGAGTTGCAAGCAGTACGCTTGGCCTTGTGTCGCCTCAAGGGGTTTCTCAGACACAAGCATGTACTGGTCCGTACGGACAGCACTGCGACCGTTGCGTACATCAACCGACAAGGTGGTCTGCGCTCCCGTCGTATGTCGCGACTCGCCTCCCACCTCCTCCTATGGAGTCAGAAGCATCTGAGGTCGCTTCGTGCCATTCATGTCCCAGGGGAGTTCAATTATGTGGCCGACGAGCTTTCACGTCAGCCTCCCCTTCCGGGAGAGTGGCGACTCCATCCCCAGGCGGTCCAGCTGATTTGGCGAATCTTCGGAGCCGCACAGGTAGACCTGTTTGCCTCTCCGGACACGACCCATTGCCAGTGGTATTACTCCCTGACCGAGGGAACTCTCGGCACGGATGCCCTGGCACACAGCTGGCCCCGGGACTTACGCAAATATGCGTTCCCCCCAGTGAGCCTTCTTGCACAGACACTGTGCAAGGTCAGGGAGGACGAGGAGCAGGTCCTTTTGGTGGCCCCGTATTGGCCAACCCGGACTTGGTTCCCAGAACTCATGCTCCTTGCGACAGCCCCTCCCTGGCCGGTTCCTCTGAGGAAAGACCTTCTCTCTCAGAGACGGGGCACTCTATGGCACCCGCGTCCAGACCTCTGGAAACTCCATGTCTGGTCCCTGGACGGGACGCGGAGGTTCTAGATGGCCTGCCACAGGCAGTGGTAGATACCATCTCTTCAGCTAGAGCCCCCTCTACGAGGCGCCTCTATGCTCTGAAGTGGAACCTGTTTGTCGGCTGGTGTTCTTCCCACGGGGAGAACCCACGAACTTGCCCGATCAGAGTCGTGCTCTCCTTCCTACAACAAGGGTTGGAGCGAAGGCTGTCTCCCTCCACCCTTAAAGTGTTTGTTGCCGCAATAGCCGCACATCACGATGTAGTTGAAGGTAAGTCCGTGGGGAAGCACGACCTGGTCATCAGATTCCTCAAGGGTGCTAGGAGGCTAAATCCACCTCGCAACTTGCACCCTGTACCCTCTTGGGACTTAACTCTGGTGCTTAAGGCACTTCAAAGTCCTCCTTTTGAGCCTTTGCTGTCAGTCGAGCTTAATATCCTGTCCATTAAGACAGCGCTCCTGTTAGCATTGGCTTCCTTCAAGAGGGTAGGGGATCTGAAGGCATTTTCGGTCGACGAATCGTGCCTAGAGTTCGGGCCTGGCCTTTCTCACGTTGTGTTGAGACCCCGGCTCGGATATGTGCCCAAGGTTCCTACCACTCCCTTCGCGGACCAGGTAGTGAACCTGCAAGCGCTGCCCCTGGAGGAGGCAGACCCAGCCCTAGCTTTTCTCTGTCCCGTCCGGGCCCTCCGGGTTTATATAGACAGAACGCAAAGCTTTAGGACCTCAGATCAGCTCTTTGTTTGTTATGGAGGCCAGCAGAAGGGGAAGGCGGTCTCCAAGCAGAGGTTAGCCCACTGGCTAGTGGATGCTATCACCAGGGCTTATGAGTCCCAGGGTGAGCCCTGCCCACCCAGGTTGCGGGCTCACTCCACTAGGAGTGTTGCCGCTTCTTGGGCTCTGGCACAAGGCGCCTCGCTAACAGACATTTGTAGAGCTGCGGGCTGGGCGACACCGAACACGTTCGCTAGGTTTTATAGCCTACGTGTGGAATCTGTTTTCTCCCGAGTACTTGCTACGGCCAGTAATTAGAGGGAATAGGTGTGTCGGCTTGCGATGCCATTCTGTGAGCGGATACGTGCGTCTTTTTGCTCCGTTGGTTACCCAACAAACGGCTAACCTCGTGAGTTCCTCCATCACCCCCTCCGGTGCCAGGCGTTGCGGACCGCCCGGCACCAGGTCTGCTACCTTCAGTAAGGAGTTGCTAGTAGACTGGGTGTTTTTCCAGTGGTCCCTGCAGTGACCCATGATTGCCACGTGCAGTTCAGCCGTGTCTTCCCCTTGACAGACTCATTCTGTCGTCCCTGTTGAGTACGCTCCTCACTCCTCTGGACTGGGACTACCTTCAAGGACTGCCATATGTTTCACTACCCTACGTGGTTAGTACATGTGTGTATTTGAGGGCCTTCCTCTAGGCTGCCTCAGCTTCCGCAGCGTTCCCTCCCCCTATTATATCCTTGGGGTCGGGCACGCTTTCCCAGTGTTATCCAATATCCACTGATTGGGTCTTGCGGAACAGCAGTGTGATTCCCTAGCTAGCTCCCGCAAAATTTCTGGAAACTGCTGCAGGGCTGTAGCTTAGCTGGGCGCTGGAAGGGGCCAGCACCATGGCGTTTTGGTAGGGATCCCAATTCGTCAGGGGAACTCCCCCGACGAGGCGTCGGAGTTCCCTGCTGACGAAAGGGAACGTCTCGGTTACATATGGTAACCCTCGTTCCCTGAGTCCAGGGAACGGAGACGCCTCGTCCCGTCGCCATGCTGCTGTACCTTCGCGGAGGACTGGACACCGTTCGGCTCCTCAGCGAAAAGCGTTTGTGTATGCGCTTGATTCCGCCTTATACCCGCACTGGTAGGCGGGCCGCGGAATGCAAATCTTGCATGCCAATGTTCATTGGCTCGTTTTAATTCACTCGAAGGCAATTGGTCTCCCTAGCGTGATCCCAATTCGTCAGGGGAACTCCCCCGACGAGGCGTCTCCGTTCCCTGGACTCAGGGAACGAGGGTTACCATACGTAACCGAGACGTTTTTTATATATAATTACTGACTTGAGCTACTGACACTTTCTACGGAGACTAAAGCATCACCACAACATCACACAAAAAAATAAAACCAGCGAGTGTTATTAAAAACAGCTCATTTGAAATATTCTGACAAAACATTAAACATGAGACATGTTATGCAGATCAGACAGTAGCAACCTAGTTTTCTTCATCTCAAGCGCATTAAAACTACTTTGTCATTTAAATTCCTTAAATATCATTTTTAATCCATGAATAATGACTTAGTCACATGTCTGTACTGTGATAACTGTCAAATATTAAGTCTTTTCTCCCTTTATTTGTACAAAGAAAAGTATCTGCTCTCGGCTCATGCTCTCGCGTGTCACATACTACACAAATTATACTAGCTAACAGAATGTTTCCAAAACATATTAAGATGCTTTTAATTATAAATGCCAGTTTAATCCAAAGAATAATAATCAAGTATAAAGTTTCTTAATTAAAATGTTTTGAGACTGTAAATAGTATGGGGAAAGTGCAAGCTAAACTAAATGGAACGTTCTGTTCTTGAATAAATAATACATATTCAAATATCAAAATAAAGACTTTAAATAAATATTAAATGCTTATAAGACCTTGTCTTTGCAAAGTAATGTCTGAATTTAACTCCTGCCATGACCATGTAAAGTCAAATGAGTGCCAGAAACGAACTGTTACAAAGAAAATGCCACACCCAAGAATAATGTTATGAAGTTTATCAGACTTTGAAGCCCTGCAATGTCTTACCCCATAAACTTCCAATGTAAATTCATTACTGTAAACAATTTAAGTATTTATTTACTGTGGTAATTGGTAGAATATAGAGCTTAGCTTGTTCTAAAGATAAGATATTCCTTTGAATAAATCAGAAAAAAAAAAATCAAATTTTGATTTCATGTGAGTAAATTGTTTGAAACCCCATTTATATATATATATATATATATATATAGGGGGTTATAATAAATAAAATTATATAGAAAATTCAAAATAAAGAAGTAAAATACAATTCATGTTTCAGCAAGTAAATGAAATATGCTAAAATAAAAAATAAAAAAATTACATTAAAAATAACAATTACAAACAGAAATAAAATCGATGTTTTAGCATGTGACTGGAATATGCTTGTGTTCATAGCCAGGCACTTCCGATAAAATATCTTTAAATAAATGTTTTTATTCCTATGTGGAATACTGCCGCATCTGATCATTAAACATTATATCCAGTAATATGATGCAATGCTTCCGTGCAAACATTCCATTATGTGGTGAATCTTGCATGCCGGCTACATTCAACATTTAAATCTCGGATGATTATTTTTAACTTCCCTCTTATACCTCTGTGGCAAGCAAAAATAATTTCCATCCCATCCAGCCTCTCATTAACCATCAGGAGAGCATGAAGCAATATGAAGGGAAGATCTGTCCCTGATAATCCTGAACACAGATCTGCTTCTGGACTCAAATATACATGTATGTGCAGACTGCACGCACAACAACGGCTATTTTAACCAGCAAACACAACAACAACCTACCAAAATCTTTTAATGTGACAATACGTACTGTACCAAACAAGCAGCCACAATAAAGCAGTCATTAATAATCAGTTGTTGTTGTTTTTTACAGTGACCTCTATTAAATTAAAACATTGCACCCAGGTGAAGGGTTGCTGGCTGGGACAGGGTGCTCATGGGGGGTAGGAATTTTTAATGTTAGGAGCAAAGAGTTTAATTGCATTACTAAGGATACACTTGGGAAAAGAGCTAACCCACTTTTTGCTCAATGCTGAGCATGTGTAATTAAAGAATGTCATACAATAACTTTATTAATAGCAAGAAATGCCTTTTTTTCTTATATGCCACAGGACCTCCAATTAAAATGACGAATGTTAATACATGTTTGCACTTATTGTGTAGGCAAGGGTCATGATGGTGTATTGGTAAATTAGTAAGGTTGATTGTTTCATCTACTTATATGTTAGTATATACATTTATGGTATTTGCTTGTTTTAATTAGCATGCTGACATCAGCAATCTGTGGTTTAGCTGTTAGTCAGGACAGTAAAACCTTCTCGGAAAGGTTACGACTTTAAATTCATTCCTTTAAAGCATTGCCACTAGCCATACACATCATAAAAAACGTGTGGTGAACCCTTAAACCAGCCTCATTTTACAGCTAAACAGCCTTAAGACTGGTTAGTAAACTACTGTAGGAAAAGTACTAGTGTATTGAGTCAATGCCATAATTATGAGTCATAATTTTTGTTACTCTTACATGAGTGATAGAGATTACCTTACATAACTTTTAATCATGAAAGATACATTTTGTTTTTGACATTTACATATATGTGTGTGTAAATTGATATTTTTGTTGCATGTATTGAAAACAGACTTTCTACCTTTATTGCTACTCAATACAATGATTTTGACATAGGGATTAGGAGAGGAGGACAAAGTAATTGCTTATAAAGAATGTTAACTGTTTATTAAGAATGTAAGAGGACAAACTGAAGGTTTCAAACAGGTTGCTGCCCAACAGAGGGTTAGATTTTGGCTGATAAGCATGCAGATGTTGTAAGTTATCTGAGGCATTTAAATGCAAGGCCTCAGATAACTAGAACAGGCCCCCTCCTTCCATCAAACTCTTGGTAGAAGACTCAGATAGATTGTCCTTTTTATCTATTTTCTGTCTCTCTCTCATGTTGCAAATTTAATCCGCAAATGCTGTGAGAAACAATTCATGAATAATTCTTCTTTCTGTAGTCAAGGTCAGTAGGCCTGGGAAGAGGAGTCAGTTAAAATGTGTCCAATTAAAAAAAAAATTAAAAAAAAAACACATTTACATACATCAAGTGGGCATTTTATGGGATGTTGTGGAAGACCAATGTGGATGAAGATGAACCAGAAAGATTATATAAATGATAAAAGTAGGACACCTTATGATAATCTGTTCAATTGTTTATCCAACTTTCAATCAACTTTGAAAGTCTTTGCTCAATGATAGCACTCTAAACAAATACATTTCATTTATTATAAAGTGATTTTAATAAATGTAATAAAGTTACACTGACTTCAATTTTACTGGTGAATTTCCACCACACTGCTTGGTGGCTACCAGAATAATTAGTCATAAGACCTACATATTTTTAAATATATACACTGGCACTGCCGATGCATTAAATTGATCAAATGTGACAGTAAATTAAAACGTTACAAAAGATTTCCATCTGAAACAAATTAAGTTCTTTTGAACTTTATTCAAAGAATCCTGAAATAAAATGTATCATTTTCCACAAATATATTAAGCAGTACAACTGTTATCAAAATGTATAATAAGAGGAAATGTTTCTTGAGCACGACATCAGCATTTAAACAGTAACGGCTGCTCAGCAAGTGAATGAGTAATTCAGCTTTTCCATCACAAGAATAAATTACATTTTAAAAGGTATTAAAATAAAATTTTACAATATTATTCTTTTTCATTGTATTTTTGATCAGATAAATGCAGCATTGTCATAGTGAGCATAACATAATTGTCACGATCCACACAAGAACAGAGGTAATTTAGATCCAAATGCAATATGTGTTTATTAAGGGAAATCCGTTACATCAATATCCAGTCCATGCAGAGGTCAAAATCCAAAGAAGCAATCCAAAAGAACAAAACAAGCCACAGACAAGAACCGACTAAGGAAATGGTGTGATACATACAAGGACTCAGTGACAAACACTGACACAAACAGGATATATATACACAGACACTAACAAGGTGAGGGGAAACAGCTCAATGCAATGATGACGGGGAACACCTGAGTGCAATGATTGTGATAGCCAGACAGGATGATGGGAAACGTAGTTCATGATGTAAGTGACACCAGAGAAGGAGGACATCTACTGGACACTCGGGGAACACAAACCCAACACTGTGACATAACCCCCCCTCTACGGAGCGGCTACCAGACGCTCCAAGACGACAAATACAACAAAACAAGAGTCCAGGCGGGAGGTAGAACGGTGGAGAATCAGGGGGAGGGATGGGGGACCAGGTCCATGAAGGGAAACCGGAACAGGGGGTGACGGTCCATCGGGCGGCCAGGGCGAAGCAGAAGACAGTCCATCGGGCGGCCAGGGCGAAGCAGAAGACAGTCCATCGGGCGGCCAGGGCACAGATTTTCCCTCGGGCGGCCAGGGCGGAGACTCTCCCTCGGGCGGCCAGTTCATCGGGCGGCCAGGGCGGAGCGGCCAGTTCATCGGGCGGCCAGGGCGGAGACAACCCCTCGGGCGGCCAGGGCACAGGAATAGATACCGGCTCAGGAACTGGAACAGACCCCACCGGCTCAGGAACTGGAACAGACACCACCGGCTCGGGTTCAGGAACAGACACCACAGGCACCGGCTCAGGAACAGACACAGGCACCGGCTCAGGAACAGACACAGGCACCGGCTCAGGTTCAGGAACAGACACCACCGGCTCAGGAACAGACACAGGCACCGGTTCAGGTTCAGGAACAGACACCACTGGCTCAGGAACAGACACAGACACCACCGGCTCAGGTTCAGGAACAGATACCACCGGCTCGGAGGCGGCCATCTTGTCTGAAGACACAGGTTCGGCGGCGGTCATCCTCTTCAAAGACACAGGCTCGGCAGACGTGACGTGAACACTCTCGGCGGCAGCCATCTTGTCCGAAGACCCAGGCTCGGCAGGCGTGACGTGAACAGGCTCGGCGGCGGCCATCTTGTCCAAAGACACAGGTTCGGCGGTGGCCATCTTGTCCGAAGACACAGGCTCGGCAGACGTGCCGTGAACAGTCTTGGTACTTTCTAGGATCTTAAATAGCGTATCAAAATAATCCAACAAGCTTTCCGCCACTATGGCAATAGCGGGCTGCTCAATAGCGAGGACGGCCTCTGGGATGACCGCTGGCTGCATGGGCATGACCTCTGGGATGACAGCGGTCTGCTTGGGGACGACTGCGGACTGCACGGGCTGCACGGGTACGGCCTCCGGTTCTTTGGGGAGGTTGGAGGTCTTCCTCCTCCTCCGCCTCCGGACCACCGAACTCGAGACCACCGGAACCGGGACCACCGGAACTGGGACCACCGGAACTGGGACCACCGGAACAGGCTCTGTGCTGGACGGAACCCGTGGCGAATGGGGCCCTGGGCTGGACATCACCAACCCAGGGTCGAAGAGGGGCCAGAGTGGAGAGTGGTGTCGGGACTCCTCTCGCCCACCTCCTCTACTGTGGCCTCCACGGGTCCCGCGAAAAATGACAAGGCAGGTTCCCTCAAAACAAATCCTTCTCTCCCGCTCAGTGGCTGGGGAAGAAACACCGGAAAACATACCGCTGGATCTTTTGGTGACTGAGTCCTTCTGTCACGATCCACACAAGAACAGAGGTAATTTAGACCCAAATGCAATATGTGTTTATTAAGGGAAATCCGTTACATCAATATCCAGTCCATGCAGAGGTCAAAATCCAAAGAAGCAATCCAAAAGAACAAAACAAGCCACAGACAAGAACCGACTAAGGAAATGGTGTGATACATACAAGGACTCAGTGACAAACACTGACACAAACAGGATATATATACACAGACACTAACAAGGTGAGGGGAAACAGCTGAATGCAATGATGACGGGGAACACCTGAGTGCAATGATCGTGATAGCCAGACAGGATGATGGGAAACGTAGTTCATGATGTAAGTGACACCAGGGAAGGAGGACATCTACTGGACACCCAGGGGAACACAAACCCAACACTGTGACAATAATTTTAAACATAAAAAAAAAAAAATCTCAAATCACACATTTTTGAATGGTAGTTTTACATAGTGAAATTAGTATTTCTAATAAACTAAGTACATTTACATGAAGTCCAGATATAGTCTGACAGTCCAAATATATCATAATTTGTAATCAATTATGCAAATTATTAATTATCCAGTGCAAATTAAATAGAGCAGGTCCAACACAGTCAAATTGTAGACCAATTAACGTGTAAGGTAATCTGTTAGTCCAACTTAAATGATTTAAGTCAGACTAAAGTGGCCATAACATTTAAAAGTGACAAATAATTGCTTTGCTTGAACTGAAATTGAGATGCATGTAAGATAGCACAAGTAACACAGGGGGAAAGATTGCATATATATATCATTTTCACCTCTCAGTAAATGGAGAAGGGGCCGGGCCGTCTGTGTGTATCACACTATGTACAGGGGCCTTCCCAAGGGCGGCCCTGAGACAGAAACCAGTTTGTCATCTGGTGTCCTTGTCCTACTTTAAAAACCACCCTGTTTCTGCCCACAGCCTCAAAGGAGCCCCGCGAATACCACTCCTCTCACTAAGGGTAAAAAGCTGATGATGACCTGGAAGTGAGCAACACTCACAGTGGAACATGTTCCCATTTTCACCCTGACACATTGGCAAACACACATCATCGCCTCGCTAGCGTTTGCTGAGTGCAAGCCCCACTGACATCCCTCCATTTCCCACCGCTGCGGCACACTTTCAAACACTCAACATTTGTCCTATTTGAGTTAAAGTGCAGTCGTTGGTTTAACTACAGTAAGAAATGTTTCTGCTTTAAAAGCACTCCTCAGAGGAACGTTTTATTGCCTAGAGGTTCATCTATCAGACCTCAGGAGACATAATGGAGCTCTCAGTTATGCGTCATTTAGGTATCAACTCGATTTCAGATGTTTCTCAGCACTGAGGAAGATACTTTAAAAACTAGACAAGCTAGAATATACTTGAAGTACTTAAATTAATTAGCTACTGTAGACTACAAGACACTAACAAGAAGTATTTCAGCAACTCTGATGCCATTTAAGAAGACATTATCTTTTTAAACATACAAAATGCTTTTTTAGCACTCTATTCATCATATAATCCTGAAAATAATGTATCACAGTTTCCATAAAAATATGAAGAAACTGTTGAACTGCCAATAAATAAAGAGTTATTCCAAGTTGTAATAATATTTTACAATATAAAACATGTCATGGTTCTGGTGTTCTAGTCACAACAACTGAGGAACTGCTGATATAAAGACTTTAACTGCAGGAGACTCAAACTATCTTGAACAAAAAGACAATATAGGACAGAGAACTAACTCATACTGAGGGCTTACACAAACTAAGGAGCTGATTAACAAGGCACACCTGAACTAAGGAACCTAATCAAATCAGTGGCTATGGATACAAACAGGTGGGGAACGAGAATGACTGAACTAATTGAACAAACTGAGAAGCTAACTAGAAACACAACACAATGAAAACTGACTAAAAACAGAACATACACGTGACCATAACTGTATTGATCAAATAAATGCAGCCTTGGTGAGCATAAGAGACTTATTTAAAAAAATACATTTTTTAAAACATAACCATAGTGTAAACTAGATCTTTTTCTTACAGACCCAAAAGTATTATACATGTTATACATGTATAGTATTGTACAACATAAATACTTTTTTCCCATTTCACTCTGAAACATTACTGAAATAAAATGCTCCATTTGCTATTCATTTAATCTCATTAATGTCTAAGAGAAACAAATAACCTTAAAGAGATTTAATGCTTATTTGTGATTTTTCTTTCCCTTGGTGCTCAACTATTTTCTAAATTAGACAGATGATGCCATAACAGGTCAAGGTAATCATTTAACACACCACAATCCTTTCATGTAATCAAAGCCAAATGGCATCTTGTAGGTGTAATTTACCTTCATTATATGGTTTATATTAAAAGGATTATTTTTTGCGGCTCACAAGGCAGAATTAGATAAATGGTTTAAGCTTGCTCTACTGGGCTACATCCATTCCAGTTTAATCAGGTGTCCTGAATGAGGCAAAGGCTCCACATGAGACAGGCTAGTACCGTACAGCTACAAATCAGTGAGCTCCATTCTGCCGTAATTGTTCCTCGGGTTCTTCCCACAATGCACAACTGTGAGGAAGCACAGAGAAAGCCGTACCGATATGGTGCTGTATAGCTAATTCACAGTGATAGATAATGTTTAATTAAAACTTCATGAAGACAAAAGATCTGAGTGAACCATCATTCGGAAAGTGATGGTTTTGGTATCTGGCTGAATTTCTGTGTAATTCAGAGTGTGTTATGGGATATGTAAATATCCACCACCATATTACCAGGGTTTTCTGGGTGGTTGCTGGTTACTTATTGGCCCAAGAGAAAAGAGTCCACTCCCATGTCTCTAGCTATAGCCTCGTTCAGGCTGAAATCTATGAGTACCACGAGGGTGGGGACGACATAGCGTGCGCCGCTATGTGAGCTTCTGCCCCTAACAGAGGGAGAGTAGTGAGGCTTATGCAGGGCACTGGAAGGGCCAACGACATGGCGTTTTGGTAGGGATCCCATTACTGCCGGTTCCCTCCAACGTAGGAGTGACCAACTGAAAGGGAACGTCTCAGTTACGTATGGTAACCCTCATTCCCTGAAGGAGGGAACGGAGATGTCTGTCCCGTCGCCATGTTGTCGTACCATCGCCATGTTGTTGTACCATCGCTGTGCTGCCGGGTCTCTGGCTCTGTTCCTCAGCAAAAACCAAAGATGTGTTGCACCTGCTGCTTATTCGCTGCGTGATGGAAGCAGCTGGCGCAAATTATCGCATGCCAATGTGCATTGGCTCGTTTAGTTTCTCTCTGCGAAGATCCCATTTCTGCCTGTTCCCTCCAACGTACGTCTCACTTCCCTCCTTCAGGGAACGAGGGTTACCATACGTAACCGAGACGCTTTTCAGGGAACTTCCATTTACAAATTTCAAGGCAGCTTATTGGATCAATAAAGACAGACGTCAAATTATGTAAGGACACATTACGGTGAGTTTACAATCTAGTAGCAAAGTGTTGTTTTTAAGTAGAGTTAGTTATAAAAACTTTACATCCAAATTTAAGCAAGACCTAACAAATGATTGCGTTCTTCTTCCTATGTAATGTACGTCATTGTATTGTGTGTCATAAAAAAATCTAATTCAATCAAGAAGAAAATTAATAGCTTGCCTCTCCTCAATAAAACAGACAATGTGAGGTATCATTCATGTTTGTAGCACAAACGGTGCAGAACAAGTTATGAGGCAAAGTTTAATACTTAGTTTTAGAGGTCTGTTCAAATCACTAACCCTAAGTATGAGCAATAATAACAGAAATACGTCCCTTAGCAAGCGCCACTAACCTTGTTAATGATGCCCGACCGGGACTGGAATAGCAAAATGAAGATAGGATGAACTCTGTGTGTATGCATGAGTGATGGAAGTGGCCTTCCACCTCCTCAGCAATAACGGCCTCTTATCAGCCCTGTCGCGGAGGAGAAATGTGGATTTCATTATTTGTTGCAGTTAATGTTTGGTTCTGGTTGTTGACAGACACAGCTGGCTGAGAGGAGATACTCAGCCAATGTCATCCCCATTAATATCACTTATTCAAGCACACGGCTGAAAGAGAGAGGCGAGGAGTTGGGGAATAGTGACGGAGAAGCAGAGAAGAGAGTATAGGGGAGCAAGAGAGAGGGCTGCCCACGCTGAAACCTTGACTGATGCTTTTTTACACCAACTGAGAAAATGCCTCAGAGGTAACAGCACCGCCAGCGTGTGACATTGAGGATCTACAGCATTTCATGTTTCCAAAGCACTGTTTTCAAAGCCTGTTTCATAAATGTTTAGATATCGATTTCATATTTCAACCAATCAAATATAACACACTAAACATTCTTCAGTTCATTTTAAAAGAGGTGGCTCAAGAGTCATTTGTCATGATGTTTGTACAGTGCAGCTCGAAAATTTGGGATCAAAATTTGGGATCAATAAGGATTTTTAAAGATTTAGGTTTTCCCAAAAATGAAAATTCTGTCATCATTTACTCAACCTCAAGTTGTCTCAAACCTGTATGAATTTCTTTCTTCTGCTGAACACAAAAGAAAATATTTTGAAGAATGTCGGTAACCGAACAGTTTTCCATTTACATTTAGTAATTTAGCAGACGCCTTTGTCCAAAGCGACTTACAAATGAGGAGTACAGCCAGCGAGTCATCATGAAGAGGCAAAAACAACGCAGGTGCTCAAAATGCAAAGTTCAGGCATTGCTTAGAGTAGCATAAGCCGGACAAGGGAGGATTAAAGAATTTTTTTTTTTTTTTATGGAAGCCGTGTGCTTTTCCATACTATCAACTGTTTGGTTACAGATTCATACAGGGTTGGAACAACTTGACGGTGAGTAAATGATGCCAGAATTTTTGGGTGAACTATCCCTTTAAGGATTTGTGTATTTTAAAAATAAATTAATAATTGTATTCAGTAAAGATGCATTCAATTGATCAAATGTGACAGTGAATACAATTATAATGTAAGATTTCAAATAAATACTTGTTTTACTTCATTCATTTTTGTACTTTTTTTACCGTTAACAGAACCAAACTGTTTCTTTTTTTTTTCTTTTTTTTTTTTTAACGATTCAAAATAAGAACCCTTTTACCACTGAGGTCACGGAACAAACACACACCAATCGATCACGTTAAATGCAAAAATCAGCTTGGCTGACTCATTTGCTCAAACGAGGTTAATAGAGGAAGGGTGCTGGAGGAGAAAACGAGAGGCTGATTGTCTTGTCACAGGTGACGGTAACAGTACAATCTCGCTGACAAAGCCGTGCAGCTCCCAGAGAGAGAGAGCGCTGGAAGAGGGGTGACCTCTCACACCACAGTACTCATGGGAAAATACATTCTGTCAGCTGGCCAGCTCTTCTTCCTCACATCTGTCTCACAACCAAAAAGTGTTCACACACTAACATATAAACACCCGAGACATTGTTCAATTACCTGCTCATCAGACCTGCACAGATTCTGAAACCAAACCTGTATAATTTTCTTCTGTATCTTCTTATACAGAAGAATTATGAGAACCTATGGTGTTTGAGGTCACCGTCAGAAGATTCTCATGGAATAACGACTAAAATGTTGGTTTGTTACCAGCTATTCATAAGGACTTTATAAGAAGTTATTTAACATTTACATTTACATTTACATTTATCTGACGCTTTTATCCAAAGCGACTTACAATTGCTATATATGTCAGAGGTCGCACGCCTCTGGAGCAACTAGGGGTTAAGTGTCTTGCTCAGGGACACATTGGTGTCTCACAGTGGATTCGAACCCGGGTCTCTCACACCAAAGGCATGTGTCTTATCCATTGCGCCACACCACCCCCACCACACCAGACCAGTATAATGGAATCGCATTCAGAATCTTTACTTTTTTAAATCATTTTGTTTCTGTATTTTTTAATGGCAGAATATTTTTTGGACAAAAATGAATTATTTTATTTATCAAAATAAACTGAAAATAGTAAAAACTTTGGTAAAAGTCCTGTTCCCCATGTATACAGTATATACATGGGGAACAGGACTGTAAAATAAAGTGCTACTTACTTTTCATATATTATTATAAATATAGCATATCCTACATAAAAATGTAATACATTTAAATATTATAATATATTTTAACATGATGGGGTAGATGAGAGTAAATGATGTCAAAAATTGCATTCTTGCATACTTTTTGTCAGAGACACCAGCACACCAGCATCCAAAACACATGTGGATGAGCAACGTTTCAGCAGGCACTGTCCCGAGGACTTCAAGAAGTGAAAATGATCTCTGAATGTTCTCCTGAAAATACTGCAGTGGCCTCACAGCAAGTCTGTGAGCAGAAACACAATCATTTATAACGCAATTTAAGTAATTTATGCAGCAGACCAAAAACAACTGGATTAGTTTCCACGACAGATGAGCATCTTAACTTTCTATGTCAGCTAAAACACACACATGTGCTCACACAAGTCCATGACAGCTGGTGTAAAGTAGTTTACCTGGGCCTAGAGGGCAACAGTCTAATCACAACCTCTCTCTGAAGATTATTTGTGCAGGTAATACCTCCCGGGATATTCTATGGCACAGCCCACTGTTGTAAAGACATTGTTTCAATGAGATATTACGGCGAGGCTCAAGGTCGCTGAGGCATGGCTTCCCGCAGGGGCATTTCATGGAACTGTGGGTAATATGTTTAGTGACGAGAATGTGATCAGACTACAGGTTTCTCGCCTTGTTAGAGGGAACTCTGGTTGAAAAAAGTCAACTTTATTGCATTTCAAATATATTTCCTTTTCAGTATGCAAATATACTAACAATTTTTTCTTTAAATGTATAAAAAGTATATCGGCATCATGCTTTGACCTATTTTCACAATACAACTTTTCACACACTTTAAAATAATTGTAATTTAGAAAAATATACTTAAATTAAAGTTCCTTGTAATGTTTTAAAGTATTTATTAGAATATTATTTGAAAATATTTCTTAAACCGTATGCTCAAAATTGTCATTGTAACAATGCACTGTAACAAAGTACATTTTAAAAAATATATTATTTAATATCCTGAAGTTGTAGTATATTTAAAGTTAAATTTGAGTATTTTTTTTTAGTTTATACTTATGCATGCTTGGAATTCGCTTCATTATTGCATATTTCTTTCAGAAAGGGTTAAAATATATGACTAATGCATTAAAAGCCGATTTTTAAATATATGAAATGTACAATTGGCTACTGTAATTGTGATTTAAGTGTACATATGTTTAATAAGTTTACACAGTCAGAGAAGAATCATGTTACAAACTTGCACACAAATCTGTATTAAACAACACACCAACAGCACTCACACACTCACTCACTCACACATACTCACAATACAGGTACACGCAAGAAAATAGGAGTTGAGTGGTAGGTTGAGGCTTATCGGAATTCAAATTAGTCTCTTCAACTTGGTCTGTGACCAATCGGTTTTTGTTGCCCACTGCCTGCAGCCAATCAGAGGCAGAGCTGCTGACAGTACTTGTCTGATTCCCCCTCGCTCGCTCACGGGAGGTTTGCAGGTGAAGTACACTGCCACCATACATTATTTATTTAATACAAAATTGAAAGCCGAAAGTATCGCTCATTCTTGGGAATTCGGACCAGTTCAATCAAGTGACATTGCAGACTGGCCTTAATGGCGACTATAGCTGGCTTGGACTAAAATGACCTACGCGACCCCAAAAAAGAACCGGAGAAAAAGTCCTGCTATTTGGAGGTAAGTTGTAGCCTACTAGTTATTTTATTATTCTTTTCAATCTCACAAACAAACAAAAAAAAACTGTCAATGTTTCGTTTTGCTTGAACAAACGGAAAACCAGGTTTATGGCACATGTAGGCAGCAGTCCCGTTCATCTGATTGGTCAAACCGTCCTGTCTTCTGTACATTATTAATTCATAAAAAAGAGTTGTATACATATGTTTGATTAGGCCTATGTACTGGAAACAATACTGACATACTATATTGATACAGTTCCCTAGTGCTAGTCCTCATTTACTGTTCAAAAATAGTATTGGTTCAATACAGGATCTAATGTAAATGTGAATAAAAAGTTCAAATCAAGCATGTAATTAGTCCATACACATGCATATACTTATACTAAGTATATGTATAGTTGAAGTTGTTCCAATTTAGCACATGAAAGTACACTCATATGCAATTTAATTACAATTTAATTACAACTAAAATATACTTACTGTAGTACAAAATCAGCTGTTCCAAAATAACACACTTCAAGGTAACTAATCATTAACAAACTTGAAGTATACTGATAATTAGTCTGGCTTCAAGTATACTTGGCCTTTTTGTAATTTTTTTTTTATTTATTTTTTTACCAGGGAAGGGTAAACTAGCACCAAATCTGTTTTGCAGAATATAATGTAATATTTTTTTCTGATTTATTCAGAGGGAGACCAGCTGATATTTTGAACTAGAACTAAAAATACCGTACCTGCTTTCCTGCAAACACTCACACACAGCATTACTTTTCGTTGCTATGAACTTGTTTTTAATAAAAAAAGATTTAATTTCATCAGAGGTGACATTTAATACTACTTGAACTCGAGAATATTTTTGAACCATTGCAATTAATTGAGCTGGTTGAGCATTTCAGCCCTTTTTTTTTTACCCAATTAAAACGAGGAGACTATTTTTCAAATGTCCAGAAATCTATACCCTCCTCTGCTTTGATCCCTGGATCTTTCCTCACTTTCCACTGTTACATTTCCCATGTTAATTGTGTCTTTTTATTTATTTAGTTTCCCATTGGATCCACAATGGGATGCATTACTGGGTTTGTAAACAAAAAACAGTCTCTATATTTACGACAAATGCGAGAGCGCATTACAGGGCCTTCAAAAGTGTAGACAAAATAATGAGGACTCAAATCTAATGATATTTATCTGGTCTGTAGTCAGAGCTTCAGGGGAGCTCACAGGGAACCTATCGAATGCTCCTGATATAGTCGACAAGACAACAATTTCTGGCATCTCGGATATGTAGTTAGAGGGGTCTGTGCAGTGCCAAACTGTGTATCGATTCAAACACTGAGGAGAAGCCAACTAACTGCCATCCACCTGAATACATACACAAAACAGAGGCTGTTCAGGTAAACTCTTCTCCCAAACATAGTGAGCTGCCTCAATGGCTACTGCCTAAAGAGGCAGCTGCCTTCTGCATCCTAAAGGTCGTAGAATCTCATAAATGTTGATAAAAATAAAATAAAAACTCAAATAAAATTCTGCACGAGAGATTCGATTCGCAATTGATTTCTAACTTAATGTTAATTGTTATTTTTACATTGAGCCTAACAATGATAAAAACTAAATAGCACACGCAAAAATATTCATTTTAAAATATGCCTGTAACTATTTTTAAAAACCTAAAAACCTAATTTTGGCCAAATGATGCATGCAAGTTTTGGCCAAAATTAGGTTTTTAAGCTCTTACAAAAGAATATAGTTAACCAAAGAAAAATGCAAATTGTGTCATTTACTCACCATTTTGTCATTCCAAACCCAATCCAAAATACCTTTTTGCATCTGTGACCCACAAAAAGAAACATTTTGAAGACTTAAGCTGAAGACTTAGAGATTAAGGCTTTAAAAATGACTTAAAGCTCCATAAAAGTGGTCTATACAACAAGTCTTCTGAATCCAAACACAGTTTTGTGCAAGACACAAACCTAAAGATTTGTTATTTTCTAAAAAGTTTTATTACACTTTTATACTTTTTCGTCCTTTTTCTGTAGTTTTGAAAGCTTCACTACTTATGCATTGTACTTGAAAATAAAATTGAGAACTGAATTTTTCCCTTTGTGTTCCACAGAAGAATGTCCCATGTGTTTTCAATGACATGAATGAATAAAAGAATAACCATTTTTGGGAAAAGCATTTCTCTAAAATGCCTACCTTGGAACAGCTTTTGTGTTGGGAGCGCACCTACTGTATGGTGCCATAATATGCTGTTTCTGTTGGCAGCTCACTAGGTTTACTACAGAGCATTTGTGACGCTATCCATCTGAACTCTCCTCATACCAAGATAAATTAAGCACTATAATATGGATGAGAATGATTACCACAGTAGTTAGGCCAAGGTCAGTCAGTCTATAACACATACACTGGTGTAGGTGTAGCAATTGTATAGTGTGTGAATAATAACTGTCTCACTAGTGCAGGTCAAGATGGCTGTTAGGTTAATCCTGGATCTGGACAGCTGTCAGAAATAAGCATTCAGTCATACATTAGAAGAATCCTCCAAAGGATTGTACTGAACATGAAATGAAATGACATTAGCAAAGACAATTAAATTTTTAATCATGTACATCCTGATGCATCCAATTATTAAGACCCTAAAACAAGCTCAAGTGGTCCCTCCACATTTATACACAAAAATATGGTTTTAAAGCATTCAGCTCAAAATGTGTACTTGGTAAAATCATTTAAATCATTCATAAATGTTGCAAAAGTGCAAACAACAACTCTTTACATTAAGATATTTTAAAATAAATGAGCCATACATTTAAGCTAATTGCATTTAGATTCGTTTTAATTTTTCTGTTTATCTAAAGTTCAGCCTGTCCATATTTATAATTGGCATGTAAAAAATAATTGAGTTCACTGACAGATTCATGACAAAGAAACTAGCTTTTGCTACTCTGAAAATGTTAATATTTTAATTGACCTCATTTAGTATGCCCATTGTGTGAAGTCCCAGAAATAAAATGTAATGTTAAATAAGCTTTACAGCGTAATAAAACAGAAAAACGTTGTTGTTGAGTCAATTATAGCTGTTATATTTTCAAATGTAATTACAGCAAGATGAAGTTGCTGTTCCTTCCTGATTTTTAAAATTAATATTTTCTGTAAAATGTCTAATCAAATCTGCTTCTCATACTTTGCTCATGGGCCCTTGTGCATTCTAGCAAGAAAACACAATCTAAGGTCCAAATTTAACCAAAGGCATATGCACATTATTTGCGTTAATATTAGTCCGCAGTGGGTTATGCCCTGACAACAGATCAAATAAAGATTAGCAAATTCGCAGAAACGATTAGGAGAAAATAAAGCAATCACACAAATGATGCTGTAGGGAATTAGAATAAATGTGCACTGGCGTCTGGAAATATTCTGCAGTGCAGCTTAGCCTACAGCCAAGCTTATTAATGCACATTACAGACAATGTTTGTGACAAGATAGTAAATGTTTAATAACCATTGTGACTTTATGGTGTGGAAAACACACGTTTTAATATACATGCCAAGATACATTTCCAAAATTAGACTGTCCCTGACTGAACTGGAGGATTGGAGGAGTGTCAAAACAAATGAGACATCCTCTCAGAGCTGCAGTTGGCCAGTTCCCAAGACCTTTAACTGCACCTTTCCATCAGAGCTGACAACGCTGATTCAGTCTAGCAGACGGGCTTCTTATAGATCACATTCCTCAAGTGCTGTCACTTTTATCTCTGACTAGACCACAGGAGAGAAGGTAGAATTTGTATAAAGGGTTTATCCTGTTCGTCAAACAGGATGTGACATCATACTCCACATCAAACCTCTTATACAAGAAACTAGTTGTGAAGATCCAGCCAGTGATTTAAAAATTACTTTGGCAGAATCACAATGTTGCGTTGGGTGGCTGTAATGAGCACATGAAGATAAGTACAAACTAAACAGTCTTTAATACAACCCCAATTCCAGAAAAGTTGGGACATTTTGTAAAATGTAATAAAATCAAGAATCTGTGATTTGTTAATTCTCTTGAACCTTATTTAACTGACAAAAGAACAAAGAAAAGATGTCCAATATTTTCACTGGCCAACTTAATTGTATTTTGTGAATATAAACACATTTAGAAAGTTGGGACATAAAAGTGAAAAGATTACAGAAAATCTAATATCTATTTCTTAAAGTGTTTTGATACAGTCCACAATAAGCAGGTGAATTGGTAATTGTGATTGGGTGTAAAAGGAGCTTCTCTGTCTTTGCAAGCAAAGTTGGGTTATGGCTCACCACTTTGTGCCAAATTTCATGAGAGAATTGTCAAACAATTAAAAAAAATGCAAGATTGCAAAGTATTTAGATCTTTCATCATCTACCATACATATTGTGAAAAGATTCAGGGAATCCAGAGAAATCTCAGTACATGTAGGGCAACGCAGGAAACCTCTGTTGAATATGCGTGACCCTCAGAAGGCATTGCATGAGAAACCGTCATGCTACTCTGTTAAATATAGCTACATGGGCTCTGGAGTACTTTGGAAAACTTTTGTCACTTAACACAGTGAAATGCTGCATCAAGAAATGCAACTCAAATCTCTGTTACGCAAGGAGAAAGCTATACAATTGTTCAATGCAGCGATGGCTCTAAGTTCTCTGGGCCTGAGCTCATCTCAGATGGTCCAGAAGACAGTGGAAATGTTCAAATTTAGCTTGTTTCGGGAAAAACAGACATTGAGTTATCCAGACTTTCCTCAGTGGCAGGTGCAAAAGCAAAAATCTGTCATGGTATGGGGGTGCATCAGTGCAAACAACATGGGTGACTTGCATGTGTGTGAAGGACGTGGAGGCGTATATTGGGATTGTACAGAGGCATATACTGTCATCAAGATGACATCTTTCCTGGGAAGAAAGACAATGCCAGGCCTCATTCAGCATGTGCTACAACAGAGATGTGCTTGACTGCCTTCCTCCAGTCCAGATTTGTCTTTTATTGAAAATTCATCGCCCATCATGAAAAGGAGAATCAGACAACGACGACCGTGGACTGTTGAGCAGCTGTCTTGTATCAGGCGAGATTGGGAACAAATTCCACATGCAAAACTGCAACAATTAGTATCCTCAACTCCTAAACTATTAAAACGTATAATGAAAAGGAAAGGTGAAAGAACACAGTGAAAACTAAACCAAACTGTGCATACACATAACACACAAGAATATATAAATAGTGATCGCTAAATATGAAAAAAATGTTAACACCAATAAATGAATGTCATGGAGAAGCAAAGTAATAACTGGATCTCTCGCATTCCATTAACACACATCTCTCACCTCCGAAGAGGTTCAAATCTGAAAAATTATCAGTAGCACCCAGACTCTGTTTATTAGTCAAGTACTAAGGCGCCTCTCTGTGGTGTCTCTTAAAACTTAATTGACATTTTACAAACTTAATGGTTAAATTATGACACAAATTATGTGACTCATATATGATAGGATATATTAAAATGAAATTTATTCCTGTAATGGCGAAACTGAATTTTCAGCAGCCACAGTGTCACATGATCCTTAAAGGGATAAGTTAAATTTTGGTATGTTTTAGCTTACCTCAAGGGCATCCAAGATGTAGGTGTCTTTTTTTCCGCAGTAGTTTCAATTTTGATATTTTTAGGTCAAACCGTTCTTATCTGACAGTCATATAATGCAGGTCTATGGTCACGGTCTCAAAGAGCATGCACAGAGTCCAAATTAAAACAATTCCCCATCGTCCAAATTAAACAATTCCCCATCGTAAGTACACATTGATGGCCTAAGACACGAAACGAGCGGTTTGTGTGAGAAAACGAACAGTATTTATATTGTTTTTACCTCTTATAACACACCCACGTCCAAGTGATCTGAGGGCGCGGGCGCTTCCTGCTGTGTGACGTGTACGCAGACTGGTGCATAGATATATATACACTAGATGTCCCATTAAAGACATTCGTTCCAATGAACTGCCGTAGCCAAGGTGACATCTAGTGTATATATCTATGCACCAGTCTGCGTACACGACACACACCAGGATGCGCTCGCGCCCTCAGATCACTTGGACGTGGCTGTGTATAAGAGGTAAAAACGATATAAATACTGTTCGTTTTCTCACACAAACCGCTCGTTTCGTGTCTTAGGCCATCAATGTGTACTTACGATGGGGAATTGTTTAACTTGGACGATGGGGAATTGTTTTAATTTGGACTCTGTGCATGCTCTTTGAGATAGTGACCATAGACCTGCATTATATGACTGACAGACAAGAACGGTTTGACCTAAAAATATCAAAATTGAAACTACTGCGGAAAAAAAGACACCTACATCTTGGATGCCCTTCAGGTAAGCTAAAACATACCAAAATTTAATTTCAAAGTGAACTATCCCTTTAAGAAATCATTCGAACAGCACTTATTTGAAATAAAAATCAAATACACTTGGTTACACTTTACTTTAAGGTGTCTGTGTTACAGTGTAATTACACATTTAAGTACTGAGTAATAATTAACTACATGGGGTTAGGAAAAGGGGTGTTAACTTGCATGTAATCAATGCTTAATTTATCATTATGCTACAGTAACTACTGGTAACAAGGACACTGTAACATAAAGTGTTACCAGCTTTTTTTTTAACATTATAAATGTATTTTCTGTCACTTTTGATCCATTCAATACATCCTTGCTGAATAAAAGTATAATTGTCTTTTTTTAAGTTTTCTTTATAATAGAATTTTGCTGAAAATCAGCACTTTTGCCTGGGATATTGGTTAAGAGTCGACATATCCAATTGCCTGCGGTGTGTTTTGAAATGCATGCTGCTAATGAGAGACATGGCAAATCACCACTAGAAATATAATCATAATGTTGTTCTAGGTATTATAATATTTGTCACTGAAGATGTGAAATGGCTGTTAATGTATGAGTATCTAAAGAAGCTCCCTGCAGAGGGATCTGACACCAGCTGTGCAGCGCTGAACACTGACTTTTATGGCATTTTAATGCTTAAATGCACTGCTTTAAATCAATCCAGCCATGCATAGCAAATACGCAGCAAAATACAATTAGTTTGGTATGCTTTTCTTTCATCTGCGCTTCTCCTTCATGAGCATCTGATTGTATCACTCAAAGGTCAAGTGGGTCTTTGTTTGAATATAAAACATTCTGCACTTTTGCAATATTCAGTAGTTTTATTTCCCATTAACTCCATGACTAGAGGAAGAGAAAACCAAAGAGGAAAATCCTAAGCCATCTTCAGCATAAACCCAATCACCCTATGACCCCGGGGGTCCCAATCTTCTTCGAATTGTGAGCTTACTGCACCTTATTCAGACATTTTGAATCATCTAAGAAGACGATGGCCTAATCTGCAGGATTTTTTTACAATTTCAGTGCAGAAGGGAAAAAATAAACTCATTTATGAACATATTTAACTAAATAAGCTCTTTTGAAGCAAACAAACAGTGACAAGGCACATTAAAACACTTGGTTTACCCCAATCTAGAAGACTGAGACTGAGGGTGCCTCAAGTGGCACAAACAAAATCAAAAGGGAACACAGCGAAATTGGTTTCTGAAAGCACATCTTGTATCATTCTCATTGAAATCAATGAATTTGCAGACTACTCTGATGCAGTCTTCTTTAGAAGTTTATTTTCCCAGTATCGTATTAGTATTTGTACATAATTATTACAAATACATTTGGATATAAATGTTGAAACGCAGTATTGACAGCATCTAAAACTTAAAATATAAAGTATTTATATTATTATTTGTATTTTGAGCAAAATAATAGTGATATTTAACCATTATTGTGCAGCCCTAATTTTAGATTTTTGTTATTTAGTTTCTAGAGCTGAGCTTTATTTTAGATATTTATTTTTGTGTGTATATGCAAACTTAATATCAAATAAATCATTATAAAAGTGCACTGAAAATCCTCAAAATGAGGTGAACATGGTGCAAGAAATCAAACAGAAAAGAACAAAACTGATATAATGTCAAATGTTATGTCAGTGAACATTTTAAATTAATGACATTGATTAATAATGAACAAAAACCACCAACTAACTCCATGAATTTAATGTTTTTAACCTAAACGGATTTGTATTTTCCTATCTCTTAGGATGTTCATACATAAAAATGCAAAAAAAAAACATACATACATTTTAGAGGTTGTCAATGAGTTAATAATATACGTTTTAGTGTCAGTGCAAATATGGAAATGTAAGTGTGCTAGAACCCCATTTAGCATACTAATACCTATACGATAACTAATGAGATCACATACATTTTCTGCACTTCAGGGTTTGTGTGCAGAACGTGTAAAACAGGAGTTAGGGTTTAATGGTCTGTTTTTCTACGATGATCTTTTAGCTTTTAGTCCTTCCTTGAACCCAGCAGCTTTCTCTTTCATCTAAAAGTCCAAAGAAGATCCTAAGGACACCTCCTGTGTGTCCTTTCTCAGATCTATCCTGCTCGGTAAAGCCAAAACGAGAAACACAAGTACACTCTTCAAATGTTTACTGAAAGACTGCCTCACACTGTTCCACTTAATTCCTGCTTGATGTTGTAGATGCACAAATGCATTAGTCTGATGTGTGCTATTTTCCCAGAAAAACGGTCAAACCTAACTCTCTCAGCATGAGGAAAACAGTCATGCTGAGCAATGTGCTTTTTAAGTACAAAAAAATAACATTTTTCAAAAGTTAAATAAGTTCCCCAGTCACTACGAGAACACTTCCCCTGAATGCAAGTATTAGGCTAAATTGTCCAATTAATGGTGAATATATTGAATTTTTTGGAACTTCGAAGAATCAAATCTAAGAGCATTTTTCATGGAACAAACATCAAAATGAGGTTTTTAATTGCTAATAAAACTCCTCTAGACTTCTAAAATGAAATGTGTTGATATTATTATTATTATTTTACATACATTTTGTGTCGTCAAGTTCAGGAGGAGTCTCTGTAACACAGCTGTAGATTTCTACCAATTTAACCTTGCACAGTGCTTACAGTACACTTTAAACTTTCTCCCACAGATGTGAGGCTTGTCAGACTGTCTCAGAACCGCTCAGGGCGGGTTGCACTTCTGAGGCTAAACGTCACATGGGATATTCTTCAGACACCATTATGCCACAGCTATGGGAAACATTCCATTCAAAAGTCTGTTACTATCTGCGTGTTATCAAAAATTGAACACGTGCGTGATGTAAGCCTCTGTCTCCTGCACGCCAGCACCCAGGGCCGTCTTTGATCAATTATTCGAGATTCGCTAGATCCCCTTTGAATGCGGATCAGTGTGTTTGCCGGCAGCGTTATGTTAACGTTGTTTAATTACTGAATTGTTTGTGTGAGAGGCACGCTCGCTGGTGCATTTGTGTACCGAAGCGGTGTTTACACAGCTTCACCTCAGCAAAACAATTTACTAGTGAGTCATTCATCACTGATTATTTGAATGAAGTTTCTTAATGGCTTCTCATAAGGATTAGCTGCAGGATTACATTAGATGTTTTTCCTGCCTGTTGAAAGACAGATTTGTGAAAGGACAAGGACATTTTTTGTGAGGATGACAAAAAGAAGTAATCCCAAAATGCATGCATTTTCATAATATGGATTGGTAGATACAATGTCCCAGTCATGGTAAAATAAACAATATAGCAATTGCAATGATGGAAAACACCTATCTACCATTTGAGGCAAGAGCATTTGAAAGCAAAAATACAAAATAATAATCATAATGATAAGTTTAATGATCAGTTTAATCAGTTAATGATCAGTGAAATGTGTGTGTGAGAGAGAGAGAGAGAGAGAGAGAGAGAGAGAGAGAGAGAGAGAGAGAGAGAGTATTAAAAATATGTGCAAGAAAAAAATATTAAAAATGTACCTATTGAAGAATAATCTGTGGTGTGGTACCCGTCACAGGTTTGCCAGGCTCTTTCACCACCTCCACTCAACGATCCCAGTCACCGGAGTATTAACCATCATCACATGTCACCCATTACTCACTTCATCAAGCACCTCATTTAAGCACATGCCTCAATTCAGTCAGCGTCTAGCCTAGAACAAGGAAAACAGATTCACCTTACTATCTTCGAACTATTCCAGTTCTCACGATCCCCAATAAGTATCCCTGTGATTTCTCCTCGTGTTTCCTAGTCTACATCTTGAAGATCCCCTTGACATCCTTAATCGTTGCCAGTAACTGTCTATAAGTGTGTGCATTATCAGTCAGTTCTACCATCTTCGCCTAGTTCACCAGTAAGAATAAGGACTTTGCAGTTACTATTTCTCTATCTACATTCATCTGCTTTTAGTCACTCACCTGCTATCTCCTTGCCTGCTGATTGTTTTCAATAAAGTTGTTTTCTAGATTCACGTAATTCCTGTCCAGTGTATATATCCTGACATACCGTTGGCTGACATAATCTTTTTAGCTCCTATAAGACTATGTCCCCATTTTCTTGCATGGCATCTAGCCAGCGCCCACACAGACAGTATTGATCCAACAGGTGGAGTTGGTTCATCAGATAACATCTATCACATCTCAGGGGTCACTTATTACCATTGGCAGGGGCCTTCACTTATTACATTTAATAGTACTTTGCAACATCCATCTATTGTAGCACTACACCCATCAATTAACAAATTTCAGTGAATCAATGAACCACTTGCATCCGTTCCCAGGTTAATAGTCACAAGAGGAAAATATTATCAGTAAATGATTGTTCGTCATGCAAAGCTTTTCATAAGACTCTGAAAATAGCACACAAGTCATATGGACTACATTTATGGTATCAAGCATTTAAAATTCTACTGCATGTAAATTCAGTCCAAAGTGTCGTTAATGTGATTTTCTTTTTTTATTATTATTATTTATTTAATATTTTCCCAGAGTCAAATTCAGGTCTCTGTTGACCTTCTCCATTTGACTCACATTGTACGCTCTCATCCCCCTGAATAATTAATTTCTGCTTGAACAAACTGTCACATCACTTTTGAATCATAATGTGAGAGCTGCAGGTGAACAGAAAGACTTCTGGTGCTAAAACACAATTGTCAATCAACGCTGCTAAACCTTTTAGTAAAAAGAAATTATATATTACCAAATATATTTTGATATAATATATATATATATAAAAGATGGATGGATGGATGGATGGATGGATGGATGGATGGATGGATGGATGGATAGATGTGTGTACACATTTTATTGCATTATTTATTTAATTTTTTTATATATTTAAATTCTACATATATTATGCTTAGTGTGCTATGCAATATATGTTTCCTAACTGTAAACTTAATCTGAAAATTAGACACAATATGATATAATTCCCACCTAATTAAACCCCTAGTGCTTAAACATTATATAAACAGTGTCCATTGGGTAATGTGATATTCACTGTGTTAATGACCTCTGTTCTCATTTTCTCAAACAACAGTCCAGGCTTATGCAACAAATTACTGAATCACACCCCTAAAGGCTCTCCTCCCCCCCTAAGAGCCCAGGTGAGGCGGTTCGTTCACCCCCCCCCGGGAAGTTTCAAACAGTGTATCAAGGTTGTTTTCTCCTTAATTTGAGAAGAAACGAAGTAACTCGGCGAGATAACGGACAAAGCAAAGGCTCTAAAGTAAATTCTGCTGCATTAGCGCATCAGTGCTGCAAAAATTGTTGCAATTAACCCTGAAGTTCTGTTCTACACAACCTGAATCTGTCCATTCATATTTAAACTCCCGCAGTGCATCACTCAATGATTGAGTTGTATTGCTCGCAGAGGAGGCAGAATGGGAGGAGCTGAAAAGATTGCTATAGACCTCTCTCAGCCGAAAGTGTGCTCATTTCAAAGAACGTCTCATTTAAAATTTGTCAGATTGTCATCTGCGGTGGCATGAGAGAGACGGAGGAGACGAGAACGGTACCTGCTGGGGCCCAGATTAAAAGCATGACAGATAACCATGTGTTTAAACAGAGCTCTCACTGAGAGATGTGCCGCATCCCGGTTCAGCAGGTCAGAGCAAGTACAGTGGCAATCTCTCTAACAAGAGCAAAACATTTCTTTGCCAGATGAATTATTGATGTGTCTCCCAGACTGAGGCCACAGTCCAGTCACTAACTGCTCGCAACAGTCATTTGGGGGGAAATCGAGTGGCTCGTTTTCTAATTGATGGTCTCTAACTTGTGAGATTTTAATTTAGGGATGAGATTTATTGACAGCAATGATCGATCATTAAATCTGCTAAATGTTTCAGATCGATCAAAACTCTGTATACCTTACACAAAAGGGCACTATTTTTATTCTGTGAATAGTTGTGTGACATTTTCAACAGTACACTGATCTAATTCATTAACACTATAGTTTTTTGGTCTTCGGTTTCAGGAACTTTCAGGAATTCTTGCAACCCCACACATGTAACAGAATTGTGCTATACAATTTAGGATCTAACAGGTGGGAAAATAATTCTTAAACGTGCACTATGTAACATTTTTGTTCAAAATGAACAACATTTACATCTTATCGTGATTCACGAAAGCCTGTTATATTTTAGACCTGACAGGTTGGTTTTCATGGGAAGTTGCATACATACGTCACTCACCCATATGTGTCTCGTTATGCCTGTAAATAGAGAAAAGTTGCTCCGGCTATTTTGAAGCGTATATGGTATGGGAGTGGCATATTAGTTGTCACAACGAGCGAGAAAGGCTGACATAGAGCTCAAAATTGCTGGCAAAAAGATAATGCAACAGAGTTTGTAATAAAACGAGAATCAACACTGGCTTGTCTTTTTGGAGATGGCAAGAACTGAGGGATTTGAAATGTTTTGAAAAGCGGGATTTGAGGGATTTGGGATTTGAAAAGCGACACGGAGATGTTTCAAAACATTACTGAATTAACTTACCAAAAACTCATCTATATTCTTTGTTAGCAATCTAGCCATTATTTAAGTGACAAATCAGTAGAATTTGCAACCATGTTAAATATAAATAACATAAAAACAAGCGTTTAAGTTTTCAAGGTATAAAAAAATTGATGTACAAGCTCAATTATGGTGAAATTTTTAGTGGTAATGCAGAATTTGCCTTGAAACTCTCATATACTGAACTCTGGACATTAGGTTAAAATTACTGTTAAACACTGTATACAATCAGATAAAAAGAATGTTCCAGGCTAAAAATTAAATATATATATATATGCCTCAGAGTCTAATAAATAATAAATTAAGTATTTCATATCAACGAAGAAGCCCTAAGCCTCTTTTAAATGAACCTTATATGGGCTCCGTTTGGAACCTTTTAGAGCTTCAAAAATTTGAAGTGACAGAATGCAGCTTTCTGAGTGCAGCTTTGAATAATGTGTCTTTAGACCCCTGTGTTTTGCGCCATTCTGTTGCACTCAGTCTAGCTATTAATATAATCGAAAGCATGCATCTTATCTCCACTGTTATATCTTAATGCAAACTGCCTACACTAAGTTCACCTTTGTGTCCATTGTAGACATGTCACATAATATTTTAAATATGCAGCACAAGAGAAACTGCATGTTTAATACATAAGTCTAACCTAGGGCTGTAAAACTCTTTAAAAATATAGCATAAATGACATACAGTGCATAGAAATCTGTATCTCTCTCGAAAGGTTGATAACCTCTGCTGCACATGGTGACTTTCATTCCGGAGCAACGGTTAACACTCAGGAGAGGTTTAGTTGCACTGTTAAAGCACCCCTATTATGCTTTTTTGGATACTATCTATTAAGCAGTGTGTAATATAGCTGTTTGTAAATGTAAACGGTCTGTAAAGTTTCAAAGATCAAAGTGCACGATAAATGGAGTTGTTGTCTCCCAGATGAAAGAACTGATTCATTGCCTGAAACGAGTCGTCAGTAATTCCAGTCTTACTACCTATAGTATTTAGTTAAAGTTTTGTATCACTGTGTTTACAAATGCTGAGGAAGCCTCCGGAGCTGAAATTCAGATATGGTAATAGTCATTTTGTTTCCAACACGCGCAGTAGACCAATCACAACAGAGAGAGGCATCTGACCAATCTGAGCAGAGTAGGTTCTCAAAAAGGAGGGGTTTAAAAAGACTGAATCCCTTATAGAGCCATTTCAGACACTGTGAGAAAAGAGGTGATGCTTCAATGTATATTATCAAAATTAAAGTGTTTTTTGACCTTGGATGCATGCAAACCTATTGTAGGAGTTCTCCAAAAACCTTTAAAATAGCACTTTAAAAACAGCTAGATGTAGTGCAACTTAATGGAACATAATAATAAGGGTCTGGAAAAACACATTTACATAAAGACATAAAAAAAGGACTATGTAATTCTGCACATAAAATAGATGATAGATAGATAGATAGATAGATAGATAGATAGATAGATAGATAGATAGATAGATAGATAGATAGAGAGATAGATAGATAGATAGATAGATAGATAGATAGATAGATAGATAGATAGATAGATAGATAGATAGATAGATAGAACAAAAAAAAAAACAGAGTACTAAATTAGGTGTCACTCTAGAGCAAGATGTGGGCGAGTGACAGGATAGTATAGGTTTGCATAAGTCCTAAAACAAAAGCACTTCCTCACTTCCCGTTCCATGCATTTACAAAGATCCTTGTACACTAAAGTGGAGGCCACTTAGCTTAGATGTTCAGATACACAATATGACAGAATCATGCTTTCTTTTCAAAAAAGATGCTTGACGTGTACGCTTGTGGAAGAAAGAGAAGAAACATGGCTAGAGATGCACTTATTGTCAAAACAATTCTTGAGTATGTCAGATCTGATAATACTCATAAAAACAATTCGTGCCTATTGGGAGGCTGATTCTTCGGCTCAGCATCTGTGCATGACAAAAAATAAATAAATGAAATGCCAAGAACAGGGCGTTTTCCAGAGCACCTGAAAAATGAGGATGAGAAAATAATCAACAGTACAAAAATAAAACTAATATTACAAGATATGAGAATGAATAATGTGGAGCAATAGCAGCACCGACAGCATTTTTACATTACCAGTATATGTGAAGGCAAATGAGCATATCATAAGTAGCAGTTTTTTTTTTGACTACAAGTTCACTGCACAATTAATTTGTTTTAATGAATTTAATATTCAGCTTCCCCATAAGAGTAACGCCTTCTGTACTGCTTAGCAAGAGCCAATCCATCATTGTAAAGCTGCTAAAAAAAGTTGGACCGTCAGCTTCATTCGACATGCAGTCACAGCCCATTCTTTATTCTAAGGAGCAGAATGCCTCTTCCTGTCTTTTATCTTTACTAGCTGTTTTAGAGTTGTATTAGTGCTTAATGCTTCTGTGTGATTAATTACCCAGCAGCCCAGCTCCATTAGAACATACAGCCTTTTGAAGTGTCGTGTGCTCTCTTAACTGCTCGCGTTAAATGCAAATGCTGCTCATCAGTGGACTGGGAGATAATCAATTAGAATCTCTAGGGAAGGACTAAAATGACCTGCTACCTTTGCCATGTGGAGATATAGGTGCGTGAGAGGGGAATGTTTGAGCAAAAGAAAAGAAAAAAAGAATGGAAGAGCATTTGAATAATCGCTCAAAACTGGACAATTCAAAGCCATTAATTAAATCTGTGTGATTGGAAAAGCGAGACCATGACTCGTGAAGCAGAGATGCTACAGACTGTAGACACCAATGTCTTGCGTTTTTCACCAGCCACCTGCAGACTTACAAATAGAGCCCCATTTATAAATTATAAAATGTTGGAGGCTTCTGGAAATATTTACTATACAAAATGTGACAATATATAAAATCAGCAATCTACTGTAGAGCGGATGCAAGACAGTAAGATGTTAAATTTTACAATTAAATAAAAATAGATAAAGTCACAATTCCAAGTCAATTGTTCTAATTAATTTAGATACTCAAATGACTGAATATTTTACATAAACTACAAATATAATATTTCATTTAGTTTGCGATCAGTCCTTTTTTTATTCAACCAAGATGCATTAAACTGCTCAAAAGCCTAAAGCATGGCAGCATGACACAGTGTCTCTTTTCCTTCTCAGGGAACCGGGGTTGCAAACATAACCCTAGACGTTCCCTTTTGAGGCAACTTCTACGCTGCGTCAGCTGTTGACGCTATGGGAACGCCATACTAACTACACCATGCTGACCAATGCCTGCTTGTAGTTCTCAAACTATCAACCTAATCACTAAGCTCGGAAACCTCAGCCCCAAGCCATTAAAGTGTCAGCGGGCGAGCGGTATCCTTGCAACACATTGCTCTCATGACAGTTTTAGAAAGGTCCTGAAGCTTGTATGCTCAAATTAATCTAAACTAGTTCAGGCCATGCTCCGGGTGAGTCTAGACCCATTAAAGCAGAGCTACCAGTAAATGGACAAAGCCTCGGCTAGGCCCAATGAGACATTTTGATTGTTTATTAAAAAACTAGTGTTTTCTGAGTCAGTGTCAGTTGCAAAGATGAAGTTGAGGATGCTGACCTGCCATCTCCGCAGTATACTGGATGCTCCTTTAGAGAGAAATGCACCTTTCATTTGGATTACATAATCAGAAAGTATTTGTATTCAATTCGAATTGGTTCGTTTAAAGAGGCTACATGCAACTTTTTCCCCAAAATAAACGTAACAATAGCCTTTTTATTTGACCATTTATGACTCAAACATCTCCTGATGAGCATACTGACACCTTGTCAGCTCACAGCGTGTGCACCTATAAGCCTGTATCCTATTTTTCCTATTTTCTGTCGGGTCGGATTTTTCGCGCGCTGTCTGCGGATGTGACGTCAAGCGCGTTCATGTTGTGTCATATATATTGCAAACAAACTTAGTTTCTCAAACAATATATGTATTTGACTGTTTGTATTTTTATTACAGTATTTACCTCTGTAAACATAATGTTGACTTCTTTGCAGCGGATGACTTGTGAAGTGTGCACGTACGAGCGCGCTGCGAGAGCGAGCATAAAGGAAGAGCAGTTCCGTTTTTTGGCCACAGGTGTCAGTCGCGAGTTTAAATTTCAGAAAATTGCATGTAGCCTCTTTAAAAGTAGACATTAAAGGCTCTGATGCAAGCACTACACTGAGAGTGGTGTGCTCACCTGAGCGTGTATCCAGAACCGCTCTCCCTTCTCTGCACAACATCCACACCAGGCGATGCAGATCCAGGGCTTTCGAGATCCTCAAGAACTCCACACACCCTGGAAACTCACCGTTCAACCTGCTGAAATCAGGCAGACGCTTCTGCAGCCTGATGGCTAAAAAGGAGAGGCTCAGGAGAAGCTTCTCCCTCAGGCCATCAGACTACTTAACATGGACATGAAAGGCACTGCACTTTAAGCTTTTGTACCTTTTATATAAAGTATTATTTTGTATATTTTTATTGCACAGTCCATAGAGTATTCCAGATCTACATTTCACTGCATGTTGTATATTTATACAACTAAACTACACAACATTTTTTGAATAGTTTGAATCTTGACACTTTGAGGATGTCACTGGGGAAAGGTAATTTTCTAAAGTCCTTTCCACCTGAGGTATCCACCCATAACCCTACTCGTGCAGCCCCTCTACATTTGAATAACTCAAACAGAGTATGGATGTCCACGCGAGCAGAGTACTGATGTCTCCATGCATCTGACACCTCAGTGTGCAGGTCTGAGACAAAAGGAAGGCTCAACGGAGCTGCACACTTATGGCTCCACAGATATCGTTCACCTAAAGGACCTTCTGCAGTCTCACATTTTGAGCTGGACCAGTTCAAGCTTAGTACGGCTATGGCACAAGTCATAAGCTCCACTAGCTCATCATATTCAGCGTTATGCAGAATGAAGGAGGAAATAGATTCATTAGATATAGTTGTCTCTACTAATACCATGTCTAATTCATCATATTATAGGCGAGCAATGAGTCCTCATTTTCCGCAGAAGAAGCCACTGAGCTGCCTCAACAAACACAGGGCTAGAGCCGTGGGGCTAAGCGGCTTGATTCTCTTCACTCGTGAGCCAGCCAATGAATGCGTCCAGCCATTGGCTCCCTCGTGTTTTGTGTGGAGCCCCTATTGTGAACTTCACATAACGGCTGGTGAAACCCAACCGTAAGTTTCCTGTTATGGATGTGGATGCAAGCACTATACTGCTGGATGTGTCTAAAGAGTCAAGAGTTAATTGAGTCAATGTGGCACTGTTGAATCATCATGTGGTGGCAGTGTATTTCTTTAATGATGTTCATGAGAGCTCTGACCCTGTGGCTCCATGTACCAGCATGCTGATGAGTTTCACAGCTCCTTAACTCTGATCTCTGGCAACAAAGACACCACAGTAACTAAAACAAGGAGTCTTTGAAATATACCAGCAATCCATGTATGTACAAAACATAAACTTACTTGGGGACATTTGTTGCTTATTAAATATTGCTTTTCTACTTTTACCTCTGTGAGCTAGGTTTTATTTACCAATGTATAATGTCCAAACAGAAGGCAGATGTACTATTATCCAGCACTCAGCAAGCAATTGCGTCATTTCACTGTCTAGGTTAACCATAGACCTGATATAGTCTGGCTATGAGTAACCCACTTCTGGCCAAAATAACTTTGAATTTGTTTGCATGTTGTTTTTGCTAAAATAACTTGCGAGATGTATGATATTCCATCATGTAAGCAAAGTGAACAGTGATTACAAGGTGTTTGGTTTAATTTCTTTGTTATCTAATTGATGGCTAGTCAATTCTTGGTCTATGGTCAATTAAATATTTACTGACAACCCAAATTTTGCCTTGTTTTAGCCTAGACATCAGGGCTGTGCTTGGACGGCTATTAGAAGTCTTTTAAATGCAAAATTGCTTGCTGGGCAATTAAGGCTTCGTTTCATTGACCTTCCCTGAATCGCCTTTCTTCAGTGACGGAGCAGGGACTGCAAATTACTGCTTTTTGTTCAGATCAAAGGCATCAGAGGCTTCACTAGGCCCATTTTAGGAGAGCTTCAGCCCCCTTGAATTTCCACCCAGTCCCCCTAAATAATTGTGAATAACTGTGCAATCCGTTTATGAATTCATCACCTCAGTCATCTTTACTACTCAAACTCATATGAAAAAGCCGGCAAGCTTTGGCTCCTCCCCGTTACGAATGTTCTTCAACCGCAGTGGGACAGCGGCAACATCAATAGTAAGACAAGGTGTGTGATTTTATATCATGACATCTAAATATGTGCAGTTCTTTGTCATAAATAGTGTGATGCAGGAGGAATACAAGATGGTTTTCCATCCACTGTAATATATTTTCGCTAAGTTCTCCCCTTGTCACACTACAGTTGTTTTCCTCCAGAGAAAATGAAGCACTTCACAAGCATGAAGGCAGACACGATAATCAAATGGTCATATAATGAAACAGGTGACTTTTCCATTTTGATAAGGTGATTTTAAAGTAAATTGCTGTACGATTTAAACATTCTATCAGGCAAATGTGTTAATACATTCCACTGCACCAAACGGAATTAATACATTTTATGCATTGTGATTAAAAATTACTTATTTGACACTTTTTGAATGAGAGTTTAATGCTGATTATTTAAATGAATAGTTTCCATTTTTTAGTTATCACGTGTGTGGCCACATAAAAATTTAAAAAATTAAATAAAAACTTTTTTTGATAAACATCAAAGTCATCCTCACAAAAAAAAAAAAAAAAAAAAAAAAAAGAAATTATATTAAACCTGTTCACTATTCATTTATTTTTTACACGTGTATGTAACAAACACAAATGGCACCTATTTGGTAGAATGAGCCATACAATGATCCTTCAGTGAGAGAGAACACTATCAACAACTGTTGTTGCAAATAAATCCCACATAGTCCCCTCTAAAAGATTTATATACAGGTCATAAACACCTATTTAAAATATATTGCTTCATCATAAACACCTAACAGGCATTTACGAGCTCTTACTTCTCTACAGCCATCCATCAGCCCATTCTCGATACCAAAGTGCCTTAGTAAACCACACTTCGAAACAATTATGCAAACATGTGTTTTAGAGTCTCGAGAAGACTCGAGTCAAACTTTCCGGACTCAAACTACCGTACCCTTGGGTCAGGAGAAACAGGAAGTCCTTCGGCTGTTCACTGATTAATGAGGATATCAGCAGAGGTCACACAAAGCATGTGGCAGTATAATTGGTACAATCAAGCCGAGGTCTTGCTTACCTGAAACCGGCAGTTGCAGGATTTTTTTCTGCATAATGTGCTTATACTTGGCAAGTGATGTGAATTAATTACTCATGAGGGTATGGAGCGATAAAGAGAAGGGAGGAATTACCTGCCTGTGTGAGTCTGTCTACTGAGAGCTTCTCACTCAATCAATCCTTTAAACCAACAAACTGCTGAAAGGATAGTTCAACCAAAAACTTAAATAATCATTATTTATTCACCATCATATCATTCCAAACTCATCTGCTGAATTTCAAACTGCTATTTTCCAATGTTTTGATCATGGTTGTCAAATATGTCAAAAAGATAATAGAAAAAAAAAAAAAAAACGTATAAAGAGCAGACAATTCTCAGTTGTTTTGTGGATCAAAAATATAAAGTCTAACAATTGTAGTCTGATTTAAAAAAATAAATAAAAAAAGGCTCTTGTGAGCCAATTATGTTTAGTGAATTAAAATCATACAGCGCATGCAGAGGATTTAGAGTCACAAACAAATGATTCTTAAGAATCAGCTATGTTTAGTGAATCAAAAACAAAGTACAACCATTGTGCTCTCATTTACAAAATAAATGATTCTTTTGAACCAGTGCTTAAAGTCCCCGGAAGTTGCAAACGACTTTTCTCCAGTGTTATGACGTATTTCCAAGTGAAACGGAATATTGAACAGAGGGCAGGGTTTTACTTAGCGCTCCTCCTCTCAATCTCTCGCTCATAGCAGACTAACGGTTTGAGGGGAGTGGTTAAGCATTTTCAAACCAAGCCGTCAAACCTACGTCATCAGAAAAAGACGCCATTCCAGACCGGAAGTAACTTTTCAGATTTTGATTAAAGATTACCATGGTAATTTTTTTTTTTTTTATATATTTACTTGCACGGATTAATTGTCCACCACAAGACTAGTAATATGCGCTAACAAAGTAAATAGGGTCAATTTTAATTTCATGGGGACTTTAAATTAATCATTGCATCTGGATCTGTTCCCATCTGGATCAGGTTGACGAAACCTTCATTGAATGAAATCACTGAATCAGTGGTTACTGAATCAACATAAAGTTATCATAATTTCAATAGTAAATTTTGATCGAAAATGTAATTCAGAATATACATTTCAGGCTGGATGTATGTAATATTTTACACAGTACTATATATAGCGGAGACAGAATACCGAAATTAATCTGAAACAAGAGCTTGTGAATCTGAATCTAGTCAAACTAAGAAATGGGCATCTTCAACATGCCCCATTTAAGAAGGAATATAATGTAAACCTTTTTGGGCGCTTGAAAGTCATGGTCACTATGAAATGAAACTAAGATGTTGAATATGGTGTTGTTTATTGAAAGAAAAATTGTATTGAGAATAGAAATACTGTCCTCCCTTCATGTATTATCTTTGGAAAGTTTGACAGCAAGTTAAACTTCATCTATAGAATCAAGAAATGCAAGTTGAAGTTCCAGCATTTATTATATCTTGATGACACAACATTACGATGGATCAGAGTGAAACTAAAATAAAGAAATATAATCTCCAATTAGACTCATGACGAAACATAGCTTGAAATAACACAAATGATAATATGTGACCCTGGACCACAAAACCAGTCACATGGGTAAATTTTTTGAAATTGAGATTTATACACCACATGAAAGCTGAATAAATAAGCTTTCCATTGATGTTTGTTAGGATATTACAATATTTGGCTGAGATACAACTATTGGAAAATCTGGAATCTGTGGGTGCAAAAAAACGAAACATTGAGAAAATTGCCTTTAAAGTTGTCCAATTATGTTTGCGATTGTGCTGCATTCACTCACAAAAATAAATGTTTTATATATTTACTAAATGTATTCATGGAACATGATATTTACTTAATATCCAAATGATTTTTGACAGAAAAGAAAAATCAATAATTTTGATCCATACAATGTATTGTTGGCTAATGCCACAAATATACCCGTGCGACTAGTGACTGGTTTTGTGATCCAGGGTCACATATACAGATTATATCATTGACATTAAACACATTTGATTATTAAAATAGATTATTTGTATATTTCCTAGAATATTTATGATTTGCTCTGAAAAACTTAAGATAATACATCACATGCTTAAATTACATTTTTTCTAATAACTTTACATGTTAATGTCAAAAATATACTTCTGAGTTACCCAAAGCAAGTAGATAAAGAAAACGTACAGCTATTGCTCTTCAAAACTTCCAATAGCAAGGATTGATGAGGATTATCCAAGAAAACACCCAGTCTGAGCAACATACACCAGCCATGTGCCTTGCTGCTCACTTCCTGCTATATATTACCCCCAGTTTCTTAACGTCCACTAGATGGCAGTTCCAGAACAAAATTAACTTGGACAAATACTGTGAAACGGGGTACAGAACACTCCCCGCCTGATATCATTAGACATCACTATAACTAATAACATTTCAATCCTTTTTAGAAAGAAGTATAATGACCTGTGAGATTGGTCTGTAGAATCTTTTGCTTGTACCTTGAGAAGTCGTTTTAACCTCTACTTTTCTTACATGTCCGTCTGCGCTTGGGAATGTATGAGTGGCCATTGCCATTGGCCAAACATTGCAATAAAGGGTACTGTCTTTCAAGAGAAAAATATTTCCAACTTGAAGATCGGTGCGTGATTCAGTCCATTTGCATCTTTGCTGCAAGATGGGAAGGTACTCTTGTTTCCAGCGGGTCCAGAACTGATTTGCAAGGGTCTGTACCTTTTTCCACTGACTTCCATAAAGATCTTTTTCTGAGAAGTTGCAGGTAGGAATTCCAAGGGGAAACCCAGGGGGAAATATTTACCCGGAACTTCATTTAGACCCAGGTTCCTGCGGTGTAAACACGCCGAGTACCACCCCAAAGTTCATAGTTCCTGGGGAAAGTTCCTGCGGTGGAAATGTGTCTTTAGATACTTCTGGACAGTGTGGTCTGTTGTGAAACAGAGTTATTTGCATGCTCCAACGAAATTTGTTCCACAATCGGATCTTAGCTGTTTTGCTAGTCCCCTTATAGAAAAGAAGCGACGTAATGCATTGATACAGCTGGATGTATCAATGGACTCTATTACTTCCATATGCACTGATCTAGTGCTCATGCACGTATAAAGGATTGCCCAACGTTTACTGTTTGCTGCACCTCCTCTAGTGCGTCGAGTCAGAACAGTCCATGGGCCAAATACATCCAGATACACATAGGTGAAAGGAGGAGACATATCAAGATGCTCTGGTGGAAGATCCACAATTTTTTGCTGTGCAAATCTACCCCTTAGTTTTCAACAGATTACACAGTGGTACAATATGGAGCTTGGCTGCTAAGAGGTCTTCAGGAGTTCTGGTCTCTTTGCATATGTGCTAGTCTTTGCATTCGTTTTTGTGAGTATTTGAGTTTGGCTTGAATGAACAAACTATGAGGATAAGCAGTGCGATAGCTCTCAGGAGTGTTTTCCAGGAAGAGAAATGTTTAAAACGTTCTGAAGTAAGATGCCTTTCTTCAGTGAGAGTTGCAAAACTTGTGACATGAGGCCAGATTTCTCCATCCAGTTCTGGCATTACCAACTCAAAGGTCTTTTGAGTTTCTTGTTGAAATGAGAGAGGTTTGTGCAGAAAGTCTGGAGCAGTAAACCACTGTGTGTTAGCAAGCTGTTGTAATACAGCTGCACACAATTCAAGGCGTGGAATGGTGGCCTGTAGACGAGGGGTCAGTTTAGCCTTGCCCAAAATAAATCCTACATGACTTAGTCCCTCTTCAGTCAGGACTCGAAGATAGACCACTGCAGCTATAGCCATGTTGGATGCATCTGAGAACAGACATAGCTCTCTGTACTTTGAACTGGAAAGTGAGAGTGGGACATATGTACGTTGTATATGGAGATTTTCCAGATCTTGTAAGGAATTTTTCCAAAATTCCCATTCCTCTTGTTTGGCCTCAGGGAGTGGGATGTCCCAGTTGCTTGTGTCATGAGATATTTCCCGCAGTAAAGCTCTTCCTTTTATAGTAACTGGTGTCACTAAACCGAGTGGGTCGTAAAGGCTGTTGACGACAGACAATACTCCACGACGAGTGAAAGGCCTCTCAGACTTTGTGATTTGAAAAGTGAATGTATCTTACTCCATTTCCCACCATAGTCCAAGACTCCTTTGACTTGGAAGAGTTTCTTTGGTAAGATCCAGGTCTTTTATGCCTTTGGCTTGATCCTCTGGACGAAAAGGCTTTCATCACTATGGTTGAATTTGAAGCTATTTTGTGGAGTTTTATGTTTGACTATGCGAGAGATTTCTGGATATGCTTCAGTAGACTGATGGCATCCTCTTCATTCACGTTCACCTTCCTGTGCAGCTTCCTGACATGACTTGTGACATGTGAATCCGGCCTTCCTGTACACCTTCCTCAGACCATATATTGCAATGGCAGGGGAAGGGCTGTTTCCGAAGACATGAACACACATCTGGTACTCTATGATCTCTTTTGACATGTCATTGTCTCGGTGCCACAAGAACCTTAGGTACTTCCTGTGATTATCCTGTACCACAAAGCAATAGAACATTTGCTGAATGTCAGCAGTAACTGCTATGGGTTCTTTTCGGAAGCGTAACAACACTCCAAGCAGGGAATTGTTCTTGTCGGGTCCTGTGAGAAAGATGCTGTTCAAAGAGATACCATTGTACTGTGCACTGGAATCGAAGACTACCCTTATCTGGTCTGGTTTTCGTGGATAATAGACTCCATAGGTTGGTCGATACCAGGATTCCTCATTCTCTTTGAGTGGTGGAGCTAGTTCGGCGTGCTTGTTCTCTAACATCTTTCCCATGAATTCTTGAAAGTTTTCTCTAATAACCGGTCTTTTGTCTAGAGTGCATTTCAAGGAGAGAAGTCGCAAGAGTGCTTGATCTCGATTGTTAGGGAGAAGTGGTCGGGGTGATTTGAAGGGTAGAGGAGCGACCCAGAAGTTTCTCTCATCTTTGTGAAAGTCCATCTCCATGATCTTTAGGAAGGCTTGGTCTTCAAAGGAAAGAGCGCACTTGTTGTCATCTTTAGTTCTCTCGAACACTGCGTGACCAATGTCATTAGATGTCTTATGGACCTTTGTAACTGTGTTTAGACGATTATGTTGGTTGGACTCCTCGCCATTCTTTGTCCTCTCTTTCAAAGATATGTGACTTGCACTAGGAGTAATGAAGGAAGATCTGCCATTTTCTAGCACGTTCATCCTAAAGCTGTTTACGTTCAGCTTATGAGCATTATCGAGGCAGACTTCACCGATCCAGCCTAGATCAAGTCTTTGGGCGAAGGGAGAATTATGAGTACCGTTGACTTGCTGCCTGACCTTATGCACTCTGATAAGATCTCTCCCCAACAAAAGCAGGATTTGGGCATTTGAATCTAGTTTCGGAATGAATCTTGTAATAGGGTTCAAGTGGGGATGACAAAGTGCTATCTCTGGGGTTGGTATTTCTGACCTGTAGTCAAGGATTTCATTGCATTCGATAAGTGGAGGAAAATCGATGCTCACACCTCCGCTAGATGCTTCTATCTGGAATCCATGTGCTTTCCTGCCCATCATCTCCATGACACCTGCACAGGTTCTGAGTGAGTAAGGGTGTGGGCTGCTTTGAACGTCAAACAAGTCAAAGAATTCTGAACGAGCCAAGGAGCGATTACTTTGGTCATCACGGATAACATAGATGTTGACTGCATGTTCTGATTGTCCTTTCTTATACACTTTCTCAAAGCATATTTTTGAACAAGAACAAGCTGAATGGTTTGCACCACATACCTCTATGCATTGGGAACTTACAGCAGCTGAGTCACTGAGGTTCTCTTCCCTTTCGATTTCTTGTTCTGTATGCTCTTGTTCTGCAGGGTTTGAGGTTTGAGGTCCAAGGAGCTGGACCCAGATGCATAGCTGTGGAGTGGCATTCACTTTCACATTCTCTGCATTTAAGTGGCATTCTGCAGTCTCTGGCTAAGTGAGAGGTTGATGCACAACATCTAGAACACATTATTTTCCTTGAAATAGGTTCTGCGTTCCTCCATGGGCTTCGCTCTGAATCCTCTGCACTTTGCAAGGGGGTGGAGTTTGTTATGGATAGGACAGATTTTGGTTAGATCGTCTCTTTTCTCCCCTTTCTCAGTTTGAGATATCAGTGAAGTGGTTATGTCTGTCTTGTGTGCAGAAATGAAACCTTTCAATACAGTGTTCCTAAATGAGGGCTTCTCATACCTGGGAGTCGTGGTGTTACTGGTAGACAGCTTGAAGCTGGGGTCATTTAGTGTCCTGGCTTTGCAACATGTGAAGAAAGAAAACAGAGGAAAGGGCACGTTGTTATCATCTTTGTACCTTGATCCAATGGAAACCCACCTCTCCTGCAGATTATGCTGCAATTTATCCACTATTGGGTTGATACCACGAGCAGTGTCCAGGTAGGTTAACCCAGGGAAGTAACCGTCCTCTTTGGCAGACTGTAACTCCATGAGAAGATCTCTAAGTTCTCTTAATTTGAAATTGTCTTTATTGGATATGCGAGGAAAGTTGTTGAGCTTACTGAAAAGTGCTCTTTCTACAATCTCAGGGGCTGCATAACACTGATTGAGTCTGTCCCAGACCATTTTCAGGGCTAATTTGGGGTTGTTTATCTGCACAGATCTGAATCTCTTGATATACTCTGATGACTCTTTGCCAAGCCACTTTGCTAAGAGGTCCAGTTCCTCACCTGCTGTCAGATCCAGTCCTTCAATTACATCAATGAAAGAAGCTTCCCACGCTCTATACATTTTCGGGACAATCATCAAATTTGGTAAGCCCAGTGGTAACAAGTTCTCTGCGTGCAAGATATTTAGCGAAGTCCGTCATGCTTGGGTAGGATCTGCTTGCGGTGTATTGTATGGCAGAAAGGAATGCTGATGAGGAGCATCGAATGAGGTGAAGGTGGCTCGCTCTTGAAAGGAGATCGTTTAATGATGTGGGTGTTTAGCAACTGGACACTTTGAATTTGGGGAATTTTTGTTTCTGCTGGTTTTATGACCTCGCTCCTCTTCGGTTGCAATGGTTACAATGTGTGAAGTGGTGTCATCGTTGCATGAATGATTCACCTGAGTGATATCATGTATTGCTGACGACAGATTTGTGTTGTTTTGTGATGAGCTTCTAGGTATGCTGTCTACGACAACCCATTTTCTTTGATCCCCAACATACTCATTTGTTAGTTCTTGGACAGAGGTGTGTCTGAACTGTTTTTTAGAATCTCTGTGATATTCACCCTCCTCTGCTGCAGCTTCTAGAATTTCGACCTCAGCCTGCACAGCTGTCACCTCCTTTTCTGCTTGTAATGCTTCCAGTGTGGCCTCCAATGTGGCTTTCTCCGCTTCTAATCTTTTTTCATGGCCAGCTCTCTTTCTGAGAATGATGCACGCGCTTGTGCCGCTTCAGCCACAGCTCTTGCTCTTGCATCACTGGTTGAAGATCTTGAAGAGGTGCGCTTAGAACTGACCAATGAAGCTTTCCCAGATTTGCTGGATTCATCCTCCATATCTTATCTTGATGCTTGCTTTTCAGTAGCTTCCTTATAGCTTTTCACTATGCTATCCTCCCCTCATGTATTATCTTTGTGAAATTTGACAGCAAGTTAAACTTCATCTATAGAATCAAGAAATGCAAGTTGAAGTTCCAGCATTTATTATATCTTGATGACACAACATTACGATGGATCAGAGTGAAACTAAAAGAAAGAAATACAATCTCCAATTAGACTCATGGCTAAGCATAGCTTCAAATACCACAAATGATAATTTACAGATTACAGTAATGCCGTTGACATTAAACACATTTGCATATTAAAATAGATTATTTGTATATTTCCTAGAATGTTTACGATTTGCATTGAAAAACTTAAGATAACACGTCACATAATTAAATTACATTTTTTCTAATAACTTTACATGTTAATGTCAAAAATAAACGTCTGAGTTACCCAAAGCAAGTAGATAAAGAAAACTTACAGCTATTGCTCTTCAAAACTTCCAATAGCAAGGATTGATGAGGATTATACAAGAAAACACCCAGTTTGAGCAACATACACCAGCCATGTGCCTTGCTGCTCACTTCCTGCTATTTATTACCCACAGTTTCTTAAACGTCCACTAGATGGCAGTTCCAGAACAAAATTAACTTGGACAAATACTGTGAAACGTGGAAACAGAACAAGAATAACAATTATCAAGGAAAATGAAAGCATAAAGGCTTTGGAATGATTTGGGGGCAAGTAAATCCAATCAGAAGGCTTCTAGTGTTACATTTTCGCTGATGTTCATGAAAAGAGCAACGCAATAAAGGCTGAACATGGTTAAGTGGCGCCCACATCTCATCTGGTGATTGACTTTCACAAAGCAGCATTCCTTGTAATGAAGAACATGTCTCTCTCAACGTTTTCATGCAAGCATGAATCTGAAAATAAAAAACAATGTGAAAATTTTACAGAGCTGAATCACATAATACAAATCCAGGATTATATTGGATAACATGATTAGGTGCTACAAAGTCCTGCACCTAATTTTCTCCCATGCTGCTGTGGTGGAGAAATGGAGATGCTCTCATCTTTGAATTATGTGGGTGAGAGTTGTTCACGTCTCTCATGAAAAGGTATGCACACTTCAGCTCAGAGTTATCATATTTACGCGCTGAAGTGATTCTCAGGATAGAAAAGCTTGGTAATTATAGCGACTGGCTGAGTGGTGATTGCTTTCTCATTTACAGTGAATGCTGACTGCAATATCACACTTCACAGCAGCATATGGATATAACAGACAGATATTACTTAAGTATGACTGCGTGTGCAAAATAAATGTGACATTATGAATAACAAGCTTCTCTGTTCTCTTTTAAAATAATAAAAGCTTGATATGATAATTTAATGCTCCCAACGCAAGGCTTCTTTTGCCTGGGGTAACAAAGCTGCAATAAAGGTATCATGGTTTCCATAAAAAAATATTGATGATAATAATAAGAATTATTTCTTGAACACCAAACCAGCATGTTGTAGTAATTTATGAAGGATCACGTGTCTCAGAAGACTTCAGTAATGATGCTGAAAATTCTGATGTGCCATCATAGGAAATTTCATTTTAAAATATGTTGAAATGGTTCTTTTAAATTGTAATAATATTTCACAAAAGTACTGCTTTTTACTGTATTTCTGTAGCCTGACGTCGTCATACTCAGATTCTAGTCAGAATGTGAGTCTGATACTGGTCCATTGAGCTTTGATTATGGGGCGTGTTTCAACCGAACCAGGAAAGAAAATGCCTCTGCACTCAATTGGATAGACCTACAACCAATCAGAGCAACGGAGTAAGTTTTCATTCATGTTTCCGATCGACAAACGCCTTGATCGCGGTTCTCTTTTCCTCTTTTAAAATGAATGCGCTGTCGATATCTTCTATAACAGACGCGATGGCGGAATTTACACATGATGTTTCATAAACAAAGTTCGGCAGGAGCACGTTCACATAGTCAATCCAATCAACTTGTCATCAAACACAATGCATATAAAACAATGCAAACAATACAAAAGTGTAGAATATGTCAGTGTTGTTCTTGTCAACTAAAATTAAAACTCAAATAAAACTTAAAAAGTGATCCATTGGCCTCTAACTGAAATTTACTAAAGTTACTAAAAAATTTACTATAAAATGATTAAAGCTATATAGAAATGTAAAAAACAAACTAATACAAATGACAAAGAAATATAACAAAATTACTAAAAATGTTGTTGTTGTTTTTTTTAAATAAAGAAAGCTAAATATAAATAACATAATCATGTAATAGTACATAAATAATACTAACATAAGAGATAATAATGTTTGTCAAGTTGTCAGCACATTGTTATTCAGTTGCTATATAGGGCATTCTGGCATTATTGTTGCTTGGTGGTTGCTTACCTCCCCATGTCAGGGCTACTCCCAAGTCCCAAAAACTTGAAATGCAACTTCTATGTAAAAATAAATAATAAATTGAGGTATCATTCATATCTTTAGGACAAACATGTAGGATGAGGTACTGTCGTGTGCTTGTGTGAGTAGAGGAGCTGTCTGAAATGCTGATCGCTGGCCTGTGAGAGCGGCACAGAGGGACCAGTGGAGGGCACAGTCAGTGGCCCCTAAACACAAGCACACATGCTCTTGAAGAGTTAACTACAGACTCTGTAGGGTCTACAATCTTCATCCTGCACGCAATCGGTCGGGCAGCAGGGAAAAGACAAGACTGCCGAACCTCTCTGACTACAAGCTGTTCTTTAACTGTCAATCATCTAGGTGTGGAGTTTAATTGGTGAATGAATAAAACTGTCTTGTTATATTGATGTTGCAGCGGACTGCATTGATTTCTGTTGTGCATTTGTTGCTGGTTTTGTTTCTGCTTGTGATTTGACATGTTGGCAGTTTATTACAGCATGACATCTCCATCATTTTGTAGTTTTGCCTCTGTTTGACAGTTTGAGCACTCATAATCGAGTAAAACATGGCCGATTTTAAGAAATTATATGAGGTGAGTGTGATAAGGTGTCACTCTCATGCTTTTTACCTCTTTCTCACAGGGATTCTATTCATGGTGGATTCTATTCCCTGACAAATTCAGTCATCCTTGAATTCTATTTTGCTGCATTAGAAATCCTACAAAATCGTCACTATACAAATAATTATTTAAATTGTCACACTTGGCTGTATGGAAACTCACATGACGAAGGAATAGAAAACAAAAAAGTCTTTATTATAATCTACAAACTAAAACTGAGGAGATCACAGGAGAAACACAACCACGATAACATTGACGAGACCGTACAATTGAACACAGGAAACTGAGTTACTAGAATGTTAATATTGCATTACTCATTTGTTTCTGTGTAGTTATTCATTAATGACGGAACAGTATTCTACTGCCAAAATATTAATTCTGAATATATAGAAACGTTTTAAAGGGAACATATGGAAAACAGAACTTTCCTCAGGATATTTAATATTAATGTTTAAAACATAAAATATCCCTCACTAATCTATCCAAAACATTTATCAAAGCATAGCTGCACATTTATATAATCAACGGTTATTCAGTATTCAGTGACCATACCCTTATTTTAGTGGTAGCCAATCATAACAAAATAAAGATATTTCAAACAATTTAACTCTAAGGTTCGAAAAGAATGGTCTGACTTTATGGCTGTTTTTAGTATTAAAGATATCCTAATATAGATTTTGATTCTTAACAGGCCTTTCTTTTGGCATCTTCATTTTAAAGGCCCTATATGGTTAAATCCCAGAGATATGGGGATCTCAATGTGGCTGTAACAAAGAGGCAGCGGAGTTGGGATCCATGTGCAGTTTTAATAATAGCAGTAAGCGTGGTACAAACAGACAGGCATACAAACACCAGCAATAGAGATATCCAAGACAGTACAGAAACGTAGTCAAAAGGCAGGCACAGGGTCAAGGCAGGCACAGGGTCAGGGTAGGCAGCAAACAATGTAGAGCATTTCCGGACAAACAAAGCAGAATCACAAGGGCATGCAGCAGAGGGTCGACACAATGAAAGCAGTCCAGGGTCAGAAATGAGAAAACAGTAGTAACAGGGAAACCGCTCAGAAATGTCAGCCTGGGAAAAACAAGACTTCACAGTGACAGATTGGAGAGAGACTGAATATATAGTCCAGATGATAAGCGGCAGGTGGTCATGGGAAATGGAGTTTAAGGGATGAAGTCATTATTCAGGAGAGGGAGCCCTCTGGTGGTGAGTGGGAGGAATCATAGAGGCTTTATTCGACACATGAAAAGTGGGTGAGATATGGTTGTGGCCATTTCAACACTGCCTGCACCTTACTGTCATTCATGGCAATTCCTTCTGGGCTGATTTCGTAACCAAGGAATGACACGGAAGTTTGGTGAAACTAAAATTTTTCTGCCTTGGCATAAAGTTTATGACTGATTAAGCGCTGTAGGACAGTGCAAAAGTGTTTGACGTGATCTTTGAGGGAATCTGAGTAGATGAGAATGTCATCAATGTACACGATAACCCATCTGTTTAGCACATCTCGGAAAACATTGTTAATGAATGCCTGGAACACAGAGGGACTATTGGCCAGCCCGAACAGCATAACCAAATATTCATATTGCCCTGTAGCAGTGGAGAAAGTCGTCTTACACTCGTCCCCCTCTCGAATTCGAATGAGATTGTAAGCGATATCAAGTTTGGTGAAATATTTAGCTGTGCGAAGTTGTTCGAGGGCTGCTGGGACTAGAGGTAAAGGGTAGCGATACTTGACTGTGATGTCATTTAGCCCTGGGTAGTTGATGCATGGACGGAGCTCTCCATCCTTCTTATCAACAAAGAAGCCAGTTGAGGCTGGGGAAGTGGACGGTTGAATAAATCCCTTTGCCAATTCATCCTCGATGTACGACTTCATGGCCTCTGATTCGGGTTGTGATAGGGGAAAGATACGGCCTTTAGGGGACGTAGAACCTGGAATGAGTTCGATACCACAGTCACTGGAGCGATGAGGTGGAAGTTGAGATGCCTTGATCTTGCTGAAAGTTTCCATAAGATCATTATATTCTGGTGGAAGATTTGGGGAAGAATTAGGTTCCAGAAGTACAGTGGCGGCTTGAACAGGCGTGGAAGTGACAAATTGCAGACAGTCTCATTGCCAGTTGTCAGACCAATAGGTAATTTGTCTATCGATCCAGGAAATTTGGGGGTTATGCTCTTGTAGCCAGGGAAGTCCAAGAATTATCGGGTGGTTTGGTGATTGTATGAGAAATAACTGAATGGTCTCAGTGTGTAAGGATCCCATTAGCAGCGTAACATATCCAGTGGTGAAATGGACATAACCTGCGCCCAGGGGTCGTCCGTCTAGCACTGCCACTGCCAACAGAGATTCACAGGGTATTAATGGAATAAGACGAGACTGGGCAAAGTAACTGTCAATAAAATTACCCGCTGCTCCCGAGTCGATCATGGCTGTGGTTATCACAGATTTTCCAGAGAACATTAAAGTTACTGGTAATTCTACACACGATGAAGAGCAAGAGATAGAACTTGAAGGACTCACAGCAGTAGTGTTTCGAAGAGGGGGTCTCCTGGGGCAGGATGCCTTTAGATGTCCTGGCTGATCACAATACAGGCAAAGGCTTTGGCGAATGCGTCGGTTGCTCTGTCTCCTCTGAAGTGATATGGGTTAGTCCGGTTTGCATGGGTTCAGGATCGTTAGTGTTGGGAGATGTGGTGGTGTGATAAACCAGACTTCTAGTGGGCCTGCGTGATCGAATCAGATTGTCAATGCGAATGGCCAGATTGATATATTGGTCCAGAATTATTCCCTCATCGCAGCAGGCAAGTTTGGACTGGAGCTCCAGATTAAGACCTTTGCGAAACAGCAACTTCAGGGTGTCCTCAACCCAGTCAGTTTATACTGCCAATGAGCGGAAAGTGAGTGCAAACTCAGCAGCCATGTTTCTTCCTTGCCGGAGAGTTAAAAGCTGATCACCGGCATTCTTGCCTCCCTCTGGATGTTCAAACACTTCACGAAACCGTTGAAGAAAATGAGGACTGACCATCGTTCCATACTGCAGTTGCCTACTCCAAAGCTCTGCCAGTTAATAATGAACAAACAAAGGCTATATGACTGGTGTCGGTAGGGTATAACATGGGTTGTTGATTGACGAACAAGGAACTTTGAAGAAGGAATACCTTACACTTTGCAGGTGATCCATCGACTTTCTCTGGGAACGCAAAACAGGGACTCGCGGTGGTGGTGCTGGATGCAGGCATGCTGGCCGCTGGGCTCGCTGCAGGTGGGTTAGGGTCTGGCGTGGGTAAGTGGAGTTGGTGTAGCGCTGTTACTAGTTGCTCAGTCAGAGATCTTAGACGATCTAGTTGTTGTTGGTGTACAACCAGGACATTAGCTTGGGTGGAGACCTCTGTGGATAGCTGGAGGATCGCTGCTGGATCTGTGTCTGGCAAAGTCTTCTGTAACGAAGAGGCAGCGGAGTTGAGATCCATGTGCAGTTTTAATAACAGCAGTAAGCGTGGTACAAACAGGCAGGGGTCAAACACCAGCAATAGAGATATCCAAGACAGTACAGAAACGTGGTCAAAAGGCAGGCACAGGGTCAAGGCAGGCACAGGGTCAGGGTAGGCAGCAAACAATGTAGAGCATTTCCGGACAAACAAAGCAGAATCACAAGGGCATGCAGCAGAGGGTCGACACAATGAAAGCAGTCCAGGGTCAGAAATGAGAAAACAGTAGTAACAGGGAAACCGCTCAGAAACATTAGCCTGGCCAAAACAAGACTTCACAGTGATAAAGTGGAGAGAGACTGAATATATAGTCCAGATGATAAGCGGCAAGTGTGCAGGTAATCAGTGCTGGGCATGGGGTCATGGGAAATGGAGTTTAAGGAATGAAGTCAATATTCAGGAGAAGGAGCTCTCTGGTGGCGAGTGGGAGGAACCACAGAGGCTTGATTCGTGACAGTGGCTCGATGAGTACATTTTTAAATTGTACACATTTTCAGTGGCCAAAAACCAAATGTGGGCCACTTTGCATACAGCTGATATTTTTTTCCTTTTAAAGAAGAATGTCTGCCATTTATTTATTCGTATTCTTTAACATTTGTTCTTCAGACATCTTTCAATGCAGTAAGTAGCTGCATGAAAATTAGTTTTTTGTCCATTGGAACAATTTGCAAACAGAGCCATATGGAGATCTCCATATATCTGGGAATAAACCATATAGGACCTTAAAAATTTAGATTCCAAAAGAGAGGTTTAAGAACCAGAATCTAAAAGGATATTGAGATATCTGTAATATTTATTGAGTTACAGTCACACAAACATTGAAAAAAGGATGTTTTTGGTACTCAGACTGGTATGTTCTATACATTTATTTTGATGGAGGGAAACTTTTTTTTTTTTTTTTTTTTTGCAATACAATACATATCAGCTGTATGCAAAGTCACCAACATTTGGTTTTCGTCCATTGAAAATGGGGAAGTTCAACAATTTGCACATGAAGCTGCATTGAGATTCCCATATCTCTGGGACTGAACCAGAGCCTTAAATGAAGATACCAAAAGAAAAGTTTGTCAAGAACCAGAATCTAAATATATATATATATATATATATATATATATATATATATATATATATATATATATATATATATATATATAATTTTTATTATTTTTTTTTTTTTACTGTCTTCATTGGTATATAATGTAATTTGTAAACAAAAGACAACAGAATTTACAAACAGACCTACCTATCTAAAAATAAAATAATGACACTGTCATTTTTCTAAAGTCATTTTCTCCCTCCTCTAATTTGGTTTTAAATTTTAGGGGGAAATTGTCATTGCCTTTCTGCAGAAAAAAAAGTAACAAAATAAAGAATTTGAGCTGGAGACTTATTAGGCTAAATAAGGCTAGAACCATTATTTCCATGTAATTGTAAACCAAGCAGAACATAAACTAACAGAACAAGATTATTGATTATTGTTCTAAATTAAAACAATATTTATACTTTATATTCCTACAGCAAACAAACTCTAAGAGGTCTACAATATTGAACTCAATGGATGAAGAATGTTCTAAATGAGTATTTAATTGAATTGAAGACAAGTCATCGTGCGGTGACCTTTGAGTGATGAAATGTCCCATTTCAAGGTAAAAAGCAGTGGAGCCTTTCAAAGCATTGCCATAATCTATCCCTTCCCCAATAGTTAATGCAGTAAAGATGGGTGGTCCCGGTCTCCACGGGAGCGGGAAAACTATTATTCATCCCCACATAAGGAATGATGGGATGTGTGAGGGATGATAATAAGAGAGCTGTTCATGGAAGACATCACAAAACCATGTCTGAGGAGTCCCAAAATGCACATCTGCTCATCTCTTTACCCTTTTTAGAATTGGATCATTCTGAGCATTTAATTTTAATTTAAAAATGTAAACTAATTTTCCTGCTTCAAATTTCTGGTAAGAATGAAGTTATAAGGCTAATCAGAGAAATCATAGCACAAAACTCTTCCCTAAAAAACTAATCTGTATCACTCAAACACACACAGGGGGACCCATAGAAACTCAGCAGCCTTATTTATTACTTGTTAGCAGCTTTTCTGAAATTTGCTTCTAATTGTTGCAGGGTCATTCAGAATTGAACGTAGAATGTAATGAAGTAGAAATCAAATAAACAATAAAATAAAAAGATAGAACAATAGAATGACAGAAATACAGAATGACAGAAAGATAGAATGATAGAATAATAATGCATAGAACGGTCGAATTTTACATACATAGCATGAAAGTTAGAGCAATAGAATGCACAGGACAATAGTTAGAAGGATAGACAGTTACATATCTCAGTAGTGAGAATGATAGAATGTTACATACCACAATGGTTAGAACGAGTGAATGATATAATGATACATAAAATAATAGAACAACACAATGAGATGGAACAATAGATAGAACAATAGAATGATACATATAGAACATCTGATAGAATGACAGATAGAAATATAGAATAACAGACAGATACATAGATATAATGATACAAAGAAAGATAGAATGATACAAAGCTAGAACAATAGATTGAATGACAGACAGTATGATAGAATGTTAGGCAGGCAGGCAGACAGACAGACAGACAGACAGACAGAACGTCAGATAAAGATTCTGAATTTTGCTCAAGGCTGTTCATTTGAAATACCAAAAAAATATCATATCACAATATTATAAGTGATTTACTTTAACTTTTTTTTTTTTAAATCAGCCTATACTTTCATCCAAAGCAAATTACAAATTACATAAATTGCATGCAATTTATTTAGCTATTGAAAACTGGACTAGAGTAAGAGCTGGATAACAGGCAACAATATCTGCAATCAAAATGTTCATCAAACTCTCTAACGGTTCATATTTCTTGAGATGCACCCAGGGACGTCACTAGGATTGGAAGACAGGGGGGGCTTAGCCCCCAGGGTATTTGTAACTTGCGTTTATAGAAAATCTTACAGTGAATTTGAGTAAAAAACAACTATGTTTAGCCGTATTTGTCTCTTCAACCCGTTACCATCTTCAACCCTGCTAGTCTCAACCTCGTCACACCTACATTTTTATTAATTATTTTAAGTTTATGAATAAGTAATGTTTGTTGAACTTAGTCAGAAATGTTCAGAGCAATCATAAGAATACTGATTTTAGTTCAAATTCTGAAGTTAAGCCACATCTTTGATCAAAAATGATAGGGTTGCTGTCACAAAGTGCCCATTTCAGGCTTTAGTATAGTATAAGTGTAAAATTATATGTAAATTTTATGGTGCATGGTACAATTTCTGGTAAGCAATGCTTTTTTATTATTTCAATTCAATTATTGTATTTTTATTTAATATTGACTTATTTGGATAAATATTAGGTACTCAAGATAAGCGTTAATTTTTCTCAAGAAAAAAACAACTCACCTAATGCTGTAAACATACAGAGAGCCCAGCTGGTAGTATTATTTAAGGTTAAAATAACTCAAATTAAATATAATATAATGCGTTTTTTTATTATAATAACTTTATTTAATGATATAAGTAAAAATATAATAAATATGTAATATAAAACACATATTTAACAAAATACTCTCTATAGCTCTTATTTTTTCTTGCCAGCTAACTTACGTGCTGTAGTGTAGCCTATATTATGTTCATTAAATGGCTTTCGCTGAGGTAAATGTGACATAATTGTTCTCCAGCTATGTTATTGACCTCTTCACGCTGATAAAAACACTGATTGATCGATATTATGTATGAGGAATATACATTTCGGTAAGTTGTAGTAGCCTACTGTATAAACACTATAGGCTAGTGTTCGTGTTTTTTTTACTATTAACGTTAACCAGTAACGTTAGAGATGATCGGTTCACGTGCGCTAAGGATCTGTCACGTAACATTTACAAACGCCAAAACTGTATTTATTGATTGAATTTCGTAATAAAATTGACAGAATCTGAGAGTTGAGATTCTTTTATATCATAAAGTAACCTGCTCTGTCTAGTCTGTCGGTCTCCGTGTCCTCGTTGCTTCGCGATTTTTCTGTGCGTGAGAAAACGTGAGAGCGTGTGAAAAGTGTTAATTGCGTGTCTCACGGTGAATGCGTGGTCCAACTTACTTTTCGGCTATTTTTTGTAGCTGGATATATCATTTGTTGCGTCTAAATATGAATGAGGATACGGTTATTGATAAATCGAATTGTTATTGCTGTTCTTATCATTTAGGGGGGCTTAGGAACATTTTGGGGTAGCTTCAGCCCCCCTAAAATAGGCCTAACGACGTCCCTGGATGCACCTTTACACCGATTCATAGTGGATGTTTTTGCATTTTTCACTTAGCTCACCCACACACCGGTTTAACATCCTCAAGTGAGGTGATCTTACATTTTTCAGGCTGCTGAACTGTACGGTGATCAATTAGCAGATTTTGCATGTGCATGTAACACTGCAAGATTGAAACCCAAAGGAAAAAGAAAAACAGGAAGCATCGATACACCTCCAGCACTTCCAGCATCTCTTGGCTTCCTCACACCTGAAATACCTCTAAACAGTAGGAGAACACTCAAATCACTACATTCCCACCGATATGCTGACTTGAGTGTCAAGAACTTTTCTTGGTGAGAATCTTATACTAACCCCACAAACCCAAACATTTCTAAACTGGCCATCAATACTGGAACTAGCACACTGTCAGGGGAAAAGGAGCTTTGGAAATCATGTTATTGTCAAGTCTTCTACTGCTTTTCACTTGAGCGGTCTTTAATTTTTCAACACAGACATGGAGGCATCAGAATGAAGTGATGCCAGAGTTTGTATCATTAGATTTCCTTAAATTTATAGACAAGGCAGATGAATGGAAAATTTAATTTAAGTTAAGTTACTCCCCAGATGACTGTCTGAGACAGCCACATCTACAGTGACCCAAAAAAGTATTTGGACACTTCAGCCACACTTAAAAATGTATGAATGTCACTGCATTATAAAACCAAATATCAAACCATTGTGGCTGTTCTGTGAGAAACTGATTTAATGCAGACCCCCTGTGCTTAAGGAAGAGATATTATTAAAATTTCAACCAATTAGGCAGCATATCCAACCGCGCAACTGCATACAGTATAGTCACAAACTAGCACAAACTTCTCAAAGAAATAAATGCAAAAAAAAACAACAACCTTGTCCTCAAGAAAACCTCATCATCCAAACACTAGTCACAAAATGTCATCAGTCATTAGGATCTGCTGATATCTGTCAATCTGCGCAAATAGGCAAAGATACAAAACACAGAAAAAACTCAATTAAAAACTTAATTAAATTGTTTTTTTTTTTTTTTTTTTTTTTTTTTTTTTGTGAAATTTTTTTTGTGTTTATAAAGTAATTTTGAAGTGAATATCAACATATTAAATTGTTAAACTGTAAATATTATACAGTGGATCCAAAAATATGAGGCCACTACTAGCAAAACACTTCTATTCTGTATTTTTCAAATTTTTCACAAAACAAATGTTACAATGCTATTTGTGTCGTCAGAATAACAATGCAAGTGACATGCTTTAATTTTGCTTTAATGACAGCAGCACTAGTTCAGACATGAATAAAAACCTGTTTATTTCCATCTTTAAATTTAAAAAAAGAAGATTTTCTATGTGGTCTTATGGATTCCACTGTATCATAATCTTACATTGCCACATAGTGTCATTCATTGCAGGTGAGATATATAATACAGGAAGGTCTTAAACCCATGTCTTAAATTAAAATGAAAGGTGACTGAAAGCTGAATTATTATTATTTTCATTTTTATTTTTTTCAGATTTAAAGATGAAATCTCAACAAATTTTACTACTAGAGATTTTTTTCTGGTGGTAAAATGCTGAGCTGAAATTTCTTTTGACACAAAAAAGTGAGCTACCAGACATCTGCAGAGTTATTAAATGTAGACTCTTTGCTGAAGGTTATCAGAAATGAAATAAGTTGAAAAAGGTCAATTAGGTGTCCAACCTGAACATCAGATTTCATATTTTAAAGTAAACTTTCAAGGCTAGTTTAAAGGTGCACTCATAAGTAATTTTTTACCTTATTAAAACTGTTTTAGTATACAAAAAATTAATAGCACTATTGAAAAATGTTGCAAATTCACATCAGATTAAGGGCCAAATGCATGTGATCTACTGACGATGCTCAGATCCGCACAGACGCAGACAAATCATTTCTATAATGACCAACGACCAATCTACAAGTGCAGTACAAATTAGCGTCTGGTTTAAGATGCGCTGTTAATAATACCCCCAACTAAATGCAGTCATATAGCAAAAAAAAAAAAAAAAAAAAAAAGCTTTTATTTTATGTCACCCAGAAACGTCTGTATTAGATATCACCTCCTAATAACCTTGTTCCACCCTGTTTCCACCACATATCTCCAAATTCCTCATAACACATTGTGAAGGTTACCAGGTTGTTGGAATGGCAGACAGGCTAATAGAGAATTTGCACCATTACAAATTGAGCTTTATGGATGTTAGGCTCATTACAGCCTGGTGAAAGACAGACATTCAGGCCGTTAAATGCCTTTAGGTAGAATGTCACCATTTTCCACAAGTCCTCATTACCAGTCATGCGAATCTGTTCCTATCACAAATTTCCCATGCAACGATCGTGTCACTCATCTGTGTGCGTGTATGCAGTCCTTTCTCTAAGGATGGCATTATTAGCTTTGTATGATCTATTTCCACATTAAATCTGTCTGTAGTTTGATTTATATAGACAGGTGCCATCAATACAAGCTATTACTAATAATTTACAACCAATTTGTGTGTGCATTTCTATGTAATTTGACCCAGAAAGCCACTCTACTCTGTTTAACCCATTTTTTGTTACTGGCTCCATAAAGAGCATGAACTTCATAAGTTATTGAACTGTGCTTTAAGGTCCCGTGCTGTTCCTCCTCAATTTTCTACAGGTATCTCATCTTTTTTTTCAAAGGCTTAGAGGTTATCAATTGCTCGTATTTCATGCTAGATTGTTGGTAAAAGCTCTTGGGGAAGAACTGATGATGCCAGGGGCTCTCAGAAGTAGATGTCGCCGGTGGTCTCAGGGGACAAGTAATCAGCCTGGAAGCGATTAGAGGCCTCCTGTGAACAGGGCAGTAGGTGAGAGCAATCATCTGCTAGGTTACAAGCTGCCTGAAAACTTGTAGAGACCAGCACTGAATCACTTTTACCTGACAGGTATGAGGTTTGAGTAGGGTTATTAATGCTGTAAATAAGACCATTAAACTGGAAGGCAGAACTTTTAAAAGTTCACATTGTAAAATGAGGAAAATAAAACTTTCTGGTTCATAAATGTAATGAAGGGTCTATATTCTACACTTTTGGAAGTAAAAAAAAATCCCCAAAGACCACTCATAGGTTTCTTGCACCAAAAACAGCCATAATTTAGTTTTGCACTTTATTTTCCACCTTCAGTTTGACCCCTAAACAAGCTTGCACCTTTAAGTTGTTTGCTGATGTAAAGGGTAGAGACTTTTTGCATCTTTTAAAAAAAAAGCTTGATGCTGGTCGCCATTCACTGCCATTATATGAACAAGTGAGAGCAGGTTTTTTTTTTTTGTTGTTGTTTTTTTTACAAATTTTCCTTCTGTGGCCCATTAAAGAAAAAAAGACATATGACATTAGAACAACACCAGGGTGAGTAAATTAAGACGTATCATCAAGGTGGACTTAGTTGCTGAATCTGGCCCCATTCACTTTCATACAAAGGTCTTCTCTGCAACCTTTTTTAACAAACCTGGAAAATTCCTTTAATGACAATCTATGAATGAGCCATTTATTTAGTTATGATCACTATAACTGCATGTCCTGACACGTGATGAAATGGACTTTAAACCCCCATTGCAAAACAGAGCCAGGCAAATGGATACTATTTAAACTATGTTAACCTTACATTATTCATAGCTCCTTGGTGTTCAAAACATTTTTAAACAAAAATACGCAATTCCTATATTTTTTCTGCTTTCTCCAACATTGCAAATGGCAAAAATGTATATCAAAACACTGAAACTTAATCACTTGATATAAACTGAGAACCTCTAGGAGGCTTTTAACCAAAAGTACCTTCCTCTCATCGACCCCAGGTCTCCATTCAACATGTTCTTAATGATGCCTCGTCTTCCCATTAATTACATTTTTTAGTGTGTGGACTTTGTCTCCGCTGTCCCAGTAATTGTGCTCTGGGTTGGAGTTAATCTCCAGAAAATTACCTGTCAGGGACGGACAAGGTGGGAAAAGTCATTATTTCATCTCATATTATCATTATCCACAAGACTGGCACGGCCCTGGTCGTCGAAGGCCTTTCTCTCTATGAGTGGCGGTACATCGCCATTATGGGCAGCTTTTTCTTTAATCATGACTGCACATTACCAGCACTGGGATTAAAATATGATTTATGGCTGCCACCAGGAGAAAGGTTACAAAATAGGCTGGCAAAAGTATCCTTTTGCAAAATCAGCATTTTTGCATTGTGAGCTAGGTCTAGATATGTTTGCAAACAGCTATAGTACAATTACAAACAGAGCAATGATATTAAACGGAACTCAACATAAAACCTTAAAAAGAAGTCTTCGGGTGACAAACATTTCAGTATTTGTTATTGTCTGAAAGATGATTTAATTATTCTGATAAAAATGCAGTTATAAGTCGATCAATTAAAAATGATGATCTAAATTGATAATCTGCAATAAATGCATTGAATTCGAACCACATACTGTCTGTAAATCAATATTTTATGAAGATAATTCAAAAGCATGACATTATTGCTCCAAAGCCAGGGACATTTCTTATTATGGTTTTATTAATAATTATTAAATGCAGCAATTTATCTGACAAATAAATCTTCTCATGTACTTTACTGGGAGGATTTGTCAAGCTCACAGTGCATTTAATACATTTTCCACAGACTTCGTGTCATGCTGCAAAAAAGCGGGTTTCAACAGTTTTATTTGTTTTAGTTAACTGTACAGCTTATGGGTTGCTAGATGAATATTTCAGAACAATACTTGGTTTCCATGCATTCATTGTCAAGTACATTCAATGAAAGCTGAGGGCCCTTAAAGGAGACATATCATGCTTTTAAATTGTTCCTTTTTACATATAAATCATACATTTGTGGTCTATATAAAGCGGAACTGCAAAGCTTGGGTCTGAATTCCTCATTATTATAGCTCCACGGGCCCCTTTTTTACCCCTTTTCTGAGGTGCTTCTGAGATCAACTTGTTTTGGTGCGGTCTCTTTAAATACAATTGAGACACTTCATACCCCGCCCCCTCTCCAGGTTGCAGAGGTTCAACTCCACCCCGTTCGGCCATTTTTGTAGTCTGATAGCAGAGATAGGATTATCTAGCGGGCACAGAAACTTTTCACACGTTATTAACAAAATGTCAACAACGGAAGACTTGTCCAGCCAGTCTTAGATGTTCGAGCCAGAGTTGGAGCCGGAGCGAAATGAAAATGAAGACGACGAACCTGCAGAACAACGTCTTCATATGGATGTATCGCAATGGTGTGTTACTGTATTTACACATGAAACTCTGGTCTTCCGACCTTTTACCACCGTGTCGATTTATTCTGATTAATATGTGCGAGGGAGAGAGAGCAAGACAGCGTCTAGTTTGGAGACGGTGATGTCTTGTTTACACTTTCGCCGGGCTCCGAGAGAGAGTGCGAGCGCGCGCGAGGCCGGGTCTCTCTCTCTCTGCTCGTTCTTTCAGTTAAACATGCGCCACAAGCGCGGCAGTTCATCTACATTAGACGGTGTAATGAAGCGTGTGGGTTACTACATCCAACAACCGAACATTTTAACTTACCCTCTCGTAACTTCTGCATCCTTTAGCTTGGACTACAAAATTTCAGCGAGAAATAATAATGGCGGTTCGCTCGAAGTGTTGGGCCGGAAGTCAATGTCCTTATTTGGCAGTTCCGCTGCAAATACTGTGACGTGATAGTTCACAAAACGTCATAGATAACAGAAAAATCGGAACAGGTTGAAAAATATGACCAAAACAGAATATAAAGATATCAACGAAGCACCTGAAGAGAATAATTTCATCTTTTCTGTACTTCTAAACACTCCAAATATACAACAAAATGCATTTAAGGGCTAAAAAAGTGCATTTAGCATGATATGTCCCCTTTAAGAGAGTATTCTGCAAGCTGGGCTCCCCTAGGCCCCTCTGAGATGACTATTATTAGTCATCTATTAGGAGCCTACCACAAATAAGGTAATTTACATAAGTCTTATAGATACAGCAGCAAAAATAGCCTCTGTAATTCTAAAGGTCATGGACAGGGTGGAAAATGGACATTTAAAAATGAAACAACCATTTTTCTAACAAAATGTAAAAGCCCTGACTAACATTATTAGTGGATTGCAAATAAAAAATAAAATAAAACAAAATAAAATAAATGAATGAATGAAATATAAAACAAAATAATATAAAAAAAAGCTGGTCTTAGAATTATTAAATTGAATTTACGCACAAAATGTCTGGATTATTGATGTGTTTATGACTGTAATGCTGTGTACTATCTGTGCAAATACAAAACCTCATTTGTGACTAACTCCATTTTGAATTTCATGAGCTACTGGTGTTGAACAGGGAGAGTGAGAGCCTCTGTGATAAAAATGGATTTACAAGGGCACGCCAATCCTTACAGAGTTACAGCTTGTACAATTTCTCCCCCACAATCGTGAGTCTTGGGAACGCACCAGCTTATGGAAACTTGTACACGCTCAGTCAGAGATTAACTGTCTTCCATATTGTGTTTGTGTGAAGGCTTTACTTTGCCTGACATGCACATTTTTCCCAAAACTACAACAGCAAGAAATCTAAAGTGTAGTCAGGGTTATTCTTCCATACTAAAACTAAAGACAAAACTAAACTAAACTAAAGATCTCAACAAAAAAAAATTTGCAACTGAAATAATTAATTCAAGAAATATAAAAAAAATTAAATGTCTCAGGTTACACATGTAACCATGGTTACATGCGTAACCTGAGACGTTCCCTTCCGAAAAGGAACTTGTGCTGTGTCCCCTAGAATCCTCATCCCTAAGGTGAACATCAGCAATGCTATCATAGACCGCAGCTTCTCAAGAACGGAGGCCTCAACAGGATGACTCTAAATAGAGGATCTATGTTCATATTCAGGCCAGCGTCTAATGAGGCTCACAGAGAGCCTAACGCTCAGAAGTTATGTTCAGACAGCCCTGAAGAGTGGAGGCCTCAAACAAGAGGCCTAGCAATGCTCTAACCCGAGGGCATTACCAAGAAAGCTCAGAAAGAGCTAAAAACTCAGTCTAACTGGCCAATACAATGCTTCACACTAAGGTCAGTAGCCAAGGAGGCTCCCAGAGAGCCTGACAACCTAGAATACTACCCTACCACATAGCCGAGCTCTATGAGCCGAAGCCTCAGTATGACGACTCTCTAAATCGAGAGGAGACCTAACAATGCCCCATGCTCAGGACATCTTGCAAGGAGGTTCACAGAGAGCCTACAACTCGCAATTGCCATCCTGGCCGAGCTCTGGGTAGCGGAGGCCTCAGTAAGATAACTCTCTCTAGCGAGTGGGGGCCTAACAATGGTCGCAGTAGCCAAGGAGGCTCACAGAGAGCCTAACTACTTAGCCTATGGCTGAGCTTATAAGATGAATACACTATGTCCTTCACCTGTCAAGGAAGCTACATAACAGGTCTAGTAGTCTGACACAATAACGGCAGAGCTCAGAGGTCAGAGGCCTCTAATAGAATGACTCTCTATAGCGAGAGGACGCCTAGCAACGCTCTAGTTCAAGAGCAGTGACCAAGGAGGCTCACAGAGAGCCTAAAATTTTTTCCCCCACCTCTAATTGACTGATCTTCTGAATTGGCTCTACTGGTGCTCTCTGGTGACTGTAGAGACAGTTTGAGTATAGTGAACTCATCGTCATTATCAAGAAACCAGTTTGAGATGATTTCAGCTTTGTGACATGGCGCATTATCCTGCTGGAAGTAGCTATCAGAAGATGGGTACACTGTGGTCATCAAGGGATGGACATGCTCAGCAACAATACTCAGGTAGGCTATGGTGTTTAAATGATGCTCAATTGGTACTAAGGGGCCCAAAGTATGCCAAGAAAATATCCCCCACACTATTACACCACCACCACCTGAACCATTGATACAAGGCAGGATGGATCCATGCTTTCATGTTGTTGACGTGAAATTCTGACCCTACCATCTAAATGTCACATTCAGAAATCAAGACTCATCAGATCAGGTTATGTGTTTCTAATCTTCTATTGTTTCATTTTGGTGAACCAGAGTGAACAGTAACCTCAGTTTCCAGTTCTTAACTGACATGAGTGGCACCCGGTGTGGTCCTCGCTTCTGTAGCCAATCTGCTTCAAGGTTCGACGTGTTGTGCGTTCAGAGATACTCTTCTGCAGATCTCGATTGTAGCAAGTGTTATTGAGTTACTGTTGCATTTCTATCAGCTCGAACCAGTCTGGCCATTCTCTTCTGACCTCTGTCATCAACCAGGCATTTTCGTCCACATAGGTCTGCCGCTCGCTGGATATTTTCTCTTTTTAAGACCATTCTCTGTAAACCCTAGAGATGGCTGTGCCTGAAAATCCCAGTAGATCAGCAGTTTCTGAAATACTCAGACCAGCACGTCTGGCACCAACAACCTTGCCATGTTCAGAGTCACTTAAATCACTTTTCTTCCCCATTTTTTTGCTTGGTTTGAACTTCAACACATTGTGTTTTTGTAAAGTCACTTCAACTGAAGGAAGTTAGTGTTATCACTTAATTCTTCTAATATTAAACCATTAAAATAATTGATAATTATTCCAAACAAATGGATTTGGCTTTGTCCAAAAAATACATTTTAGTAAATCACTAACTAATATAAACATATACAAAATATATAAATATGCTAATTCTATCAAATAAAAAGTTAACTAGAACTACCAAAAAAAAAAAAAAAAAAAAAAAAAATGAAATAAATATAATTAAATCTAAATAGTATTGAAATAAAAAGGTATTAGAAAATGCTAAACAACAATAACCTTAAGTGCAACCGGTTTTTAAAGGAAAACTAAAGGAAAGGCAACACATCCATGCATTTCCGAAAGCCTTAGATCTCAGTGGTAAACTATTCCAATCAAATGAGCAGGAAGCTGTCCATTTCTGCAGGTGCCCACATGAATCAATCAATAAAACTGTGGTATTTAAATAATTATCATGTCCTTGAGAATCTCAGCATCGACATTGAGAGCAGTAATATCGATTATGCAGAACATTATATTGAGAAACAGGGTTGAGAAGCGTGTTCAGGGCCATGTACGAGTCAGTTCTCTGGGGAGGTACATGATCCGGACGTGGGAGAATTAAACCCAGTGAAATCCTTTGCTCTCTCCTACTCAGCATTTCTAATGAATGTAACTTGAGGATTCTCAAGAACTTCTTGGGCCGGGGGAATTATCTCTATCACTGCTGACACAGTCTAAAACTGCACTGGCTTTTAATGGTGACTTGAGCATTATCCACAATTATAAAACGTCAATCATCTGGAGCCTTAACTGCTGGTCAGTACAAGTTTACTTAAGCAGCCTTTAAATACATTTGCTGGCTTATTGCCGTCATTAAATCAGGAACAACAGGATGTTAGAAAAAAGGTGAACTTCATGAAATATGTTTCTCTTCTCTTCACTTCACAGTCTCTGAGATTTAAACTCAAAATTGTAGCCTTTTGTGCCATATTCAAATGTCAGAAATAGGATTTCACAGTCACACCCCAGGGCATTACATTTAATGGATCTCTTTCCTGTCTGAAAAAGTTTACCTCGACCTAAACTCAAATCACCTGATGTATTTGTCTGTATATCCTTCCCTGCCTGTCATTTCAGTTTCTTCCCATGTAAAATAAGAACTTGGTCTTTACAAGGAAGATTGACCTTGCAGATATGTCCTAAAAAGACAGTCTCCAAAGCTGTATCTTTCACACTCAATTTATATTTGCAGCTTCCTGGTAGGTGGCAGTGCTATGTGGGCAGCATGTGGGTTAAGAACAGATAGATCGAAATAGAATCAAAATCATGATATGGCTATGTGCGATTATTAAACTGCAAAAGGCTGAGATTAAATATATAGCAAGTGCTGTAAACTTTGTAGTGAAGGTGAGACACTCCATTCTGTCTGTTACTCATATAGGCCTACTGTAAGTGGGGGAGCATGGGGGAAAATACCCTCTTTAAAAAAAATTGCATATACTTTTAAATTGTAACATATTTAGAAATAAGTTTAGCATAGCACAAAACCCCTCTCCCATATGTGTATATATCTATATATATATGTTACCCCTCCACCCGAGTTCTACTCGCCCCACTCTGTGCGGGCCTCGAACCCTGGTCTCCGGCATGAGAGTCTCTAGCGTCCGTCGCCAGCACCTATTGAGATCAGTGAGGAGTGAGGAGTGAGGTTTACTCACACAGTGAGTAAGGTTTACTCAAAGACATATGTGATGCACCGAAATTTCAGCCGCAAAAAATGATTGCCCATAAATGGCATTTTCCATTTTTGATCGAAAGAGAAATACGCCTGAAAATATGATCCAAAAATATATGTGTGTGTTCAGTGTTCAGCACCTAGGTTTCACTCTAGCATTATCACTGTGCTGTGTGATGCATCACTCAATAGTCCACTCTATGCATTTGCGCTACCTTAGTGCAGTTCTTTCAGTGCTTTGCCCATCGAAGATAGTGAGAGTGGAGGAGGCTGCAAAGCGGCGTCGGGCAGTTGACATCTGATCCTCACCCTGCGCGCCGAATGGCACGCTGAATCACGCTAGTGTTGGGTATTGTTTGAACTTTAACAATTCCTTAGCCTGGTTAAAACCAGACCATTCTCAGTAGTAACTGAGTTATGGTCTGGCAAAGCTTCTTTAATAACTCATTTCAAAAGGGGCATCACCAACAGACGTCGCTCAAATGCCTCTGGGCGCAATTGGATAGACCTAAAACTCCTAAAACCAATCAGAGCGATCGGCATCGTGTAAAGCCATATGCGGTGTCCCAAAGTTACACTACGCCATAAAAGTATGTACTCTTTTTGTGAAGAAAATGTATTTACTTTTGAATGTGTAGCAAAAAAGTAGGCAAGCTTTGGGACATACTACTTCGTCATCTTTATCGGACGGATCTGTCGCGTGCATCCTGTCACGTAAACTGCCCTGTCAATCATCTTGTCACAGTTAAAATCCTCTATTAAATCTAATTTAATTTCCTACCGTTTCGGAGAGAAATGTAGTAGCACGTTCATCTGCCAGTGGGTCTTTCATTGAGACTGTCCTCATGTGTTTGCAATTTGAATATAATATTGCATTTAAAAGTTGGTGCGCTTCACCAACGGAGTGGACGTCGCTCAAATGCCTCTGGGCGCAATTGGATAGGCTAGACCTAAAACCAATCAGAGCGATCGTCATCTTGTAAAGCCCACCTCAATGTTTCTGATTGGTCCCGCGATTTCGAGGCCATGGAAATGGGCTTGAATGAGCTCTTTGCCAGACTACTTGCAGAGCAAATCTAAATTTGCCGGAAGTTGTCTGGGTTTTCCCAGGCTAACAATTCCTATTTTGCTTATCGATTCCTAATTTTGATTCCAATAAAGTAAAACAAAAAATAATCACAGAATGGCTAAAACACAATTGCCTTCAACTGAATGTATCTAAAACTATATGTATGTTTTTTAGGAAATCTAAAAGTCACCGTGCAGATCCAGATATAGTCGTAGAGGGGGAGAGACTACAAGTCGTCTCAGATTTTATATACCTGGGTGTATACATTGATAACTAAATTACATTTAGTCTTTCAAGCTTTTTAAGCACTAATTATGCATTTGAAATGGCAACTTAAAACGATAAGTTCAAATGTGAGGGTCTCTTGCAGTAAAAAAAAAAAAGAATCTTGTCCCACCCACTAGACAAATGTCATTGTGTTTTCAAACCCAACTCCTAGAACTGAAAATTAGGTTTTCCTTTTGATTTGTAAACACAAATCATGCAAATGAAATAGAAGCTTAAAGTGGTAAATTCAAATGTTAGGATCTGTTGCAGTAAAAATCAGTGGGTTATCCCTACCAGGATGACAGAGTGGTTAAGGCATTGGACTTAAAATCCAATGGACAAATGTTGTTGTGGATTCAAACCCCACTCCTGGTAATAAAACAAGTAGTTTTCAATTTGAAGTTTAAGCAGAAATTGAAGTAGAGCATAGAGGGGCAAGTTCAAATGTGGTGGTATGGCGCAGTAAAAAAAATAAGTCTGGTTTCAACCCCATTCCTGATAATTACATTTAGTCTTTCAAGCTTTTTAAGCACTAATTATGCTTTTGAAATGGCAACTTAAAACGATAAGTTCAAATGTGAGGGTCTGTTGCAGTAAAAAAAAAAGAATCTTGTCCCAACCACTAGACAAATTTCATCGTGTTTTCAAACCCCACTCCTGGTAATAAAACAAATAGTTTTCGATTTGAAGTTTAAACAAATCTTTAAGTAGAGCATAGAGGTGCAAGTTCAAATGTGGGGGTATGTCGCAGTAAAAAAAAAAGTCTGATTTCAACCCCACTCCTGGTAATTACATTCAGTCTTTCAAGCTTTTTAAGCACTAATTATACATTTGAAATGGCAACTTAAAATGATAAGTTCAAATGTGAGGGTCTGTTGCAGTAAAAAAAAAAAAAAAAAAAAAGAGTCTTGTCCCAACCAATGGACAAACAGCATTTTGGATTCAAACCCAACTCCCAGTACTAAAAATTAGGTTTCAATTTGATTTGTATAAACACAAATTAAGCATTTGAAATAGAATTTTAAAGTGTTCAAATTCAAATGTGAGGGTCTGTTGCAGTTGTTTTTTTGTTTTGTTTTTTTTAAGTATTTTGCCATTTGGCTGAGTAAGGCATTGGACTTCTTTAGATCCAATGGACAAAATGTCCTTGTGGCGTTGGACTTAATATCCAATGGACAAATGTCCTTGAGGGATCAAACCACACTCCTGTTCATTAAAATGAGTTTTTCAGTTTGATTTTTAAGCCCAAATTAAGCATTTGAAATTACAGCTTAGAGCAGTAAGTTCAATTGTGAGGGTCTGCTGCAGTAAAAATAAAAGTGCTGGCACAACCAGGATGGCCGAGTGGTTAAGGCGTTGGACTTAAGATCCAATGGACGAATGTCCTTGTGGGTTCAAACCCCACTCCTGGTAATGAAACAAAGAGTTTTCAATTTGAAGTTTAAGCAGAAATTGTAGTACAGCATAGAGGAGCAAGTTCAAATGTGGCAGTGTGTTATAGAGCATAGAGGGGCAAGATCAAATGTGGGGGTATGTCGCAGTAAGAAAAAAAAAAAAAAATCTGGTTTCAACCCCACTCCTGGTAATTACATTTAGTCTTTCAAGCTTTTTAAGCACTAATTATACATTTGAAATGGCAACTTAAAACGATAAGTTCAAATGTGAGGGTCTGTGGCAGTAAAAAAAAAAAAAAAAAGAATCTTGTCCCAACCAATGGACAAACAGCATTTTGGATTCAAACCCAACTCCTAGTACTAAAAGTTAGGTTTTCAATTTGATTTGTAAACACAAATTATGCATTTGAAATAGAATCTTAAAGTGTTCAAATTCAAATGTGAGGGTCTGTTGCAGTAAAAATAAAAGTCTTGTCCCAACCACTGGACAAATGTCATTCTGTGTTCAAACCCAACTCCTCGTATTAAAAATGAGGTTTTTAGTTTGATTTTTAAGCACAAATTAAGCATTTGAAATTACAGCTTAGAACAGTAAGTTTAATTGTGATGGTCTGCTGCAGAAAAGTAACAGTGTGCACCAAACCAGGATAGCTGAGTGGTTAAGGTGTTGGACTTAAGATCCAATGGACAAATGTCCTTGTTGGTTCTAACCCCACTTCTGGTAATAAAACAAATAGATTTCAATTTGAAGTTTAAGCAGATCTTGAAGTAGAGCATAGAGGGGCATGTTCAAATGTGGGGGTATGTTGCAGTAAAAAGAAAAGTCTGCTTTCAACCCCACTCCTGGTAATTACATTTAGTCTTCCAAGCTTTTTAAGCACTAATTATACATTTGAAATGGCAGCTTAAAACGATAAGTTCAAATGTGAGGGTCTATTGCAGTAAAAAAAAAAAAAAAGAATCTTGTCCCAACCACTAGACAAATGTTATCATGTTTTCAAACCCAACTCCTAGAACTGAAAATTAGGTTTTCCTTTTGATTTGTAAACACAAATTATGCAAATGAAATAGAAGCTTAAAGTGGTAAATTCAAATATTAGGGTCTGCTGCAGTACAAATAAGTGATTTATCCCTATCAGGATGACAGAGGGGTTAAGGTATTGGACTTAAGATGCAATGGACAAATGTTGTTGTGGATTCAAACCCCACTCCTGGTAATAAAAAAAATAGTTTTCGATTTGAAGTTTAAGCAGATCTTGAAGGAGAGCATAGTAGGGCATGTTCAAATGTGGGGGTATGTCGCAGTAAAAAAAAAGAGTCTGGTTTCAACCCCACTCCTGGTAATTACATTTAGTTTTCAAGCTTTTTAAGCACTAATTATACATTTGAAATGGCAGCTTAAAATGATAGGTTCAAATGTGAGGGTCTCTTGCAGTAAAAAAAAAAAGAATCTTGTCCCAACCATTATACAAATGTTATCATGTTTTCAAACCCAACTCCTAGAACTGAAAATTAGGTTTTCCTTTTGATTTGTAAACACAAATTATGCATATGAAATAGAAGCTTAAAGTGGTAAATTCAAATGTTAGGGTCTGCTGCAGTACAAATAAGTGTGTTATCCCTACCAGGGCGACAGAGTGGTTCAGGCATTGGACTTAAGATCCAATCGACAAATGTCGTTGTGGATTCAAACCCCACTCCTGGTAATAAAACAAGTAGTTTTCAATTTGAAGTTTAAGCAGAAATTGAAGTAGAGCATAGAGGGGCAAGTTCAAATGTGGTGGTATGGCGCAGTAAAAAAATAAGTCTGGTTTCAACCCCATTAATTACATTCAGTCTTTCAAGCTTTTTAAGCACTAATTATGCTTTTGAAATGGCAACTTAAAACGATAAGTTCAAATGTGAGGGTCTGTTGCAGTAAAAAAAAAAAAAAAAGAATTTTGTCCCAACCACTAGACAAATGCTATCATGTTTTCAAACCCAACTCCTAGTAATAAAACAAATAGTTTTCGATTTGAAGTTTAAGCAAATCTTTAAGTAGAGCATAGAGATGCAAGTTCAAATGTGGGAGTATGTCGCAGTAAAAAAAAGTCTGATTTCAACCCCACTCCTGGTAATTACATTCAGTCTTTCAAGCTTTTTAAGCACTAATTATACATTTGAAATGGCAACTTAAAATGATAAGTTCAAATGTGAGGGTCTGTTGCAGTAAAAAAAAAAAAAAAAAAGAATCTTGTCCCAACCACTAGACAAATGCTATCATGTTTTCAAACCCAACTCCTAGAACTGAAAATTAGGTTTCAATTTTATTTGTATAAACACAAATTATGCATTTGAAATAGAATTTTAAAGTGTTCTAATTCAAATGTGAGGGTCTGTTGCAGTTGTTTTTTTGTTTTGTTTTTTTAAGTATTTTGCCAACCATGATGGCTGAGTAAGGCATTGGACTTCTTTAGATCCAATGGACAAAATGTCCTTGTGGCGTTGGACTTAATATCCAATGGACAAATGTCCTTGAGGGATCAAACCACACTCCTGTTCATTAAAATGAGTTTTTCAGTTTGATTTTTAAGCACAAATTAAGCATTTGAAATTACAGCTTAGAGCAGTAAGTTCAATTGTGAGGGTCTGCTGCAGTAAAAATAAAAGCACTGGCACAACCAGGATGGCCGAGTGGTTAAGGCGTTGGACTTAAGATCCAATGGACGAATGTCCTCGTGGGTTCAAACCCCACTCCTGGTAATGAAACAAGGAGTTTTCAATTTGAAGTTTAAGCAGAAATTGTAGTACAGCATAGAGGAGCAAGTTCAAATGTGGCAGTGTGTTATAGAGGGGCAAGATCAAATGTGGGGGTCTGTGGCAGTAAAAAAAAAAAAGAAAAAAGAATCTTGTCCCAACCAATGGACAAACAGCATTTTGGATTCAAACCCAACTCCTAGTACTAAAAGTTAGGTTTTAAATTTGATTTGTAAACACAAATTATGCATTTGAAATAGAATCTTAAAGTGTTCAAATTCAAATGTGAGGGTCTGTTGCAGTAAAAATAAAAGTCTTGTCCCAACCACTGGACAAATGTCATTCTGTGTTCAAACCCAACTCCTCGTATTAAAAATGAGGTTTTTAGTTTGATTTTTAAGCACAAATTAAGCATTTGAAATTACAGCTTAGAGCAGTAAGTTCAATTGTGAGGGTCTGCTGCAGTAAAAATAGAAGCACTGGCATAACCAGGATGGCCGAGTGGTTAAGGCGTTGGACTTAAGATCCAATGGACGAATGTCCTCGTGGGTTCAAACCCCACTCCTGGTAATGAAACAAAGAGTTTTCAATTTGAAGTTTAAGCAGAAATTGTAGTACAGCATAGAGGAGCAAGTTCAAATGTGGCAGTATGTTACAGAGGGGCAAGATCAAATGTGGGGGTATGTCGCAGTAAAAAAAAAAAAAATCTGGTTTCAACCCCACTCCTGGTAATTACATTTAGTCTTTCAAGCTTTTTAAGCACTAATTATACATTTGAAATGGCAACTTAAAACGATAAGTTCAAATGTGAGGGTCTGTGGCAGTAAAAATAAAAGTCTTTTCCCAACCACTGGACAAATGTCATTCTGTGTTCAAACCCAACTCCTCGTATTAAAAATGAGGTTTTTAGTTTGATTTTTAAGCACAAATTAAGCATTTGAAATTACAGCTTAGAACAGTAAGTTTAATTGTGATGGTCTGCTGCAGAAAAGTAAGAGTGTGCACCAAACCAGGATGGCCGAGTGTTTAAGGTGTTGGACTTAAGATCCAATGGACAAATGTCCTTGTGGGTTCTAACCCCACTTCTGGTAATAAAACAAATAGATTTCAATTTGAAGTTTAAGCAGATCTTGAAGTAGAGCATAGAGGGACAAATTCAAATGTGGGGGTATGTCACAGTAAAAAAAACTAGTCTGATTTCAACCCCACTCCTGGTAATTACATTCAAGCTTTTTAGGCACTAATTATACATTTGAAATGGCAGCTTAAAACGATAAGTTCAAATGTGAGGGTCTGTTGCAGTAAAAAAAAAAAAAAAAAAATGGACAAATGTCCTTGTGGGTTCAAACCAGACTACTGTTCATTAAAATGTTTTTCAGTTTGATTTTGCACAAATTAAGCATTTGAAATTACAGCTTAGAGCAGTAAGAATAAAAGTGTAAATAGTCTTATTTTTACTGCAGCAGACCCTCACAATTGAAACTAAATGCTTGATTTGTGGCGCAGTCTATTTCAGTTGCCTCAAAATAGCAACAAGCCACCAATGCGCCTGAACACACCTCGTTTTCAGATGAGGCAACGCGGCGCAGGACGTGAAAATAACAACTGCGTCGGGCTAAAACTAGCAAAAAACATTTGCATTTCGCCAGATGTATGATAGGGCTCTTAATTCCAACTCCGTAAAGACACTCGGCCATCCTGGTTGGGACAAGCCTTTGTTTTTGTTTTTTTAAGGGTGCTCACGTTTGAACATATTTCAAATGCATATTTTGTGCTTATAAATCAAGTTGAAAGCCTTAATTTAATTACCAGGAGTGGGGTTTGAACCCACAAAGGCATGCATCCATTTGATTTTACTCTAAGTCCAACAGGTAGAAGATGTCACTGTGTTTCAAGATTCAACAAAAGTAAAGAATCGGTTATCAGTTGTTCATGATGTAAGCCGCAGTACATGAATGATGCCTGTTATGAGTTTTTTTCTGCTTTACTCTTAAAAGTATTATCATCACTGTTATCATCAGAGTAACATCTCTCTGAATTTCAGCAAATATCAGCTTTTCCCAAAATCCATTAACTGTTCTTTCATTCGTGAAAAATAGCCCTCATTTGACTAATTAAGCTGATGATTAAAGTTGAATCAAAGCTAGATGCAGGCCTCACACAACTGCAACCTTGACCAGCTGTGAGTAAAAGCACGGTGACTTTGTCAAACCTTTGGACATATTGTTAACAAAGCAAATAAACTCTGCTACTCTGATATTTAGCAGATGATTTATGTGATTAAATGTAATTTTCACGTGTGTTGTGCAAAAGCACGATATTCACCTCTAATTAAAAAAAAAAAAAAACCTGAAAGTGAAATCAACTTGAAAAATTATTGGACAGATATATTCGTACAACACTGAGTATCATTTTAAAAGAAACAGCACTGGTTTTCTTATTAAAGAAGTTGAAGTTGTGTCAAATGAAATGACACAAACAATATGCAAAGAAAAAAACAATATTAAAGAAAATCATGCACTAACTAAAATGCATTAATCAAATTCTTTGTCTTTTCTTTGTCATTTCTTGGTGTTTTTCACACTGGGGTTTTTGTGTGCGTGTGGTGGGAGGGGTTGCAGATTTCTTATGCTAAGTGCAGAAGCCTCATTTAAAAATTTGGGAAAAAAGGGATTAAATAAGATATCGGTAACCTCTCAATGTAACTTCAGATTTTGTAGAACACTTCTCTCATTTACACTCCAAAAAAATATTTTGGACAGACTGAAATAAATCAGGAGAGGGATGTCCTGTCATTTTCACTCAAATAGCAGTTGCACGGTTTTGACTGGGTGGGATTAGATTAAATTCCTGTGTCAATTAAACTGTCCATCAGTCAATTTCATGTTACTGGCTGTTTGCTGACCTTCTTATCTAACCACATTAGTGTTTCTGAAGGGCAGTTATTGGAACTGGCTGGACAAAGAGCGATCATATCCCCTCCATCTCACAGTATCTCCTTAAGTCAAAGATGCATTTCTCATTGGCACAGGCTCCATATCCGGATCATGGTGTTGGACTTGGTGTTCAGTACACTTTATCTCAGGCTGTGCAACCTTCGGGACACTAGCCAGTCCACAGTCCAGCCCTGACAGGATTCATACAGATTTATTGCTGAAAACAGTCTTGACATAAGCCTTCAGTTGAATTTTAGCCATTACCAAAACATTTTTACCTCTCAGAACATGAGAGGTATATAAATAAAATGTATAAAATATTATATAATTAAAATTAAATATTTTATTTCATTTATTTTATTTTATGAATGGACTTTTTATGAAAAAGCGTGCTATTTTTAAATGTATTGTTTATTATTCAAATAATGTTGTGAAACCTGGAATTGTAATTATTATGATTTATAAACATTGTTATTTAATAATATTGAAATAGTTTTTAACCCAAAATGGAATTCTAATCATTTATCAAAACAAAATATTTTTTTTATTACATTTAACATTCACATTACTTGTACAAGGCACAAGCTAACAAGAACAATTAGGCAAATTCATCCTAAAACAATGTTGACAAATTGACATCCTCAGTGGACTTACTAAATTTGAGGGGGCAGGACAGCGTGGGCCATATTAAATCAGTGTTTGCCCTTCAAAATCAACAGTGACGTGAAGATGCACGCTCCAGGAGTGGAACGTCCTGAATTCAAGTTTATTTCATATTAGACTACATTCTAGGGTTTCTAAGGATATATGCATCTTCATTGTTTCTCTTAGACAGCACTGAGATTAAACAGAGACTTTTGTTTATGTCTCTATTTTTCTCTTACATATGTCTCACATAGTAGAGTTTCAGAAGAGATTTCAGCATATGAATTCAAATATTTCTCATCAAATTGTTAAATCTTCATTTTTTAAATCTTCAAGTTTTTTTTTTTTTTTTTTCAGTGTCACTTCATGATGTCAATTTCTGTTAAACCAGTTAGATTAATGAATTGCTTTATGTTGTTTCTTTTTTTATATCAATTTCACAAAATGTACATTTTGGAGCAATATGAGAGTAAGTAAACTGACAGAATAAAAATTTTAAGTGAACTATATAAGGCACATTGAATATAAAAGTTCAATCCTTCACTGATTTAATTGATGGTAAGCAAACAATCAGTTCTCATAATCAATGCGTTGGATGCAGGAGAAATGGACATGAATAAAGATCTGAGCAACTTTGACAAGGGCAAAATTGTTATGGCAAGGCGACCAGGGCTGCATTTCTCAAAAGCATTGTGAGCTAAGTTGATCGTAGAGACCATTGGTGGCATTGGCTCTACGATCTACTTAGGCTTACGATGCTTTTGGTAAATGCAGCCCTGGGCAATGGATCTGTAGTTCCCTGCATGCTTTGCAAGGGACTGCATTAGGAGAGTAAATTTAGGGATTAAGTGTTTTTATTTTTGATTAAGGACTTTTATTTTGGTGTTGAGTCCTTGGAGGAAGAGGAAGAGTGTGCGGGCGAGGAGTGTGGTGTTGCTCTGCTCCCCCAGTTCTAACACTCTGCTCAATAAAAGTTATTAGTCGTCAGTAAGTCCATCGTCTTTATTGAAATTAATCCACGGGCAGCTAAACCCCACGCCTTACAGTAGTTTATGTTAATGTTTAATGTTCAGTTATGTTAAACATTTGGGAGTTTCTGTTATTGAATGTTGTGGTTACCATTGTGCTGAAGAGTAGCACTGTCAATTGTAATTTTCACTTTGATGCAACATAAGGCTACAGATAATACACCAGGCACAATGTAACACCAGGCGCGATGCAAGTGTTGGTTTTTTTTTTGGCTAGTTTCAGTCCGTCGCAGTTATAATTTGCACGTCCTGCGCCACATTGTTTAAATAGCAAATGCATTTGCGCCCATTTGTGCACCCACGGGTGTGCTGGTCTGAAAACGAGGTGTGTTCAAGCGCATTCTTGGCACATTGATATTTTGAGGCAACTGAAATAGACTGCGCCATTGACCAACAAAAACCTGGTTTAAAGTCAATGGCGCAATATTATTTTTGTTATTTAAAGAGCGCGTAAGTAATGTGCGCCTATAGGCAGGTCCACAACGCACGTACACTTTGTCCCATAGATGGTCCGTTCCCTTGCTGGAGAAGTGTTCAGTTTTTCTGCTTGCAAATTCCGCCATGTAAATAGCCAATCTGCCATGGCGCGAGCACAACTGGCTTTTAAAGGGAACGGGAGATGAAACTCTGATTGGCTTATTGCATGTTACGCCCAAAACACACCCATTACTCATTAAGAGAATAGGGAATAGAAAAGTTCCCTTTTTCCCCGTCGTTAATCCAGCAAAAGTGGATTCGGACATGCCCTAAGTGCACTTGCGCCGTGCGCTTTAGACTATGCACTTATATCATTAAAATAGGGCCTAATGTGTATAATAACCCCAAATCACAATTTCTCATTGAAGCAAAATTCCCTGATCAGCAAGGAGCAGGTGTGCATGTGTCAAATGTGTCCATTCTGAGCTTTATTGGAAATTGTATGTTGGGTCAATGTAACTTAATTAAGTTAAACCAGCATTCCCTTATTTTATGTTACATAAAACTGATAGGTTACAACAACAAAATTAGAATTTATAGGTAGAATCAGGTAGAAATACCTTCTTAAAGCAACAACTGCACATGTTCACTTTTTACAGTGAAGGAGGAATATGTCATAGCACTCAAAGTGCCTATAATGACCCCTGTCCACCATCGAAAGCACCTACAATGGCCACGTGAGTGTCAGAACTGGACCATGGAGCAGTGGAAGAAAGTGGCATCACGTGGACGGCCGTGTACGTGTGCGCCATTTACCTGGGGAAGTGATGGCACCAGGATCACTGTGGGATGACAACAAGCTGATGGAGGAAGTTTGAGAAACCCTGTGTCCGGCCATTCACGTTGATGTAAATTTGACATTGATTAACAACTACCTAAACATTATTGCAGACCAGGTACAACCCTTCATGACAATGGTGTTCTCTGGTGGATGATGTGATCTCTTTCAGCAGGATAATGCACCCTGCCGCACAGCACACATTGTTCAGGAATGGTTTGGGGAACATGATGAAGAGTTCAAGGTGTTGCCCTGGCCTCCAAATTCCAAATGAGTATCTGTGGGATATGCTGGACCAAGAAGTTTGATCCACGGCAGCTCCACCTCGCAACCTACAGGACTTGAAGGATCTGCTACTAACGTCTTGGTGTCAGATACCACAGGAAATCTTCAGGGGTCTTGTGGAGTCCATGCCTCGGCGGGTTGGCACAGTTTTTGGCAGCATACGGCGGACCAACAGCATATTAGGCAGGTGGTCATAATGTTTTGGCTCATATAAAATGAATATACAGTTCACAAGTTCACACGCACAAATAATCAGATAGAGTAAAAGAGGATGCATATTTGGTGTGCTGTCCAAGGAGATCAGTATTTTGACCCAAACCCAGAGTACTTCCCCCCCGTATCCTTGGCTGTGATAGAAACCAGCCAAGTGTGAGGAGTCGGGGTGGGGAGGGATGCTGAAAACTGTCGAGGAACATAGGTGAGTCTGTTACTTATATATAGGCCTCCCTTCATGCTGATCTGATAGATCATTTTAACATGTTCCTCCTGAACCTTGTTAATAAAACATCATTAGATAGCAAAATAATTTAGACTTGGAAAATATGCTATCTATATCATGCTATATTAATTTTACAGATCTTAATGTACTTTAAAATTAGTCTCATTATTTCGTTATTTTAGCAGAAAGATTGGAGACAAAACTGATTTCTATATTCTAAGGCTCAATCCCAATTCACCCCTTGCCCCTACCCCTTGGCCCTACCCCTCCGTTTTGCGCGTTCCCGTGAAGGGGTAGGGTTGTCTCGATTCTCTTTTGGTTGGAGGAGTAGGGGTAGGGGGAAGGGCCAGATAGCCCTTGAAACGAAGATTTTTCGGGACCACACTTCAAACGAAGGGGTATGAGAAATGTACCTGCATACACCGGCTACAGAGGCAACATGACTGCCAATAATCATTTTCTTTATGTCACATTCAATATTGTGTTCATATTTACGGTCATGTTCTTCAAAGAAACGGTTGCAAAAAAATCGCTAAAGTTCGTTAACAATATGACGCGTGTAAAAAGCAAAAGTTTGAAGCGAAGTGGATGCACGAATGAGGCGAATTCACATCCACCACGCCGCACTAAATGCCTCATTCGTGCCGCAAGACCTCCAGACGTGCGTAAACGCGTCTTAACATTGAAATCACTTATCTGACCGATTTAAACCATGCTAGTGCAATTCCACTAATGCCAACATAGTTTTCTAGTCTATTTAAAAGAATGTTGTGGTCAATGGTGTCAAATGCAGCACTAAGATCGAGTAACACTAATAGGGAGATACAACCACGATCGGATGATAAGAGCAAATCATTTGTGACTCTAACGAGAGCAGTCTCGGTACTATGGTACGGTCTAAATCCGGACTGGAAATCCTTGCAGATATCATTTCTTTCAAGAAAGGAACACAGTTGTGAAGATACTGCCTTTTCTAGTATCTTTGACAGAAAAGGTAGATTCGAGATTGACCTGTAATTGACTAATTCTGTAGGATCAAGTTGCGTTTTTTTTAACAAGCGGTTTAATCATAGCCAGCTTAAAGTTTTTTGGTACGTATCCTAGAGACAAAGACGAATTAATGATAGTAAGAAGAGGATCTATGACCTCTGGAAGCATCTCTTTCAGTAGCTTAGTCGGTATAGGGTCTAACATACATGTTGTAGATTTAGATGATTTAACGAGTTTAGTAAATTCTTCCTCTCCTATAGCAACGAATGAATCAAATTTTTCCTCAGGGAGACTACAATGCACTGCCTGATGCGATACTGTAGTAGACGGTTGCATAGTTATAATTTTGTCCCTGATATTATCAATCTTATAAGTGAAGAAGTTCATAAAGTCATTACTGCTGGGCTGCTTGGAAACTTCTGTGTTTGAAGCTTTCTTTTTTGTTAGTTTAGCCACTGTTTCAAATAAATACCTAGGATTATGTTTATTTTCTTCTAATAGGGTTGAAAAATAAGCAGATCTAGCAGCTTTTAAAGCCTCTCTGTACGTAATCGAGCTCTCTTTCCATGAAATGCGAAATACCTCTAGTTTTGTTTTCTTCCAGTTGCGTTCCATTTTTCTGTGGTCAAACCTGGAAGCAAGCAAACCATCCATGTGTCCATGATTCAGTGACAAGGCAAACAGCTCTTGTTCTTCAGAGGACACCGAGGGCCATCAAACCCATGATCTTTACAGCTCTATGAGTCCACTACAAGACGAAGTGAGGAAACACGAAGTGACGTGGAGACATCTGTCTTGACAAACACAAAGACATAGACATAAACACACGCAGACCAATACTTGCATGCACAGACCCACACTGGCCACAGATGGCTTCTATCATACCAGATGTGGGAGGCTGCCAAGACAGATGGACAGCAATTTGCAGTGAAGAGCATACAGGGACACAGAGAGCCAGTCTTTTCTCATTTTTTAAAAGCGGGATAAGAGATTGTCTGCATATGGACATCTCAGTCTGACGTGCTGTCTCTCCACCATCAGGCTGACTGATCTCAAGGGTTTCGCTCCATCTCGTAGCAGAGCCAAATATCAAGTGCTGTTTGCCGGAGCTACTCTCCTTGACGTCTCCACACAAGGAAACATAATTGATTCAGGCTCTTTTGTGACAGCAATTTTCATCTGGTTGTTAAGTTCATGAAAATTAAAGACAGACTTTAAATTCAGTGCCTTTACACCATCGTATCCTCATCTGCTGAAGAGTAAAGCTTCATATAATGCTTTGATTAAACAGCTGACAAGCTGTCATTGGCAGACATTTGATATCTGCTATATGGACTCCAGCTCAGTGCTGTTTTTGTAATCAGGATGAGAAAATTAGAATAGTTTAACATCAACTTAAACTTGTTGGATGTTCAAGTTAGAATTTAGCAGACACTATAGCAATTTGGCCCAGGTTCTCTAAAATAAATTATTTGTTAAAAACACATCTTAGAAGTACCAAAAATGTAAAACTAGATGACATTTTTTTTTTTTTTTTTTTGTCAAGACAAACTTCGATGTTGGCTTGATAAAGCCTGACCAGAAAATTTGAAGTTTTAAAAGCTGTAAGTTAGAAGGTTTTGTAATACTATCAGACAAAAATACAGAATTGACAGATTGCTAGCATGATTTAGCATGTTTTAGCACATTGCTAGCATGAATTATCATGTTTCTAACATGTTTTAGCACATTGCTAGCATGAATTAGCATGTTTTAGCACGTTGCTGGCATGAAGTAGCATGTGAAGTAGCATCAAGTAGCACGCCCGCCATCTTGGAATGGTCAGCCTGTTGTCACTCACAGTCAGAGTCAATGATGCCACAATTTGCAGCTTCTGGTTTTGAAACTGCCAAGATTTTAATTCCTGAAGAAATGGGATAACCTTTCACAGGTGAGAATGTGTTGTTTTTTGTTTTTATATGTACTCAATATTATAGGTTTTTACTGCTTTTTAGTTTCGCTATAATAACTTTTTAATGTCATGTTAGCTGACAGCTTTGTCTTGTTGTATTGTGTTAGTTTAGCAAAATCGTCTGCTTAAGTCTATTGATATAGATATTCACACATGCGTATGATTGTAGGCGCTCAATCAACTTGCACTCAAATGTTCATGGACTGGCTTTGACAGTTACAATATGGCGGATGGCTTATGTATAGCAGCCCATAAAAAACAGCAGCTAATGAGGCATCTATACATACATATATATCTATGGTTTTGATCTTCCATGTAACGAAAATCACAAGTTGAATCAGTTGGAAAGTTAGAAAAGATAGCAACACGAGTCAGAACAGCCAACATAATAAAAAAAAAATAAAAAAAATGTATATATATATATATAAAACAAGAGCCTGCTCGGGGTCCACCACCGTAGGGAGGACCCCTAGAAATCTGGTCGGACGAGAAACTAACTGAATTCTGTAACCCTCTTCTATTGTCTGAAGAACCCAATGAGATATATTTGGCAGTAGCTTCCACGCTGCCAGAAAATCTACTAAAGGAACTAGTCTCTCGAGACTGGCCTCTGGTATTGGTCGAACGGTCACTTCGGTGCCCTGAAGCGGCGAACAGGCAGGGAACAACCGAACTGACTATTCTACACACGGGGACATTAGATCGGCGAGGAAGAAACTTCTGGAACGCCACTGATTGCTTCTTCGCCCCCTGAAATCTATCGACAACCGTATTTACAGCGTCACCGAATAGACCTGTCTCTATATCTTCATATCAGACAAATTTAACCATAAATGTCTTTCCGTGGCCACCAGGGTTGCCATAGACCGGCATACTGATTTGGCCGTCTCCTTGGTGGCCTGAAGAGACAAATCTTGAATTGCGTCAGCGCTGCCTTCCTTACAATCATCCATGTCCCTAAGAAGATCAGCCTGGTATGCTTGCAAAATTGACATGGTATGCAAGCATGCCGCAGCCTGACCCGCTGCCGAATATGCTTTATCCACCAGCGCTGAAGTGGCTTTTTAATGGCATGGTAGGTAACTTCGGGGCTTTTAGTGACGATTTTGACTCAGGAGAGAGATAGCTCGCGAGCGTCTCTTCAGCCCGAGGCATCGTTACGTAACCTTGATGTTTAAGGCCCATAACATTGCTGTAATTCGATGTTTGTGGATTAAAAACACGAAATGAAACACCTCAGTGTGGAAGTCAGGAAAGTGATCTAGATGTTAAATATCTTTCATCTAGTAAACTTTTCTTATGTTCTTCTTGTTTCTCGGCTGGCCAGTCAATATTTAATTTAGCAACAGCGTGAGTCACAACCTCCATAAGTTCTGAGGATCTGGATGTCGTCAGCACTGGTGCCTCAGCCCGGGTAGAAGATACCGCCACTGTACAATACGCAAACTTTCTGTACAATATGCGTACGACAATTCAAATGTATCCACTTTGGAGAGCTTTTTAAAAAAGCTTTGTTTTCATTAATAAAAATGTCATATCTCAGAGAAACAGATGTGTTTTCAAACGAAAACGTATTAGTGTGGACAAGGCCTATGTTCTTTAATTTACGTGTCATCAGCCAACCTCCAGTTTCATCTTGAACTTTAAGCCAACAGCTACAAGGGGCTGGATTGAGAGGTTGTGTACCAGTAAAGAAACCATTTATTAGTTTTATCTACTGCAAAAAAAACACCTTGCACTTGCCAAATAACATAAGGATTGGGGTATGGAAAATTGGAACTGTAGATAATTGGAACTAAAAATTAACAACTAGCATTGGATGATGTCAGGTATGTTCGTAGGAGTGTTTTAATACCAAATGCCTGCATGGTGCCATTAAGTATGGCAAGGGAAACGTAATGATACTGGGGATGCATGTCTGCAGCAGGTGTTGGAAGGATCTACAACAGGGATTGGGCAACTTCGGTCCTGGAGGGCCACTGTCCTGCAGAGTTTAGCTCCAACCTTGATAAAAACTCACCTGCCTGTAGCTTTCTAGTAATCCTGAAGACACTGATTAGCTGGTTCATGTATGTTTGATTAGGGGTGGAGCTAAGCTCTGCAGGACAGTGACCTCTCAAGACCGAATTTGCCCATCGCTGAAAGCAACTTCGGAACTTGGGAATCCTGCTGAACACAATGTAGCCAAATAGGAAGGATCTGTTTGGAGATCAAATGTATATTTCTCAACATGGTAACGATCCCAAACACTGCACAAGCAACAAAGTTGCGCACACTGAAAGGGTTCATGCTCAGCATTTTGAAGTCTTCAAGTGGCCTCCTCAGTCTCCTGACCATAAAGCCATTGAAAACCTTTGGGAAATTATAAACCTGAATCATAATAAGTCATGCAGGTCTTACAATGAAGCTCACCATTGGGAAGAACTTAAGGATTGGAAAGAAGTTAAGCATGACAAATGGGCAAAGTTTAGTTGCAAAGTCGATGTCCAGGAGAATGGCTGCTGTAATCAAAAACAAGGGAGGAGCAATAACATATTAATAACTGATTACATTGTAGTCAGTGTATGCTTTATTTTCTGTGAGCTTTTTGTTTTTCTATACCTTTTATGCATAAAACAATAAAACCCATTTGTAATTATATGCTGGACTTTACCTTTCTTGCCAAATAATTTTGTCATTTTAATACCTTAACTAAGTTAATGTATTCTTCTTCCCAATATAACATACTCTTCATATTTTGATTGTTTAATAGAATCTGAAGTGTGCAAATACCCCCTCCAGACATCACTTTTGGCCACTACTGTGTATATCCGACTACATCCTCTCTCCTTTCTACCCTATGTGTGCACACAATTACTAAGATTTAGTAGTCTCTCCACAGTACCAAATGCTAATCATCAGTCTCCAGTGGAAGTCTCTCCTATTATTCAGATTGACTTTCCATGCTGAAATGGCGAAATTTCCTGCATCGACTGCACTAACCTGGAAAGTGGGAAGAGCACGGGGGTTTAATCGTCATCTTCTGAGAACCGCTGGGTCAAAATGAATTGCAGAAAGTTGGTGAGACTGCTGTGGGTAATTATATCAAATGAATCTTTTCACTTGGTTAACAATCAGACACTTGTGGGAACTGCAGAAGCCGCCTGCCACTCTCCAAGCATGACTGAAGTAAATAGGTTTCTACACTTCTAAAAAATTGAAGTAGATTGAAATCTACTTGGTGCATTCGAAAAATATTAGTATGCTCCTCTCAACCTTGAAAGATATCACCCACCAGAAATGTTAGAGTGGAGTTAGTGTTTCTCTCCAAAAGATCTCTCCTGTCATCAGAGATCGCCAGGAGGTTGGCTGGAACTTCTGAGCCAGTCACCAGAGTCAAAGACTTCAGGTCTGGAATACTAATCCAGATGGGAAGAGTGACCTTGAACTGGCCATGGCTCAGCCGTAATGTTGCATACAGTGTCCCACCTAGAAAGCCATAGAGCAGGAGAGTGATATAGATAGTGGCTTCTTGTCAAGCATTATCATCCAGAAGCATCCATGAGGCCCACTTAGCATAGTCACAGGTGGCCTGGAAAATCAGAACTCATGAGATTCCAGGCACGGACGTCTGGGGTTGCCAGAGCTACGGCTCTTTTTCTAAGCACTTAGCTGCCCAGACATCTGTGTCACAATTTAGCAGGTGAGCTACTCAGGGGAGGAAATTGGGCTTTTCCCAATGCACCACTTGAGCATTTTACACCTGCTCAAATTGATCATATTCAGGTTCTGTTGTTCTTATTAATATTTTTCAAATTTCAAATCCTTTCAAAACTAATTTACATCGACAACTTTGCACCCAATTTGTTTTTCAATACTGATTTTTAGGACTGACTGGTCACACAGTGCTTTTCCAATGAATTTGAATGTGTTTGTTCAGACAGTCAACATTCAGTATATTTACATTCATTTGGAAGATGCATTTATCCTAAAAAACTACATAAAATGCTATACGTTTTATTACTTTATACTTTTCCTGGGAATCAAACCCATGATCTTGGTGGTGCTCGTGGTGTGCACTACTATTTGAGCAACAGTTCATTTTTATGCTCACTGAGACAATATATTTTGAAATGCAGTCTATTCCTGTGATGGCAAGGCTGAATTTTCAGCATTTCTCCAGTCTTCAGTGTCACATGATCCTTCAGAAATCATTCTAATATGCTGATTTGATGCTCAAGAAACATTTCTGATTATTATCAATGTTCAAAACAGTTGTGCTGCATATTTTAGTGGAAACCGTGATACATTTTTTAGGACTCTTTGATGAATAGAAGAGGTAAAATAACAGCATTTACTGTATTTTAAATAAATATTTTATAATATATACTAATGTTTAAAAGTTTGGGTCAGTGAGGTTTTTGTTTTTTGAAAGAAGTCTCTTCTGCTTACCAAGGCAGTAATTATGTGAAATATTATTACAATTTAAAATAAAAATCTATCTCTTAAAATATATTTTGAGTTATAATGTATTTTTGTATCAACACGTATTTTTTAAATATGTATATTCTGCACAATGTAAATATATCTAGATTGAAAATATATATTTTTTAAATAGCCATTTTTTTATATTTTATGTGTTTTCAAATATGTTTTTCATAATTCAAAATGTTCATACACTATGTAAAGAGACCAAGAAACAGAATTCTAAAGAAAAAATGCATTTCAATCCAATTTTAATCATTAACATGTTTTTCTCATCTGATTTCAACCCACATATGGATGTGTTTTAGATTTAATTTATTTAATGTGTTTTTGTTGATCATACCAACAGTCAAGTTCACAGTTAGCACCTGCTGGTATGTATATGTCATAACTGGCTGGCTGCAAAGAGCATCGGTCTACATTGACAGCCAATCAAAATTAGCAATTCGTTGACTATGACTAAATAAATTATTTTGCAAGTGACATATATATGCTAATAATTCATTATATTATGGTGCATGTCATACCAGTACCTTAAAAAGCTCTTAAAAGTTTAAAATTAACTCATTTTCTTATGTTTCAAGCGGTGTATATAACATGATATTTAGTAATATATTATAGGCGATTAGGTCAAAAAGTTCTGCATATTTCAAAATCAAAATACTTCTGTGGACTCCTGCAACAAATAACTTTCTCCAGGTATTATAGACCACATTGGTTCAGATTACAAACAACTAAATGGATTCGAATGGGATACACCCGCTAACAAACTCTATAAAACCTTCATAAACACTTATAGTTCAATGTCCATAGAGGCTCAATTACAGTGTTTTTAGCCTTGGGTCAGAAATTATTTTCTGTTGGGCAAGCAGCTCTGCCAATAAATAGTCATAGTAAAGTCTGAAATAAGGGCTGGAAGGGCTAATTAACACAAATTGCTCAGGCAGACCATCTCTGATATGTTGCGTTTTCAATCAAGAGGATTGACTACTCAAAAACGCTCTTTAAGAGGTAAAGTAGTGAAAGAGCAGAATGCTAGCCGTCCTAATGAAGCTAACGTCCCTGCTCCTCCTCTTTGGATTTTGATCTCATTCACAAAGGTTTGGGAAAATGCTAATATGGTCTCTTATTAGTTTTATTTGATGTTCATATTGCATATTTTCAGACCCTCATTTTGCTCTTCTTTCGAATATCTTCTTGTAAATTGGTATGGGAATTAAGGGCTTGGTTTTCTACCTTTGTAATAAGCCCTGTCTCATTCCTCATTCCTACCTTTGTGTATAAAATTTCTTGCATGGAAAGTCATGAGGAAGGTTCAGTCTGTGCAGCAAGCAACCAATTAAAAACATATCATGGCTACAGTACATTATCTACAATGAGGCAGCCAGGTCTAATCTCATCCCTAAACCTGACATTTAACGGTTTAGTTCACCCAAAAATGTTATTTTTTAATTTTGTATATTTACTTTATGCAATTCTGTCCCATAAAATGACAGTTCATCATTAACATGTTGTTTAAACTTCAAAAAAGCACAAAAAAGAAGGGGAAAAAACATAAAAGTAGTCCAGAGGGAAAGATTGTAAGTGGATAGCCTACTTACATTCTCACTCAAAGCTATCATGTAACTTCAGAGGACTTAAATTGAGACCTACAGTGTTTTGGGGCCTTTTTGGGGGAATGAAAGTCATTTCTTTAATTTTTTTTTAATATATTGAAAAGAGCTGTTTAAAGATTCTGTGAAATTTCTCCTTATCAGAGAAAAACAGCATACAGATTTGGAGCCACAAGAGGTTGAGTTATTTGGCAGCATTATTATTTTGGCTGCTTCTTTATATTTAAACATGATACAACATCGAAAAAGTATTATTCTTTGAAAAATAGCTAGCAAAAGCCAATGTTAGGTGGGCTAATGGGTAGATGATTATTAGCTACAGAGAGAAAAGTGAAAAAAGAAAGGTTGAAAATTTATATATTTTTTAAATTTCTAAAATTTATACGGAAGCAATTTATATATTTTTTAATTCAGCAAGGATGCATTAAATTGATAGAAAGTGACTGTAAAGAAAATTGTTCTTTTAAACTGTCTATTCATCAAAAAATCCCGAAAAAGTATTCGAAATGTTAATAAATTATAAATAATAAGAAATGTTTCTTGATCAAGTCGCCAAAATATATTCATAATATATTTAAATATATTTACTTCATGGCATTTAAAAAATATATTTTCAATCTAAATATATTTACATTATCCAGATCAATTATACGTAAATACATTTAAAACTACACGCTGATACAAAAATAAATGAATTCAAATTGTATTTTATGAGATATAATTTTTTATTTTAATAATATTTCACAAAATTACTGCCTTGGTGAGCATATGCAAAAACCTTACTGTCCCAAACTTTTATTTATACATTATAACTTTTACTATATAATATAAAATATTTATTTCAAATACAGTAAATGCTGTTATTTGAACTTTCTATTCATCAAAGAGTCCTGAAAAAAATGTATCACAGTTTCCATAAAAATATGCAACACAATGTTTTCAACATTGAAAATAAACAGAAATGTTTCTTGAGAACCGAATCAGCATATTAGAATGATTTCTGAAGGATCACGTGGCACTATGATGCTGAAAATTCAGCTTTGACATCACATGAATAAATTACATTTTAAAATATATATTAAAATAGGAAACAGTTACTTTGAATTGTAATATTTCACATACTGTTATACTGCACCAAACCAGCTCTACCACACATGACCCTGTGTTAAAACATATATTTCTATAAAAAATAAAACAAAAACTTGGGTCCTGATGTGAACTTGGGTAACACTTTATTTTAAAGGTCCCTTTTGAACATTATGTTGACTATAAGTAACTTTGCACCCACATGTCAACTAACTCTCATTAGAGTGTTAGACTGTCTGCTTAATATCTGCTAACTCTTTATTGTGATGCTCCTCCAACAGATATTATGTTGACTATAAGTAGCTTTGCAACTACATGTCAACTTATTCTAACCCTAACCCTACCAGTCTACTAATATTCTACTTACACTCTAATGAGAGTTAGTAAACATGTAGGTGCAGTGTTACTTAGTCAACAGAATGTGTTAAAGGGACCGTCAAAATAAAGTGAAACCAGAACGTGTTGTTGTAGGACATTATAGGGTGCCGGTAGGCTGACAGTCTCTAACATTGCTCCATTCCAAATTTGCACTCTGTCATCGGGACCCATGGGGGTGATAATGAGAGAGAGAGAGACTGTGAGGGAACAATAACCCCATGCTGTCAGATGCAGAAGGTAAATAAGTGTTTGAATGTGTCGATGTGTGTGTGTGTGTGTGTGTGTGTGAGAGAGAGAGAGTGTGTTCAGGGTGAGGGCCACTATGCAGTGATGGATGGTCCTGGTCCTTACAGAAAATACACCGCCTACAGATCTTCTCCTTGTGTTTTCACCCCTTTTACTGGCACCTCTGCAAAGGATCATTGCATGGCCCACCTCTTACCATGATCTCCACTATTTTCCCTCAGCTCCTGTACCATAAGTCTCCTTGTGTTTGTCTCTTTGTCTCTGAGGAGGATGGTTCTGAATCTAATTACAAGGTTTTTTGTAATTAATTTGCAGTAAACACCTCACTCAATTAGGCAGGGAGTCTAATTCTCCTCTCACACAGGAGGCACCGCACTCTCACCAGCAGAGCCGCTCTATTTTCAGTGCTGTGAATTTGCTTCAAATGCTCGAACGGTGCCAGATCTCTCCCCTTGCCATGAGTGCCTTCGCTGTCTGGCATTCTGAGGCCTTGAAACTTAATGCACTGTGATTGAAAAAAAAATTTACCCCGTAGAAATAGTTTAAATGCATGTGCATCAACCACTACAGAGCATTAGTCCACATTACTGCAGTGCCGCTAATCAAGCCGTTATAATTTTATAATGATATAATCAAGATACTTCCACTCTTATTAATCTTATTATTTGCCAAATAGTTTTACTTAAAAACTAGCAATATCTTGTTTTTAAATTTGAACATTTAATCATCTAATATAACATGAACATTATAATATAATATAATATAATAATTTGATAAAATATTAATATATTTGCATTATGCCTCCCAAAAAGTACTTGGACAAATAACAAATTATCACAAACACAACGTACACTTTTCATCAAAAACTTTTTCTTTCTATTTAATGTAATGATAAAATAAATATATAATAAAAAATCTTCACAATTAAGTAATTTGGTAACACTTTATAATAACTATACAGTAATAAAATAGGCCTACATTTGCTAACTAGTTTATAGTTAACATATAGTTAATATATTGAAGTCGCTACATTGTTGACATATATATATATTTTTTTTTTTACAATTACTAACGTCCTTTTGTCCAATCTGTAGTCACATTTTCAAAACTAAACACAATTCATGTTGTTTTCACACAATATACAGTCAATTAACATGTTTCTAAAATTCTTAAATTTTATTTTCATACAAGCTTACCCCATAAAAAAAAAATCATGGATCTTTCTGGTCTTATTTACAAATGCTCAAACACAGCATGTCAAAATGAAGACCTAATTTTCCAAACCTTAAAGGGATACTTAGCATTAAGTAGTAGAAAACCTGTAGTATTTTCGAATTACCGTGCTTTCCACCCTCATATCCCCCTGAGACGAGAGATTTATGTATTTTTTGTCTGGAAAAAATCCTCCGATGACGCAAAAATCGTCATTTTGCATCATCGGAGGATTTTTTGGCCAGAGGCTAAAGACTACAGCCAGTAGTAGGGGCTGTTCCGCATGTTTTCAACCCGCCCATAGAGGGTGGGATCTCACTCACAGAATGTACACATAGTGTCAGCCATCTTTTTTTGGAAGCTAAGCTAGCAGGCTCTTCTTCTGTGGAGAAAGCTGAGTAAGTAGGGGTTACCATCCTCTTTTTCCCGGACATGTCCGGCCGTTGAGATCGTCCAAAATGTCCGGGATTCAGCTTTTGCTCTCTGCAGTCGCCATTCATTGTTTACATGCACACCTTTTGTTTCAATCTAACTGAATTCATTCCGATTGGTGAGTCTGTATGTAGTGTTTACATGAACGCTAAACAAGTGATCGGTTGATGTGCGTTTTAACATTGCTAAGAAAATTCTCGCTCCTCCGTGAGAGATGCGAGACCGGTGCGTCTCAGTAATCACACCACCGGCCTCGTGCCATTCTCCCGCGGCCCTAGCCTCATCCTGCTCGCCACAGTAAACATAATGAATGGCGACTGTAGAACGCAAAAGCCGAATCCCGGACATTTTGGCCGATCTCGAAATCCCGGGAAGACTCGTCATGGAAACTCACTAGTAGCCTAGCCTTGTTGTTTTAAACAGCGCTCTCTTACCGGTAGGCGTGGCCAAATTTCTACTAGCGAAGCAAGTGCATTCTGGGAATTGTTGTCTTTCATCCACATAAGCCAAAAAAACATTTTCTGGCTTTTCTCAGTCTAGAAAGCTCCAAATTCAAAAATAATTTCACATTTCTTCTACATAAATGACCCATTTTAAATACACATTCATCTTTCCAGAGGTGAAGTATCCCTTTAAATATAGCTAGTATATAAAGCCTCTACTTCTGCAACAACAACAGCAGCGTAAAAGTATTTGTATAAAAAATATACAAAACAAATACTCAAACAACTGATAAGCTTTTTTAAGTAGTAGAAAAAGCTTCATGTAAAGCTTTTACTACATGTTTCCAGTTCCACTGTTCCATATATGCAGAATATGTGGTCTGCGTAGGGCACCATCCCACCCTCAATGGGGGCACCATCAACACCCCACCCCCTAGAAAGCAAGCTCTGCATATTGGACCCATTTGACCAATGGCTGCCCTGAGCAATTCTATTACATTCCATTTTTTTCCTACATTCTATAAAGTAATGACTCATTCACTTTTAGATAGTGTGTTGTCATGTTCCCAAAAATGCACACATTCAACTCTCAACCAAAAATGCAGAATGGCTTACAGTAAAAGGAAACTGAATTATTAAAAAAAACAATGGATTTCATATTGTCTGATGACAAGTACATGACAAGTAATCCAGTGTTTGTAATGCCATCAACTGTTAGTTTTTTGACAGTCATTGCGCAATGATTGACTATATGTTCATGTTGGATAAAAAACTAGTGCTAGAGTTTTGACAGAATGATTCAATTTTGAATCAGGTTTGCTGTGTTTTGAAGAAAATTGTGTGATGTAGGTGTGTTGCTGTGTTAAGAGTTTAGAAAAAGTACTTTCCAATTGCTAACACACTAAAATGACATGCACTGCACAATTATTTAAACTTCTCAAGTCTCCAAAAGTCTAAACACATTTTCAGCTTTACACACATTTTGCTATTCAAAATGGCACTTTTTAAATGCACTGAACACGGTTCTCTGCATAAGACACAACAATCTGACATAAAGTCACATGTTTGCTATTTCAAAACACTGCCATTCAAAATGACACTACATGAGGTAATTGGCCAATACATGTGCCACCTGGCCAAACACCTCAATGGTTCATTGTTAACACTTCAATCAGGATGTAAGCACTATTACAGTTTTTGCCCGTTGCTTGAACACTATAGACCCATGCTTAGACTAAAGTAACACAACTTGAAGCTTTTGTTACCATACCTCAAACACATGTACCCATTCCTTAAACAAAAGCGCTGCATTGCACTCTAGTTGCAATTCTGCAACACACTTACTCTTTTATGCAACACACTTGGTCCTGCATACTACACTCTATTTCATACATAAGACACTTCGTTCAAAAATGAAATCTCAGGGTGCCATTTGGAAAACACATGTATCCAAAATACAAAACACATCGGGTAATTGCAACCACTCAAATACACACCTGAAGGCACTTACTTGCAAAACTGAACACCAATCAGCCAGCTACAAAAAGCCCTCAGTTTAGCCATTTCAAGAACTTTGCAAGCATGGATGGAGGGAGAGCAAGATGAAGAGGAAGAGGAAGAGGAAGAGGAAGAGGAAGAGGATGAGGATGAGGATGACAAGGTCAAGGTCGAAGAGGCCATGCACGGACCCCTATTTCTGATGATATAAGAGCACCTTTGGTGGACCATGTCATCAACCATGGCCTGACTATGAGGGAAGCTGGGCAGAGAGTCCACCCACATCTAAGCCGCTTCACAGTGGCATCTGTAATAAGAACATTCCGACTAGAAAACAGGTATGTCTTCACCTCTCTACCTTCTACTCTACTCAGATGGTATATACAGCACTGTACTACAGTATATCACATTACCACATAATGTAAAAAAAAAAAACAGGGTATTGCAGGGTGCTAATGCTCCTTTTGCAGCCAAAGTGGTATTTTTTGTGAAACATACCATGATTACTTATATTGAGATGTTTCAGTACAGAGGATGATACAGTATATACAGTAAAATACTGTAAGAAAAAGACGCAAACCGATGACAATTTGTGGTTGTATTTCTCTAAAATGACTAGAAGACCTTCTGGGGGAGGACGCCAACGCCTGTTCACACAACAGCAGGAACCGTTGTGGACCTAGTGAGGGCAGACAATGCCATCCGTCTCCACCAGCTACGACAGAAAATACTTGCAGACAGGCAAGTGTTCAACAACATAAACCATGTGAGCATCACCACCATCAGACGCATCTTGGGAAAACACAACATCACCATGAAGCAGCTCTACAGGGTCCCATTTGAGAGGAACAGTGTCAGGGTCAAAGGACTTCGAGCTGAATATGTACGGGTAAGTGTAACTGTCCTTTACATTTACAATACAGTATTGGTGAAATCCAGTTGCAGCTGAATATGTACTGTACCATATCAGTACCACATGGATCAATTCGGAGAGCTACACAGGTACCTGTGTGATGGGGTGAGGGTTCTGTATGTGTAGCACTGTAGTACAGTAATATGTTGTTGTTGTTTTTTTTTGTTACAGAGAATCTTGGCCATGGATGGAGCTGCATAGCCTCATGAATTCATTTTCATTGATGAAGCTGGATTCGACCTGAGCAAAACAAGACGACGGGGTCTTAATGTAATTGGCCAAAGGGCAATTGTGCACGTCCCGGGGCAGCGCGGGACGTACACAATTTTTGGTTGTTTGAAAATGTGCCTCCTGAAAATATGCCTTCTGAATATACAGTGGAAATCAAAGACTGCAGTGTTTTATATAAAGTAGACTAGTGTGTTCCCCCTGATCTGAAAGTCTATGCATATGATGCAAGTATGTGTCATTTTGTCATCAGTTACATTTTGACAAATGAATGTTAGGTTTTGACAGCAGAGTTTAGGTTTTGATAGTAGAGTTTCAATTTGACACAGATGTCAATGGTATATTTCCCAGTGTTGTGTCATGTTTACTTGTGTGTAGAGTTTTGGCACAATGAGCGAAGTTTTGCAAAATGTGTTCAAGCAACAGGCAAAAACTGTAAAAGACCACAGGTGAGCACCTTTTTTTTTTTACAACAACAATGGAAAATGTTGCAGAGAGAGGAAGAGGAAGAGGAAGGGGGAGAATGAGAGGGGGAGGAAGAGTGAGAGGTAGGGGTAGAGCTGGTAGAGGAGTTCATGGCCAAAGAAGACAACAACTTTCAAATGAAATCAGAGCAACTTTAGTTGATCATGTCATCAACCATGGGCTGACAATGTGAGAGGCTGGACAGAGAGTGCAGCCCAACTTGAGCCGTTTTACTGTCGCCGGACATTTAGACTGAAGTACAGGTATGTAACCAAAATTTCATGTAGTACACATGTAGTACATACCATGTTATAGTGTATCAGTTGGGGGACAACTGTTTACTTCATGAATGGCTGATGTCGTACACTAACTGTACAAGTTCCCTGTACAATGTACACTACTGTGGGGGAAATATCTTTAGGCTGCATTATCCAAGCCCTATATTTTAGTTTTTTTGTTTTTCTAAAGGACTGAGAGATGCAACCATGGTGGAGGAAGGGGCCAATTGTTCACCGGGGTACAGGAAGCTGGCATTGTAAACTTGTAAAAATAATGAAATCAGATTACGAGAAATTCAAAGCCATATCATCCAAGACAACACCATATTCAACAACATTCAACGAGTCAGTCTGTCCACATATAGCACACGAAAGCAAATCAGAATGAAACAGCTTTATAAGGTTCCGTTTGAGAGAAACTCTCAAAGAAATAAAGAGGTCAGATGAGCATATGTGGAAGTAAGTGCAATATTGACTGCAGTACACTACAAGCAACATTGTTGCCCAGTGTACTGGATAACACCATATTGACTGATTTTTGTTCTTTGTTTTCAGGGAGTACTGGAAATGGATGCTCATGCAATCCCACATGAGTTCATCTTTAGAGATGAGGCTGGGTTGAAAGACCAGAAGAAGGGGGAGAAACGTCATTGGCCACAGAGCCATTATAGATGTTCCTGGCCAACGTTGTGGGAACATCACAATGTGCGCTGCCATCTCCAATATGCATGGTGTCCTCCACCGTCATGCCAACCTTGGACCATACAACACAGCCCATATTCTCACATTTCTGGACAGACTCCACAACATTCTCATACTACCAGAGCGTATGAATGACGCAGACCATCAAAGAAATCGGTACATTGTAGTATGGGACAGCGTGAGCTTTCATCGTGCAGCCCCAGTCAATTCCAAAACTGGTTTGCTGACCACCCACAATTTCTCATGCAATACCTCCCACCATACTCACCATTTCTGAACCCCATGAAGAGTTCTTTTCGGCATGGCGGTGGAAGGTGCGCAAGCCTCTTGTGCAGGCTATGGAAGAGGCATGTGATGAGATTGATGTGGGTGCGATTCAGGGATGGATAAGGCACTTCTTCCCTCGATGTCTGGCAAGGGAAGATATTGCCTGTGATGTGGATGAGGTGTTGTGCCCAGACCCAGCTGTGCAGCAAGATGCAGCCTAATTATTTTTCTTGCCTCTTTTGTTTTCTATGTATTGTTTCTGCAATTTTCTTTTTCAATTTACTGTTTTTTTGTGAGCATATTTTTGTTCAGTCCAATGTAAATATATCCGCTGTGTATATGTTGCACTGACTTGTTTGGTGAAAAATAAAAAAATAAATGTTTCAACAGCATGTGTGTGTATCTGCAAATATTTCTGTGCATGTGAACAATCTGAAGAATTTTCTACAATTTGAACTATTTTAGTATTATGGCGTAGTGTGTAGTTGGTTAGACAAAAATCTGGTAATACGAATGAAGTGTGTGCCATTTCGTGCAAAACTTTGATTTTGATAATGCTATATGTAGTTTTGGTTGCAGTGCTTCATTTTGCAGGATATATTAGGTATTTTGCAGTTTGAGTGTGTGGTTTTGTGAATTGTGTTAAGTATTTTGATAAAACCAGCCTAGTAACTCACTGTTAGTAGCCCATTCATTTACAGTGCCCTCCACAATTATTGAACCCCCTGGTAAATATGATCAAAATTGGCTGTAAAAAATAAATCTGCATCGATTATCCTTGTGATCTTTCATTCAAAAAATGTGCAAAATTCTAACCTTTCATTGAAGTAAAAGAATTGAAAGTGGGGGGAAATCACATTATGAAATAAATGTTTTTCTCCAAAACACGTTGGCCACAATTATTGAAACCCCAAGAATTTTTTACGAGTAAAATATCTCTGAAGTATATTCCCATTAATATTTACCTTTTTTAGTACACCAGGGTGACTAGGAACATGAAACTGTCCAGCTATGACTTCGTGTTTCACAGGAGTTTAAATATGAGGAAACACAAAGGCCAAATCCCCTTAATCATCCATCACAATGAGTAAAACCACAGAATACAGTTCTGATGCGTAGCAAAAGATTGTTGAGCATCACAAACTAGAAAGTGGCTGTAAGACAATAGCTAAAGAATTGAAAATCCCCATTTTGACCATCAGGGCAATAATTAAGAAGTTATAACCAACTAAAGATGTTATGAATCTGCCAGGAAAAGGACGTGTGTCTATACTGTCTTAATGCACGGCGAGTATGAAAGTTTGAGTGGCCAAAGACTCTCCAAGGATCACAGATGGAGAATTGCAGAGATTAGTTGAGTCTTAGGGTCAGAAAGCCTAAAAAAAAAAATATCAAACAACCCCTACATCCCCACATGTTGTTTGGGAGGGTTTAAAAAAAAACCTCCTCGCTCATCCAAAAACAAATTCCAGCAAATTTAATTGTCAGACACGACTGGATCTTCAAACAACACAGGGTTCTGTGGTCAGATGAGACTAATACAGAGCTTTTTGGCAGCAAACACACTAGATGGGTTTGGTGAACACAAGGATAAAAAGTACCCCATGTGTACAATTTAATATACCATTGGATCTTTAATGTTGTGGGCATATTTTTCTGCTGGAGGTCCTGGACTTCTTGTTCAGATACATGGCATTGTGGATTCTATCAAATATCAACAGATAAAAAATCAAAACCTGACGCCTTCTGCTAGAAATCTTATAATATGCCGTGGTTGGATCTTCCATCAGGACAACGATCCAAAACAAACATCAAAATCAAAACAAAAATTTGTTGTGGAGCACAAAATGAAGCTTCTGCCATGACCGTCCCAGTCCCCTGACCTGATGAGTGGGCTGAACTGAAGAGGAGAAGCACCAACATGGATCTGGGAATCTGAAGGATCTGGAGAGATTCTGTGTGGAGGAATGGTCTCTGATCTCTTGTCAGGTGTTCTCCAAACTCATCAGGCATTATAGGAGAAGACTCAGAGCTGTTATCTTGGCAAAAGGAGATAGCAAAAAGTATTTAATAAAAGGGTTTCAATAATTGTGGCCAACGTGTTTTGGAGAAAAACATTTATTTCATAATGTGATTTTCCCCCCACTTTCAATTCTTTTACTTCAATGAAAGGTTAGAATTTTGCACATTTTTTGAATGAAAGATCACAAGGATAATCGATGCAGATTTATTTTTTACAGCCAATTTTGATCATATTTACCAGGGGGTTCAATAATTGTGGAGGGCACTGTATTAACAATGTAGTGACTATAATATATTAACTATGAATAAACTATAAACTAATAGTTTGTAATGATTTGTAAGTACTTAATTACTGTATAGTTGAAAAATTATAAATTATAATTTTTTTCATTGCTATTAAAAATTTGAAAAAAAAGAAAAAATTACTTTGTGGTTGTTAAACATTATTGGAACATGTTTGTCAAGTTATTTTTGAGAAAATCTTTCTAGCATCATTTGTTTTACAGGTAAAATATCTGTGAAAACTCAATACGGATAATTCCTTCATATTAACACCATGAAAATTCTAGACACCGTTAAAAGAACAAAGTGTGCCCCTCCAAGTTTTGTTAACGCCATTTTTGCTTATGGATATTTAACTTGCTTTGGTGTTCTGTCTCCGAAGCCCTTTTGGAAAGTGGGGCCCCAGTGGGATAAATTATAGATGAAGTAAATGAGGGTGTTTTCATTAGAAAGCAGTGCTGTCAGCAGTACAGTACAGTAAGTACACCAGACAATGAAATAAAAATACACAAGGCTGAAAGAAAAAAAACTCCTTCACAACATCCGAAATGCGATGTAAACATGGGCCAAATGCAAGATTTATTGCACAATTCCCTTTCAATTGAGGCTTCTTAAATGTGTGAAACTTCTAAAACTTTGTAATGATTGTTTGAGTGCTTTCTGGCTCATTTGAGTTTTGTTGTAAATATATAACGAATTACACCAAATTAACATGCTAAATTGACAGCCCAAATCATTAGCATTAGGATAAGGGATGGGGCGCAGAGGGAATACAAAGCGTGAGCAAAAAGAGAACTGTGATGAGAGAGACTGTCACAGGCCTAAATGCATTAATCACAATGATAAACCTCTCGCTTCTCTGCATATGGCCCCTTCCATATTAAACAAAGGAGACAAATCAGTCGACACATTCACCTGGAGCCCTTTTCATCAATCTGAAAAGCACAAGTGGATTTAGATGTGCTTCCAGCACAGGGCTGTGCGGGTCAAGGCAGATTCCTCATCATTTGTCCTGCCGGACAAAAGCTTTGTAGTTCAGTGATATTTCGCTGCTTATCGCTCTATTTGTGAAGTTTATGGATGTAGGCTTTTGTTTACCGATTAAGAGTGATCCAGGCTGTTTGTGTGGCCCCGGTGGGAGTTAACGAACATTCAACTGCTATAATAGCAGACAGCCGCTCTTTACAACATTTACTGTCAGGCAAAATTAAACTCAGTGAAACTTGGATTCTCATTTAGAGTGTAAATGATACCATTATGATCCTTTTTCCAGTTTTGTAATGATATTCATTCTGATCTTTTATACATTAGCCACTGAATCAGAATTGTGTAGATGTATTTATGGCAACATTAAGTTGAGGGTTAGTTATTTATTTACACTCACCTAAAGGATTATTAGGAACACCATACTAATACTGTGTTTGACCCCCTTTCGCCTTCAGAACTGCCTTAATTCTACGTGGCATTGATTCAACAAGGTGCTGAAAGCATTCTTTAGAAATGTTGGCCCATATTGATAGGATAGCATCTTGCAGTTGATGGAGATTTGTGGGATGCACATCCAGGGCACGAAGCTCCCATTCCACCACATCCCAAAGATGCTCTATTGGGTTGAGATCTGGTGACTGTGGGGGCCATTTTAGTACAGTGAACTCATTGTCATGTTCAAGAAACCAATTTGAAATGATTCAAGCTTTGTGACATGGTGCATTATCCTGCTGGAAGTAGCCATCAGAGGATGGGTACATGGTGGTCATAAAGGGATGGACATGGTCAGAAACAATGCTCAGGTAGGCCGTGGCATTTAAACGATGCCCAATTGGCACTAAGGGGCCTAAAGTGTGCCAAGAAAACATCCCCCACACCATTACACCACCACCACCAGCCTGCACAGTGGTAACAAGGCATGATGGATCCATGTTCTCATTCTGTTTACGCCAAATTCTGACTCTACCATCTGAATGTCTCAACAGAAATCGAGACTCATCAGACCAGGCAACATTTTTCCAGTCTTCAACTGTCCAATTTTGGTGAGCTCGTGCAAATTGTAGCCTCTTTTTCCTATTTGTAGTGGAGATGAGTGGTACCCGGTGGGGTCTTCTGCTGTTGTAGCCCATCCACCTCAAGGTTGTGCGTGTTGTGGCTTCACAAATGCTTTGCTGCATACCTCGGTTGTAACAAGTGGTTATTTCAGTCAAAGTTGCTCTTCTATCAGCTTGAATCAGTCGGCCCATTCTCCTCTGACCTCTAGCATCAACAAGGCATTTTCGCCCACAGGACTGCCGCATACTGGATGTTTTTCCCTTTTCACACCATTCTTTGTAAACCCTAGAAATGGTTGTGCGTGAAAATCCCAGTAACTGAGCAGATTGTGAAATACTCAGACCGGCCCGTCTGGCACCAACAACCATGCCACGCTCAAAATTGCTTAAATCACCTTTCTTTCCCATTCTGACATTCAGTTTGGAGTTCAGGAGATTGTCTTGACCAGGACCACACCCCTAAATGCATTGAAGCAACTGCCATGTGATTGGTTGATTAGATAATTGCATTAATGAGAAATTGAACAGGTGTTCCTAATAATCCTTTAGGTGAGTGTATTTATTAATACTATTAATTTTCGGGAAGAATATTGTTATATTTGAAAAATGCCCATTAGATATAACACTATGCCTCTGACATTAATGTAAATATGATTGTTATTATATGATTTATATGTTTTCTGTGCTGATATCATAAAATTAGGTGACATTTTTAAAAGATTGTGATGCTTGACTGTGCAAAACTAGGCTATGAAGACATTATAATATGCTGAATTGATGCTCAAGAAAAATGTCTTATTATTATCAGCTGAAAACAATTCATTATTTTTGTGCAAACCTCTGATGAATAGAAAGTTCAAAATAATAGCATTTAAAATCATGTAAAAGTCCTCACTGTCGTATTTAGATCAATTTGATGCATTTTTGCTGAATAGAAGTTTTAATTTCTCTCATTATAAAAATCCTACTGACTCCAAACTTTTGAACAATAGTGTATAAGTGGTTTTAGCCATAATTTCATTCTTTTCTATAGCACAAACATTGCTGAACAAGCCACACACCAAAGTTAAGGTTAGGAATTTATTCAAATCCTTAAACCTAAGTATGAATAATACTAGCAACCACATAACATGATGCTGTTCTGTGTTCCTGGTTGTATGGCAATAAAATTCTAGATGCTACTCGAAAAATTCTTGAACTCTAAGGTGAAGTTGTAAAATGCCACCTTAATTGGCAAAGACAGCTCTTACGCTTCCTAAACAGGATAAAGATTGGTTTAAAGTTAATATGCTGACATACTGAACTTTCAACAAGACATAATGCATAAAATATGGAGCCTATCCACCATGTTGTTCTTTTAGAGTGCATAATATTTCATCTTTCTTTCCCATTTAACATTAACTAAATCACCTTGAGAGCGGTGCAGTCAAAAGCCTGCACAGTCTTTGAAGTGAAGATTTTCTTCTTTCAGTTGCTCTCATCTATCCCCTAGAGTATTTGTTTGCCCTGCATGTTAACCAGTGTACTCGGGGATTCAATGAGAGGACGACTTCACCCAAGAGGATCCTGTGCCTTGGCATTTGCTAGCTCTTTTGTCTGCTCGTTTTTTTATTTACCCAAGTACCGTTCTAGCCCTGTGAAGCCCTGTGAAGCCCTGTGAATACTCGAAAACAACCCTGACCAACAATATTCATATATTCTTATTAGCCACACAACGGAAAATGTGTTATCTTACCTGGCCAGACACACCAGAAAATAATGCTGATAAAAATGCACAAATTGGGTTTAGGGCTGAATAAAAGTGCTTTTTCAGTTGGTTGCCATGCAGGTCATTTTCTCATGAACACAAAGTGTACTTGGTTATGTTTAAGTTTCTGATTCTGTGTTTGATGTGCTGTTTCTGATGCAACTTCTCTAATAAAAACTGCATGAAAAAAAGAAGACATCAGCAATAGTCAACAAATTTTAATGACTGAAATATTTGTTTTGTTTTTTGTTTGTTTGTTTTATTTCAACAATAGCAAAGACGAGATTTATTTAGCCAATCACGCTAAGGTTACATCTTTCCTATATGATAAATCAATGTACTTTTGCTCAGAAACAATGAAAAACACCCCATTTCCTCTAAGTTTAAAAAAGGTCACCCCATGGTAAAAAAAAAAAATTGGAACAACCATATAAAAAACTGTACTGCTTATAAGTAGCACTTCCTAAAAATTTCTAGAACTGTTTAGAAACTTTCTGGAACTTTCTATGACTGTTGAGAACTGTCAAGTGTTTTTCTAGAAAAATCCAAATCTTGGTATACATACAGTATAGGAGAGAGAGAGGGAGCTTTACAGTATGAGCAAAGAACTCAACTTGATCATTTTTTAAGATTTGTTTCAATAGCAATATATAATGTCGCACAAGATAAGTGATCCTACCCTACAGAGGAACAAGGCTATCTGTTCAAATAATCTATGAGATTTCAGCAATCACATAGAAGAAGATGTAGTGTGCCTTTAGAAGAATCTTCACTAGAAGAAAATTACAGAATGCCACTCCAGATGCAAATTATTGGACGGTACCAGTTTCTTGAAGCATAAATAGTGGAAATTTCCATAGAAGTCACAAAATTATGGAAGAATAAATTGAACTGGAAATCTTGTGTCTCAGTTATCGAATGTGATGAAAATGACCTTCACATTTACTTTTTATATATCAGAGTTCATCTTTGTACTATTATTGTGCACTGTAATGGACAAAAGCTTTAAGATAATATAATGGTAAGACTTTTTTTTTTAACTCAAATCAATATTTCATGTCCTCGTATTTATTTAGTGGAAGCTGTTCCGCCTTACTGTGCAATTTAACCATATTTGTGATGAAAAATGGCAGATCAAATTCTTTGCAATGTCACAATTCATTCAAGCCTGTTTTAAATATAATATCAATAAACTGTTACAACTTTTATGAGTGCATTTTAGTTAACATTGTACTGTTCATGGAAATGACCAGGGGTGCGTTTCCCGAAAGCATCGTTGGCCAACTATGGTCGCAAGTTCATCGCAATCTCCATTGAACTCTATTGGTAACGACGGAACTTGCGACCATAGTTGGCCAACGATGCTTTCGGGAAACCCACCCCAGTTTGGTAAAGAGTTTGCAACAGTAACTAAGGGAGGCGGAGCTTATTCTTTCCCATTTTCCAAATTAGGTTTAACTTTGCTCATTTTCAGCAACAAATTTTTGCAAACTAAAATCACACTATTTCAGAGTCAGAGTTAAAAAAGTTGACAAAAGATATTTTTGAAAATCTGATAACATGAAAAATGACAAAAAATAAAAATGAACAATGACCAATGAATCTCCCTCAAATGTAGTCACAGCAGCAATATTTGTTGTGTTATGCAACCTTTAGTCCTTCAACTTTTTTTTGTTAGTAAAACGCAAGGGTTCTGTACACACTTTACTACTGCTGCATTCACACCATGTTGTAGTTAATAGAAATAAAGCTCTGTAGGGTTTCGAATCGCTCTCGTGGTACTTTGATGACCACAAGTCAAACACACCTTAAATCTGCAGTGGTCAGATGGTACAAGTCATAGCTCTCAGAATATTATGAGTTTACACATTGTTCTGCAAGCACATAAAGGCTTTTTACAGTTCAGAATCTTTTGTCACAATGAGACAAACGAAAAATCACATGAAAGTAATTCCCCATCATGTTCGCATATGTGTTTGAGCATAACAACATTGACACATTTAGTAAAAACATAGTCAAAATGTATCTCCTCTACAAGGCAGTGCAAGACAAATGTGTAAATAAAGACAACAATGTCATGCTGCTGTGAGCTCCTTCCAGGGAAATGAAAAGTTGTCAGGGTTCAATGATAAGCTACAGGCCTGATCCCTGGAGAAGTGTTGCATTGAAGATATTAAAGAGGATGTTTTTTTCTCCCTCTTGCCTCCCGGCCAACAACATCTCTGCCAACAAATACTTTTAGTGGAAATTGCAGTGCAAGGCTGGCGCGAAGTAATTTGCACTTACAGATTAAAATAAATAAATAATTGAGCTAAATCTTAAAAGTGGCACAAGAAACAAGGATGTTTTAAATGCCTTCAATTTCTCAAAATGCATCTGTAAGAATATACTGTCAAAGGACAACTGGATTACTTCCAAATATGTCTCTTGTGAACACTATGAATCATTTCAAAGCTCTGATATCATGCATTATATATACTGTATATGGATTGCTTATGGTGACTCTCATGCAATTATGTCATTACTGACAACAGGAAATTGCTGAGGAAATGGCATCCACCTGCATCAAACGCCCTCTCTGAATGCCTTCAGCGTACTTTCAAAAAGCGGCCTTGCTGCACAAAACAATGTTGATTTTAAATAACTGACACGGTGAACAGCAGGTGTTTGGGTAGTCTCTCAAATCAAGATAAAGTTGATTTAAATTTGAGATGAATGTCATCTATTAGAGGGTTGTTATAAAATGGATAGTGCTGGTCCCGCATGCTGATGGGGACACATGTTGTACATTTAACCTGTTAACTGATCCTTTTGCATGGATCTGAACTTAAATGGTTTCAATTCATGAATGCTTTGGAATACAGACCTAAGTTTACATGCAGGAAACTGCAGAAGTTAAAGCAGCTTCAAAAAATGAAAGTATGAAAAAGTTAGAAGTTTAAATTTACTATAAACCAAATACATTCCTGTCCTGGGCAAAAAAATAATAATAATTGGGCCAAGCCAAAAATGGCAAAATATTTAGTTGTCTTTTAATGGTCATAACTAACTACAAATCGCTGGTCAAGAAATTAGCAAAAATTGCAAAAAATACTGTAGATAAAGTAACTTAGCATGGAATAGTCTCCCCTTTGTTTTCTTTAAATGTTTAAGCTGTGTGGGTAAACTTTCAGACAGCTTTTTTACAGGAAGAAGAGTAAGTGCTCCACTCAATGTTGATGGTTTCAAAAAGTTCAGCTGAAAAATGTCTCCCAGTTATGAGTTTAATGTGAGACCAAATATTCACTATAGGGTTCAAATCTGGACTCTGACCGGGCCAAAACATGAGCCTGATGGACTTGTTCTCAATCTACTTGGTTGTCTCTGCAGTTTGGACAGGAGCATTGTCTTGTTGAAAAATATCATCTGATCATTCCTCTTTAGATAACAACTTTACATTTGTGGGAAGCAAGCCATTCTGCAATATTCTTCTGTAGTCCAAAGCATTAAATGACTTTTCACAGTGAAGTAGCTTATCAATACCAGCAGCTAAAAATGCTAATCACACAATGGCACACGCGTGACATCCATTCACTGACAAGACATCGCTCTGTGGCTTCACCATATAACTCGTGTTTCATTGATTCATCACTTCACACAACTCTGCTGAACCATTCTGAATCATCAAACTTACCATATTCTGCCAAAAACTTAATTCTGTCTTTGATATTTTTATGAGACATTTACATTTTTCTGACCAAGAATTTGTGGTTAAGACAAAAGCTTGGTGTTTTTAGCCATTTCGGGCTTAGCCAATTATTTTGCCCAGGAGTGTACTGAACTAAACCATGTTTATTTGATACAAAATATACATTTCACAAAATAATCCAGACTCTAAAGTTTCTAGAAAATCAAAGCCACATGTCTAACCAAGATGTTCTGTTCCACATTTAAAGTTGATATCACAAAAATTGAGCCAGCTAAAAGGTTTTAAATGACTGTTTCCAATGTAAAGCAATTTGTCCAATTTCAAAACTGTTTAAGCTTTCGAATAATACCTAAATTATGATGATTACTAAAATATGTGTTAGGGAAAAAAGGCAGTGTGCCAAGTGTCCTACTACCAGGACACTGAGATTTAACAGTCTATAACCCATTAATCCATAAGCTATCACCATTGTGCCTTGAGTAAGACACTTCCTCCAGCTCTGTCCTTGGACAAATTTTGGATAAAGATGCAAGATGAGTGACTAAACTGCAAAGTAATAGTGAGTTTTCTGCTGTTAACTCTGAGTAGGTGCTGTTTGTTGTGCTGCACAAACATTTTGTGCAGCTCATGAAACCAGTGGGGGATAAAATACTTTTAAGTAGTCCTTTTTTGGGAAGTAAACAAAGCAGTCCTGAATAACATCAACTTAACGAACTCTAAAAAGTAAAGTACAATAATGCACTTATTTCCCTGCAGACCGGGTGCATTAGTAAGCACTTACTGCCACATTTATACTCTGAAAAGAACAGGTGCTGCACCCACATATTTTGTTTACATCACTTTGCAAGGTCAAAGAGTACAAGCAAGGGAAAAAGGGAAATAAAAGAAAAAAGCCAACAGCTTAGAATCAGTTGCTAAAAGTCTGAGGCTGAATTGAATCCATTTTTACCACCTTGGACTACCTTTTTAGAACTTTTGAGTTGCATTCTGCAAAGCAATGTCATGTAGTAATTACACACTTGTTTTGTAATGTGACATAACTTGGTACGAGATAAATGGTGGCAAACATCCATATGCCCCATAAACATGCTCCTTAAAGGTGCAGGTATGTCATTTCTGCGTCGCTAGCAACAAATAATGATTAGGTTCAAACATGTTTCATATATTAGGGGTGTAACGGTTACAATTACTCAGGGTTTGGTTTGTATTAAGGTTTTAGGGCCATGGTTTATATACGGTTCAGTATGTGCTATGTTCAGTGAAAGAAGTAGCCTAGAAATCTAGACGCACCCTAGCGGCAGCAAAATCTATTTTGCAGCCAGGGTAGTCTAGCAACTCTCTGTTGACTTTCGAGCTGGAAAAACAAAACTCTAGTCAGGCCAATCAAATTGTGTATAGAGTCGGTGGACGGGCTTAACATAATGACGACAGAGTTGTGACGGTTCCGTGTGAATTCCCTGCTACTTGAAAACAAAGAATGGCTGCTGCTGGCAAACAGCGGTCTTTCGAATCGGCTTTGGCCGTGACTCAGGAGGACTTGCAGTTAAGCTTTTCTTTGAGAAAAGAACAAAGAACAGCACTTAAGTCATTCTTAAAAAAGATGTGTTTGTAGTTTTGCCGACCAGATACGGCAAAAGTTTAATCTACTAGCTCCACTGGTGGGAAAAACGCTCTGGTTGGTTGAAGCGCTGTCCTATTGCGTGCAGAGGGAATTTGAAAGACAAACGTTTATCCCGCCCCTCGGATTGAGCCGTGTCTATGGTGAGTTGCCAGACCTAACATCTTGATGTAGGTCTGGCTTGCTAGGAAAGAAGGACAAATACAAAGAAAGAAAATAACAAATAATCAAACTACAAGCAACAGCATAAATAAATAAAATAGAGCAAAGATACAAAAGTGCTTTATGTAGGTATAGTTTTCAGGTACAGAAACTGAATAAAGAAATCAAATGTAAAACAACAATGCATTTAATCTTCACTGTATAAATTAAATAAAGATGAATAATTATTGAAGTTACAAAAGCTGTTCAGTCAAGAGCAGTGAGTGATTTCCTTGTCTTTTGTTGTTTGATTAACATTAAAAACACAGGAATATTAGGCTGCTGTCACTTTAAGACATAATACATGGATCATTAGATATAACCTGCTATGTTTGCTAGGATACTCGACAAGACGGGCATGCTGACACCATTTTTGTGTGAATTTGTCCGTTCAAGCACAATATTTGAAAGAGAACTCAATATTTGCGCGCTGTCTGGTGGGAATTCTCTTTCGCGTTTTCTTGTACTTGAATGCTTAAGTTGGCAAGGCTTAAATGAGTTTAGTTTAAATCCAGATAACAATGTGTGCTGTTTAGGTGCTCACCTCGCGCATTGAACTAAAGTAAAGATGGAGTTAAGGGAAAGCCAGAATGTGCATCCATCGACAGAAACATACATTAGCCTAACTTTGTCTGTCTGTTTTATTTATTTTCAACAAACCATATTATAGATGCATATATGCGTCGTCAGATTTGAGATGAATTGCAGTGCAAGTGCATGGCGAACCATGGGTGGAGAACGGTACGGTTAGATTTAAGAACTGTTACACCCCTAATATATATATATATATTAGGGGTGGGCGATATGACCAAAATCTTAAATGAGATTTTATTTCAAGATAATGATATCACAGTGTAGTTATTTCTGTTGTCTTGTTTTATTTTTGTTATTAAAAAAAAAAAAAAAAAGATAGAATCACTGTGCTCAATCATTTTTTTTTTTTTTTTTTTTTGGTTAACACAAATATTAATTAAATTCAGTTTTTCAGGGTTTATTTAACATGTCATTAGAAATAGTTGCCTACATAAATTGAATAATCAAAATGCAAAAATAAAATACTGCATAGTTTTAACTGTATTAAATATACATTTAATTTTATTAAAGCTACAAAAGTTATTCAGTTAAGAGCAGTACGTTATTTTCTCTTTGTCTTTTGTTGTTTGATTAACATTAATGACAAAGACCTGCTGTCAGATAAACATATATGAATTATATGAATACTCCACACGATGGGCATTTTGAACTGAATTAGTGATCGCATGCTGAGAGATGCAACTTTCTGTGTGCGTGCTTAAGGTGTGTGTCAGTAAAAAAAAAAGGTGTGTTTCAGTCAATGCGAGCACCGCACAGTTCTTTATTGTCTTATTCATGCGTTTCATCACTCTAAAGTGTCAATAGTGCAGTGCTATGCGTATATATTTACATACCGCAATATACACGATTAGCAAAATCTCTAACAGTAGGCATTTTATACCGTCGCCATGATATACACTCACCTAAAGGATTATTAGGAACACCTGTTCAATTTCTCATTAATGCAATTATCTAATCAACCAATCACATGGCAGTTGCTTCAATGCATTTAGGGGTGTGGTCCTGGTCAAGACAATCTCCTGAACTCCAAACTGAATGTCAGAATGGGAAAGAAAGGTGATTTAAGCAATTTTGACCGTGGCATGGTTGTTGGTGCCAGACGGGCCGGTCTGAGTATTTCACAATCTGCTCAGTTACTGGGATTTTTACGCACAACCATTTCTAGGGTTTACAAAGAATGGTGTGAAAAGGGAAAAACATCCAGTATGCGGCAGTCCTGTGGGCGAAAATGCCTTGTTGATGAGGTCAGAGGTCAGAGGAGAATGGGCCGACTGATTCAAGCTGATAGAAGAGCAACTTTGACTGAAATAACCACTCGTTACAACCAAGGTATGCAGCAAAGCATTTGTGAAGCCACAACACACACAACCTTGAGGCGGATGGGCTACAACAGCAGAAGACCCCACCGGGTACCACTCATCTCTACTACAAATAGGAAAAAGAGGCTACAATTTGACAGTTGAAGACTGGAAAAATGTTGCCTGGTCTGATGAGTCTCAATTTCTATTGAGACATTCAAATGGTAGAGTCAGAATTTGGCGTAAACAGAATGAGAACATGGATCCATCATGCCTTGTTACCACTGTGCAGGCTGGTGGTGGTGGTGTAATGGTGTGGGGGATGTTATCTTGGCACACTTTAGGCCCCTTAGTGCCAATTGGGCATCGTTTAAATGCCACGGCCTACCTGAGCATTGTTTCTGACCATGTCCATCCCTTTATGACCACCATGTACCCATCCTCTGATGGCTACTTCCAGCAGGATAATGCACCATGTCACAAAGCTCGAATCATTTCAAATTGGTTTCTTGAGCATCACAATGAGTTTACTGTACTAAAATGGCCCCCACAGTCACCAGATCTCAACCCAATAGAGCATCTTTGGGATGTGGTGGAACGGGAGATTCGTGCCCTGGATGTGCATCCCACAAATCTCCATCAACTGCAAGATGCTATCCAATCAATATGGGCCAACATTTCTAAAGAATGCTTTCAGCACCTTGTTGAATCAATGCCACGTAGAATTAAGGCAGTTCTGAAGGCGAAAGGGGGTCAAACACAGTATTAGTATGATGTTCCTAATAATCCTTTAGGTGAGTGTATAGGCCTAACAGTCATACCGCCCAGCTTTATGTAGTTGCGATCCCATAAATTCACTTGTAGTATATAAAATGATTGATTTAAAATAGATAGAAACAGACAGAGTTTAATATATCAGTGAATCTATAGCTGAGCCAGAAATTGACGTCAGAAATCTCAAACAGAGATCACAAAGCAACACACTTTTCAACTTTTAACATATCACACTTCACCTTAACATACAAACAGCACTTAGAAAAAGACAGAAAACAAGTGACCTCTAACAAACCCCCAAGGCTAATGCTTACTATTCACCGTCTGTGGTCGTCTGAGTAGTCTAGTTTGTCCTCATTTTACACTTTTTCTGCCCAGCAGCACGTTGCAACTGACCTTAACAACAAAATCATAAGAACTACTCATCTTTAACTCCCAATAGAGGCAGCATGGAGCCCAGCCAGGGTTGAAGTGACACCATCACACCTGCCTCTACAGCGGGTAGCTGGCAGTTCAGTGACTCATAGTCAGATCACCAACAGTTACGATGAAAAAAAAAAACCTAATCTATGCCAAAACACAGATACGGGGACACAAGAGCTTCTCTCTGAAGGTAGAGAGTGCATTTTTGATATGTTCTAGTAGAGAAGGGTGGATATTGTAACTGTCAGGCATTCAGGATCTGCTGCAGCCATTTTGCGTTATTCTATAAAGACTTCACACATCATACAGTAAGAAGTTTATGTGTACAAGAAGAGCTTGAGCGCTGAGAAACGTTACAATTTTCACGCCACAATACAAGAAGATATCCACAAGTCTGATTTAAAGTAATATCCACTTTGCAATGTGTCAGTTGAAGTGATAATGCTTGAAGACCTTTCGTCTTTTTTACTGTCAGATATGCCCGCCCGTAAACCTCAGATGTCTCAAACTAAACCTCTTTCATGGAGTGAAGAGCGCATTTGTTGCAGTTCCAGTCTGAAAGGGAGGAATAAATTGTAAATTTGATGTTTGAGGTATTTTCCTGTCTAAAGAGTTTAATGGGAGAGCTTGTGGGGAAGCTGATGGCTGTCCTCTGTCTCTGACGCACAGCCATTTACAAAATGATCAGCATACATGTGTTTTAAAGCGCAGAAAAGCCGGATCGTTACACAGATTGCTAAATGATCCCTCGGATAATCTCACGAGACTCCAACCGAGTGTATTTTTTTACAGTGTAACTCAATAATTTCAAACGGATGTAGCACAAATTACAGCATGTACAGCAATTGTCTCGATTGTACGCAATTCAGCTTCCTATGAACACAAGATAACTGAAGGAACACCTGGAGTTTGGGACTCTGAAAATGTGTTAGGTACAATGAAAAATATAATTATTGCAATATACAAACGTTTTAGGAGAATTGGTTGGACAGCATCTTCAAACAATGTCAGTAAAGGCTTGCAAACTCCCTTGCGACACATTGTTCGCTTGAATGCTTTCAACCCCTGAAAACAGACTTGCTAATCTAACTAGCTTGAAAAAGACACAACAAATGTGTCACTTGACAACAGGAAAATGCAGATACAAGTTTATTATTATCTGCATTAATTATTTATTTGATTGAAGTTCCAAGAAGTCTAACACAGTATGGAATTAAATACGAAATGTCCGAAAAATTCATAGTAAAGAATTTATGTTGGCAGCTATACCTTGTTAAAGTGAGAAATAATAAAATTGTCAAATAAATAACCCTAAATAGTCAAAATAGTCTTCCTGAGACTGATGATTTGTCATTGACTAATTTATGACTCAACTCAACACACAGTGCATATTTACAGTCTATTATTATTTCTTACTTTAAATGAATTATAAATGATCAGAATCCGACTATTTTGACTACTTATGTATTTGATCATATTTATGTATTTCTTTCTTTATTTCATTATTTATTACTTTGGCATGGTATTATGGCTGCCAACATGAACAGTTACAAGGAATTTTCTTTCTTAATTTCATGATTCAACACTTAATTCAAGTTGGGCTGATTCTTACAAATGTGATACTTTTGTAAATACATTTATGCAGTCTTTTTAAATAATGCATTTGTTGTTTCAGATGCATCGTTTTTCCATGTGGAAAAATAAATGAATTCAGATTACCAGCTTCTGGAATAAATGCAAACGAAGTAAGACAATCTGTAAGCTAATGGTTTTTCAGAGGTAACCAAAAACTCACAAAAATTCCTGCGTTTGAGAGACAAAGATTGTGATAAAGATCGTGACAGATAAAATCAGTGTGGCAAAATGTCATCTTTTTAGTTTTAGATGCTTTTGTTGCCGCAGGGGTTACAGAATCAGATAAAGACACATCCTCTTATTAAAGATTCATCAGCCTCTGTCACCGAATGAAACTTGCGGCAATGATTCATGTGGGCAAGACTGAAAACAAAGAAAAAGTATTGTTATCTCAACCCAGCACTGACAAAGTTGCCAGTTTTAACTCTGAACTCCCTCAAGGAAACAAGCTCTCCCTCAAGATTATATTTTCTGTTTCCCTGTTCTCCTTGCTATTGAGAAAGAAAGGCAGGACAGGTCGGTGGGCAGAGTCTTTAGTCTATCATATACTGTTAGCATAGCCTTTGTGCCTTTTTCTATATCTATTAAAATGCCTGGGTTGTGTAAAACAGCTTTCATTAAAATTACAAAATTACTTCCTTTCTACAGCACTTAGGAAATGCATCAAATTGTCTGTCTTGGCTGAGTGTCATAAATGCTTAATGCTCAGGAACACTAGATCAACATGAGGAAAAACAGCATGAAGAGCAACAGTGACCCCTGGAGTTGGAAAGGATATTTCAATATGTACTGTGTTTTCAATGAACTGGTTAGCATCAGCGGTTAACCCCTTCTGGTAGATGTATTATGAAGCCAAAAAGCATATTTTTACATTGATGGCCATTCAAAAGTATCCATGTATTCCAAATGAATTGCAGTGTTTTTTTGTTGTTGTTTTAGTTTTTTGTACAGACAATGTGTTTTATCATATGATTACCAACATAAGAGCTCTTAAAAGCATGACTTACGGGTCTGTGCGAACCATTGCGATGAATGGAAATCCTATAGCTTTCTTCAGGTAAATCAGTCCTCTTGGTGTTATTCTTGAAAGACTTTATCACTTCTGGACCTTGGTGTAACGCAAAAAATAGGCTAGTTACGAATGGCTAGAACATGGCTTAAATACTCACAGATACTGAGATATTCATAGCTTGTTCTTTACACAAAACCTGCCTCAGTGTCTCCAATGATGTTTTTTTTTACAGAGCCACAGTATAGCATTGTACACGAGAGAATGCTAGTGTACAATGTAGGTCATTACTAAAATTGTGCTGCTCTCTTAAACCTTGCTAAGGACCTGTGTGGCATTACTATAATGCAGACTGCTACAAAACAGTCTAAACAATTGGTAAATGTATTACATCAAATATTAATGGTAGTGTTTAGCATTTGTAAGCTCCAATTCACAGACTGCCCCTCTGACTCTCTACTTCACCATGAAGGAGCTGCAAATTGATTTGTATAGGTCTCTATAGCTGTATTCAGACAGTAATTGTTTTACAGGACTGTGTTGTAATTTCAGCATTTTAACAAGCCAGTCGGTGATTTTAGGGCTTTCCATATCTGAATCTGTTTTTCTTGCACTACCCAGGAGAAAATTCCCAGCCAAATTTTGACAAACAGCAGGGTCATATGGTAATTCAATTTGCTTTGTGTTCTTTGAGTTGAAAAGGAGGAACTGGCCCAGAAGTCACTGTGGAATTTTGTTTTAATAGTTTTACTTTACTTTTAACTTACAATAACAACAAATTCAGGACAAATGATACATCCCTGCTGCTGATGCTACATCTTTAAGCTGGTTTGGTGGTCTCCCATCTTAAGCGAGCCAAGACCAGCAAACCATCTTTAGGCTGTTTTCTTTTCAGCAGGGTGATAACCAGATAAACATGTATGGCAACTGTTTAACCTTTTGATGCAAGATATTGCTAATCAGTGATATAGCCACTAAATATACACTAAATACACTACAGATGCGGCGCGTTTTGATTATGTTGTTTCTGCCTGATTTTCAACATCATGTTCTCTTTGGTCTGCAATGGAGGCAGGGTGTTCTTGTCCAACAGTACATGAATATGAAAAATTACAGTGCAGCTCCATTGTTCTTGTGAATTAATTGCCAAATAAATGCAGTTTTATCAAGGATGAGCCATGCAAATGTTCTTTTATTGACGTTCCCCTGACAAACAATCACCATCTGAATGTGCTTATGCCATAATTCTCATTCCCAGAGCCATTTTTAGTTCAGTCTGTGGGAAAAAAGGTTGGGTGACATGCATTTATATTGGCTATGTCAGCATAAACCACAAAACAGAAAATCGGCAGTTACAGACAGAGTGAGGGCACTACGCATGACCTTTACATCCTGACAAATTATATTGATACACAACTCTTTATGAGATTTAATGCAATGCCCGATAAAATGAACTGAATATGGTACAATGCAACTATAGGTTAAAACAAAAAGAGTTGCTTTACACTGTATAGTTGACATGACATGTAGTTGTTGCTTTAAGGAGGTATTTCTACTTGATTCTACCTAAATTCAAAGTTTGTTGTTGTAACCTAATTCAGTCATTCAGTTATTCACCCAATATACAATTTCCAATAAAGCTCAGGATGGACACATTAGACACATGCGCAAGACTGCACCAGATCTACAGAGGGCAGTAGTCGTGATTTGTGTCAGCTACACATCTGAAGCACAAAGAAGAAAATGTGTTTGTGTTGGGCTGCTTCTTGCTGATTGGTGAATTTTGCTTAAATTTGAAATTGTGATTTGAAGCTATTGTACAGATTATGTTGCATCAAAGTGAAAATCACAATTGTAAAACAAATATACACTTAAACAAACCTCTTGTTCAGTTTCATTAATTAAAATGAGCTAAAGTAACACAATTTAACATTTTGTCACAACTTAATTTAATAGTGTTCACTCCACCTAATGTTATTGTATGTGTTTTTCAGTAAAGGGAAAGATGTTGGTAGTTTATGTTAATTTTTAATGTTCAGTTATATTGGACATTTAGAGTTTTATTGATATTTTTTTTGAATTTAGAACTTCAGAATTTTAGAGGATTTAGAATTTTGTGCTGCGATTGTGCTGAAGAGTAGCGCTTGTGTTCAGTCTATGTCTTCTTTGTACATTGTGTAATTATGAGTGGCACTACTTGATTGAAAATTAAGCCTCAGTAAATTAACTTTAAAATTAGTTTGGACCAACATAAATGTAATAAATAATGTAATAAAGTTAAGTTTGACATTAACTAATCTTCATGGTACTTTAGACCCCCCCCCCCCCCCGCGGTCTAAAGTACCATGAAGATTAGGCAAATAGTCTGGTGACGTAGGACAGCTTGCGACTTTACATTTCCCACTGGATTTTATCATCTGAATTTAAGCTTAATAAAGACTGAACCTCATCGTCGGTCCATCGGTAGCATTTTTTAAACTCCATGGAACTTTGAAAAAGTACTAGCTCGCGAGCAGGGACTTTCGAAGGGGACTTTTTTTTACCCGGAACTTCATTTAGACCCTGGTTCCTGCGGTGTAAACACAACGAGTACCACCCCAAAGTTCCTAGTTCCTGGGGAAAGTTCCTGCGGTGGAAACGCGGCATAAGTAATTTGACATTGCTGGAGGAATCAGGTTATATCTACTGACAGTTATGCTTCAGTAAAACCTTGTTTGTTCAGTTTAGTTGAATTAAGTTATAATCAGTAATCTTAAATCAAAACCAGTTATTTTAAATGTAACCACATGAAGTACATTTTCTAAGTTGAACTGACAAAACATGTTTTTCATTCTATGCTCAATAAGGCTACATTTATTTGATCAAAAATGCATATTATGCATAATATTGTGAAATATTGTTAAAATTTAAAAATGTAATTTGCCCTGAATTGCCCTGAAGAAACTATCTACACATTTAAACTCTTTAAAGTCGACAAGAAAGAAAAATATGGCCATGTTTGGCGATAAAATATGCAAAAGCAAAGTAAACTAGCTAAAATTCAGACTACAAACCTCTAGACGTTCTCATAATAAATGTCGACTGTGTTATTGCCATTCCATGCTATATTTGTCAATGATGGAGTCATTTCAGATCTGAAACTGATTATTATAGCCTGCCCAGATGGATATTGCCTTTGATTGTTTTAGAGCCAGGAAAGGTTGCACACAATTCCCCCAGCCAGCCCCTCTATTCCCCTCTCTCTGGCACCCTTTGCTCCAGAGCTAGCAAGAACCAGCAGAGGAGACCTTGACACATCTTTTCTAATATCCATCCCCCTGAGAGCTGTCCCCATTCGGAGTTCAGCCACACTGGGAATGAGAGATGATAGGCCTTATTGAAATCGTTACTGCTCTCTCCTCCGCAATATTTTCACTCGGCAGCCTTGACTGAGAGATTCTTATTGCCCTGCCCCTGGATGAGGGTGAAAAATAGCACTGATAGAAAAAAAAACAATAACCCAAAATGAAAACAAGGTGAGCTATTCTATATATGGCTGCCAACACAATCCTTTCGTTCTAGTTTGCTTCCAAATACAAAGGCTAAAAACAAGGACCTACATAAAACTATAGGAGCAATTGATTTTACTTTTCTCCGAGACTCAACATAAAGTTTTACAAAGCACAGCAGAGGCTGCCATCTGTGTACCCATTCTGCATTATGAAGCTTTAGGAGGACGGGACGAGACAAAGGAACATCAGAGGAGCCCAATCTGGTGCTGGACGTGTGAATGCCTGCCACAGGACATTGCACATTGCTCCTCTCCCTCATTACAGCCACATCAGAGGCCGGAAACCTGAATGTATCTCCCGCTGTTAGCTTAATTAACCCTCCTAATGAATGTATCCTCGTTTCAAAAGACATCTGTGGGAGTGACATTCTCCAGCCGCAGCTATTTTTGCAGCAAGACAATGAAATTAACTTTTTGTGTCAAGTCTGGACTATAGGGGGTGTGTTTCCCAAAAGCATTGTCAGCCAATAGGGTGCAAGATCCGTCGTTATCCGTAGTTCAACGAGTCGGTGTTTCCCAAAACCATAGTTCCAATGAACATTTGCAAACAGCATCGCAAAGTTGTGTGGTTGGAACGAAAGCTTTCGACCTGTGCTTAGAAGCATAGTTTCTTGTTTACATGACTTGTAGACTTAATAAAATCCTTATCTTGAGAAAAATAAGCAAGCTGAAATTCAGTAGGCTACAATCTATATCTTTTATTTCGAATATATACAAATTTACGTCTTTTAGTTTGTCAAGAGATTTAAAGCTCTGTTTTCGTAGAGTGTGCATGTGCATATGTGCTGTAAGAACTGAATCTGGAAATAAAGCAAAATAACTGCCATTAATTCAACTTATGTTTCATTAACCAATGTGGTTGAACGTCAAATTTGCGATATTACGGTTTCGGGAAACAGTCTAGCTAGTTGATTATTACTATGGTAGTTGTGCATGCGAATTACATCATTGCACAGGAAACGCACCCCAGATAATAGTCCCTATTTGCTGTTAGATGTTCCTACATTGGTTTACCAAACTTGAATGACACACATAATCTCTAAATGTATGTTACAAGTTGCGGAATCTTTAACAAAACTGAAACAAGAAACATAAGAACATTTATTAAAAGCATTGTGGACCCAAGAAGAAATTTATATTGCTCAGAGGTTGAGCTTTCATTGCTCAGGAGGCTCAGATTCATCTAGGCGTCAGGTTTTTCCCAGATGCTTCTTCTTAAAGTCCTTTGGAGAAATAGAAAGAATCAAATGAGACAAATGTTGACATGAGAAAGAAAATGGATAGCATTGGTATTGGAATAATCTGATAATGAATATTCAATATTCACATTGAAATTGATTGCTTGTATACTTAGCAAATCTGAGCACAGTTCGAGATCCCCTCTGAATTTCTAGAGACACACTGAGAGAGAAAAATCAGCATTTGCTCTCCATTTAATTTTAGACTAGGAGGAACTTCTGGGATAATAAAGAAATCTCTTTTTTTTCCTATGGGCATCTTATTTTGCTTAATAAATTGCTAAATAAATAAACAGCATTGTCATTCTGCTCTGAATGCTCAGGTTGTGTTCAATACCTTCCATAAAACAACTAAATATGTATTACAGCAATTTTGTGACCTTGTGCTCTTGGACACATATCTTTACCTCTTTGTCCTACACAGGAATCAAGCATTAGACAAATCAATGAATTGCCATTGGCTGGCGTGGTGCTCGCTCTGAAATTCAAGAGCTCCTTCAGGACCTTTAACCTTAAAGATTCCTTCACTGAAACAACAAATGAACACCTACAATGGAGAAAAAACAAAACATATATGAACAGGCACATAAACTATTATTGATTCAACCTCTGTAACCCCTGATGATAGAAGCACATAGGCCTACTGAATGTGAGCAGATGGAAATTCAAAGAGAAAAAGTAAAGGACAATCATTACTCTTAAATGGCACAGGTCATGATCTATTTGATCATCTCAAATCATCTTAAAGTAATAATGCACTTAAAAAAATGTAATTTCATCTATTATCATTTACTCACCCACATGTTGTTCCAAACCTGCATGACTTTTATTCATCAGCTGAACACAAAAGAAATGTGTGGTCTATCTTTTTTACACAATTACAATGAATGGAGCTTTTCAAGCTTAAAGCGCCCTTCAAACAAAGGAAACTCATTTGCAAATTTGAAACAATTCAATCATTTATCCACATCTCCACAAGTCCTTTATACTTGACATGACCAGACCGCTAAGAGAAGCAAAGCTGGCAGGGGGAGACATTTAAAAAAGATTATATCACAATGAGATATTTTGGAGCTCTGAAAGCTGCTGTGGTAATTTTCCCATCACTCTGGTCTTTATGCAAAACTTGACATTTAAAAAGATTAAATGAGGAGGACGTGCGCATGGGGTAGAGCTTGTGAGATGGCATTTGGACACTAAATCAAAAGGTTGAACAGCCTCATGGACATGCAACAAGGCCTGAAATCCAGGACACAAATGAATCTCACTGCATAAAGTTTGTTCAAAGTAAGTTCTTTGGAGACTGAGTTGTGCAGACACTGTCTGAGCTTCTTTCATTTCAACTTTAGTAATGAAGATGTAAGATTTATTTATTTTTTGATAACTGAATATTATTCGCAATTATATTCAGCAAGGATGCATTAAATCAATCTAAAGTAACAGTAAAGACATTGTTACAAAGGATTTATTTCGTTCTTCGTCAAAAAATACTGTTTGTTTAAGCTTCTTTTCATAAAAGAATCCTGAAAAAATGTATCATATTTTCCACAAAAATATTAAGCAGCACAACTGTTTTCAGCATTGATAATAGCATTGATTGTAATAAATGTTTTAAATATGTTTTAAAATAGCAAACTACTGAAGCCCTGAACCGCAAAAAAAAAAAAAAAAAAAAAAATCTAGCATTTCGAGATTAAAGTCGAAATAAAAACTCCTAAAAGAGATTTCTTTCAAACACATCTCCCTAACCCCAAACATCTGAATGACAGTGTTATTTCTTGGTTTTGTGTTTTGTTATGTGGTCTTTTAGTGTGCATTTATCCCTGGTTCTGTTCCTGTTTCCTGTCCTGTGTGCCATTTTTGTAGTCCTTTGTAGTTTTCTTGTTCAATTAGTTCCCTGATTGTCCCTAGGTGTGTCTTGTTATAGTCTATTACCCTGTGTGTCTATAAGCCCTTGTGCTGTGTTCGATGTCTGGATTACTTTTACGTTGGTGGATGCGAAATCTTTGGTCTCAGTCCTTCTCTCTGGTCTTCCAGATGTTCTTGTGTTTGGTTTATTTTGTTTGTTTGCTATTATTCTAATAAATTGCTCTTCTCTGAGAGCTCGGTGTGACAGAGAGTTTATAATCTAATTGTCATTGTAAGATGCAACAAAATTCAAATTAGACTTCAAAAAAAGTAGCAGATAGACCGGAACTCTAATGATTTATTGATGAACTCAGAAGAATTTCACGGACAGGCTGAAGCTCCATATAATCTACAAGCGAGCAACATGACAAAACTGGAACAGTCCTGTTATAATAAAAAAAAATCTGTAACGGCAAGTGCTTGGTGTAGACACACCTTCAATGATTTTGACGGGACCGTTCTAGCTTTGGCAAAACAAAAAGTGCTGAAACAGAAAGAGCTGTCTGGTTTGCTGATATATAGTCCCGATTACTGAAAACAGTTCATCAGGTATAAGAACTGAGCGCAAGATATTTTAACTAATTATCTCTGTTAAACTAAACTTGTCTCTGCATGTTAAAAGAACAGTTTGCTCAAAACTGAACAGAATTTCCTCACCCTTGTGTTGTTCCACAAGGAACAACGAATGACTTTATTTCTTCTGTGGAAGATATTTTAAACAAAATGTATATATATATATATATATATATATATATATATATTTAAATTTAAATTTACATGATGCTGAGTAAACAAAGACAGAATTTTCCTTTTGGGGTGAAGCTGGTAAAGGAGAAGTACTTTGTTTTGCACATACAGAGAACTAGAGAGAAAATGCTGATCTATTCAATTGGAATCTGAAAACCTCAGGCTAGTTGGACTTAAATAGACTTAGATAGACTTTTTGATCTGCCACAAATGGCAAGTTTTCAAACGATCAGCCACAAAGCCAGCCTTGGCGGATCTGCGAACGTCTGCCACCAGGTGCCTGAGACCGATGAGAATTATGGAGCAGACTCTTAAACAGAGACCCAATGTGCGCTAACCTTTGTTTGAACACGTGGATTACCCTGCCACATCTGCCATCACGAATGAGATTGGCTTTGTTACGAGTGCTCCGATAAACTCCTGGCAGCACTTTGTTTGTTTGCGAGGAGAAAATGAGTGGAATTTATCAGTGGGTTCATCTGTGGCTTAAACTCTCTGACAAAAACTGTTTGTGTTGTGGATGTTCAAATGTGTCCAAACGCAGATAAAAACTGTGTTTCAGATTAGAACTTGTGATAGTTCGATCACCATTTAGATTTGTGTTTTTGGCTGTAATCTCTAAGAGTCTTAAGGGTTGTACGATAAGATCAATTGGTCAAAGGAATGTTTACATCTTTATAAAGGCAGAGAACTGAGGAGGAGAGCGCTGGTTCAAGTGCTAAGAGTGTCTTATTTGAAGCTGTAGAATCTTGTCTGGGAGATGAGACTTGTTTCTGGATTGGCTGGTGCAGATCACATGACCTCTGGCCACCAAGATTAATAGAGCAGCAGAAATGGGGTCGATCAATACCCTGCTGCCTGAAGAAAAATAGCATGGTTTCAATCCACCATTAAATTTGCCCTTGTTGAACTGCTGTTGATCAGAGGCAACACAAACCGCTCTTCAGACTCCATACATGATTGTTAAAGCTTCATTCAGTGCACAGTTCTTCATTCTAGAGTGACTTAATCATGCTCCATAGAGAGATAGATAGATAGTCCTTGAGGTTTATGCTCAGATCTGAATGGAATCAAACTGAGTTGCATGTTGCTATATCCTCATTTTTATTTATTTTTTATTTTTTTCAAGGCAGAAAAAGATAGGTGAATGATTCTCAGGCTTAAATAAAGTCCCACTGGAGCATGACAGTCTGGATGCTTGGTATAGACAGTGTTGTTAATACACAGACTTGTTACAGAAAGACATATGTCATTGATACATGTAAAGTATGTATACTTCAGTACAGTAAAAGCCAAGGAAACAACATGGATATCTAATTCACCCAAAAAAAATTATAACAATTCTGTAACATTTACTCAACCTCAGGTGTTTTAAAATCTGTGTGGCTTTTTGTGAAACTCAAAATGAGATATTAAGCAAAATATCCAAGCTGCTGTTTGCCATAAAATGAAAGTGGAACATGATTTTACTGTTAAGCTAAAGAAAAAATATTATGACAGTAGTAAGTATAAAAGTAGTTAACTAAAAAAATTAATCAGTAGTTTAGTTTTACAATTTTTATGTGTTTTGGCCCTTTCAAAGTACCTTACAAAGTAAGTTTTTGAAAATGATACTGTTATCATCTCCGTGTAAACTACAAAAAAAGTATATTTGTGAAACTCATTTTTAGTCATTTTCAGGGATCTGTGAATGGGGATCGTTTTGACAACTTTGTCGTCTGTATGAGGAAAACAAAGGAAAAAGGAAACCTTGCTAAAGATTACATTTATCAGTGTAAATTATTAGTATTTTTAAGATTAATTTTAAGAGGGTGTTTGATAATGGCAAAGGTAATCTAAATGTAAAAATATGGGAAATGAGCATGACCAATTAAATATATAATATCTATGATAGGCCTATATATGCTGATGAATGTAAAAACACGGCCAATAATCAATATGGTTCTCATTTATATCTTGAATTTATTCAATACAATAGCTCTGTGTAAGGAACTGACTGAAATGTAACTCATTATTGATAAAAAATAAATAAATAAAAAAAAATCTTGAAAAGGTGACAAGTACCTGAAATTGAGTGAGAATGAGAGCAAAGTTCCTTGCACTAATTATCTTTCAGCACTTACAGGGGAAGTATTTTGCACCTCATTATATAAAGCACACCAGGCCTTACTTTACATATTCCTGTCTCGTGTGCCTTAACATGTGCTGAACTTTTACTCCAGAGAGAGTCAAACTTTGAGGATGTCTCTTGTTTTATACTTTTTTACACCGACAGGCACCTTTACCACAGCCAGTGAACCATCAGAGCATGCAGTTCCCTTTTCCTTCAATAAGTTGTCATTTTTACAGTTAATTGGATGAAACGTTACAAGGAAAGGAGACCATTCACATTTGCAGAAGTGCACACACACTCTCACTCACACACTCACACACACACACACACACACACACACACACACACACACACACACACACACACACACACACACACACACACACACACACACACACACGTGGGTTTTCTATGTTTTATGGGGACTTTCCATAGACATAATGATTTTTATACTGTCCAAACTGTATATCTCCTAACCCTGACCCTACCCCTAAACACATCCCTCACAGAAAACTTTCTGCATTTTTACATTTTCAAAAAACATAATTTAATATGATTTATTAAATTTGCATTGCGATTTGCATCGACAGTTGGCATCGACATGGCTTTTTAATTTGCATTTATATTAAAAAGTTGCAATGAATTAAAATCTGCCCATTTAGATTACAGTTTTTTTCTGATGGCTTAAGCACATTTTTTGTAACTATTGGCTATTTTTGCAAAACTTAAGAAAACCTTTCACCAAATCAGCAAAACAATGTAGTTCTCTTGCAAAAGCTAATCAACCTTGCTTAACTCTTCAAACCTTCGTAAAAATGGTATTTTCGTATCAAACAATTAACACAAGCCATCACATTAATAAGCGCACAATGAGCCAACTACACACTGATGGTATGAATAAAAAACACATCTGGCTTTTGCTTTCTCTGTGCACAATGTAGGCTATCAGTTTGAGGTCATACTTTTGTCATAGTTCTGTAAACATACAGGGATCCAAACTTCAAGTATTGTTCTTTATTTACTCACATTAAAACAAACACAAGTGTTTTTTGCAAGTCAAAACTCAAAATAGTAATTTCACTGAGAAAAAACAAAACAAAAATCAGTCTATATTATATCGTCTCTGAGTCCGGCCACAAAATTTCGTCTACATCACATGCAATGTCCTCTAGTCCAAGGCACCGGGGAAAATATCTTCTGGAATGCCGTATCCAGGCCTGACATGATGCCTGGTCAATATCCCCACATGCCTCCTCCATTGCCTGTAAAAGCGCTATGCGTTGATGGGGATGAAGGTCATAGACCTTCCAGCGCCAGGCAGAGAAGAACTCTTCAATTGGATTCAAGAATGGAGAGTATGGGGGAGGTTGAATACAGTGAAGAGTGGGTGATCTGTAAACCAGTTGCGGACCAAAGCAGCCCTATGGAAACTAACATTGTCCCATATGATGACGTATCTGGTCTGCTCTGGTCTCTGAACATTAGTGAGCATGTCATGTAAGGTGTCCAGGAATGTAATAATGTGTGCAGTGTTATATGGGCCTAGGGTTGCATGATGGTGAACAACACCCTTTTGACTTATAGCTGCACACATAGTTATGTTACCACCACGCTGTCCTGGGACATTGATTATGGTACCGTGTTCAATAATGTTCCTGCCACGTTTCCTTGTTTTAGTGAGGTTAAAACCTGCCTCATCCACAAAAAGCAGCTCATGACCCATGGCATCTGCCTCTAGCTCCATCACTCTCTGGACAAGACAAAACAAATGCAGCACAGCAGGCCCATGCACAGCACTACAGTATGCACTTCCAGATTCAGTACCAATCATACTATTACCTGCACATAGTCATATCGCAGTTGTTTTACACGTTCACTGTTTCTTTCAAAAGGGACTCTAGATTTGTTTCATTCGGATTCTGTTGCGGGCAAGTACTCGTCATAATACAGAAATGCTCACATTGTGTATGTTTTTGAAGGTGGTGTCATCCTCAATTATGCGCTGCTCTATTTCTCATAGCCTTATGGAATATTTGCAATCACCATATTGACTATATGGGTCTCTTGTTCTGCAGTGAACATTCTTCCTCTGCCCCCAGCATCTGGACGTCTAGCAATTCTGTAAATTAACAATTTCAGTATTTTTACATGTATGGTATTGTTGTGTTTCTCATTAGAGCAGGGTTTCTCAAACTCGGTCCTGGAGGGCCACTGTCCTGTACAGTTAAGCTCCAACCCTGATCAAACACACCTAGCTGTGAGTTTCTAGTGATCCTGAAGACATTGATTAGCTTGCTCAGGTGTGTTTGATCAGGGTTGGAGCTAAACTGTGCAGGACAGTGGCCCTCCAGGACCGAGTTTGAGAAACCCTGCATTAGAGTATGGCAGTGCTACAAAACTTAGTGCAAAGTGACTGTACTAACCGATTCTCATTTCGAATGTGCTTATGATGCTTGCTACAGTGTAGCGGCTCAAGTTAGGCTGAACCCGTTGTCCAGCTTCCCTCAGGGTCATTCCATGGTTGATTACATGGTCCACTATTGTAGCTCTGATGTCATCAGTAATTCTATTTCTTACTCTTCTTAACCTTCCTCTTCACCCTCCTCTTCCTCCTCCTTGTCCTCTTCCTCTAACTTCACCTCCGCATCCTTGTCGTCCTCTCCCTCTCGCTTCTTCACCTCTGCGTCCTCTTCCTCCTCCTCCTCCTCTTCCTCCTACTTCTTCACCTCCGCGTCCTCTTCCTCCTCCTCTTCCTCCTACTTCTTCACCTCCACGTCCTCTTCCTCTGCCTCCTCTAATTCTCACTCTTCTCACTCTTCCTGCTCCCTCCATTGTACTCCACATGGACAGCTTACCTGTGGCTTATTTATAGTGCTTAGGCTGATTGCAAAGTGAACTAATTATCTGAAACAGTTTTCACATGTGACAGTGTGCCAGACAGTTGGCAAAATAGTGTAAATAATAGCCATACATATGTATAGTTTTGCTAGGAGTGTGTTGATCATTTGGAAATTGAGTGTAAAGCAGTGAGTTGTGTTTACAGTTCCGCAAAAAGAGTGCTGTGCAGTGGATTGTACCTACAGTTTTGCAAAGTGTGTGTTACAAAATTGCAAACTGAGTGCAAAGCAGTGTTTGTGCTTTTAGCTTTGCAAACTCAGTGAGTGGTTTTGCTATAAGTATTAATAGTTTTAGAAATTGTGCTATAAGAATCGCAGTTAGGGTTTAAGCATTCAGAAAAAACTTTTTTTTTAAAAAGAGTTAAAAATAGTTTTTTTTATTTACATGAATGTTCATTGTCCAATATGTGACCAATATGTGCTTCCGCTCACGCTCAATATGACAAACATCTTGAAAAGCAACATACTTGCTGTCTCAAACTATTAACTACATCACAAGAAACTCATAAATAAAATATAAAGACATAAATAACTGATGAAACACCACAGAGACCTCAAGACTTACAACAATCTACCTGATCCTTTTGAGTAGTGAAACAAACTCAACCTGACATCACACGATAACGAGTTACTAAATGTGACAACAAATTACAACAATGGAAATAAATCTATCAGAAAGTCAATTTAATCAATATTGACAAAGAAAGTCAATATTCATGCCATGGTGAATGCTGGGAAGAGGCTGAATGGGACTGAACAACGAAATTGTTTTTGTAGGCCTATTTTTAACTTACAAAAATGCATTAAGTTAACTTACCTGCTACGTTTCTTGGATCGATTACAGAAAATAAGTGTTGAATAATAAAAATGCTGCATCAAAATAAATCACTTGAAACACTGTAAGAGGCCGTTCCCACCTAATGTGTTTTTGAATTCTACTGTGATGCATTTCTATTGTTTTTGTATGCATACATGTATACATACTCACCTGTTGATATCCTACATCCAGTCTACCAGATGCTTACCTGTGATACTCACCTGTTGATATCCTCCGTCCAGTCTACCAGATGCTTACCTGTGATACTCACCTGTTGATATCCTACATCCAGTCTACCAGATGCTTACCTGTGATACTCACCTGTTGATATTCTACATCCAGTCTACCAGATGCTTACCTGTGATACTCACCTGTTGATATCCTCCGTCCAGTCTACCAGATGCTTACCTGTGATACTCACCTGTTGATATCCTACATCCAGTCTACCAGATGATTACCTGTGATACTCACCTGTTGATATCCTACATCCAGTCTACCAGATGCTTACCTGTGATACTCACCTGTTGATATCCTACATCCAGTCTACCAGATGCTTACCTGTGATACTCACCTGTTGATATCCTCTGTCCAGTCTACCAGATGCTTACCTGTGATACTCACCTGTTGATATCAAGGGGTTATTAACTGCTGTTAATAAACTCCTGCACTCCTGCACCCTAATGCTATCTTCCCGTTTGGTGTGTTCGTTACTATACTATATAAAATATACAGTATGTAGGCCTATATATAGATTATTATGAATGTCGAATATAATGAATTATGAAATTTTACAGAATTACTTTTTACAGTGCAATTGACCTTTCGCCGAGCCCCGCCCCCCTTAGTTACTGTTGCTACGTCCGACAAACAAATGGTCAAACACGACCAGCGCGACAGATTGCCATGACGGAAAGAGGTATATCCGTGCGTGTCAGTGACCATTTTTGGAGCAATACCTCCGAGATATCCTCCAGATCGAGGCAAAAGGGGTTACAGAGTGCAGTGGAGGGATATATTCAAAATATAAAAATACGCAATGAAGGAGACACGACTACTATCTACGTCTCTATCGAGGCTAATGCTTACCGGTGTTCACACATCATTTGTGATATGACAAAGAACGAGGAATCAAGTGTTTAAAAGCATTGAAAGACACTCACTGTTGTGTTTTTGTGTGAAAGAAAAAACTCTCTGAAAATAAAAGTGCTGTCAGCAATAATTTCTTATGTGTGTTTTTTCGCATTGACAAAAATTTTAAATGCTGCAAAACACATGGGAGTTATATTCCCGATGCTGTAGTTTATTTGATCAGTCACTATATCATTAATCAAGCTTAATTTGACTTTTCAACTACAATTAGGCAGGGTGAACTGAAAGCTTTTACAATCTTTTAGCTATAACTTATATCATTGACAAAAGTATGTGGTGCATTTTCTTCCAAAAATGATTTTCTTTCTTAAATTCATGCTTCAAGTTGACAAAGCACAATAAACGAAATCACACAATAACTGTTTAACCAGACATAGCCTTAATTTGCATCTAAATAACTTTCCTTGATTGTCTTTCATAATGCACTTACCATAATATTTATTAGGGGGGCAACGGATCACAAAAATCGCGGTTGAGACCATAATATTTATTAGTGGGGCAACGGATCATAAAAATCGCGGTTCAGACAATATTATGTTTTTTGAGTTACAGATAGGATAGTTTTTCAGATCACAAAAACAAAACAAAAAAAACTTTAAGTAGCCATCGATACCACAGCCAGCAGACGTATTTATGCTTTGTAATGTTCGACACATTTAACTGGGAGTGGGGCCGTCCACACTGTTTGTGTTTTCGGCTTTGGGAATGGAAAGAACACAACTCCTCCAGACAATCTCTCGGGGTATCTAGTGTCCGATTTACAAACGCCATGGGCGCACGCTTCACCATCTTGCTAATGTTTGTCGGACCTGCTCACATAGTAACGGTTGCTATGATGTGTGATTGGACAATGGCCGTTTTGGGGGAGGGGCCGGCGAAAGGTCAATTCATAATTCATTTTTCCTCATTGCATATTCAGTTTTCCTAATCTAATAGGCTGTATGTGAACAACAACAAGACACACTAGAACGTTTTGTGACTCAACCAGACATTCAGTTTCAGCTCATTTAACAAAACTGCACTTAACACAAATGATCAGTTGGCAACTGCTTTGAGCACTGTGGTCACATTACATTACATTACATTACAGAAGATTGCACATTTGTGTCCCATATGAACCTGCACATTGCAACTTCAATCTCAAAATATTTTTTTAGATAATTTTTACTTACTAATTTACCTGAGAAAACTGAGTTTAGCATCTAGTTTTATTTATTTTTAAAGGTAAACAACAGCAGAATTAAGCAAAATGTACTTGATTTGCAATACAGAACGTGTAGCCTATGCACTTCCCCTTTAAGTTCCGAAACATCAGGGACACTCGGTTTTTGGCAGCAACACAAAAGCCCCGAGAGTGACCGCACTCTGACCGGTTTTTACCGGCATGCAATGCAGTGCGCTAGTTAAAAGGAAACCGTCTCAACCACAAAGCATAGTGGCCACAGTGTGAGACAATCTCACTTTTATGGAAGGAAGGGGAAACATACTATACCCACTGATTCAGCATTACATCTCCAGTCCTACTGCCTACATCCAATGTATAGATTTTTCACCTAGTGACAGGCAAGCAATTAAAGCCAACAGCCTTAGCCAGTGTCAGCCCCCTGGCAGTATCGGTAATGACAGCCCAGGAACAGCGGTGGCAAAGAATGGGAAGAGTAATGTGATTAGAGGACAGAATTGCAATCTTGTCACATGGAGCAGTCCCTATGTCTTCGTCTCTCTCTCTCTGTGGTGACGGAGAACCTGATTTATTGGGCCAGGAAGCCCAACAGAGTGCAAAGAGAAACACAAAGCTAGTTTTGTTACGTTATAACCACAGAAACCTGCAAAAAAGCATTTTTCTCCATGCAGGACCACAAAAGATTGCATGGAGCAGTTTGGAAAGTTTGTTTCGTAGGCGCTATACCCAAAACGCAGGTCTGCTGGGAGAGCCGTCATGAAGATAGCGCTTTTGTGAACCTGCACTCCACAAAGATACAAGTGTGAGTGTGTATACACGTGTCTGTGATTTATAACCTGAGCGGAGAGCGGGTTTCCATAGCAACTGGCGTTATCTCTTTGATAGGAGTTGGCTGACTGGAACCTCGTTGTGCAGGAAACCTCACCTGAGGCTCTGAGGCGTTTAAAAATAGAAACCATCGAATTAGCGTCCGTGAAACCTGTCGCAGCGCAGAAAACAAGAGCTGAGAATCAGATCTTTAACGTGGGTGATGTTTCTGGATGAGAGGAAAATTGTGATTTCGGTGTTTGTCATTAAGTGTAATTGTCAGCGTGAAAAGCTATCTTGTGGAAAGTCGAAAACTAAATGTCTACTTAATCAGGCATATTATGAAAAAATGTCAAAACAGGTTGTTTTTGGACACATACAATTAGCAATCATGTTCTGGCAAGATGTTCAGAGTGTCTGAAAAAAGTAAATGTGTTCATATTCACAGTTTCGGGCCCACATGATTTAATCAGACACTAGAAATGCAATTTCACCTCACTTTAATTTCAATCAGTCAGTTCTAACCTGTATTTATCTCTATTACTCATAACAAAAGTGTTTGACAAAAAAAAAAAAAAAAAAAAAAAAAAAGGTGGACATGCAGTAGCTTAAGATAAATATCACTTTTCCTTACAAAAATGCACCATGGTAACCATAGTTTCTGCCATAATGTCATATACTTAAGTTATCTTTTTTTACAGAAATATTTAAAAAGTTTATGTTTGGAGGAAATATTACTGTAGCAACTGACCAGGTTGCCATGGTCAGTTTTTGGGTCCACATCTCCCTTTTCTTCCGTATAAGTACAGTCCTGAACACATGTGTGAGCAAATTTTATATATTATGTTAAAAACTTTAATGTTAGTTGCGATTAATTAGAGAAAAATGATGGTAACACTTTATTTTACAGTGTCCTTGTTACATATGTTACATGTACTTGCCATAGTAATAACAGTAAATTATGCATAATTACATGCAATTAACCCTCAACCAAATCCTAATCCTACCCTAACCCTATAGTAAGTACATGTAGTTGCTTAATATTACTCAGTACTTAAATATATAATTACACTGTAACAATGACACCTTAAAATAAAGTGTAACCAAAATGATTAATTATAATCAATCGCACATTTTTCTCTAATTAATTGCACCTAACATCAAAGTTTTTAATGTAATAATTTCACATTTAATCTCCAAATTAATGTAGAAACAACATAAAGACAGCATATTTTAAAAAGATACCATATTTTTTGGCATCTTTTTATAAATGAAGGCCAGTATCACCGATACCAATAGCTACTGGTATTAAATCGATTTTTTTCTCAATATTAGCCAATAATTATCTCGACAAGTGACAGTCTTTTTGAGTTAGTCAATAATTTAGTCATTAAGCTGACTCATTCTGGAACGAAACAATTGAAAGTTTTTACGAGTCATATAGTCGTCCGATTCGTTCAAAGGCGCTTAATTCATTTAGGAACTAAACAATTGTCAGTCTGTGAATCAATAATTCAATCACTCCCAGTTTGTTCAGTCACACTCATTCATTCAGGAACGAAATAAGGGTCTTGTGTCCTAAATCGCCCCCATTACCCCTTATATAGTGAACTATTTTGAGCATCAGACAATTTTTAGTTCTGTCCATAGTGGAGGTTATTGTATATCTTGTGAAATATACAATTGTTTCATTCTAGAATGAGTCAGTGTAATGAATAAATTATTGGCTAACTCAAAAAGACTGTCGCCACCTACTTAGAGTAATTATGTAATCATGCAACCAGTCGACCAATCAGTTTCAAATGTGGTAAGTATGCATGTACGCCTATGTATGTATTGATGTATGTATGTACTGTATGTATGCATAAATAAATAAAAACTATGCATACTATTTATTGTTAGGGGTTAACAGTTTAGGACCCAAGGACCAGATGTTTGAAAGAAGACCCGGAGTCAGAATTATAAAAAATTGAAGAAAAGTTTTACTGAAGATAGTTTGCAGTTTCATCAGCAGAAGTCAGCTTCAAGACTCACACAGGAGTTCGTAGGCCGCCCCGCTTACAGTTACAGAGATCACAGCAGTTATACCATTTCCAAGGTCTAAGCTACGTCATTGCTTACAGGCTGAATGATTCTGATTGGCTAAGAAATTGATAAACATAGTAATTTTCCACACATATACAGATAGACAGAAGCATATCTCCATAGATTATGCCGCTGACACTCGGACCCTGAAGTTAGGCACGTCGTGACCTTCCAGGTCGGGGATTTGGGTTGCTGGGTGCCAGCATGTCCCGAACAACAACTCAGTCAATCTCCAACAATGCCAGTGGTTCCTTAACCTGTGACCAAGAAGACTAACACACACACCGACACACATCTTTTCCAAGGTTGGATTTGGCCAGGCTCTAACTATAAACAGGAGTCTCGTCTCAAAACATCAAGATAACAAGTTCTTTCTCTCAGGATAGGACACTTTAGTCTAAATGGAAAATATAAGCTTTAACTGACAAATGGTCCCTTAAACTATAGACTTCAATGACCCCTATGTGTTTTAACATGTTGAAGACCTTTCTCAAACACAAAACAAGTCCCTATTTACTTTCTGGAAGCCGGGATAAATAGGCAAGCACTGTTACATTCAAATATCAAATACTGACATTAAAAAGAATACATGAAAACAACATTTCAGTAATCACACTGGTAACTTCAATAACAAAATAAAATCTCCAGAGAAGTCATTAAACTCATTTGATATTTAGAAGCAAAAATATTGAATAATTCCTTGATTATAATCACTCATTATATATACACTGAAGCAGCAGTGGATTCCAATCCACCCTTTCAATATAAATAAAAATTATGATAATATTATAAACTTTTTAGCATTCAGCAATCTATTATGATAATATTATGATTATACTTATATACTTAAAGTGAATGGAATTACATGCATTCGCAAAGAAATCAGCTGCCCTTTCTATTATTTAAAAAAAAAAAAAAAAAAAACGTGAAAATCACATCGCAAGGGGAAAGTATAGGCTACTGAAATCTGACTGTCCAGGTAAATAAACCTGCCTGCCTATTTTCAGTTCATCGCTGTCAGTGCACTTCAATGGAAGAGCAGAGCATCGACCTGAGTGCTTTTCTTCCACCCAAAAAGACAAGCAGTGCACTTGGAGTTTGCTCCAAGATTGAACAACTGCAAAACAATTGCTCCGGCCCTTCACAGAGATTACTGTACTTCAGAACAAATGACGGACTTGTCTGCTTTGTGGCTCGAGGGACTAGGAGGGTGGTATGTGCAAGATCGGGGCGAAAGAACTGGCCTTTCAGCAGCCTTCAACGGGTCAGAGCACATGGTTCTGGAGACCCAACAACCCACTGCGGCTACTTGAGCCAGTGGCTTTGGAGTTAAATCCAGAGTCTAAGCCTTAGGCCAGCACGGAGAGGAGGCCAGAGCTTTGTAGTAGGATTTGTCAGAAGAACAATATAAGCATGAGTTTGTCCTTTGCTCCGCAGGAGAGAACTCTTGAGTGGGAGAGAACTAGAGTATCAGGCCCACCTCAGGATAAAAAGACTGTGATATTTAGGTCTCAGTGTGCTGGATGTGCATTCGCAGATATTATTCTCTTATTTTCTGTGTGGGCATTTGTGGACATCATGTGGGTGTGCACGGCTCTTGAGGATATATGTGTATAAATAAATGGAATAACTTGTGTATTATTAGTATATACTCTGAATGATTTTCTAAATGAGAAAGTACTGCAAATCTTCTTGTTAAACAGACTGTATTTAAAGATTAAGCTGCATTTCATTTTATGCCCTACTTGATGGCATTTCAAACACATTCTTGGAAAAGCGGGCACAAGGTTCCAAGGTAAAACCACATTCAGAGGTTTTCATGCTCTTGGTGGGTAAGGTTTCAGATCATTTCCCTCACAGCTTTCAAAGTAAGGCCACTTAAACAAAACGCAGGAAGTGATGAGAAACGACATTTGGCATTTTCATTTGAAATTATGTGCATTTGCTCGGCTAAGTGTAACTTGCACTGCAGATTTGCTGTTGCCATGGCACTTCATATGATGTCTAAATCTGTGTGCTGCTTTCCAAACCGTTTCAAGGATCTCGACTGGATGGTGGTGCAGGAACTCAACCAAGCCAGACAAAAAGTCTAAAAGAAATGTAAAGCATTAAAGGGAGCCCATCAGAATAGAAATTAGCAGGGAACTTTAATTTACACTTTGGGTTTGTCTATGAGGAAAACACACCGGATATTTTTTAGAGCATTTGAGATCAGAAATCGCAAAGCTCTGCGGTGGTTCACACATGGTGTAGATTTCTGCTCTGTGCCTTAGGGCTTTTCACACCACATCAAAATGAAAAATTGAATGCCATCTCCCACTGGAACACAGCCGCAGTGCCACATTCAACACTCAAATGATTGCAGATACTAAGATGATGATCAACAGTGTATCTCACATGAATCTAAACATAAACAGTCACTTGCACTAAATACCATGCGTTCTGGTCTCATTGGCTGAATTTGGACTCGCATACTAGCATTTTTCTCTTACTGTTTCTGCCATACCTTGGCATTTCTTTTATGGAAGACCTTCAACTTCATGCAAATGACCAGCAGCAATAGAGCAGCTATATTGGAAGTACAGAAAGTTATCCACCACCTTGAGTGGAGCATCCACTGCTCAGTGAACTCCAGCGGTTCAATCACAGCCAGTGTGAATAGGTCTTTTTCAGTTTCAATTTAAAAACTCTGAACCAGGAGTGAGATTTGAACCAATGAGGACATTTGTCTATTGGTTCTTAAATCCAACACCTCAAAGTCAACTTCAATTACTTGTGCAGTTTGTATTCTGCATTCATTTTTACATAGATGAATTGGTTTCAAAGACTCATGCAGTCAGAAATTGTACTCTGCACTTATTTTTACAAATTACTACACATTTTTATTTTTATTTTATTTTTAACCAGGAGTGGTTAAGTTCAACCACTCCTGGTTAAAAAGTTCAAATTAAGGCGTTCAACTTAAGTTCATTAAGGCGTTCAACTTAAGTTCAAGTTCATTCGCAATTTTTCAGTATTTATTTGTAACGGATAAAACGCAGTTTATGTGACTCGTGCAATCAGAAATTGCATTTTGCATTTATAAATTAAAAACAAATTATGCAAAAACTTATGGACAGATCTTAAGTTTACCAACCATCCTGATCAACTCCGAAAGCCTCTCCAGTCAGTTTAATGCCTAGTTTGAAAAGTTGTCTATAAGTAGTCCCATACTAAAATGCATGTTTGAGCTGTCTTCACTGAAAACAACTTGCACTGATATAACCTAAAAAAATGACACTGCCATTGTTTTGTCTCAAGATGCAAGGTAATTTTTTTTCCAAGGCAAGTTTATACTTTTTAAGAATGTAGAAATGCTTTTATATTTTTCTTTGCAAACACAATTTGCAGAAAGGACGTTGCCATGATGAGTGAAATGTAGCCTTGATCGATGCAGCAGCAGACGTCTAGTTGAAACTCACCAGTTGACCGAGCTCACCAAAGCAAACTTAACACCAATCCGGTCAGTTTAATTTTTCCATTACAACCAGAGTCACGAACAGATGCACTCTTGAGACTGGAGTCTGTTCCGGTCGCCTGTGAGCCTCACAACTCAGCTTTCGAAAGAACAAACTGTTAAACTAGCCTAAGTGACACACACTTTAGTGTCAGTGAACAAGTCAGTTAAGCCATTTATAAGGAACTCCCACACCCGCTTATTAAAAGACCCTGGTTTCATTGAGCTGTGCTCAATCATTTTGCCTTTGAGGCTTGGGGGAAGGAATCTTGCTATTGATCTAAAAATCAAACTGTTCTCACATGACTGCTGAGAAAAAACACTGACCACTGACAGAAAGCTAGCAATGCACGATCACCCACAGACAAAGTGTGGAAGAAAATCATTAATTCATGTCCTGTTCTATAACTATAACGACTCATTTAGTGAATACAAACTATAGCATTACCCACACAGCAGTTCACAATCCCATTTTAAAGAGGTAGTTAACCATTATACTATGTTGATTGAGAACATTTATTATTTTATTGTTATTTTATTGTTCTTATCGCTACTCTTGGCAGTAGTGCAACATCTGGTGTTATGAAGCATTTCTTAAAAATAAAGGTTCGTCAATAGTTCTGCAAAGAATCCTTTTCTTAAGAAAAAAACATTTTTTTCTGTATAGAGTATTTCATTTGACTATATGATTCTTTAAAAGGACTTGAACTTCTTGAAAACTTCAAACTGGGGTCTGGGGACTCCTAAAGGGCGTCACCTTGACCACTCAGCCATACTTGTTTTTGTTTATGACTCAATTTGTCAGAAATTGTATTCTGCATTTATTTTTAACAGATATAAAGCAGTTTTTATGACTCAGGGTGTCAGAGAAAAGGGACACTTGTTTTTAACAGAGTAAAAAAAATGAATGAATGGGGAATCATCATATTTGCGGGTTCTTAGCATAAAAAAAAGTTAAAAAATCCAACATGGTTTTCAACAACAAAATGTTATGTTGGAAACAAGTCATTTGGAACAGGGTTCACACACCTTTGATTGCTATGAACTTTCATAACATTTTCCATTTAAAAAAATATATATATTTAAGAGATTGCACTCAGCCTAGTGATATATCAGCTGATTTAGCCTATACTATAGGCTACACTGTATTAAAAAAAGCACACAATCAGACTATAAAGCCCTCTTTAAATATCAAATTGGTTGCTCATATCAAATTTAACTTCCAAAATCGTTTGATTCGTATGTCCGACTGTAAAGGTTGAACTGAATTGGCGTTTCTTCGACATTTCACAGAAAGCAATGACTGTACCACACTTTCTAAAGACGTGTGTTCAAACGAGATACAGACAGCATGATAAAGTTTATGTTCTCTCCCCTGCATCACCTCTGTGAGAGTCGAGCCCAAGCCGGTCCTCTGAGCTGTAACTCTGTCCTGTTTACCCAGCACTTTTTCCTCTGGAGACGGATCAATAGATGGGCTTCATCAGAGACAGACACCGCTAATGAGACTCAGAACAGCTGACTGCTCACTTTCACTGAGCGGGAACGACCGTAGGGGGCACGGAGGGTTACAGTGGAAACAGGAACAGAGATCCAGCGAGAAGTAGCCTAATGACCACCCTTAGAGGTGAGCACATAACTTAAAGTCAACGTAAATTGCCATCAACCATTTTACTTGCGTGAAATTATAGGCCTATACCGTATTCATAAACATATAACATTGTCCATTACCTCTCACAAATGTGCATTAAGTGAATACTGCCAATTTTGATGCCATGCTGTCTTTAAGATGGAGACAGAATATTTCATATATTTCTTCACACTATAGGCCTCATCTTTAAGAGTTTTATTTCTATCTTGCGGCCACCATTTTGTATGCTGCGTAGTTCTCAGATGTAAACAATGCACATTCTTTTAATGGTGAATAAGAGGCTGGAATAAATTTGTTCTAGAGCTAATTATCTGGCAATCTGATTGGCCAAAGAAAGCATTTTCTTGCAAATGACAGGCGAGAGTAGGCTACATATTTTATATCTATTTCAATATTGCCAAGTTTGAGGAGGGAATGTTATGCACAGTTGCATTGATGTTGTGTGTAACTATGTGGAAATAACCAGATACTCATTCAACGGACAAAAACCCGGCAGGCGGCAGAAGACCTAGGGAAATACAGCATGTTCTCATGGTGCTTTGCAAAGCACTACTGCCACCATGAGGTGGGGAAAACAACATATTACTATTGCATATTTTATTATGGCTGCAGTATACTAGTTCTCTTCTATTCAACTACAAACTTGTCTCATGAACATTCGGTTTCATCACAGAATTATATATGCGTGTACAAGAAATTTAAAATACCCATTTATTCAGTTTTGATTTTACGTATTTTTCTCTTTGGATCAGTCATGCTTTTTAAATAAGTTTTTGCTTTAAGAAGTTGCTCAATAACAGCTGCATACAATAGAGCAACTTTTACTACAAGGAAAGTGATTGGAAAATATATCTATAAATATTAACCAAGAATAAATGCGCATTTCTCTTAAATTTTATTTTAATGCGACAGTTTCATTTAAATGCAACAATAGTTTTTCATAACTTAATCTGTTAAGCTAAAATAGTTAATTCTAATGTTAAATAAAATGGCATACATCTTTTAGGCTAAAATTGTTAATTCTAATGTTCAATAAAAAAACAACAGCATAAATGTTTCAGTTTTACCAGTCATAAAAGTAATGTCGCTGCATACACTATTTCAAGTGATGCTAAAATTATGTAAATAAACCATTTAAAATACACATGTGCAAACATGAAAAACCAAGAACAGAATCCTGAAGAGAAATTGTTTTTAATGTTTTTCCCCATGTTAATGAATGATTTATACAAAAAAAAGAGACAATTTTGCTCCAACAAGAAAAAGAACCTAATTACTGTAAGATACTGTCAGAACGGATGCATCATATTCACTGAATGTTTAAAAAAAAAAAATTCACATTAGTATGGCATCACATAACTGAAAACGTCAGTGGCTACTGTATAACAGGAACTGGCAACACCGTGGTGGATCAGCACGAGAAGCATATTTCAAGCATTGTTTTTGTCATATAAAGTGAAAGGTCTGATATAGCATGAAACCAATAGATTTAGAGTGATGGCTTTTAAAAGCAGTTTATAAATCTTAAAAATTCTGATACACACTGAAATAACCAGTTGCCAGACAAAACTAGAAGAAAAAAAAACATTGGAGATGGAGACTTCATATGTAAAACCCACTCAAAAACGATAAGGCAACTGCACCTCAAAAAACTATAGTAACCACATGACGGTCTTGAAGAAATTATGCAAGACTGGAAGCATCATGTTCTTAACGTCGATCCTTTCGATCAGACTTCCGATCTCTCTCGCTTCTAGAGGACCTTCTTCCTTCTGAACTCGTTCTCTTCCTGTCAGGTTTGGAGTTCTTGTCTTTAGACCCCTTGCTTTCCCGTCCGCTGCCTTTGGAGGACTTGTGTCCCCTCTCGCTGCCGCTCTTCCTGCGCTCCCTGTCCGACGGTCTCCGGCGGCGTTTGTGGTCTCGGCCGTCTCTATCCCTGCCACGGCTGCGGGAGCGGGAACTGGAAGACGACGAGGAGGAGCCAGAGGAACTGCTGCTGGAGCCACTAGAAGAAGAGCTGGATCCACTGGAGGAGCTTGAAGAGGAACTGGAAGAAGAGCTGCTGCTACTTCGGCTCTTGCTCTTCTTTTCCCGGACTTTGGCCCGTCCGCGAGCGTCATCGGCCTCCTCGCCAGCTTCCTTTGTGTCCGCTTTGGCTCCTTGCAGTTGGACTGATGGTTCTTGGCTCTGCTCTTGAGACGGGACTACAGGGTCAGGTTCACGCTGTGGCTGTTGGGTCTCAGGCGCAGTGTCATCTTGTTTGGTGTCATGCGTCACAGCAGGAGTTGGGACGTCCAGTTGAGACTCTTTACACTCTTCAGGCTGTGTTTCCATGTGGCTTTCGGGGGTTTGCTGAGAGTCCGTTACGACATCCTGCTGAGTCTCATTCTCTGTCTCCTGCTCTTCCTCCCTTCTCACATTACCTACCTCTTCAACTATGGCTTCTGGACTCTCAACCTGCAACTTACTCTGTCTCTCAGCCTCCCTCACAACTTCCGTGACCTCCATCTGCTCTTCCTCGTCTTCCTTAACCTCAACCGCTCCCACATCATCATCCTCCTCCTCCTCATCTTCCTCCTCTGCCTTTCTCTCACTCTCCTCATGTTTATCTTTCTCCTCTGCCTGCTCCTGCTCCCCCTCCCTCTCTCTAATCTCCGCTTCCACCTCCACTAAATCTTCCTCCTCGTCCTCAATCTCCACATCATGCCTGTTACCTGTCCGCCCTACTCCAGCCTTACCCTCCTCTGGATCTTCTTTCTTCGTCTCTTCAGCCCGACGGCTATCCTCCATTTCTCTGTCACCTGTCTTCTGGGACTGACGCCTTGGCCGAGCCTCCATTTTGTTGAGTTGCTCTGCAAAGGCTTCACGTCTCTCATCAAACACACCTGGAAATTTGACAAAATATTATATCCATACATCTATTTTAAGTAGGGGAAAAAAGATGCGGTAGTAGTATTTCACAAGTTAATTTAAAACACCTTTTTAGCTTCATTAGTTAATTTGAAAGACTATTGGAAACTAATAATCCCATAGGACTATGTAGTTCTTTATGTAGTAGAAAGCACTTCGAATCGTTTCAGATTATCACTGTTTTAGTTCATAGATACTTTAAAGCTACTTAAATGTTTGGTTTTGGTGCATTGAAAATATCAGGTAAAATGTAAATATACCAGATGTAAACAGGATCTAAAATATAAACTGTGAAAATGGAGAAAGAAAACAAGTAACAAGACAAGCTTACCATTTAATTTTTTCTGAGACTCCTCCAGGAGCTTTTGAGTAGCGGAGCACATTCGCCCAGGCAGGTAGAAGATCGGGGGCTTGGTCTTCGTGCGAATGAACTTGATGAGCTTAGTATTATGTGCATTCCATTCTTCTTGCTGGAATTACATGAGAACACCAATGCATGCATGCAAAAGTCAGACCAAGGACAGTCTATCCAAAAAAAATGACTGTCTGCAAGCGTACAATAAAAAGAGCCCTGCAGCTGAGACACATACCAGTTGAGCGAGCTCCACTTTGTGCTCCAGAAGTCGCAGCTCTGTTTGTTTGGCACGTCTTTCTTCAAAGAGCTCTCTCCTTTCACCCTCAACTTTTTTACGCTCCTGTTCTGCTTGCACTTCCAATTTCTGCTCAATTTCTTGGCGTCTTTTTAACTGGAGGGGGAAAAAAACATGTTTTAAAACACAAGTTTTAAAATTAAAGCAGCACTTCGTTTCAGATGCAGTTTGACTAAGTGTTGTGTGCAATTCGCTGACTATCAGCATGAACTGAATACAAAAAGTGGATTGGAAATCATTCAGCTTTGAAGGACCCGTTGAAAAAAATATTCTTCATTCTACACCATGCAGGGATGGGCGAACTTGGTCCTGGAGGGTCACTGTCCTGCTGAGTTTCTCCAACCCTAATCAAACACACCTGAACCACTTAACCAATGTCTTCAGGATTACTAGAAGGCTACAGGATTACTAGAAGGCTACAGGCAGGTGAGTTTTATCAGGGTTGGAGCTAAACAGTGGACAGAGTTTCCACATCCATGCTCTAGACAAATTTATCAGAAAATACTCAAAGGAACCAAACAAAAGGACAAAACAAAACAAAAAAAAGACCTAGTACAAAATTCAAAGCATGTGTCTACCCGGTCTGTGGACACAGTAGACTCCTGTTTAAACTTCTGCAATGTTCCCATCAATAGGCCAAACATGCGCCGGTTTCTGAAGAGATAAAATAATTTGTAAATTAATTCAAGAAAATTTGCAGTGGAAAAACAAGGAAATAAATGAGAAAAAAGCTTTGCAGACATTGCCCAAAACAAAAGCAGTACCTCTGCTTTCCTCTCTCGTCCATGGTCTGATCTTGGATAAGATCTCGGCGCGTACGTTCTTTGGAGGTAGCAACCACAGATGACTGCAACGCTGGCTATAGATAGAAAATAAAAACATGATTCAATAAGGGGACAAATCTAAACGGGGAGGAGGGAGAGGGGGACAAATGTGGTCTGCATACTTTTTTGACATCGTCATCGTCCTCAGCGTCGCTGTCATGGCGTGAATCTCTCCTGGCTCGCTGATCCCCCGCCAGCCTAGTTTGTCAGACAATTTGTAAATACATTTTGGAAACCTGCAAACATGAACATTAATAACATATCCAGAAAATAAGGTAATTGGTGAGAGATCTCACCTCAAGAGTGCCCCTTCGATGTCCCTCTGTTTGGCTGGGGGTCCTACGCCGCTATCTGAGAGTCCACGCCTGAGAGGGGTTGACAGAAATTAAGGACAAATCCAACATGTACTTATTACAAGCAGTTACCTAGAAAAGAACAGATTCTTACCTCAGCAAATTGATTCCACGCCCCCTACCTCCACCTGGGCCTGGGATGGTCAGCCTCCTATTTTGACCCGGTCTGGAAAAAGCAAAAGTTACAAGATGCACAGTTAATAAGCGTAGCTTTAAATAAAAGAACAGCAAATTTGACCTTGACTATGACTGTGCAACTTCTTGCTTAGAAACATAGTAAGCTTCACAATCACTAGGTCAGTGGATATTAAACTGACAAGCAAAGGACATAGAAAACAGTAAAAGCAACCTTTAAAATGGAAGAGAAACCACTTTGCTTTTGCTGCATTCACTCATATTCTATGATACTTTGGCACAAATTCATCTCATTCAGCACAAAGAATACTAATCAAAGTATGAGAAAAAAAAAATTAAGGATAAAAATAATGCAACATGAATTAAAGCCAACCACAATGTATTTTGCACATTACAATAAACAAAACCTTGTCTAATTTCAGACCCAATTAAATCACAATATTGTTTTGTAACCTTTAAGCCTCAAAGCTAACTGTCATGCTAGAATAGTAAAAAATAAATTAAGTAGCAGATACAGTATGCACACTAACACACAAGTCATCTTCTGCAAACATTTAGCAAAACTATAGAGTGCAACTGGCATGTTCGGGAAGTAAAAATCCCATTCATTTTCTTCATAGGTAAATTGATTTTGAACCTTTAAAGACAGACTTACTGTGGTCAACAAGTTTAATAAATGGTACATACATTTGTTGAAACTGTCAGGTCACATTATTTCAACTTCAAATAATCATGTTTACCAGCGGAAATCCTGGTGAAAACTACATTAGCTAGCAATAATTCTGCTAATAAATTTCAAATCAAAGAAACAAGCAGCAAACTGCGGCAAAATAACACTCGCCCACTCAAATGAAGCGCTGAATAATGTAGACTCAGTATCCTTACACTCAAAACTGTAAGCCTAATATGCACATATATATATATATATATATATATATATATATATATATATATATATATATATATATATATACAGTGTACTGTTTTGTTTTTTTTGCTTCAAAGTTTCTAATGTTGAGATTCACCTCGTAGCTGGTTAGTTTGGTTTATAACTAATATCACAAAGGGGGGGGGGGGGGGGGGCTGCTGAATAAAAGTGGGCACTGTTGCACTTTATTGATGACTAATATTGCACTAGATAGATTTGTATCAAATCAAACGCACTCTAGAATAAAGGCCTATAACAATAAAAAATAGTTCTAAAATTCGTTCTAAATATAAAACAATAGCAGAGTCCACACCAAAACTATAACGGCATAGAGAAACGATAGCTTTGGAATCACTTTCACCACAAGTTTTGTGTGTGTGTGAACGGTCCTAAAGAATGACCCGCCCCATGATGCTCTCTGACACGTACCAAACCACGTTCAAGTCTGTCACGTAAATAATAAAGCCTATTGGACATTAAAATAAAGACAATACCTCCCTCGTCCAGTTTCAATAAGAAATAAACAGGATTAGTGCATCCAGAAGACATTTTGTTACTTTTGTAGGATAACAAATTACGACACTGTGTTGGGTCTCCAAACATTTGGATGAAAAGCCAGAAACACGCATCACTTGCCATTCAAACAAAAAGAAAGCAGGAAGTCCTTGCAGGACTAATGTATAACCTTTACTAATTTCAATTTCAAGTAGTTAAACTCTAAGGACCAATCTTCGAAGACAACCTAATTTTTTTTATCTAATTAACACGTTACTAAGGCTAGATTTACAACCAGCCTTCATTATACAGAATCTATTTTATACTGCGTATCATTGCTTGCAAACAGATATGATGCTTGCTCTCCAGCATAATTATTTATGGGGCTTGGGCGATTAAGATAGCTCTGAGATCACTGCACAAAAATAAAGACTGATCAGTGTAATATGTCGATGATTTAATCGCTGAAATTTAACACATGTGATACTTTAGCTTGTGCGCTAGCCGCAATCTTAGCTTGCTAACAGGCCCTGGCTTATTTTCCACCAAATAAACGTTACTGACTAAAACGCTTTCATCAAGTAATACCTCAGTTCACCCGGATCTCTGCCGGTTAGTTTTCGAATATTTTCGTCCACGCTCTTTAAGCTTTCCTTGGCTTTTTCCAGCTGGTCTTGCAAACTTCGAACAGCCACCGCCATCTTGCTCTTCGTTTTCCAGCAGCTGCGCGTGGAGCGTCGTGCGCGCGCTCGGCTCAATGAAGGCGAGTAGCACTGATCACATGATCACATGGGCGTTCCTGCATATCGAAACCCCACACACAGGTGGCGCGCAAGAGCCGATAATGTGATTGACAGGATCATCGTCGATAGTTTTCGGTCTATAATAGATATTGTTTACCCTTCATTGCAACATTTTCTCAGATTTTCAAATATGGCTGATAACAGTGACAAAGGTCCCTAGATTTTTCAAACATGAAAAATATTCCAAAGATGCAAGAAACCCCAGAAATGAGCTAACTATATATTATTTTGTTTCTTTATTATTAATTTTGACCAAGTAGTTTCTTAAGAAATCTCTCATGATCTTGCATATCAGTTCTATGACATTTAGTTATCTTTTTATTTATTTTCACTCATTTAAATACATGCTAATAATTACCTGTGTAAGAAAATTAAACTGAATTCAAAGCATCAATACCTGCAAGTCAATAGTAACATCCAAAAATAATTAAAATTACTGAACCATTCTTATAGTGTCTTACACTTTTTGAAAGATATATATGTTTTATTTTAATATAATTAGCTATTTAACAATTTTGGCTGAAATCATCATGGTATTTTTTTGCAAGGGACATTTTTCATTTTCATTACATTTTCAATAAAAATTGGATGATTATTTGTTAATTCTTTGCATGGTTTTGGACAACAACACCATGACAAAGAAATGCCAAGAAGCCAAACTTGTGTTTGCATTTTATGTCAAAAATGAACTTTTATTTGACAATACCAATGATTCAAAATGACAGTCATTTGTAGTTGTAACAGGTCTACTTTAATATTACACAGAATTAAATGAAACTTGGCAAAATACTCTTTCTCTATTCTACAAAATCTCCACAATATATCTCATAGTTGCTCCGATTCACATGAATTTTCTTCGCAAAGGCTCTTCCATCTGTTTCTCAGTCTTTGTCAGCCAAATCATTTTGCTCAAAATACCTTTAACAGAAAGAATTGTGATTATACTTCATAAAAACACCTGCACACATTTCAGGGGACCCTAAATCTGGTTATAACAGCACATGTCAGTTACCTGGCGACAATACAAATCATCAAGTTAAGAGCTGACAAACGATCATCGTCTTTGCTCTCCTGGAAGAGAAAAATATTCAGTCTATTTTAGACAACCTGTTTTAGGCTGTCAACAAACAAGCTTTCACTGGCGCAACTGCAATGGAAGCAAGGGAGAAAATAGTGATACTTCAGCTTTTAATTCAGAGCAAACCAAAAGGTGTTTACCAGATTGGCACGCACTGTTGAGCAGCGTCTTGCCAACTCTCTGATAAGGGAATGTGCTTCGGGAAGCAGCGGCTTCTCAAGGCACGCTAGTAATGCATATAGCCATCTGCCCTGTGAAGATAAATGTTAGTGAATGCAATGTACAGATAAACTGAGTTAAACATAGTTTAATAATACCTTTACATTTTAAAGGAAAACATGGTGTTTTAATATTGTACATGCAATCTATTAAAGTCACCATGAAATCAAAATTCCTGTTTTTTTTTTATGGAACATTGCAGTATTTATTATAAATGATTTAATGATTTTTAATTATTTTTTAAATTCATGCACAGGTGATCTTTAATCAAAATAACTTCCCCTCTTCTCTGATGACGTGTTCACTGGTGCGAGGGTGGGGCTACCTGTCACTCACCTGAGATCGACCAATAGAAAACCACAACAATCCAATCAATTTCTGATGGACAAAATCGAGTCCCGCCCTACATTTTTTTCTTGTTCAAGAGGCCGTTTCACTCAGATATATGCAGTGGAGGACGAAATACACAAATCAAGTACTTGAGTAAAAGTACTTGATTTTTAATGTACTTAAGTATTCAAAGTAAAAAGTACTGATCAATGAAGGTTTATTTTGTAATTTCATATACTTTTACATTAATTTTATATTATATATTTTCTATAATCCTACAGATCAAAATACCTGGGGGAGGGGGAATGCTGGGTTAACATCATTATGAATTGTCAGTTGCCAGCAATAGTCAGTAAAAAAAGATTAGTGGATGCAAATACATAATATGTATTGTGTGTTGACAAATAATAAAGACAAACATCACATAGGGCTAAATGCATAACATTTTATGAACGCCATGCAAACATACTAGTTTTATATCATTTGAAATGGCGGGGAAGAATGCAAGTGCAATATTTGTGTTATTTTAACGTTATGTTATGTTGTTTTATTTACTTAAAGGTCCCATGACATGGATTATTTTATTATTTTATAATGTTTCCTGGGGTGCCCTTATAATGTTAGTATATTTTTAAGATCAAAAATTGTAATAATTTAGAAATAAAAGGCATTTTTCCTAGCCTGATTTTAGCCTCTGATTTGAACACTCTGTTTGAAGGGGCGTGTCTGCTGTGAGACTTCAGTGTAAACGCCCACTGCTGTGATTGGCTGACATGTTTGCATATGAAATATCTGGCATTACATGTGGAACTCTCTCGAATACTTTTACTATTACAGCTATTATACATTTTTACTATTACAGCTATCGAGATTAACGAATCGTGAGAAGTTTTTTTAAGTATTTAGATCTATTCCCATCACATAAAAGGTTGCAATGATGAGCATTGAGCAGATGCTTGCCTGTTGATCGCGTGAATGAAGATCTTATCATTGCAACGCAGTTTCTGCACTCTCACTAATGATTTCACCAATGCAAACATGAGGTAAGTACAGTAAGAGCTTCATTGTGCAGCGTAACAGCATCATTGATTTCATAACGAGTTTTGGCAAGTGTCCAGATAAACTCGTGCTGTGTGATTGACAGCTTAGGCGATTGGAAAGGGATTGTTCTTCGATCGCTTTCTGTATATATTTTAATCACAGTTTAAATAAGATTATTCTCATCCTACCAAGAGAAACGACGTGAAGTTGATCGTTTAGTCACTGGCTTGATTTACTGATGCATAAACAGTATTGAACGATTTTGAGAGAAAGATTATGTGTCTGAACTTGAACAATTACACATCAGAAATTCACATAACCCACTGGTTCTTCAGAGGCTTGGATGAAGGAACTAAAAAAATACAAACACTGAGCAACTGCCATGCTTCGCTCGTTTGCAAGCCATGATGTCTCTCGAGGAAAAACCAATATTGCGCTCGCGCAGCTCATTTTCTCATGGGCGGGCCAAATTCTCTTTGCGGGCAAAGAAGAGAAAGATGAGGTGATATTCTAGATTTGACCGTCTGAGCTTTCATTTTCTTAAAAATACCCAGGGCTTAGTTTACACCTATCAAAATGTCTAGCCACTGGGGGACCATAGGCAGGCTAGGGGAACTCATATTAATGTTAAAAAACCTCATAAAGTGAAATTTTCATGTCATGGGACCTTTAAAATCTACACTGTTGAGATGGTAATATGGACATGCCCACATTCAAGCATTACAGCTCACCCTTTTACAGCAGATTTAGTTTACAAACAACTGAGTGTCGTGACCTAAATATGATTTTCATTTACAATAATAAATCCTAAAATTCGTCATTTGTAACTTACCTTTCGCGCCTTTGGTCGCGTGTACTCTCAAACTCAGAGGGATTCCCAGTTCTTGGCTCATTTTGAGTCAGACTTGTAAATTCAGTTAACTGGAGACTGAATGGATCATTGAATCAGTGAGTTGTTTACTCGAGAACAGTCCAATTTGTAAAAGGATAGTTTGGCGCGATTAGCGAACCGATTTAACAGGTTCATTGAAAAGAATCAGCTCGTTCACGAATCAGACACTGCTATTGCGTCTCGGAGCACCTGACTATTTCTTCAGTTCAAAATAACGAGTAACGATATGTTTTAGTGAAATGTAGTAAAAGTATGGTATTATGCAGTGAAATGTAGTGAAGTAAAAGTTTCTCAAAATAAAAATACTCCAGTAAAGTACAGATACTTGAAAAATGTACTTATGTAGAGTAACAAAGTAAAAATATGTTACTCTCCACCACTACATCAAAATAGGAAAGAAAAGACTATCGCAACTTCTGTTTCATGGTGACTTTAAAGACAAAAAACTCGTTAAACATTTCTCAAAAGAACAATATCAAAGACAGGTCCTGATGCATATATGACAAACTGGAGCAATTGAACTCACCAACTGTGGTACGAAGTCTCTCTCCTCAAACCAAATGATTAAATACTCAAGCACTGCAGAGATGGTTGACTGAACAGAGATTAGAAATGAAACGACAAATAAATATTCAATTAATACTTGATTTATATGTGAATAATCATCACAGCTGCAATCGAATGACAGTTACCTGGTTTAGTTTGCTGACAATGCTCAGGAAAGGAGGGAAACCAGTCTGATAAAAAGGGATTCAAGAACATCAAATCATTACAGAATGCTCATGGTGTGATAATAAATCTACTTCATGTAATCCATTCATGCTGAAATGTGTTGATAATCTGATAAAGGTACCTTGACATAATCAAGACCCGGGTTAACGTTGTCTTCTTTTTTCAGCTGAATATCAAGACAAACATTCTCACCCAAGCAGAACCTCCTCCATCCATCCTCATCTTCAGTTTTGGGCTAAAGGGGGGAGAAGAATTTACTTCTTTTTTTTTTTTACCTTTTTCATTTTAAACTTCTGTCCACATATTAATTGTCTTACCATGACAACATTATCATCCAAAAACTGAGCTTTCCAATGCTGACGATGCTTGTTAACACTCTGAAAACAAGAAAGCAATTGACGATACTTGACAAACAAATTATAGATACCTGATTTCCTGATTTTAAAAGTACAAGTAAAAGTAACCAATGCAGTTAAAATTGAACACCTGTCTGATTTCTGAAAATTTGCTGACTTCTTGCTGCTGCCATTTCAAGCTAGGAGAGAAACCTTGAGGTGCGGCCAGACAACCTGTGATCTGTGAAATAAAATATGCAAAATTACTACACACATAAGATTTAGGCTACAACATACTACCATACTTGTAGACCGTTTACTCGTCTCACTCACAGACACATTCACAGATTGTTTCTTCTTCAGCTTCTTTGGATCAATTTGTGCCACAACAACATCTGGGAACAGAGACGCTTCCTTCCTGTAAAAATATAATGCTCACTGTAAAAAAAAAAAAAAAAATCATACAGTTGCATCTGAAAAATAATTAGACAAAAAGCATCTTATAAGAAATATCCTCTTCCCTGTCAAAAACAAAAAGTCACTGTTTGGATTTAAATAGACAAATACTTAAGAGTCTATGATTGGATCATAATTGCAGTGATTATTATGTATCTATTCAATACAAGATGGACTATCTTGGACAAGATGGTTAAATATGAACATGGACAAGATGGTTAAATATGAACACAAAGTACTCTACGTACCAAATGAGCAAATATAAGAAAAATAATAAATATAATAGAATAAAATAGATGAAAATAATACATCATATGCAAAACCAAATAAACAGAAGAAAGCATCTGTTATATAAGTTTTTTTTGCATTAAATGATCTAAATTGTGCATGTTTAGGCATATTCATATTCAATAATAAGTAAACCTGGTGCTTATATAAATAAGGTTCTACTTGCGTCTACTTTGAACATGTATAATATTGAAGAATGAAGATGCAGAATGACTTACTGGACCTGTCTGAGATATTCTTGTGGGTTTCTGGGCGGTTCGTTTAAATTATATTCATCTGCGTCGCAGGACTCCACGGGCAGAAGTCTGGGCATCAACTCCTCCTCATCTGTCTTCATGTCTTTGCGTTATTTTCTCTGCGCGATCAAAAAAAAAAATCAGCATTCATAAGTCGCTGTTGCACGCTCTCTATGTGCTTGTCAACCTCTCCATTTTGAAAACACTGGGCACGATGACGCCCAATGGACGCGACGGTTACCGTGGTGAGTCTTACTCGCTCGCTACGATACAGGTGGAAAGATGTGTAGTGACATCTGTTGTTTGGGAGCAATATGAAGGCGAAGGGACTATGAAAACATAAAGGATAAGTATATAGAATAAAGAAGTAACTTAGAATAGAAGAATTTTCAATGCTATGCATACTTTTTAAGTGACATTATTTCCCCCCTGGAAGTGAATTTCAGGGGCATTTTGATAACTTCATATGAGGGGATTTTAAAACACACACACACACACACACACACACACATGAAAACCCGTAATGTCACCCATGCTATATTATGTGAATTGAATTAACTGAATTAATTAAATTAAACATGAAAATAATACCCACTAGACTGATAAATTAAATAAGGGTTTGTTTTGCTGGCAGAACTTCAGACTCTGCAGACCTTTGCTCATTCTGATACTCCTATCAGTAGGGGAGAGTGGGGTGATTTGTGCCAGGGGGGGAAGTAGTTCCACCCCTTGTTCTGGAAAACCATAGAATAATTTGGTCATGTGACCACATAATTTTGAAAAGCAATCAATTTTACTCATCCTCCAAAGAAGAGAGACACATGGCATGAGAGTTAAGCACATTTTAGTGCAAAAAACTGTTTTTTCCCTTTCAAAGTAAATTTTCTATGATTAAGGTTTTTTGATTGTAGTGTCTGGACAATTATAGACAAGTTTGAAAACATTTCACACATGTTTTAGTGCTTTAGTAGGCTACACAATGAGTCTATACAGTTAGCATGATGTTAGCTCTTAACTGCTGGATCATGCTAATTATTCAAACTTGTGGGTCTGGGGTGATTTGTGCCAAAGGGCATGGGGTAAGTTGTGCCAGATCCAGACCACCTGAACTACATACTCACAGGGGATAATCTTGAGAAGTGAGGAGATGGGCATGCCTCATCATTGTTTAACTTAGGCCTGCCTGTTATTTGTTTAATTTAGCTAACACTGATTTCAGTTTTGAGTTTGCACTATGTTAATAAAGAGAAGTTTTATTCAGTTTTTAAGTGGCCTAAGTCACAATAGGATGTTTAGAAATTAGCCTAGTAACTTTATTCTTATGTTACATAATTGACAGACAGCGTTCTGTCAACAGGCATCTATTGCCAAAGCCTTTTTTGCCTGAAATGAATCACAAATATCATATATTGTGTTGCTATGGTGCTCTAAATGGTTGCTAGGGCGTAGCTTGATAGCTTCACAATGATCCTGAGAGACTGATTGGTCGTCTGAGTAAAATGAGCCCGCCCCCTTGTCTCTGTGACACTGTGATCCAGAGTTGTGTTCAATACAAAATCCCTATGCAATTGACCATAGTAGGAAAAACGCATGCTATGGTATTCCAGGGTGACAATATCTAAATAAACCTTAAATTAGTCATTTTGTATTGAATTTGTCTTGCTTTCATATAGCATTACGGTTCATAACAGTAAAATGTTCTGTTTTACTTCAGAAAGCACTGGCACAATTTACCCCAACATATTTCCCCAAAAGGCACAACTTACCCCGCACCAGGGGCAAGTTGTGCCATGAGACCACTTTTTTCCCAAAAGCTATATTTCTGAAACTATTTATTTCAGATCCAAAGTTATTATTCTCAGGGATGCACAACATCCTGAAATACATGTACATCCTTAAGTTGAAGGCATTACTGCCATGGCCTCACTTTAAAGTCACTTTGAGTAAAAACTGGCACAACTCACCCCACTCTCCCCTAATCGTTCCTCTAACAACTCTGTAACTGAGTGGGCTGACATGTTACCGTGATGCACTATGAATAAGTTATTATTGTACTGGAAAGACCACTTGATCTATTATATTCAAAACTATAATGAAAAGATTCTGACCTGTATCTTTGAATCACTCTCCGGTATGGGTTATGAAAAGCATTTGTAGGCTAACCTTCCTGCTGAATATTTTCTGTATTCATAATTTCTTTATTCATTCTAGAGTAGACGACCACACTTTTAGTCGCACAGTTATTATCTTAAGTGATTGAACTGATAATTTAATGAGATTACAAGTCTTAAGGCCTGTTCACACCAAGAAGGAAAATAATGATTAGCGTATACACACCAAAACACAATATCTTTCTGTTCATTCTAAGCATCCTCTGCAGTTTCTAATTGGCTGTCAATGTTTTTTATCATTCAACAGCTGGAATTTTTTTTGTAAAAGTTATTCCAATTATATCGTTTCTCTATGTTGTTATTGAATAGGCCTAGTTGTGGACTAGTTCTAGAATGTTTTCAACTTTATCTTTATAATTAGCGTCCTTGGTGTGAATGGGCATTTACTCACTAATAATATCTCAAGTAAAATCCAAACAAGGTAAAAAAAAATTATTACTACTTCATGTAGTCTAACATTGTGAAACCTTATCAGTTTGAATGTGGCTTTGGTCCAATGCGAGTTTGTGATGTGGTGTGTTGTGATGTTAATGATTTACTGACAGTAACCTATAAACCCAATCTCTGCTTGTCAGAATGTGATCTGCATAGATTGGCTCATTGTCTGACAAGACAGAGGGAATGACATTTAGCTGGGATTTAGCTTGGCTTTCCCTCTGACTATTGGATTTTGAAATGTATATGATCTACTGAGATGAAGGGAATTGCTGGATGAATCTAAACATGGCAGCTGTGCGTTCATTCATTTTGTTTCATGTTGTCTTTGGCGTTTTACATCACGGTTTGGGACTGATTTCAGACTACAAATTATGTGGAGACCCCGAATGTGAAAGTAAGTTGATCATTTATATTCAAAAGGAAAGATTAGACTGAAACTGTGATGTGTGTTTACCTGCTCATCTTATAATTATATGGCTTTGTGCAAAATATTTCAATTATGTGATTCATGTGCAAGTTATTGCCATGCTTTCTTATCTATGAGTTTTTTTTTTTTTTTTCATTTCTCATTTCTTCAGGCATGATAAGTCGTGTGCAGGCACAGAGAGACCATACAGCTAAAGACTGTCGTTTTCTAAACCTCAAAAAAGGGGATATGATCACCGTTTACTACAAACTCACTGGAAAAAGAAATGATCTCTGGGCAGGAAGTGTGAGTCTACCATTTTCTGGTTCTGTTCTTGATTAATTAAATTGTTGATGAATTAAAAATATACAAGTATGGGTTTAATGTTCTTTAAGCTTATTAAGTTTACTGATAAATAAAAACATTATATTATCATTATATTCATAATATTTTACATGTTGCAGATAGAAAAGCTGTCCGGATTGTTTCCAAAAGATGCCATCAAAGTTGATCAACTGTTTATTGATGAGAAAAAGGAAATCCAGGTGCCGACCCAGGTAATGTATTTAAAAAAAAGAAAGGGTTTTATAAGTTAACCTAACAAATATGCTTCATGTGATGCATCTGCATTAACTGGTTTTAGGCTGAAAATATTATTTAATATAATCAAATCAACATATACAATCAGTTACAGCAACAAAAACAATTCATGACATCATGAAGTGCAAATTCACCCTGTTTTCTTAATGCATGTTATTGAATGATTCATCCATGCATAGGTTTCTTTTCTTTTCTTTCTTCTTCTTTTTTTTGACCTTCAAAATGTCATAACTAAGTCTTCCGGTGAAATGAAATGAAAAGAAAGAAAAAAGAAATTTCTCCAATCATTTTGTCTGCAAAACCCCCACCCCTTTCTTACAATTGACTGCAGTCTTGCATTCAGATTTGTCTCCATCCAAACAACTGATGGATTCCCACCCTACGCTCCTAAAAATAAAGGTTCTTTATTTACCATCAGTAGAACCTTTCCACTGGACCAAAGGTTCTTTATAGTGGAGAAAAACTTTATTTTACAGTCCTGTTCCGCATGTACAGACTAAGCACTTATTATAGCAAATACAATAACTGGGTAATAACTAGGTACTAACCATGAACCTAAAAGTTTTACCTAAACTGTAAAAGGTTCTTTAGATTATCAAAATGTTCGTTAAACAAAGAAAATAATGGTTATTTTATGAACTGTTTACTGTAAGGTTCTTTGGGGAACCAAAAATAGTTCTTCTATGGCTTCACTGCAAAAAAAAACCTTTCTTGTAACCTCCATTTTTAATTAAGATTGTATTTTATTTTTCCGATAACCCATTTCACCTGTGTCATAATATAGAGGAAAAGATCTGTCAATACTTCTGTCATTTCAAAACTTTAAGGCTCAGATCAGGTATAGAAATAGATAATTTTTCACTTCAGTATACAGAGCTATCTGACTCAACTTAGCCAGTGTGTTGACGAAGAAATCTGAATGATCTAATTCTTCCTTTTATGCTGATTTGGTTAGAAAAGAGTCTTCCAAGAACATAAATATTAATCATAAATTCTCTCCTCAGGAATATGACTTCATCTGCTTTGATGAAAATGGTTCAGTCATTCAGCACAGCACTGCATTTGATGATCTGGAAGATTTCACACAAGAAACCCAAGAAAGCGATATCAATGAAGTCCATGATAAGCCTACTGATAAAGAAGAGAGTGAACCCAGAACAATTTCTGTTCAAGATGTTTCTGATCAAAACAGCCTCGAGACAACAGAAAAAGGTGGGTCTTCATGGATAGGCTCTGCTGTTAATGGATGGTTTGGCAGGAATGAACAAAGCAATGATGAACCACAGGATGAAAGCAGTGAAGAATCCTTCAAAAGCAGAAAAATAGTGATGGATATCGAGGAGAACCACGTGGAGGAGAAGACGAACTCTGGAACGTTTGGTTGGATCAGGGGTGAACTGACCAATGCTTTTGGATTTGGAAACAAGGATCTAAAGACTGACACTGAGGACAATATTGAGAACCCAGCAAATGATAAAGACACCTCATCTCAGGAGTCTAGCTCCTTGATAACTATGGGTAGAGATGTCTTGGGCTTTAGTGAAGACAATGCTCCAGCTGCAACTAAACCTGAATCTGAGATGGCAGATGAAAACACACACATGGAGGACCAAAGCATTCTTAACCCCAGTCAGAACATGGATGTGGATGACAAAATACAGAGAGATGAAAATAACCCTGATGACAGTGTGGAGAATGAGGATGCTCCCATGGAGAATATGAGATCAGAAAATGAAAAAGTAGAGGAACAGACGGGGTGGTACGGCAACATGTACAACAGAATTACAAACCTTTACAAAGAAGAACAAACTAAACAAGATGAGGATGATGGAGGCAAAGACAGTTTGTCTGAGGAACGAAGCCCTGGATCCGCTACAAACACTGAGAACATGGAAACCAAAGAGTCAGAATCAAGCTCAGAGTCCATATTTTCAGTCAGCGGCCTGACATCAGTGCTTAAACTTCCATTACAGGCAGACACAATAGTAAAGAGAGATGAGGAAAAGACAGCAAAGGAAGAAGATCCTGTTAAGGAAGACTTTGATGAGGAACAAAATAATAGCGAGGATCAAGAAGAAGAAATGTTGAGTGATATTGATGAGCAGGACTCAAACCCAATAGACAATGATGTGATTAGTAAAACTCAGTCACTGTTTGATAAAACAAAAGATAGCATTCCATTTGACAGCACTGAAGAATCTAATATGACAGAAGACGGCACAGACAAGTCAGCAGATAATTTAAACGAAGGTAAAAGTGCAAACAATGCTGATGTTTTAGAGGGAGAGGTGGAGCAAGACATGCAAAGTAATGAGGAAAAAACAGCAAAGGAGGTAGATTCAGGTAAGGAGGACTTTCTTGAGCAACAGAAGTTGAAAAAGGAAGAAATGTCTGATGTTAACGATGTTGATTTAATTAGTGAAACTCAGGCACTATCCGACGAAACAACGACTTTAAAAGACAGTGTTGCATCTGATGACATTAGAGAAACAGATGGCTTTTCTCAAAAATCTGACACCCAAAATGATGATGATGTTATATCTGCAAATAATTTAATTGATGTTATTCAAAGCGAAATCAAATTGACTGATTTATCTGATGACATTTCAGAGGACAAGCTGACACAAAGTCTGTCTGATCAAGACAATTTAGACACTATCAAACCGCACAAAAGTGATTATCAAATTAGCACAGACACTGAAGCTGGTGCTGATACATCTGAACTGCCAGGGACAGACATTCATAATGAGTTGCATTATCAAAAAACACAAGAATCAAATGTTTCAGATTCGCACATTGACTCTCATATTAAGACTGTCACAATTAGTCAAAGTGTAAATGCAGATTTGAATTCGAAACCGACTGTGGATGCATTATCAGAATACATTAATGAAAAATGTTTAGCTGAAGATGACCCAGGTACATCGAAAGAAGATGGTGAGTTAGTTATGGACAAAAATGACAAGTTAGTTATGGACAGAAAAGATGAGTTAGATATGGACAGAAATGATAAATTAGTTATGGACAAAAATGACGAGTTAATTATGGATAAAAATGTCAAGTTAATTATGGACGGAAATGATGAGTTAGTTATGGACAAAAATGATAACGTAGTTATGAACAGAAATGACGAGTTAGTTATGGACAAAAATGATGAGTTAATTATGGACAAAAATGACAAGGTAGTTATGGACAAAAATGACAAGTTAGTTATGGACAAAAATGACAAGGTAGTTATGGACAAAAATGACAAGGTAGTTATGGACAAAAGTGACAAGTTAGTTATGGACAAAAATGACAAGGTAGTTATGGACAAAAATGACAAGGTAGTTATGGACAAAAGTGACAAGTTAGTTATGGACAAAAATGACAAGTTAATTATGGACAAAAATGATGAGTTAATTATGGACAAAAATGACAGGGTAGTTATGGACAGAAATGACAAGTTAATTATGGACAAAAATGATGAGCTAGTTAAGGACAAAAATGACGAGTTAGTTATTGACAGAAATGATGAGTTAGTTATGGACAAAAATGACAAGTTAGTTATGGACAAAAATGACACACAATTAGATGAAGTATTATCAAAAGACATCACATTTTACGAAGAAAAGTTATCAGATTCAGAAGCTCTTGCAACGGAAATGGGCAATAAACTGGACACAAACATAAGGCCTTCTGATGAAGGAACATCTCATATTCCCACTCTTGGAACAGATGAATCAGCTGTTATTAGTGAAGAAAATCTACATACAGACCTTGAGCCAAATTCAGCCCTAAACGCCACAGATGATGACATGGACAATACCAGCGACTCGCATGATGTGTTACTGGAGATACAAAAAGCAGATATTAGTATTGTTAAGGATACTGATTCAGAAGGTGAATATGCAGATGAGGTTGTAGTGAATAGAGAGCAAAAGGAATTAGGTACAGTTTCTGAACCTACAGATAATTATTTTGAAACAAAAGAGCTAAAGGGTGACACACAAATCACAAACGAGACTCTGATAGAGGAAACCCATACAAAAAGCCCATCATTGAACACATCTGATGGATCTACTAATTCAAAAGATGGTGGTCATGATCTCAGTTTACCAGAAAATGCAGACACTGATACAATTCTTAACGCTGTTAGTACTGAAGAACCAGGTGACTATACCACTTCCAAAGAAACAAAATTAACAGATGATATCTTCTCGGAGAATGACCCAGTTCAGGGTGGCAGTATTAATAATATGCTTGATCAAAATCAGAGTGTTGAACACAAAGAGGAGACTGACACTGCAAATATGGAGGATCAAACTGATTCAGAAAGTGTCACGAAAAGGGAGGAAAGTGATCAAACCGATTCAGAAAGTGTCACGAAAAGGCAGGAAAGTGACATTGGTGCCACCTGGGATCAAAATGATGATAGTGACATGGCGGTGCAGTCGGAAGATAAAGAGGAACAGGGTGATGAAGAACGGCCTGGAAGCCCTGAAATTCAAGAAAAAAAGACTGTCAACCATTCTACAGAAACTTCTAAAGAATATACAAATTTATATCCTCATCTGAGTGAACAGAATATTCAAGATCTTTTAGATTTATTCGGAGACCACAAGTTATCTTGGCTGGATTCCAAACTAGGAAATACTGATGCAGGCCAAGTTAATACAGATCTTGAAGAACTCAGTGACTTTGAACAGCTGTTGGAATACCATATGAAGATGAACACAAAAGGACGTAATCAACAACATAACAGTTTTCCTGGCAAGAATAATATTAATGAATACCCAGCACTACAAAAACTGTATACCCTCTTATCTACTCTAAGAGAGAAAAATTCACCAGTGATAACAGAAGTCAGTGTAGAAAGCCCAGGTACTGATGATTCGAAACTGATCATTTAAAAAAAAAAGTACTCCAGATAATAGATTTCATAATTTTGGTGAATATTGCATGGGACAAAAACTTTTGCATATGTGATTGATGGGAAATAGGTTTTGTGATCTTACTCTCTGAGTTATGGTATAATGTAAAAGTTGTCATTTTCTATAATGTTCCCTCTCTTTCATCACAGGGATCAGCGAAGATGGCTGTGTTCATGAATCATGTCTAGATGTGAATAAGAATACACTAATCTCCTCAACAGAGCTTAAAAATAATCAAGATACCCAAGACAGATCTGATGTAAATGACTTGAGCAACCCTCAAAATGAGCCAGTCATAGAGGAGAAGTACCTTTCAGCGAATGGAGCTAATGTGGAGGGTGTTCAGACTGATGAGCAGGAAATAAGAAAGCATGAGGATTGGGTATCTTCTGAAATCAAGAAAGCTACTTCCCAAAACCATGGACTGATCTCCGAGGAGCATGTTGAATCACAGAACGGTAATCACTTTTTTTTTTATATCATCCTAAAATAAAAATATTAAAATTTTGTCATAACTGTCATAATTTACTCATCCACCTGTTGTTCCAAAACAATTATGAATAAATTACTTTTGAGGCATGACATTTCACCCTATTAAATAGTAAATGTTAAACACTTATGTATGTTTTTGTTCTTTTTGACAGGTGAAGGGAAATTTTATCAAATGGCAGTTTTTGTTGAAGTCACAATTAATGAAATTGCATCTATAGTGGACAAGGTAGGTATTCATGTGAAATGGTGTAGGAAAAGTATCCGGCTATTTTAGACAAGGGTACATTTGGTTGTTTTTTTTTTTTGTTTTTTTTTTTCATATTAAAGGCAAATCAACAAATTAACCTAATGTGAAATATATAGCTAGTGTTTTTAAGTGTTTAAAAAAAGATTAAACACCTTAAATGTCTTCTTTTTTTTTTTTTTTTGCCTTTTAAAATTATAATTTTGACCAATCCCTTTTTGACTGTTTAACAATTAAAATAATACAATGTCATAATTTAGACAAAAATTTACTTTTTAATGATGATCATTATTTTATGTTTGTTGTTAGGAAATTACAGAATCACCTAAATCAGTTTTTAACTAGCCTATACAGTACAGTAAATGTACAGTAGGCCTACATATAGGCTATTTATCTCCTGATTATCCCATATAATGCTGAGATGCAATAATCTGAAGCCACTATTTGTTCAAAATATATAATATAAGCATTTCATGCCATATTTTGTGTACCTCGTGGAAACTGCCGACGACTAGGCTAGTCTATTTTCTGTCTTGACATGTCGCCAAACAGTGTCATATTTCACACTCAAGCCAAGTTAATGATATTTAACAGTTTTTACTTTTATTTATTTTTTCAGTACTACTTTTATATAACTAAATAACTAAATACTTAGAAAGTAAATGAAGTAGTCTTTTTTGAGATAAGTCGAATCCAGACAGACTTGAGCTGCTCAACCGGTCTCTATAGTTCAGTGACTTTGTTTATAGAGGTATATAATATTTACCTGACACACCCACTAATGAAACATACTTACCCACAAACCAAAACTATAGACGTTTCATAACCAGCCCATGACAAATATTTTTTTTTCGTGAATGCTTATTGACTAATTCCTCAGTGTCGCTAAGTAAGTCTGTCACTTTAAAACACGAACGAGACGTTGTGGCATTCAGCAATTGGTGACGTGTGGAAGAAACCATGACCCTTATAGGGGGTATTAATGTTTTGTGGAATTTACAGTTTTTCGCATAAAAGCAAAATACTGTTTATATGAACAAAATACGTATGTTTATCTTTTAAAAAACAATAAAACAAATATATCAAGTGTCCTACTCAAATTTTACCGACACAAGCTCTTATGCGCTAAGGATCCCCCCTAAAAAGAAAGAGTGCGCCCTTCCTCTATGCGCACTAGCAGTGTAGAGCAGCATCCGGCGGCACCATGGCATAACAACAGATAAATTAACAGATTAAAGAAGAACTCAGTTTGAATATAATCATGGCAGACGAATTTCAGGCCGAGTCGGTCGTCACAGAAGCGACTGACATGAAAGGAGCAGCGAATATTTACTACACACTCGCGGTGGAGAAAATCAAAGATGTATGTGTCAGTGTGTGAATGATGAAACAGCGTTAGTGTGTATGTGTGGCAGCTGTCAGCAGGTGTCACATATATTTCTAAGTTAACTATCATAGTACACATATTTGACTAGAGTGTAGTATTAACTAGATGTATGCTGGCTTTTAAATGTGTAAACTGCGCTCTATATTAAGGCATATAACTTAGCTGGTTAGCATTGATGCATCTGGTTCGTTGCTCATTTCAGCTTATTTTATCGTTGATTTATTAAACTTAACGTTAATTATTTACATATCTACAACAGCTGACTTTATTTACCAGTTTATAACGGTTTAAATTGTGTAGTGTCTATTGTTCTTTTACATCTTCCAGTGGCATTGTTTTTGGTCAGTTACTGCTGGTCAATGACAAATTAGGATGTCTGAGATTATAAAAATGAGAAATATTTTAGTTTAGACACGTGGTAGGTTGTTATAGTCCTTTATATAATTTTCATTTGATTTTAATTTAATTAATTCAATGAGTTAATGTCAGGTGGTGTAACAGTAAAGTAAAAAGTGCTAAAATATTTTCTTTGCAAATTGGTCGATTTGTGTGAATTATTATTATTTTTTAGAAGTGATAAATGTTTATGCGGAACTACTATTAGGTCTAAAAGGTATCATCATAGGAAAGTGGTGTTAGGTTATCTATAGGACATCCTGTTTAAAATCATGTGTTCACTTTGTATGTATGTATGTGTGTGTGTGTGTGTATGACAAAGGGAAAGAAATGTTTATATTTTATACTTAATTTCTTTGAGAATCAGTATAACTGTTTAACTTCTGTTTTAGGTTGTGTCTTCACTTCCTGACGATATACGGCCTGGCCCTGACTTATATGGACTTCCATGGGAAGCTGTGGTTTTCACAGGATTTTTAGGTTTATGCACACTGCTTTTGTTCAGCTGCAGGTTCATTCATTCTGTAAGTCAGGCATTTCTGCTCAAGAATCACAATAACACATGCATACTTTATGAATGTCTTCATTTCACCAAGTAATCATGAGCTTTTTCTATTTTGTTCTGCAGATGAAAAGTCGACTATATGCAAGTGGGTGTTTTCCCATTTCTTTATCTTATTGGCTCTTTTCTTTAAACCTGTCCTTATTATCTGTTTAACTGATCCTTACTGTCAGCTCTCAATTGATCCTGGCTGTTGGCTTTTTTTGCAGGTAAAGAAAAGCAAATGGCACATAAAGTGGCTGAACTGCTTGATGAAAAGTGCAAAGTGCTGGAGACATTCAGTGAGGTTAAACAGAAGGTGAGAAATGCCATGTTATACACTTCATTTCAAACTGTGATAGAAATGAAGATAAAAATAGATAAAAAAAAAATTGATTCAAATAAATAAGTAAATAATGAGTACTATAATGGGTAGAAAAGATAATAATTTGACTTGATAGTGACCTAACAAAATATTTTTTTGAATTATATTTTAAACATATTTATCATTTTTTTCACAATATACATTGGGTCTTTGTACAAGAAACTATGTATATGCCTTGCATGAGAATGATTATATTTGGGGGGGGGGGGGGGGGGGGTGTAGCATCTTAAAGACTGAAAATCCCTACTCTAAACAATGCTGTCTGTCTGTCTCAACAGTTTGACAAACTAGAGTCCAAACTGCAGAACAATGGCATGTCTGCGCAAGCTGCAGAAAATGACACTTTAGAGGTAAAGACGATCATTATGTGTGTGTGTTTTTTTCCCCCTTTAAATATTGGTTTCTCAACAATGTTTGTCTTTTAGGAAGTGTTAATTACTTTTAATAACCTCAAATGTAATATATTAGAGATTGTGGTAGCACTTTATTTTACAGTCCTGTTCCCCATGTACATACTATTTACTTATTATAGTAATTGCAATAACTGGGTAATAACTTGGTTCTAAACCTGAACCTACCCCTAAACCTAACCTTAACTCATGTAGTTACCTTATATTATCCAGTACTTTCTTAGGTAAGTACACTGTAAGTAAACTTAAGTGCACGTACTGTAAAATAAAGTGCAATTGAGATTGTATTACACATAGTTGCCACTCAAACCTGTTTGTAAAAAAAACATGCAATTACTTAGCCACTAATGTTTAAAGTGCCCCTATTATGCTATTTTAAAGGTTCCTGTTTTTGTTTGGGAGGTTTCCAACAATAGGTTTACATGCATCAAGGTCAAAAAAACACTTTCATTTTCTCATAATATACATTGCAGCATCACCTCTTTTCTCACAGTGTCTGAAATGGCTTGATCAAGGATCCGGTCTCTCTAAACCCCTCCTCTCTGAGAGCCTGCTCTTCTCTGATTTGTCAGACGGCTCAGTCTGTTGTGATTGGTCTATCGCTTACAGTGCTTTTCGAAAACAAAATGACCATTACCAAATTACTTCCTCAGCACTTGTATACATAGTTATACGAACAGAAACAATGGTGTCAGTTTTACCGTATCAATTCAAGTCCTCATCCTTTGGAAGTTCATGCGAAGTGGATTTGCTTTGCAGCGCAAAACACAGCGTCTTCTCAACATGTCGACAACACAAACCAAACTTTTTTAGCCCACAGCTACAATTACAGTGTTTGAGGGCGGGTCAAAGTAGACGTTGTTCGTGGGCAGCCAATGAAGACCATTGACGGACAGTGGACATTATGCAGGAAATGAGACTGGAATTGGTGACAACTCGTTTCGGCAATTCAGAATCTATTCTTTCTTTTAGGAGACGATAACTTTAAAATTTTGCAGACCTTTACGTTCACAAACAGCTACAGTGAGGAAAATAAGTATTTGAACACCCTGCTATTTTGCAAGTTCTCCCACTTAGAAATCATGGAGGGGTCTGAAATTGTCATCGTAGGTGCATGTCCACTGTGAGAGACATAATCTAAAAAAAAAAAATCCAGAAATCACAATGCATGATTTTTTAACTATTTATTTGTATGATACAGCTGCAAATAAGTATTTTAACACCTGAGAAAATCAATGTTAATATTTGGTACAGTAGCCTTTGTTTGCAATTACAGAGGTCAAATGTTTCCTGTAGTTTTTCACCAGGTTTGCACACACTGCAGGAGGGATTTTGGCCCACTCCTCCACACAGATCTTCTCTAGATCAGTCAGGTTTCTGGGCTGTCGCTGAGAAACACGGAGTTTGAGCTCCCTCCAAAGATTCTCTATTGGGTTTAGGTCTGGAGACTGGCTAGGCCACGCCAGAACCTTGATATGCTTCTTACAGAGCCACTCCTTGGTTATCCTGGCTGTGTGCTTCGGGTCATTGTCATGTTGGAAGACCCAGCCTCGACCCATCTTCAATGCTCTAACTGAGGGAAGGAGGTTGTTCCCCAAAATCTCGCAATACATGGCCCCGGTCATCCTCTCCTTAATACAGTGCAGTCGCCCTGTCCCATGTGCAGAAAAACACCCCCAAAGCATGATGCTACCACCCCCATGCTTCACAGTAGGGATGGTGTTCTTGGGATGGTACTCATCATTCTTCTTCCTCCAAACACGTTTAGTGGAATTATGACCAAAAAGTTCTATTTTGGTCTCATCTGACCACATGACTTTCTCCCATGACTCCTCTGGATCATCCAAATGGTCATTGGCAAACTTAAGACGGGCCTTGACATGTGCTGGTTTAAGCAGGGGAACCTTCCGTGCCATGCATGATTTCAAACCATGACGTCTTAGTGTATTACCAACAGTAACCTTGGAAACGGTGGTCCCAGCTCTTTTCAGGTCATTGACCAGCTCCTTCCGTGTAGTTCTGGGCTGATTTCTCACCTTTCTTAGGATCATTGAGACCCCACGAGGTGAGATCTTGCATGGAGCCCCAGTCCGAGGGAGATTGACAGTCATGTTTAGCTTCTTCCATTTTCTAATGATTGCTCCAACAGTGGACCTTTTTTCACCAAGCTGCTTGGCAATTTCCCCGTAGCCCTTTCCAGCCTTGTGGAGGTGTACAATTTTGTCTCTAGTGTCTTTGGACAGCTCTTTGGTCTTGGCCATGTTAGTAGTTGGATTCTTACTGATTGTATGGGGTGGACAGGTGTCTTTATGCAGCTAACGACCTCAAACAGGTGCATCTAATTTAGGATAATAAATGGAGTGGAGGTGGACATTTTAAAGGCAGACTAACAGGTCTTTGAGGGTCAGAATTCTAGCTGATAGACAGGTGTTCAAATACTTATTTGCAGCTGTATCATACAAATAAATAGTTAAAAAATCATACATTGTGATTTCTGGATTTTTTTTTTTAGATTATGTCTCTCACAGTGGACATGCACCTACGATGACAATTTCAGACCCCTCCATGATTTCCAAGTGGGAGAACTTGCAAAATAGCAGGGTGTTCAAATACATATTTTCCTCACTGTATATTACACACTGAATGAAAGGTAAAGCATAATAGAGGCACTTTAAAAAAAAAACGTGTCTCCCTGACCACTTCACTTGTTACCTGACCCTTGTCCAATTATATTGCCCTTAGGTGTCGTCAAAGAAACTTGAACAATCAAATGCTCAGATGAAAAAGGAAATTAAGAGGCTACAAGAAGAGCTGTCCCAACAAAACAAAGCAAGAAAACAACAAGAGGATCAGGTAATGTTGTCATACACACAGATGCACGTTATGTTGCCTGAATCTGTCTAATCGGCTTTTATATCTGTTTTACAGCTTGCTGAACTCGAGCAGATTTTAAGTAATTTAGAAGAGGAAGCTAAAGATCGAAAGTCACAGTTAGAACAGGTATTGACTATGTATATGATGCATATTTCAGTCATATTCCTCAATAATTGTCATTTTTAATTCTATACTGTTACCTGTATTTTCATGTGCAGGACAACACAACACTGAAGATTCATGAGATCAACACAGAGAGACTACAGAAAAACCTGCAGGCGGCCAAAGAAGAGCATGCGATGCTCCTCGAGAGTAAAGCACAGGTGAGATTTGTGTTTGTGTGTTTAGTTTAGAGATAAAAAATGTATATATTTTCAAGCTTTAACATAACTGTTAGGAAATCATTGTAATGCAAGACGTTTCATGGCTTACATTTACCATGCGTGTGTGTATGGCCATCACCACTACAGCTTGTGCAAGAAGCGGAGGACTGGGGTGAACGCCTCGGTGAGCTGGAGGAGGAGATGAAAATGTGTGAAAGATCTCATTCTGGCATGCAGGAGGACTGCACAAATAAAGACGAACGCATCAAGGTAAAAACACATCGACACCAGAATAGAAGTTGACTAGTATGGGTTTGTCAAGTATACGCCAGTATATACACCACTGTTCAAAAGTTTGGATTTTTTTTAACAATGTTTTTGTAAGAAATACTCACCAGGGCTGCATTTATTTGACCAAAAATACAGTAAAACAGCAATATTGTGAAATATTTTGACAACTGTTTTCTATTTGAATATATTTTAAAATATAATTTATTCCTATGATGGCAAAGCTGAATTTTCAACATCATTACTCCAGTCTTTAGTGTCACATGATCCTTCAGAAATCATTCTAATATGTTGATTTGCTGCTCAAGAAACATTTATTATTAGGGATGCACCGAAATGAAAATATATGAAATTAAATGAAATTTTAAGACGCACTTGCCCAAAAACGAAAATTAAGAATAAATTAATAATCAATTAATTAATCAAACACTCAGATTGCTAAAACTGAGTACAAACATTTAAACTGCACATGAGGCAGTTTTTATATCAACTTTTTAATAGCAGAATTGTTTCTACTCCAGTTTGATGGTGAAATATAAACATTTAAAAGACAATAAACTGTAATAACTTGTTTTCATGACAGATTTATTCATTCATACATTAAATAATGAAGACATCACTAACAGGTTAAGCAAAAATGTAATGAATATGTAATACAGTTGCATATATTAAGCAAAAGGTTGTTTTTTTCCTGTTAACTAATGAGTTCATGAACATTGAATAGCTTTCTTGGGGTTAACATTTAGTGACATTGTATAGCCTACTACAAGCTGTTTTATTGAGCTCTTTCCCCCGTTGATACACGAATTGAGCGATTACATGAGACAGGATTCATTTCGGTAAGTTGTAGTGTATTTTTCTGATGTTCACCCATGTTTATTTTGTGCTAACTAGTAGTAAAGAGGAAATAAGATGATCGGTTCACATACGTTTGATCCATGCTGCCGCTTGAACTAAGGAGGCTACAGCGATCTGTCATGCCGTATTGAAGAGCGCCAAAATTAAATTTTTTGTTTGAATTTCATATAAAAATTGAATATTTTTATAGTTGAAACTTTGCTTCATATTAAAAGTAACAAAGGGCAAAGCTTTTTACGATTATTGGATGGCTGGCAGGCGTGCAACAAATGTTTAGTGAAATTTTGTTCAGGCTTCAACCGAAAATAGATTTTAGATATATTTAGATTTCAGAAACCATATAATTTCAGATTCAAATCGAGAAATTAATATTGACAATTCAGAGCTAGTGTCCACACAGCTGACTGTTGTAGCTTATCCACCTTGTGTGCAGGAAATAAATCAAAACATGCCATCGGAGAAGTGCTAATTAAACGGTGCATCCCTATTTCTAATTATTATCAATGTTTAAAACAGAACAGCATTTATTTGAAATGTCTTTACTGTCACTTTTCGTTAATTTAATGCATCCTTGCTGAATAAAATAATAATAAAAAAAAAGAAGAAGATATATTACTGACTCCAAACGGTAGTGTATGTTATATAATAAATTGATAACAAATTAGATGTACACATATATATATATATATAACACACAATATGTGTACATCTAATTTGTTATCAATTGGCAAGCCGTTCAGGAAATAATTATATTTACAATATTAAGTCTGAATATATAGAATGAAAGTCTGAATATATAAAATGAAAGTCTGAATATATATAGAATGAAAGTCTGAATATATAGAATGAAAGTCTGAATATATAGAATGAAAGTCTGAATATATATAGAATGAAAGTCTGAATATATAGAATGAAAGTCTGAATATTTAGAATGAAAGTGAATATATATATATAGAATGAATGTCTGAATATATCAAATGAAAGTCTGAATATATATAGAATGAAAGTCTGAATATATAGAATGAAAGTCTGAATATTTAGAATGAAAGTGAATATATATATATATAGAATGAATGTCTGAATATATAGAATGAAAGTCTGAATATATATATATATATAGAATGAAAGTCTGAATATATATAGAATGAAAATCTGATGTTATCAGCGCCATCTTGTGTTATTCATCTACTATTTTTTATACACATTTTGAAGTGAGGATAGGAGCAGGCTTCACTCAATGTGTATACTTTATCAACTTTAAGAGTGCTGGCCTAAATACGGTAATACGGAATACATAAAGAGTAGAGAGGCCGCACTATAAACTTTTATTTTTGCACAGACGCGTTTCGGCGCGTGCCTTCTTCAGTGTGCAACAAGGTAACAATGTAGTCAATCTTCACCCATTACCACACCCATATTAACACCAGCCAATGATGTTAAAATAATGAACCAGTCCAATAGTGTCACTAATGTTTCAAACAGTCCATTAATGAAAGACAAAGATTGTTATACATATAAATGAATGAACATACAATACACATATTAGTTTTCCATTTATAAGAAACAACTTAGTGACAGATCTTCATTCATCCCATTCGGGATATATGTGTTTAAAGTAAAAATATACCAAGCCTCTCGCTGCAGGAGGCGGTTCTCACGGTCTCCCCCTCTTGGAGACCGATTGACAAGCTCTAAGCCTATGAATTTGAGCATATTGACATCATGTCCCGCAGAATTAAAATGCCTTGCGACTGATGATTTGTCCATTTGTCATCATTCTTTCTGATAGCGCATTTGTGCTCAAAAATTCGGGTTTTGAGTTGTCGCTTGGTTTTGCCCACATAAAGCAGCCCACAAGGGCACGTCAGTAAATACACAATAAAAGTGGATAAACGTGATTCTGCCCTTTATTTTGTATATCCTGCCTGTTTTTGAATGTGTAAATAAATTTGCTGTGAGCATAAAGTTATGCTGCACAGTTCAAACACTTAAAATTACCGTGTGGAATTTTAAAGGGAAAAGGCGACTGAATAGGTGCACGGAGGTGCGATCGCACTAATCCAGTCGCCTTTTCCCTAGAAATTTCATTCCATATATTCAGACATTCGTTTTATATATTCAGACTTTCATTTTATATATTCAGACTTTAATTCTATATATTCAGACTTTCATTCTATATTCACTCCATTCTATATATTCAGACTTTCATTCTATATATTCAGACTTTCATTCTATATATTCAGACATTCATTCTATATATATTCAGACTTTCATTTTATATATTCAGACTTTCATTCCATATATATTTAGACATTTGTTTTATATATTCAGACATTCATTTTATATATATATATATATATATATATATATATATATATATATATATATATATATATATATATATATATATATATATATATATATATATATATATATATATATATATATATTCAGACTTTCATTCTATATTCAGACTTCATATCAGGGCTCCAGACTAACTTTTCCACTGGTTGCACTGGTGCTACCAACTTTCTCAGTTGGTCGCACCAGCACATGATTTGGTCGCACCAAATTGTTGTTTTTTTACAACATGGAATTAATCAATGCATGCTGATGAATAGTTGTCCTTATTTGCGTACCCTAGTTTTGCACTGATGTAAAAAGACTGACAGTGACACAAGATCTCATGTTGACAAAATGTTTTAATCTTTTAAATGAAAACCATTCAAAATAACTATCAAAAAAAACACCACGTATGTTTTTTAATGTTTGATTGTATTTTATTTAGTACTGTCAATCGATTAAAACAATTAACTAGCCTATTTGCGATTAATCACACTTAACATTAAAGGTTTTAATATATTTTTATATTGTAATAATTTCACATTTAATCTCCAAATTAATGTGAAACAACATAAAGTATATTTTAAATATTTGATCTAGGTAGGAAATATAAATTGAATAAAGTTACACCTCTCAGACTTTTGTTTTCTCTGACTTTTTTCTTTGATTTGATTTTTTTACATTAATGTATCACAGAAGCTAGAGCCCTGCAAGCCCGTCGGGGCCCGTCGGGGCCCGACGGGGCCCGACAGGCTAAGCCCATTCGGGCCGGGCTCGGGCCGTTTTTTTTTTTTTTACAGATCGGGCTCGGGTCGGGCTCGGGCTTATTTTAGCTTCTCTCCTCATTGTGTATATAATTAACGTGCAGCAGAGCACACGTCACGAAGTGTGTATGAAATATTGTTATATTGATTATATTATAAATACTAGTGCAAAAAATGCCCGTGCAAAATCAGTTTTTGTGTGTGTTTTTAGTAATTGTTGGTTTGGTGTGTTTGAGTGCTCATTGTTACAATTACACAGCAAAAGTTCAGTGACATTTTTTTTTGTGCATGGTAGAAAGCACACAGTGAACTCCGAGAAAACGCTGCGCTTGAGTAAACAGTTTGTGTATAGGCCACTACAAATGATGCCCGTGAAAGAGACTGTGAACACATTGAATAGGATATGTTTAGTTGGTGAATAGCATAGGCTACTTACAGTAGCGATAACGTTAAGCGCACCAGAATGAAATATAATATTCAGAAGTAAACAGCATAGCTGACTTACAGATTCTGTAAACATCCACAAATGAATAAGCGTGTCGATTCAGGGAGCAGTGCAAAGTGCCCGTGCAAAATCAGTTTTTGTGTGTGTTTTTTAGTAATTGTTGGTTTCTTGGTAAAGAAAACACAATTTTACTCCAATTAATCAAAATGGATTTATCACGTTTTGGAACCAAACTATAATATTCAGAAGTAAACAGTGTAGCTGACAGATTGTCAGAATGTTTATTTTTAAACCACAACCTTCTTGGGGCTTCTTTGACCGATACAACTCTCTAGTGTCAGAATGTTTATTTTTAAACCACAACCTTATAAAAATGATATATTTAACGATATCTTTAGCATTTCTCATCCAAACAACGTCAAACTTGGCACTGCACTTACTCGTGACCGTAGCGAGACACCTGTCAAGTTTGAAATCCATCGGACTAACGGTTCGAGAGATATGTGGTTAACAGACACACAGACAGACAGACAGACAGACAGACACACACACACACACACAGACAGACAGACGTTTCTGTAATTTATAGAGAGATTATACATCACCTAAGAAAGTAACACAAACGCAACACGCATACACGAACGCGCGCGCGTCACTCACGTGCATTAAACAGGTGACACTTCAGTTACTGAAAAGCAAAGAAAGGTAGGCCGTTTATTTACTTATTTTTGCGGTTTGATCCCGTTTCACTATATTCTCCCTTCATGTTTATGCTTCTGTGTAATGGACGGTTTGTCCAATATTTTTGGGCATGATGTTTCAGGCCTATAATAAAAGTTTACCTCTTAGTAGCGTGTGACGTGTGTGTGTTTGCTTGTGTAGCAGAGACAGTGCGCATCAGAGAGCGCGCGATGTGTGTGTGTTTGCGTGTGTAGCAGAGACAGCGCGCATCAGAGAGCGCGCGACGTGTGTTTGCGTGTGTAGCAGAGACAGCGCGCGTCAGAGAGAGAGAGCGCGCCAAAGAGCGCGCGCGTCAGAGAGAGCTTAAAAGTGATTGATGTTGGTCTCGGGTCGGGTCGGGTTCGGGCTGAAAAAATTGCAGGCGTTGTCGGGCTGGGGTCGGGTAGGGCTTGAACACCACGGGCCAGGGCCGGGCTAGGGCTGGAGTTTTTGGCCCGTGCAGGGCTCTAACAGAAGCGGGTTTATTAGGCTGCTGTCGCTTTAAGATCTGATACAATGCGGATCTGGATCTGCAAGCATCCGATGTTGTCAACTCTTTGCGTTCATTTAACACTTTTTAACACTGTGCTTACGAGGATACTCGACAAACTGAACATTTTGGCATACTTTTGTGTGTTTTTGCCCGTTCAAGCGTGAAAGAGAAGCGGCTGCGCGCTGTCTGAAGCGGCATTCTGAGCGCATGATGAGACCTGTGTGTGTGTGTGTGTGTGTGTTGTGTGTATCACACAGAGAGGAGGTCACTGATCTATATAGAATGACATTATATAGATCAGTGGAGGAGATATAAAGACAGCGCGCCGCCAGTACAGATTTAAATTCTTATTTTTTGCGTTTTATCACGCTTGAATTGTTTATTAGCACTTGAATGAATGATAGCGTGATAAAATAATATAGAGCAGCCAATGGATGAAAGAAAAAATCTGATGCTGCATTAATTGCGTTAAATATTTTTAATGCGTTTAACTGAAATAATTAATCGCATGCGTTAACGTGTTCATTTTGACAGCCCTAATTTTTGTATAATAAAACATAAACATAATATGTATTTGTTATACTCCTTTGCTCACTTTGTTCCTCCCTGTCCGCACCTGTGCCCTCGTCATCAGTTGTGTCTGAGGCTGTATGCTGGCTCGTTGGCTTGTAATTCCTGAATTCCTAATTCGCGCGTTTCACCATCAGTGTGCAATGCGCGTGACATGTACGTTCTTTAATAAATAATCTGCAAGTGTCTTGCGGAAGAACATTGTAGCCGGAGCTGCTTCTCTCCGTTAAAGGGGGGGTGAAATGCTCATTTTCACTCAATCTCCTGTTAATCTTGAGTACCTATAGAGTAGTATTGCATCCTTCATATCTCCAAAACGTCTTTAGTTTTATTATATTTATAAGTTAAAGATTGGCTGTACCGAGTCTTTCCGGAAAAAAACGAGCGGCTGGGGGCGGGCCGTGTGGGCGGTGTGCTATAGCTGTGCTAACTGATCTAACAACAACACAGAGAGACATTTGAAGTAGTTTACTCACCGTGACTGCTCGATCCTTAAGCATTAGACGATCTGCAAATAAGTCGATCTGGGCTTTGTTTATAAAACAATCATCGTCGAAATGCAGGGAACAAAGAGTCGTGCACAACCTCCGTTGATGCTTCGAAAAAACAAACTCCATCCACTATTCCCTTAACGCTGGGTTCTTTGGGAATCTGTGCAGGGTTGTCTTGCCCTGCCAACCAAAAACCCACTTCTTTGGTGACATTGACTTCCCTAAAAGCCGAGCATAGCGCTTTGAGGTAACGTACTGCTTTCGCTCTCTTCTCTCTCTGGTCTGCGAGTGCGCGCGCGGCCGCGGAGAAGTGCCCTTAGGACCCATATAAGGAAATTCCGCTCTATCTTACGTAAGACAGAGCCATACTCGAAAAAAACTTTCCGAAACTTGTGACAAACCGGAAGGAGTATTTTTGGAACAAAAATACTCCTTCAAACGTACAACTTAACTTTTGAAACTTTGTCCATGTTTAGCATGGGAATCCAACTCTTTAACAGTGTAAAAAACTCAGTATGCATGAAACAGCAATTCACCCCCTATGGCGAGCCGCGAGTCACGCAGGCACTGGGCAACTCCGCAGCCTAGCCGACCCCGGGATAAAATAGTCAGAATATAAACACTTATTATAGGCGTACCGTAGTGATTCAGGATAAGTCAAAAACACGGTTTGGAAAATGGATTCATGATGTACTGATACAACGGCGTTCTGTTGCGCATGCGTGAATTTAACTGAGTTGTACATGACCATGCACTCGCACAAATGCAACCACATAAAATTTTAACTCGCACATTCTCAAAAAATGGTCGCATATGCGACCATTTTGGTCGCAGTCTGGAACCCTGCATATTATAAATATAATTATTTCCTGAACGGCTTGCCATAATAAATATATATATATATATATATAATATATATATATATAATATAGATTATAGAGCTGCATGATTAATTGTTAAAAGATTGCAATCTCGGTTCAAACACCCACGTATTTCTATTAAACCTTTGACAAGTACGATCACAGCGAAACATCTTGGTTGGTGCTGCTGCTGATCCAGAGAGAGCAGTTATAATGTGTACCGGTCTCCAGACTAGCATTTGAGAGCAGTAGCACCTCTGCCACTCAGTTCTACAGGGATAATATTATATTATTTATTAAGTTTTATTAATAATCAGAAAATGACTATTGTTTTGCATTAATAAGTGCAGTTACTAATGATATTGAATGTTTGTTTATTGGAAATTTGACAGTAAAACACTGAGTAAACACAATCTTGTACCCAAAACTACATTTCAGTAAAACTGCATTTCTAAAAATTTGTTTGTCTTTTTCTTTTCTCATATCAGTCCCTGACAGAGTGCCTTTTGAAGATGAGAGATTGGGATTCTGAGGACGAGAGCAGCTTTGATGGCAGCACTAATACAGCTGGAACTGAGAATGGAGACAGTTCAGGTGGGAACATTGTTAGTCTGTTTTTAAGTCAAGTTTTGAAGTATCGTCTCATGAATTTTGTTATGCTTGCAGAGTCCCATAAGAAGCAAAAAGTACAGAAACTCATTGAAGCAGCCAAGGTATTCCTACTTACATCCTGGTTGTCTCAAACATAGTGAACCACCTAGATGGCACATATGACTGCCAAACATGATGTCTAGGATGGCAGCTCATTAGGTTTTGAAACACAACCCTTATGTGTCAGATTAAATGAATAACGCCTGTCTACATCCAGAATACTAATAGAAATTATGCTATCAATAAGTGAGTCCTTCTTTTTGTCACAGATGAGTGCAGACTTAAAGTCCATGGAGGAGGACAAAAACAGGGTGTTTGCCAAACTTGCAGATGAAATGAAAGCCAAAGAAGATCTCCTAGGTAAACCGTTTTGTTCCACAACAGTTCAAACAGGTTTTAAGATACATGAAACTATTCATTTGATATATTATTTTGTTGATTTAAAAGTTTTGATTGGTTGTAGAAAGACAATGTGACCCATTCATACATGGTAAGATCTTTAGGCACCTTATGATTGTGTTTCCGATTAATTTGTATTCTTATCTTGAATCACGATGGATTTGCTTTCAAATTCAAATTTATTTATAAAGCACATTTAAGAAGAAAACTGTTTTTTGCCAAAGTGCTGTACAACACAGGGTCATAATAAAACAAGTGAAACATAAAACACAACAGCTCTCATACTGTGTTAAACGCCTTAGGATAAAAATAGGTCTAGATTTGGGCATGTCTAGCATACAGAGGCAATTTATTCCATAGTTTTGGCGCAGCAACCGCACAGTCTCCCCTGCTTTTCAATCTTGCTCTTGGAATGGCCAGAAGGAAATGGTTGGCAGATCTTTCCTACAAGTTTTTATAGGATAGCAATTACTATGCAAATAGTATGATGAGCAATACAACTGGAGCTTATTTGGTTTAGCCTGATTATATCAAACAGTATCATTTAGACTCCAAATGAAGATTAGACTTGTTTTCTTGTTTCTCTGTATTCTAAGAGGGGATCAAACAACTTGAGGGGCAGAAGGAGGCGTTGGAGTCAGAGAGTGTCAGCTATTCTAGTGAAAGCCAGAAACTCCAGCAGAAACTCCAGATCATGACGGAGATGTACCAGGAGAATGAACTCAAACTGCACAGGTTTGGACCGGAGCACAGAAGCTGCATCTCATAAAACACAAACTTCATCTTGCACTCATTGTCTTTGCACTTTGCAGTCTCTTTTTTCATTGGAAATGAAAATACTAATGCCAATAATTCAATTATTTCTTAAACTCTGGTCAGGTTGTTGACGGTGGAGGAGAAGGAGCGCTCGCAGAAGGAGGAGAAGCTCAACAAGGCAGGCAAAAAGATCAGTCTCGCTGCAGAGGGGCTCGTCACTTATAGGTGAGAGCAACTTGTTTAGCACACATCAGGAAGTCGCGTAAAGTATGTTTGAGTATGTGTTAAAATAAAAGGAAATGTGCTCTGAGAATGGCAGGAAACATAATGCAAGATGGATGTTCACCAAAACAGGAAGTTTACATTATAGTCTCTTTCACTATGTTTAAATAGACAACGAGCCAAGGAACTAGAGGAGGAACTGGACCGGACTTCACAAGCTTATAAGAATCAGGTGACACACTTAAAATTCCTTACTTACAGAGTTCCAGACTCTGTCCATGATTTATATATATACACACACATATTAGGTGATTTTAATCGCTCGACATCCCTAATAAATATATATACAGTGCTATGCATAAGTTTAGACACCCATGCTAAAGTTGACTAAAAAGAGGAATAAAAAATCATCTTTTGGAAATTGAACTTAATGCCTCAATTAAAAAAATTAGGATAAATCCAACCTTTAAGGACACCAATTTTCTTTGTGAATGAATAATGTATCGTAAATAAATAAATGTTCTTCCTTAAAATACAGGGTGCATAAGTTTGGACACCCCTATGTTAAATTCCCATAGAGGCAGGCAGATTTTTATTTTTAAAGGCCAGTTACTTCATGGATCCAGGATACTATGCATCCTGATAAAGTTCGCTTGGCCTTTGGAATTAAAATAGCCCCACATCATCACATAGCCTTCACCATACCTAGAGATTGGCATGGAGTACTTTCCATAAGATCATCTCTCAATGCAAATCAAACCAGCTATTAGGCTAACTGAAATAAAACCATGCCAATCTCTAGGTATGGTGAAGGCTATGTGATGATGTGGGGCTATTTTATTTCCAAAGGCCAAGGGAACTTTATCAGGATGCATAGTATCCTGGATCCATGAAGTAACTGGCCTTTAAAAATAAAAATCTGCCTGCCTCTATGGGAATTTAACATAGGGGTGTCCAAACTTATGCACCCTGTATTTTAAGGAAGAACATTTATTTATTTACGATACATTATTCATTCACAAAGAAAATTGGTGTCCTTAAAGGTTGGATTTTTCCTAATTTTTTTAATTAAGGCATTAAGTTCAGTTTCCAAAAGATGATTTTTTTATTCCTCTTTTTAGTCAACTTTAGCATGGGTGTCTAAACTTATGCATAGCACTGTATATATATACTAGCATAATATGATGATAGACCATTGATATAATAAATAATACAAATATTATAATTTAAAAATATATATTTTTATATAAATATTTATCATTTATATAATAAATAAATATTTATTATACAAATATTTTTACTTCAAATCAGACACAAATCTTAAAATGTTCTAAACCTGACCAATTTATAATATCCTGTTGTTGTTTTTTGTAGTATTTATTATATACTTTTTTCTACCAGATTACATCTCATGAGAAAAAGGCGCATGATAACTGGGTAAGTTGTTTTCCAACCACTTAAGTTTGATCTATATCAGTTGTCAGTAGCTTACAGATGTATTTTGTGTCTGATACTCTCTGTATTCTGAATTGTCTGTGTTATAGCTAGCCGCGAGGGCCGCGGATCGAGACCTGGCTGATGTCAAGAGAGAAAACGCTCATCTCCGCCAGAGGTGAGATTGGCTAGAGGCTACTTTACTTTAGTGTTTTCTATACAAGAGAATCAGCATTTATTCATTCATATGAATGTTTACAATTACAGGATGACAGATGCCCAATTTAAAGTCGATATTCTTGATAAGGATATACGAGAAGGCAGACCTTTATTTAGAGGTCAGATTCTCTGCATTTCCCTTGCATAGTACATGTCTCTCTATGTTTAAAATGGTATTAAACATGAGATGCATTTCTCCATGTCTAAGATGAAAGATCTCCATATGGACCCTCTCCTCTTGGCCGACCATCCTCAGAAACACGGGCCTTCCTGTCCCCTCCTACGCTAATGGACGGCCCCCCTCGACTCTCACCTCAGTTTGTTATGGGTCCAGGCAGAGGTGATATACACAAATCCCTTCCTTTTATATTCTGGGAAATGTCTCTTAGCTAGTATGAGCAATGTGATTTATTCATTGCATTCTCAGTCTTTAGTTTAGCAAGGTTATCTTGCTATATTTTGGGTGTGTGTGTTTGTATCACCTTCATGAATCCTGTAAAACTGCATGTTCCCATAAAATATAGTTGACATGTTTGCATTAAGGGTAACGGGTCTGATTTCTCACGGTTTGCTTTGCTTTGCTTTGCTTGGTTTGGTAAATGCTTGATACGTGGCTATTTCTGATGGCTTCTGTAAATTCAGCTTCATCCTCAGCACCATCACAGGAATATAATTGATATATCCATTACAATCTTTACAACTGCTCAAGTGACTATTAGTATCAATGAGTTTTTTTATCCTCTTTAGGTTATTTATTGCATATCAATAATAATTAAACACCTGAGATGTACCAAACGGTACAAAACGCACACTAAACCGTGGGCAACAAACCATTCCCCAAGTTTACATATAGTCGAGTCTCTTCATGTTTTATTACCTCATTAATATTTTGTTGGTTGTCTCCCTTTCCTCCCTTTTCCATTCTTAACTTCCTCAAATATTTGGATGTGCTGTCTCTCCACTCCATTCATCTTCCTTCACTCTCACTGTCACATAATCAGCATCCCGAGGCATGGTAGAGCCCCCTAGTGGTGGGCCAGACTTTGAGCGGAGTGGCCCTCACTCTGATAGTGGCTCACTGTCTCCCTCCTGGGACAGGGAACGCAGGGGCCCTCCCGGCCCTCCAGGTACAGTGATGTTCCCACTGCTCTGGCTGTCCTGTAGCAGGAGGAAATACTTCTCTAGCTCTCAAAAGTCAAGAACCTTGGGCACATTAACATAAGTTCTCAGTTTTACATATACGTTGAGGTTAACCAATCATAACAGGTCATTTACATGCATAGTCTTAAAGGTACAGTATAGCAAAAACCGCCTGTTTATTTATGACAATCAGTGAGAGGGAGGAAATGGTTGTGTGAAACTAGATGCAAGACATTTTTACTAATATTACAAATTGACTTGAATTGAAATTGAGGTAACACTTTACAATAAGGTGCATTAATTAACATTAGTTAACTACATTAGTTAACATGAACTAATAATGAACAATACTTCTACAGCATTTATTAATCTTAGTTAATATTCATTTCAACATTTACTAATACTTTATTAAAATCAAATGTTGTATTTGTTAACATTAGTTAATGCACTGTGAACTAACATGAACAAACAATGAACGACTGTATTTTTATTTTAACAAAGATTAATAAATACTGTAACAAATGGTTTGTTCAATGTTAGTTCATGTAAAGTGTTACCGAAATTGACTTCAAAAATGTACAATATGCAAACAATGAGGCTTATTTGCTCATTTCAGTGTCAGTTTGCTATTTATTTATTTCTGAATACCAATTATTGAACTGTCTTGTGCCTGTAATTTAGCCAGCTGTGTGAAGTGAGGTGTTTCTGTTACTGAAGCTCAAACTCAGTTATTCAGAGGTTGCTGAGAAGAGCTGACTCAGCCGCACAGCTCATTGAAGAGTCGCAGAACTGGGCCTTCTTTGTTCTAGAAGTTTCTGCGTTTTTGGCCAGTGCGTCGGGCTTTGTCCCACTGCCCCCTGCTGCTCCTCACTGCTGGGCCTAATACTGTCGCTTCAGTGCAGTCATTAGCTATTTCATACTGCAGGCGTGAAGAGCACAGGACATCACTGTATTTTTTAATGTCATTATCATCATGGCCAAACCTACAGTGATGGTTTTACATTGTGTGTAGTGCATCATTACCATTGCATCCTCTGTGTTCATCAGCCAATTATTTTTAATTTGTAATGCAGGGAACAGTGCATTTTGTGCATTTTTTTTTACAGTGGCCTTGTTACATGTAGTTACTATAGTAATAATTACTATAAATAGTGCATAATTACATGCAACTAACCATAACCAAACCTTAATTCTAATCCTAACCTTATAGTTAATTATTATTATTACACAGTACTTAAATGTATAATTACACTGTAACATGGACACCTTCAAATAAAGTGTAACCGTAATGTACAATGTGTTCGAAAGGTTGTATTGTTTAGTTATATTTATATAATTTTTTATTTTATAAATAAATAGGTTACACTTTATTTTAAGGTGTCATTGTTACAGTGTAATTATATATTGAAGTACTGAGTAATATTAATTAACTACATGTACTTACTGTAGGGTTAGGGTAGGATTAGGATTTGGTTGAGGGCTATTTGCATGTAATTATGCATAATTTACTGTTATTACTATGGTAAGTACATGTAACATATGTAACAAGGACACTGCAAAATAAAGTGTTACCTAAATATATACATTTTTTATCTGATGCCATAATATACATTCAAAAGGCTCTAGGGTTAACTAAATTAATGTATTTTTTTAATATGTTTAGGCCACCCTCTCCCAGATCCAGGTTTGGCATATAGAAGGCCTCCTCCAGGTCTGTACCCTATGGGTCCTTTGCCTCCTAGATTTCCGTACTTGGGTGACAAATCAGGTGAGCCTTTCCATGTGACCTCTTCTACAATATGTTTGACTTCTCCTCTGCTTCTCTTAAAGGTCAACTGTAACTGTAGAATTATAAATAGCCCATATGACTCAAGCCTACCATCATAAATAATAGGGAAAAACTGAGCTCCATATTCCCATGGTATTCGAGTACCATTATTGCCAGAAACTCCATGCTGACTTGTTTTCATGTAGCTTGTGTAATGGCATTATCAAAGCATGAATGAGCACTTTTTTGCAACAATCTTCAAGAATTAAATGAAAATGAAAATGTAAGATTGAGACTTTGGCTCACAGATCCTTATTTACTCTCTCTGCTTTTCTTTTTCAGATCCATCATTTCTAAGAAACAGCTCATCTATCAGTGAGAATGAGAGCAGAGAAGTTAGTAAACCTCTCTGTACTATATCACTCGATGGAGTTTTTGTACACAGCCATAACTGAAATGTGTCTTCTCACAGGGTCCTCACACGATGCCTGGTGACATGAGATTGCCCCCGGATCCAGATTCAAGAATGGGACCTCCTCCGGGTCCCCCGTTAATGGGAATACCTCCACCGATGGACCCTAGGGACCCACGTTTCCCACACAGGGGCCCTTATGGACCTCCGGAGTTCTTTCCCCCTCGTGGGCCAGGAGTTCCCCCCATGGGCAGTAAGTTCACTTTTTCCACTTGTGCAGGTGGAAATTTTTGTTAAAATGTCAGATTAAAGACAAAGTGTAAGTGCATCTGAAGCAAATTTAGCTTCTGAAATGTGGGGGTTTTTTTTGCAAATGAAAAGCATATTTATTGGGAAATAATTTAGATTTGAAAAAAATATAAATAAACTGGTTAATAAATAAATTGATTTGGTTGATAAGTTGATTATTATTGGTTAATATTATTTAGTAATTATTATATAATTTTTAGTAATTATTATATAATTTTTAGTAATTTATTATTACTCAATTTTTGCTATTTTGCTTATTATTTGACACTGTTATTTATTATTTATATATTGTATTATATATTATATTATTTATATATTGTAATAATCAATTTTTATATATATATATATATATATATATATATATATATGTATATGAATGTGTTTGTGTGTGTATGTGTGTATATATATATATATATATATATATATATATATATATATATGTATGTATATGAATGTGTTTGTGTGTGTGTATGTGTATATATATATATATATATATATATATATATATAGATATAGATGTGTGTGCGCAAAAGGCTGCATCACTTGTTTTGTGTTCTAGTACAAATTGATAAATTATTATGTTATTAGACTTTCATTTTGCCATTTCATTTATTACAAAATAAGACTCAGCTACTTGGATTTTTATATGTATTATTAATTCATTAATATATATATTTTTTAATGGAAATATGAGGTAGAATCAATTTAGAATTTTGAGTATTATTATTATTATACTTTAACTTTTGCCATTGGATTTATAACATGATAGGACTCAGCTATATGGATTTTTTTTTGTTTACACATTTATTTATTAAATTATTTAATCTATTTACATTCATGGGAATTTGTACAAAAGGCTGCATCATTTCAGAGTTTTCAGTCTGATTATTTGGCAGTGTCCTAGTACAAATTGATAAAATATGATCATTATTATTACACTTTAATTTTTGCCATTTGATTTATTACGAGTTAGGACTCAGCTACTTTTTTTTTTTACACCTTTATTTAAATTCTATGTATACTGTATTAGTACAAACTGATAACCTTTAGCACCATTTCCTCTAGTGCGAGGGCCACTTCCCCCTGGAATGTTTCCCAGAGCTCCAATGCCGCTCCCTCAACATATGGGATATCTTCCACCACGACATCTGTGTGACAGTTTCCCCCCCGGACCGCCTCCCAGACCCTCCCCACCAGGCAGCGAGCAGCCGCCCAACCAGTCGCCCTCTCCTCATGATGTCATCTGATCTTCCCACCTCACACTCTCTTCCTGCAGACTGTTTTCAGCTTCCTGTTGTTGTGCTCAGGGGGTGTTTCCTTTGATATGTAACCACAGTAGCCTTGTGGTTATCTATTTTGTCTTAGTTGAAACTTGTTTGAAAGAGCAAGCATGGCAAAGGATACAGCACATACCACTGGTTATTTTACAAAGAGGAAGTTGATGTCTGTGTTTCAGGTACAGTGCAAGTGTGCAGCCTTTCTGAACCTGTAGGTAAAGTGTAAAAAGTCAATGAGACTGCCTTATAGGATTATAGGTGCTCAGGATTGTAATATTATGATGCTTTTTTAAATTGAAGGTAGTTGATGAAAGGTCCTCTTATTTGTCAGACTGTATATATAGAAAGTGTACTAAGTATATATTGTGAATAGGATGTTGTTGAAACCCAGACTTTGGTAACTAACTCGACAAATCCAACAACTCAGTCCAGAGAACCGTCCATGTAGCGTATATATATATATATATATTTATAGTTTCCTCAAATAACAATTCATGCCTTAAAAAAAAATACACGGTCTGATGAAATCATATACATTAATAATAAAGATGTCATTGGATTACTTTCAGTTTTCTGTGCTAAGATATAAAGCGAACGCTTCATGGTTCCCACAATCATGGAAAAACTTGGAAATATCCAGGAAGTTAAAAAGTGTGATTTCCAGAAAGAATGCAGAAATATTTAAGTGCTGGTCAATGCTGATAATAGTGTTCATATTATTTATGCCTGATATCCGATAAACGGCTGGCTAATATTAAAAAAAGTATACTATTAATTGTTTTGCATCACAACAATGTACAGTATGAAAAATGGACATAGCCTACATTTTGTGATTTGCTAAAGATATATTTAAGTGTAAAGATTAACTACAAGTGTACAAAGGTAATGCAAATGTAAACAGGGAAAATTAGTGTTTGCAATTGAATATTTAAATATGTACAATTGCAGTAGTTTAATGCTGTACGATTACACTTTTTACCCATATTTGAGCAATTTAGGAATAAACTAATGTGGTGATTTAGGAAATGCCTAACAAATAGAAGTTTTTGGTTTGGTTTCAGCCACTCAACAATCACCTTGGTTTTATGTGCTTTACTGAGCTCAAGTACAATGTGATCGGAACATGTTTTACACATTTTAAGTAAGATTAATTAAAACATGAAACTGATAAATTCACAGAATAAAATATCTGATAACCAATATCACACTGACATAATATGTGTCCATAATTTCCAGATAGGGATAAGCTTTTGGAAAGATTGCTATAATGAACATAGGTAGGCCAAGCTCTAAAATATTTAAACCAGTAGAAATTGTGGGTTTATACATTTCATTCAGTCTCCAATTGTGAAGAATAAAGAAAAACTGTATGAATACACAGAAACGAGATTGATTTTGTATGCTTTTATTTTACCGATTAAAAGAAAATGCATTCGTTCAACATTAATTCAAATCAACATTCGGCTGGTTTACCCAATATCTGTCAGTTAAGTTTTTCAAAGGTTTTTCTTCTTTATCGTGGAACCTCGAGATCACTTTTTTTTCTCATTAAAATCTTCCCACCTGGCATGTTCACACCTGTGCCAGAGTACTTCCTGTTTGCAGATGTACATATAAAATCCAATGCTATGTGCTCACCGGAGACAAATAGTAGACAGAACACACCTGCCCAAATATTAAACATTTAAGATGGTAAAACCATTTTTGCAAAACAACAACGCTTATAAACCTTTTTTTTTTTCAATGTTCATAAATAGAACCCGGACATGTGTTGCATAAAAGTATATACGTTGGTATATATACGCATATGCAGATTTATGTTATCTTTTTTTAACTCCCCATTAAGTTTATAAGGTAGCAGTCTGGTCTTATCACTGCTGGTGCCCCATGATGGCCACTTCTTTATTGCAAACTGTCCTGATTTTATACAAATGCACAACATTCGTACCACTTATAACTGGGGCCTTCTGGCCAGTCTCATAGAGACCATGTCTGTAACCCACGGTCGCCCTTGAAACGGAGTTGGCTTCCGAAGAATCAAGATCTTAAAACAATAATAATAACAATAATAAGGCCAAGTATCATTGCAAGTTAGGTTATTTCCATTTGAGTGACAGAAGGAGAAAAAGAAAAGCACAAAAGAAAGAAAAACTAAGTTAAGAGCCATTGGATCGTATGCATTCCGTTTGCATAGTTTTTGACTTCGCCTTTAACGCAAGCCAACCAGAGAGAGAAAGAGAGGCCCGCGTCGAGCTCGAGATCTGACCTGCAGTGGAAACATGGTAACGGTTTGATTTACCAAAGGCTGGCGTGAGGTTCATAATCGGTAAGGTAGCTGTCGGAAAAAGCTGTAAAACACTGACCGTCTCAGATGGGGTCATAGCAGCCCTCTTTCTCTTTACTACGAGATTGTGAAATGCATATAACGTTTCTGAAAGTAAAAACGCAAACAAAAAAAACACTGGGATCCAACTGAGTTGTAACAACCGACTGGTCGAATCGATCGTGAATAAAAACCTACGTGCGCTCTCAAATGGCTCAAGAATTTCATCGTAGGACCAGTCGAACGCTGATTCCAGGATCCCGCCCCAGCCCAAAACAAAACAGAAAAGAATAAAAAAATAATCATTTCATGCAGACATTTGGCCATTTTAGTTTGTTTTCAACTCCCCAGTGGAATGTTCCTAACACGTCTCATAGCAGCTTATAGGTCTGATAGAACCAACCTTGATTTTCAATAGTTAAATTACATTCACTCTTCACAGTGAAACAGGTGCATGTTAAGAGAGATCTAACGTATGTTGACCAAAGCCACAGCACAGCTGTGGACCACCGCCCAAGTCCAACCTCCCCTCCCTCCGTTAGTACATTTATCTAATAGTAGTTGTCATAATACGATAGTAGTAGTACATCTCGGCCCATCAGCCATTGGCCCTGCCCTCTGCCAGCATGTGGGCACTTCGAAAAAAAGAGTCGTATCACCGTTATCTTTGGCAGCTGGCGCAGATGATGCGCTGACAGAAGTTAAATCCAGTGACTTTGTTGAGAAGATTCTTCATTAAATGGAAACTTTCATGGTGAGAGGCCTGAGCTATTGGACTCTTGTTTGTTTCCTCCACACGTCTAACAGTAACCCTGAGAATGGCTGTTTCCTGTTCACTGCTGAGGAAGTGGTACGTTTTTGTACTGAACACACACCTCCTTCTCTGATGTATGCACTTTTTGAACGCTTACACGACACATTTGCACGCACACACACACACGCACGCAGACAGAAAGATTGCAAAACGAGACGCAAACAAGAAAACACTGGCGGTTTTAAATATGCTATGTCTTTGTAAAGGTTCGTAGACTTGGTCGACCAGGGACGTACGAATGACATGGGTTTGAAATGAAAGCTATTCTGGGTTTTAGGCACGGTATGAATGCTTTAGCAGTTTGTAACGTGTCATACGCAGTCTTTCTCCGCCAACTAAAGTCCTTCGGCAAAATCGATGTACAACAAACAAGCTCACACTTATTGAAATCGTTTTTTGGTGCTGTACTAAGAAGAACTTTTCGAAATAAACTAAAAAAAAAAAAAAAAAAAACACAGAATCCCACTACTAGCATGCGTTTAAGAGCATTCCAACATAATCATTACAGAATGTTTGGCACCTATGTCAACGCACCTGAAAACAACATTTTTAATCCGTGGTTTGTTCAAAAAGGGAGCGTATTGAACAGATTTTAATCCACAAATGACTTTTCACACGACCCTTTTTGCGTTCTGTGCCACCAACCACGGAAAGCTGCCGTTTTCACCAATGTTGACATGGGTACCACAATAGGTTGTAAACTTGTCAACAATTAGTCAAGCTGGATCTCTTTACATCAACCCTACGAACAGGCCTTCGTGTGCCAAGATTGTTCGACCTCATTGGTTAACTGCTTCAAATCTTTTTTGGACCACATATTACAAATCCTGACAAGATCTAGGTCACCGCTCACTTGATAAGCTTGCATATAAAGATCGTTTTCACGCTGCGAAGGTTTGCTTTGGCTGTTCGTTTTTGTCATAAGTGCGGATCTTCCAGGAAGATTGGGGCGATGGCTTTCCATTTCAAACCTGGTTTGGCTTCGGGTAGTCGATACCGCCAAATAACAGGAAGTTCTGAGGCCTGACAGAGTAACAGTTAGCGAGGCAACTTAACGGTTTTAAAAAGTACTCCACTCTTCGACGATTCGCTTCGTTATTAGAGCACGAGAAAATAAAGATATGCTCAGGAAAGAGGGGGATTCTGCAGAGCAAAAACGCTGCCGCTTTCAAGAAGGCTTTAGTTTGACATTCACTTATTTCAGCTATGCAAGCAACCACGATCTACCTCGACTGATTTTAAAATAAAGGAGCGAATAGACAATATATGTAAAAGCAAAAAACACACAGACCTTCAAATGCTAAACTAGGGAAATTAAACAGGTAGAAAAAATAAAAACCAGCAACTTCTAAAGCACTTTCTTTTGGAAGAGCTCTCTTTCCTCCAAAAAAACACTACAAAATCTTGCCCATCGAGCACACCAACCATTTGAACGAAGCTTCAACAAAAGCTTTCTGGAAAAGTACCGCAAGTGCAGGAATCCTGAGATATGGAACAAGCAAACGTCTGTCTCCCGCCATCTAATGTTTTACAGATGAAATACCACGGCCTGGATTCAATCCGTTCGGAGCGTGTTTTCGCCCTCGATAACGATCCAATGAGGATTTTGCACTTCGGTTGGGGAATTACGGCGACGATAACGCTGAACAGACCGAGTCCTAGGCCAAAAACACATTGATTATGAAGAAGAAAGGGGGAGTTCAAGGCAACTGTGACTCGAGAAGAACAATTATCAACTGATTGTTATCACTCTTACCAAAATATCATAACCATCATCTTCATCTTCCTTGTCATATAATTCTTGCCTACCTGAGACAGACGGGAAGGACTTACAACAAAAACACACATAAGAAAAAAAAAAAAGGAAAAAAAAAAAGAAAAAAAGAACAAAACACCTATGGCTGGGCCCAGATATTGTGCTGCAGGGCGGTCAGCATGCAGGTGTCATACACCAGACTGAAAACCTCTACGATTGGTTTCACCAGCAGAGGTGCGTCTACTTCCAGGTTGAGAAAAACCAGCGGGATCTGCGTCCCGAACACGTCGTTTCCACCAATCCTCATTTCTGAATAACAATTACATAGCGATGAACAAAGAGGAAGGTTCGTAATTGTGGATCAGCCGTGTCCCTTGGCTGGAAGACTAATCTCCCTATAAAAAGGTCAACGTGAACATGGGATTTCGTCATTGCAGAAGCCAAGAAGGATCAACTGATAGTTTGAGGTAACTCCACACTTTCTAAGGGGAAACCAACAAACAGACAAAGCGAGAGAATGAACAGCTCACTGTACAACTTTTAAGCTAGCTGTATAAAAGTCCATCTCTATCATTCACTCAATTAGCTACTAAACCAATACCCAACTATACTTTCCTAGTAATAAGCAGGATATATAGATATAGATATAAATATAGAGCTAATACTGATTAAACACAGCACATATAAAGGATTAAATTCACACTACAAGAAAAAACAAAAACAAATCAAAAAGCAATGAAAGAAATAAAACAATATGTAAAATGAGAAGGGCCCATTTAGTGAAAGATCACCAAGCACAGGGTTAGAGAGGGCGTTTGGCGAGTCTACATGCCCGCGCTGAAACTCTGCATCTCGCGGTGGAAGTGCTGAGTGGGCTCGTTCAGGACCACGCTGTTGTCCATGGAGGGATGCCAGACGCGGCCCAGGCCCAGGGACACCTCCTTGACTAGATTGTGGACGGGATCTCCCTCGATGTACACCGACTGGTCCGGGTCAAAGTCAATGCTCTCTTCGGACACCTCCAGGACTTTGAGGTTGGACCCACGCAGGCGAGAGATGGCCACGAGGTTGTGGGACCACACGGTGTAGCCTGCGAAGCAACAATTACTTGTGCACGGAAAAATGGAAAACTACAGGAAAAACTACAGGATCCAAAAGTGACATACCAAGGAATTATTTGATTTATCTGTTTAAAAAAAAAAAAAGGCTTTTTTAATTTACTAAAAATTTAAGTGGTTACATAATTTAAATATCTTAATTTTAAGCATATATTTTTAGTTGAACTTAATATATTTGAAATAACTAAAAACATTGAGTAGATTCCATTATATTCAAGTCTGTGATTTTGAGTAAATGGAAAAGAACCGTTTATATTTGACATTAAGTTATGTTGTACAATTAAAAGACTGTCTGCAACTAGCACAGAACAAGTAGAAAGATACTTGTTACCGCACAGGTATTAGCAGAGCTTTTGCTCATCATGCATCATAGTCTTTGTACATGCAGCCATTACAACTAACCATGAGCTCTATTCTTCAGCACAATGGAACCATAAAAACTTCAACATAACAGAAACTCTTTTAAATGTCAAACATAACATCAAACTTTAACAGGTCTTTCCCTTCACTCAAAAACACATAAAATAACACTTAATTCCAACATTTACTCTGCTGATTCAGCCATATGCAAAGCATGCTGGGAACTAAAAATCCTCAACACAATTGTAGTTAATGCAACAAAAATAATTCATGTAATCCCAACACAAGTGGATTAAGCAAACTTCAATTTTAAATATATTTAAGTTGATTGAACGCAATGAAATTAAGTTAGAACAAAATGTATAGCAATTGTGTCGCTTTAGCTCATTTTAATAATTAAATAATTTGAACAAGCAGCAAAAATCCTTATTTTCAGTGAAGATTCAAAAACAATGTGTATTCCCACTGCAAATCTAGTATTTAGATTAATGAATGAATTCATTGAACATGATTTCTAGAATCGAAAATTATTTTTAGCTGCATATATTGAACTGTAACCACATTCAAACAGAAAATCTGACATAGTTGATGGCTAACAGTGTTGCATAGCACATTTTAAATCCAGGAGCCATTTTGTTTTACTGCTATTGTTAGCTACTAATGTCACCCATTTAAGAGGGGTGAAATCATCTAAAAACATTGATGTTATGAAGCTGACATATTATTGAAAATGGGGGGGGGGGGACATAATAAAATATTTTTTTATTTTATTTATAACATAAATATATAAATAAACAAAAATAAATATAAAAAAGGACATAATAAAAAAGAATTTTAGATAAACAGATTAGATATAAAATAAATCACCTGTCATGTCTAATTTTACAACAAGTCATAATACAGACTGTGAATGTAACAGATTAGGATACATGGTGCATAAATATATTTGATGTCATTTTCTTGATATTTAATGATATTCATTTGTAAATGTGTAAATGTATGTTAAATTCTATTTATTATTTTACATTATTATTATTATAATATTATAATTATGATTTTTATTATTGTAGTTTTATTACTTAAGATTTGGATGGAATGTCCAATTTTGACACTGTATTGGGCTTTTTGTTAATGCTTTGGAAAGGTTTTAAAAAATTATTTATATATATATATATATATATATATATATTTATATTTATATTTATATTTATATTTATATTTATATATATATATATATATATATATATATACAGTGTTTCCTCTATGTTGATTAGTTAATGGCGGCCCGCCACGGCAAAATTTTTGCCGCCACGGTAACGTTAGGGCTCTACAGTGCGACCATTTCACTCGCATTTGCGCCTAAATATGTCTGTGTGCGATCATGAAAAGATATTTAGGCGCACTTGTGCGACTGACCCGATCGAAGATTTTTTTTTGGCAGCCGCCAAAGCGGTTTTTTCGTCCCGCCAAAGTCTTATTTGACCGGTGTGTAATGTAGATAAACTGCTGCGCTTGTGACAGCTGGGCGCATGTTTAAAAGAACGAGAGAGCGAGAGCGAGAGCGCGCGCCCTCTGGTCGCGTGCGCGCGAGCACTCTCTTTGCGAAGCAAGGTTCCACGTTTTAATGAATGGTTAAACGACTGATCTTTCCAACACTGAACTCACGAGACGTCTGAATCGGTGTATAACAGATCGGTAACACTTTACAATAAGGTTCCATTTATTAAACTCTAGTTATAACTACATTAGTTAACATTAACTTTTAATAAACTGCACTTCTACAGAATGTATTAATCTTTGCTAATGTTCATTTCAACATTTAATAGCCTACATTATTGAAATCAAAAGTTGTATTTGTTAACATTTAGTTAATGCACTGTGAACTAACATGAACAAACAATAAACAGCTGTATTTTTATTAAGAATAATAAAGATGAATACATTCAGTAACATGTATTGCTCATGGTTCATGTTAGTAATAAACTAATGTTAAATCAAACCATATTGTAAAGTGTTTCAAAAAAATCATTTACAGAACAAATAAGAACGTAAGGTGTGCTTACCCCCTTTAGTACAGCCTATATGGTTAGCAAGATTTAGCCTTAATAAACTACAGCATTTACAACTGAATGGTAGCCTATTCAATTGTAGATGGTAGAAAATAAGACTATTAGTTAAAATAAACTTTTTAATGCTACTTTTTCTCCCTGCTTTTTTATATTGATATGATTATATACCAAAATAATCTATAAAAGAAGGATTTTATCTTACAAAGCTATGAAATCCAGAGGTAAAATCACAGCTTTTTTTTTTTTTTTTTTTAAGTGTTGGCCACCGAAGACCATTTTTGACCCAGGTAAAACCCTGCAGGGCCAACAATGTTTGTGTGCGGACATTCACACTTAAAGCAAGAATCGCTAGTGAGGCACGAAATGTATGAATTTAGGTTTTTTTTTTTTTTTTATGCAATTTATTTATGACAGCCAGTGTAATTGTTTTTCTAAAACTGAAAATATTTAATGTTCATAAGGTAAACTTTTGTCACACAATGTGGCACAGTAATATTGTGCCGTTAAAGGAAAAAAAACACAAGTGCTCCTAATAAAACAAGTTACCATAAAGCCCGGGCTGTACGAAAGCCGTCTATCAGCAGTGATTGTTAAAGTGCATGTCGGAGAATCGCGCGGTTGTTCGGACAGACCTGCCCCCACTGCTAAAAAAAATCCTAAAGGAAACACTGATATATATATATATTTATATTTATATTTATATATATATATATATATATATATATATATATATATATATATATATATATATATATATATATATATATATATATTAAAAAAAAATTTATTAACACATGATTTCCCAAATAGATATATTATTTTTTTATTTTAGATTTATATAATGATGAAAAAAAAAAAAAAAAAAAAAAATTTATATATATATATATATATATATATATATATATATATATATATATATATATATATATATATATATATATATATATATATATATATGAAAAGGTATTATGGGAGATTTTGTCCCTTATCTCAGGAATCAGTGGATTGTCAAAGGCAAGTGAAAAAGTTTCAAATGTCCACTTACCATGGATGATCAAGACAGCGAGATGCACACAGCGCCAGGCGAGGAGAACCAGTGGGTCCTCATTGCGGTTGACGCTGAGGTCTGGGAATCCGGCGTCGTCTCTCATCAAGATGAAGTGGCTGAGGGTTCTGTGGTACTGCTGCGAGATGAGCTCCACGACCCCATCCGTCACCAGAGTGCTGTAGCTGTCCAGGTGGATCCGCTCCAGGGGCACGCTGGGCTTCAGCACACGCAGAAGGTCCTGGCTGCACACATCCATCGCCATGACGTAGACGCGCAGGTTCGTGCTGTGACGGACCAGGGCTTTCCAGTCCTCCTCGGCGGCAGTGCCATCCAAAGGCTTGACATCCAAAGCAGCGCCGTTGAGCAAGAGAGAGAGGCGGTGGAGGGGCGCTCGGTCACCGCAGGCCAGGAGGCGGCACATGTCCGAGGTGAAGTCGCAGAAGTCTAGCGACAGAGACCGCAGGTGAGCGAGCCTTTCCAGTTCCACTGTGGAAATCAGGCTGGGCAGCTGGTTGTCGATCAGACTGAGGTGCTCGAGGGAGCTGGTGCTGGCGTTGGAGAGAGAGGCCAGAGAGCAGGGGGTCACCACACAGAGCATGAACGCAGATGACAACCACTTCATCTGCCTGCTGTTGGACAGGATCTCTTCAAAGAGCTGCTGGATCCTAGAACAATTTATTTATATATGGTTAAAAATGCAAAGGCAGCACAATTGGACAAAAACATTCACTACCATTCAGAAGTTAAAAAAAAAAAAAAAAAAGATTCAGTAATGATGCATTAAATTGATCAGAAAAAACACATTTCAAACAAATGCTGTTCTTTCGAACTTTTTATTCAGCAAAAAATCCTGGAAAAAAAACCTAAAATATTAAGGATACACTTTTTTTTTAAACATTTCCATTCATGCTATTTTAAAAAGGTCATGAATTGAGAAATCAAATTTTCCTTGATATTTTGACATGTAAGAGGTCACTGTAGCATAAAAATATCATGTAAGTTTCAGAACTCAAAACTTCCTCATTAGTCCAAAAACAGCTTTTATTGAAACCAAGCTGCTCAAACAATTCGTTCTGGATTTTGTCACATTATTAAGTAATATTGCGACGAAAGACCGCCTCTGCAGAAGATCAACGCCTACTTCTACATCATTGCCTCTTGTACATACAATAAAAGCTTCAGTGAGCGACATGTTTTTTGTCATCAGTAAGACATTACAACACATTTCATTTTATTTAAAACACGACACTGCAAATGACAATGTTTATTTGTCACTTTTTTCATTTTTTCACTTTATCGAAATAGATGAACAATAGCTTATAAGAACGACAACAAACAATTGTAAATTCATTGAAAACACTAAGGTATCCGGTCAACTGTAACTCAATACTTTAAGTCTTGCTGCATGTGGAAAATAAAATTTAAGCATAATTAATAAACATAAATGTTTCACATTGTTGGCACGTTTCAACTATGTATGTAACGAGATATTTTTCAACATCGGAAGTTTTCAAAACAATTCCATACGTGAAATGGTGGGGACAATGAAAATTATTTTAAAATGCAATACTGTTACCCAATCATAGCAGTGGGCGTTTACTTCCAAGTCCTGAATGCGGCACGCCCATCAAAACAGTGTGTGTGAAAAAGAGGGTCAAAAAAACAGGAGAGAAAATAGCTCATTACTTCTAAATTAGGATGTTTTTTTTGATGTACCTCAGACATTTTTTTTTTTTTTTAATGAAATGCTGTTCATGACCCCTTTAAGTAGCAGGCAGCGTACAGTATACACACTGTGCAGTACACTACTATTCAATTCTGAACACAGCCCAAGACTGACTGAGTACCTACAACTAACAAGATGGTCAGATTATTTGCAAAGCCGGCATGTAATCAGAGTGAAAGGAAGCTTTAAAACATACTCTTTCATTTTCTTGCCGCCTTGGTCGACCTGGCTGAGAAAAGAGCTGTCCAGAATCCCGTCATCCTGAAGAATGCATGTGTCCCCGTAGAGAGACAGCTTCTGGAGGTTTCTGGAGGGTAAGAAAAAGAAAAGAAAAAAAAAGGAGGTATTTTCAGTTTTATGTCTTGCCAATGTAAACATGATACAATATATGTGACTTGAATTATATTCCTATATGATAACAGTGTATATAACTAAAATTAACCACAGTAAATGACTACCAAAAATAAATAAATAAATAAATAAAAGCATGATACAAATAATCAGCCAAGTAATTTGGAATATACATTTTTAAACCAATAATCAAACTCCCACTACACCAAACAACCTATAATCAGATCTTTTTTCTGTTCTTTACACATTTCAAACTAAAGCCTATTGTTTACATGGCAAGTTCTGGGCTATGAGTCCTTCTAGTGCTTTTCTATTGTACATAAACAGAATTGTGGGTTACGATCAGCATCAGGAAACATCTATGAAGAGCAGGAAAAACAAAGCCAGTGTTGTTTGAACGTTGTTTTGTAAGATTCTGTTAGAATGTTAACAATGCAGTAAGGCTCGTGGGAGTTTAGCCAGCGGTTTTACTCCTTAGAACCAACTATTTATTTTATGTGTTACAAGTGCTTATTTTCCCCCCAGTAATCCAATAGTGCTTCGAATGTTTTTCAATTTCACTAGCAAATATTCATTAGATACAAGTTCACTTTGTACTAATCCCAAATATTTTAATTAAGAATGTGTGGATTATATTAGAATGTATCCCAGTTGTTCTATTAATTCTATTACAGTTTTACTAATTACTATCATTAGGTACTAATACTATAGCTTACCTACATAGCAAGTGAACAGACACTAGTCTCCATCCATCCATCCCTCCCTCCCTCCATCCATCACTAGTAACATTTTTAATGCAATTAGTTTTTAATCGTATTACTCTTATTAGATGCTTAATTTAACTATAAATTAGTCATTCAAACTAATTACATGTGACAAATGAGCAATTATAACTAGATAAAAAGACACTAGTAACAAGTGAGATAGATATTAATGTCTAAAAAAAATAGGTACTAGTATCAACTAAAGTACTAGTGCTGCAATAAATACTATTAGACGTTATTAGAAGTTAAACAGAAATAAGCACCAGCAACAATGTAAATAGACTAGTTGAAAGAGAAAATATCTTAGATTGATATCTAAAACACAGATCCTCATAGAACTCAATGAAGAAGAAGAAGAAAAAAAGCACTTTGTTACCAGTAACATTGGAATAGCATCCAGTGAATACGTATTAGTGATACGGAGAAAGATACGAGTCGCTATTGGATTGCCTACTAGTAAATAAAGTATTATTAGTCATACAAAAGTCATAGCTACAAAAATAGATAGTAGTAGGTTGTGCTTGTCATAAGAAGTGCTCGCAGTTTGGTTATGCACGAAGCAGGCAGCCATGCGATGCTTCAAACATGAGCGTTACGTAATGCGCAGGGTTTGTTTATGGCTGCTGATCAAATGTAAGCAAAGCAAACAGAAAGGATATGTATTGTCAATGCATGCAAAGCGAGCACAAATCCATATAGCTACCTGTTATTACGCAGACTGCCGAGAACACACAACACCTGATCCAAATATGTCACCATCGCATCTTTCGCGAACTGCGGGTCGCTCTCGACGGCTTCCATTCCGCGCTGCAGCGGGCTTAAGTATCCGTCCACCGGGGCAAACTCCAGCTGCAGCTCCCGCACGAACGAGCCGAACTTGCGCATGAGGAACTCTAAACGCGGGGTTTGTTCTGACCCAGAGCCGCCGCCGTTGGTTCCTCCGCCGACGCGCAGCTTGAGCTCCGTCCACAGCGCAGGGTAGAAGAGACACTCCCTCCAGCGAGAGCACACGGCCGAGGCCCGGAGCTTGTCTCGGTCTGACAGGAAGGAAAATATGTGGACAATGAGCTCGCTGGGTAACGCCAAGGCTCCGACGCTACTGCACAGAGCCATGGCAGAAGGCTTGAGAGATGCAATGAAGATTAAAATCGAAACCGTTACACAAACTCCGTGCCTTGCCTCTCCTCTCCTTTGCTTTACTGCGCTGAGTGAAAACAAACAACTGCGCGATGAGCTTTGCTTTCAATACTACTGGATCAGTCCACTTTCATTTTCCTACAGGGCGGCTGGAAAATTGTCAGAAGATAATGTGTGCGTACTGAGCGAAAATGTGGTGGAAATATATTATATTGAAGCGCACATACCATTAGACTAAACTTGTGTCTGCTAATGTTCATTTAAATGTGTATTTCGTGTGTCGCACTTTTAGTCAATTAGGTGGAGGCAGTGGTTTCTTCCGAAAATGCCTTATTTTTGCCATACAACGAGTGGCCGAAAGAGGGCGCAAGAAGTAATTTCAGTCTTTTTTCTTTTCTTTATGATTGCAAAAAATACAGAGATGTTTATGATGTACAACTTTGTATACAATTAACAAAATGCATTAACAATATGTTCAATGTCATCAGAATACACAAAAGAAAAAAGAGACTGAAAACAGAATAACAAAAATAACTAAAGCAAAATAAAAGAAAATTTCTATACATCAATAAATTAAAGTTCTTACGAATTGAAGACGTTCTGCTTGCTTTCTTATGTACTCAGACTCTTTTATCATTGGAATCAAATGTGCACATAACATGAGGAAATAACTTGTGGAGACCTGGAAAGGGTCAAATAAACAATTTACATGTAACATGTAAACAAAATACATGTTCTAATAACTGGGGTTAGATATTTTAGGATTCCAAAAATAACTTTAGTAGTGAAAAACACAACTAAATCTTTTGATCTCCCTAAGTAAATATGATGATCCTCTGCAAGGGACCCCCTTCCTAATAATACAAATACATTTATTTCCATGTACAAAGACTCATTTACACTATGTGAGAAAAATAAAAAAATGGGATACAAAGACAACATGTTTGCGCATTTAAATTGTCATTGTGTTACAGTCAAAATAAATGATAAAAAATAATCTGATTCTAAAATAGTCCATATTTACTCTTTAAACAGCATATATTTTACAGACTCCAGCAGTAACCGGCTTAAAACTTCTGATTAAATGTGTAACAAACTGCATAATAAAATAAAGGCAGAAATATACATGAAAAAAAGGTCTGAGTATAGGTGGTTCTCAATTATTATTAGTCATTTCAAAAACGCTACTGACAAGTTTTACTGGGAGTGCAGACAACAGAAAGCCATTCTTTTTCCATTGCACTTAATCCGGGCGAGGAGAGAGAAATAAATCTTGATAATTGTTCTGTGCGAAATTATAATCTTAGTCAAAGATGAATCACGCCCCGTATTTGCACAATTAATCTGACTTTGAGTTATATTATTTAGGTTATCATTTATGTGTTATTATTAACACATTAAAGGATGAAACATAATTAAATTAAAGGGTGAATGAAGAAAAGAAGCAGTGGCATGTGATGATGCCTAAAATTAAACATGAAATTAAAGTCTAATAGTGTGATGATGAAGTGTAGCCAAAATAATTCAGTATAGATTTGTTTCGGTTTATAGAGTCTCAGCTAGATAAAGAATCTTTTTTTTTTTTTTTTTCTTTTTTTTTTTTTTTTTCATAATTGTTGTACTACCAAAACGACAAAATGAGAGAACTTCAAATGCTTTAAACTACACTGAAACAAAACCTAAACCCATTTGAAGCAAAAAATTCACACAGATCTCTTCATCAACTCACATTCAACAGACTGCTGGAGTTAGGGAATAAAATATCTTTTAACATAACTTTGTATATATGTTCATTTATATTTTTGACGCCTTTCGTAAATTTGTCAGCGCGTTGACGTATTTTATAAAATAAATGATATTCTGATAATCTAAATAAATGGAATTGTTTACATGTGACGTCACTTCCTGGTTGACGCCGCTAGAAGGAAGAGCTCGAGGAAAGCAACAGAAAGAAAAGCCTGAAGAAGACATGGCTGAACTGTCACTGTACCTCACAAACGTTAACGTGTCTCTGGGACAAACTATGGACACAGAGAAGGTAAAGTCATTTTTAAATATAATAAGCAGTTGCCTTGGAATGACATACTTTCTTTTGCTATAGACTACAGTCGACATATGCCATTCTATTTCCTTGTTCGTTACATCTTTGTCTACCGAGGAAACCTGATATGTTGATAGACATCATGTAATCTCTAAATATATAATGTTATTTATATTACAATAATAACGATATATTATATAATAATATAATGTAAATGTGATCTATCTATCTTATGTGTGCTGTTCTATCTATCTATCTATCTATCTATAACAGTGTGTAATGTTCTTTATCTGCTGGTTTAGAGTTCAACTGTGGTGAAAGACTTTGAAAATGTGGAACTTGGAGATTTGAGCAAAAAGCAGCCAAAGATTCCTCGCAGAACAATTTACTTTGCAAGTGGTGAAACCATGGAGGAGTACAGCACTGATGAAGAGGAGGAAGAAGAACTGGAGAAAAAGAACACTTTAAGGACTGTGGATCCGGTGAGTAGCATCAAATCATCAAATATGAATGTAGTTTCAGTTAGTTATCATATTAAATATGACTTTGCATCTCTGATTGTAGGCAAAGTTGACCTGGGGTCCATACGTCTGGTTCCAAATGTGGAGAGTGGCTACCTCAACCATCTCAGGTAACAAATCTCTTTCCAGTGACATTTTGTTCTATGAAAATGGTTCAAATGTAACATTTTGACCCAAATATTTCAGTTTGTGACTATCTTGGAGAGAGAATGGCCTCATTGCTGGGAATCACAACACCAAAATATCAGTATGCAATTGATGAGTACTACAGGATGAAGAAGGAGGTATGTGCACCAGTATTACTATTCTTCAGCCTTCACTTATCAGCTGATATTCTCAAAAGTAGCATGTACAGATACTCGTGTACTCTTGAGGGATTTGAACAGCTTGTGAGACCCTAATAACGTGTAATCCGCAGGAGGAAGAAGAAGAGGAGGAGAACCATCTCTCTGAGGAGGCAGAACGTCGTTTTGACGAACAGCACAATCAGGAGGGCCAGCAGGCAAAGACTGAGCAACCAGAAGCAACTGCTTCTTTTGTGAATGTGACCTTTGAACTGGAGCAGGAATCACATGCTACACCTGATGCAAATAAAGTGCCTGCACCCATTCCCTCCTAAAATATTGCTCAGTGGATTGAGAATATTAGACGGTTCTACCATATTTACCGTAGGCTAAAGGTGTGCTGGTTTCCTTTTTTGGGGAGTAAAGTTTATCATACATGAAGTTGAACATGAAGGTAACATGTTGTTTATGCATAGCTGACAATGTTTCTGCTTTGAACGCAGAACTATTTTAACAATCATTTTATGAAGCCATACATAAAACCTCTTTTAGTCACTACAACAATTCATTGCACATTTTAATAATTATAAACACCTAATAAGCCTGCTAAACACATTAAAAACTGCATGGATCGAAAATTTCTGAAGATGCTGAGACATTAGTTGTAATATTAGAGTTGAAGGCCTGTTGAAGGTAGTTAAAATGGTCAGATGGGTAGACCCACTCTTTCAAACAGTTATTTTTCTAACTAAATATTCTTTTTATGTGAACACGTTTTTTGTGTGCTATAAATCTGTGCTTTACCCATGGGCTTTGAATTCAACCCCCTTACACAAACAAATGCATTTCAGTTTGAAGAGTGTGTAATTTATTTGTGTACAATAATTTTGTATTATGTAGGTGAAAATACACCTGCCTTTCTATAATGTAGGTGAAAAAATACAGTTTGTTTTGTACATAATATTACTTAATAAACAATTCTATATACAACTGAGCTATTCTGTGTATTCCTCTTGGCTGAGGGTTAGGGTCCCATAGCACAACTTGACTTGGCTATACAGAGGGATGTCATGAATCATCTAAATCAGCTGTGTTGCTGTCAGTGTCATTAGCCACCAGCACCTCTCTGTTCTCGTAAGTCCAGAAGCCATTGAGGTCGATGAGGATACTAGTGACGGTATCACCCTGACCGCTGTTCACCAGGTCCTGTAGTGTGATCTTATACGGATCTTTGGGCTTCACCATATCAAAGATTTCATCCTGTAGACAACAGACAAAAAAAGTGAATTATAATACATTACTGTCATCGTATTACTACTTCTCTACTTGCTGATAAATGGGAATGGACTTTAACTCTTATAAAAAGAAGAGCTAAAGGCAGTTTACCTTAACATCCTGGAAGGAAACTGGCTCCTGCCCATGGATTTTCATTTGTTCCTGAATGGCCTGATATCACAGATGAATAGGTTAGTTTCTACTTCTCTCTCTCTCTCTCTCTCTCTCTCTCTCTCTCTCTCTCTCTCTCTCTCTCTCTCTCTCTCTCTCTCTCTCTCTCTCTCTCTCTCTCTCTCTCTCTCTCTCTCTCTCTCTCTCTCTCTCTCTCTCTCTCTCTCTCTCTCTCTCTCTCTCTCTCTCTCTCTCTCTCTCTCTCTCTCTCTCTATATATATATATATATATATATATATATATGTAATCAAAAAGCTAACAAACACCTCTACTTACCCTGAAGAAGTAGTTGAGGGTGAATACGTTGAGATAGCCTTTGTTTTCCATGTCTAGCAGTTTGAAAATATACTGGAGGGCTGCAGGCTCTTTCCTGTTTTCTAGAGCCAGCACAAAGTCTAGATAGGTCTTATAGTCCTAAATTAAAGCAACAGAAATGCATGTTTATGTTTTTAGATACTGAAAATGTTTATTTCGAATTACATGCATAATAAGAATAAGAAATAATAATAAGATAATAGGAAATGTTTCTTGAGCAGCAAATCAGCATATTAGAATGATTTCTGAAGGATCATGTGACACTGAAGACTGGAGTAATGATGCTGAAAATTCAGCTTTGCCATCACAGGAATAAAATACATTTTAAATATATTAAAATCATTTAAAAACGATGTGTTAAATTGTAATAATATTTCACAAATACTACTGTTTGTACTGTATTTAAAAGCAGCCTTGGTGTGCATAAGAGACTTCTTTCAAAAACATTCATATAAAAAAAAGTGTACCAGTCTCCCGAAGCACTACTGTGCCACAAGCTGTGACTCTGACAGCAGACATCTGTCTTAAGGGACACTCTTACTGTGATGCAAATTATTAATTAAGTCAAAAGGTTATACCATTTCACCGTCGTAGGTTAAGCATTCCTGGTAGACACGGTCAAGAAAAACACTAGTTAGAGTTCCGGTGCCATAGCGAGACAGCTCTTCCTTACTGAGCATCCCATTATGGTCCTTATCCAGGTTAAGGTACTGTCCTGTAAATAGGAAATATGACGATTAGCATATGAGATGTATACTTATAACTCACATTATATTATAACACTGATTAAGTGTATTTTGCAGGCATACCATAAACACGAAGAGCAGAAGGTGCAGAGAACCAGTTGGACTCCTGACTCTCCTTTGACAGTTCCTCGTCTCGAAGCTATAAATGAATAAATCTGATTAGCTTAATGTTGCAGGTCACTCGCACAGATAAACTTTCGAATAGCTTGCTAACTAGATGATGGATGGATGGATGGATGGATGGATGGATGGATAGAAGGGTGGATGGATAGACAGACAGACAGACAGACAGACAGACAGATAGACAGATAGATAGATAGATAGATAGATAGATAGATAGATAGATAGATAGATAGATAGATAGATAGATAGATATCCATGATGGATGGATGGATGGATAGATAGAAGGGTGGATGGATAGACAGACAGACAGACAGACAGACAGATAGATAGATAGATAGATAGATAGATAGATAGATAGATAGATAGATAGATAGATAGATAGATAGATAGATAGATAGATAGATAGATAGATAGATAGATAGTAGTCACCAACCCCAAACTTGTGAACAGGAGAGTATATAGAAATTATTATATATGTATATATTATAGGTTAACTTGAGTGAGAGTCTGTACGCTACCTCAAGTAGGTCATCCAAGAAACTGCAAGCCAGGATGTCCTGAATTTTTATCTTTCCTGCAGAGCAAATACAAAACATTAGAATGTTCGTTTCATTCCAGTTTTTTCCACAGGGTAAAATCTGAATGATGTCTGCAGGTGCTCTGACTTCAATTTAAAGGCAAAGTTAGAATTTTTAAAAACAGCATGACCACAGGAGAATTACCAGTGTGTAGAGGATCAAGGAAGAAGAAGAACTTGCGAACGGCAGTGCAAACATAAAACGAGTAGAAGGATTTCTCCAGGCCATCTAGTTGGGGGAGTGTGGGAATTAACTCTAGGATGTAGTTCTCCAAATCCTGCAGAAAGAAACAGTCACACACTGAAGTCTTTCCTTTAAACAATACAGCTTTACTCCTAAGAAGATATTGTGCATACTGTGATTTTCACAGCGTTCCAGAGGGTAAAACGAGATTACTTACAGACTCACGAAGATAACCCTGACCTGCTACATCATAGAGACTCAAACCAATCCTGGTTTGGTGCAGCCACACTGCCAGAGAAGAAACCGTGATTCATCTACACATCTGTATTATAGTGTTCAGAATCAACTAAAAGATCTAAAAGACTCATAATTAACTGCCGTCATAAGACGAGGATGCAATGAGAACACACATCACAGAATTTATAACTACCTTTTCTCATGACATAGTTGAAGAACTGCATAATTGATATCCTCCCATACGGATCATTATGAAGTAGTTTGGCGTAGACTCTGGCAGAGAAGAAAAGCCTGATGGGGGTGTAATGATTGTGAAACAAACATCTCAGTGAGTCATAAGCTTTGTCCACCTACGAATTACATCGACTTAGAATACAGTTATCAGCTCATAAACTCATGGTTTTCGAGTGATACTAATTGGTCACTACACTTTTCAATGATGCACTTACTTGCATTTGGCGCCTGCTTGTTCTCCAACCTTTAGGAAACTCTCATAACTGATCATGGCCTCGTCACCGGTCGTGGGCGGCACTTGATGCTTATCGAGAAGAAACCAAAGGTTCTGTAGGAAAGAAAAAAAACATTTGCAAGAGGAAATAGAAAACACAGGCGTGTTTAATAACTAGACAAAAGCTGATTTGTAACTCTTACTTGTAACTCTTCATTGTCCAATAGTTCCCGGCTTTTCCTCTGGAGAAACACTGCCCTCGATTCTTCTCTGAGTTTCTGCAGCAAGACTTCATCTTCTGCAGGAAGCTGAGGTGAAATATTATGAAGTTAAGATTAAGAAGGTAGTACATACACTACAGTTTGGGGTTAGTAAGATTGTTTTAAAGTCCCCCTGTGGAGAAAATCAAGTTTTTAATGTTGTTTATATGTTTATGTGGTGTTTTTAATATGCTTTAAGACAAATCATGTGCATATTCATAAGTCAACACCATTTAAAACTGCAGTGAAACAAAGACAGTCTCAAAAACACGGTTTGAAATCGCTGGTGTTTCTGACGTCACCTTGAAACCAATCACGTCAACCTGTGATCATCAACGAGTGGATCTTTGAGCTGGTGTGAATGAGAGGAGGCGGAGCTAATTTGCATATTCATAGAACCGCGTATATTAAACGAGGCAAGGGTGTAGAGTTACATTCATGCTATTTTAAGGCATGAAAAAAATGGTTTAAGGAAAAAACTTTTAAATATGTCATTTTGGTGATCAAAAAATGATTGACTACAAGGGGACTTTAAAGAAATTGATACTTATATTGAGCAAAAATGCATTAAATTGATCAAAAGTGACATTAAAGACATTTAAAATGTTACAAAAGATTTCTATTTCAAATATATGACAATCTCTTTCAACAATCCCTTATGCAAAAAGATATTAAGCAGCACAACTGTTTTCAAGACTGATGATAATACTAATAAATGTTAAGCAGCAAATCAGCATATCAGAATGATTTCTGAAGGATCATGTGACACTGAAGACTGCCACCACTGGGATAAATTCCATTTTAAAATATTTTAAATTGTAATAATATTTCTGTTTTTTTTTTTTTTTTTGCTCAGATAAATTCAGTTTTGGTAAGCATAAGAGACTTCTTTCAAAAACATTTAAAAATATTTCCGACCCAAAGTTTTGAACAGTAGTGTGAGCTGATGAACAATATGAAAAAGTGGAGCACTTTATGCCAGCTTTAAGACATTTATCATTGTCATGATAAGTCAGACTATGATAAATGGATGTAATTGTAAAATTTTTAATAAGATATAATATATCACAACCACTGACAACACTGTATTCTCATTACTGATTAAACCTAGAGCAACTCACCCTGTAGTAGAAGCGTGGGATGTGTTTAAATGAGTCACCTTCTCCTTTCTCGCCTCCTTTCCATTCAGTGTAATACTTGGTGAACAGTTCAGTTTCCTCTGCTTTCTTCTCCTCCTCTGTTTTGCCATCTGTTCAATACAATTAACACACACATTATGATTATTCATACACTGTACAATCCTCATCCGTATTTATTTAGGTATTAAGCATGAATATTTATGTCCAGCTTAGTTTCATAGTTAAATCATAGTAAGCATGAGCAAAACCATGGATGGCTCCTCATTCCCAGTGTTGGGTGTAACTAATTACTAAGTAATCTAATTACTGTAATTGTATTACTTTCCCCTTGAAAAGGTAAAGTAAGGGATTACTCTTAATTTTTCTGTAATTTAATAAGTTACTTCTGATGTAATTGGATTAAATACTGTATAGACAACAACAATTCTATATAAAACAGGATTTTAGCATTAACTTTAATGTTAAAATGTATGTTTTAATGTAACGTGTTCAATTTATCCAATTGTATTCTGTTTATTTAAAATAATTTTAAATTGCAGTTCCGTGTCTATCTTTGTACTGTTCAACTGGTCGAGGTTGATATGTGATTTATAAAGTAATTAGCAATAAGTAATCCAATACGTTTTAGAGAGAGTAATTAGGCTACTACAGTAATCTAAATACACTGACTGTATATATGTAACACTGCTCATTACCAGGGTGATTCCTACTTTGTAATGCATTTTAATGTCCACATTATTTATGTTTTAATATATTGGATAAATACTAAACTTCTGAGTAACACAAAAGTTTTTACTACAATATTTTATTACATATGGAAATCATATTAGCCGGTTTTCATTTATCACCATGGATAGGGTAACTATGGTTTCTATACAACAAACTATAGTAATTGTTGTAACTAATGGCCGAGTACATTAAGTCAGTTCCCTAAAATAATATTTAGTTTATAACGTTAGTCTAAATCTACAAAATTTTCATCAAATATAACTTAATGGCGTTATTAAAGTAAAACAACGTTACAATTTCGCAAGCGACTTTTAATCCTAATATACCCATTGATTGGGAGATTTCTATATAAATGTTATAATATTTATATAAATTTTATCTCTTTGAACTCACTATACATCTCTATAGTTATTGATTAGATAAACTCATAATCTCACCTTGTTTCGCAGAGGCGAGTCTTTTTCGCAGTAAATCTTTCCAATGTGCGGTTTTGTCGTTTGCCATTCTTAACTTTACTCGGTCATAATATGTTTTAAACTGACCAGCTCAAAACTGATTATTAATCAAACTGTAATATCTCCGAGTCGGCTAGGCGGTTGATCAACTGTTTACATCTCTGACCGAAAGGCGCACGAGTGACGTAATAGAAGTGCGACAACACACGAGAGTGAATGGCTGCTCGCACTGGCTTGAACTTGCTTTCTGGTTAGAATTCAATAACCTTCGACTAGATTCTGTAAGCTAGATGTTCTTGTTCAAAATACCGATGATTGCTTCGACAAAATTGCGTTTAAATGAAAACAATGCGATATCTTAGCGAGTTTATCTATCTGAGGAATATTGTGTGCTTAAGTACAGAAGGACATTTATTTAACAGATAAGTTGCTGAATATTATTTATATCTGTTAATTTTAGGTAAATATATTATTAAAAAGTTAATGTGTTCTGTATATGTGTTGATCAGTAAAACTTAATGTTGCACATTTGTTTGTGGCGGGACATTTACATAAATAACCATTAAAGTAGTGCATAGTCTGAGTAATATAGTAGACTTGTTAGGAAATGGGACCTCTTGTGTCAAATTCAAGGACTTGCATGAAGCATCTATGCACATGGGTTGTCAACCCTCTGTATTTCAGGCCTGCATTGGCTGGTTTACCACAACATAACATTATGCTTGCTGTCAGGTTGATCATAAATCCAAACACACAACTTTACAGCACAAAAGGAGACAAACACGCAGAATTATACAGCCAAGTTACCAAAGAAAAGGGATTCACTCCTAGAACAAGGCCTGCATTCCCAAAGTCAGTATTCGCAGCTGGAACGGCCAAAAAAACTGCTGAATATATGAAAAAGCGAGCTGGGATTGATACAGAAGAGCAGTCAAATAATACACCTGCGAGAGGCAGAGGATCTCTAAAAGTTGCCCTTCCTGACCATCCGCTGACCACATCAGAATGGACAAAACTCAAAGAGGGTTCCTCCAAACCTGAGCGCTTCGAGATGCAAATGATGGAAGGACTGCTGGCGGCTAATGCAGATGTCAACATCGCCAAATCTCTCTTGGCGTACGTGGTTCAAGACAAAGGCACCCTTTCTTATGAACTCCTTTTGAGGTATCTAACGCTGTGTGTCACAGCTGGGCACCACTCTGAGGTATTTGACACTTACGACATCATGAGAACTTGCTTTAAGACCCTTGACACTGGAGCTTCATCCCTGTTTATTAAAGGTTTCAGTCAAACTGAACGTTGGAGGGAGGCGCTTGGCGTGTTGGAGGGTATGAAAAAGGCCCTCCTGCCGTCTCCTAGGAACTATGGTGATGCCATCACTGGGGCAGTGCTTCATGGAGACACTGAGACGAGCTGGAAGCTGTACGACGAGCTCCTGGAACAGGGTATCGTACCTAATCAGGACACCTGGCAGTGCCTGTTTCAGAGCGGCATCACTCAGCGTGGACAGGAGGACAAACTCTTTTCTGTCCTGTCATATATGAGAGATAATCAAATCTACCCAGAGGAGCCGCTGGTTAAAACTATCAAAGCTTGGTTTGAGAGGTAATTGTAAAAAAAAAAAAAAAAAAAAAATATATATATATATATATATATATATATATGTATGTATACACTCACACAAATATAATATATATATATATATATATATAAACATATATATATATATATAAACATATATTTACAAACTTATGTTACAGGTCATTAATCGCGATAAATTGATTTGACGGCACTAATATATATATATATATATATATATATATATATATATATATATATATATATATATATATATATATACATATTAGTTATAATAATTTTATCATGTTAAAGGTGTTAGAATTTTCTAACCTTATTATTATTATACTATGTATATGTTTTTCATTCCATTATTGTAGTTCTTTATTTGAACTGTTTTATTTTTATTTTTTTATCTGCACAGTTTACCGGATCAGAAATGGAGTGGGAAGTTCTCATTCGTCGCCCCCAGGTACTAATTTAATTTTTAAGTTTTAATTAAATACAGTGATCATAAAGACTATTCTTATTAGAGTATTGGTGTGGATCTAACTTGTGTTTTAGTGGAGAGTGCAAAAATTGCAAGGCTTCACTGGAATCCATTCAACTGACTGAGGAAGAGTATGCTCAGCTGAAGGATGAAGTGATGAAAAAAGTGATAGAGGGAAGCGACATCTTCTACAAAACCACCCCAGAGGTCTGTCTGCCATATTATATCCTTCTTTTGCCTGAGTTAATTAACCAATGTTAATTTAATCTATAGATATATAGATAAAATCAACATTTAAGCCAGTGTTGTTATTGATAATTAAAACTAAACTAAAATAATTTCCTGGAATATTGAATGTAAGTTTTTATTTTAGTTTTTTTTAATTAAAAAATGTTGCCTGGAAACTAACTTAAATAAGCTAAAGTTCAAGTACTAAAATGACTAAAACTAATATTGAAATAAAAATAGATAATAAATTAAAGCTTCATAAAAAGATTTAAAAAATGAATCCAATTTTAAAAAGCACAATTTAAATTAAAACTGAAAATATAAAAGTAAAAGCTAAAATTCAAAATATTATTAAATGCCTTGTAGTACATAAATAATACTAAAATAGCACTGACATAAGCCCCACCCCATACAAAGGTTTCATTCTCATAATAAATGAAAAACACAGTATATTATTTCATTGATGAAATGTGTGTTTATATATATTTTAATAAATATTAATAACATATATTAGCAGAATGTATTATCATATTAAAATTAGGGCTGTCAAACGATTAATCGCATCCAAAATAAAAGTTTGTGTTTACATAATATATGTGTGTGTATGGAGTATAATTATTTTCTATATATAAATACACACACATGCATATATATTTAAGAAAAAGTGTTATTTATATGTAAAATATTTATATATAATATAAATTATATATAATATAAATATATATACACAGTATATACATGCAAATATTTCTTAAATATATACATGCATGTGTGTGTATTTATATATAGAAAATAATTATACACCGTACACACACATATATTATGTAAAAATAAACTTTTATTTTGGATGCGATTAATCGCGATTAATCGTTTGACAGCCCTAATATATATATATATATATATAAATAATCAGACTTTTGGGGGTAAATGTGTTTAAGTTTAGTGACAATCATGTCACAAATAATTATAATGGCCTTAAAAATGGTTTAATTTTCTTTATACTAAACAATTTTTTCTTGTTTTTGCGATTTTGCAGTGAAATGTGACCTGTGTTTTGTATGAAATTCCCCTTTATGTAAAGGAAGTGTGGTTTGAAGTTAAGTTATTATTTCGTGCCGTTTGACTCCACTAGATGGCGATAGCGTCCTATACATACGAGAGCGTTTTCTACATGACTGATTAAACATGTTATACATGTTGAACATTCGCCGTTTTTAAAAAAAAAAAAAAAAAAAATCTTATTAGATCATTTCAGCCTTGTAAATGAGAAAATAATAATAATAATAAAAAACCCATAGGCTAAAAACTAAAGCAGCTTTCTGCCAGGCACTAAATAGGCTGCAACTACATGATAGGCAAGTTGTGTAGTCATCCAGAATTAGAAGACGTTCCATGCAGTTTTGAGCTCCGTATTAAGTGGAGTCTGGCCCTGAATTAGATGATGTTGTTGTCCGGACTGATGCTTTTTTCAGGCTGTGGGGTCTATAGATGTCAAAAGCATGTGATCCTGTCTAGTTCCACATTTAGCCATGATGTAGGGGCTTTCCAACACATGTTCCTTCATGTGTCTGGCGGGTCCCCGGTTTAGCAAGCTCGTGAAAGCAGTCCAACTGAAGACACAAGGTCACAAGGCAAGCGACTCCTATGAAATTCCATTTGCCAGAAAGAACAGTCATGTTTGTTTGCAAACGCCGTTCTCACGCATAGGAAAAGCATTACATTTCCAAGCACTGTCTCTGAAAGGGACATTTTTATACTCTACATCTTGGAAAAACAAAGTACTCAGTATAGCCATAAACAATCTCTAATTTTGGTCATGCACATGATTGATGCTGAGGCATGGGTATTGCTTGTGTGCTTTTTGCTGTTGTAAAACGCAACACAATGGGCTTTCACATTTCAGCCCTCAAAAGCCTCTCACATGAGTGACCCTGGAAAGTCCCTGTCTGCAGCGCTGCATGGACTCCAGCCCCCCGCCATCGCTGCAGCAGCGCTTTATGAAGTGAAACCAGTGCAAAGCAGTTAAAACACCCCCACTCTAAACTCTCCACAAGCATTTAACAACCCCTAGACAATCATTTTGCCTTTAAAGGAAAAAAAAAAGAAAAAGAAAATGGTGCTTTTGGGTGGCTGACGTGACATGAGAACCGTGTCCTGCTGTGTGACATCCAGTGCTTCATCAAAAGCAACATTTTTAAATGTTAACAGCTTTTAAATGTTGCATAGATGACCTTATAATAAATGTGAGAGTACAAGGATTATTTGCACTTGTAAACATGATTTTTTTTTTAACTTTTTTCCACAACATATGCATATTCACTAGCATTCAAAAGTTTGCGGTTGGTATGATTTTTAAATGTTTTTTTAAAGAAGTCTCTTATGCTCACCAAGGCTGCATTTGTTTAATCAAAAATACAGAAAAACAATAATATTGTGAAATATTATTACAGTTTAAAATAACTGTTTTTTTTTTTTATTGTAATACAGTGTCATTTATTCCTGTGATGGTAAAGCTGAATTTTCAGCAGCCATTGCTGTAGTCTTTAGTGTCACATGATCCTTCAGAAATCATTCAAAAGGCCAATTCGCACTGCACCGACCAACGCGGACAATCGGCAGATTACTGTACGTCACTTCTCGCCAATTCAGCATGTTCATTCGGCGAAAACAAGCTCCGACAGACGCCAACAGACACCGACAGAGGTAATACACCGATCTGACAGAACTCAAGGTAGTGTCTGTTGCCGTCTGTCAGTGTGAATTGGCCTTTTTTTTTTCCATAAAATAAAATAAATAAAATTGTACTGACCCCAAATGCTTGAATGTTAGTGTATATAAAGCAATTTCTTTTTTAAAGTGCACTATGTAACTTTTGGCCCTCTAGCGGTTAAAAAACAAAACTGCATTTTGCAGAAGAACATTGTTTTGGTTGTGCTTCGTCTCTGTGTGACTGTCCAGATGAATATCCTTCTGCTCATAAAACATTCACTACTAGGTTTGGGAGATATAACCAGTTTAGATGAAGAGGATCTTAAGCTGATTAGCTGAAGACGTTACAGTAGCTATACCCATTAATAGACACGGTACTTCAAGCACAGCGCTACAACAACCGTAATGAAATGGCCCTTCGCAATAGATAATGCTTTACAATGAACTCTGTTAGAAAGCTACATACAGTGGGGGAAATAATTATTTGATCCCCTGCTGATTTTATAAGTTCGCCCACTTACAAAGAAATGAAGGGTCTATAATTTTTATGGTAGGTTTATTTTAGCAGATAGAGACAGAATATCAACCACAAAATCCAGAAAAAACACATTAGATAAAGGTTATCCATTGATTTGCATTTCAGTAAGTGAAATAAGTATTTGATCCCCAAGCAAAACATGCCTTAGTACTTGTGGAGAAACTTTTGTTGGAAAGCACAGAGGTGAGACGTTTCTTGTAGTTGGTCACCAGGTTTGCACGCATCTCAGGAGGGATTTTGGTCCACTCCTTTTTACAGATACTCTCAAAATCATTAAGGTTTCATGGCTGTCGCTTGGCAACTCAAAGTTTCGGCTCCCTCCACAGGTTTTCTATAGGATTAAGGTCTGTAGACTGGCTAGGAGACTCCATGACTTGATGTGCTTCTTCTTGAGCTAATACTTTGTTGCTTTGGTGGTATGATTTGGGTGATTGTCATGCTGGAAGACCCATCCACAACCCATCTTCAGTGTTCTGGCTGAAGGAGGGAGGTTCTCGTCCAAGTTTTGACAGTACATGGCCCTGTCCATCAGCCCCTCAATACGTTGAAGTCGTCCTGTACCCTTACCAGAGAAACAGCCCTAGAGAATAATGTTTCCACCTCCATGCTTGACTGTAGGGATGGTGTTCTTGGGGTCATAGTCAGCATTTCTCTCCCTTCAAACACGGCGAGTTGAGTTGATGCCAAAGAGCTCAATTTTGGTCTCATCTAATCATAGTACTTTCTCCCAAGCCTTCTCTGAATCATTAGATGTTCATTGGCAAACTTCAGATGGGCTTGAACATGTGCCTTCTTGAGCAGGGGGACCTTGCGGGCAAACTAATTGTAGTTTGAGTGTGTTACCAATGGTTTGCTTGGTGACTGTGGTCTCAACTGCCTTGAGATCATTAACAAGCTCCTCCCGTGTAGTTCTGGGCTGATCCCTCACCTTTCTCATGATCATCCTTACCCCATGAGGCCAGATCTTGCATGGAGCTCCAGACCGAGGGCGATTGATTTTTCATTTTGTATTTCTTCCATTTCCGAATAATCACACCAACAAGTCTCCTTCTCTCCAAGCTTCTTGCTGATGGTCTTGTAGCCCATTCCAGCCTTGTGGAGGTCTACAATCTGGTCCCTGATGTTTGACAGCTCTTTGGTCTTGCCCATGGTGGTGGAGAGGATGGAATGGAAGATACAGATTCTGTGGACAGGTATCCACTGACATTAGGAGTACTTTCTTAAAGTGACAGGACTAATCTGTGTTCCACATGGGCACATAACCAATCTGTGGGAGGCAGAATTCTTGCTGGTTGGTAGGGGATCAAATACTTATTTCACTCGAACCAATGCTAATCAATTTACAACCTTTATATAATGTGTTTTTCTGGATTTTTTGGTTGATATTCTGTCTCTATCCGTTAAAATAAACCTACACTCTCAGAAAAAAAGGTACAAAAGCTGTCACTGGGACAGTACCCTTCAAAAGGGTTCTAATATGTACCATTTAGGTACTAATATGTCCACGTTTGGTACCAATATGTACCTATGAGGGTCTTACATGCACTCTTTAGGTACAAAGGTGTACCTTTTGAAAAGGTACTGCCACAGTGACAACTTTTGTACCTTTTTTTCTGAGAGTGTACCATAAAAATTATAGACCCGAACTTATAGGGCGAACTTACAAAATCAGCAGGAGATCAAATCACTGTATGGAATTTATCTGTTCAATAAAATACCTTACTCATCTGTTGAGTAATAAAAATGCATCTCCGTGTCACTTTTACTATATTTCAAATCCCTCAGTTCTCTCCATCTCTGAAAAGCCAAGCCAGTGGTGATTCTCGTTTTATTTCAAGCTCTGTCATGTTCTCTTTTTGCCTGCAGACTCTCCTCTGTTTTTTTTAAAACAGGAAATTGCCCGTAGTTTTGAGATTTAGCTGCTCCATGTCAACCTTTCTCGCTTGTTTTTACAACTAAGGTGTGCCACTCCCACACCATACACACGTTAAAGTAGGTTTTAATATATATGAAACTTAAATTGACTGGGGATTTTAAATGTGGCCATAGTGTTAATAACACATTAAAAAATTAGCATGTCAACCATTTTTATTGCTGAATGTTAAAAAGCCCCTGTTTAGTTTCCTTACATTCAGTGGCCTGCAGTTTTTCAGGTCAAGCGTGAGCTTTGGGAAGCCTGTTTTTCCCGTTTCAAAAAGAGCAAGCCTGTAATAAAGAAAAGTACAGGACTTGCAGATGCCTTTTCATTAATGTCTGCTGTGAGGCACGGGGAAGTTTTCACATATTCAAATTTCTTTGTTCTCCGTCTATTTTTGTGTGGCTGCCTTTCATTTAATTGGAATTTCATGCATGCTTTGAACAAAACGGAGCAGGTACTTTAGAGTATTAAAGAAATGTTGTTCATTTGTTTTTAATGATTCAAACAAACGTTTGCGTTAAGAATCACTCCGAGGCTTGTCATGGGCTATTGTGTATATTCCAAGTAGAAAAACTGGCCACTATCAAATCTGGATTGAACGTACGTGTACCAAACACACCCATTGTAAGTACACAAAGTTCTGCACAGCATGCTGGTACAGCATACACGTGACCTCTCGACACCATTGGGGAATCCCCAGTGTTCCTGTTCCCATTCAACCCAACCTCTCCATGACCACGAGAGGATGCGGAGCGAAAACAAAAACACATACGATGCATGACCTTCATGGTCAAAATCTTATTGAATGTGCATAGTTAAAATCAGGTGAAATCGCATATTTGGATTAATTTAGTGCAATGCAGAGAGCCCTAACCCTACTCAACGCTGCAACAGTTTTAGAGAGTTGAACAACTGATCACCATCTGCTAACCCCCACCAAAACCAAAAAGGAATTCCCCAAATATCCAGCTCCCCTTCCCCCCTCTTTCTAGCGCTCAACCCTCCCCCGGTCTTGCACCCTCTCTCTCACCCGCTAGAACAGACTTCACACTCTCCTCTTTTAACAAGATTTGTAGCATGCAAAATAGCTGCACTTATTTTTGTTGTCTTGCTTTCAAATGTGGGTAACAGTCTTCTGTTTTTGCATATAGGTGGCTTGGAGGGGTGGGAATTGGAATTTTAGAGGGAAAAATTCTCACGCTCCATGCAGAACTGAAAGCGCTGGTTTCCAGCCACCTGACAGTCCAGGAATAGTTGTTGGTTTTGACAAACATAGCTCTGTGTGCCTTAAACAGAGGCGTTTGTATTAGCTATCGGACTAAACTTCACCACACGCTTGTTTCCTCAACAAAGTTTGCAGTTCCCTCAAAGCAATGAGCACCGATGCAAGGATTTTCGGTCACACTTTAGTTTAGGGTCAAATTCTCAGTATTAACTAATAATTAACTACAACATTTGCCTCAGGAACTCCTCATTACTGCTTATTAATAAGGTAGTTTAGGTATTGGGTAGGATTATGGATTTAGAATATGGTCATGCAGAATAAGTCATTAATATGTGCTGTATAAGTACTTATAAACAGCCAGTATGTAATATGCATGCTAATACTACAACTAGTTTATAGTGAGAATTGGACCCTAAACTAATGATCAGTAACTCAATAACTAAACTTAAAGGAGAACTCCGGTCAATTTTAACATTGAGCTCATTTTTTTGTAAATTTGGAGTGCTGTCAATACAGAGAACAACGACAAAAATCGGTGTTGCCTACACCGTGTTATCCTCTTTTTAAAATTTGCACCCTGTTGACTTCAATGGGGCAATATTTAAACCTGCTTTTAGCCTCTTAACATCCTTGATGTGTCATTAAAAGTGCACAGGTCATGTGAGTGATTCCTTCAGAGTGAACACGAGTGAATCTGACTGCAGTAGATGTGAAAGAAATGGATAAAAATGATGTTATTTAAGCCAGCGCACATACCTGTGTTTACATCCTGTTTTCGGTTGAAGTCCAAAGTAGTCGATTGTCGAGTTCACGCGCATAGGTTTAGTTACCTATGATCACGCGCGTGAACTCGACAATCGACTACTTTGTCAATATTCATTTTAATTTTAGTTTTGTTTGTCATATTTATTATTAGTCTTATTTCAGTTTTAGTATTTTTACTACTTTAACCTCAATATTTTTCTCAAAATGCTAAGGCAACATTTCTTATTTGTTTACATTTTTTTAAGTTATCATCTAATTTGTATATTTAATTTTATTTCAGCTTTATTAAAATTAACAAAGTTATTTTTAATAGTTTTTGTTTCATTTAGCAAAACAACGATCGGCTTCCTACAGCTCTTGAGCTAAGAACTCACTTGAACTTGAGATGATACTGAAAGTTGAATATTTGAAATAATAGTGTTCATTTGTTTGCCTAATTGTGGATCATGCGTATTTAAAGCCCAAAAGTTAAAATTCTGTTTCTCAAGTTGTTTCAAACCTGTTTGAAATTCTTCTGCTGAACACAAAAGAAGACATTTTAAAGAAATGAGCAGAAGAAATTCATACAGGTTTGAAACAACATGGGGTGAGTAAATGATGACATAATTAAAATGTTTGGGTGAACTCTCCTTTTATTGTCTAATGCTAACTTCATACTGTTATTTGTGTAATATTTCATCAAGGTTTGTGTATTTTAACTCAGTATTTGTGTACTTTGACCACCACTTATGATGAGCTAGGTTTAAGTGTACAGTACATGACTGTGCAAATGTTTAGTAAATCAAAAGCCCGTCTGCAGCACGAGGCCTGAGGACAGACAGGTGAGGGAGTGACTTGGCCCCAATCCAGCTGGAAATTCCCTCAGATGTTTACATGTTGTTCCAAGGACAATTGTGAAGGGTTTTCAGCCTCTTCTTAAACAACAACAAAGGAGAAGGAAGTTCTAGTCCCAATTCCCCCATCCCCCTTATGCTCTTTGGTTATTCAGCTAAACACAACCTGATCACGCTTTTGAAGGTGAGCCAGGTGTGGTCAAGTTCTGTTTGAAGTTCTGTTGTTTGACTGTAACAAATGCTTTGATATCCCTTGAGACAGATAGGAAAAGTCAAGCATTCTTTGGTCCTGGGATGAAATGGGTTCATGGAATTGACTATGAAGTTGTTGTTTTACAATGCTCTGACAGAAAAGAAGTAGTATGTTCAGTTCTTGCCAGCCTATCTGTAAACACACTCCTTTATCTCATGGTTGCTTGCATTCTTCGCTCTTATACTTCCTGTACATTCATGAATGCACATATCTCAGCTCCTCACTTAATCTGATAATATATGTAGACTTTCATGAGTTGCATGCTGGGACACTTCCAATGATATGTCTGTCTGCAGTAAATGTCACCCGCCTGGCCTCGTGTTTTTGCCTAAAGTAATATCTGTGCAGTGTCACTATAGTAGCCTGGTAATACCAGACTCTGCTACTTCACTTTGCTTCGTAGACAGAGTCTGGAATAGCATAATAGAGAAGTGTTTTCTCTCTCGCAGGGGGGCAGGGGGGCGCTTGTCTGAAGTTTAAAATCATTGGTTACCCGTAAGCCAATCACATAACGTTTGGTTATGGCGTGTGTTATGCGCATGCTCAGCCGCATCTAACTTCCACTGTAAACACATGTATGATGCAAAAACTAAACCATCGAGCGAAATACCGGAGTGAACATGGCTGTGAACGACTTTTGCAGATTATGTGAAGTAAATCTACGCATCCACGGTACAATCAGCATCTACGTCACGGCTCTCAGCCCGCCCTCTGTTCGTTGATTGGCCGGCCGTCTGAAGGCCGGTGGACAACTGAAAGATAGGCTGCTATCTCAGACTGACTACAGGAGCGAAATGAAATTAGCGGAAGTAGGAAGTCTGACGTAGTCAGGCTATCACTATAGCATCACAAAACAAAAAATAAAGATTGTTTGTGAAACAGAAGATTCCTCATCTGTTATAGAAGGCTAAAATCCTCATTTGGTGAATTGTAATAGTATATTAATAATTCTAAAGATAACACTATTAAACCAAGAAAATGACTATTATAGTATATATTAATATATTTTAATTAGAATTTAATTTAATTGTAGTTTAAGTTTAGTCTTTTTTAATCATTTTTAATAGTTCTATTTAGCTTTAACTTATTTTGATTGTCTTATTATACTATTATAGCATTTATTAGCATTTTTATTAGCTTTTATTTTTATAGTTTAAGTTTTAGGTATTTTGTTTCTGTCCTTTTTTTCTGTCATTTATTTTTTATAACTTCTTTCATTTCAGTTAGTTATCAAGCCAACCGTTCTGTTTCTAATTTCTATATAGCTTTTATTTCATCTTTATTTCAATTGACAAAGTTATAGTTAACAATAACAACACTGGCTCAATGCAATTTTTTCAGCTGTCCTCCTTGTCTTGTGCAACACCGGTTGCGTTTCTCTTGTGCAATGCGCTGCACAACACCAAAGTGAGGTAATTTACATAGAAGACCCCCGTCCATCCAGGCAACCATCCGTTGCTGTTGCTGAAGGACGGTTACAAGAGTGTTGCATCTTTACTGCCCCTTTTGTTTCTTTGCGTGCATGGACTTTAAAAGTGTGGCTAGTTTTAGCTTCAGAATAAACAACATGAAAATAGTGCAAAGCTTCAACAGATTTTTACTAAACTGCAAGATTGTGACTTTTTTCAGAACTATGCATATTGTCTGCACCAGTCTATTTGTCAGTAGCATATATTCACTGTGGTCAGGGTTATGAGAATAACCACTTGTTTTTGTTCTGTACAGGAGCTTAAAAGCTTTAAAGCTTTCGTGAAGCAGAGGCCTCCCTTTGATATTGTCATTGACGGTCTTAATGTGGCTAACACTACACCCAAGGCTACCCACTCTGAGACGGTGAGTGATGGGTCACTTTAACTGCTTGGATGTTCCAAGACTGGGCCGGTTTCTCTGTGGGTAATAGGTGACCTTTTAAATGGCTTAACTGGCTAGACAGTCAACCTACTCTGATTTAAAGCACTAAAGGTGGAAAAAATAGAAACTCATAAGTCGGCATTCTAAAGTCAAGAAAACAGAAAAGAGTGCAAGAGGATCGACCAGGGGGGGGGGGACGATGCTGAGCGTGGTTGTCACTTCTTACTTTTTAACGCAATAAAACAGCTTTAGGGAACAGCCCCGATTTCTCATAGTTTCCAACCTGAAAGACCCCAAACCCACAAAACCCAGCACAGTTACTCAAATGAAAAAAAGGGAAATTTCAATGTCCATAATATTACACAGAACGTGTTACACATCAGCCCTCCTACGAGGTGGTGATCAGTCCCAGTAGTGGTTTTACATTTAGTTATGCTCCTTTATAATAGTACCTAAGGGATTTTATTGCCTACAAATAGGCTAGAAGTTTTAGATAAGTACCCACACCCACCCATCACACCCTCAACCACTCATTAACTGAAAACCAATGACTTGAAAGAGCAGATTGAGGATCATTTCACTAAATTTCCCCCATTGATTAATCACAGTACTTTTTAAGACAGTTGTTGTGTATTTGAAGCTTTCTGAAATGTTGTTTAAATATGCAAATCAGGCATTATCTAATGAAATATGCATATAATAAATAAAAAGTATATTATGAATGAGATCTATGAACAATCCCTGTAAAAAAACTTTTTTTTTTAGATTATACATTTGGTGTATGCAAGTGGCATTGAACTGAGAAAAAACTCATTTAGAGTTTAAAGATAGTTGATATCTACAGGTGCAAATAGATGCAGTGAAATAAAATAAACGCTTAAATGTGCATTTTGGATTTCTTTTCACAAGTCACAAGTAAAATAGCCCAAAATCTAAAAATTGATTTCGCTTTAGTATCTAATCACAACGGATATGATTAACATTAAATCCTTCACTTGACATTAAGCTACAAATTATGATGTAACACAAACTTCCTTGACCTTTATGTTCAAGGATCCTTTTGCTTTCTGCTCACTCATCCATGGCTTTGGCACTTCTTTTTTTTTTTTTTTTTTCGCGTCGGACTCACGTCACACATTATTAACACAAACATACCCCATAGCAATTGTAGCATGAAGGCAGGGGATTTTACACTCATTTTGATATGACTAAGTCTGTATTTTAAATCAGACATGTGCCTTTTGTGGTCAAGTTTATTTTTGGTGGTAACATTTACCCCACTTCCTCGCTAACTGGCACATTCAATGAAACGCTAGTATTAACCGGTTTTCTCTGCACACAGTCTGTGTGTGAAAATGAGAGCTTCAGTTCAGTTAACTTGTGGCCAAAGTATACCTAAATGTTTTGTTTACAAGATAAGCAACCGGATTGTTTGCAAGAAGCATAGGGAAATGAAATTGAGTGCAAATTTACAAGACTAACATGCTGGAAGGAAGAGTGTCTCTTTATCTAGAAATGCTTAGGCAAAGGTGATTACAGGCAGAGGTCAAAGTTGGATTGTGAAACAGGACACTATCATGTGTACGGTGCTTTCCAGAGCAAACCAGCCCATCTGTGGCTCACTGTCCACTTCCTTATCATGAATTAGCAGAAAATGATCACACCTGCAATTCCCCAATTAGCACTTCCTTGTGTCTAAAATAACAAAGGATACAAGATAGACTGGAATTCATTGGAACTGACTTTGCATATTCAAACTGTAGATGATATTACTGTAATCTAAATTTGAGTTTGAAATATATTTAGAAGGTTAATACGGTGGAACTGGTTGATGTAGTAGAGTCGTGTGTGTATATATATATATATATATATATATATATATATATATATATATACACTACCGTTCAAAAGTTTGGGGTCAGTAAGATTTTTAATGTTTTTTAAAAGAAGTATCTTCTGCTCACCAAGGCTGCATTTATTTGATAAAAAAATACGAACAAAAACAGTAATATTGTGAAATATTATTCCAATTTAAAACAGCTGTTTTCTATGTGAATATACAGTAAAGTGTAATTTATTCCTGTGATCAAAGCTGGATTTTCTGCATCATTACTCCAGTCTTCAGTGTCACATGATCCTTCAGAAATCATTCTAATATGATGTTTTGATGCTCAAGAAACATTTATGATTATTATCAATGTTGAAAATAGTTTATTTCATGATGCTATGATGAATAGAAAGTTCAAAAGAACAGCATTTATCTGAAATCTAAAGCTTTTGTAACATTAAACACTACCGTTCTAAAGTTTGGGGTCAGTAAGAATTTAGATTTTATTTTTGGGGGAAAGAAATAAAATAAATCAATACTTTTATTCATCAAGGATGAGTTAAACTGATCAAAAGTTACAGTAAAGACATTTATGATGTTAGAAAATATTCTATTTTAAATAAATGCTGTTCTTTTGAACTTTCTATTCATCAAATAACTTTGAAAAAAAATTGTACACAACTGTTTTCAACATTGATAATAATAATGAATGTTTCTTGAGCATCAAATGATCATATTAGAATGATTTCTGAAGGATCATGTGATAGACTGGATGTCACATGTGACACTGAAGACTGGAGTAATGATGCTTAAAATTCAGCTTTGATCACAGGAATACATTACAGTTTAAAATATATTAAAATAGAAAACAGTCATTTTAAATTGTCATAATATTTCACATTATTACTGTTTTTAATAAATGCAGCCTTGGTGAGCAGAAGATACTTCTTTTAAAAACATAAAAAAAATCTTACTGACCCCAAACTTTTGAACGGTAGTGTATATATATATATATATATATATATATATATATATATATATATATATATATATATATATATATGCAGAACTAACTCTTAATTGCTTTGTCTTTTAACCAACTGGTTCCAAGGTGAATGTTAATCGTTAAGTATTTCTACAATTTCTTTGTTCAAATGTTTTTTTGTGAAGTTTGAAAAATATATATATATATTTTTTTTTTTACAATATATTATTTTATTAATTAATTGAATACTTATAATTCACTTCTGTTCTAGTGTTCTAATCTTGTGTACTAATTTAGTTTCTACATGGAATTGTGCACTAATTGTGATGTAAATCTTTAAATCCCTAAATGTATAATAATTATACAGTATGCTTTTAAAATTAAAACCGACTTACAGAAATATTATGTATGCTTATCATGGTTTCAGAAAGGTTTTTTTAATTAGTTACTTCCTGCATGGTGCAGGCTGCAAAAGACTTTTCTATCTCCTGGAAGAAAGAGTGAGAAAAACAAATATCTACACTTAAATTATTTTAAAATATCATATATTATATATTAAAAATAACAATGATATATCATGAATAGCTAATGCATGTACGGGGTCTTAAATCTAAACGGCTGCATGCAAAGAACCTTCGATATTTTTAGCACAGAGCTTTTAACCTTTACTGACCGCACTCTTTGTAAGGGGGTATTGGAAAAACAACTTCCTGTGTAATCAGGAAACTCCCCCCTCATGGTGTGTGTGCGTGAGTGGGTGGCACTGAAGTAGGCTAAAACAATGTGAGCAAGAATAATTTTCCCACAGTTGACCTGCTAAAGGTCCCAAATTCATCTGTAGTGCCAAGGGAAATTCCTCTTAAAAAAAAAAAAAAGTCACAAGTCGCAGCTCATTTCATAGAGAAAATGATGAATGAACTGAGGTCTCTCATTCATTAAAAACTCATGAATGACCTCGTTTATTTCTAACATCTGAATGGAAATGGTAAAAGGTCACTGAGAGTGTGAATTATCTCCGCAGTTGCTTGCAGTCGTATCGGAGTTGGAACGTCAGGGTCTGAACATTCTGGTCCTCGGCAGAAAGCACATGCTACAACCTTCCCGGAACTGGGACAGACAAAACATGAACAAGATCAAGCAGAAATCCCACTGCTTCTTCACCGAGAACATGTTAGTACGACCCCCGTTTCCTCAATCACATACTGTACACCCTGTTCCAAAGCTGCCTACGCAAGCAGCAGTTTAAGGGATCACAGGCGCATCAGTAAGAAATGAATACTTTTTTTCAGCAAGGAAGCATTAAATTGATCCAAAGTGACAGTAAAGTCATTTATAATGTTCTAAAAAATTTGCCACTCAAATAAATGCTGTTCTTTCAAACTTTATATTCATCAAAGAAAAAAAAGTATCAGTTTCCGCAAAAATATTAAGCAGCACAACTGTTTTCAACATTGATAATTATAATAAATGTTTCTTGAGCAGCAAATCATCATATTAGAATGATTTTTGAAGAATCATTCAACAGTTCTTTTAAATTGTAATAATTTTATAGTAATAAATAATAGTTTTTATTGTACTTTTGATCAATTTATGTATTAATATTATTATTATTATTATTATTATTATTGAAATGCAGTCATGGTTGCAGAAAAGTTCCATCTAAAAAAAATTTTTTTTGGAGACTACAATCCCATAATGCATTGCGAAAAGCACGATTCATCCAAGACGGTATTGATAAAAATAGTTCTGGAATATACACTGATGAGCCAAAACATTATTACCACTCATAGGTGAAGCAGATTTCTTTAAATATCTCCAAATTAGGTCACATGTCAATGTCTGGGTAGATTAGATACAAGCAAACTCATTTATTGTAGAAAACAAGTTGGATGCAGGAGTAAACACCTGAGCAACTTAGACAAGGGCCAAACTTAGACGGGGTCAAAGCATCTCTGAAACCTCATGCCCTGTTGGTTGCTGCCGGTCAACAGTGAAAATTTATCAACAGTGGTCCGAAGTGGGACAAACCACAAACCGGTGACAGGATGTTGGGGGCACAAGTCCCACACAATTTGAATGATGGTTATGGGAGGAATGTGTCACAACACACAGTGCATTGCATATATGGCTGCGTAGCCACAGACCAATCAGAGTGCCTGTGATGACCCCTGTCCACCGTCGAAAACACCTACAATGGGCACGTCAGAACTGGACCTTGGGGTCAGTGGAAGATGGTTGCCTGGTCCGTTGAGTCTAGTTTTCTTTTATATCACGTGGATGTCCGTGTACATGTGCACCGTTAACCTGGGGAGGGATGGCACCAGGATCACTGTGGGACGACAACAAGCCGGTGGAGGGAGGGTGATGCTCTGGGCAGCGCTCTGCTGGGAAACCCTGCGTCCGGCCATTCATGTGGACGTTAATTTGAAACGTTCCACCTAATTAAAGATTGTTGCAGACCAGGTTACAACCCTTCATGACAATGGTTTTCCTGGTGGAAGTGGCATCTTTCAGTAGGATGTTGCACCCTGCCACACTGCACACATTAGGTGCTTTCTCACTGAAGGAACCTTTCCAAGGTTCCTAGAACTAATGGTGGAAGTACCCGCTTGTTGGCGTGTTCGCACTGCAGGACCTGGGAATAGTTCTAGGAACGCCTTTTGGGGTAACTAAATTAGCTCCTACTTCAGAGTAGGCTCTGACCCAGCACATCATATGCTGAATGCATGCGAAACACCAGCACCTGCCATTTAAAAAAAAACAAAAAAAGCTGTGTACACACAGTTTATAGCCTATATATTTACTCCACGAACTCTATGAACATGGAAAACAGTGATAGATGGGCCTCTTAACTTTTACGCTAAGGAGAAAATCCAACGCAACTTTAGGGAGCCAAGCGAAACATGATTTGTATTTATTTTATTTCTGCTAAGCTAACGATATTGGGCATCAACCACACAGCAAACACTAATGACTTCATATACTGTTTACTTTCTTTGTATAATAGTTATATCTAATAACGCATTAGACAGGAATGTTAAACAGATTTTAAACTAATGAAGACAGAGAATGGGAGCTGTGTGCTCAAGCTCTGCCGTTCTCAGTGCCGTCAAAATAAAAGTCACAACATGCGTGGCTTACGTCACTTCAGAGTTCCTACTGGCGGTACGAATGTAACCAGGAAAATGGCCCTAGGGGAACATTTAGTTCTCTGGGAAGCATCCTAGTGGCTAGTTCCTAGAACTAAGTTCCTAGAACTACCCATTGTTTAGGAATGATTTGAGGAACATGAAGAAGAGTTTCAAGGTGTTGCTCTGGCCTCCAAATTCCTCAGATCTAAATCTGACTGACGTACGGACAATCCTGCCTATATAGAACACTCAAAATCCTGGTCCTTATGTAATCCTTCCAGATTCTGTTCAGTTATCATGCTATCTAGAAGTCCTCACTGTTTCGTAACAGTTTCTGTCAAATGTGTTAGTAGCACATGTACCCGATCACTTCCCTTCTCTTCGTCACTCAGTATAAACCCCACAATGATTTCATTCACTAAGCATGAAAGGTATTTTTGATACAGTGCACTGTTTTTCTTGGATGACTGCCACAGGTCTGAAGATGACCCGTTTCTGCTGTATGCTGCTTTGCACTCTGGCGTTCACTGTAACTTTCTTAGTCGTGATCTGATGAGGGATCACAAAGCCTGCTTGCCAGACAGAGCTACCAGACGCCTCTTCTTCAAGTGGCAACGTGGACATCAGGTGGTAATCAGTCATTATGCCCCAGGAAAAAGGGTTCGATTTCAGGTAGGTTTTGGAAGGGATAGACATTGTGTAATCATTAGTAATCATTAGGATGACTGATGACGTGATTGTGTTTTTCAGAGGGTGTCTGCTTATGACACCATCGTTCAGACCTCCGGCAGCTCCTGGCACGTTCCGTATGATGAGAATGGAAGAGATAGAGCCTCATATGAAATTCCTCAGAAATGGCTCTGCCTCACTCAAGAACATTGAGGCTTGAGTTACTGCTAGTGTGCTGGCTGAAAAATCCATTACATTAAATCAATTTCAAAAATTGACATTAAAATCAATAAAAAAATACTTTGCAAAATGTCCAATTGTGTTTCTTCTGATGCTGAACTACTTTTATTTTATATATAAACTAACAATAAAAATGATTCAACCCCCACAGAGACCATTACAAATGTAAGCTTTTCTAAATACATATAACACTTTAGTGGCATATTAAAGTGATAATGTCAGTATATATTGTAATATGTTTTTTTTTTCTTTTTTTTTTTCATAAAACAGCCATGATTATTCATCACTGCTGTTTTATAAATCACTTACTGGAATGATATGGTACAAAATTGTTTTAAAACATAATTAAGCCTTTGGAAACTCAATGAAAAACTTAATTAGCTTTAGTTTTGACGCATGTATAAATTTCGCCCATGCATGTGCTTAAGTTGAGTAGCAGATGTGGCCAAGACAAAAGAGCTCTCACAAAAGCTAAGAGAAGAAGGCTATGGCGACTAGAACATTTCCTGGACACTAAAAGTTCCTAGAGACACAGTTGGCAGCATCGTTTCTAAGTTTAAAACGTATGGTACCATTAGGGCTTGGAAGAAAAAGCACAATTTTATCAAGAGGAATAAGATGTTTTATCAAAGCAGCTGTGAAAAACCCTCAATTTACTGCCAAAGACTTGCTCGATGACCTGATGAACATAGGAAAACACATTGCAGACTATAAACAGAACACAAACAATCATTGACTTCATGCCCGGACACCTTGACAAACGCCACTCTTGACAGAGAACATGAAAGGCTATAATTTTGATAGTCCTGCAAAACATTTTGAACCATGGATCAGCAGTATGCTTGGCACAAAAAAGTCATGGCTTATGTTATGACCAGAAGAACACTATCCCTGCAGGGTCAAGCGTGGAGGTGTGTCAGTCTTGTCAGTCGTGCTTTACTTCTGCAGGAGGCAAGTGTGGGTATCTGCATGTTGGAGACTGAGTAATGGGAGTGTTGAAAGGTCTTTACAATTGGTCCTGAAAACTTCCCGATAGGATGTGGGGTAAGGTTAGTTTCTGTTGTAGCAATGTGTACCTTTCGGGCACGCCCCTACCTTACCTTTGTGTGTGTAATGGTCCTAAAATAATAAATAAATGTAATACAATTTTTTTTAAAAAATCCCCACTATCCATTATGTCAAATTCTGTTTCTTCTATTGCATACCTACTTTTATGTTAGTAGCACTAGCAGGTAACATTGACTGCTCCTAATGTATAATCATAATCATATAAAAATCCTCAGAGACTATACCGGTATATCTAAGTAACTATACCTGAATCTGAAGTCTAATTGAGTAAATGCTTTTTTTCAATAGCATGTGTTTTCCATGTAGGTTTCTAGTTAATGGCATACATTATAGCAAGGTTCAACTATATTTCAACTGAAAATTTGCACTGTGTTCTCGGGACAAGGGTGTTTTTCACAACTCTCAGGTTTTGAAAGTTACAAACACGTAGGCTAGTAGCCTAATAAAACAGAAATTCTCAATGTGAAGCGAGTTCATTTCCCAATAAATCAAAATGGCCTGTTTGTGTTCAAATGGATAAATACATTTTACAATTTCTTAAAATCCCATTTAATTTCTGACACTGGTTGTACTAAAGTAACACTAACTATATTAAATATGGCAGTTGATTTTTCTAAATGTGTGGCTTCTGTTTATCAGAACATACCATAGATGGTTTTATTTAAACTAGTTATATTGATTTAATCGTGTTAATAAGGAGCCATATACAAGGATTACATGTGATAGGTCTACTATATGCTTACTTTAATTAAACTTTGGTCACTATGTCAGAACTACCGGTATTCATAACCTTGCTCATTTAACCCCTCATAAAATTGTACTAAAATACAATGTAATAAACTGCTTTTTGTAGTTTTCTAAAACTACAAGCTATCCAACTAAAACTGTCCTTGTTAATATCAAGTGCTTTTCACACAGAGGCCCCATGCGGCGCGTCATGATGGCATCTCACCCGGATATGAATGCCGGAGCCGGTTGTATCATTTCCGGTGTACAACAGAGCTGTGGTTTAGATCTGTTTACAAACTAGAAATATTAAACCCTAAATCTCTAGCATTATGTCCCGAGGCTCGAGCGCGGGGTTTGATCGACACATTACCATCTTTTCCCCAGAGGGGAGACTCTATCAAGTCGGTGCGTATCGATGAAAATGTGTCTTTATTAAGTCGAAAGAATAAATGCTCAGTCATTTTGCAACATGTTCATTCTGCACCTTCTTTAGCTCATGCTATTGTATTTACAGCAGCATTAAACATTGATTTGTTTAAAACGGACGACAATAAGTATGAGTGGAATATGTTGTTAAAATGAATTCGCTTTTTGACACGTTTATCAATACTCGTTTTAGCTTTCACTTACATGACAGATCCATCTGAACTCATTGTTTTTACCAATATGGATAAATGTACTTTTGGTTTCATAATGTTAACAATTATGTTTGCAGAGATTTATTTAATACTGTTCACATGTGAAATCGTTACACCTGTAAAATCTAGGTTATGTCTTGCATGCAAAATCTGTTATGAATTATTTGCCCCTACATTTAGAATTAAAATAAATAGAATATATATATATATATATATATATATATATATATATATATATATATATATATATATATATTTGTATATCTCGTATGGGTAAATTTTATCTTGTATATTAGTAAAAGACTAATAATAAAACATCTGGTTGTTAAAATAAGAATTTGACCTTCTTTTTTTTTTGCATTTTAGGAAGAATTTATGACCATTGATCATTAAAATGTTCATTTTATTTTCCACAGAATATGCATTCAAGGCCATTAATCAGGGAGGTCTTACGTCATTAGCTGTTCGAGGGAAAGACTGTGCGGTTGTTATAACTCAAAAGAAAGTTCCAGTGAGTCTGTTTGTATTTAATTTAATTTATTTTATAAAAAGTGTGTTTATATCTCCATGTGACATATTAACTATGCAAAAAAGAAATGTTTCAGTGACAATGGCAGTTGTATGAGCAATACTAATGTAATCTTATTCACCCAGGATAAGCTTCTCGATGAGTCCACTGTCACTCATCTATTCAGAATAACAGAAAACATTGGCTGTGTGATGTCTGGCATGACAGGTAAACTCATCTCTGTACACCGCGATTGTCCAGCTTGCGTTAAGTTTGGAAAATCTCCTTTTGTGTGGTGAAATGTTAAACTGTGTATTAATTTACACCACGTGTGGCGTCTTATGTTTCTCTCTGAAGCTGACAGCAGGTCGCAGGTGCAGAGGGCGCGATATGAAGCTGCTAACTGGAAGTATAAATACGGCTATGAGATCCCAGTAGACATGCTGTGCAAGCGCATTGCAGACATCTCACAGGTGTACACACAGAACGCTGAGATGAGGCCTCTGGGCTGCTGTAAGTCTACAGTCTGCATATGAAAGCTGTCCTGAATCGAATCAAGTCACATTCATTTGTATAGCGCTTTATACAATACAGACTGTTTAAAGTGTCCCTATTATAAATCAATATTCAGCTAAAGTCTGTTCAATGTTGATTCAGCTCAGTTCAATGTTTCAAACGTCAATCATAAAACAAATTCGGTTTTGATTTAAAACAGTGTCATTATTCAGCTCAGTTTAGTTCAGCGTTGATTCAGTTCATTATAATAATTGTGTCAGTGTTGCAAAGTTCAAAATGTCAATGGCAGCTCTACAGAAAGCAATAGTGGCTTTTATTAGCATTAACAGAATTAGTGTCTAGACATGCCACGTACGACATATTATGCAGTAGAGTGTGAAACAATCTGTAGTATTCAACAATAAATACTGTGTTATGTTAAAATGTTATCACATCACTGTTCAGCATCGGCAAGAAGTGTGCACTTATCTAAAAAATCAATATGGCCATATTTGCTGTTTAGTTTAATATGTGTGGGTAAAATGCTCAAAATTTTAGTAGTCCGTGAAGTCATCATGAGACTAGTATTAGGTAATGTCTATAACATTGCATTGTGTGATATTACATTTACCACTAGATAGCATTTACATATGTCCTGTATATCCACCACCAAACCATAATATATTAATGGTGAAAAATCCCCTCAAGGTACTATCGGTTACTAGTACAAGGGTGGCGCTTTCATACTATCTACATACACTAGTGTTCAAAAGTTTGTAGTCAGCACGATCTTTTTTAATAAGGGAGTTAACGCATTTATTGAGCAAGGATGCATTAAACTGATCGAATGTCACAGTAAAGAGATTTTCAAGGCTACAAAAATGTCTATTTCAAGTAAATGTTTTTTTTTTTTTTTTTTTTTTTACCTTTCTATTCATCAAAGAATCCAGAAACAAAAATATCAAGTAGCACAACTGTTTTTAACATTGATAATGAGAAATGTTTCTTGAGCCTAGAAGTAGATAGTATCTAATATCAAGTCTAACGCATTGCATTGTGTCATCATGCAGTATTAAATATAATGTTCTCTGGTTCAAATACTTGAATTTGAATAAGTATGAAATTTGAAAATTTGAAAAAAGTATGAAATTTGAAATACTTTCACTGCACCTGTATATCATGTATTTATGCAAGTATACACACAACATGCCTAGTAAGAAGAGTACTATCGTAGGCCATTCAGGACATTTCAGAATTCAATATTATGGAATGTTATTGTTATATAAATAACTTTTGTTTTTAATGTTGTCTCTTAATATTGTTTGGACATGTCAGGTATGATTGTGGTTGGCGTGGATGAGGAGCTGGGGCCGCAGGTCTATAAGTGTGATCCTGCAGGCTACTACTGCGGCTTCAAGGCCACTGCTGCGGGCGTCAAACAAACAGAGGCCACAAGCTTCCTGGAGAAAAAGGTGAAGAAGAAATTGGATTGGACCTTTGAACAAACAGTAGAGGTATAAGTTCCTTCTTCTGCATCACCGATGGAATCAATACCCTTTATGTTGTGTCCTCTTATTTTGAGTCCTTCTATGCACTTGTCATCCTTACAGACTGCAATAAGTTGCTTGTCTACCGTTCTGTCCATCGACTTCAAGCCTTCAGAGCTGGAGATCGGGGTTGTGACCACAGAGGAGCCCAAGTTCAGGTGGGTTTGTACGTTGCAAGTGAAACAGGATGTAACATTTACATATTACTACATAGCATTTACATATTTACATATGCCCTGTATGTCAACAGCCAAACCATACTCTATAATTGGTGAAAAATCCCCGCTAGGTACTTCCAGTTAGTAGTACTAAGCTGGTATTTTCATACTATCTACATACTGTACTGTTCAAATGTAGTTTTTTTTTTATTTTTAAGAAGTTAACTTTTATTCAAGTAAGCATTAATCTAAAGTGACAGTTAAGACATTTCTTATGTTATTAAATACACATTTCAAATAAATATTCTTTTCATCTATCATCAAAGAATCCTGAAAAACTGCATCACGGCTTCCGCAAAAATATTAAGCTGCACAAGAAATGTTTCTTGAGCAGCAAATCATCATATTAGAATGATTTCTGAAGGATCATGTGACACTGAAGACTGGAGGAATGATGCTGAAAATTCAGCTTTGCATCACAGGAATACATTTTATTTAAAATATATTAAAAATAGAAAACTGTCATTTTAAATTGTAATAATATTTCACAGTATTAGTGTTAGAACTGCAGGCTTGGTGAGGATAAGAGACTTAACAAAAAACATCATACTGACCCCACATTTTTTAACACTTATACAAAATTCTGTAATTAAATACTCGATGGTCTAGGGATAGGCTGATAGGTTCTTAACTCAAATGCTTGCAATTGCATCATTCTCTATAAGGCACAGCTGATTGGTTTCTGCTCTATCAGTAGCCAATGAACTCGCTGCTTAACCTTTATATACTGGTCAGCATTTGCCTTAGCAGAAACCCTCCACCTTCCCCAGCTCCCCAATTCATGTACGCTATATTGTACGGCAGCAGCATGTCTTACTTGCTCACAGCAGTGTGTCTCGTGTGGTTCGGCAGCAGCAATAACAGCATTACTCCGCCAAGACCAAATATATCAACAGTGTCATACCCATTACCAATGCCAAACACTCGTGTTGTCATGACGGAAGTGTATTTATTTTAAACCACTAGGTCATTAAAACTTTTTTTGTCATGTTGTGTAAAAATGATTGACTACACGTATTAAAGTTGTGAAATTTCATTTTGTAGTAATGTATATTTCTATGTATTTCAGAATGTTGTCAGAGTCCGAGATTGACACCCACCTCATGGCTCTTACTGAACGGGATTGAGAATATCTGCACGAGTCCTTACCCTGTCACAAAAAAAGTCTGAGAACTACAATCATGTCATCAATATTCAGGTCAACTGTTGTTTTTTGCTGTTTATGTAGCTTTTTTCTTGCAACAATACAATAAAAATAATTTTTTGGAAAACAGTTTTTTTTTTTTTTTTGGTGTTACTATTATTTTTTTCAAATTTAATGTGTATTTAATGTGTATTTATGTATATTTGTTATATATATATTTGAGAGAGAGATATTAGTGCTATCAGATTAGTTAATCGTGATTAATATAATATATGTGTGTATATATATTACATTTATATATATTTCTGTGTGTGTATATACTGTATATACACTGCCATTCAAATGTTTTGGATTGGTAAGAGTTTTAATGTATTTAAAAGAATTCTTTGAATATTAGAATGATTTCTGAAGGATCATGTGACAGTGAAGACTGGAGTAATGATGCTGAAAACTCAGTTTTGCATCACATAAATAAATTATATGGTAAAATATATTCAAATAGAAAAGTTATTTTAAATTTTCATAATATTTAACAATATTACTGGGTTTTTTTTGTATTTTCAATCAAATAAATGCAGCCTTAGTGAGCATAAGAGAAGGTTTGGGACTTACCAATCCCAAATCACTTACCGATCACTGTCCTTTCCAACAGATAAAAAATCAAAACCTGACAACCTCTGCTAGAAATCTTATAATGGCCCAAGTTTGGATCTTCTAACAGGACAGTGATCCAAAAACAAACATCAAAATCAAAACAAAAATGGGTCACTGAGCGCAAAAGCATCTGCAATGGCCATCCCAGTCCCTGACCTGAACCCTATAGAAAATGAGTGGGCTGAACTGAAGAGAAGAAGCGCCAACATGGATCTGGGAATCTGAAGGATCTGGAGAGATTCTGTATGGAGGAATGGTCTCTGATCTCCTGTCAGGTGTTCTCCAAACTCATCAGGCATTATAGGAGAAGACTCAGAGCTGCTATCTTGGAAAAAGGACGTTGCAAAAAGTATTTAATAAAAGGGGGCAAATAATTGTTCCCAATGTGTTTTTGAGTAAAACATTTATTTCATAATGTGATTTCCCCCCCCCACCCACCCACCCACCCACCCACTTTCAATTATTTTACTTCAATGAAAGGTTAGATTTTTGCTAATTTTTTTTTATTAGCTTTAACAATGCAGATTTATTTTTTACAGCCATCTTTGATCATATTTACCAAGGGGCAAATAATTCTGACCAGCACTGTATATGCAGACACACACACAAACATATATATGATATATATAAATTGAATAATGTATATAAACAAACTTTTATGTTAGATGTGATTAATCAATTTGACAGCACTAATATACACAAAAAAGCCACTGAATTATTATTAATCTGTATCTTTAATTTATGCGCCATAATCACCATAATCTGCCTCAATCTGCTCTTTAGAATGTATTTTATTCAGGGCCAGTAGTGAATTTACTGTACGAAATCACTAGAAAGCCTCCTGGGGTCTCGATCCCCTTCATTTATGGTAAGCAGTGTGCGTTTGCACCTGTCTGGTTTCCTCACACTCTCTTTAAGATGTTAATAGCATTTCCTAAACTCTCACTACAGAATCCCCTCCAGACGTGGTATTTGCATAAATGTAGTGCTGCTCGCCTAATAGAGAGACGGCAAACAAGAGCCGGATTTTCCAAGTGCCGGCCTGCTGTCATTTCTCGGAGCTGGCTGAATCATACGAGTATTATCCTGCAGTCACAGGAGCTGCGAAGAGCCCTGCGTCTCCTAACCAGACTCCACAGGGCTCGCAAATCGAGCGCTATGACTAAATCATTTGCATGGACCTCTTTAAGAGGTGTCTTAGGGACTGAACGGTATCTCAAAATCAAAAAGGCGCGCTGTCCGGATTCACATTCGGAAATAAGATGAGTTAAGCTGAAGGTGGAGTCCCTTTAAAGATCTCAGGTTTGTATTCAAATCAAGAAAACCACACACACTTGACTTTCCTTTACTGTAAAGGCCAAGGCAAAAAGTAAAGTGTGACTGCGAGTTGAACTGCATGACTTGTAGGTTGTGAATGTGAAAGTTTGAGGAAATTTTCTAGGAGTTTCACTTCACACTGTTGGCTTAAGTACATTTTAAATTGACTAGGAATATGCTAATAGATGAACGAGTTCTCTTTAGATCAGAGGCATTAACAATGTGTAACACTACACCCTTTCCCAAGAATATCAACTTTCTAGTAATATATCAATCTAAAGTGTTTCCTGAGGGTGAATTGTTGACTAATTTGACTAACTATTCTGCATAAAGCAGCATTGTGCAATCACACGCCGTTCCTTATTTTGGGAATTCAGGAAGTCGGGGAACTCAGCTTTGCCAATTTTGTCAGAATGGCTCTTCCTGCTCAGGAAATTCCAGTCGACTCAGCTGACGGAAAACAGAGTACGAGTTCTTCAGTTTACAAGCACTTCTCCTCAGTGACACAAAAGGATATTTAAACTTCCTCATTTCTCTGGTAGAACCGTTCTCATGCATTTCCAAGGAAGGACACAAAGTGAAGTTTAAGGTTTTTAATTTAAAATGCGTTACGTTTCAATCTTCTATATACACATTTACATGTTAATATAAAAATAAATCTGTCTGTATACACAATATTTTACATCACAGTACAACAGAAACGCAGCCGTTGATTTCAGCTGACAGTACAGTCTATCATAGAGAGCCAACGGTAGGGTTTTGTCGGCCTCTCTCCAGTGTTGCTCTAATACGCCCTTTGTTTCCAGGCCTCCTTTGTACATTTGTCTTGTACTCGCGCCGCCAACGAGCCGTGAGCCGCCTGTGACCCTGCGAGCTCCGCGGCGGGCTCGTTCCTGGGCACCTTGAGTGAGAACATCTCTATCTTTCTCCATTCAACAGAAGTCCTACTAGTCCTCTTTCCTACTGCCCCATCATTTTAATGTCATCATACATCTGTGAAATCAACAAAAAGCAAATTAGGAAAACCTAAGCAAGTTTACTTTCAAAAAAAAAAAAAATTGAACATCAGATAAGCTTACTTACTTTATCATCATCATCATCATCATCAGATGTACATTGGTCTTCATTATCCTCGTCGCTATCCTCTGACTCACTATCTGGTAGTTCCCTAAGGTGTGGCGCCGTGAGCTCATACAGGACTGTTTGGATGTCTGAGTTCGCCCGGCCATAGGTCAGGTGATAAGGCGTGTGACCGCCGTACGTGAAGCTGTGGACATCAGCGCCTTTGCTGATTAGAAGTTTAACCAGCTCAAAGTTCTGGAGGTCCACCGCTAAGTGTAGAGCGGTTCGCCCATTACACTGCTCCTAAAGACAAACAAGCTTTTTTAGCCATTTGCTTTTGAAATGCGGTTATTCAATTTGTGAGGCGCAAACAGATTTGGATAGCTAGAGAAAATCTCATTTTTTACCTGCGCGTTGATGTCCGCGCCAAGCTGGACGAGGCTTTCCAACAACGACAGGTAGCCCTGGATGGCGGTCACGTGGATGCATTTCTGACCTGGAGAGTAAAGGAAAGTCAGATCAGATGTGTCCAAATGAAGGGAGAGAGGATGATCGCGAGCAAAACGTTACATAGCAAACCCCCTCTTACCGTTATAGTTTGGTGTCTGGAGGATGGCTGGGAGGTGCTGCGGGCAGCCCTGCGTTAGGAGGCCAAAACAGGCCATTGAACCTTTCCTGCAGGCGATATGGAGGGCGGTATTCCCACAGTCATCCACCAGGGACGCGTCACAGCCGGCCTTCAGCAACTGCTCTACTATACGAGGCTGCTCTGTGATGACGGCCAAATGCAAGGCAGTCTGAAATGAGAAGAGAGTGGTTTAGTGTGAAAGAAAAGCCAGAAATGGAGCTTAAGTTTGATAATATACACACATAATAATAATAATACAAAAATATCCTTTATGTACCTGTCTCTGGTTGTTCTGTGTGTTGAGGAAGGGGTCACCATAGGATAAATCAATCATTTTTAATGCAGCATCATTGGCCTCGTGAATAATGGCAAGATGTAAATACCTTTAAAAAATAAATAAAAAAATGGTTATGCAACCGTGAGAACATTTTTATTTATAAAACATCAACTCTTTTGGGTGTGCAGAGAACTGTAATTTTCCTAGTAGGGACATGCGCAGCACGCGCGCGTCTGAATGTCTGGCACGCTGCCCGGGACTTTCCGAGTTGGCGCAGCCCCGCCCTCATTGACGCCAGGACAGAAGCTCCGCCCACATCGACGCGGTGCCAGAGAACAGTCCGTACTGATGCAGCGTTTCTGTTTACATAAAGCCCATTATGACTGCAGGTTTTGTGACCTGCGCATGCGCACTACGGTTTGTGAATGGAATGAGAAGGACTTTAACTGTGCTTAAGAACAATCAACTTTGGACACTGAAGAATTTTTTTTTTTGCATTACAATACGTACTGTGAAACAATTATATATTTATGTATATAAATAAATAAAGTTATAATAAAGTTCTTTGCAAACTAAAAGTTATTATTTTAGTCATTTAATGATTGAAAGAACAATCATAAACCTTCACGTTTTTTTAGTATTATACTGATAACTTGCTAAAAAAAATAAGATTTTTTTTTTTTAATAAATAAATAAATAAATAAACAGTTCTCTGCAACCTAAAAGTTTTGTCTTTCCCATGCGTCGTGCATTATGTAAACTGTTTGAAAAAAAACAGATGCACAAAATTGCTTTTGCATGATCTGCACGAGACTGTTTTTTAAGAAAAACTTACGTGTCTCCGTCTTCGGTGCGCTCTTTCCTCCAGGGCTCGTCCTCGGCCACATTCATCCGCCTGAAATCAGACACCACGTCCGGGTATTCATCCTCTTTTAGCGAATCCAAACCGCTGTCTAAACGGTCGTCGTTGCTCGCAAGTATTTTCCCAGATTTGGGTCCGCGGCCATCGTCATTATAATCCATTTGGTTGGTGTTGCTGCTTCGGTAAAGCTCCATGTTTGTGTCGGAAGTCTGTGTAGCTCTTGTGGACTGTGAGAGTTTCAGGAGTGTTAAAAAGAGATGAAGAGGGAGGCGGAGCTTATCGGAGAGTGGGGGATTTCCAAAGTGTGATTGACGTCCGAATTGTGTTCTAGAGGGAATTAACTGCGCCAGGAGTTTGGGGAAATTTTCTCTGCTTCGTTAAACACACTATCAGACCAGTAATACTGAAAGCTCGTCTTTTCCAGTTGCAAAATATTCCAGAATCCAGTTAAGGCTGGCTAAAATGTAACAACAACAACAACAACCAAAAAATGTCAGAAAAGAAAATATTTAGTGCACTACTCTACAATGTGTACTTTGGTGGTTTGCAAAAAGTCCCATTTTCAAACATCTCAAAATTTTTGCAGAAAGATATTGAATCATTCATATATTTCAAATGGGTCCTGTAATTCTGACATTGCAACATGGGAACAAAACAAAATAATACATAAAATATGATTACACATTATAATGTGTAATATAAAAAACTAATTTTTAATTAAAATGTAATTTTTTTTTTTATATATTGTATAATTAAATGATATAAAAATATAAATATTTTTAAATAGTGTTTACCATTTTTGCTGAAAGAAAGATATTGAATTATGCATATAGATTTTAGATGGTTTAAATAATTAAATTAAATTTTGACATAGCAACATGAAAAACTAAACAATACAGAAAATGGTATAAATATTGTATAATATAAAGCATATAATATACGTTAAATACATATACATTTAATATAAAAATAAAATATTTTAATATGGATAATATTTTATATAAAATATATTTGACTATATACATTGCTTTAACTTTAAAATAAGTTTAGCATTTTTTTTATATATATATATTTAACCATTAAGTTATATAAGATTCAACTATTTTTTTTAGTCAGTTTAATGTAATTTAAGTTGGAATGACTTAAAGTCCAAGTTGATTCTACTTAAAAATTACAGCAAAAGGCAGCAACTTTATTTATTTTTTTGGGATTACATTTTTTTCTTTTTTTCTTTTTTATTGCTTTAATTATAAATGAACAACTGTAGTAAAATATTAAATGTAATATTCACTGCATATATATATATATATATATATATATATATATATATATATATATATATATATATATATAATGGCAGCAGCAGTCAAGTAAATGCATAGACAAGCAAACAAAAACTAAAAGTGCTTTAGTGGAATCAGGAAAAAATCTATATATAATAGAATAAGTTCTTAAGCATCAATGTAAAGTAAAGGAAGTAGACTGTATGGTGCCAATATCTTGCTTCCTCATAGTCTGAAGAATGGGAAACTCCTCTATGTGTAGTTCTGCCGTGAGAGTTTGCCCACAGAGTCATTTACACTAAAGAAGCAAAGAATGTGTCGAGATGTGTTTTACTCGTGGCGCATGCGTGTAAACTCCAAGACTGCCTGTTCTCAAACACCATAGTTACAGTAGCTATGCGTGGTAAACCCCGAAGGCAGAGGGTGTTCCTCTAAAACGCCACTGCATTTGCAATGTACATTGTGCACAACAGAAAGCTATATCTCCCATGAGGGAATGCTTTTACTATTGTAATCTTATACCAGTGACCTACAAACAGGCTTAGTGACTTGCTGAAGGGTTTTGTCTCTGATACAATAATTAATTCGAGTATGACAAGATGTCGAGCGGATAATGTAGGACGGATAAGTGCAAAGTGACCTACAAATAACAATGCATCTGCTTTGCAGTGATATATCAGGAAGTCCAACTCATTTATTCTGATCAAACACTGGAAACTCTGAAAATGTTCCTTTTCGGTATCATGTGATCAGTGTGGATAGGACGTCCTGTCCAAACTCAGCTCTTACATAGATAGGTGACGTGAGCTCTCATCAGCATGTTTATGAGCGGGAATCTTTGGTGGGAGAACAGTGGGCTGACCATTACTAAACCTCTTTTGCTGAGGCAGATGTTAAAGCAGCATAAACACACACTTCCTCAAGTGAGCGCAGGCCAAGACAAAGACCGTCCGGCACATTTAAACGTGATCATTGACTCATCATTTGCCGTATGTCATGTACTTCACATGTAGCATTGCTGAAATAGAAAAGAAAACAATAAGAAGTTCACATATGGATGTGGAGCTTAAGGAATAGGTCTTAGTCAGGTTGGACACCATATTGAAAACAAAGCTGTAAAGGAATAGACTTATGTAAAAATTATATGATCGGTGAGTTGTGACGACATATGTTTTTACATTGCTGTAACTCATCAAAATAGGTTCAGCAAATTTAAACTTTTTTTATAAGTTAAAGAAAAAATTAATGTAATTTAAGTTGAAATGACTTAAAAAGAGTAGTGAGTAGTGCGCACTAAAAAAAGGTCCTAGATCACATAATTTTCATAACTCACAACTTTCAAAACTATTTTATGGAGTATTTGTCGACGGATTTTTTCTTTTTCTTTCCGGAAAGACGTTTTGTCAGCTTGCATGGACAACAAGCAGCCTATTTTGTTACCCGTGCTACAAATTGTAGTCAAATTACAGGACAAAAATTGTTGTTAGTAACATATTGATTTGATATGCAATGTTGCACTGCTGAAAAAACACTCGCAACAGAAGAGGCCTCCGTAATCTGTCGAAAAAGAGCCTCGCCCTCTGCCATTACACAGTGCACACACACCAGGGCTGAAATTAAAAGGAGCTTAGGGCAAAAAATCCATAAAAAATCATAAAAATGCTTCCAAAAACCAAGATATGGTGCAAAAAAAAAAGTGTCTGTATAAGTTCTTGTATTTAATATAAGCAATATCACACGAGCAAAAGTGCTGTTTTCCTGAGCACATTTCCAAATGTGATATTGATTTTATACAACAATTCAAAAAACAATAGGCTATAGGTGACTTGCTTTTTAGACACAATATCGCCTGTTCCTCTATTTTGCCATCAAAAATACAGATTTTTTCTTTGAAATGGGCCCCTGAATCGCAAAGGCCGCCACTGAAATGCTGAGCACAAAAGAAGATGTTTTGAGGAATATGGGTAACCAGACATTGACTGCCATATAGGGGTTATGAGGTCCATCAACTTTTTGGTTATTCATATTCTTCAAAATATCTTCTTTCGTGCTCAGCAGAAGAAACACAGGTTTGGAACAACGTGAGTGAATTTTTGGGTGAACTATCCCTTTAAATCGATGAAAAGTGACAGTGAAGATATTTATAATGTAACTAAAAATTTCTATATAAATAAATGGCGTTCTTCTGAACTTTCTGTTCATCAAAGAATCCTAAAAAAAAAATGGATCATGGTTTCAAAAGAAATCTTAAATGTTTTCAACATTGTTAAAATGTTTCTTAGCATATTAATGATTTCTGAAGAATCACGCGACACTGTATAAAATTTCACAGTATTAATTTGTACAGTATTTTTGTTCAATTAAATGCAGCAACCCCAAACTTTTGAACAGTATAATTGATATAAGTTCATGCCAGTGTCTGAAACTGGTTAAACAGTATACCATGATGGTGACTTTCCCAATAGCTTGTCAGGCTAAAAGAATGCCATTTCACTCATGTGTAAGCATAGTGTAGTTTAATATGAAACTTGCTCACATGAAACAGCATGTTCTGACACACAATCTGCTGACTCATAGTGAATGACACTGAATGTTTAGATACAGGGAGGACGTGTGTGACCCACCCTCTCCACACGCCACTGGAATTTCCATTTTCTTCCAGACTCCTCTAGTGTCACTTACATGTCTTATATACACTGGAGATATAGGCTGCTATGACTTTTCAAAACTGAAAACAGGGTAAATCACTAACCTGATTATATCTTCTCTTTAGGCTTCCCCCATCTTTCCCTCAAAAGACATATACTGTTTAAAATCCCAGAGGTGTCAACGGGGATTCTGCCGTGTGTGTCACTGCACAGGACTTTTAAACAGGTCATCACAGTTTTCCCAGTGTTTAGCGGTGGACATTCCATGCAGTGGGGAATCCTGAAGCTCAGTCCATGAATCACACAGGTCAATCAGAATGAATGGAATGTGACTTCTCACCTGAAAGGGTGCAGTAGTCCCCCATGTTATGTAATGGTTATGAGTAGTTTAACCTTTAAAGCAGGAGAGTTTGGGCTGTATCGAGTGCATTCCCTGCATATTTACCTCACAGGTTTTCTCTCACGCAAAAGTTGCCCAGACAAAGCATTTGCATTTAGTGCAGGTGAAGTTTTCATTTGTTGTCTATAGAGACAATTCAGCAGATACAACTTTCTCTCTCTCTCTCTCTCTCTCTCTCTCTCTCTCTCTCTCTCTCTCTCTCTCTCTCTCTCTCTCTCTCTCTCTCTCTCTCTCTCTCTCTCTCTCTAATATTTCTACAAATATTTAGTTGCATGAACTCTTGGTGCAGTTTAACAGTCCCAGATGTAATCTATGTAGGATTTTACCATAGGGATTTTACACACACTAGTGCCCTACAGCGCCCTCTAACGGATACATATTCTTTTGATACTTTTGGATAGAATAATCTTTTATTCTCGAAAACGATACATATATTATATCCTTAAATAAAATTGTATATTGCTTTTACGAAACGAGTGTGTACAACATTTTAAAATATCTGTTTATATATTTATAAAAGCTGGGCTGTTTTGCAACATTCTTTGTATTAGAAAAGCGCGATTACTCGAATATTCCAGGAGATGGCGACAGACTGTAAGAAACAGTAGATTCAGAGCGCGCGACCCGTTTCCGTGCAAGGTAAAGATACTCTCTCAATTAAATATGTAAATAACCTCTCAAACTATGTTTTTAGCAAATAATTTAATATTTAAGATAATCTTCATATTAGTCCAAAAGTTCCAGCTATAGCCAACTGGTTTAAGGCACTCTTTTCTAAAAGCATAATGTAGGCTACACAATGTTTTGTTTTTGTTAGCCTACTTTGTCCGTAATTATTAATTATTTTAAAGAAAGGCCTATCCAATGCACAAAGCATTATTAGCCTAAATGCTAAAATTGCTACTATCAAAAAAAAAAAAAAAATTGCAAATGCTTATTTAAAACATACTCAATTATGAAAATATTTCTAATTATATAATGATGTCCATGTGATCATTTTGAGCTAATGGACCAAAACTGTGTTAGTGATAAATACAACACGGGCCCTAATTAGAGATGATATGAATTATTCAACAGTCTGTCTGAGTAAAGCTGCCAGAATCTGTGTGAAAACATCAGTCCACACGGAACAGCCTCATCCATCCATCCATCTTTTTTATAAAATGCTAATATGTCCTTTGTATACTGATAAAGTAATTGGTTATAAATATAGTCATTGATTATTACAGGTAGCGCGATCTTCTTAAATAAAAAAAACTTTCTAGGCTACTAACCTCAGCAAACTGGCCAAGCGTCTCCACTAGTGGTTTCTCACGCTCATTTGCCGCACAGATGAGTGTCCTGGGAGGAGAATCCCAGCTGAACATAATGGGATCCTAACAGGTCTGTGGCTTCAGCATCCACCCCCTCCACAGGAGAAAGAGATGCGTCTCTTATCAGCGTCTGCAGATTCTGCGGGTTATCAGCAGCCTGTCTGACCCCAAACACACTCACATGGGAAAAACAGTGGAACACATTCCCATCGTTCACTGTACAGATGTGTTCATCACTGACATGTGCTCGGCCACCAATTACAATATAGGCCTAACCTATTTTTGTATTGTAGGCCTACTGTTGAATTTTAATAGTTCGTTCTTGTACGCAACGGTAAAAAAAATAAAATAAAATAAAAAACACCTATTAAAGCAGTCACTTTAAGACAGATTGCTATTTCTGTAGGTCTATATGGACATTTAACTTAAAAGTGATTTAGAAAAAGTAATAATTTATAATAATAATAATGTATATTTAGAGGGAATTATTTATTAGTCGAGTTAGCTTGAATGATATTATTAGAAACATGTTTATTCATTTGAAATATGCTTCCCTGTCCTCCGAGACAACATACATATTATTTTAACTTGAATTATTATTAAAATATAATTAAATATATTTATAATTAAAAAAATTAAAAATAAATCTGGTTTAAAAAAAACGTTAAAAATGTTTTAATAATAATAGCGATAAACATGAAATGTGATAATTAAAAAGCTAATTCTTATTAAAAAAATAAAAAATAATAATATATATATATATAATTGATATGAATCATTGATTTTAAATAAAACATTTAAAATGAACAGTTTCATATAGGCCTATTATTTGTAGGAAAGTAAATTAATATATATGATATTATTTTACATTATTTTGTACATTTATGTTTTTTTTTTTTTTCATTTATCCAGAGATATAGTATCTCAGGATAAATGAAAATAAATACATGTACATTTATAAAATAATTTATGCTATAATGTATGTATGTAATGATGTATATAAAACATGCATATTCTGTATAGCTATAGATGGACATTTCTAATAATAATAAAAATAAAGTTCAGTGCATGTAGATGGACCGATCTCACATTACCGAGCAGGAAACTGAAAACATGGGAAGGTTAAAGAGCCCATCGATCCCCTGAGACCTTTTGAGATAATAATCTGCTGCCCATTAGAAATGAATCTGTAACTGGATCAGCTCATTAATGCCCGTCCCGCCCCTTCGTTCGAATGCCAGCGCTGATTGGGCACAACTGCGTCATTGACAGTGACCTCACACAGAACCTGAAGGCGACCCAAAGGATAAAACGCGAGCGGGAAGCATCAAGGTGACAGTGTCCAGCCCGCATCCTCTCTTCAAGTTTCATCTGGACTCTGGGTGAATCCGACGAGAAGATGCCACGAGGATTTTTAGTAAAAAGGAGTAAACGTGCCTCATCAGCATCCTACAAGGTGCGTGCGCAAGAAGAAAAAGAGCCGCGCAAGGAGGACCTGCCAAGCCAAACTTCAAATGCAAGTGTCCTGGACGTGCTGGAACCTATGAGAGAATCATGGGCAAGTGGTATCAGCTCTAAAAATGAGCAGACGCGTCTTCTGGAGGACTCTGGGGTTGTTGGAGAGAGCGTCGATGACGCGCAGAACTACTTCAGCCACCCGGAACAGAGCGCGTCATCTCCGCGCAACAGCACCGACTCCTACAGCCCGATCAAACCCATCAGCACGGAGTTTTTGGACAGGTGTCTGAGCTCACCAGCCATGGCAGAGTCCTTTCCCTTGGCCACCCCGGTGTCTTCAATCGAGCGTCTGCTAATGAACCACTCTGACATGAAGTTTGGCACACCGGTGCCCTCTTCGGTGCCCACCTACCCCGCGTTTCATCAATGCGTAAAACGCGCGTTCATGGACACAGAGCGCAAAAGCAAAGCACCAAAAAAGCCTAAAGTAATCAGAAAGCTCAACTTTGAAGACGAAGTCACCACCTCACCAGTCCTCGGGCTTAAAATCAAAAAAGAAATGCCCGAGTCAAAACTGGCACCGCAAAGTGGCAGAAAGAAGCCGCTGGGTGAGTTCATCTGCCAGCTTTGTAAGGAAGAATACCCTGATCCGTTTTCTCTGGCCCAGCACAAGTGCTCCAGAATCGTGCGGGTTGAATACCGCTGCCCGGAGTGCGACAAAGTTTTCAGCTGTCCCGCTAACCTCGCGTCTCATCGCAGATGGCACAAACCTCGTGGTCTGAGTACCGGAGACGCGAAGAAGCCCCCGCTGGAGGCGCGTAACCACGAGAAGACCTCAGTGGAGGGGAAGGAGAACGCCAGCAAGATGAGTGGAAACAATCAGCACCAGCTGAGCCCGGACAGCTCCCAGCAGCATCACAGATCAGCACCGGACAGCAACATGATGCACAGAGTTTCCCAAGACCCTCCTCTGGATCAAAGGTACCTGTCCTCCGAGAAATGCTTTGAGATGCACATCGGCCCCGCGGAAAGCTCAAGGTTGTTCGATCACTGCCCCGATGAGCCCGACAGGTCCACCACCCCTTACTTGCCCTCGCCCGGCCCAGAAGAAGTGTATGAATGCCACTACTGCAGCAAGAAGTTTCGCAGGCAAGCCTACCTGAGGAAACACCTGGCCGCGCACGAGACGATCAAAGCATCCCCGTACAGTCACATCGAGAGCGGGCAGATCACTTTCCCGTGTCACCTGTGCGGAGCGCACTTCCCCTCCGCGGAGATCAGGGACAAACACAGACTCTGGCACGCGGTCAGAGACGACCTGCTCCTCAGACCCGATCTGACTCTGAGCGCTGGAGAACAGCAGATATTCTCATGCAAACACTGTCCCTCCACGTTCTTCAGTTCTCCAGGCTTGACCAGACACATCAACAAATCTCATCCCACAGAGAACAGACAGGTGATGCTCTTACAGATGGCCGTCAGGCCGGGGTGCTGAGCTCAGTTCTGAAACAGTTCTGATCATGTCTAACGGTTTGTTGTTAATATTATCACCCAATAGACTACATCCAGTGTCTTTATGTGGGAATATCGAACTTTGCAACGTTTTCTTTTTTGATAACAGAGCTAGTTTATGTATTCTTTGATAATCTTGGGTAACACTGAATAACTTTTAATAAAAGTACACCAATTTATTAACAGACATTATAGGGGGTTCCCACACTTTTGATCATGACTTTTTCAGTCACATATATATATATATATATATATATATATATATATATATATATATATATATATATATATATATATATATATATATATGAAGAGTTCAGATGCAAAAGCCTCTAAGTGTCATCTGAAATTGTCTTCTAGAATGATCATTTTTATCAAGCTCGTATATTTAATTTCAGTAATTTCACTTAAATGGCAATGAAAATGACCTATTAATTGTCATTTAAGTGAAATTACTGAACTTAAATATACGAGCTTGAAAAAAAATTTCAGATGGAACTTAGAGGCTTTTGCATCTGAACTCTTCATATATATATAATTTTAAATGCATTTTAATAGAAATTTCTAGTGTATTAAATATATTAGAGCTGAGAAATATAAATATTGCTTTTATTTTGTATTTTTATTATTTGAAAATTTCAAATATTTTTCAATATTTTCAATATATTCAAGTTTTCCACAACTGTGGGAACTCTGTAGAATTCTTTTCACATTAGTTCTCACATTTAAATGTGAATATTATGTATTCACATGTATAATATATAATATTATGTTCACTGAAATGTTTAATCCATCTCTAGTTGAAACTCATTACTGATAATAATTCTTTGGATAAAGTTATGAAGTGTTACCCTTAAAAAGTACTTAATGTTGCCAATTTAATTTCATTCATGAAACTGTTTATAGCGGGAAAGACATCAAACCTATTGGGCTTGAGACTCAAAGCTCTCAGCAGGTTCTTTCATAAACATATATCATTATAATATGGGAAAAAGTAAATGAATATATTTTGCGTCTCATTGTAAAAGTAGCTCCCATGGAAAGCTTATCTAGTCTCAATCGTCTTAGAAGCTGCTTTGATTTCTAGATCATGAATTAAGGTACTGTACTTTCATATTTTAACTGACACCAGTAGCTGCAAAAAAAAAAAAGAAATAAAAAAAAATGAAATGTATTTATATAATAACTGCCAAGAAATGCCATATCATACATCAAGACTATTAGAGGCCTACATGTAACAATAAGTGTAATTTATATTTTCATATGTAGTCATTTTCAGCTGTTATGGGGGAAATGAAGAGGTCAATAAACCGAACTGTCTTCAAATACCATTAGCTTATTTGTTATTTGCACAAATCCACTGGAGAAGCTGCTATTAAAACAGGTTAAACATTTGTTGCACCCAGTAACTGCACAGGATTTGCTATGTTGTAAGAATACTTTTATTCTTAAGTGTAGTTGCACATCCACTCTCCTTCGACATCCGATACAAATGTATAGATATACAACCGTATGACAACATTGTGGATCTGTGCTTGTGTGTTGTGCAGCTGTTATATCAACACATGCAGTTAGTACTGGAATCATGCAGCATTTGGTCAGTAGTAACACACAAAATCTACCCATGAGGATGGTTTTTTTTTTGTTTTTTTACCTCTTGAAATTACGCACAGGTTTCAGTTGCTCGTGTGCAGGCCTTTAATATACACCTTATCATTTCAATCCAGAAGGGTGCTGCATGATTTCAACTCCACACATATATATATTTCTTGAGATAAATTTCTAAATGATTTCAAATTAAAAAGAAAAACAATAAAAATCATGAAGTCTCACATAGCTTTCAAGAAAATATACAAACTTGACTTTATCATGGCAACAGTTATAACTTGCATCCGTAGTCTACAGGGTCAGTTACCCTTTTATCCCTTAAACGTGGAAGGAAGAAACGCAGACCAAAAACTAGTGTACACTTCCACGTCTAAAAAAAACAAAAAAAAAAACAAAGAGAAGAAGAACAGAACAAGATTACATTAAAGGCTTTTGAACTAGCTCAAAAAGTCCTCAAGCGGGTAGTTCGGTTCAATTTGGCAACGTCGCCGTCTCCCTGCAAGACCTGTTAATGTGGCGTCTCATTCACACTTTCCTTAAAAATCCCATCCGAGATGAGATGAATCAAAACGAGCGCTGCAGTCAAATGATTTATGCTGTAAATGAGCTGATAAACCAGCGTGGGCTCGTCTCTAAGGCTGCTGTGCAACGAAACAAAACCTAGCCATACAGACACATTCAAGCTGAAGACTTGTTCTAAGTGGCCTTTTGATTTTTTCGTTTTTGGTTGATTTAAATACTGTCAAATATGTACACAGATCAGATACTGTTCATACACTATACACATACATTAAATATGTATATATTTTATATTTATAGATATATACACAGTTTCAAATGACAAAGGGGCGGTTCAGTATAACAGTAACAAAAAAAAACAAAAAAATCAGTAACGTTCTATTGAAGAGAAAACTAAATGTACAAATTGCAATAAACCGTGATCCATAAAGAAAACCAGCAAATAAACCAACAAATGTGAGTGTCAATGTTACATAAAAAAACATGTTCCACATTAGGAGTGAAAAAAACAAACTGAAATAAACGTAACAGCAAGAAGTGTTTCAGTTTAAACGTAAATCTGCTCCACAAACATGTCGAGCACTTCTCCAGCCGTCGAATATGTCGAAAACCTCAGTGCGTCTTCTGTACAAATATATATATATAAAAAAAAAAAAAAAGTTGTGGTTGATACGATGGCGACTTTTTTATGCGATCACTGGCACTCTGAGTGGAGGGCAGCTTCAGTGGCACCAGCTACGACGACAGCAGAGGAACTTATTGAAGTAAAATGCAATGCGATATCCATCAGCGGTTGACAAAAATAAACATTTCGGTTGTCTTTGATCTTTCTGGCTCTGGATGGGAGGAGTCGGACAGCTATCGCAGGCAAGAGGGCGTGGCTTGTCTCTGACAGTGCAGTGGGCGGAGTTCTGGAGTGTCCCGCAGGAAGTTGTCGTGTGTGTGTGTTTTGCTCACTTAAGTCAAGTCTTGTTGGCGGAACCCGAGGAACGGCGAAGCTTCATGGACATCCGGCTCTTGCTAGCACGAGGTGACATTGGCGAGGCTAAATCGCTCCCGTCGACCTGCATTGCTGGACTTTCGGCCAGCTGACTCTCGAGGCATGAGCCTGTCGGGGGAGGGAAGGGAGGAGGAAGAGGAAAAGACAGAGATCAGAACGTCACGACGGCCAGAGCGTTCGCACACGTTAAACACTGCGCTGTTCTCAAAAGTCTACTCGAGTGACGCATCTCATTAAAGGGTTAAATTCAGCTTGGGTTTGTGAATTAGAATATGAAATATACAAGGAAATTGGGTTGAAAGGAGGGAAATACTTTTTTTTTTTACTTTTTTTGTAATCTAAAATCAGTCTCATTGTGAATTTCACTCAGATTGGAAAGGGGAAAAAACCTCTCTGATACTTTGGTTAAAGCCATTTTGGCAAAATGTACAATAAATGAAACCAATTGAGAGCAAAATAAGTGCGAAAACCCCTTCCTGTGGGGCGTGAGAGGTTAAAGCACCAGTGCATTGTGGGTGAATTTCACAGAGCGTATCACAAGGGATGCTGGGACTAATCAACGCTGAAATCTGACACGTCGTCCCTTGGATGAGACCAACAGGGGTGCAGTTATGATATCGCAACACAAACTACATTGTAAAAGAGGAACGGGGAGGGGGGGGGGGGGGGGACACAAAGAAGGTACTTTGCCGTTTTCGGTTCCAGCATACCATTCACAGCTAGCGTGAAAGACCTTCCGTTTCAAGCCTTTTCCTTTTACCTTGATGAGCCCAATGTTTTCTACTGGAGGTTTGGTAAGGAGGAGAAAAATCACAGCATTTCTTTCTTGGGGTGCGATAATGGAAAGAAGAGACAGATAGAAAGGACGAAAGAAGAGACAGATAGAAAGGACGACAGAAGAGACAGATAGAAAGGACGACAGAAGAGACAGATAGAAAGGACGACAGGAGGAAGAGAGGGTGGGAAAAGGACAGGAGAGAGGGGCAGGAAAGATGCAAAGTGATGGGCGTTGGTGTGGGATGTAAGAGGAAGTAGAGAAAGAATATAAAAAAGACAGGAGGAAGAAAAACAGAAGAAGAGATATAAGATAAAGGTACGAGCAGGCTGGGAGGGAAAACAGTAGCTGGTGCACATAAAATACAAGACAATAAATGCAAAAGTTGATCTCTCTCTCCATACGCTCACAAACATTTAAACACACCCTTACACAAACACTAAACTAAAAAAAGATGTCAGAATTACCATAACTAAACTCTATAAATGAATGCTGTGACACAATCTCACTGAAAAGATGCTGCGAAACCACATTTAATACTATATTTCTATTTAATAAATATCATCTGTAATATTGTACCTGAATTCCTTCTGTAAATCAATCTCACTCGGCAGAAGGGTTCCGGAAGTAAAATGCCATTCACATAATCATATAATGCAACATTATTCATTCAAATATTTGAAAACAGATCTACACATGAGTGCCGAATTTTTTTGTTTTTTTTTACCGTTCAAAAGGGTTGGTAAGATAAAAAGAAGTCTCTTATGCATTAATTTGATCAAAAATACAGTTAAAACAGCAATATTGTGAAATATTATTACAATTGGAAATAACTTCTTTTAAAAGCTACTCCAGTCTACAGTGTCACATGATCCTTCAGAAATCATTAGAATATGATGTTTTGCTGCTCAAGAAACATTTCTTATTAATATCGAGGTTTAAAATAGTTCTAAAAAATGTTCATGGAAACCGTGATCATTTTTTTTTTTTTTCAGGATTCTTTGATGAAAAGAAAATTCAAAAGAACAGCATTTATTTGAAACAGAAATCTCAACATAAATATCTTTTCTGTGACTTTTGATCAATTTAATGCATCATTTCTTAAAAAAATTATTAATTTCCTTAAAAATATCATACTGATTATTGTAAATGAAACGGGCAATTTCCACACTGGTGGAGATTTTTGGCAGGCTAAAAGCCTGCTAGGAAACTTTAGCTAGCCAGCTACCTAACATTAATCAAAATAGGGTGTTAGGGAAACAAAATAGGGAAAACTTTGTAATCTCAGATTCAATTATGATCTGCTGTGATTAAGGGACTAGTGTTTCCTTCCACACATATAAGACAATGAATTGTCTTGATGAAAAGGACTCTTTCTTTATTAAGAATCTTCTGAAATACTTATGGAACAGGAAAAAAAATTCTGGTACAAAGGCTGCTGAAAAAGCTGAGCTCAATTATCCGTATGAGAGCTGTTATACTGTACCATTCCGGTGCTTCCATTCAACATGTACAGAGACAGACAGACATAAGTGTGATATAAAGAACAGAAGATGAGAGGAGTGAAGCTGTAAGATCATGCCAGACACAGACATGACTTAGGGTGTGTTCATACTTGGCAGGTTTGGTTCTATTAAAACAAACTTTGGCGCGATTGCTCTGTTAGTGCGGTTTAAGTGTGAAGGCTGCCATCCGAACCCTGGAGCGTACCAAACAAGCAGTGGGTCTCGGTACACTTTCAAACCAACTCTGGTGCGCTTTGACTGAAATATGAACGCAACACGAACCAAAGACATCTAAATGAAACTAAATCAGGACGTAATGTCACAAGATGCGTCACTAAAAAGGACAGAATGTTCAAGCATACCTGGTTCCTCTCATCACAGTTCAGTACAGGCATCAGAACCGCGTCTCCTCGCAGCACATCTTTCTTTGTGTGTGTGATGGAGGAATTCCTGCTGCTGTTTTGACTCCTTTACACATTTTATACACTCTTCACGAGTTCTCAGCTGGTCAAATATCATCATATGTCGGCTACGCACACACAATGAGCGCATTTAGCCCAGCACACAGCATTGTTTTGGATGTTTGGTAAGCCATAAAAGCCTTTTTTTTGTGTGTGTGTGTGTTGTATCTTTTAGTTCGGCGTTAAAAATGACATTGTGAATGCTAAGCAAACCAGGACTAAATGTATCATTTTCGTATTTGGTCCAGACCAAAAGAACCAAGAGAACACACCCTTAGAGGAACCTAGTGGAGTGACATGTGGTAAAGAGTGTAAATGTTGGTCAATGTTATGGATCTGGTGTGAACATGCCATGCAATGAATGTTGCAGACTTCCCATTAAACAAAATATAGAGAACATGGAAAAAGAAGGGAACATATTTCAGTCTAGAAAGGAATCAAACGAACAAGATAAAGCAAAAAGAGAAGGAGCTCATAACGTCGTTACAAGCCAAACAAACGCATAAGACAATCAGGCAAGTCTCAGTGTACGGCATCTTCAGGAATCTTACCTTTAGATATACACAAGTGATAGATTATGATCTGAAGGGGAAACATAAGATAAACAAAATAAAATGGGAATGAAAAAGAAAATAAAGAAAAAGAAAAGAAAAATGATCATTTGTGTTAAGAAAGGTAACAGGAGCCCAACACAAACGCCAGAATAAAAGCTTTGGGTTTGAAAAACAACTTCGGTTGCATAAAATACAAAACAAAAGATTGTTTTTCAGCCCCAAAAGCAAACTGTTTTGCAATGACTGAACCAAAAGAAAAAAATAGAATTTGTGCACAGGCATGCATGTGTTCTGAAATGAAAGGCTTAATGACTCATCTCTATCTGTGCACTACATTCTCAGTGTGTGATTGGGAGAAAATGTCGAATAACTCTCTTGAAATTATTTTCCCAGAAACATTTTCTAAAATAATGGCTTAATGCTATTTCTGGACTGCCTTAGGTTCAAGTTCAGCTTCCATGTTCATTGTAAAGTTAGCATTCCTGTAGCTCGAATAGTAGAGCAACGGCAAGGTCATGGGTTTGATTCCCAGCGAACGCAAGAACTTCTTAAAATTCTCTACCGTTCAAAAGTTTGAGGTCAGTAAGATTTTTGTTTTGAAAGAAATTAACACTTTTATTCAGCAAAGATGCATTCGATTGATCAAAAGTGATGGTAAAGAAACTTACAAAGCTACAAAAGATTTCTATTTCAAATAAATGGTGTTCTTTCTATTAAAAAAATATATCACGGTGTCCATAAAAACATTAAGCAGAACAACAGTTTTCAACATTAATAACTCCGGTTTATAATATTTCACAATATTACTGTTTTTACTATGTTTGATCTAATAAATGCAGCCTTGGTGAGCATTAGAGACCTCTTTCAACAACAAACTAAAAATATCTTACCGACCCCAAGTTTTGAATGGTAGTATATATATGCAATCCAAGTCGTTTTGGATAAAATAGTATGCCAAATGCATAAAAATGTTAATGTAAAAACAAGTAAGTGTGATTCTACAGTCTCAACAGATGGGGCTATGACACATGCAACATAAGGCCAGAGAGTCTAGAATTGGATGGAATTGTGAAGCGGAATGGTGAGTGGTGTAAAATGACAGATGAATTAAGAATCAATTCATTAAGTCAATGACGCCCACCTGCTTCAGATGGAAGATAGTGGAAAGGTGCAGGGCAGAAAACACGAGCTGCGTAGTCCTCGAACGTTGTGGGCTCCAAGTGGTGCTGGACTATCGTCTCCAGATATCTTGCTCTCTCTTCATAGCTGATAAACGTGCCAGTTAAGGTCAAACAAGGTTGGTGCATCGATTTCAAAAGCAACACAAACACACACATCAATAGGGGTCAAACAGTTAACCAGGATACCATGGGTTAATAATTCTCCCATCATACTGTAAACTGTATTACAAAGCTGTCATTGCTTTACGTATGGTGACAGTGGGTATCAATGGACATCTTACTGTCTTGTGTTATTCGGTTACGAAAAATGATGGTATTGAGTAAATGGAAGGGATTGGATTATGCCGCTGTGTATGGGTTTAAAAACGGAGAGATTCTGTTAATGGGGACGATTTGATTAAATAGTCCGGTGGCATATGGTCTTTGCTGCATTCATAACTTCGTAAACCAAGAACACGCGGTTGGGATAACGACGGATGCTGCGTCACTGCAGAAACTTGATGAAGTAGCGGTGAGAAATGAAGCGTGCGAGAGACAAAAAGACAAGAGAGAAACGGAGGCCCTGCTGGGACGAGGCAGGGGGAGGATATTCTCGGCTCATGTTCTTCGGGTGTTTCCGCACATACAGCATCTCCACCAGGAAACGCAACACTCACGCAGATTTGTCGTTTGCCTTTTCCAATCTCCAGCCGACCCGTTTCCTGCCGACGGGTCCTGCTGTTTGAGAGCAAACCCTGGAGTGAATGGGTGAGAGGTTCCCACAGAGGAGAAGAGAAAGCAGCTAGCGAAAGTGTCAGTGGGTGCGACGTAATTAGACACATGCAGTACTACAACTATAGGCAGAACATGATGGTCTTGACAGCCGTGTTAACAGCTCAGAATAGCACTCGTACAATCTTACTGACTGAAACATTCAGTCACGGCTGATACAAATCAATTCTGCTTGTAGACTTCAACTGTTCTGCTCTTCCATATTATTGAGAGTAAGAACAGAACTACCTCATGAACCACTAACAGGTAATTCACTAACCGTCACGTGCAAAATTACCAGCTAAAATACATATACAGAACCCTATACAGATCTGATATATATACAGCATATATATAATATTGAACTGCTGTTCAAAGGTTTGGAGTATTTAGCAAGGATGCATTAAATTGACAGTAAAGACATTTATAATGTTACATTATTTTTAAAAAATGGTTTTATTTGATCTTTGTTCATCAAAAAATCTTGAAAAAAAAATGTGTCACGTTTCCCACAAAGAAATTAACCAGCACAACTCTTTTCAACATTGATGATAATAAGAAGAAATGTTTCTTTAGCATCAAGTTCTGAAGGATCGTGTGACACTGAAGACCATCAGAGGAATACATGTTTTAAAATAAATATTTGACATTTTAGAAAACAAAATAGAAAACAGATATTTTAAATAGTAATAATATTTCTCACTATTACTGTTTTTACTATGTTTTTGATCAAATAAATGCAGCCTTGGTGAGACATTAAAAAAATATTAAGACCTCAAACTTTTGAACGGTAGGTGCCATTACAGAAGTTGCCAATTAGATACCATTTTATTCCAAGTAGAATTGACTAAAATGAATATGACATTATTAAATATTTACAAAATGTAAAATATAATTTTATTAAAAGTTGTTAAAAGCGCTATATAAATCAAGGTGACTTGACTTGAAAAGTTAAAAAAAAAACACTGACTACTGTATAAATATACAAAAAAGCTGCAATGAAATCAGTCTTTTTCTCCACTTCAGGTCACTGGAAAACCTGATTCTTGGACTGAAAGATCAAGATCTTAAAGGGTCTAGTCATGGTCTTTAATTAGTAAAGGTCTGGATCTTGGGGATTTGATATTGGTCTTTAACTACAACTCTGCTACATATATGGTTCATGGCCAGAGTAACTGCAAAGTGGACCATATTTTATGCCGATAGTCCGGCTACAAGGGGGCAACCATTCCAAACAGCGCAAGCAAGGCATGAGCAGCACCGCTGTGCGTCTTAATAGCCCTCTCAGAGCCGCCCAACATGTGGCCACCATCCTGAACCTGAGATGAGCCTCTAATGCCACCCTGTCACCAAGACAACAAATCCTCTCCGCTGTTGACTTCAGATGCTCTTTGTGTGTCACAAAGAGAGAGGTAAAGAGAAAAACAGTTCTTTTTCCTTCTCATACATGGTGCTTTTTTGCACCATGTATTCACCCAAATAACCCGGGCCTATAATTGAATTTTTGATGGGTGGTGTTTTTTTTTATGACGGCTTGTTAAAAAGGAGAAAGTCCTTTTAAGAGAGTGCGTGCCGGGTTCTCGCGCCCTCTCTAGCATCACATGCTACTAGAGGAGAGGAGGATAAAAAAGAGCCTTTGTGCATTACCAGAAACTCATTTTCCCTGTGGATGAAAGGCAGAGGGGGGGGGGGAAATACTCCTGGCCTCTTCCCCCCCTCCTACGGAGCTTTTCATTGTCACCGCGCTGAACTCCTGGGCTCTGGAAGGAAAGAGAGAAATTGCCACTGAAGAGACAGCAAAAGTGAGCTTGTTAGCACATTAGGAGTGAAGGGCTCGTGGTGGGCTCCAGGAACAGTCCCTGGTGGTGTGTTAATTCAGCACTCCGAACATGCTGGTGCTGATAGCCTCCAAATTGATCACTCCTGCTACCCCCGATTTCGTTTCCTCCCCCTCTCGAAGCTGGTGGCAGCGGAGGAGAACACAAGCAAGCCTATAGAAAGGAGGAGAAGCTTTTCATAATGTCAAAGTCATGTCAGCCACCTTGACTCTGACCACAACTCTCTGATGACAGGCTGTCTGGTGAACACTTCTAGGTGGATGTCAATGACCTCTGTTATGTCAGCAGTTTTGATGTCTCTCAATCACCATAGTGAAAATTTGAACAAGTGGATCCCTTGTAATTCTTGAGTGTGAATTTGAATTGAATCTATCTATTGTTCTGTCTGTCCATCTATTGTTCTGTCTGTCTGTCTGTCTTTCTATCTATCTATCGTTCTGTCTGTCTGTCTATACATCTAACTATTGTTCTATCTGTCCATCTAAATATCTATCGTTCTATCTGTCCGTCTGTCTATCTATCGTCCTGTCTGTCTGTCTATATATCTGTCTATCTACCTAACGTTCTATCTGTCTGTCCGTCCATCTATCTATCTATCAGTCTATCAGTCTATCTATCTATCTATCTATCTATCTATCTATCTATCTATCTATCTATCTATCTATCTATCTATCTATCTGTCTGTCTATCTATCTATCTATCTATCTATCTTCAAATGTCAAGGCAATTCTACTTCTTTACATTCAAATAACATTCAGTTCAATTCTGCATCCTGTTTGCTACCTCAATTGAAATTTTATTCAAATTGAGGAACTGAAATGGAATTTAAAAGGCAGTCTTAATTCAGTTTTGACTAGAGCATGAGCCTGGCTACCACATATTCATTATACTGAACTGAGGTCTGAATTAATCATAAAATACAGTGAGAACACAAACAAAAACAGGGCATCTCAAAGGACATTTGTGCTTGGAAACATCAGTGCAGCCAAGAGTTCTGGGACAATTATCGGATGTGTGACAGCACAAGGATGACACATGGCCAATATCTCCACTCTCCGAGAGCATAGCTATTCCCTGCTCTCGCCTTGCAAATTAACACAGCACAGTAGCTGACGAGCGCAATGAGAACACGGTCCCAAATCACACACACACACACACACACACAGCTCATTTTAATTACACACATGATCAGTCATTTTCTCCACATGGTGTGGTCGTTATTATCTGTGTTAAGAATTCCTCCGTAGGACATCATTGGCACCTTTTAAAAGAAACCCAGAGAAGGATCCGCAGCCCCACAGAGAAAGCCACTGTCTGGCTGCCGAACGGCTCTCGTATCCTCACACACAACCCGGTGGGATACACACGGAGGAGGCTGCTCACTCAAACCACAAACCACAAGGTCTCCACAGGTGCTTTTGTCAGGACACGTCTGTCAGGACACGTCTGTCAAACCCTGTGAGAAATCACTTAGCCGATGTACAGTTTTCAGCTGCACAACTTTAATGGACCGTCTGCACTTCAAACTAACTCTTGCTATTAAAGTCACCATGAAATCAAAATTGGCAGGTCTTGTTTGTGGAATATTGCAGTTTATTTTAAATGATTCTCTTCTCTAATGATGTGTTTACTGTAGTGAGGGCAGGACAACCAGTCACCCACGTGAGATCACAGACAGCAATGGCAAGCAACAATGATCCAAATCATCCAATCAATTCCTGATGGACAAAATCAAATCCCGTCCTACATTTTTATCTCATTTGAGAGGCATTTTCACTCGGATGAACGTCACAATAGGGAAAAAAAGATGATTGCAATTTCTGTTTCATGACAACTTTAAGATCTGTCATCGACTAAGCAATCTACTAATCAGATCCAGACAATTATGCATGCTGAAAAACTATGAATCAATTATCAGTCTCAATAAAAAAAAATTGGAAGATAAACCTTAAAAACAACACAGTTACCAAGATCTAGGAAGCCCAAATCCACCAATAAAAATACATCTGCACTGACGCTGGAGAGAGAAAGAGAGAGAAAGAGATCAGAAAAGTGACAGAGAAAAACATCACACAAATAATCAAATTTGAGGAGTTTTACAGAGTATAATTACAGAAATCTATGTGTGCCCTGAAGTGCAGGCTAATCGGTTTATTTTTCCATCTGATGCCTGCTGATATCGTGGCCCTAACAGTGATTTTATTAGTGAGGCACGGTGCTGCGGCTGGCTGCCATAGCCCCGTCATTACGGCCAATGTCTCCGTGTGGCACAAGCAGATGAGAGGAGAGATAGCCCAAGCTAATGCACCGTTGCCTGGGGCTCCGAGACACTGATCTGGGCCCGGGCTCCAGCATCACAGCCTCTCCTATTAATCTCCGCTGAAACTAAATTGGAGGGCTCGTGAAATACAGCCCCAAGAGCGTCCGGCCCGATTTATCGCCCTGCGTCCTGTCCCAGCGCCCCAGGGGGAAAGTGATGTGCGTGCTGCCGTTGCAAATGCAACATTTATTTAACATTCACGACGCACAAGTCAGCGCTAATGCTATCAGAGAGGAGCGTGCGTACGCCGAGCTACATGTACGTGGAGGTCCTGATTAGTATGAATGAGTGAAGGTGGCCTTGCCATCTGCCTCCCATGCATGTCTTTTTTAAACGGTAACCTGATTTTGTGGTTGTGCAGAGAGTGGGGATTTTTCACCACGGCTTTCAAATGCCATGGCTATTAATTCTTTAAATCGCATTTAGCTTTGCAGAAATGGTTGAAGTCTGAATTTGCACAAGGAGTGTTTATCTTCTAACATGTTTCAGCATGTTTTAATGCGCAGATGGATGAGCTTGCAACTTTAAAAAAAAAAAAATTATTATTATCCAGTTCTGTGGATTATCGTCAAAGCTCCACCGGTCAAAACAATATCAAATGTGAAGATAATTTTCTCTTATCTAGAATTCAGGATTTCCAGCTTTAACAAAGATGGCCTCTATCCATTGGCAATTTTAGGCAAAGATGGCCTTTATCCATAGGCAATTTTAGACCCTAGATTGTCAAGTCACCTTCATTTATATAGCACTTTTAACAATATAGATGTTTCAAAGCAGCTTTACAGTGATAATAGGAAATTAAAGTAACAGAGATTGTTTTGGCTTTACAGCAGCTCTAGAATAAAGTTATTGTCCAGGTAAAGTTAGTTTTGATTGATTCACTTCCGTCGCAAGGATCATTAGTTATTAACTTGGGGGCCGCTAACACGACACTGTTCTAACAGAAAACCCTTAAGTTCTCTCTGCGCAAACTTTAAAAACGCGAACCTGTGAGAACGCTGATGGCATGCACATGCGCATCACGTGTCCAGTAGGTATGCGCGTTTGAATATATATGTGCACAGGCGTGTAGTCCTTCCCTACAAACCAACCCTCAACAAACCACTTGTCTGGCCTTAAAATGTATAATACAGAATTTTTATCGCTTCCGCGTAGCCACGTGAACCGGAATTATCCCGACAACATTTTATCTGTACTGAGGTAAAGGGAAGGGAAGGAGGCCTTCACAGGGGAGAGACTAGTTGACACTTCAGGACTGCGTTGTCGTCGTGTCCATGCGCAGGTCCTTCATCAGATCTGGATACGGCCTGGATCCGGCGGACTGCGGTAAACCTCGGGATAAACAGAGAGACTAATATTAGCGTAGACGGCATTCTTCTTATGATGTAACAAGTACATCAGGATTTATGGGAAGTGTTCCCGGTTCCGGCTGACCTAATCTATGCAGCCTAACATTGAATTATAGTATATAATGTGTTACGTGTGTGCTAGGTAATAGTAATTATAATTTGTATTAATTATTATTAAAAGATAATAATCCTACTACAAATTCTACTACTAATAATGACAATATACAACACATGAGCTGCTGGGTTCATTAATGTTAATCCTGTTGTCTGCGTTCGCTCGAACTGATTTGCTGAAATTAAAACAGGGATGAGTGCCATCCATGTAAGACTCTCTCTCTCTCTCTCTTTGCATGTGTGAGAAACGTGACGGCGAGACGTGCGCCTTCACACTAGTTTACAGTACCTCAAATACAGGTACGCTGAGCTGGATTTGAAATATTAGTAAAGATCGCTTGACGGACAGCGAAACTCTCAAGCGCTCAGTCAGTGTTCAGCGACTGAAAATATATCTATGCTAAACTTATACTTGGCATCTAATACACACACTGGCGAGTAAAATCTAAAAATCGTGCTCTCTTTCCATGAAATGCGAAACAACTTTTTGTTTTCTTCCAATTGCGCTCCATTTTTCTGGCTGCTCTCCCGAGTGTGCTCGTTGTACCACGGCGTTGGACTATTTTCTTTAATCTTCTTCAAGCACAAAGGAGCAACTGTGTCTAAGGTGCTGGAAAAGAGAGAGTCAAACGTTTCTGTCGCAATATCTAGTTCTTCTAAGCTATCTGGGATGCTGAGGAGATGAAACTGATCAGGAATATTCTTAATAAAGCAATCTTTAGTGGCAGAAGTGATAGGTCTAACATATTTGTAACACGTAGTCGACTTTGCAGCCTTGGCTAAATGAAGTATACACGAGACTAGATAATGATCTGAGATGTCATCGCTCTGCTGTAGAATTTCAACGGCATCAACATCTATTCCATGTGATAATATTAGATCTAGAGTATGATTACGACAATGAGTAGGTCCTGACACGTACTGTCTAACTCCAATAGAGTTCAGAATGTCTTTAAATGCCAATCCCAATGCATCTTTTTAGTTATCTACATGTAAATTAAAATACCCAACAATTAGGACTTTATCTGCAGCCAGTACTAACTCTGATAGAAAATCAGCAAATTCTTTGATAAAGTCTGTATGGTGCCCTGGTGGCCTGTAAACATTAGCCAGCACAAATCTCAAACGTGATTTATCATTTACACTAGATAGTGTTACATTAAGCACCAACACTTCAAAATAATTATCTTTAAAACAAGACTTCTCAGTAATTCTGAAGATATTACTATAAATTACAGCAACACCTCCCCCTTTTCCTTTCAGACGAGGCTCATGTTTATAACAGTAATCTTGCGGGGTTGTCTCATTTAAAGTAATGTAATTGTCTGGTTTTAGCCAGGTTTCTCTCAAACACAGCACATCTAGGTTATAATCTATAATCATATCATTAACAATAAGTGCTTTATTGTTAATGATTTATTAACAATTATTATTGGGAATAATTGGGATTATTGGGATTGAATATTCAACAATTATCATCATCCGTATTATATCTGTTTTTTATTAGTTGAATTTCAATAAAATGTTTACCCTTAAATGGGTTTAGGAGTTTTTTGTATGTCCTAATTCGGGGAACAGACACAGTATCTATATGATGATATCTAGGTGAAAGAGTCTTTATGTGATGTGATTTATCTGACCTCAGTGACGTGAGGCAGCTAGCAGATGGTCGGTTTAGCCAGTCTGTCTGTTTCCTGACCTGAGTCCCAATTTATGTTTGAGCTCTAAGACTATGTGCCATATTACTAGAGAGAAGAGCAGCACCATCCCAGGAGAGATGAATACCATCTCTTTTCAACAGGTCAGGGGCCTCATTTATAAAGCTTGCATACGCACAAAACGGGGCTGAAAACATGCGTACGCCAGTTCCTGCGCAAAAGGTGGGATTTATAAAGAAAAACTTGACGGGAAAATTTGCGCACCTGCACGCAAACTCTGACCCATGCGTACGAACGTTTTGGAGATGGAGCACTTTGGCGACACCGATGGTGAGCTGGAGTTAAATGTATTTTTGGTCACTTTTATACAGAAAATCTAAAGAAAATTAAACATACAGAAAGATTATACAAATACAATTTCAATCACCAAGTCTGTCACTTGAAGCAAATATCCATTCCTTCTTAAATGTCCGCAGCAGCGAGCGTGTTGAGCCGTTTAGTGAAACTGACGCAAATAACAGTTTAAATAAATAAAATACTTCTGATATAAACATTTATATTAAATATGCCATTCAAATTAATGGAGTTAAACACTTAAACATGAAATCATTACTGAAGTTACAACATTTTTTTAAATTCAATCATTAGAAATATTTGTTGTGGATGCGATTGTTTTTGAACACTTTTCCTGTGGCGTGCTTTAATGTTTTAACCACAGAGATAATTGCTTATCATGATAATACCAGATTGTCTGAGAAAATAGTTTTGTGCAAATAATGCCCAAGGCCTATCTGTTTCCATTAAAAATATAAATCAATTAAAAATATAATTCGGCAAGTGGAAAAGATTGAGAAAAACTTTCTCTGAAATGTATTTTACACTATTTGATTTATGTAGGCTATTCAAAAACAAGGCAAGGATAGACAACTACTTGATTTGTATTAATGTAATGTTTCTTGTACCGTTTATATCATTTGCATATGATTATTCATCCACGTGATAACGTTTAAGTTATCACGTGGATGAATAATCATATGCAAATGATATGTAGATGAGGATCTGCATAGTAAAACTAGGCGTTGTAAGCTCCATATATGGTTATTTCGGGTGGAGACGCATGTTCGCACAATCTTCCGCTGACTGGGATTTATAAAGTGAATTCTGCGCAGGTTCTGGCGTACGCACGGTTTTATAAGTCTGAATATTTTTTTGCGTACGCCATTTTTGGCTTTCGGGCGCACGTACACTTTTAGTAAGGTTCCTACGCACAGTTTTATAAATGAGGCCCCAGGTCTGCCCCAAAAACTTTTCCAATTGTCTATGAATTCTATATTATTTTGCGGACACCACTTAGACAGCCAGCCATTGAGTGAGCACAGTCTACGAAGTATCTCATCAGTCCTGTGAACAGGAAGGGGGCCAGAGCAAATTACTGTGCCTGACATCGTACCAGATTGCACCAGAATGAAGAGATTGTGTGATTTCTTTTCATGCTTATTGAGAACAGAGGCTGCAAAAATGTTTTAAGGGTATTTCACTCTGAATTCATCCCTTACAAGTCATAAAAAAGTAAAAAAAAAAATATTACATTATCATCCTTAGCTCTGTATCGGGTCCTGGCATGCCAGGGTCACGAGTTATAGACAACTGAATTGAGAATGTCATCTTAAACATTTAATTTAAAAAAATGAATTTGAATTGAGGTATCAAACAGAGCGCAGAATTGCAATTCTAATTTGAATGCAAGGAGGCAAAATTTAAATAAATGGAAATTCTGCAATTTGAGATTCTGCAGTTTTCAAATAAAACTGTAATTTGAAAATTCATAACTACAAAAACAAGTTTTTTTAAAACAAACTTTCAAACAAGGCTTTGTCAAGCCAAGATTCCAAATTCTGCTAAAAGTTTTAAAAGTACACAGAGAGAACAATAAATAGAATGATATATAAAACAATAGACAGAATGATAGATAGAACGATAGAAGACAGACAGAGACAGAATGACAGATCTGATGGATGGATGGATGGATGGATGGATGGGATGGATAGAATGACAGAGACAGATAGAACGACAGAGACAGATAAAATGACAGAGACAGATAGAACGACAGACAAAACAATAGAAGACAGAATGACAGTCAGACAGACAGATAGACAAACCGATAAGATATCTGCTACACTAACCACAAACTCCATGTCAGGAGCCTGCAGCGCATCCTAAACACCTCGTAAGAGTCAGACCCACATTCCCCATCGCCACGCACCCCCAGGGAGCTTGTTGTTTACCAATCTATCCCGAGCCAGAGGGGGCCACACAACAACATTTTTTTTTGTTAACACACCCTGCACTTCACTCATTCACACACAGGCTGTGCTTGACTGACTGGAAAGTCCGAGGATGAAGCTGTCGGTGCTAACAGGTCAAAACAGGAGAGAAGTTAGGAGGAGTGGCTCAGTGATTGATCGACATATTATTGCCATCGTCGGCCACTGAGGTGAACTGTGCTGGAAAAAAACAAAACAAACACAGACATGGACAGCAATGGGGGTCACTTGTGCAGTTACAATAATTATTAATGCACAAAATAAAGAGAAAGAAAATGGCAAAAGCAATTAAGGACTGACCTCACCAATACCCCAACCCCCCTAATCTGTTCCAACCCCTTTTCATCACTGATGGGACAATTAGTGAATAGCTCAACCTTCCATCCCCCTTCACACACACACACACCAACAAACCACGTTGTTACTGGGACACAATGGGGCCCATTGTGAGAGCTGGCAGTGTGTGGCAGCGCTGCCCGTTAGGCGTTTGGCTGTGGCTACACTGAGTGTGTGTGTGTGCTGGCCGCTCAAGCATGGGGACAAAAGGGGAAGCGCTGGCCTGCTGCTTCCATCAGCTCGGTTGCCTTTGGAAAAGCCAGAGTCAGAAGGAAGGAGGCTATGACCCAAAGCTCTTCCACTCTCTCCGCTATCACGCCCTGCCATATGCTGACCCCAGCAGCCCGGCACTTATCGCTGCCAATCAGCAGCCAGCGGGCCTGCCCCCACTGTCATGCCGGAGCTGGCGCGGTCCCACACACACCACTGGACTGGCACGGCCAATGGGGAAGCCGCTTAGCACGTCCCCTCCTCTCCCCCTGCGTCCCAATCGACCACTGACAGATGGAAGATGGCCGTGACTCTTAGACTTACTTGTTTTTTTTGTTTTTTTTATCGAGTCCAAGCCAACAACACCCAATCTTCCCCCAGCCAACTCGCAGCCGCGAGCCAGACGGATCAGATAATGTGGGTTTCTCGCAACACAATCAGGGTTTGAAGGACCAGATCTAGATCCACTTCATTCCAGGATGTGTAACAAGGAACCGAGCAGCTGTAACGATCTGGTAGCCTGGGGGCGAGACAGGTCAACTAGCTTTAATCGAAATGGGGTGTTTAAAATGCACACACACTTCCACATATGGCAGCCCAGACTGTAGCAGAACATTTTATCACTCAGGCCCAACATGGTGCCCTCAGAGACTGAGGCTGGCTGGAAGGCCCCAAGCTCGGGCTCTTTTTTCACACATGGCCCTTTGGATTACTCCTGTGCTATCTGCGGTTTAACCCTGTTATTTTGTCTGCCCAGCATTCATAACACTGACCCACGCCAGCTACCTGCTATTTTTTTTTTCTTTCCCTCCAACAGACATTAAGACCAAAGAGGCCCCTTTCTATCCATTCCAGGCCCTAATTTCACAGTCATGCCGAATGAGGGATCAGTGCGTGGGGAGGCAGATGGACGCAGCCCGGGGCCAAGAGAAAGAACTGGAACTTAGAGTCAGGCACAAGAGAGGTTGAGGCGTGTTGGCTTACAGAACGAGAAAAGGGAAGAGATGAAGGAAAAATTGAGTTTATCGAGTTTAAGGGCAAAAATTCAGGCGAAAAAAGCAGTTGACATGGCTTGACTGCGGACTCTTTACAAAAGGAAAATGCTGGTCTGTCTTTCTTAAATGTAAATCATTTACTTCACAACACATGTCCCTGCTGAGCTAAAAAGGGGATTATGATGACCATGTGTCAGTTTATTGCTAAGAAAGCAGCTGGTGCACCATTTCAACATTTCTAAATGAGGAGCTCTACAGCAAGAACAGCACCTGACGTGTATCCAGAGCAAATCTAATTGTCTCTGTTTTTGTGTGGAACTAAAGGCGGTTACATGAGGCTCAGCGTATGATGCAGTTCAGGTGGAAGAAAATGAGCTTGATTATACAGACAAAAAGGCAAAGGAAGCATTGGAAGTTACTTTAACTACTTCCACTTCTTTCCAATTACACAAATCAAACCAAATACTGTGAATGACTAACAATGCAACCTGTGTAGTCCACTTCACAGATTGACTTTTAGTGAGTTCTTTTAGTAAATCAAAGCATATTTTGCGATCAATGTACCAGAATTTATGAACAAATGATTCTTAGAAGTCAGTTCTTTTAGTGAATCAAAAACACAGCACGATCATTGAAGCCTAAATCCTGAAACGAATGACTATTATGAGCAGGTTTGTTTAGTGAATCAAAAACATATAGCATGACCAATGTAACCCAATCCATGAATAAATGACTCTTATGAGCCGGTTCTTTTAGTGATTCAAAAACATACAGAGTGACCAATGTAGCTCAATTTATGAACAAATGACTCTTTTAAGCCGGTTGTTTTAGTAAATCAAAACCGTACAGCACAAACAAGTGTAGCCTGAAACCCAAAACAAATGACTCTTATGAGATGGATCTTTAAGTGAATCAAAAACAAAGCATAATCGGTGTAGCCTAAATCCCGAAACAAATGACTTTCATAAGCTGTTTTTTAAATAAATAAACAACATATAGTGCGCCCAGTGCAATTCTGTTCTCAAAACAAATGAAATTAATAATTAATAATGAATGTAATTTATAATGTGTTGTATAATTTACAGCAGAGATTTAACTAAAACTAAAATATCAATAACTGAATCAAATTAAATCAAATTGAAAGCCTGTAAATCTGAATCACAGAACAATGTCATGAATTTATTACATTGATGGTGGCTCATGGCTAGCTCCTTCTGAGGACTGAACCAGCACCTTTACCAGCTCTGCACTTTAACAACTACACCACCCCACCAGTTAGTGATTGATTTAGAGATACTAGGATGTTAAGGGGACAATTAGGTTACATCACTTTCTCTCTCTATCTGCAATGACTTCATGTGGCGGCACCATCAACAGGTAAGCAGGAGACACTGTGACTTCCTTCCTTGCATCCCTGCGGTCCTCTCAGTCTCGCGGGAGAGCAGTCGCTCTGGCACATAGATCTTCTAATCACTACTAGCCTGCCATCCATCCCTTCCCAGTCATCAATTATTCGCACAGGATAGAAAGAAAATAAGGTGCGAGGGTGCTCAAAGAAAGAGGAAAAAAAGAGGGAGGGATAGTTTCAAAATAAAGAGAATCAGACTGAAAGAAAAACAGACGGAGAGAGAGAAAAGGTTTGGAGAGACATCCGTCGATAATGACAGATTACTGTAATTCAGGCTGTCAGGAGCATCGACCTGTGCGGCTCACGCCAATCAATAGCTCAGTCCACTATCGAGCTCCGCGCAGGCACACAGATGGGCGAGATTGCTGCGAGCGAAAGACTCAAGCTGAGCCAAACAATCTCTCTGGCTTGGAGGACATGGCAGATGAGAATCGCTTTCCCCCCCTTTTCTCTCTCTCATTTTCTCCCCTCCTCTCCGTCTTTGCTTTGTTTTCTGGAAGTAGCATCTCTTTGATAAGAAAAGAGCGCTCTTAAAGAAAGGTTAAAGGTCTTCGGTACCAACAAGTCAGGAGAGGCTGGATTTGGACTTGGAAATGCATAGATATTGAACATTATCTAAAGCAAGAGTCCTAGTAAAACAAATGACATTTTTGGCAAATGACAAACTTGGGTGGGTGGTTGAAATCCAAGTTCAAATCCAGCATGTGTGGCTCGTTCAGACCGAAGGCCTTCAACCTTTCCTTAAAAGTGCTCTTTTCTTATTAAAATGTTACTTTAAGGGTCAACAGAGTACTTATGTAAGCTTTTTTAAGAGACATTATATATTGTGCATGTATAATAATCACTAAAAAGGGGTCAAAAAGACCCAAACAATAAGATTAAGTGCCACAGTAGAGATTCGGATTGTGTGACCGAGAAAAAGAGAGAGACAGAAATAAAAGCAAATTGCCAGAGAAGGCAATGCTTTTGAGAAGGATTTCAAAAGCAAATGGTTGTGCATCAAAGTTAGCAGTTATTGAGGGGTGATCAGAATGATTCCATCACCCGCCTGACTGGGTGAGCAGAGAGCGGTGCTCTATATGTGAGAAATAAGATGTCGATAATTATCGAGCGGCTCTACCTGCTCCCGCTCTGAGAGAGAGACCAACCTGACCGCTTGCAAGTCAATCCGTACATATGTGAGCCAGGTCTATACAGCAGGAAGAGAGAGCAGAAAACGAACCAAGCAGGCGGTAACAATGATAATAGGCTTCTGCCACTTTAAACATGACAAAATGTGCACTCATTAGTCTGGGAAAAGGATACAAATTTTGGTAAAGAGGAATGAGGGATTTCAGAGCTCTGCTGGCATTGATGGCTGTGGCTCGCACCACTGTGGGTAAGATATTTCCATCCACTATGGCTCCATCAAACAAGGGACCGAAGAATGGCACCTGTGGAAAGCAAGATGATATGATATATGAACACTTATTGGACTGTGAAGAGCAAAATAAATATGAGATGCTCCAAGCAGGAACAAAATACACATTTCAATCTGTATTAAGGCCTATTCACACAACCACAAGTCCACATTTTCAGCATGAAAAATGTGCATGACACAATAGTAAAACAAAACAATGAATCTCTCTAAACCCCTTCACATTGAGTCTAAAATATCAAATTGGGATGGTCTATTTTTATATTTTTATTCATTTTATTTTATTTTATTCACCAGTCTTCACTCATCAGTGTCACATGATCCTTCAGAAATCATTCTAATATGCTGATTTTCTGCTCAAGAAACATGTCTTGATACTTTTTTCAGGAAAAAGAATTTATCAATTGTTTGATAAATAGAGTTCAAAAGAACAGCATTTATTTGAAACAGAAATCTTTTGCAACATTAAAAATGTCTTGACCGTTATTTTTGGTCATTTTAATGTGTGCTTGCAGAATAAAAGTGTTAATTTCTTTACAAAAAAAAGAAAAAAAATCTTACTGACCCCAAACTTTTGAACAGTTGTGTATTTGATATGTTCTCACATACCAAACATTTTATTCAGTTTATTCAGGCATCTAAACCTTTTTTTCCCAGTCAGAGTAAATAGTTTTGGAATAAAAATTGTTTGCAAATAAATAGTCGTATTCGATTTTCTGTGAGCAAGCCTTTACACAGCATATAAGCTAGTAGCTTTATCCTTCAAATAAAAGGAGGCATAGAAATGTCAAAACCTTCTACGTATTTCAGCCTGTTACACAAAAAAAACCCTGACATTAAACAGAAAAGACACAGTGAATAGCCCTCATGCACTGAAATGGGGTCTAAATGGACTTTCATAAAAGCCAGGCCTCGTCTTTCTTTATCTCTCCATCTTTCTACATTTCCTCAGACTGCATGAAAGACTGAGCCTCTCGTCTCGGATCCATCTCCACAGCGGAATTCGATTCTGAGAATCCCATTCATTCAATTATCCCTGACATAACTGAGCAGGAAGCAATGGCTGGTAGTGTCCAAAGACAGATATGCTTCCACTGTCTCCTGTACGAAGCATTGAGCTCATTTACAGAAAAACAAATGGGTGTGATGCAGAAACAAATATCTCTATTTTACTGTACATCGATCTCTTTCTTCGACATTCATTAAAATCGTTTTTTCCCCTCAGTGTGGACGAGGGTTTCATGGAATTCGGATGCATTTAGCCAATAGGCCCGTCAAACAAAAGTGCCAAAAAGTCTCAAAAAGAGTCAAAGATGCCAAATGTTCTTTTTTTTGTAGTAAAATAAATATTTAGTCACCTAACACTGTTCATTAATAGGTTTTTAAGGTTTATACACTACTGTTCAAAAGCTTAGGGTTAGTAAGATTTTTTTTTAATGTTTTTAAAAGAAGTCTTTTATGCATGTTTAGAACAAAAAATACAGTAAAAACAATTGTATTGTGACATATTATTACAATTTGAAAATAACTATTTCTATTTTAATTTATTTTAAAATGTCATTTATTCTTGTGTTGTCAAAGCTGAATTTTCAGCATCTTTACTCCAGTCTTCAGTGTCTCATGATCCTTCAGAAACCATCAAATATGTTGATTTAGCACATAGGAAACATGTTTTATTACAGTTAAATATTATTACAAATGTCTTTGTTACATATGTTACATGTACTCACCATAGTAATAACAGTAAATTATGCATAATTACATGCAAATAGCCCTCAACCAAATCCTAATCTGACCCTAACTCTATAGTAAGTACATGTAGTTAATTAATATTACTCAGTACTTAAATACATAATTACACTGTAACAATGACACCTTAAAATAAAGTGTAACCAAAACTGTTTATGACAGTTTGTTTATGGCATCTCTAGTTACAGACACGAATCAAAATTAATTCAATAATTAAATGATGGCGCCTCTGAAGGCGTTCCTTCGTCAGAGTTGAGCTCACCTCGGGTTTTTTGATGATCTGAATGCTGTACATGTGGTTCTTCATGGGGTAGATTATGATGAGCACATCTCCAAACTCAGTAGGAATGATGCCTCTCCGGTAGTCCCGTGAATGCTCGGACCACACGATGTGCACTTCATCGTTACCCAGGTGTCTTAACTGTATGGACAGAGTGGATACATAGAAGATGCCATTTAGATTATATTTTGTCCAAACATACTTATTAAAGATGTGGTTCCTCTATAGTAACCTCAGGCAGAAAGGTGATGCTACTTTGTTTGTGGAGTTCACATCCATAATATTGTTTACACTGCAACAGTACAAGAAGCCTTGAGCTTGTGTGCCGGTCATACTTTATGACCATCACAATCTCTGAAACAAAAGTAACTGCTCTGAATTGAATCTCAACTGTGCGTTGTCTGAGCAGTGGCGCAGCGCTATCCACTACGGTATTTATTAACCTTGAGCTGTGACAGTTGAGAGAACGGCTACTCGGTCTCTCTCTTCTCTTCTCATCTATCTTAGCCCGATCACTCCATCTTCCTGGGACCCGCTCAATCACTGCCACAGCCATGGACGCAGTGACCCGTCAACTGTCCCGAGCGACGGCCGCAACCTTTATGCAACTAATGACAAACTCTGTCCTTTAGACTCAGCGATGGACATCGTTCATTTCTTTAACTGCAGTGTTCTGTTCTTTAGCTATGGCTGAAGTTATTTAAAACAGTGTGGGTCATAGGAAGGCAGTCAGCCCCGTAATCCATAAATTGAACAGGTCCAAAATGAACACATATATATATATATATATACATACATACATACATATATACATATATATACACAAACACACACACACAAGTAATTTAATAAAATATTTAATAATATAGTTTCATGGACTATAACAAACATTTCTGGCCGATTTATTTTTTCAATTCACTTGCAATTGACAAGTGTGGCAAAAAGTTAATATTGGATCCTTTAGAGTGCATGTTAGGCAATAAATAGTGCATAAAACGCAGCTGTAAAGGAAGAAAAAAAAAAGCAGAAAAATAAATGTGTGTGCGGTGTGGCCCGGCGGCTGCGCTGACACGCTTTAGTGTCTAGTTAACATGGTTTAGAGTTGCTATCGGAAGATCGTGCTCTGGATAGCCTCTCCAGCAGCCCTTGCAAATCCAATTTGCCTCTGAGGAGTCATGATAGGCGATGCAGCACAGGGACGGACCCAATCTAATTTGGACGGAATATAGCCGTGCGTGGCGTGGAGGTCCCCCCAGCTCCCCTGCAGGGCAGGGACGGCAGTCCAAAACCCCTCCACCGGGCCCAGCAACCCCTCACATCACTTCACCCCATGCCTCGTGCTCAAATTACAGCCATGAATTACATCCAGCCTTCAGCTGCACTACCACAGACCAGGGGCTGCCATTTCGTTCCAGGGTGTGTGTCCGTGTGACAAAATGATTGGAGTTTTATTGGACGATAAGGTGGTCTGGACTGAGAGATTTTCTTTCATCTCAGCCATCTTTGTTTAATCATGTAACATCATTCTGAGAAATGCCACATTTGCTTGGCGGCCCGTGGTGCAGATCGTGGCAACGTTGCAGGAGAAAATCAAACGGCCTGTCCTCAATGTGATAAGAAGATATAGATCTGCATTTGATTTATTATTGCATGATGTGCTCTGTCACCTCCATGACACAAAATAATGCAGGAAAGAAATGTCTGAATTATAAAAAAAAGCGATCGGCCTAACTTAAATCCAGAGTTTTACGGTGTTCAAAGGAGTTACTTTGAATATCTCCATATCAGAACTTTGTCTGCTGTCAGTCAGAATGACAGTTGACAGATGTAGATGCGATAACTTATTGTTGATATTGTTGAGATGAACACAATGAATATATTCACCCCAGAGAAGAAAGCACATGGACTGTATTTCATATAACGTTTTTATTAATTTTTATTAAGAGAGGGACTTTTTTTTTTTGTGGTCCAAAAAAGAAGGGTGCCTACAGCATTAGATCACCAGGGTGATTACAATTTGTTTTTATTTTAGGGTGAACTGACCCTTCAAGACTTTTACATAAATAGCCATAGATGTTTAAATGATGACCTGGTTTTGTTTCTTAAATCACCCACTTTCCATGATATTCCACAATCATATAATTACGGACAAAATAAAGTCCCGCACTCAAATATCCTATTTCACTTAGAAAAATGTCAGAGATAAAATGGGTTGCAAACAACATTTCAGGGCCTTGATGCTAAAAAATAAATAAAAATGACAACATGTCACTTCATCTTTCATCTCTGTGCAAGCATCAAACAAAAGAGACAAACATCCTTTTAAAGGCATGAAAATGGACCTTACATCTTGTCATCCATCTGCTTAAAGCCAATTACAGACCAGCATCTTCCCCACAATATCCCACAACCCCCCCTTTCAGCATACCTGCTCAGCTCATAAAAACAGAGAAGACACAATAAGCTGTAGGCGAGACCATTTAGATTAAATGTGGTAATCTAATTAGAGCCCCCCTTTCCCATCCTAAATAACGCCCCATGAAACGTCTCTCTTATGGTGCACTGTAGCCCTCCCACCCTCTCCACTGTGTCGCTCGCCGCAATATCACATTTCTATCAGCGTTCATTAATAAGTCTTTAGGGCGCATTAGCACCTTATCGCCTCGTCTCTGCCCCAGAAGACGTATGAGTGAGGAAGTGAAGGGACAGATCTAATGACAAGCGATTGGTCATTCGGCATGGGGCTGGCCGCTCCACAAACAACCCCATATCACAGCCTTCCAGCCAAGCTCATTAAGGATAATGCTGCAGATTATTAGATTTGTGCTGCCCATGTGAACAGAAAAAAATACCCATGCAGACAGACATTTGCGGGTGTTTCTTCAACTACGGACACTTTAATGCCCCATGGGTTGGTTTTTATTAAAACTAACAGCTTTCAACATTGTTCTTTTTGTTATATGAAGGTCACATTAGAACACACTAGGTAACTTTTTACCATGCCTTAACTGCTTTGTTTTTGCTACTAGATTGTATTGCTTACCTTTGTCCTAGACCCAGAATTTCAATCTTAAAATATGAAAATATTTAATTCTTATTATTTTTTAACCTATGATAATCTTTAAGAAATAATCATAACACATTTAAAACTTTATTATGAGAAAAAAAAGGCACATTTTGATCAAATTTACAGACATAGACAGACATTAACTGTTCGTTTTTCAAAAGCTAGCGTACTTGAGATTAAATGAAATATAAAATATGTTAAATATAAGACTTGATGTGAAGTAAAAATGTAATTATACCTTGAACAAAATATTTTAATTACACAATTTACAATAAAGTTGTAATTTTGTCAATTTATGAAAGAAAATATTAAATTATTATATTTGGGATACCTAAAATGTTATGAAAATAGCCTTAGCAAGGAAAAAGAGGTTTTTTTTTTTACTGTTTTTGGAGTCATCTTTTCCACCATAGAATGCTATTATATACATATAATTAACCATTTGTGATGTATATACACTGTTGGATTTTATTAGTTGACAAAAAATAAACTAGTCAGAATGTAAAAAGTGTGTTTTAAGAGCATTTTTAGAGCGAATTTATAAAAACCTGCAGGCCAAAAAAAGAGGTCATAGTTGAAAAAACAGCATTGTAGAAAAAGAAAAATGTATCCATGTTTCTCCGTGAGGTCACATCGACTGTGAGGAATAGTGAGAAAAAGAAAGGGTGTGACAAACCTCTTTAAATAAAAGAGAGACAGAGATAAAAGCCAGTGGGTGAGGCAGAACGAGAGAATAAAGTACTGCTGTTAGGAGTCATTACTCTCTCTTTTTCTCTGTTCTGATAGCAGAGAGGACCTTTTCTCTCTATGGGGAACCAAGAATCACAAAAGTGCTGCTCTCGGCAGGTATAAGTATCCCACCCCTCAGATTAGCCTGGGTTAGGTTTAATGATGAGGTGTGAACGCACAGGTCAGTGAGGTTCTGTATCCCACTTCACCCAAAGCACAGGAGGAGAAGAGCTGCACTGCTGGAGAGAACTCAAGACAGAAGAGCTATGAAAGAAAAGAAATCACAGACCACAATCTAAAAGGCCTTGCACAGGTGAGCAGGCAGGGGGAAAGTTGAACTCTTTAGAGAATCAACAGTTTTTGAGTGATGGAAAGCAGGTTCTTTTGAGAATAGTGTACTATGTAGATCCCAGTCCCAGTTGGTGAAGCTGCAAAAACATTTAGATGTTGTTTTGTACCCGATTGACTTTCACTGTATGGATTGAAGTGTTCTTCAAAATATGTGTTTTGTGTTTCGCAGAAGTTAAAGTTATACAGAATGCAGAGGTTATTTACAATAAAGTCCTAAAGGTACAGGAGCACAAACTTTTTTTAATTTTTTATTCTAAGGATCAGAGATGCGGTGGAAATCAGTGTTGTTATTGTTAAAGGCACACTATGCAGTTTCTGTTTTTCTCAAAAAGCGACCCCTAGAGTCGTTGTGGAGTACTTGTATTTAACGTTACTGTTGTAAATACCACTCACGCAGAGCCATCTCTCCACTCTTCCGACCGCGCTTTCTTCGTTTTCTTCGTCAACTCTGCCATGATTCACGTCTGAAATGCGTGCTAGCGTCTTCCATAGAGGCTACTTCATATGTTGTTGATGTATGTGACGTCGTGCTGTAAAGCAAGTCGTGATTTGTCGGGGCGCCACCTCTCAAACTTGCATTACTGGTTTTGCCAGCGGCGTCCCCCCCCTGGTTTGCTATCGGGATGATTCGCCCTACTATGAGTTTGTTCACCATCGAAATGATTTCGAAGTTGTTATATTAAGGAACAAATCTTGCATAGTGTGCCTTTAAATAAAACTATTAAATATGGTTTGTTAATTGAAAGCAGAAAATAAAAATAAAATTTAAATACTAGATGAAAAACTTAAACTTAAAAAAATAATAAACAAAAATTAGAAATGTTGCATTGGTAAATAACAGAAATAAAATAAGCTGAAGTACTAAAATGACTAAAATGGAAATAAAAAAATAAAATCTCTGTGGAAATATATTTAAAAAAAAACATCACAAATTTACTTAAAAATGGCATCTTTTATAAGTTCACCTTTTTAGTGAGCGAGTCGTCGGAGTCCGGAGGCATGCGTGTGGACACATGGAACATCACCTCAACTGTGGAGGTGGCAAAGTAGGGCATGGTCAAACCCGTGCTCTTGTTCCGCTGCAGGCCGCCCATGAAACCACAATGACTCGTTAGGTTCACCTGAACAGCGGAAAGAGTTTGTTGGGGCCAATGTATAAATATCCTATAAAACACTGCAAGTAATACTTAAAATATAGAATTGCCTCCCAGCAATTAATTATCCTGATTTTACCTCCCAGCCCAGGCCTGACACAAAGTCTTCATACGCCTGACTCCCAGCTGTGTTGGACAGAATTGAGTGCTTGTCTTCTTGCCCCTCTGCCACATAAAACACAGCAATCTTGTGTGTTTCACGACTGCAGAGAGTAAATGGAGAAGAAAGTAAATTTAGGAGCCAAACAGGAGTACTCTTTCATGAGGTTGTCTCTCAGACTATAGACGATAACTGGTTTCCTTACAACAACATTCCTAATGACTTTAAAGAAACAACACTGAACAAAAAGAGGCATAACATACCACTGCCTTGAATCCAGATTTTTCAGCTCTCTCAGTAGTTTTTCGTTCTTCTTCAGCAGGTGGAAACTGTTCCTAGAGACAGGACATTTTAACATAAGAGGTAATGGAGAGAAATATGCTACCAAATTACAAATTTTTATCAATTCAGGTTAATTAGTGTTCAACGACATCTATATATTGAAAAAGAAAGAAGGTAGGCAAAGAAGGTAACAAAAGATAAAGAGACAGACAGACTGATAGAATGATAGACACGGACAGATGAAATGATATATAGAACGATAGATACACAGAGGCAGATAGGTAAATATATTAAATGATAGACAGAAAGAGAGATAAAATAAAAGATATAACAGTAGGCAGACAGACAGACAGACAGACAAACAGATCAAAGACATATATAAAATGATAGACTGAATGATAAATAGTACGACAGACAGAGAGGCAGATAGGTAAATACCGTATATACAACAATAGACAGAATGATAGACAGAAAGAGAGATAAAATTAAAGATATAACAATAGGCAGAGAGACAGACAGACAGATAGATAGACTGAACGATAGATAGACAGAGACAATAGATTTTTGATAGATAGATTGTTTTGATGCCCTAGCTATGGTCCGCGGACCCCCTTTTGGAGGAGCACTGCTCTAGTCTAGACTATGCGTTAAATCTCTTTCATTAAGTGCCCGCCTGCTTAATTACCGTCTTCCTTGTTTTTCTCACAGACTCCTGGAAAATCTGACCCCGCAACAGAAACGCAAATGAAAACAAAAACAAAGGAAGATCCTATGTGGAAAAACATCTTATGACATAAAACAAAAACCTACGCATGATATTATTAAAAGAAGCAAAAAAATAAATAAATCTATAAGATAATGCAACTGTTTTTTTCCATCTGCAGCTTTTATAGTCTAGAGTTCAGTTACTTTCTCCCTCTCCCCCTCTTTATCATTCCCTCCCTCCAAGTGGCCGCGTGAGTCATGTGGAAAAGCCACACGATGCTCTCTAAAAGGACTTTTTGTTTTGTTCTCTTTTTCTTTGAGCAGGGGTCTCTTTATTAGCTTGTTGCAATGTAATGGTCTTCATTTTCTCCATTGAAAGTGAGCCATTTCAGGAGGCGAACGCGTGAACGGCATAAAAGGCCGACATTAGGTGCGCGCTCACACACACAATGGGCCGGCGGATTGCAATGCCTTAGTCTCTGACCACGGATAAATGATACATGAATGCCTGGAGAGCGGCAGCAGGACAATTCCTCATTAAACAGCCCCTATGTATTTTCTCCCAGCTCTCCAACTCATAATAACCCTTCAGCCACATTCGAAAGGCAGCCTTTTATTTTCACCAGTGTATCAGGCAAGAATGAAAAGTACCACGGCTGCTCGGCAGATAACAGACCCCTCAAGAATTAATCCCCCCATAAAAGCTGCATACGTGCACACACACCCCGCACCCGGAGCTGTTGAATAAAAGCCCCCAACAACTCTCTGAGCGAATGGTGAAAAAACAATTTTCCTGCATTAATCTCATAACCCAGAGCATGTATATCATGAAAATTAATGCCATTACATTCAAGGTGAAAAATAACCCCAATTTTCTAATTATTTGTCATCTGGAAATATTTAACCATTCTCTGTAATACCACAAAATGGAATGAGATTGAACCTTTACAGTGAAATGCAATGTGGGGAGCCATTATGAATCATGGAGCGGGATAGACACTGAGATTGAGTAGTAAGTGAACACTGTAGCGTCTATTGGTGGATAAGCTAATCAAAAAGATGTTGACTGTTTAAAGCAGATTAACACGGCTCTGCACAATCAGGGAGAGGTGCGAGCAAACAGGATGTTTACATGCATTATCGGCCTTCAAAAACGTCACCCAGATTGTGCTAACAAACTCTAGCAAAACAATGTAGTGATTCTCTTGGGGGGGAAATGGCAGGATGGTTTGATGACGTGTTGCTAAACGCTTAATCGCAGTCCAAAGGATTAAACTTTCTGATATGGCAGTTAAACAAAGCTACGATAGAAACATAACAGAATCAGCAGAATTGTGGTTGGTGAAATTCGCTTCTGTGATTTGTAATAAATCACCCAAAAACTCAATGTTAACCAAAAATGGGACTATTTTTGGTAACTTTTTTTTTTTTTTTTTTTAAATCAATGTACCATCTATTTGAATAATTCTTGATTCCACTGATTGAAGACTCACACGGTCAAATGACAAATAATAATACAGTTCTCTGTTCATTTTTAGGTGGACATGACGAAAGTAATGACTTGGGGTTCAGTTCATGAAGAAAGTCAAAACAGTGTTTTTCACAGAGTAGATTTTTGGGTTTTCTGAAAAAATCATTTAACTGCCTGCCAAATTCTTCTTAAGAAAAAATAAGGTGTTCTTAAAAAGAAAAAAAATGAGATCAATGAAATCTTATTTTTTCATAAGAATTGCAGTTGGGAACATTCTTACAAACTACTTAGAATTTATCTTAAGAAATTTCTGGTGTTTGAAAGTGGCCATTTTTTGAAGATCGCTCCTATAGATTTATATCCCTTCTAGCTCATTTTTAGCTACCATTCAAAACCTGTAACCAGTAGGGCACACCAATGTTTCCCCCTGTTCCTGGAGGCACCCCAATTCTACACATTTTTTAACTCTTCCTAATCAAACACACCAGAATCAGCTTATTAGAAGACTCCAAGTAGTGAAATAGGAGGGTCAGATAAGGAATACATCTAAAATGTGTATTGTTGGGGTGCCTCCAGTACCCTAAAGGTTGGTAAACACTAGGGTACACCACCCCAAGAACATTTGTAGGATTTGTACCTGTGGATACCCCATGTGATTTCCAGGCGTTTAAACTGCAAGATCTCATGGTCTTACCTCTTCTCCCAGGAGTTCATGCCCAGTATGTTGAGGAACAGTTTGCAGTAGTAGAAGGCTGACTGGGGTCTCTGCGGGATTGGCTCTTGCTGTACTACGGCCCTCATGTTCAGCTCATTCCCACGATGCAGCGTGAAGTCCCGCTCCTCGGCACACTGCTTCAGGATGCCGTTGATGACGTCGTTCTCCTGCTTCTCGGACACGCAGGTGGGTGGCGGGGCTGGAATGTTGAGTGGTGCGCCAGTATATTGCAGGCACTCTGGGCTGGAGTATCCCAGGTACTGCAGCATCTCATCCAGAGCGTCCTCCCCATCCTGCAGGGAGTCCCAGCTCGGGATCACCTCTCTGCACCGCCGTTTGGCCTGTGGGGCCATCAGTTCCAGACCTGCCTCTTCCTCCTCGTCCTCTTCCTCAAGGTCTTCCTCCTGTCTGTCTTCTTTCATCTCTTCCTCATGCTCATCCAGGTCCTCCTCATTCTCCTGAAAAGCTTCATCCTCTGGTTCTTCTTGACTGCTTCTCTCTAGACTGTCCTCATCTCGGCCACGCTCTCTACCGCCCCCTGCTTGATTCGAGGATGTGTAGAGGCGCAAAGTTTGACTAGGTGGACCATATAGTACAGCCGAGTCCCAGGAGTGTTTGCCGGAAATGTCTCTCACGATCACCCGAACGCAGGCACTGGTGGTGGTGAGGCCAGCTGACATCCCGCCACCGGGCAGCCCGTCCTCTGCCCGGATTTGTAGGTAGGACAGCAGGGTGGTGCCATTAAGTACAAAGAACTGCAAGTTGGGCGCGTCAAAGAGTTCGGGGGCCAGGTCTGCGCTCTCGCTGTACGGGTTATCCTGGTTCTCACACACCTGGCTGGTCAAAGTGGCCGGACCACCACTCATTGGATAGTGACCCAGGTGGTTGACCAGGTGCGATATGACCGTGCGTGCCGCAATTGAAATCAGGCCTTGCTGAATACGGCTCCTCACTACAAACAGACAGAAAGAGAAAGATGTATTTGTAAGAAGTGTGAGCAGAAATTTCCATAGATTTTCAAAGACAATTAGAGTGCCCATTATTCATAAAGTTTTACACATCCCCCAATCTTTGAATGTTCACTTATGTACACAATTGTTTTGGCTAATTTGATAATGTTTTCAGATCAACGAAGATTACTATGAAGAGTGAAGTATTCTCAGCTCAGTTTAAATCCATTTGGAAACTACACAATTTCAAAATAATCTTGATTAACATTTTGTTGACAAATCAGTATTACAGAAGCTTTGTATATTTATGGTGGTTTTGGTCACCTGGCATAATCAGATGTATTTCTTTAGGGTCATTTACATAAAATGGTCCATTTTAATAAGATAAATGCAAAACAGCACAAGATACGCTTCAGTGGCCAAAGTTCTTTTTCTGAATGTTAATGTCCACAGCGGCGGCATTAAAAAATAATAATAAATGAATAAATCATAAAGTTTAGATGAACGAGTTGACCTCACTAATCGAAAAATCTGTTCATCCATTCCTAAATATATCCTGTAGAATTTCATCAAAAATCAGTCTGTATAAGAGTGAGAGATATGAAGAGACCGCAGTGATGATGACAAGGTGTTAGAACGAGTAAAAGAAAAGAGTTTAGGCACTCGTTTCATCAGGGATTTACTGATTTTCAGATCTATCAGTGTTAAACTCCTGCAGAGCCGGAATGAGTGAAGGTGCAGACGGCTCGTGTGAATACGGGGACATTAGGGTGTGATGAAGAATGCAGGACGCCTAGTGAGAGGTGCAGATGCCTCGATGCTGGTAAGAAGCTCCCGACGGAGACACTCCCTCTTCGCACACTGCCAGAACTCACAAAGAAACCATGCAGAGAGCAGCCCAATACCAGTACACTAGACGTGCCAGAGGCCCACTCCCCCCAATCAACACACCACACCAATCACATTCAGCGACACTTTCCATCGCCTTAATGAGCCAAAACATTCTTAGACTGGAGCTCTCGGGGGGAGGGATTTTATCCTGATGAAGCAGTCTTCTGTTCGGGCCACCTCAGCTGCAGAGAGCCCTCCGATCCAGCAAGAATTCAGTGCTAGGAGTAATTTCAAGAGAACGGAGGTAGGAAAGTGGTGGACACATGTCTCACTCAGGGTTGTAATGATTAGTTATTTTCGTCTGATAGAGAGAGACACAGCACTGGCAGCACAGGAAACCAGCCCCCTGCTGTCAATCTCAAGTCCATCCTCGCCCTGACACACACTGAAATTAGTATGAGGGAGCAAACCGATTCGGTGAAGACATTTAGCTAGCTCATTCCTGCTTCTGATTTGTTCTACTACTGTTGTACTTGTTTTAGAGAAGATGATAAAGATAGGAGGAACATGGGTGAGTGGTGGTTAACACGGTGTGTCAAGCTCTATTCGTCAACGTTAATACATGTTTTTGTCTTAACCTGTAGCAACAGAAAGAAATGATCAATTCAGTTCTACGTTAATCCAAGTAAAAAACTATGTAATGAAAAGAAAGACAAATCATTTTGTTAGCTCCAACTATGGATCTCATTGGTCCAAAATGGTGCTTTTCGTAGCTACATATTAAACTGTTAATCGTTTTGATTGCCTGCCGTGTGATTTTGCTTTTTGTGAGGACAGAATGACTTTCTGCTCTTAACTTGTCATGTCACCTGGTTAGGACAAGGTGTAAGAAATGGGAAAAAGGAGAAAGACAAGACTGCAAGCAGAACCTGACTGAAATATCAGATGCATAAACACAAAGAACAAGATGACCAAGAAGGTCAAAACAAGAACGAGAGGCAGAAGACATGCGTTCACCTTCAGTGACGGGCTGCAGTTTGGAGGAGCGTTCAGAGTCGGGTGAATGAAGCGGCTCTGGCTCTTTCAGGTTCTCTAGTAGTAGAAAGGGGTCAAAGTCTGGGCTGCTTAAGTCTGACAGGTGAATGGGGAAGTAATTGGGGTTATTGAAGCTCTGTGCCCCATACACACAGCCATGGAGGACCTGTGAGATGGACAAAGGAGTTACAAATACAAAGAAATAAAGCATTATGCACAGCTCTTTAGTTGTTTCACATGGTCTTAATTTACAGATAAAAACAATGTATATTAAGAGATAAAAATGATGTTTAATAGATGATGTGAGCAATGGTCTTGTACTTTATAGATGCAGCTTAGGACGGACTTGTCGGTCTTCTCCTTGTCTGAGGCACCTTGGACCGGCTGGAGGAGAGTTTTTGGAGGTAGAGCCATCACCCAGTCCAGCAAACACAGCAGCAGAGACACAACCAGCTGGAAAGAGAGTATAAATATACATACATACACGTATACAATAAAAACAGTAATACTGTAAAATGTAAAATAAATGCTTTCTATTTCAGTATATTTTAAAATGTAATTTATTCCTGTGATGGCAAGGCAAAAGAAAAACATTTTCAGCATCATTACTCCAGTCTTCACATGATTCTTCAGAAATCATTCTAATATGCTGATTCGGTGATCAAGAAACATTTGTTATAATCAATGATGACAGCAGTTGTGCTTCAAAAGACTTCATTTGGAAAAGAGCAACCTGGACTTTCTGTAAAATAACACTTTTTGTGTGTTCAATAAAAGAAAAAAGAAAAAAATCTGATTTTGAAAGATGTGAAGGTGAGCAGAATTTACATTTTTAGGTATACTTCCTCTTTAATAAAAATCATCACAAACTGTTGGCTAAACAAAAAAAGCATTAATTTCACATTTATATGAGTGTGTCCTTTCATTGTTTTGGGGAGCACTTGTGTCATGAGACATACCCTCTTATCCAGCTCATGAGGGGAGGACTCTGTGACGGGAAGAAGGTAAGTGATGGTTGCAATAAGGACCTAAAAAAAAAGCAGGAAATTAATGTAACTTTCTATGTAACAAATCAAAATCAGGCTTAGCTTGCAGTGTGACTGACTTTACCTCCACTATTTTCTTTGGAGTGTTAGGCGGGAATTTCTGCAGTTCGTCAACGTAGTTTATGAGCAGGTGCAAAATGTCCGAGGCCACGAGGGCAACCGTTTTATTTGAGAACTGCAAGGAAGGTATTAATGGTTAAAACAGAAGCAATCAGCAACTTTAATGTGCTCTGACATGTGTGGAGCAAAACAGTAAAATTGCATTGTGGTCCTCATCTGAGCTGATTAAGACGGGATGAGTCTTTTCCTAATTCTGCTTCATGGAACGCACCCAAAGGAGAGAGACACTCATGTCTAACCCTCCACTGACAACAGATTCTCAGAAAAGCCAATAAAATCGACCTGATCACAAACAGGCTTTTCTGATTGGACCAGAGTTTGAGTATGTGTGTGTCTGTTGGCCCTAGACTTCATTTCAGACAGAAATGCAATAATTCCTCGAACTCTCTGAAGCATAAATTCTTCAGTGGATTAGCCTTCTGCCTGTGAAAAGCAGAGAAGCCAAACATGTTGACGGTCCAGATTTAGGAAGGCTGGTAGGGGTGGGTGCAGGGAGTATGGAATAATCTTCTTCTGGATGAACAGAACACACTTGTGCCAGTGCACTGAGCCCAGGCATCAGGAACGGCTTCAGAAGACTCAGGCCAAGGGCAATGCCATCATTTCTCTGCTGTGTTCACTTACATTGCCAGTGAAGGTTATTTTACAACACAGATGCTTCTATTCCATTTATAATCAATCTTTAACAGCAGAATACATGTAAATTTTGTGTAACCAAGCATCCGTTACCTTGAGAGTAACACAGATGACGTTAAGTGCTTCTTTGATCTGCGGATGCTGAGTGCCATGAACCAGCTCTTCACAGAGCCAAATACCCAGACTACAGAGTGCCACACACCTGAAAAACACACAAAAAAACAGAGATAACTTTTAGATCTTATGTAAAATAAATGGATGAATAATTGCCAACACATTCAAAATAAAACATACAAACATGAAATAAGACAAAATGCACAATCAATTGTGTTGAAAATACTTGTGTTTTAGATCAGGAAATGGAAATGTTTACATCTGCCATGTAGAAAATTGACTTGACATGCCAAAACATTTGTTAGCATTAAAAAGATAAAAAATAATAATGAAAAAATGTATAAATAAACAAGTTATTTATATATAAAGTTAGCTACATATATGGTGTATGTACATATATGTACCTGCATTTTTGTAACATTATAAATGTCTTTACTGTCACTTTTGATTCATTTAATGTGTCCTTGCTAAATAAAAGTAATAAATACATAGTAACAGAAGATTGGAAAAAATTTGCCTGGTTTGATGAGCCTGCTGCGACATTCAGATGGTAGGGTCAGAATTTGGCGTAAACAACATGAAAGCATGGATCCATCTTAACTTGTATCTACGATTCACAGGCTGCTGATGGTGGTGTTGTGGTGTCAGGGAAGTTTTCTTGGCACACTTTGGGCCCCTTAGTACCAAATGAGCAGTGTTTAAATGCCACAGCCTACCGGAGTACTGTTGCTGACCATGTCCATCCCTTTATGACCACAGTGTACCAATATTTTTTAATGGCTACTTAAAGCAGGATGAATCGCCATGTCACAAAGCTCAAATCACCTTAAATTAGTTTCTTGGACAAGACAATTAGTTCACTAAACTCAAATTGCCTCCACAGTCACCAGATCTCAATCCAATAGAGCACCTTTGGGATGTGCTGAAAGGGAGATTCACATCACGGATGTGCAGCCGACAAATCTGCAGCAACTGCGTGATGCTATCATGTCGATATGGACCAAAATCTCTGAGGAATGTTTCCAGGATCTAGTTCAATCTATGCCATGACAAATTAAGGCAGTTCTGAAGACAAAAGGGGGTCTAGCAAGGTGTACTAAAGTGGCCAGTACCGACCGACCGACCGACCGACCGACAGATAGATGAACCAATGACAGAACGAACAACAGACAGACAGATAGATAGATAGAGAGATAGAGAGATAAACAGACAGACAGACAGATGGATAGATAGACAGATAAACAGAGAGACAGACAGACAGATGGATAGACAGACAGACAGACAGACAGACAGACAGACAGACAGATAGATAGATATGTATAGTATACTGAAACTTCTTTTAAAAGATCAAGTATGACTCAAATTTGCACTGCCTGAATAAGGTCCCCAGCTCAATGTGTTGGGGCTTGTGCCCTAACTGCTAGGCCATAGATATTTAATCCTGCCTCCTGTCTGCTTCTATGATCTAAGGCTTTCCTCAGCTTTTCTCTGAAAGAACACCCAAACTTTTTCCACAGGGAGTTATGGGGGCTTCTAATGACTTGAGCCCCATCAGGATCCACTCTAATCCTACTGGGTACTGGATTACTTTAAATGACACTGCTCCTAATCTGTCTAGATATGACCAGACACGTAGCCCCACACTGCTTTAACACCGACCGTAATGTATAGATTTATTAATCTGTCTGGCATGGGGCTTCACATCCTGAAAGCAATCACTAAGTTAAGTGGTCTAAATGTATGTATGTATGTATGTATGTATGACCGAATGCAATGGTAGGATGTTCTACCTGCCTGTCAGCATATGTATTTTCATACAGCCACCTTATACAGTTCCTCCTGAACCAAAATAACGAGTTTATGCTGCGTTCATGCCTACATAACTACTGTAGTTTGGAGGAGATGGAAACCTGTGACGTTATACTCGGAGCGGTTTAAGATTCGAATTTATGTGTTTCTATGTCAACACTATCAACGCCGAAATGAATCTGCAGCAGTCAGGTGGTACAGGTCAGAGCTCTTTAAGTTGTTTATGTTCATTAATATTGTAATGTTATGTGCTTTGAGACACAAGCTAGTTTAACGAAGTAGTCATGTTCACATTTAGTCATTTTTTTTTTTGTCCTCTAGTTGAAATTTAATTGGTCAAAAATCCTGGTACACCATATGGATATTAATTTATGTTCTGTTCGACTGTAATTTAGTTGCTTCACGCAGCATTTCACGTTCAGTAAGCAGAGGGAAATTACTTAATGAACCTAGTTAAGACAACAGGTTTTTTAAGAGGAGGAGATGATGTGGAAAGGGAGGGGCAAATGGGATTAGGAAACATTGCGAGCCAAATTCAAACTTGCGTCGTTTACTTGAGCACCACATCAGTCTGCGTTAGAGTAAAGGTGGTAAGGTGGCCAAGGCACAGCTATAACTAGGACAAGGTGTTAGCCTTCAGGGTTTGTACCTTGCTGGTGCAGAAGGCTCATCTCTGGCAGAGGTCAGGATGTGCTTGATTATATGCTCCTGAAACACAAAAACAAAAGAATTGCTATTAAAGGGGTCACATCATACATCATTTTATGATTTATTTTATTTATATTTTTTTTCCTCTGAAGTTTAAAGTGAATGTTAAACTTTTAAAAGAGTAAAGATAATTAAAATAATAAAACAATAATAAAATAATTAAAAAGCTGCTAGTAATGCATGATGTAATTAAATATAAGCCATACAATACCACATTACAATATTTTTTCATGTTGTTTAAAACAAGTCTCACCAAGGCTGTTTTTATTTGATCAAAACAATAAAAACACAAATATTTTGAAATAAAATTAGTTTTAAATAACCGTTTTCTGTTTTAATATATTTTAAAATGTACTTTATGTGATGCAAAGCTGAATTTTCAGCATCATTACATTACGGTCTACAGTGTCACATGATCCTTCAGAAATCATTCTAATATGACGGTTTGCTGCTCAAGAAACATTTCTTATTAATATCAATGTTGAAAACAGTTGTGCTCAACATTTTTGTGCCACTGCTACATTTCTGAATAAAGATTTCATGAACAATTCTGGGCGTCAATGAAAATATAGGATAAAAAAATCCTGTTCAAGGGCCTGTTGATATCCTACAACGGATCCATTTCATTCCATCTAGGGAGAATCCGATTATACGCCACCCATTTCTTAGCCACACAGACTTTCACAGGGCACATTTGCACACAGAAACATACACAACACCACACACTCCCACCAGAGACAGATGCACAAAGTGAGATAATGCAGACAGACAAAAAGATAATGATCAGAACCGCTCACAACAAACACAAAATCTGACATAAAACCAGCAATCTGGCAACTCGGAACATGACATATCCAACCATCTGGAAAAGAAGCATCTGTGCACAAGCGCGCGCACACACACACACACACACACAGAAAAAAGATCACGTTAACCACAGTCTTGTCATTCATGGCCTGCTCCTGGTTATCAGATGCCATCATGTGAATTTCTGCATGCGAGTGTCGGACGCTTCCCCGCATGGTATTAGCTCCTTACTGTCACCCGGAACAACACGGCAACACAATAACAACAGCCCTGTGGAGCTCGGCTCAATGCAGCCTGCATTGCTGATCGCCCATTAGCACATTAGCGCCAGCAGGAACAATTACATCAGATTTCCCTGCACTCTAAACAACCGTTGGAGTCGCATACATTCAGCCACTTGGATCTGCATAAGGGTATCAGAGGTTAAACGCAGACTATAGATAGTACGAGCACATTAGGGACGTCCTGATTGATGGTCGGTGGTCGAATGTAGCAGCATGAAATGTAAGTTATTTGTAGGAAAGATACACAAAACTGTGTACTTTTTCCCAGACTGATTAGTTGATGTGTTGTCTGAACAACTAGTCACATGCACCTTAAAACTACGCACCTTGCTTAATCGACCATTGATATGTTTTATGGATTAAATTATTATTAAACTGTCGATTAATCATTAGCATTCCAAATATATCATTTCTTTTGATATTATAAAATGATAGAAAGGACAAAGAGCTGTCTCTTTTTATCTCTTAATATAGCTGACCTCACAAATGCATCCATGCGAACCGACCCAAGCATTTTTTTTTTTTGTAAATTTCATTTGTATTGTATTTATACAAAAAATACCTTGACATCTGTGAATTTCGTCATGATGATGTCGGCCGTTGTAGGGTGCAGTGCAGGAAGTTCATTATACAGGTTTGGGAGGCACACCAGGGAGCCCAACAAGATCTGAGCCTCTACCCGTGGAGCCTAGGAAAAAGATGAGAAGAGAGAAAGACAGTAAATTAAAGACTAAATTAAAGACAGTGAATGTGAAACATGTGAGCACATCTAAATAGATGTCGCCATGTGTAAGGGGTAGTGATGTCTGGAAGCAGTTTGGTGGTTTCTCACATTGAGGGACGAGCAGGCGGTTACACGGCTCGCTGCCACGATGAAGTCCAGGATAAGCATAGTGGCTCCCGGAAGTCCAATAGAGAAGAAGCGTGGAGAGCAGTGCTTAATGATGGTGTTCACAATGTCCTGTGAGACAAAGAGAAAGAGGTCAAAGCAAAAGTTTTGTACAAAGTTGTCAACCTACATGGTCACCAGGTACACGCAAGCACACCTGGTCTTGGTGAAGCAGGCCGCAGTGCATGATGTTGTAGAAGTGTGTGAGGAAGTCAGAGTTGGGTGAAACATCCTGTCTCCTCTTCATGATCTTACAGATGAGCTTGTAGGCGTGGAGTTTACCCTGCTTATATCGTTCGCCCAACATAGTGGCCTGCACACAGACAACAAAAATCCCTTTATGATCAGATCCTGGATCACAGAGAACTACTTCTATGAAACATTGTGAGTGACACAGCAATAAAGCACCAGATCGACAGATAAACATATGTATTTAATTAATTCCATGAGTGAAGTTGCAAAGTAATTAAATAGACAAAAACAGAATGAACAATAGAACTAAAAATAGGTTGAAAAGATGGAACAATATATAGAACAACAAATCGATAGAACAACAGAAAGATTGAACGAACGACAGACAAATTGAACAAACAAACAATAGACAGAACGATAGATCCAACAAACAAACAACAAACAGATAAATAGACAAAGATAGACAGAACAATTGATAGAACAAACAAACGAACAATACACAGAAAGACAGAATGAATGATAGATACTTAGAACAATGGAATGATAGAATGACAGAATGATAGAGGACGGACAGACGGACGGACAGATAGATAGACAGACAGACAGACAGAGACAGATGAACCAATGATAGAACATACAATAGATAGAACGAAAGAACGATAGATAGAACGAACGATAGAACGATAGAACGATAGAACGATAGATAGATAGATAGATAGATAGATAGATAGATAGATAGATAGATAGATAGAAAATTTGGTCAAAGTTTTTACAAGCAAGACAGTATAATAAAAAATATGCGTGATTGTCAATGGTATCTTTGCTTTCCAGTAAAAAAGCCAAGTAGATTTGCTTAAAAAGATAAAATATTGATAAACTCACTTTGAAAAGCCAGGGAGTCAGAATCCGCAGGGGTGGAATCAGATCTGGCGGGGGTGGAGACGACTGGTTGTCAAGGGAGATCCCGAGATTGTCTCTGATCTACAGAGACAGAAAAAACACAGACACAAGGACGTTTTTCATCTGGAATTTGATTAGTAACTGCACAGTAAATCATCCTCCTAGAGCACTCTGAAGGACTCCGCACGAGTGTGTGTTTGTTCGTGTGTGTGTTCACCTTGGCCAAGTTCTGCCAGAGTTCACAGAGGTAGTCAAAGACCTGTGCGTGGATCTCAGGGTCCTTGATGGTGTTGACATCTCCCAGAATGCCAAGCATTCTCCTCCACATCACAGTGGCGACGTCAGCGTGCCATCCGGTCAGAGTGCCGCCAGCCATCACGCTACAGTCCTCGGTCGGAAACTCGCTGGTTTCTTAACAGTGCAATCAAGCATGGGTCAGTAAAAAGATGTCAAATGGCGCTTTTCCACTACACAGTACCAGCTCGCCTCGCCGCGACTCGACTCGCCTTCGTTTGGTTTTCCACTGTATAAAAGTTGTGCCTGTACTTGCTTCCAGGTACTTTTTTTCGTATCACCTCCGGCGAGGTTCTGAGCGAGCTGAGGCGATACTAAAATGTGACGTGAAAACATGGCAGACTGCTGATTGGTTAGAGAGAATCGTCACTATTCACTGCGTCATCATTGCATGCGCCAGACGCGATTTCCTCCATTGTCCTGTGTGTGTGGGTAGCGGGTGTGTGTAGCGTAGAAGATTACGTCACGGCAGTTTCCTGCGGCGTCGCTATGACGACCAGGTACTATTGTGGAGGTACTATTTGCAATGGAAAATGGAGCGAAAAGCGAGCCGAGACGAGGCGAGTTGAGCTGGTACTGGTAATGGAAAAGCACCAAAATATGCAACAGATAGTGTCCTAGCTTGCACATCCTCAGCCAAGTATGTCTGATGAAGGGAAGATCTCTTATCTATGTACATTACCGAGGTCATCAGGGGTCTGCAGCACAGAGTGGTGCATTTTCTCATCCAACTGCAGGTCTTTATGCTGGACATGTTCAGAGGTCAGTGTGGCGGGGGACGGCGTCTGTGATCGGGAACCTCCCAGAGAGTGCATTGGAGATGCGCTCTCAGAACCTGAAGAAATATCAAGTGCATCAGGTATCAGATCTATAAACATGACAGGGCAATGTGTTACAATACGTCACTAAAAGTAAAACAGCATATGGAAAGAGTGTGACTGATATCAGAGTTTGTTTCTGACTGGGTTTTGTAGCAATGAATCATGTAGCAGATGCTTTTTTCCCAAAGAAACTTTCAGAATACTTATCAGGAGGAATGTTTGTTGGTTAGGCTAGTTTTGGGTTAACCAAAGAACACACTTGAAAGTAAGGCTTGGATGCTATTCATGCGAAGTGAAGTATGGTATGCAATCAAAATGAAAGCAATCTGGGTTAATTGCCCGAGGGAACCACAATTGATGATAAATTATTTGTCTATTACAGTATAATGCATTTCGCATTGCTGCTCGTCCTCACTGAAATTGCGTTTGGAGAGCAGCTCACATTCTTTGTTTACTTGCAATGCAACCACGACTGACATGTCGGTCAGTGTATGTTAAGATTTGAAACTTAAACCAAAAGAGCAAAAACTTGCAAACAAGTGATTGGATTGGTTTGGAGTCAAATAATGCCATTTTGAAAAGGAATCAAATATGGATTCAGACCAAGAAATCAAAACATGTCATTTTCCCAGGGTATATGCAAAGTTTTCTAAAAAAAGAAGAAGAAAAAAGACTTTTGCAAACCTTTTTTTAAGTCCTGCACAACTAAAATGAATACCGCGTCTATACAGAACATACTCGTACATCTCAAAATAAACCATGTGTCTCAGATCCTTTTACTTAGACTGCAAAAATTAAACTGCAAAACAGAGTAACTTCCAGTTGAAAATACTCAGGACATGTTTTTTGCATTACATTGAAATTGGTTTATGTGATAATATATAAACACATACAAATTAGTCAATCGCAAATGGATTTTGCTTTAGGATATTAAGATAAAAATGTGTTTAAAGAAACACAGTAAAATATTATTGTGGCAAAACTAGTAAAATCTATATGCTGAATGTTTAATAAAATGTCTGAGCCTTTCCTTCCTATGACGGAACAGCCAAGAGTTTACGTTGAATTAAATCCCAGATACAGTTTATTGCGTAACCAAAATAGCAGTAATATCACATTTATTTAATTAAATTGTAGCCTTTTGAAGTTTAATAATCAAATTAGACTGTATTGCTTAAAATGATAATTAAGACTTTTGTTACAACATAAGATAGTTGCTTACAGTGATGCCAGGAGTTCAAACCAACAACCTTTCAGTTACCAGCCCATGACACCCTTTTGCACGTGAGTGTGAGAGAGTGTACCAGTTATGGTGACCGTGTCAGCAGACAGGCCATGCTGACTGAGGCTGCTGGTCTCGGAGTCGATGTGGACTGTTGTGAGACTGGAAAGCTCCTGTTCCTCTGCGGTCTGCCCTGCTCCACCCAAACTATCCTGATCCGCAGAGGCCATAGCGGACGTCTCAGGGGGGAAGCTGAAATCTGCACACAAATACATCCATATATATCCAACCTCTCTCAAAACACACTTTCAGCTCAAGCTAAACCACTCTGATCCACTTACTTTCAAACTTGCTGTCATATTGAAAAGCATTGAAGGAATCTGATTGGCTGTCGGAGCTTATGAGGTCACTTCCACTGGCGCTGGCTGGGGAGGTCCACTCAGAGGGCACACCGGGGTCGTCTGCAGGGCGCGTGGCATTCTGGCGGTTCAGGAGCTCTGGTAGATCTTTGGGGATCTCCAGACTTCCCGGGCTACTGCCACGCCTCGTCATGCCCTAAAAAGAACATAAGAAAATCATAATATATATTAATAATATTGTATATAAATAAAATAAATGGTTTATTAAATTATAATTTTTTTAGCATATATTTAAATTCTAGTATAAATAATTAGCAGAATCTTTTAAACTACAATTTCAAGAACAGAATGTAATAGTAGTTGAGATTAAGCAGCATTTAGCTGACTTTCGATAATGTTTGTAGTGCCAAAAACTATTATAAACAGCATATTTGTATTTGTTTATAATAAGTATCAGAGCTGTCAATTTGATGCAATCATTTAGTGAGATTAATTATAAAGAAAATAATGCAACCAAAATAATTAAGCATGCCCTCTGACATGCATTCGAATAAATGATATTAAATAATTTACAAGTTAGATTTATATAATAAATATATTACATTTTTGTACATATAATTAGCAGAATATCAGTGTAAAACTACATTACTTCAAGACCAGAATGAAAAACTTATGCAGTATTTAGCTGACATGAGATACTTTTGGTTAGCCATGTTGTAGTATCAAACTATTTTAAACGGCATATTTGCTTTTGCATGGTTGGGAATCGAAAATCTATTCAAATTCAGTAATCAGATACTTAAGTTCAGGAATCGGATACTTTTTCAGCTGCTCTTATCGATTCCTGTGTCCATTTTAATATGACTTTAAACCTTTCAAGCACAAGAAAACCCGTGCGCTGATTTCTTTGCTGCGCACAGATCCAAAACGTGTGCACAGAAAGCAGCCTCTCATATTGAATAGTGCGCGATACTGAACTGAGATCTCTTCTGCATGTTTTTGCACTTGTACGGACAAATACACACAAAAATATGTCAAAATATTCTCGGAAACAGTCGGTTATGTCTTAAGTGAACATAAACCGTTGACAAAGAAAACGAATAACAGTATACCGGTCTGGATCCATGCAGCTTCTAAAGTGACAGCAGCCTAAAATTCCTGCTGCCATCTCTATAATAATGTTAATTAAACAACAAAAGATAGATATCAAATTTAGTCGCTGCTATCTTAATTATCAATAAATGTGCATTTTTTTTAACCTTATTTTTACCTTATCAAACGATACCCAACCCTACTCATTTGTATATAATAACTATTAAGACTGACAATTAAATGCAATCATTTACTATGATTTATTATATAGAAAATAATGCAACCAAAATAATTAATCATGCCCTCAGACATGCGTTAATTTTGTAATTTTCCTACCATCTGAGCAGTTCAAGCTTGAAGCACGTGCATCAACTACCACTTAACTCGATGTAGTTTTAGACACTACGCATACTGAATGTGTGTATGGACATACAGAAGTGCCTCTGGCCCTCAGTCTCTCCTGGATGAACTCGTCCATGAGGTCACTGTCATTAGGGTTGCTGCTGCCAGCATCGTTGGACATGGGCCTCATCTTCGGCGTCAGCTCATCTTTATTGACTAAGACAACAGGCACAAAACGACACATCAGTAATTTTACAGAGACCTCACAAAAAGTGTGAGTGCAAACACAGATGACCTAGTAGAGTGGCATGGACTGACTGACTTCCTCTTTGTAGTGGTGCTGCCTCTGTCTACAGGTACAGTACATATCTTGAGTATAATTATGAATTAGTTCATACAGGTTTGGGGACAGTGAATAAATAAACACAATTTTCTTAAAGGACAACAGTGTCATTCATTTTTGACATTTGACTTTTTTTAACAATAGCAAGCTGTTCACATTCAATAAATAAAAATGTATCTTATAAATCACTTTAGGACAAAAGCATATCAAAAGTTTGAAGTTGGTAAGATTTAAAGAAGTCTCTTCTCCTCACCAATACTGATGCATTTATTTGATCAAAAATACAGTAAAACTGTAATATTGTGAATTATTACAATTTAAAAATAACAGTATTTTAATAATGCATTTCAAAAAGTTATTTATTCCAGTGATAGCAAAACTGAATTTTCAGCATCATTACTCCAGTGTTCAGTGTCACATGATCCTTCAGAAATCATTCTAATATGATGATTTGCTGCTCAAAAAACATTTCTTATTATTATCAATGTTGAAAACAGTTGTGCTGCTTTATATTTTTATGGAAACCATGATGTTTTTTCAGGATTCTCTGATGAACAGAAAGTTCAAAAGAACAGCATTTACATGAAATAGACATTTTTTAACACTATAAATGGCTTTACAGTCACTTTTGATCAAATCTTACTGACCTCAAGCTTTTGAATGGAAGTGAATGTTTTTCATATCATGCTAAAAACGTATCTTGTTTCACCAACACAGTAACAGGATGCTTGAACCTGCATTAAGCATCAATCAACAAGATCATAAAATATTTGTGGTGATAAAGAGAGTGGACGAAACTCGACACTATTGTCCTTTAAACACAACCAAACTCCTTTGACATTTAACTCATAAATCGCTAAACCAGAGCACAAAAATGGAAAACAAAATCTTTAAATGGAAGCCAACCACAAAACTGATTCCATCCAGTGAAGCAATGCAGTTACTCACAGTTCATGCAATCCCCAAACAGAGACAGACAGACTGAGAGAGAGACAGAGCAAACCCTGAAAGTCCAAACCTAGGAGTTAGTGAGCCTTTATGGTGACCGAGGTTAAAGTGAGACAGCAGTGAGTATGTTAGAGGAGCCACCCACAACAAGACGAGGCAGCCTTCATCCCAAAGCAAAGGGTTAGGGAGCCACTGGTTAAAAACAAATCATACGAACACGACAGCTCACTTGGTATGGTGGGGTGGTGACTTTGGGCATTGGATAATCCTAGAAGTCTTGTTAGTGTAGACTACAAGCTGTGTTTAAGTCATGAAGGCCCTGATCAACGATCAGCTTGCGCAACTGAACTGTACACAGGAGGCGTTCTAAGAGGTGATGCCTGCTACTTCACTACAGACAAGCCGGCAAGCTTTTAACACACAGTAACACAAGCTATAGACTTTAGCTTGAAAAACAGCCTACTTTGAGAGGGATAGTGCTGCCCTCTACTGGCCATTCAAAACACTGCAACTATGGCAAGTACAACTGCATACTGTTAAAGGGTTTGATCACTCTTAAATTAAAATTCTGTCATCATATACACATCCTTATGTTGTTCAAAACTCTGTATAACTCAAAAGATGATGTATTGCATAGAGTTCAGAGTGCTTTTTTCCATAATGAGAAACTGTTGAGCTTCAAAAATGAAAAAAAGAGAGCATCATATAAGTAGGGGTGTGCAATATATATTGCCTATGATAATATAAATGTTATTTTGTGATGTGCAAGCTGAAATGATCGAGTATGTCCCAAAAAAACATGTCTGTGTGCGTGTGTGTATTATAAATGCGTGTGCATGAGTAAATGTATTCATGCCACCACTTCATATTTGATTGACAACAGCTCTATAGTGAGTTATTATTAGAATTGAAGTTATTGATCACATGTAAGAATGATATATAGAAAAATCTCCCCTCATAAAAGTAAAAATGCCCTTGGAAATCATAATAGCAAATAATCACCCTGATCATTTATGTCACTGCTGCAAATAAACCACCCAACAGAATAAAGAATATGAAAGCACGACAGGCATAAACCAGCCAGGGTACCAACATTGTTATTGTCAAAATCCCCCAGAATAACCAAGATGAATAATCAATGGCTAAGAAAAACTAGATTATAAGGTGCTTTTTTGTCATTTTTGAAGCCCATAATGGAAAAGAACACTCAGAAAACAAAATAAGGATATAAAAGATGACAGAATTTTCATTTCTTGGGTGCGCTACTCCTTTTAAAAATGACATTAACAACTATATAGATTAAAATACATAACATTAGGTTATATTAAAGATCATGGTGTTTTTATGAATGTATCAGTGAGCATGTGTATGTGTGTATGTACGTGTGTGAGAGATTGACAGAGGGCGGGGAGGTAGGCATGAGGTCGCATGCAGCATCCAGGGAAGAGGGGCAGCAGAGATTAGGTCCCAGAAGCTTGAGGAGGAGGGGAAGCCGTCCCACAGGTGGGGGGCCGTTGGTCTTTTGGGAGTCTTTTTTTTTTTTTTGGAATTGAGCTACTTTGAAAGAAAATACAAAAAGAGGCTTCAATTCAATCCACATTCAGCAAAAATCAAACAGTCACAAGAAAAGATAGAAAAAAAGAGAAAATGCACAGGCGTTTTTTTCATGTCTTCCATGTTGACATCGAGCCGATCAAGTCCTCACCTGATGTTTTTCTTCCAAAATAGCCCATTACTTGAGTGTACAGGTCCTTCAGGTGAGCCTCAGAAGCGGGCGCTTTGCCTTGACGCTGGGGCGACACCGCCTGGGCCTTGGGTTTGGAGAGAGCGTGGAACATAGACTTATACACACCGCCCAACAGAACCTGCTGCTGCCGTGAGGGGCTGCAACCTGACTCCTGAGATCTAGAGCGGGATCCCCGCGGGCGGAGAGTCGGACGGCCGAGTCGGCCACGTCTAGCCCCGCTGATGGAGCCTCTATCGCGCTCAACCGCATCGCAACTGGTGACCCCCTCCCCCACGCCCTTTGCTGCTGCCCCGCTCGCCCCAACCGAGTGGCTGCTGAAGTGGCCGAGACGGCGAAGTCGGGTCTTCCAGTGTGCCTCTTTGGGGTCCAGAGGGTTGTGAAACTGCACGGACTCTGTGGATGGGCGGAAGCTGACATGGACCCCTCCGCTATGGCATTTTTTGGGGTCAAGATGGGACAGCTTGGGCCTCGGTTCAAACTGGGAAGGCTGCGGACTAAGCTCGCTCTCACTAACCCTGTCTGTGGCGTTCTGTCGGTGTAGCTGCGTGACTTTGCTGCCCTCTGTTGGCTGCGTACTCAAACTCAAATCACTCAAATCCCAGTCGCACTCCCCTAAGCACTCATAAAAACTCTTCTCACTTTGCTCCATTTGTTTATCCCATTCTAGCGCCCAATCCCCACTTCCCTCAAACTGCACCTGCTTGTTATTTGCACCTGTTTCTACTTTCACGTCCTCCTTGCTACAAAACTCCCTAAAAGCGCTGAAGACGTCCTCCTCCCCTTCGCCCTCGGTTTGATTGGTCGAGGCCACGGCCGGACAGGACCAATCGGGGATAAAGGGGGGCTGCTGCCCTGACATCTGGCAGAGATGGTCATAGATGCTTTCGCCCACCTCCAGGGATGCCTGGCTGTCGGGGGGTTGGTGTGGGTCAGTAAGCTGGTGTGGGGTCTGGGAACTGTGGGGGGACTCAGAAGTGGTGGTGGTAAAGTGGGAGGAGTGAGAGGGACTGTCAGAGACAGGAAGTGCACCTTTGACCCGTTCTGCGATGAAGGGCTCCATGACGTCAGAGGCGCTGCTGCTGCGGGGGAGAGGGGGCTGCTCCAGCTCACCGGAGGCAGAAAACACCTCGGACGACGGGGTCTCCTCGCTCTGAGAGCAGTGGCGGATCCGCGGCCCGCGCTGGACCATGGGAGGTTCCTCCAGGTCTGAACACGAACAGATATGCAAAAATCAGCATGTTTAAGGATGCAAATATGGTCAGTAATATTATATTAATATGACAAGTCAAGCAACAAGTCTTCAAATATTAGATACCTAAAGGTGATAAAAGGACCTAGAAAGTATTATCATATTAACAGATCCACTGTGGCCACAATTTACATGCAAAAAAAAAAAAACTACATGCATATGTAAAACAAAATGAAATCAAGATAAAATTTACAACTGAATCTCACAGGTTAAACTAAGCATATCAGATCACAAGCAAAAAGAAAGCTAATCACTTTTTAAAACACAAATGAATTATTACATTTGGGCATTCTCCTTAATTCGTATAAACATGATGATGAAGAAATGCAGACAAAGGGTAAATCCTATAGAGGGTATTTTTCTCAAAAGTTCTGGGTGTGAAGAGGGATCATATTGAATGAAATGTGATGCGAGAAAGATAATACTGTAGATTCACAAAGACAAGGAAAAATGTAAAGATAAACACACATGCAGGACTGTTGCGTGAAGTGCATACAAAGAAATATGTCCGGGTCATATTTCACCCCAAAATCATTTAAAGAATATATATACACATATATATTTAAGTTAAAATTAACTTAATAAATGGTAACTAATATATTTACATTAATGTACTATGAATGGACAAATTAACAATGAACCATGTTATATTTATTAGTTAACATTAAACTAGATTAATAAATGCTTAAAAATAACACTTCATTGTTAGTTCATGATAACTACTGAATTAACTACTGTTAACAAATGTAATCTTATTATAAAGTGTTTCCTATACTTTTATAGAGACTAAGTGTACTTATAGCCAAAAAACATATATATTGATCAATATATTGATGTCCATGATTTTTCTGAGCTTGAAAATTACACCTCTGTAATTCCCTACATTTCCAGTTTGAAAAGTAAATAAATAAAAGATAAAAATTGATTAATTTTCTTTGTTCTTGTCTTCAAGCTAAATATAATTTACTTTTTATTCTTGTTATTTTAGGAATAAATGTGACCAAATCCTTTCTTGACATTTGTCTTGAGATTCATCCTATCAGAAAGCAACTGCATAAGTGCACGAGGCTTTAAAGCAATGGTGAACGAGGAGGCAATCTTCCACATTAAACACATGAAAAACACATCCATGTTTAATAAATGAAAACCACTAAACACATACAATAATAAATGTGTCAGGATGGTGCTGCTAACTATAGGAAGTGTGCACACATACGTATACATGCACATCCATAGGCCGGGACGCAGTCAGAGGCGAGAGTGCCGATACGGGCGTAGAGGGCTCTACCTGACAGCTCGTCAGCTAGGGGAGTGAGGACAGAATCAGGCAGGAGAGGGTGTACGGGGTGGATCAGGACAGGTGCGCTTTTAGCACTGCGGATAAAGGCTGAGGACAGCAGACTGTCCCCCGTAGAGCAACTACGCAGAGCTACAGACCACACACACACACAACCAGAGAGAAAAAGAGAAGAATGACGACAACAACACAGAGAGAGAAGGGAAATGGAGCAGAGAGAGACAAGGAGTGATGGAGGAAAACGGGAGGTGTTAGGGAAGAGAAAGACATGATGGAGAGAGAGAGAGAGAGAGAGAAAGAGAAAGTGATGGCAGAAAGCAGTGAGCATCACAAAGAAGAGGTAAAGAAACGAGCCTATTAGTGCATCTTAAATCAGCACTGACTGGTAAACACATGAACATCAAGGCTCTGGAAAATCTAGACTGTGAACTTATTAAGAGAAACATGGCGCGTTAAAGATTCGCAACAATTCAAGACGGTCAAGCAAATTTGCCACGTTGACCAACAGAAATCATCTTGGTTAGAAAGTGATTCTGTGTGAGCTGTGCTTCATACATCTCTAAATCATTTACAACAGACCTTTTTGCCCGCAAAACTTCGCTAATGTGACCGCACCTTAAGAAAGGACATAATTTAACGCAATCTTGTTCTCTTCTTTTAAACATCATAGATTTAATCTGACAGGAAGAGAGGACAGGGAGGGTTTGAAACACACTCACCCACAGTCTTCTGTCTGACGATGCTTCTGGCCTTCTCGATGCCTGGTGAGCCAGCAGTGGTAGCGCTGCGCTGTCTCATGGCAACAGCTTGGCCTGGTGGGTCTCGACTCCAGCCTTTGGAGAACGACCGATCGACGATGATTTTTTGGCCCTCATGGGCACCACCTAGAGGTAGTGGGACAAATATATGATTTATATACGTTTATGATAGTGAAGCTGGTGTGTTTCAAAGGCTTGAAATGTTATGCAACTACTTTAGTCTATGTGCAAGCACAAAAGTATTCATGTGATCTTGAATTTTTATATAACTCACCTTTGCCTTTGTGTTTCTTCTGCTTCTGCTCACTGAGTTTGTCCAGGGGCAGCTCGTTCAGGTCCAGGCTGTAAAGGTTGCGTGCTAGAACCTTGGTAAGTGTCTCCATGGTGAGGGACCACTCTGTGACCAGCTCCTCCCAGCAGGTGAGAGAGGAGAGTACAGACAGCAGGTCGTCCCACAGCTCCCGAGAGATGTACACGTTCAGATTCCCTTTGATCCAGGCCACAATCAGAGTCTGAACAGGAAGACAGACAACACAGTATGGACTACATCAGACCCTTTAACAGATGAACTAGAAATAATAATTTTAGTATTATTTATATACATTATATTATTATATTATATTATATTATATTATATTATATTATATTATATTATATTATATTATATTATATTATATTATATTATATACCAAATACATTTTTTGAATTAGCTTTTCTTTTTCAGTTATTTCAGTATTTTAATTTGAAGTTTTAGAAAATGTTATGTTATATGCTGATTTTTTATTATTTTTTAATATTCAGCTTTAATTTATATTTATTTCAGTTTTAGTAATTGTAAGATGTCTATTTAAATTTATTTTATTTAAGTTTTTCATCTAATATGTATATTATATTTTATTTTTAGGGCTGTCAAACGATTAATCGCGATTAATCGCATCCAAAATAAAAGTTTGTTTTTACATAATATATGTGTGTGTACGGTATATAATTATTTTCTATATATAAATACACACACATGCATGTATATATTTAAGAAATATTTGCATGTATATACTGTGTATATATATTATATATAATTTATATTATATATAAATATTTTATATATAAATAACACATTTTCTTAAATACATATATGCATGTGTGTGTATTTATATATAGAAAATAATTATACTCCGTACACAGACATAAATTATGTAAACACAAACTTTTATTTTGGATGCGATTAATCGCGATTAATCGTTTGACAGCCCTATTTATTTTATCTTTATTTCAAAAACAAATTTTTAATAGTTTTAGTTAACAATAAAGACACGCTCACATCAAAAACGATAACTATAAAAATAACTATATTAGCGTCCACACCAGCGGACGATATCTTTCTGTTTATTCTAAGCACGCGCTGCAGTTTTGTCGCATTTGAGTTTAAATGCTCAAGCTCTTTAAAGCAGGATGGATTCTGATTGGCTGTCATTGTTTTAAAAAAATTAAATAGTTCTGAAAGTGATTCCAACTATATCATTCTTCTGTGCAGTTATAGTTGTGGTGTGGGCTTCCCTATTCTTTTATATTTAGAATGACTTTTAGTACTATATCTTTATCGTTCTTGCTGTGAACGGGCCTTAACACGGACAAACAAATAATTCTTCAAAGATTTCTACTGGCTGTGTCCAACTGAAAGTGAAATACTGTGCAAAATAACAAAACCACAGCCAGTCAGAACATTTATGATGTGTAGTATGTGGTGCGTGATTTTGGACCAATGAGAATTTCCTATGGGTCATCCAGCGCAACAAAAACATGGCTTTTTTCACAGTTGTGGCTGCTTACCACCAAGACTCAGCTTTTGCCTAAAAAAGCTGACTGTTGTGGCATGTTGGTGGGTGGTACCTGAAAAATGGCCCCAGCCAAACGGCCTGATAAAGTGTTACTCTTCTTCCCATGAGGCATTATGGATGGAGGTCTCTTCATCACACACTCAGTTACCCTTAGCAATACCAGCAAGACCTGTTCCCTGTGATGGACACAAACACACTCATGATGAGCTGGACAAGAGCTTGAGCAGATTTCTTTCAAGCAGACACCTGAGACCAGAGTAATGAAGTGTAATGTGCATGGACATACCAGGTCTTCTGGTTCATGGTTTCATGCATAACCAGACTGCGGTATATGTTGAGCACACGCTTGCACATGTCAACATGCTCCTCCAGAAGTGACTTCAGCTCATTGGCTGCCTCTAGAAGGAAGACGTTAGAGGAGTTGGTGATGAAAACCTGCAAGGAGAAAGAGATTGTGGGAGAAATGAGATTAGATGACAAACGCCTGTTTTACATAAGTGATCTTTGCAAGGTTTGAACCCACAGCCTTTCAGTTACAAATCTGGATCTTGAACCACTAGTTACCTGTACACCAACACCTGGGCTCACCTGTAGTGTGGCCTGGACACCAGCATGGACGTTGTACTCCAAAACCTCAGAATCAGAGGATTTATTTCCAGAACTCCTGCACCAATTAGGGTTTTGATTGTGGACAGACACTGTGAGCCCAATATCCTGCACAAACAAGATAACCATTGATTGGTGAACAATAACAGAGCAGTACTATAGCTATATATTTTTGTTATGCTTGACAACCATTTGGATGTTCAATATTACAAATGTATGCTGTTTTGCCTGTTTATATATTTAACAAATATAAAAATATAAATATAATAACAGATATAATTATATTTATTTATTAATATAATATAATGTGGGTGTGTATATATATATATATATATATATATATACACATATTAAACTAAAACTCCATTGGCATTATAATATGTTATAATATAATATTATATAATATAATATAATATAATATGTTATAATATAATATAATATAATATAATATAATATAATATAATATAATATAATATAATATAATATAATATATAAGAGAAGTGTGTGACTATTTAATACTTTAAAAACTTGGCTTAGAAAAAGTAAACACATGAATTGGAAAAAATAAGCCCTGATATAAGCTCCTTGCAGCGACCTTGCCAGACTGACTTAAAAAGTGGATATTAGCCAATACCACCACATAATATATCTGGTACAAAGAAACTAGGGACCAAGCTGTGCAGGCTGACTCAGCGTCTAATAACCGTCTTAGCATTCCTCTGATATAAACTTCAGTTCAGAGACACCTACCTCCTCCTCTTTATCAGTTCTCTGCTCGTGGGCAGAGTCCAGCTGGCCTGTGAATCGGTCTTCCTCTGGCTCTCTCATAAACACAGGCTTATCCTGCAGAGAGATCCACTCTTGATACACCCGCACCACCTTACGCATGGCTGCAGACTCACACATGGGCAATAGAAACGCCTGCAGAATATAATACACTCACTTATAATCACAGACAGAAGCAGTGTATTTATAGTATATACTTAGAGGAATCAGTGACTAAAGATATGAGATTCTTTAGCTGGGCATCTTTCCACTTCATGTGTGCAAACTTGACAGTCATTGCCAGTCCCCAAGACCACAAGTAAACATTAAGTGCACCATTTTTAAACAGGGTTTTTGAGATCCTAAAACTATGGGCTGTACAAATCCCCATTCATGTTCCTCTTTGTCTATCACTAGGACAGAGAAGTCCCTGAAAAGAACAATCAACCTCTCATAACCACTTCTTCAAAATGATCCAGACTTCTTCCTCTGTCATTGATATTTAGATTTAGTGAAGCGCTTCTGTTCTACGTGGGAGGATTACCTGTCGAAAGATCTCAGTGATAAAGTTGACATTGGTTCTAGAGGAGCACAGGACCCGGCGCACCACCTCGATGTCGGTGAGGTGCTCTTCGTCCATGCTGCAAAGGCTAGAGGAGCTGGGCTCTCTCTCTGTCAGGGTGCTGGTGTTTGAGTGCGATTGCTCCGGCTCGCCAACCCCACCCCCATCCAGGCCATCTGGTCTCAGGCCGCCATCCTCCCCTCGGGCAGCCAGGCCCACCGCTGCTCTCTGAAACAGCAGCAGCATTGCAAAAATGCACGTTTACTGCTTGTTCAATGGTGCTGAGACAACCTCAGGAGCAACCTGGAGTTAAATGTGCAGCATTTTGGTTACTAATCCAAACCTTAGTTCACCCATTGAAAACACCACTGAAAGTCCAGGTAATCAAACCTTTTAAGATCAAAAAATGTCATAAAAGGTGTTGTAAAATTAATCCACATGAATCAAAAGGTTTAATCCAAGTCTTGTGAAAAGACAAGATCGTTTTATATAATGAACAGGTTTAATTTAGGCTTTTATTCACATATAAAAACACAAGCATCACATTCGTCAAACAATGGAAGCTGTTTCATGCGTGCGTCACATGCTAGAACGAACCTTGTTGGTTTGCATGTTTGAGTTTCCATGTTTACTATATGTGATGTGCTCTATTTATGTATGTGTGTTGATCATTGGCTAGATGTAAATAAAAGCCTACATTAAATCTGTTCATCGTATAAAGCAATCATATCTCTTTTCACAAGGCTTCGAGTTAACCAATCAATTCATATGGATTAATTTTACGACGCCTTTATGACCTTTTTATGATCTTCAAAATTTTGGTTACCTGGACTTTCAATGGAAGGGCATAAACCTCTCTGTTTTTATTAAAAATATCTTTATTTGTGTTTCGAAGTTTAACCAAATTTTATGGGTTTGAACACAAAGGCGAGTAACTGATGACAGAATATTCATTTCTGAGGGAAATACCACTTTAAGAGCCAAGTCAGACCAACCCTAATAGTGCTTTGCAACCATTACTGCATCATACATGTGAAGATCTGTGTTGCTACCTGGATATTCTTTGGCACGATTTCTCCTTCCATGCCAGGGATGTTTGTTCCTGTGTTTGACCGTGGCTCCAGCCAGAAGGAGACCAGCCAGCGAATAAATATGACTCTGGCATTGAGGAAGTTCTCTTTAGTGCAGTACAGGGCTTCATTGGTCTCTGGGTCTCTTTTAACAACTATGTAGTAAGGCTTTGGTCTCATGGGTGGAACCTCTATTATAAAACAGGACACAAATCCAAATTAGACATCTTATCATCCTGAGCAATTAAAACTAACTTTGTCACAGCAAAAATAGCTCATCAAAAACAATGGGGAAAAAAAAAAATGTTTACTTTGTCATGAAGGATTTTCATTAACTCTTACCCAGAATAGGATTGTACAAACTGGTCTCCTTGGAGAAGTTGGGGAAGATATGGGGCAGGTAATACTTTTTGAAATTGGCGAACAGGAAGGCGAACCCCTTCTCATGGTTCTCCTTGCACTTCCACTCCAAGCTTTTGGCCTGTAGGGGCACAGAACACACATGGCAAGCTGAGCACATACACAGCAGCTGGGACAGAACAGCCTGTTTGTGTTTTGTGGAGGACAGTGGGGTTTGGTGGAGGCAGGCAGTGCGTGGTGCAGTTGTTTATGTTGGGGAGGGTGTGAAGCAGAGCAGCCGTTATAGCGCCAGGGAAACACACCACTGCAGCAAGGGTTTCTGGCATCAACTGCATGCAGATCTGGGGTCAGTGGCATGTAAGTTTGGTTTCCACAGCTTTAGCGTTGGTTCTGCGCCAGCCGCGTTAGCATCAGCAGTGTTAGTAGCAAGAGGGGAGTACCTGGTTTACCATGTATTTTAGTAGAGCCTCCAGGAAGTAGCCAGTGAGATCCTCCTGGGATTTATCACCTGACTGAGGAGGCACCAGCGGGCTGATCTCCTCTGGAGTCACTTGAGCTGCAGCAATGGACAAAAATATATGTTTTAAAGGGGATATAACATCAGATGCGAGTTTAATTTACTATGCAGAGAAACTCAAAAAGCTCCCAGCACAGTCCACAAAAAACATTTATTGAAAATGAGCTACAGAACAGGTCATTCAGAAGTAGTTGTGGTTATGGGGCACGTTTCCTGCGGTCCGAGTGCGATTGGCAGCATTGGTCTGGCTTCACTCTCACTTGAGTCTATGTGCATTTGCATTCATCTTATATCATCATAAATGTGCACAGTGCATGATAGAAAACAGAATGCAGGCAAATATATAGTGTTTTTTATTAACTTGGTGCTATTATGCTCAGCAGAATGAACAACTCTTGGGTTTAATGTAGATGTGGCGCATGAAGGTGGCTTTCTGCTGCTTGCAAATTGACTCTTTTGAGGACACCGTGGATTATGAGCCATTCATTTGCCGCTCTGATTGCACTCTGCACGATGACACTGCATTCTCACTCTCGCTCGTATCCAAGGTAATTCACCACCACTGTCATCCCCTAGTATGCGCTGTTGAATTAGTGACGTCATCTTCGGCTAAAATGTATGCGCAGGTTACATTGCTGACTGAAGTGCGCACCCAAGTGCGAGTTCTTCCACATGCATGCAAATCACACTACAGTTCCAGTGCAACCACCACTAACAGGTTAGTCTCGGGTTCGGTAGCCCGGTGCACTCCTGGGTCCATAAGACAGCTTTCACATTACCAATTTTTCATGCGAACTGTGCCCCATTACGAAGTAAACTGCCAGTGTGAAAGCACCCTATGACATCCCAACAATCAGACAGTGTTGTTATTAATAAACTAAAACTATTGAAAATCATTTTAAATAATTTAAATCAAGTTGAAAAAAAAAAAAAATATTAGATAAAAAAAACTTTACTACAATAACTTTAATTCTAAAGGTTGGAAAGAGGATGGAAAATGGTCAAGAAAATGAAATGACGACTATTTTGGTAAGAGAAACCTTGACTAACACTATACATGACCTTAAGAGACAAAATAAAGAAATGTACAAAAGCTCTGTGAAAGATTTTGGTTATCAGTTTTCATGAGACAGAAGGTGTGAGAGACAGTGAACAAACACTCACTCTCCTGAAGGTTAAGAGGAGGGCTGATCAGATTATCCAGGGTTCGGGGGCCCAGCTCGGACTGTGGTGCAGGGAATCCTGGGATCAGACAGGCGAAGATCCAGAGCTGCTCTCTCAGAGCATTGTGCTGCAGAGCCTGCATCCACAGAAGGAACAGACGCACTCCTTCCCTCCGGATCTATGCAACACAGATACAACCACATTATTGATTACAATTTTTAGCTGCTCTCAAAGCCTTGGTTGTGCCAGCAGAAAAAAAGTTGTTGTTTCAGAGGCTATATTTAATACGTCGTATAAAAAAAAAAAAGATAGAAAAATATTTCTTCTTTAAGATTCTTAAAAAATGAACAATAAACACTCATTCAATGATTATTGAGATACCGTTAAAATATTGTAAACTATGTATTGAGATTTAATACCTTTAGGGAGTTTCCAGTGTGTAACAGTTTCTTGAGAACGAGACCTATGAAGCAACACAGTTGTTTAGTCTGAGGAACAAATTCATAACTTTCAAATGAGCTGGCTTACTGAGCTAACTGGATAATTCTGGAAAACATGTTTGTAATTAGGGTTTACTGAGAAGAGAGCAAAATAAAATAAAACTGAAAATTATTTATCCTTCATGTTAAAGCCAGTCTAAGTATTGTTTATCTCATTTAGTCAGTGATGAAGGACTGTAATGTCAGAGTTCTCGGTCAGATCTGGGTGTTTCTGGGCCCCAGATCCTTGGCATTCTCTGTGTTTATCTTGGTGGTCTGTGTATCCTTCTGCTAAAAGACTTCAAAGCAGAGGAAAAGGAGAGACCACCGGCCAATACAAGATGTTAAGCCACTAAAATCAGGCGCAAAGCATCACAAGATACATTACATCTCTTCCATGGTAATTAGGCTTGCTGAAAAAGTCGGTGTTACACTGTGTTCTTTCGTACACAGATTACATTATTTGCCCTTCGTGGCATCGCCCACACTGTGTTGCAGAGTTGAAGCACAGTGAAGCTGGAGTCAGATTTAACTAATCATGTGACAAGAGTAAGGAGAGATGACTGACAGGACGATGGCAGAGGATTTGGTGGGCATCCTGACCATCATTATTTGACATATATTTTATCTTGTAAAATGTGGGGTCAGCACTACCTCTCCCTATACACATGATCATGAATTCGAAGTGCAAAGCAAGCACGCATTCAAAAGCGATTTCAATACCATGCATATAGATAGCGGCTCCCTGATGCTCGCAAATTATATTATTTATAAAATTTATAAGTTTATTGTGTGAAAATTTCCTCACGAGACATCACTAATAATCGTAATCTCAAAATAAGACTTTTTTTTTAACAAATTATTTTTTATATAAAAATAAATTAATTTACATCAGCAAAGAAGGATGCATTAAATGAATCAAAAGTGACAGTAAAAACATTTATAATGTTACAAAGGACTTCCAATTCAAATAAATACTGATCTTTCAGACTTTCTATTCATCACTGGAAAAAAAAGTTCCACAAAATTGTATAATTATAAAATATTAAGTACCTGTTTTCAACATTGATAATAATAAGAAATGTTTGTTGAGCACCAAATAAGCATATTAGAATGAGTAGAAATGTTCACCTATGCTGTGGAACTGCCATCTTCCTTGTATTCGCTCTGGTAACAGCTGTAGGATTTTCTGCAAGATAAGCACATGGATTTGACTGCAGACATGTACATTATATAACATTTTTTACATGTATCTAAACATCTCAATAAATATATCAAGAGATTAAAATATGAGTGCAGCACATTTTTACATTTCAAAACAGATTTGTGCAAACACGCATTACCGGGTTTCCTTGCGACATTGAAACAGGTTGGAATGTTGAAATAGCTCTCCTTCACACAGACATCATGCCTGTCTCATCATGATGGTACATTTAAAGTGTCTCCAGCCTTCACCATTACAAACAGCCCATAGGGGCATACCAGGTGATCAAAAGCTAAAGCGTGACTCATTAGTAGTGCTTTTGGGTGCGGCAAAGAACACCTGTTTTCTGTTTGTGAGGCGAATCGGTTATCTGTCAGCCGCACGTCAATCACGCTCTTATCAATGATTTCATTACTGATGACAATGTTTCAGCAAATACTTAGTGGATCATACATATAACAATGTCGACATCTTGGACCAGATAAGAGTATTTGAATAAGAGCTGACACAATGAAACCAAACCTGATGAGGTTGAGCTAATGCGTTTAAAAAGCCATTAAATGCTTATCTACATTTCTTACCTCAAATATAAAAAGAATAGAATCAAGCTCCTCCCGTTGCGATTTGTGACCTACAGGAAAGAGCAAACAAACACAGAACATGTTGAAAGTCACCAAGGGATCACAGAAACCCACAGGGCTGATATTAATAGCTCAACAAACAAGGATTACCTATCTGCTATGGAAACATGGGGCACTCAACATGTGGCATCAAGACCAGCTCAAAGCAATCTTTTTAATCAATTTTAATGAAAGATGTACAAGTATTAAGAAAAGTAAATCTGGATAGAGAGCGAGCAATGCCCTAAACAATTTTTGTCAAGATTTTATAATTTAATCACATCGCATTAAATGGAAATTCTATTTTCTAAATGCATGTTCTAGATCTTATTGTGAATGATTCATCCACGCATGTGTTTCATTTTCAAAAAGTTTTGTTGACCTTGTAATTTCTAATCAAAATGTAATAACTCAATGTTCCGGGTAAAAAGACAAACATTTCTGTGGTAATTCATGCCGGACTTCTTCAATCATTTTGTCCACTTAAAGGGGCTATATGTAAGAATTACATGTTTTAATCGCTTTTTTATTGCCAATGCGTGAACCGCTTGTAACGAAACTTCAAAAAAAAAAAACTAGACCTTCCCCAAACTGTAGACTGATTTCTATGTGAGGAACTTGGGTCATTTTTGGCAGGAAAATCTAAAGTATGTGATGTTTACGGATGCTCCCGAGAACCTCTACTGCTCTATGACAGATGAAATGAATGCTTATACAATGTTCAGGATAATACCGAAAGAGCTATTCTGTACTGTAATGTTAATGTGTCATGCAAAGAAAAGAGACTAATTCAAACTATAGTCTCACATAGCCAGATTATATAGTCTACAGTCTCAAATATACTTTATAATCAAACTATCCTAACAGTGTCATTTTAATTACCGCATCAGTCAACATGATGCCGCTGAATTGCAGAGTTTGTGTAAACATATCCACATCGATATGATCAGATGCTTTCTTAACTGTTGTTTTCTCACTGCTGTCGTTGTTGTTGTGTGCTTTTGTTATTAAGAGGAAACCGTGCGGCACATCTTTACATATTCATCTAAACCCTCTCAGAAGGGTGGATGGCGTTCCAACTTCTTTTTACTTCTATGCAAACAACAAAAAAGAACTTCGGCTTGAGTATACAGGGGCCTTGGATCACGTTCAGTCTCTTGTACGTTGCGTGGGCATGAGTGCGAACACGAGCAATACGTTTCAGGCTGCAGTTCACTTAACGGCCACTGGTGTTGCTGATAACACAGGTTTCTGAATTTTACATATAGCCCCTTTAAACCCCAACCCCTTTTTTACAAAAAAACTCTTTTTATTTTTCGATAATACAATTCACTCGACTACTCTATACAAAAGCATGAACAAGGACGCTTAACTGCCTCAGAATTGAATTCATAATGCAATGCAAGTGGGGTCAGTAAGCAAAGTAGCACGTCCTGTTTTTGCTGAGTCAGACGCGTTCCTGGGTCTACATATTTTGTTGATCCTGGAACAACATTCCTGCCCGAAAATGTAATCATAACCTTATGCCTACCCCTAAATCTAATCCTACCCATAAGTTATACCTAAAATAAGAGGGAAATGATAGGTGACTAACACTGATGTAGAAGCGCCTAACTCAGGTTGTAAGCCTAAACTTGACATAAACTGTAAACTTGTTCCTCAAATCTGATTGATTGGGTTGATTGGAACGTTGTTGCAGGATCAACAAAGATGTTAATCCAGAAACATGTTGCACTTGGTGAAATCAGGTTCTGCAAGCAAAGTAATGGGGGCACATTTAGGTCAACTCGTATGTTCGTTTTCTTTTGCTTGTACAATTGCTTGTTGCAAGGATAACAATCTGAACCAGCTAGGCAGTGAACAGCTCTCTGCATACTCAATGAGCAACTGTGCAGTGTTCCGAGACACTGGCTGTGCTCTCTGTGCACTATAATGAGCCCGTGTGACCGGACATGGCTAACTGAGGGCTGGCTAATTTTCGTCATAAGTCATTTCATGGAAACTTGCTCATTAACACTGAATTCCGACAGTGTGTCTGCAGGGAGCACACAGTGAGAAGGCCAGTTGAAAAACAATGCAAATCGAACCTTGAAAAACATTAAACTATCAAACAACAGTCAGAAAAAAAAAATCTCATAAGACAAAACTAAAAGAGTGGGTGAGCGAGAAAATAAAGCATTGTAGGTCTTACCTTTCTGTTTCAGGTTAACCTCGATGGTGACAAAATTTTCAAAGAACACATAGTAGATGTACGAGTAATTCTGCTCGAAGAGGTGTTTGAGTTCAGCAGGCTCCGCATTTTCTACAAAAAAAATAAATAAAAATAACAATGAATCAGCAAAACAAAACCAAGAAAGTTTTAAACAACAGTTGTACAATTTAAAATAAGCTGGGTTCTGATCAACTCCGCCGGGTCACCTGGGCGAGGGTGTCTGATGTTGAAAGACCCGAAACACCCAATGACCCCAGGTTTCATCACTGATGATGTCTCCAACACATCTGCATGATGTATCTTTTACCTTCAGGTATTTATGTATAAACCTCTAGATCAAAAGAACTTTAGGATCATGACAAACAAACATTACTTCATTGTGTACTGTGTAAAATACCCCTTAATGCTAGGTCTCTCTTTCAAGCACACAATCTGTCTAGTTTATAATTTGTCTCTTTCAGCATGCAGGATGTGAGCGGGTCTCTTTATACTGATGCTGAAGTCTACTTCAACCTGCAGCCCAGCAACACAAGTCAATATTTGTGCTTTAAAGCTCCTCCACACAGTCCAGCTCCACTCATCATCCTAATGCAGCCGGTCCTGGTCACAGACACGTTCCCGCAGTGTCCGGCAACCTCAGTCAAGCACCTGCTTCATTCTGTTTATAGAGCTGTGAGCCAGCATGAACACCAGAGTACTATAATTACAGTATTAATAATACTGTTACATGTTCTGTCTCTAAGAAATGCACATTTGACAGTAGCTTGAGTTGACAGTAGGAGTAGTTTGAGTTAGGATGCAGATGTAAATTTATATTCATTAACAAAAACAGTAACATCTGTAAAAAAAATGGTAACAACCATTTTTATAATGGTAAAATTTTAATAGTCTTACTGTTTTGAGTTTTATTAAAATTAATAATTGGTCTTCCATAGTAGCATACATTTAGATCATGATAACCACAGTTAAAACCAACCATATAGCACCTCACTGCCATGGTAAAATGCAACTATATGGTATTTGTATGAAAAACAGTAGGCTAAATATACAACTTGTACAAAAATATAATGATAGGCTATAGCTTAAATCACAAAAAATACTGTAATTATATTCCCTAACTCCTTTATTAATAATATGAATCTCTACATTAATAATATTATAAAATTAAATATGAAAATCCCACATTTCTGCCACAATACCATGGTGCAGTTAGTGTTACAATAAATCCATGGTAAATGATGGCGATTTGTAGATTGAAAAACCTTCTGGTATCTGTCACCTTATGTTCAGCCTAGTTTCTTTATCATGGACTTTTAATTTGTTTTCATGTTCACCATGTGTTCCTTTGTTCAGTTTTCCCACTCTTCGTCATTAGTTAATGTGTCAGCTGTGTTCTATTAATCATCCTCATTTGTGTTTGCAAGTTGGTCCCTCACAATCATTCTCTGTCTGATCACCGTTATGTGTAAGTGTGTGTTGCTCAACCTGTTTGCCTGTCTTCTGGATTGTAATTAAAACTTTGTATTTGGAAATGATCTTCTTTTTCGTCTGCCTTCCTGCAAACCACTGTGATGGTTTCTTGTGCACAGTGTTTCTTTCACCTGTTTGTCAGCGCTGTTTCATCTGGATTTAAACTAGTTTAAATCACAGAATGAACCTAAACTTTAGACTTTTTATGAATATAATAATATTATTCACATATTTTGCTCCTAAATTAAAAAATCAATCAATAGAATATATTAGTGGCCATATTAGTGGTTTCAAGAATTATGGAATTTCAATGAAATTGTTATCAGCTACTGAAATTAAGGGTAGTAACCACAAAATTCCTCAAAATGCCCATCCCGCATTCAAACTGCCAATGAGCAGTGAGCCAAAGACCTATGAATTTTACAGATTGTGGTGTATATCAAAAAGCTATGAGAACAGACAGACAGAGGGGAATTTTGGCTGAAACTACAGTACATGAGAGAGAACAGGCCAACGGATGGTGCTACACTGGCTGTCGGAAATATTTGAGATCTAAAATAGAACACAGCAGAGAGCACAAGTGTCTGACAATGGCCCTCATCTTCAAAGATGAACTGAACACCATGGAAAGAACGACAGCGCTGATGCTCCTAAACTGTCAATCTCAAGGAAAGCATAATGTATGATTCATCTTAAAACCAGAACTAACTAAGATTCTGATGCTAGGATGTTGTAGGTGGTTGCCAAGATATGTGCTTGCTTAGGTATTCTGAGTGGTTGCTAGATGGCCACTTTCTGGCCAAAGTCAAAAGAATGTAAGTCTATGGGAATTTTTTTTTTTTATCATCCATCATGCAAAAATCATAATTTCAATCACTTAGAAAAGTAGTTACTAGTTACATATAAGTTTAGCCCTATATGTATGAACAGACACTGACTCTCTTTGAAAATCAACCAGAGAGTTTTTTCAGCCATTTTACAACGATGGATGAGCAACACACACAAATACTGTTACAACATTCGCCATGCGCTATAATGAAGCAACACACGCACAAAAACATGTTGAACATGTTGCTTCATGTTTACTTATTAGGCCTATTTGTTGTACAGGTGCTCAAGTGGCAAATGTGACATGATACCTACCGATACTGAAGAAGAAAATATATGCTGCATAGAGATAAAAGAGGTATTATTTTAATTATAGTTGTAACTTCTGTAAACAGATTTAATTTATGAAATACCATTGCCTAACGCAGTTTACTATAATGAAGGTTAGAAGACAGATACAACAGCTTGAAGTGACTCCCTCAAGTATCCACTGCGTCTTCAGCAGTTGTGATGTCTGGAGTACATTAAGACTGTTATGTTCACTCTTACATCCAACAACAAAACACCTGAATTGCTTACAAGACATTCTTGTCGCTACAGCTGCTCGGGCGTGGAGAAAATGGCAGAATGTGTACAGCTCACTCAGGGCGGAAACTGTGCTAATACGGCAGAATCCGTCAGATTGTCAGAAAATTTAACGGCTTGTTCTATGAGACTGTTGAGGTTTTATGGCGATTAAAAAATAGGAGTGGGTGGATTTGTATCATTTTAGGGTAGTTGTGTTGTGTGCTAGGGATTGCATAGACTCACTAGTCGACTTTAATGCTCTACCATGACGCTTTAAACTTGACGTCGACTAGTCGCTAGTCATGGCCTCTATAGAGGACGCAACAGGATAAGAAATCTTTTAAGTCCACTTTTCCAAACAGTTAAAATGACAAGTAACTGCATACTCAGTGAGCAGTCCACAAGATATGTTTGATTATACGATCTGGATGCTCAAAATTAATCGGGAGAATGCAAGTTTTAAAGAGCTTATTGTACAAGTAAGTTAATCTTCATTCTCTACTGCATGCTGCACTGTAATACACACACACACAGAGAAGCTTGCACATCACGTGCAGATAGCGCACAGAAACATTCAGTAACGCAGAAGTGCATTCTCAACACTGTTCTGTGATTTATCAATAAAATAGCTTAGAAGCTGAAAATTTCAAACATATTATATTTCTTAGTAACTAAAACCCACAGCTTCACTATTAGAGACACTGCCATAGAATTAATTCACACGCAATCACTCTCTCACTAATGCATTCATAAAAGTGTAATCTTTACTGTGCTACTTAATCTGTATCTGCTTTAGAATGAGCAGAAATCTGTGAGAAAGAAATATAACGGCATAAAGACAAAAGAACTGATAAAAAAATAAGCTGTTATGTAGGAGCAATAGCCTTGTGAGCATCGCTGTCTGAGTCATATATGCCGTAGATGTGCACAAGGCAACCCACGTTCGAGTCTCAGCTCGATGTTCAGGCTTATTTGTTCATTAATGACGTCATCAGCATCTTTCGTCACATAAATGTCGACTTTAAAAAATCTGAAATCGTCCAACCCCTATTGTGTACAAACACTGCCAACACACATTTATGTTCAAACAAACACAATATAAAACTGAATTTTGCATAATAGGTCCCCTTTAAAGTAAAAGTACACATTTAAATCTACTCTCAAAAGTACAAATTTTACAAGTACAAAAGTAAATGTAATGGAGTCAATGTACTACCCACCTCTGTATATGTGCAATAATCATAGTGGTGTAGTCATTTCAATATTGAAAATCAATCAACCTTAAGATCTCGGGCAGTTCACAAGTTACTGAGTGTGCAGCGATCTGTTGAGAGCCATTTAATGATTTACCTCATATAAAATATGACTGTTGATCACAGCAGCAATTCTCAAGCTCAGCATGGCAATTGATCTGTGCACAGAAAGGATAATGTACTGTAGTAATGCAGGATGTCAGCTTTGAACTAAATAAATCTTAAATTCACATCAGAAGTTAATTTCAAATAGTCGCAGATGCATTTCAATAACAGGTAGGCCTAGTTCTTAAACAGTATTGTGTGCTTCCTATCAGAGCACTTTCTCAAACACACCCATCCGTTTGTTTAGGCTACTTCACTTCCTCAGGTCCACAAATGCACAAAAGCTGTTGTGCACAGGGTCTGATCAAGGCCATAATAAGTGGATGTGTGAATAATGTAATAAAGTTGAGCTTATCACTTCAGGGAAACTTCACTTCATTACTGTATAATATGCATTTAAAATATGCAAGGACCTGATACATACTAACACAACATTAAATTAAAAACTTGGTCATACCATACCATGATCATAATATTTTGCAAATCTTTGTTTAGTCCATTTAAAACTGCAATATGTTCAACACCATTCAGATGTCTGGAATCAGTAAGATTGTTTTTTTTTTGTTTTAGATAATACTTTTATTCAGCAAGGATGATTGACAGTCAAGAAAATTACTAAATGCTGTTCTTTGAATCATCCTGAAAGTGTAATAAAAATGTATAATGGTTTCCACAAACGTGATATTAAGCAGCACAACTGTTTCCGACATTGATAATAGTAAGAAATGTTTCTTGAGCAGCAAATCATCAATGATTTCTGAAGGACCGTGTGAAACTGAAGACTGGAGTAATGATGCTGAAAAATCAGCTTTGCATCACAGGAATTTTAAAATATATGAAACCAGAAAAATATATTAAACCAGAAAACGTTTATTTTAAATTGTAATAATATTTCACAGTATTACTGGTTTAATGTATTTTTGACCAAATAAATGCAGCTTTGGTGAAAATAAAAGACTTTCAAAATAATTTAAAAATATTACCAACCCCAAACTTTTTGAACTGTAGTGTAGCCTATATTTCCAGCTTGTTTGTTTTGGGAAAATTAAAATAAGTCAGCAAAGCCACCACAGTTTTGCTCCTTTTCCCCTAAAAATATAATTGTGAAAAGTGCAGAATAACTATATTTTTTTCTCTGCCATGCTGTTATGGTTAATTCTTTGAAATACACATTATATTTTTCCCACCTCTACTTACAAGTACACTTTCTTTTAAAATAGACCTTAAAATATAATACATTACAACATTAAAACTATGTGTGTTCCTATGAAAATAATTTTAACAACCCATTCATAGCAACATCACATTTTCAGTTTCAAAACAATCATCAGTGTAACACAATGGCACCAGGAAGCCAGATAACACCACACAGAGCAATTCAGGAAACAGGACAGTAACTACTCCACGGCAGGCCAACATCTCTAACAGGACTCTTTAACCAAAGACACTTCACTCAAAAATCTGGGATGTTACATAAACCATCCACATGTCCAACATTCAGGAAGTCAGTGCAGCTAAAACAACTCAGGAATCTGAGGGAACTGGCCTGAGACGGATTCCTTCTCGGACTTCCTTGACTAATCCCAAAGGAAGTGCTGGTTTATTTCTGTTATTCAGTGACATCCCACCCATTCCTAAAGAACCAAATCTTTGCTGTCCCCCACCCAAAACATGAACTAATCTCCACTGGTCAAGAGGCATCTTTTTCCTTCGATTGCATTTTTCAATTTTTCAATTTGAGTGAGATTTATTTCTCTCTCTCTCTCTTAAAAACAACAAAACAAAAAAGTTCAGGGATCCACTTTATTTAAAGTTGACAGTTACATTGTACTTACTCAAATAAGTACCGAGTAATATTAACTACATGCACTTACGCTTAGGGTTTGGCTTAGAGTTAGTTACTTGTAATTATGAATAATTTACTGTTATTACTAAGTAACGTGTAACTACGCCACTTTAAAATAAAGTGTTACGAAGTTCAGATCTCTGAACAATTACTTTCTTGTTCACACCAGATTTTAATTTATTACTTAATTTAAGCAAACTGCACGTTTTGACGTGTGTTCAAAAGAGAATAACTGAGCATATGAGAATGAGCAAAATTGTCATACTCTTCTCAACTTCTAAACATCCTATCACAATGTGAGCCATCACATGCAAAATTATTAATTCAATTATATGTATACGTATATGAAGTATGTAATTGATATGGCATAGATAGATAGATAGAAAGATAGATAGATAGTTTAATCACTTACAGACAGAATAACCAATTGAACTTAATAGAAAAACTGTCAAAATGTGCAAACACAACATCTATTCAACCTCAGATTCACTGACATCTAAAGAGTTTCCAGTGAAACCAATGCATGTCTTATCAAAACAAAACCCACCCCAGACAAAAAAAAACCCACTCAATCATTCAAGAGAAAAAGACACCCTTATCAAATCATTGTATATCAGACCACACTTCCAAATGCAAACTTGTCAAATACTGTCAAAGGTGTCACAGAATTGCAGGTAAACAAACACCATGATTGCTGATGGTGCCTTCATTCTCCTCTCTACATAGCATGTTAGCTCCATGCAAGGCAACATAAGGTTCATAAAATAAATATAAATAATGTTATTTCTCACCAATAACGATTCGAAGATGTTTCAATCTTGTCAGCACGTCTTTCTTGGGGTCCAGGACTTTCTGTGTCGATTTCCTGACATCTCCATGAGGTTTTTTAGAGAACATTCCGAGATGTTTTGAAGAGCTAATGATAATCTTCCGTTAATTTCCTCATACATGGAAGGGGTTGTCAAATTCACGGCTCGAAAGCAGTTATGGGTTGTAAGGAAACGGGAGGAATTAGTGGTGAGGCGTGCATTTTTGCAGAGGAGGTCAGACAAAAGAAAAGAACAGCCAGCCCTCCTCTGTGTGTAAGTGTCTAATGTGAACTACACAGTACACACCTCTCTGAAGATCTGAAAAAACATGGCGGTCGGAGGACGCGACATGAAAAACATCATCGATGCCAGAGTCATCCAACGCTCAGACCCACAACCACACACATCCAGAAACACACCCGACAAGAGCGAAATTATTTTATTTTACATTCATAAACAGTTTTTGCATAATTTATGTAAAAATAGATCATTGCACTTCATATTTGATGATAAAAGGTGTGAGACATTTCTAAACTGTTATAACGAGGTATGTTATATTTTTGTATTCTTGATTGAAAGGTTTTATGTGTTTATATTTTTATGTACGCTATTCTATAATTTCTACGCTATTTATTTTTCTATTTTTCATTATATTGCTTGCCTTTGTGAGTCAATGAAGGGTCAATTTCTGTTGGCTAATAACTGTGGACAAATTTGACAAATAGGCTGACTAAAAAAACAACAACATTTAAACATTTAAAAATGTAAACATTCAAAACAACTCTCTTTTACATTTATTATAATGTTGTTAAAGTTATTGAGCAGTATTGTGTATTTATCATTGTGAATATAAATTATACTTTACGAAAGACAATATATTATGAAATAATGAATTCAACATCTTTGTTTTGTTTGTGTCGATTCATAAGCAGAAGTCTGCACACTTCACTCCTAAGTTCCACTTAAGTATTTAAGTAAATAAATGTGAGGTAGTACAGTAGTACATATCTGTTGTAAGCTGTTTCCCCATAAACTTGTTCTGTAGGAATACTAGTCTATTCAAGCAAAGAAGTAAAAAAAAATAAACATAATAAAAATTCAAACTTCATCTTTATTGTTTAGTATATCAAATCTAGTTTTAATTTTAAAAAAAATGTGTATTTCTAAAATAATATATGTCTTCTCCTTATATTATATCCTTTATTTTTGTGCTATATTCCTTTGAGAATACATTAATAAAAATAAAAATAAATCGAAAGAAAGAGGTTTATTTAATAATGTTTGGTTTCAGAATTATTTTTTTGTTTGTCAAGTTGTCTAAAAATAAACCTGGATGAACAGTAACTCTATTTCAAAATAAATCAAATAATAATAAATTATAATTTAGAAGTTTACTTGCTACAATGAAAATAACACAATCATTCCATCTAGTCGTCCATTGATTTATACAGCCTGTTTTTATAGTAGTAAACACGCTCTCCACAGGACGAGTGACTGGCAGGGAACTGTAGTTCTTTATAGATCACTATGAACCATATTACCGGAGATACATGTATCACCATAAAACTACAAACCCCAGAAGCGCTACAACAGCTCACATTCCGCGCCACTGTCCCAGCTTTTCACAGGGTAGCATGGCTTAATGAAGCAAAAAGAGATTTTTTTGTGGTTTACAAAAATATTAAACGAGCTAAAGCTACTTAATAAGCAAAAGCTCCCCGTTTCGATTTCATCAAATCCAGACTAAACGAACTACTAGTCATTTGCAGGATTTAAACGTTTGTTGTTAGCATGATACATCTAGATGTATGTTTTGTTTTTAGCAATAACATCAAGCTAACAAAAACATCTGCTCACAAAAAGCATTGATTTAAAGGTGAGAAGCAGCTTTCACGGTAATCTTAGTCGAATAAAAGACAGGATGCCAGTGCACTCGAGAGAAAAGAAGGAGAGCAACCATGAAGAGATGGAGGTGGATTTCGCAGAGCAAGAGGGGAGCACTTCAGAAGATGAGGATACAGAGAGCTCTTCTGTCTCCGAGGATGGAGAAAGTTCAGGTATCTATCTTTCTACCTATCGTCTGTCTGTCTATATTACAATGAGACAATAATAACCGTATTTTATGTATGTATTATTGAGGAATTTCTGGTCCCTGTTTGACAGTCAGTTGACAGTCCACTTCACATACTGAGTCTGATTCTGTTACTTCTAATTTACTTGAAACATATGAAGAAATAAACAATCTGTTTAATTACAGAAATGGACGATGAGGACTGTGAAAGGAGAAGGATGGAGTGCCTTGACGAGATGACCAATCTAGAAAAACAATTCACTGATCTCAAAGACCAGTATGTACAATCTTCTTATTTGAATTGAATCTGTGCATGCACACGTGGAATTTACACATGGATTTTTCCACTTTTCCACATTGGTCACTAAGTTTTCATGCTTTTATTAGGTTATATAAAGAAAGACTCAGTCAAGTTGACGCCAAACTCCAGGAAGTGATGTCAGGAAAGGCCCCCGAGTACCTGGAACCTCTTGCAACTCTTCAGGAGAACATGCAAGTCAGAACTAAAGTTGCAGGTCAGTCCAAACCGAACATGGGGTTTTTGTTCTTTGAAATAGTGATTTTTATTAGGCAAGAAAGTGCATTATCTCACTGATTATATGCATAGGTATCTACAGAGAGTTGTGCTTGGAATCGGTGAAGAATAAATACGACTGTGAAACCCAAGCAGCGCTCCAGCACTGGGAGGTGAGATTTACAGATGTAATCCACTATTACTTAAACAATGGTGCATGTTTGAAATGTCATTATAGCACCACACAGAAGTGTTTATATTGCTTGAGGCTGTTAGTCAGTTACCACATTTGAAGCATGCATCTATTTAAATGCACTTTCAGAATTAAAGTCAACATGAAACAGAAGTTGCGATAGTCATATATCCGAGTGAAACGGCTTCTGAAACAAGAGAAAAAAATGGGCTGGACTTGATATTGTCCATGGGGAATTGATTGGATGGTTGTTGTTTGCTATTGGTTGATCTCATGTGAGTGACAGGTTGCCCCGCCCTTGTGCCAGTAAACACATCATCAGAGAAAAGAAGAGATGTCGCTGCAAAGGGAGGGGAAGATATTTTGATGAATGATTATGAGGGAACATATATTTTCAAAAAATGATGTGCACGGATAAATCATTTATTTTATAATAAATACTTAAACATTCCAAAAAAAGAAGAGCCAGTTATGATTTCATTGTGACTTTAAATGTAACTCTAATTTGGCTCAATTTATTTCTTCTAGAGTGAGAAACTCTTATTATTTGATACGGTTCAGAGTGAACTGGAGGAGAAGATCAGACGTTTGGAGGAAGACCGCCATAGTATAGATATTACCTCAGGTACTGGAATTGTTAATACGGTCACACATCATTTTTGTGTTTTTGTGTTATTTATGCAATCTTTGTCATATTTCCCCTGTAGAGCTCTGGAATGATGAGTTACAATCAAGAAAAAACAAGAAGAAAGATCCCTTCAGTCCAGACAAAAAGAAAAAGCCTGTTGTTGTGTCAGATATCCTTTACTACAACTATGGAAGCTTGTTTCCACCGTGGAATAAAAAAAGAAAAGATGATTGCGACTTATTATCTTTTTATTATTTTGTACAATTCAGACTTTTTTTCTCAGAATTGGATGATATAAAGTTGCAATTGCGTGTTATAAAGTTAGAATTGAGAGATATAAAGCTGCAATTCTTTTTTTCCTCAGACTTCATAATTCACAATTGTGAGTTTATATCGCGCAATTCTGATTTTATAACTCGCAATTTTGACATTATGACTCGCAATAGCGACTGTATATTACACAATTGTGAGAAAAAAGTCAGAATTGTTAGATAAAAAGTCGCAATGATCTTTAAAATAAACTTCCATAAACTACAATCTATCTAGAATTTGCTTGAATAACGGTATGATTTATGAGTTTCTTAACATGTTCACGGCCATATATAGTTTACATGTTGCAAGACCTGGATATACTGGAAGACTGGACTGCTATTAGAAAGGTTAGACTGTCAAAAACTCTTCTTTTTTATGTGAAGACATTTTTATTATTTTGTAAGTGATGTTTCATGTTACTATCTTGTAGGCCATGGCAACATTAGGACCTCACAGAGTAAAGACTGATGGTAAGATATATTTAATATTCACAACTATAGTCAAATATATTATTCATTTATATATACAGTATTTACATTATTTATTAGATTTTGTATAACTGGAATAATTATACACTACTGTTTAAAAGTTTGAGGTTGGCAAGATTTTTTTTTACAAATGTTTGTGAAAGTTTTTGAAGTATTTTCTGCTCACCAAGGATGCATTTTAAAAAAAAAAAAAATACAGTAAAATATATATACTAATATATAATAATAATTAGGGCTGTCAAACGATTAATCGCATCCAAAATAAAAGTTTGTGTTTACATAATATATGTGTGTGTATGGAGTATAATTATTTTCTATATATAAATATACACACATGCATATATATTTAAGAAAATGTGTTATTTATATATAAAATATTTATATATAATATAAATTATATATAATATAAATATATATACACAGTATATACATGCAAATATTTCTTAAATATATACATGCATGTGTGTGTATTTATATATAGAAAATAATTATACACCGTACACACACATATATTATGTAAAAACAAACTTTTATTTTGGATGCGATTAATCGTGATTAATCGTTTGACAGCCCTAATAATAATATTTATTTCCTGTGATGCAAAGCTGAATTTTCAGCATCATTGCTCCAGTCTTCAGTCACATGATCCTTCAGAAATCATTCTAATATGATGATTTGCTGCTCAAGAAACATTTCTTATTATTATATTATCAATGTTGAAAACTGTTGTGCTGCTTAATATTTTTGTGGAAACAGGATTCAGGATTCTTAGACGATTGATTGATTTAATATGTCCTTGCTGAATAAAAGACCCCAAATTCTTGAAGAGTAATGTATGTAATTATGTATCATATCTTGAGTGATTACAACATTCAACTTTTCAGTGACCAACCCAGATCTTTAACGTCTAGACCAGTGGTTCTCAACTCCAGTCCTCGGGACCCACTGCTCTGCACATTTTGTATGTCTCCCTTATTTAACACACCTGAACCAGATCATCTGCTCGTTAGGAGAGACTCCATGAACTGATTTGAGTGTGTCAGATAAGAGAGACATACAAAATGTGCAGAGCAGCGGGTCCCGAGGACTGGAGTTGAGAACCACTGGTCTAGACCACCTGCTGTAACGGTTATACGTTTGGCACAAATGTAACAGAGTTAATCCAAATCAGGGTACACTATTCTAAAATGTCCCTTTTACTATCGTGACCTTGAACAATGTACTCAAGTCCCTTTTGCTCGGGGAAACTTCCAGGAGTTTCGGTGCATAATAATCTCATCAAATTGCGAAGTGGTAACTTGTTAACAAATGCAAGTTAACTATAGACACAGCATGTATGTATGGTTAGTTGATCTGTGTTATATCAGTAACAGTAGAACTTTGCATAATTTGTCGTAGTCTCTTCAAAGAGTGAGAAACACCAGCACAATGCCCGCTCGGAGGATGGACGCTTGTTTTACGACGGGGATTGGTACAGCCGCGGACAAGCCATATGTATTGACAAGAAAGACGAGTATCCTACGAGGTGAGGGTTCCTTACCCAGACACGCTGAATTGCCAAGCTCATATTGATTATTCTGCAGCATTTTTCTCCTCTGTCTTTTTTCAAAACAGTGCTATAATAACTACAATCAATCACGATGAAGTCTGGTTCAAACGGGTCGATGGGAGCAAGTCAAAACTGTACATCTCTCAGCTTCAGAAAGGCAAATACTCCATAAAACATGCCTGATCTACCTGAGGTCTGATCAGATGTCAGTGCGGCAGTCTGAAATGTTTAATAGTGCCATTTTATGTACAGTATATCATGATTTAAATACCTTTTTTGATGTTTAAAAACAGATACGTTGGTGTGTTGTCTGTCATTTGAAATGTGGGGAAAGCTGATGTTATTTTATTGTTTATTCAATGCAAGACCATTTGTAAGATTAGTATGCCGGACAAATTCAACCATGTATTTTAATTACAGGTGAAGTTACTACAATGAGGTGTTTTACTTTTGTATTTTGACGACTGGGCTCATTTTCCATTTCAATTCTGCTCAGTTAATGGCGTTTGAACCCAGTTCTGACGTGTAGTGATTTGTAATGCCGTGTCAAGCTACCAAATGTTATCCTACTTTTATTTTTTTACATTTCTGCCTCATCACTGTGTTCATATACAAATGAGAGTTTCCATCCTTGGTGAGAACGAAACGCTCTTGCTCGTCCAACATCTTTTATGAAATACAGATTAAGTATTTTTAGGAGTGAATAAACAAGACGTTATCACAACTTCTCAGAGTATCAGGCCTTTATCAGGTGTTCTAAGAAGATGTGATCTGATGCTGCTCTATTTACAGTCTAGTCAAGCCATGAATACTTTATATCATACATTGTAATGTACGTTTCAGCTCTGGTCATTGGTTGTTGTTGTTTTTTTAAATGTGGGGTTATATCACCACCCTTTGGTTTGTTGCTGTACTGTGACTTTTACATTTCTTGTTTTATCCATACTTTTGAAAATTCTGTGCTGAATGTATTTTTGTCAGTTTCTTATTAATTCACATTGAACAAACTCTCAAATACAGCATTTCAATATCATAGTGCTTTGTTGTCCTTAATAAATGACACAATTCAATAGTCTAATTAGAATAGAAATACCATGGGTTAAAAAAGAGACAAGTTGTATAATCTTTGCAAAACTAATTTAGTGAGTGTGGAGTCATAGTGATCATTAATACAGCAAAAGATGAAGAAGAGAAAACATAAGACTTACTCTCACCTAAAGGATTATTAGGAACACCATACTAATACTGTGTTTGACCCCCTTTCGCCTTCAGAACTGCCTTAATTCTACGTGGCATTGATTCAACAAGGTGCTGAAAGCATTCTTTAGAAATGTTGGCCCATATTGATAGGATAGCATCTTGCAGTTGAGGGAGATTTGTGGGATGCACATCCAGGGCACGAAGCTCCCGTTCCACCACATCCCAAAGATGCTCTATTGGGTTGAGATCTGGTGACTGTGGGGGCCATTTTAGTACAGTGAACTCATTGTCATGTTCAAGAAACCAATTTGAAATGATTCGAGCTTTGTGACATGGTGCATTATCCTGCTGGAAGTAGCCATCAGAGGATGGGTACATGGTGGTCATAAAGGGATGGACATGGTCAGAAACAATGCTCAGGTAGGCCGTGGCATTTAAACGATGCCCAATTGGCACTAAGGGGCCTAAAGTGTGCCAAGAACACATCCCCCACACCATTACACCACCACCACCAGCCTGCACAGTGGTAACAAGGCATGATGGATCCATGTTCTCATTCTGTTTACGCCAAATTCTGACTCTACCATCTGAATGTCTCAGCAGAAATCGAGACTCATCAGACCAGGCAACATTTTTCTTCAGTCTTTAACTGTCCAATTTTGGTGAGCTTGTGCAAATTGTAGCCTCTTTTTCCTATTTGTAGTGGAGATGAGTGGTACCTGGTGGGGTCTTCTGCTGTTGTAGCCCATCCGCCTCAAGGTTGTGCGTGTTGTGGCTTCACAAATGCTTTGCTGCATACCTCGGTTGTAACGAGTGGTTATTTCAGTCAAAGTTGCTCTTCTATCAGCTTGAATCAGTCGGCCCATTCTCCTCTGACCTCTAGCATCAACAAGGCATTTTCGCCCACAGGACTGCCGCATACTGGATGTTTTTCCCTTTTCACACCATTCTTTGTAAACCCTAGAAATGGTTGTGCGTGAAAATCCCAGTAACTGAGCAGATTGTGAAATACTCAGACCGGCCCGTCTGGCACCAACAACCATGCCACGCTCAAAATTGCTTAAATCACCTTTCTTTCCCATTCTGACATTCAGTTTGGAGTTCAGGAGATTGTCTTGACCAGGACCACACCCCTAAATGCATTGAAGCAACTGCCATGTGATTGGTTTGATTAGATAATTGCATTAATGAGAAATTGAACAGGTGTTCCTAATAATCCTTTAGGTGAGTGTAAATCATACCTTGGTTTAAATAAAGTAGTGGCCAAAAGGGATGTCCAGAGGGGATATTTGTATAAATATATTTGATATTTAATGACCCTACAAGTTTGATTAAACCATCAGAATAGGAGGAATATATTTTATAAAACAAAAATTTTAAATATGCAGGAAGAACAAAACACTAAGCTTCGTTAAGGTATTTATTTGACAAAATAATTTGGTAAAAAAAAAAAGGCAAACTTTTAAGATTAACGATTTTTTTAACGATTAAGAACAACATTACAGTAAAAGTTATTTACATATTCTAGTCTAGTGGCTAGGAAGCGATTTAAGCTTTTATCTTTTATAAAATGAATTAAAAACTAAAGCATATCTGTTGGAAGTAAGTGTTGCTAATACAACTCATTGTGTTTCTCCCTAAACATTTACATTTAATAGAGAACATATTCAATTTATTCTTTACATGTTCTTTACTTGGTCATAAATTTACCTGCAGAAACCCTGTGTCAATTTTCCTATAGGTTGGACATCAATTTTGGCCACTACTGTACAAGCTTTAAAGAGTATTAGTTTAAAATTTCAGAATTATTTGAAAGAAGCCCTTAAAATGCCCTCAAAGCAAATCATTTGAGTCAATGATATGTCGAGTTGTGTTTGAGTATTTATATATGCACTATACACAAAACTGCAAGTTGGTAGTCTTGATGTGTCAGTAGTAATCACAAGTATAAACACTGTACATGTAGATAGATGTACTTTATTAATCCTGAGGAGGACATTCAGGTGTAATTTGCTTGACAATTGCATGGCATTGAAATTTTAATAGAATGCGAGCTTTATTCTGCAGCTAAATGCTGTAGCGTAAAAATATTTAGGTGACAGTACATTGAGGAGACGTGAAAGTATAAGCTACCAATGACTGCTTGTGTTATAATTCCGAATGTGAAATTACATCTTTAGATGTTTGTAATTAACACATTAGCATTCATGTGCATATATTCAGAAACAGAGTTGACATTCAAGTGTGTAAGTAATAGATTAACACGTAGACACAACAAGAATTGGATTTGCAATCTCAAAATGGCATGAAAATACATAATCCTTCACCAAAATGCTTTTCGGGTTCTGCACTTTTAAAGAAAACATGCAGCAAGTATAAATGTGTAAAAGCAAATTCAAACTGAACATTGTGTTGTATTAACAAAAATATAAATATCCACTGGCATTCGTTTCATTCAACATTAAGACTTATATGCAGCCTTTGATGTTAGAAAAAAATGGCTACTTCATAAATATCACAAATATTCTTTAACGGAAGTTTCGAGATCACAGTTCAACCGAAATACTGTTACACAACAGTTTATACAATAAAGCTTAAATAAATTGTGTAATCAAATAATAAAGTAGATTTAATTGTTAGAAATAGGCTACTTTCAAACTCTAAATCATTCAAATAAATGGATCAATAAATGCATTGCAAAGGGGTACGGGATGTTCATTATGTTAGTTAAAAGAGACGTGGCATTAGTGCGCTCAAAAATAAAAGAAACCATTCTCCAGTGTAAATGTCCTCATAAAGCAGAATCAGCACTGTATTTCAGTTTATAGAATCTTTGCAAAAGAAAGAGTGATGCACGGTTCATAAATGTGCTCTCTGTACTGTAACGGTGATGAGCAGCAGGCCTGTGGTCTCTGAGCCGTCGCCGTGAAGCAGTCCTGACCTTTTTTCTCCATTCCCGTCTAGCCATTTTCATGTGTGGTCAAAGCTGGAACCTCTCTACGCTAAATCCCAGCGCAGATGACAGGTGCAGCAAGCCTCGGACTGATCACGCAAATTTCTTCTTGGTTGCAGTGAAACGTTCCATGTACTGAGCAAGGGAAAGATAAAAGCAAGTCATTATATGACTATGTAAGAAAAGAAAAAAAGAGTAATAGAACTAAATTTCAAATGGCTTTCTTAATCTAGATCGTTTATTAGTCTGAATATTGTCTTAAAGGTGCAGTAAGCGAATTCTGAGAAATGCCGTTGAAAGTGGATGTTCATATTTTGTTCTTCCTTGTCGTTCGTTCTCCATCTTTGATGTATTTTTTTGCAAAGCATCATTTTGCTTTGCTTCAGTTATGATAAAGAGATTGCGTGTTCGTGCATTTTGGGGGCGGAGCAATGAAGGGAGGTGTGTGTTTGTTCAGGTTGATTTCAAATCACTTATTGCACCTTTAAGACTATAGTTTTAGCATGTAATCATAAATTATCTGCTTGTGTTTGCAAATAGATGGGTGCAGGTATGACGTCAGAACCCCAAAGACTGATTCGCCCCTGGTTACTTCAAGATTTTCCTATGTGGGTTTTAATGGGGTTTTTCAATTATGAGTAAATTAAAGGCACACTATGCAGTTTCCGTTTTTGTCAAACAGCGACCCCTAGAGTCGCTGTGGAGTACTTGTATTTAACGTTACTGTCGTAAATACCACTCACGCAGAGCAGTCTCTGCACTCTTCCGACCGCGCTTTCTTCGTCGACTTTCTTCGTCGACACGTGCCATGATTCACGTCTGAAATGCGTGCTAGTATCTTCCGTAGAGGCTGCTTCATATGTTGTTGATGTATGTGACGTCGTGCTGTAAAGCAAGTCGTGATTCGCGCAAGGTTTGTCGGGGCGCCACCTCTCAAACTTATTTTTATATCAGTAGATATAAAAAGATTTAACTGATTATAAGATCGAAATTTCACTCATAAGTGAAGCAAATAACTGATTGGATCGAGTTTTTTTTTTTTTTGGTAACGCTTTACAATAAGGTTTAACATTAGTTAACTGTATCAATTAACATTAACAAAACTTCTACAGCATTTATTAATCTTAGTCAATGTAAATTTACTCATTTTAATTTTTAATTTTAAAATCCAAAGGTGTATTTGTTACTAACGTGAACAATAAACAATTTGATTTTTACTAATGTTAACAAAGACTAATTAATGCTTTAAAAAATATATTGCTCATAGTTAGTTCATGTTAGCTAATGCATTAACTAATATTAACAAATGAGAACTTTTTGTAAAGTGTTGCCAATTTGTTATAGCCACTTGGCACCGTTTATGCCTGAAAGTAAGATCTGTTTTGGGCAAACCAATCACAAGTGGACTAACTAACCTTTTTTTTGTAAAAAAGAAAAAAGGTCCAAAATGCATTGAGATTTAATCACTCAAACTACATTATATTTGAGGGGTTTTCTTTCTTTTAAACCCCAGGTTCCTTAGAGGCAAGTTGTATTGTCAAGTGTGAATAAATCTGAATTAAAATGAACTGAATTGTTCAATTCCTAGCTAGATTTCTTCTTGGTCTTTCCTATTACACCTTCCTGAGATGACGGGGTTAGATTGTGTGGGATTTGACTTTGTTTCAAAAATAAATACTTAGACCAGTTTTGTTTACATTCAAACTTAAACTGTGGTATTTTCCATCTTGGAAAAAAACGTGATATTTATAGAGGATGAGACGCACAAAACTAAGCTGACATTTAACATTGGACCTGGAATATCATTATGCCTTCTTATAAAAGACCAAATATAAAGCTATAAAAATTAAGGTTCTAAAAGGGGGTTTATGCAGCAATGCCATAGAAGACATGTTTTGGTTCCCAAAAGAACCTTTCAGTGAATAGTACATTTTTCTTAGTGTGAAGCATTTTAATAATCTAAAAATCCTTTTTCCACTATAGGCCCTTTAGCACCGGGTAGTTATAGGAACTTAGTAATAGGAACCAGCCATCATTCGCACCGCCAGTTGGAACTCAGGTAATGTAAGCTGCACTTGTTTGTTTAGACGGTGCAGCAGACATTTATTTTGACGGCGCTAAGAACGCTAGAGCTTGAGCACACAGCTCCCATTCTCTGTCTTCATTAGTTTACAATCTGTTTAACATTCCTGTCTAATGCGTTATTAGATATAACTATTATACATAGAAATTAGACAATTGTGTTGGATTTTCTCCTTAGCGTTAAGATTAAGAGGTCCATCTATCACTGTTTTCCATGTTCATAGAGTTAGTTCATAGAATAAATATATAGGCTATAAATCTGTGTGTGTACACAGCTTTTTTTTTTTTAAATGGTGGGAGCTGGTGTTTCACATGCGTTCGGCTGTGTACACTAACATCACTGGTCTGAAGTAGGAGCTAATTCAGTTCCTCCAAAAGTATTCCTAGTTCCTGCGGTGCGATCACGCCAAAAAGCGAGTACTTTAGCCATTAGTTCTAGGAACTATAAAAAGGTTCCTCTGGTGTGAAAGCCCCGAAAGAAAGAACCTGATGTGGAATGGAAAGGTTCCATGGATGCTAAAGGTTCATCATGGAACCAGAGATGGCATTGAAGAGAAAAATATAAGAGTAGCCTAAACTGACACAAACGTACTTTATCATATCCTTCTAGGTCCCGCATATCTTTCACTTCGAACAGGTTGCCCTCCACAGACAGCAGGGACACCTGGGACTCTGTGAGGATGGAGATGGGGATAGAGGAGAGCTCCAGACAGTTCTCCTCCAGCCGTAAGACCTTCAGCCTGGGAGTGCGAGACACCTCTGGAGTCAGGGTTGAAATCTGAAACAGAACAAACACGGCAAAAAAAAGTCACCCTGACACCCCTATATCATGACTTGACATTTCCTGGATGCAATGAACTAAAAACTCACCTGGTTCTGATTGAGGTTGATTTCAATGGCTTGCAGTTCGGCCACCTCTGCAGGAACCACGTGGATCTGATTCTTGGACAGGTCCAGAACATCGAGCTGGCGAAGGCTGCCGAGTCCAGCGGGAAACTCCTTGAAGTGATTCCCAGACAGGTTCAGGGTGCGCAAGGACTTCAGTTGACCCACTGATGCAGGAAGCTGATTCAACTGGTTCCCATTTAAAATAAGAGTCTCCAGCTTCTTGAGTTTCCCGATATCATTTGGTAGACTGGCTGTACACAATAAAAATCACATATTAATGGAGTGCTTAAAGGTTCATATAGTAGAAAACAGGCTTTTTTTGCAATCATTTTTTAATATTTTAATAATATTTAATAACCATTATTTAAATAAGCCAAATTAAATGCAAAAACACAAAAAATGACGTCAAAATTACAGTTTTGTCGAATATCCTTGTAAGCACAGTTTATTAAGAAAAAAGTCTGTAGACAGGGGTGCACATAACTGGTGTGTATGCGTGGTAAAAATGAACGATGTGCGGCAGAAAACGTGGAGGGAAGCGCTTTTGAGTACCAACATTTTTGGGTACAGCCTCAGAGACACGTTTACTTACTAGAGTAGGATTTTTCTCCATCTCTGGTAAGATAGCAATCCTTATGATAAGTGTGTTCATTAATTATTAGGGGTGCAATGGATCGCAGTTGATGCGTGATCCGCACGGACCAGGCCCCACGGTTCGACACGCATGTGATTAACTGCTAAGTTTAACCATCTTAAAGTAAAAGTTTATAATTTGGACGTGTTTTGTCTTACCAATTTACACATTCAAACGATTTTAAATGTGGAAAAAGAGGCGAAAATCAGGACTCTCGTGCTGTTATCTGTGCACACAACAGCGCACACACCCGAAGTGCGCACGCAGAGAGAGAGAGAGAGAGAGAAGGGCGTTTCAGACAGCACGTGAACAATTGATTCCTCTTTCGTGTTTAATTGCGGTTGAACGGACACATACACACAAAATGATGTTAAAACACCTGTCTCTGCAAGTATTCTCTCGTTTATGTCATAAGTGAACAGTAGAGAAAGTAACCGGATGTGTGTCTGTGCATTCGGTCTTAAAGTGACAGCAGCCTAATATTCCTGCTGTTGTCTATGTCATTAATGTAAATAGAATAAAATAAAAATACAGCTTTAACAAAGATGAACCTATATATGATTTCTACAGTGAACAAATATTGTTATTTTACATTTAGACAGCTTGTAGGATAAATGTGCCGCGTAAAGTGTGAGTACTAAGCAGCATCTCCAGGTGCTCCCTTGAGAACCAGACCAAAAAATTGTGTGCATCCCTGTCAATAGGCATGTTAGGTGTCAACTACCCAAAAAGAAAAGAAGAAAGTACTTTTTTTGTAATGTTATTAAAGAAAGAACTTCAATAACATTACAAAAAAATAAAAAAAATAATATATAATGTTAAGTTTATCTTAATGTAGAGATTTGTCAACACTTACTCAGTTTATTGCTGCTTATGGTAAGACTCTTGAGTTGCTGGAAGCCTCCTATGAACGCTGGAAGCACCTCGATTTTGTTATTGGACAGATCAACTGTCCGCAGGTTTGCGGTGAGTTTCTGCAGCTCTTCTGGGAACTATATAAACAAAGACACATGAGCTGTCAATAATCCATGGACGTTGCTGCGAAGTGCATCTGAGTGGGGAATGTGATTACGACAAGCCTATTAGTACCTCTGTCAAACCCTTTCCAGTCAGCTGAAAGACTCCAGTCTTCTGAGATGTTTCCAAATGAGCTTTGAGCGCACTGTTCCCCATTTACAGGATCTGGATGTTGCAGATACCGTTGAATTTAATATCAGGAAATCCACTGGAAGACTAAAATAAAGCAATAATAGCATTTACACGTTATATGAAGTCCAGTTAGCCACTTAAATGAACCATGATTCTTGCATAGTAAGCATAATTTAACTATTAGCATGGCTAGATCAATACAATAAAATACAATAGAACGTGTTATGAAAAATAGCAACCTAAACACACTTTAAACCTATAATTACAAACGACAAAGATTGAATTACTGTATTTTATTACTATTAGATTTATTCACTGACTCTTTCATTCACTAATTATTTAGTAAGAACCTACAACAACATTTCAGCTAAAATCTCATCGTTATAGTAGTTGTTACCATAGTAAAAGCATGGTAAATATGGAAACCAGAAAACATTTACGTAATCTCGGAGCTAAACAAACACATGAACAAAACCTTATCTGTCAGCACTTTAGCGAAAAGTCTAATTAACACCGAGCTGTCACAAATCTGAACATGCACGCCTGAAACAGCAGTTGACAGCTGTAACTTATATTATTTCAGAGTAATAACGTTACTTGCCTTTAGCCTGCTAGCTCGACTGTAAATCCAGTTTGACAATGTGTAACGTTACAGCAGGAAAAGTTTACAGAATCCCGTTGGATAGAGCTAAAGAACCTTCATTAAGCGCTTAACGAATGTGTAAAAAGGTAATGAAATATGGTTGGATGGTGATTTAAGGTTGTGATCAAATGGTTATCTTCTGGGGAACTTTGTCCATCCCCAGGTTGATGTTTGTTTATGTAGATACAGACAGTTTATTGAGGCTGCTGCGTGTAATTACACCTCCCGCCCGCTGGCTGGCGGTAATAGATCATGTATCTTCCGTTATATATTCTGTATATCGCCACTTAGTGGCTTGGCTGTGAAACGACTTCAACAAACTTTTAAAATTGCAACCTAAATATCTAGGCTTATACACATCTAATAGCAAGCATAATAAATAAGTATAGTCTACCTTATAAAAATGTAGCCTATTGATACTACTGTAATAATTATTATGGAATCTCATCCATTGCACTGTTCATAAATAAGGGTTGCAGCAGCAGGGTTGCAAATTTAGACTGAAATAAGCTAACTAGCTACTTTTTATGCTTTATTTTATGTTAGATAATCAGTCATAAAAACATCTAATAGGTCTCACAAGAAGAAGAAAAACATGGAAGATGCATTCAGAATCGGTCTCATTTAGTTTTGTTTTTGCATGTCAACAGTCAGTGGCAAGATGATTTGTTGTTGTAACTGGTTACCATGGTGAATGTTTGTAAAGTGCAGTGTAGAGTGTGCAGAGCAGAGACCACATCCACGTCCTGACATGTAGGCCTATGCGCAAAAGATGCAACTGTTGCTATTTAATTTTTCTATAGGCTATTATAAAATGACACACTTTTTTCTTCTTACTAGAATGGCATCAGTATAGCCATATAAATTGTCTCTGGTATAGCCTACATCCTCAGAATGTTTTATTATTTTTTAACTTTTATAACAGCTTGTCCCTGGGGCAGTACCCTACTTTATACCTTATTTACCTATAGCGCTGGGTAGTAACTGAATAATAGATTACGTAATCAGATTCCAAAAATTAAGTAGCCTGTAGTCATTAGGTGTCTGGAGAGTGTCTTGCCCAGATCCAGGACACGGCCAGACCCAGAGCCTGTTTCACCACCTGAGACCACGGAGGAATTGTTTGGGCCCCCCACAGACGGAGAGCTACCACTTCAGCCAGAGCCAGAGGATAAGAGGACAGTGCTGACCCTCACCCCGGAAGAGGAACCCCCAGTGGGTTGTGAGACTTGCGGGCCGTCCGCTACGCTCTGTTCCTCCATCCCTATGGCTACAGTGGGCTCCTCCTTCCCTTTGGGTATCACCTCAGTCTTTGGGCAGTCTGGCTTCTCCTTACATGATCATCACTGAGGCATTGCTCCATCGGCTACTGCTCCTCCCTCCCTTGACTACGCCTTGGGCTGTCAGCTCTTGGCTCTGGGTCTGTACCTTCAGACGGATTCCATCATCGCCGCTGGGGTGGAGGAACAGAGCGTAGTGGATGTGGGATGAGAGAACCCCGAGACGATCTGAGTGCGTAGGCGGATCCACTGGATTTACCTGCTCAAGTGCTGATGGTGGTTGTAGGACCTGAGGCTCGACGTGAGTGATTGGCGTTGCAGGAGATGGTGAAGGGCTGACAACCTCCAGCAGAGGCGGGGGTGGAGGACTGGCTGAGCAGGGCTGTGATGGAGGCAGATGAAGGCTAGACAGGGTCGAAGGTAACACAACATTGTCCATGCAGATGTTTGTGCTGTCTAAAAACAGTGATGAAGGTTCAGAAGGAACAGATCAAAAGTTCAAACCATCCACAGTGCTGTCTAGGAACAGCGATGAAAAATCCGAAATGGGGTGGGAGATGATACCTCCACACTGAAGTCAATAAGCCAGTCCTCAGTCTCAAATTCCACCAGTATACCATCGGTCACTGATGTTGTGGGCTCACACCCCTGGTCAGACTCACTGGGGGGCTCCTTTTCCGGGGCGAGGGTCAGCACTGTCCTCTTATCCTCGGGCTCTGGCTGAAGTGGTAGCTCTCCGTCTGCGGGGGGCCCACACGATTCCTCCGTGGTCTCAGGTGGTGAAACAGGCTCTGGGTCTGGCCGTGTCCTGGATCGGGGCAAGACACTCTCCAGACACCTAATGACTACATCCCTCCAGTTAAGTCCAGAGGTGTCTGGGAGATCAACATGCTGATGGTAATTGGTCCCAATCCAGAACAGATTCTTCAGGGTTTTGTCATTGGAAGGGCTGGCGAGTGCAAGACGACTGAAGTTAACTGTGAAGCTCCAAAAATCGGGGTTCTCCTGAGCCACCAAAATAAACTGAGCTCTTAAATCCATTTTGTGATCCGTTCATCTCTCACGGGTGCTTGCAGAAAGGCAGACGAAGATTATATTTCCACCACAAAGTTAATGACAATAAGCAAGCAAGCAGACAGGCAGGAGGAGCAACACACACTTAACGTAGACGTGACCAGATAACAAATTATCAAAGAGGATGATCTGATGAGTCATTGTGAACATCATGAAATGATGTCTGACAAAGAACACATGTGACTGATGAAAACCGACTGAAAGTCTGTGAAAACATACTAATTGAACATAACTGTGACAATTACAATCTGTGTATATTTGATGAAAAATGAGTACAACAGAGGCCTTTAATTTAAGATGTCTTTAATTTATTATTTTTAAACCAAATACTATTTAAAAATACCTCAAGACATTGGTTTGGAGAGTGTACAAATAAGGATCAGTGATCAGTGTTTTATAATTCATAAAGTTTATTCTTTAATGGTCAAATGCAACAATCAAAAAAGTGTTTTTCGGCAGACCATTCAAACACATCCACTCTATGGTGTAGAGTGTCTAGGCCTGGCATTGTCTTGCTTCCCAGGAAAGATGTCATCTTGATGGCAGCATATGCCTCTGTACAATCCCAATACATCTCCTTGCCAATGGTACCTTCACACCCATGCCATTTGCACTGATGTTTGCTTTTGCACCTGTCGCTGATGAAAGTCTAGATGGTCCCATTCATCTTTGGGACTGAGAACTCAATGTCTGTTTTTCCCAAAAACAAGCTGAAACGTGGACTCATCAGCCCACAGCACACATTTCCACTGTCTTCCGGACCATCTGAGATGAGCTCGGGCCCAGAGAACTCAGCTCCATCTCTGCACTGAACAGTTGTATAGCTTTCTCCTTGCGTAACAGAGATTCATCCTTGATCTTGATGCAGCATTAGACTGTTTTAAGTGACACGGTTTTCCAAAGTACTCCAGAGCCCATGCTGCTATATTTAACAGTAGCATGACGGTTTCTCATGCAATGTCATGAACATTCAACAGAGGTTTCCTGCCCTGTCCTTCATGTACTGAGATTTCTCTGGATTCCCTGAATCTTTTCACAATATTATGTATGGTAACTAGCTGGTGAAAGACCTAAAATCTTTGCATTCTTGCATTGAGAAATGCGATTTTTGAATTGTTTGATAATTCTCTCATGAAATTTGGCACAAAGTGGTGAGTCATGATGACCCATCTGCTTGCAAAGACTGAGATGCTCAATTTACACTCAATCACGATACCCTCACCTACCAATTCACCAACTTATTGTGGACTGTATCAAAAGAGTTTAACTTGGATATTCTATAAACTTTTCACTTTTGTTTTGCCTCTGTTCAAGCTTTTTTGGAGTGTGTTGCAGCCATCAAAATAAAAAATTGTTTATATTTACAAAATGCAATTAAGTTGTTCAGTGAAAACACTGGAAATCCACTGTACTTTTGGCATCAGTTTTGTAACAGAGAGTGCAAAGATAAGGACCAGTGATTGGCGTTTTATGATTCATACATTTTATTGTTAATTTGTCAAATACAACTGTGTAATAAGTGTCACATACTGTACGTGTCTGTTAAATTAATAAATGTAAATCAGAAAAAAAAAAAAAAATCAGAAACTATTTTGTCTACAAAATAAATTAAAATCCATTAAAATGCACAAGTCACAGTTTCATTGGAACAAATAAATAAATAAATTCTAACATGGAAACATGCAAGTCATTTTAGGAAGTTTTGGCCCATACACACGTACAGCCGACTATAACTCTCTCAAAAGTTGCCCTGAAGCACTTCTTGTTCTTTGAATCCATTTTCAACACCAGGATGTCCTGATATATGGGTAGAGAGTTCAGTCTCTCATCCACACCAGTAGGAAAGGTGCAATATTCTGATTTGCACTGGGCTTCAAAGATGACCTGTGGTATTCTGTCTTGTGAAATATTTTGTCTAAAAACAGAGAAAACAAGGTGGTTATTTCAGTGAGACGAAACCCACAGACCTAACCAACACCTGATTTACTTGATGTTTCACACTGACATCACATGCATGGCCTCCTGTACCTTAAAATGCTTTCACTTTAGCATAGTTGCTATGAGAGCTAGCTTAATGTTAACCTCCCAAACATGGAAATGGAACTTTTCCATGGAACTCGTACGAGTGATAAAAAAGTGGCTAATTCGTACGAATTCGTACGACCTCACTCGTACGAATTTGTACGATTTGTCTAAACCCACGTGATGGGTAGGTTTAGGGGCGGGGTCAGGGGTAGGTCATTTGTATGAATTCATACGAATTGGGCAATTCGTAAAATATGTACGATTTAGCAAAAATCGTACGAATTTGTACGAGTGAGGTCGTATGAATTCGTACGAATTAGCCACCTCGTAGAATTTGTACGAACTGCTGTGAGATCAGGCTGGTCTAGCTGGTCTTTCAGTCGGGTCAGAACTGGTTTAGCAGGCTGGTTTTAGAGTGGTTTGACCACGTTTTTAGATAGCCAGGCTGAGAGATCAGTTGTCCAACCAGCTAAAACCAATTGAACACCAGCTAGGCCAGACTGGGAGACCAGCTTGAGCATCTTAAACCAGTTACATCCAGCTTAAACCAGCTAAGACCAGTCAAACACCTTAGGCTGTTTTTTTAACTGTTTTCTCAACAGGGTAAACCAGACAGATATCTACATCATTCTGTAACTCTATTGGTGAAAGTATCATTTGATTCTGTGACTCACATCCAGGTCCATGCAGATAGTGAGTGGCTGTGGATGTTGCCATTTCCCTTGTCCTCTGAAGGAGAGCCATAGAAGTCATCGGAAATCGCCAAACCATTGTCACATATTTGATTCGGCTTTTGTTTGGCAAACGTGAGGCTCGCCAGTGCACAGAGTAAAACCTGAGAGAAAGATCATTATCTGCTATTATATTTCATTAAAATTCATCCATGAAGACAATTTGCTGTTAACAGCAAAGGCTCAAATCATTTCTGAGTTTAGGTCTAATCTAAAAAGTTTTAAGATGAATCTTTAGTGAAGCAAACATGGTAATCAAGCCAATCGTGTTAGCATTAGGCTAGCCATAGCTAATAAGCTAAAAAGAGTTACTCTAAATATCGGTCGTCTCACCATGTATTTAGCGTTGAAGAAGCTCAGAAACATCTTTAATGCCCTCTTCTTATTCTCTTCTTCAGTGAAAATGTTTCTCGTTCACTTCATCTATTTATGCAATGCTTGATCGTGATTGCATAGATAATATGGCCTACCTCTGACCTGGATTCGTTCATCAGATCAATTGATATGTGAGGGGTGAACGTTTAGACCTACATTTTGCCATCATTGCCAGTAATCTGATCTACGGACTAAAGATCGGTCTGCGTTGGCAAGGTTGCAGAATTATTTCACTGAATTTTGGTTGGGAAAAAAATGATGAATCATAAAAATCCAGCTTTTAGGGTGAGTTATCAAGATTTTGGATTCTGTTTTATCTTTTTAGTCATGTTTCGGAAATGATTTGGTCGTATCTGGTCTGTTTAAGTTTTTGCATGGAGAAATATTGGGAAACTTTTATTGAACACCCTGCAGAGTGCATGAAAAAAAATTTTTTTTCTTTGTGATTGCCACTTTTTATCCTGGTTTAATACTCTTGAATGAACAATGAATGTTGTTATAAGTTAGGTTTTTGGCTCTAGAAGAAAATGTTCTATATAGAAGCTTAAAGGGTTCTGTCAGGTACTTATAGAACCTTCATGGGATAATTGAATGGATTTAGTTTTAATTAATTAATTTTGTTTTAAGACATTTTTAATTTTAATTAAATCTTATGACTTAAAAAGCTTGTAAACATACTTTATCTCTTAAAAAAAAAGTAATCCATTAAACATGAAAGTATTATGTAATCATTAAGACATTTATTCTTATATAGAACCTTTTTGGCATAAAGAGTTCTACAAAATTGAGTCAAAAACCCTCGGGTTCTAAATAGAACTCAATTGAACTTTTTATTGACTAAGAATGAATAATGTTTGGTATAATTTAATGAAAAGCAACTGAAAAGCATAATTGTGATGAAGGATTTCTAGTCATCCTAATGTGCCAAATGGATGAATAACAATTTTTCTTGATGGATAAATGAATGAAATGTCCAGTTTCTGTCAAATGTGACCCTGGATCACAAAACCAGTCATAAGTTGCAGAGGTATATTTGTATATACAGGTATATACACTCACCTAAAGGATAATTAGGAACACCTGTTCAATTTCTCATTAATGCAATTATCTAATCAACCAATCACATGGCAGTTGCTTCAATGCATTTAGGGGTGTGGTCCTGGTCAAGACAATCTCCTGAACTCCAAACTGAATGTCAGAATGGGAAAGAAAGGTGATTTAAGCAATTTTGAGCATGGCATGGTTGTTGGTGCCAGACGGGCCAGTCTGAGTATTTCACAATCTGCTCAGTTACTGGGATTTTCACGCACAACCATTTCTAGGGTTTACAAAGAATGGTGTGAAAAGGGAAAAACATCCAGTATGCGGCAGTCCTGTGGGCGAAAATGCCTTGTTGATGCTAGAGGTCAGAGGAGAATGGGCCGACTGATTCAAGCTGATAGAAGAGCAACTTTGACTGAAATAACCACTCGTTACAACCGAGGTATGCAGCAAAGCATTTGTGAAGCCACAACACGCACAACCTTGAGGCGGATGGGCTACAACAGCAGAAGACCCCACCGGGTACCACTCATCTCCAATACAAATAGGAAAAAGAGGCTACAATTTGCACAAGCTCACCAAAATTGGACAGTTGAAGACTGGAAAAATGTTGCCTGGTCTGATGAGTCTCGATTTCTGTTGAGACATTCAGATGGTAGAGTCAGAATTTGGCGTAAACAGAATGAGAACATGGATCCATCATGCCTTGTTACCACTGTGCAGGCTGGTGGTGGTGGTGTAATGGTGTGGGGGATGTGTTCTTGGCACACTTTAGGCCCCTTAGTGCCAATTGGGCATCGTTTAAATGCCACGGCCTACCTGAGCATTGTTTCTGACCATGTCCATCCCTTTATGACCACCATGTACCCATCCTCTGATGGCTACTTCCAGCAGGATAATGCACCATGTCACAAAGCTCGAATCATTTCAAATTGGTTTCTTGAACATGACAATGAGTTCACTGTACTAAAATGGCCCCCACAGTCACCAGATCTCAACCCAATAGAGCATCTTTGGGATGTGGTGGAACGGGAGCTTCGTGCTCTGGATGTGCATCCCACAAATCTCCATCAACTGCAAGATGCTATCCTATCAATATGGGCCAACATTTCTAAAGAATGCTTTCAGCACCTTGTTGAATCAGTGCCACGTAGAATTAAGGCAGTTCTGAAGGCGAAAGGGGGTCAAACACAGTATTAGTATGGTGTTCCTAATAATCCTTTAGGTGAGTGTACATTGAGGTATAGAGGTATATACATTGTATGGGTCAAAATTATAGATTAACCCATTAATTATTATTTGAATTATCACTCAGTGAGTCATTTAAACATGTATTTTGTGTTTGGAAGGCTTTTTTTTACAAATACATTTTATTATAATTTTCATAATTTTTACGCCTGAAGGAAAAAAAACATTTTTCTGACAGGTGTATTACTGTCACGGGTGGTTGCAGGAAGACAAATGAAGATTATATTTCCAACACGAAGTTTAATGACAATAAGCAGGCAAACAGGCAGGCGCAACACACACTAAACGTAGACGTGACTGGATAACAAACAGAGGAAAAAGGAGGAAACTTAAATACACAGTGATAATGAGGAGATAACGAACTGGTGTGACGATCTGATAAGTGTCCATGACACCTGATGACTGGCGGGAAACAAAGACTAAGAACATATGTGAATGATGAAAACCAACTGAAAGTCCATGAAAACAAACTAACTGAACATAACTGTGACATTACGGCCCCTCCCGAGAAGGCTCGACCTCATGGCTTGGTGAGGAGGACGAGGCTTAGGAGGAGGACGTGGAGGTGGTGCAGGAATGGAAACAGGAGATGAAGGGATCATGATAGCAGGCAGCAGAGGAATGGTGACAGATGGATGACGAGACCCCGGCGGCGATGATGGAATCCATCTGAAGATACAGACCCAGAGCAAAGAGCTGACAGCCCAAGGCGTAGTCAATCCCAGTCGTCTTGCACTCACCAGCCCTTCCGATGGCGAAACCCTGAAGAATCTGTTCTGGATTGGGGCCAATTACCATCAGCATGTTGATCTCCCAGACACCTCTGGACTTAACTGGAGGGATGCAGTCATTAGGTGTCTGGAGAGTGTCTTGCCCCGATCCAGGACATGGCCAGACCCAGAGCCTGTTTCACCACCTGAGACCACGGAGGAATTGTTTGGGCCCCCCACAGACGGAGAGCTACCACTTCAACCAGAGCCAGAGGATAAGAGGACAGTGCTGACCCTCGCCCGGAAGAGGAGCCCCCAGTGAGTCTGACCAGGGGTGTGAGACTTGTGGGCTGTCCGCTACGCTCTGTTCCTCCACCCCTACGGCTACAGTGGGCTCCTCCTTCCCTTCGGGTATCACCTCAGTCTTTGGGCAGTCTGGCTTCTCCTTACATGATCATCACTGAGGCATTGCTCCATCGGCTATGCTCCTCCCTCCCTTGACTACGCCTTGGGCTGTCAGCTCTTGGCTCTGGGTCTGTACCTTCAGACGGATTCCATCATCGCCGCCGGGGTGGAGGAACAGAGCGTAGTGGATGTGGGATGAGAAAACCCAGTGGAGTCGAAAGGCAGAGGGTGTGTGGTGGAGCAGAGTGGGTGGAGCTAAGGTGGAGCCGATGGGCCGAGACGATCTGAGTGCGTAGGCGGATCCACTGGATTTACCTGCTCAAGCGCTGATGGTGGTTGTTGGACCTGAGGCTCGACGTGAGTGATTGGCGTCGCAGGAGATGGTGAAGGGCTGACAACCTCCAGCAGAGGCGGGGGTGGAGGACTGGCTGAGCAGGGCTGTGATGGAGGCAGATGAAGGCAAGACAGTAGGGTGGTCCTTATCAAGTCCAATTTTTTTTTTTTTTTTTGCAAAATGTTAGTGTCTTAACCTTTTAAACTGTTCCTTTTAACTTCAAAATTAGAAATATTCAAAAATACTGACAAAAAAAAATGATATTTAAAGGTAGCTCAATCATGTGGAAGATTGCCTATGTTAAGCTGTGCGGCGTTATTGTGATATGCAAGTAATATTAAAAGTTGCTGCAAATGAACTACATTTTATTGAAATCAGAGCAACACTGACATGACAACAATGACAACAATCTCAAAAAAGCACAAAGTTTTCAACAATCCCTCATTTCTGATGCTCAGCAGCCAGTGTTGACTTTTTGCAGTCTGGATAGATCCGTTGGTGATCTTCCACCACATGAAGGAGAAACTGCAATTGTTCTTCAGAGTGTGTGAGATAGCCACTGTATTCTTGAATCAGAGCCACTCCTCTCTCGGCGTGATCATTGACTACTTTCATTGCATGGTTGCCTGTGCCTGCTGATAATCTGCTTGATTCGGCCAAAGTTCCGGGTCAATTTCAAGGAAAGTAATGTAATTTTTTAAACCAAAAAATGTGCTCTAAACCCAAACAATAACCAAGGTGATCATCAATAGAAATATGTATTGATTCCACCAGGAAAGGTAAATATGCTAAACCGGGTCATGGATGGATTAATTTGGATTTAGTTTCTACAATAAGTAAACGGAGATATGTATCTAAAATACATATTTAGGAATATATGGTGCATTAGATGCTTTTCTGGAGATGTCATGAACATTCAACAGAGGTTTCCTGCCCTGTCCTTCATGTACTGAGATTTCTCTGGATTCCCTGAATCTTTTCACAATATTATGGTAGCTGGTGAAAGACCTAAAATTGAGAAATGTGATTTTTGAATTGTTTGATAATTCTCTCATGAAATTTGGCACAAAGTGGTGAGTCATGACCCATCTTTGCTTGCAAAGACTGAGATGCTCATTTTACACTCAATCACGATACCCTCACCTACCAATTCACCAACTTATTGTGGACTGTTTCAAAAAAGTTTAACTTGCATATTCTATAAACTTTGCACTTTTATTATGCCTCTGTTCAAGCTTTTTTGGAGTGTGTTGCAGCCATCAAAATAAAAAATTGTTTATATTTACAAAATGCAATTAAGTTGTTCAGTGAAAACATTGGAAATCCACTGTACTTTTGTCAGTTATTTTGTCAGTTTATTTATTGCATTTTACAAAATGTCCCAACTTTTCTAGATTTGGGGTCTACATGTCTTTTATTAATTCTTTTTCCATAAAACAAACATTTTCAGGAAAAAAAATAACTGTTAACTCAAGGCATCAGTTTTGTAACAGAGAGTGCAAAGATAAGGACCAGTGATAGATTGGCGTTTTATGATTCATACATTTTATTGTTAATTTGTCAAATACAACTGTGTAATAAGTGTCACATACTGTACGTGTCTGTTAAATTAATAAATGTAAATATTAAAAAAAATTATTTTGTCTACAAAATAAATTAAAATCCATTAAAATGCACAAGTCACAGTTTCATTGGATCAAATAAATAAATAAATTCTAACATGGAAACATGCAAGTCATTTTAGGAAGTTTTGGCCCATACACACGTACAGCCGACTATAACTCTCTCAAAAGTTGCCCTGAAGCACTTCTTGTTCTTTGAATCCATTTTCAACACCAGGATGTCCTGATATATGGGTAGAGAGTTCAGTCTCTCATCCACACCAGTAGGAAAGGTGCAATATTCTGATTTGCACTGGGCTTCAAAGATGACCTGTGGTATTCTGTCTTGTGAAATATTTTGTCTAAAAACAGAGAAAACAAGGTGGTTATTTCAGTGAGACGAAACCCACAGACCTAACCAACACCTGATTTACTTGATGTTTCACACTGACATCACATGGCCTCCTGTACCTTAAAATGCTTTCACTTTAGCATAGTTGCTATGAGAGCTAGCTTAATGTTAACCTCCCAAAGATGGAAATGGAACTTTTCCATGGAACTTTTTGTATGCCAAGAATTGCTAATTGTTTTCGTTGACATTAAACGTTACACTGCTGAAAAAAGAAAAGAAAAAAAAAAAACCCAGCAAATATCAGCCATAGCTGGTCTAGCTGGTCTTTCAGTCGGGTCAGAGCTGGTTTAGCAGGCTGGTTTTAGAGTGGTTTGACCACGTTTTTAGATAGCCAGGCTGAGAGATCAGTTGTCCAACCAGCTAAAACCAATTGAACACCAGCTAGGCCAGACTGGGAGACCAGCTTGAGCATCTTAAACCAGTTACATCCAGCTTAAACCAGCTAAGACCAGTCAAACACCTTAGGCTGTTTTTTTTTAACTGTTTTCTCAACAGGGTAAACCAGACAGATATCTACATCATTCTGTAACTCTAATTGGTGAAAGTATCATTTGATTCTGTGACTCACATCCAGGTCCATGCAGATAGTGAGTGGCTGTGGATGTTGCCATTTCCCTTGTCCTCTGAAGGAGAGCCATAGAAGTCATCGGAAATCGTCAAACCAGTGTCACATATTTGATTCGGCTTTTGTTTGGCAAACGTGAGGCTCGCCAGTGCACAGAGTAAAACCTGAGAGAAAGATCATTATCTGCTATTATATTTCATTAAAATTCATCCATGAAGACAATTTGCTGTTAACAGCAAAGGCTCAAATCATTTCTGAGTTTAGATCTAATCTAAAAAGTTTTAAGATGAATCTTTAGTGAAGCAAACATGGTAATCAAGCCAATCGTGTTAGCATTAGGCTAGCAATAGCTAATAAGCTAAAAAGAGTTACTCTAAATATCGGTTGTCTCACCATGTATTTAGCGTTGAAGAAGCTCAGAAACATCTTTAATGCCCTCTTCTTATTCTCTTCTTCAGTGAAAATGTTTCCCGTTCACTTCATCTATTTATGCAATGCTTGATCGTGATTGCATAGATAATATGGCCTACCTCTGACCTGGATTCGTTCATCAGATCAATTGATAGGTGAGGGGTGAACGTTTAGACCTACATTTTGCCATCTTTGCCAGTAATATACGGACTAAAGATCGGTCTGCGTTGGCAAGGTTGCAGAATTATTTCACTGAATTTCGGTTGGAAAAAAATGATGAATCATAAAAATCCAGCTTTTAGGGTGAGTTATCAAGATTTTGGATTCTGTTTTATCTTTTTAATCATGTTTCGGAAATGATTTGGTCGTATCTGGTCTGTTTAAGTTTTTGCATGGAGAAATATTGGGAAACTTTTATTGAACACCCTGCAGAGTGCATGAAAAAAAAAAAATTTTTTCTTTGTGATTGCCACTTTTTATCCTGGTTTAATACTCTTGAATGTTCAATGAATGTTGTTATAAGTTAGGTTTTTGGCTCTAGAAGAAAATGTTCTATATAGAAGCTTAAAGGGTTCTGTCAGGTACTTATAGAACCTTCATGGGATAATTGAATGGATTTAGTTTTAATTAATTAATTTTGTTTTAAGACATTTTTAATTTTAATTAAATCTTATGACTTAAAAAGCTTGTAAACATACTTTATCTCTTAAAAAAAAGTAATCCATTAAACATGAAAGTATTATGTAATCATTTAAGACATTTCTTCTTATATAGAACCTTTTTGGCATAAAGAGTTCTACAAAATTGAGTCAAGAACCCTCGGGTTCTAAATAGAACTCAATTGAACTTTTTATTGACTAAGAATGAATAATGTTTGGTATAATTTAATGAAAAGCAACTGAAAAGCATAATTGTGATGAAGGATTTCTAGTCATCCTAATGTGCCAAATGGATGAATAACAATTTTTCTTGATGGATAAATGAATGAAATGTCCAGTTTCTGTCAAATGTGACCAGTCATAAGTTGCAGAGGTATATTTGTATATACAGGTATATACATTGAGGTATAGAGGTATATACATTGTATTGGTCAAAATTATAGATTTTTCTTTTATGCCAGAAATCATTAGATATTAATTAAGGATCATGTTCCATTAAGATATTTTGTAAATTTTCTACCGTACATATATAAAACATTTCTTTTTGTGAGTGAATGCAGCACAATCGTGAACATAAATGGACAAATTTGAAAGCGATTTTCTCAATGTTTTCTCACCCTCAGATTTCAGATATTCAAATAGTTGTAATTCGACCAAATATTGTCCTATCCTAACAAACCATGCGTCCATGGAAAGCTTATTTATTCAGCTTTCAGATTATGTATAAATCTCATTTTCAAAAAATGGATCCATGTGACTGGTTTTGTGGTCCAGGGTCACAAATAAACATCTACCAGACAGAAAATGAACATGTATTTCCTGCTTTCTAATGTATTGACAATTTAAGCATACCGTTGCTGAGAAGACTAGCCTATAATACATTTTGGATGCTTTTATCCCAGCAAAGTCTAGTTTTGCACCCGCAAAACAGCTTAACCACAGAAAACGGTATTTTAAGAGAGCTAGACCACCTTGGGAACCAACTCCACAAGAAAGACCTCGTCGTCGACATTAAGTTTTACTGACATGTCAATGCTATGGTTTGTTATAATTACTTTTACTCACTTTACATTACTCTCATTTAATTCAGATCAGTACCTGTTTAACAATTTAGATATCTATGTATGAATGAATGTGCCAGTGTACATTCTTTGTAACTTAAGCAAGTATTTGTAATTGTATGGATAAGCAGAAAAAAATGAAGCAGTGCACTTTTTATCAATAACATGCCAAATTTAAATAACGAAAGTTGATTATCTATTGCGATGGACCCTCATCAAGCCATTTGCCATCTCAAGACTCTTTAGGGAAATTCCGCTGTGCCGAAACCATTACAAAATGTTACATCACGCGTATTCTCACATAGATGCTGTGGTAGGTTATTGGTTTACTGATGCATGGGAGATTATCCCAGCATCAAAGTGAGAAGTGTTCTTGATAGATTGATTTCACTGATAAGTGTCTCTGTGCTGTGTCTCAGAGAAACAGTGCAAAGTAAGGCCTATTTTCACCACCCACATAACCGTTCACTTTTGGTTGCAAAGACAGCTCCTTTTTTGGTCAGTATTCTGAATTTGGTTGCTTCTTTCGGTTTCTTTTATTATCTGTGTAATATGAGTTAATTTGGACAAGTATGCCTTAAAACCATATATAGAGTTTTTTTTTTTTAGAAAAATTAAAGGTGCTCTAAGCGATGTTGGGTGAAGTCACTTTTTGTTGACGTTCAAAGTATTGTCAAACAAAATGGAGGCTAGCTCGACCCTCCCTCCTCCTCACCCCCCCCCCCCCCCCCCTCCCTTCCGTGCTTCCTGAAACAGTCATGAACCATTTAGAAAAAACAAACTGAATTTCGGAAGCTCTTCTCCCGGCGGAGTTCTCGCCACCTTTTGAACGCTTTTCAGATGTAAATTCAGGACTTCGCGCGTTCCTTCTCCTTTTCCCTCTTCTTTGTTATTTGTTCATCAGAACGTCGTCTCTTTGGTCGTGTCGGCCATATTTTAACGTTAGTCGTTGTCTAGGACATCTCTCCTCTAACTTCCCTCTTCATGCTCCTCTCTTCTCCACTCCCCACACCCCCCTTCATGTGCATGCACACTAACCGCCCAACCCCCACCCCCAAATCATTCTTGTCGGTTATTGGCTGGAACACTGTTTGTTGTGTTTCGTGGTCCAGGCTGGGCCAGTTTGTTTTTCTTGCCGTTTGTGGAGCCTGGGCTGTCTACAGAGACCGCGGTTTTTTACAGTGTGTTCAGGGGACAGGCAGCTAGCGGATAGTGAGGAGATGTTTGCTGTATGTGGCAAAAAATGTTTTGGCCTAAAAAACGCGTGACATTGCTTAGAGCACCTAAGCAATCAAAAACAAACAACAATTATAAAGCAACATTTTGCAAAGTTTCCAACTAGTCGGTATGTTTTGCCCGTTAATAGGCAGGTTTATCATGGGTGCCCTGTGTCTAAACCCAGAGTTATGCCTATTCTTCTTTGATGTGGCAGCACCCAATGCGGGAATCCTCTCTGTGTGGTTTTTATGACTGATGACATAGCATTCACACAGCGAGCGGAAGCTACTCAGCAAATCACTGACCTCATTTCTTCTTTTAATCAAAGGAAATATAGCATCCTGTAATTAAAATCATTTTCATGACAGTATCAGTTGGCCACTGATTGTGTAATTTCACCACAATAAAATATATTATTTGATTTCCACTCACTGAGTGGGCAGAATAAAACCAAGAGCATTACCACCGTGACGACAAATGATGATATAACAAATTGCTCTTGGAAAAAAAAAAAAAGCCTTAGATCTGTTTATGCAATTTAGTTAATCACTTAATCACTGTTCAAAGTCAAAGAAATATGAAACTTTAGGTGCACCCAAATTTAAGTGTAATAATGACAAGAAAATATATAATTAATTCACATTCTTTGTGATTAATCTTTTATCAGTTATCAAAAATGTGACTATATTCTTAAAATATCTGCCAGTGCAGTTTTGACTTGTTTTAAACACAAACTTTTAGTAAATCTTTCAGTGACCAAGACTGAAGTTGTTTTGCTTCTCGAGTAAATGTATTTTTTTATTTAAAGGGATAATTCACCCAAAAATGAAAATTCTATCATCATTTAATCACCCACAAGTTAAACCAAACATGTATGGTTTTATTTCTTCTGCTGAACACAAAAGAAGATATTTTGAAGAATATGAGTAACCAAACATTTGACGGTAGCCATTGACTTTCATAGTATGGAAAATAAATAAATACTTTGTAGTATTCTTAGTATTAAGTATACTTAGGGTTAGGGTGAGTACAAGAAGTTGACATGTACTGGTAAAGTTCATATAGTCAGTTGAATGTCTGGTGGGGAGCATCAAAGTAAAGTGCTAGCAGATATTAAGCAGACAGTCCTCTATTCAGAGTTAGTTGACATGTACTGTAGGTGCAAAATCCTTTTCTGCAGTGTAATATTCATCATAACTAATGGCAACACTAACTCAAAAATGTAAAAGATTATTAATAGTATGAACCCTAATAGAAATATTCACAATATGCCTTCAGTAGTAAAAAATCCAGAGTAGGAATATTGATGAAGTGATGAAACTGTGAAAATGAAGTAGCCGATATGTTGCGTGTAAACTGGGGTTAGTGATTCAGCTCTTTGAAAGAGTCTCCAAATTTGTGGTCCAAATTATATGGGTCACTATGAAAGCCCCCGTTCCTAGATGTTGACTTACTGAAATCCCTTTCATGAGTATGAAAGTAGGAGAAAATCCAAGAAGTAGGTCAGAGGCCTGCGTCACATTTTCAACGGTTAAACGGCCTAAAATGATGAACATACAGAGGTATTTTTTTAAAGGGAATGAAGTCATGTCGTTTCAAACCTGTATGATCTTTTTCCTTTAGTGGAAGGTAAAAGAAGTATCAATGGGGTCAATAATTTTGTGTTCGAAACGGCATGACTTTTTTGAATTATTTTATTGAAATAAAATCCCCAAATTATATACTGAATAAAGGCTTATGAACTGTAAACAATATTTATGCTAACAAAAAGAACATTGAAAACTGACAATTGAAATGCATGGAGTTAGTGCTGTCATACTGTTGGGAGATTACATTTATTGTGTTACTGTCAAGTGCATCAATTCTGAGTCACATGAAAATGCGGTCCCTGTCTCCCCCCACCAAATCCTTCGAAATTTCAGAGTAGGAACCGCAATTGCACCGCATCTGACGCAGTCGTAAACCAGCACCGGTGGGAAATTGCGCATCGGTGAGATGCAAGCCATTACAGACACTGGAGCGGAAGTCTCCGTTTGCAAACTATGTCAATTGAGGTCACTAGCATTAAAAAAAGGCAACATGGGGGCTGAAATATGGCGGTCAGAATCATATGCAGCAAGAGTTTAATTCAGCATACTAATATATACCTCCTGATCTGAATAAATGTGACACATCTGTCAGAGAAAGTAGGTTATGTTATTAACTTGGTTGCTAAGGTGCACTAAACACAATTATATGTGGCCACAAATGTATTTAGACACTTCAGCCCCCCCCCAAAAAAAATTCTATGAATTTCATTGCATTATATAACAAAATAACAAACCAAATGACTTTTATTTTGAAATAAAAAGATGAGTTCACAATTAAGTCAAAACATATTTGGAGATTTTGGACTTTTGGACAAAAATTCACCAATTAAATGCATCATATTTCAAACATTTATGACCTTTTTTCTTTTGTGGAACATAAAAGAAGATCCTTTTTCCCAATGAATGTCAATGGGGTTCAAACGTTAGTAGAACATATCAATAGTTCTGCTATGACATCAGTGACTTAGTACGTCCACTAAAATTCACTTCGGATCCAGTTAGTTGAAAAGTAAGAGCAAAAAATGGCTCAGAAAAGTGAATTCCAGAAGCAAGTGCTTACATTGTTTCTTACGTAATAAAACAAAATTGTGAAGTTTATAAGTGCATCATATTGTTTCAATGCATTTTTTGAAACATTTGTCAAAAGGAAAGCATTGTGATTCTTGATTGTAGAGTCACAATACTCAAAGTGGTTATGCTGACGCATTAAATATGACGACATAAATAAGATCAAAGGGAAGGAAATGCACCTACTCTGCTGCGAATGCACCAAGGCCTCTCTATATAAACTGCACTTACCACTGCAAATGTAGAACAGCTAGACTTAAGACTGACAGAAGACATCTGAAAAGAAAAGGTCAAAATCTTGAGACAAAAATGAATGCAACAATGTCATCAGCGTTAAACATCCAGTTCCTCGTGGTGAGTATTGCTGAAATGTTAGAAGATGGCCTGCTAACTGTTACTGATGTTTTTGCTGCCGAAGTCACAAAAATGAGTGTAAAATGACATTGTGTGTGTGTTTCACAGGTGGCTTGTTTGATGGGGATCGTTTTGATATCATTTGGAGCTGAGGCGGCCCCTTCAAAACATCCTCAGAAGAAAGGAAACGGCCACCACAGGTCATCAGAAGAATCGGATCCATCATCATCATCGTACCGGTTGATATTGGATTCTGAGTTCAAAGAGGCCAAACCGATCCCGTCAATAAACAATGACTCCATCTCTCCATGGACCTACACGTAAGACCTTGTCCTATATACCCTTAAAAATAAACGTTCTAATTGGAATCTATGGTTCCATGAAGAACCTTCAACATCCATGGAACACTTCCATTGCACTAAAGGTTCTTTATATTAAAAAAGGTTCTTTACCCCTGGTTTCACAGACAAGGCTTAAGCCCTATCCCAGTCTAATACACGTTTGAGCTGTTTTAACTGAAAGCAACTTGCATTCATAAAAGCTACTTAAATGTCCTAATTGGACTAAGGCCTAATCCTGGCTTAATCTAAGCCTTGTCTGTGAAACTGGACCTTAGATTATTAAAATGATGGTAACAAATGGTTATTTTAAGAACTCTTCACTGAAAGCTTCTTTGGGGAACCCAAAATGGCTCTTCTAAGGCATTGCTGCAACCCTCATTCCCTTTTGGAACGTTTATTTTAAGAGCTTCTTTGTTGTTTTTATAATTAGATTGTGACTGTTGCAACCCGCTGACCTAAAATTGCACGATTCATTTTGTTTCATAGGTTTACGCATGACGAGAACCTGTACCCTTCTAGCATCGCAGAGGCGAAGTGTTCTCTTACTGGATGTTTGATCGAAACCAAATCAGGATGGAAAGAGGTCCAGGATTACCAGTCCAAACCTATTTACACCCAAATCATGGTCTTGAGGAGAATTCGAGGAGAAAAGCACAACTACTCCTTTAGACTTGAGTACAAAACCATCGCAGTGGGATGCACCTGCATTCGTCCATATGTACACCAACAGGTTTAAAATGAGTTAACGTATTGTAGATGTTTTCTCCTGATGTCACTGGTATTCTTACTATTCTAAAACTTAAGGCATATGACTTAAGACTTTATAATTTATTTATGTAATCACAGATACGTACGTGTTCGCAAATGTAGGATGTTTATTTATTTCCACTGGATTTTTATTTTTTTGCTTTATTTTGATATTTAAACATTTTTGAAGAACCAGAAAAATCAGACTCAAACCCTCAACCGACTTGATCTGTCTAATAATCTAATTTATTAATGTCATTAAACATGTGTTTGCAAATGTAGGTTATTTATTTTGACTGGATTTTTTGTATGAAAATGACTATTTATTGACTGATCCAGACGTGTTTTAAAGATTGCAATAAATGAGGAAAAAAATACTACAATGCTTGTTCTGATGGGCTGTTTTTTTTAAAAAGCATTTTAAAAAGGAGGTCAAATGAAGTCACAAGGACAAAACTATACCAGCAGTCCTTTAATTCCCTCTGCTTCTAAAATATATCACAATTTCTGTACAGAATTATATAGCCAAATCAGACACCAGCTGATCATGAGGCAAGTGAACATATGTACAGCGGCAAAAGCTTGAGCAGTTTACCAAAAATAGAGCCTTAAAGACAGGACAGAAGACAAACTAACTGCATCCACAAGTACATGAAACCGTCCAAACGTCACCCAAATATTCATAAACACACAAAGTCACCACTCACATTCACTCATTTTTTGGCACTATTGGCATACAAGCTCGTCACAGAGACAAACACTTCTCTGCGCTTCTCAGATTAAGGTAGTAAAGATTCCGTCGGGATCTTTGCTGGCCGGCCAGTTCCGTTCGTCTGACAACATGGCCATCATACCTTACAATGATATAATGATATCATATAATCGGGTTTCAGAGTCATAATCTCATATGATCCAAGCTAATAAGCTCAGCGTGATAGTGAGTCCTTTGGTCAATGTTCTCCCATATGATCAGCGTGTGTTGTGGGAAGATCTCAAGGCACCTGGAACATAAAGTTCAGAGATATAGCAATTAATATCAGGACAAAAACCACACTTTCACACAGCAAATGGCTTTTCACAAGTTTTATCAAGTGCATCACGGCATGCAAGCATTAAAGCTTTGATTTCGGACACATTTAATACACTACGTTGTCAGGTGACTAACAAATATTCTACTGGTTTTTTTGGGGAGTCTTCCAACTCTAAGACATAAATACAAAGCAGAACTACAGTGCTAAGTACACATCACCTCTCTGAATACACAAACAATGTTACAAACAGCTAATTCACAGCATTACAACACAAATGCACATCTTGGTTACTCTGTAGTTTCTATCTGCCTCTTCTTTCGTTATCTTTATCCTATCAGTGCATGCAAAGCTATTACTAAAGACTAAAAGGATTGATGATGACTCGTGCATTTTACACAGTTTGGCGGTAAACAAATCCACAAAACAAAACGACTTTTTTGCATTTTCCAATTGATGCCCAATTCCACATCCACAATGTACTGCGTTTTGTGCTGCAGCAAACACAAGAATATAGTATCTATTGCTGCAAATGTCGCAAGATAATATCGCAGCCTTCAAATCGCTGTCAATTCCGAAGCACAGCCTTTCTTAGCATGACTAGGACCTGCTAGGCCTCATTTTGTCATTTTCTTTAAAAATTCTGGACAAGAAATGATCTTGATTCTAATCCCAGTCCACTTCAATGTGTTCCTTGTTTTTCCTCACCTCCTCAGCATGCTTGTCCTGGAAAAACACAAGACAAAAGGAAGAAAAACGATTAAATAATAGAACAATCTCAAACCTAAAGTGTCAAAGCTTTGAAAAGATTTTCCTAGTAGTGGCACCAAACAGAATTGCAAAAAGAATGCCTATTTCCAACCCAATTAACACCTATTGAATCATAGGTTATGACGCAAGTTAGTATAGAAGAATGAAATGTCATCAGCATGTGCTAGTGGTAAACAAAGAGAACAATATCAATCGCACTTTGGCAGTTGTGGTTTTTATGTGCGCTAAAAAAAGAGGAGGAAGCGAAAGAGGAGAATATGGATGCGGTCATGGCTAGGGAAAAAGGACAACTTGGAAAATGGAGCTTGAGGTAAGTATAGTTTTAAGTTTTTGCACCATGTTGCGTTGATCAATACGCCATTTCATGTTGCGTTTTTATTGGCTAGTCAGTGTGCGTAGGTTGTAGCAGCAAACACACTTTGAGATGATGATGTTACATTTATGAAAAAAGCAACTTGAACAAACAGATTGCAATTCCCTTTTGTGCCACTAGTGGTGCATCTTTAAATAGAACTGGGTTAAAATGCCGAGATTCACCGTACCTTCTCCTGAAGACGTTCCAGCATGGCAGCGATGTGGGCCTCCCTGTTCTCTTTGTTGATCTCCATTCTTTGCTCCAGTTTTTCTTTGGCCATCTTGATGAAGTTGTTGTGTTCCTCTACGGCTTTCTGGGCCACTTCTCGTTCATGTTCTCTCTTCTCAGCCAAGTGCTTCAGAAGTTCAGCTTCCTGACACTGTGGAGATAATGCAGGAGATTCTAACTCAGTATGAGACTCAACTATAAACATATCTAGTGTTGTTATTGTTTACTAAAATGAAAATAATTAAAAATCATTTGTGGTATTTGAAACCAACCTGAAATCAAATAAAATACAAATAGCCTACATGACAAACAGGCCTTGGCAACATAATGAAATGACTAAATTGAATTTGAAGTACTAAACTGAAACAGAAATTAAAATACATTAAAGCTATATATATATATATATATATATATATATATATATATATATATATATATATATATAAATAATAATAAAAAAAATACACATACATACATATATATATGTGTGTGTGTGTGTGTGTGTGTATATAGAAATAGACAGGGTTCATACACATTTTAACCAATACTTTTCCATGACTTTTCCATGACTTTTCCAAGACTTTTTGGCACATTTCCATGACGCCTATGTATTCCTGAAAATGTCAGTCGACATTATAAGAATAAAAATTTGTGTTAAAATTTACCCTCAAAATTAATACCGTACATTAGGGGTGCGCAATATTGACAAAAATATGTCTCGATATTTTCAAAATTTTTCTTGATAATAATTAGATGATATTTTACTGATTGTGTTTTTGTACTGGTACCCTGGCCGGTTTAGGCCTGTTGTTGACAGCAGACTCACGAAGATATTCATATTTTTTATATTCTATGCAGTGGTCAGTTCACAGCAGTGACCGAAATCAACATTTTTATTAAGGGGCAAAATTTGCCACATTCATAGAATTTTGCCAAATTCTAACATTCAAATTAAATTATATTAGAATAACACAGTACGAATGTCAAATTAAATCATTGAATTAAAATCCATCCTTGCAGTGCAGAGGTGACACAGAAGTGGCATCAAAACTGGCATTAGCCTACTATATTTATACTTCATTTACAATTGCATAAATAAAGCTATTCAATATTTAAATGATTTATAATTTTAACTTTTTAATTAAAGGATACTTTAAACATTAAACTAAAACCACCAGTAGGTGGCGGCAAGTCACTGTCTTAATAAGCGAGTTATTGGAGTCATTTATTCAACCGATTCGTTCAAACGGCTGATTCATTCAGAAAAACAAGTGATTGTTCATTGAATCGTTAAAATGATTCATTCAAAACGCGGATTTCATTAAATAAATAAATAAATAATCGATGTCTGTTGGACTACAACTTTATTATGAAATTCTCGTCGGCGATATAAAGTGAAAATTGACAATATTGTGTCCAAAAAGTAACTCGCAATGTTAACTTTATTGTTAATTTAACTGTTGTATAAAATAAATAGCACATTTGCAATTGTGCAAAGGAAAACGGCACTCTTGCTCATGTGATATTCTAATATAACAACATAATATGATATAAATATAAGACAAAAACTCATTTGGGGGCATAACTGCACTGACACATCACGCAGTGAAAGCAAGCATGAGAGACAAACGCGATGTCAGCTCGCACTCGCAGTGCCTCGTACATAGTTAAAACAATGATTACAATATCATCATAGTTCATAGACAATATCGCACACACTCCTAAGAACATATAGAATGAACTCACAATTGAACTGACTTTTACTCATTTTCTTCTCTCCTCTCGCGTGCAGGAGACAGACGTAGGCTAATATTCTGCGTATCGTTTCACATGCGGCCAGAGCAGCAATCCTCTTTCCGCTACATTCTCGACCCACCGGTGCTTGCAAAACTTTAGCATACTCGTGCCACTTTCCTGCCATTTCAATTAAATTTCTGTCAGCACCGACTTCGCCTCAGCAACATCGCAACAAGTGAATCGGAAGTGAACTGAACGTTATGCCGCCCGAAATAAGGACGTTAAGACAACGCGAAATATTTTTTTTATTAAACAGTTTTTGTATTAATCACATATTATGCTGTGTTAAAAAAAAAAAAAATCCATGACTTTTCCAAAACTTTCTGGGTCTTTTTATTTTTCCAAAACCTTTCCAGGCCTGGAATTTGCATTTTTCAAATTCCATAACTTTTCCAGGTTTTTTCAAAACGTACGAACCCTGAATAGAAATAAATAAAATGACAAAATTAAGATGACAGAAAGTAATCCAAACTACTTAAAGTAAAACTAAAATGAAAACTAAAGATATAAAGTAAAGCTAACTCAAAATATTAATAAAAACTATAATAGTATATAAATAATACTCCACTGAGCATATCCAGCTTTGAAATATCTATCCAAGGTTGTCTTAAAAAAATATTTATGTAAAGTTTAAATTGATGCATATATGGTAAGCCAAATTATGCCTCCGTTTTAGATAGTAAAAGCGACAATAATAACACTTAATCTTCCATCATCATATATATTCCTCACCTTTCTTCTCTCCTCAGCTGCATCCAGTTTCTTCTGGATCTCCTCCAGCGAAGGGTCCCTGCGAGGTGGGAAAGTGGGATGAAACTCCCTCTGACCGTCAAAAGACGGTGGTCTGAGGATGACCTCAAAGGCCTGTCCCGATGTCCGCTTGTTTAGCTCGATCACCTCCATGTCTTTAATGATGCACAGGTTGAGGTCCACAACATCTACAACGAAAGATCAACAACGATTCATGTAACAAATGTTACAATTCTTCTATCAAATTAAACTAACTGTAATTACACAATATTTTAGTTTTGAGACCTTTAAAGGGGGCTTTAAGGTACCTTGTGTTTTCTTGGTGGGCTTCTCCCGAGGCTCTGGCAGGATGCAGGAGCAGAAGAGAGACACTAGAGGGAGCTCCTTCATTTTCTCTCTGTATGCTGCAACGGAGAAAGAGACCGGGTTATTTTGAGCTCATGCCACTGATGCCATGTGCTCACACATCATTCCTTCTGCTCCATCAAACGCTCACAAGATCACGTGCGAAAGAGCAGGTGGATGTACACGTACCTGCAAGAGTCATCTTTCCTTCTTCTGAGTCCTCGAAGGCGTTTCAAACTCTGTCCTGTAGGAGAGAGAAACAATGATGTAATCAGAATCCAGTCAATCACTTCTTATGGATATGTCTTTGTCCTCACATAAAAGTCTGGTATTGTGAATAACAAGCCCAAATCAACAGTTTTTACTAAATAAATAAATCATAAAGCAATAAATTAAAAAATAAAGGCAAAATTCCATCAGATTAAGCATTTTGCATCAAGTTTTTGTTTTAAGCATAGCTAAAAAAATAATTTGGTTAATGCATAAAACAGTTTAAAATAATCAAGATGTATTCCCAGAAGCCTTAATTCCTTACACAATTTTGCTTCACAAGTAAATCCCTTGTTTTAGATTTTTTTTTTTTTTAAAAAGAAAAGAAAATGATTTGTTTGCAGTGTAAGAGTATCACACAGTTACATCTAAGCACATAGTAATATGCATACCAAGTACAAATCTATTCAAATCCACAAAAACCAAGCAAGGAACAAACAAACTCAGCGGTAATGCACTTGATGGCAATCGTTCGCGTACAGTAAATGAATCTGGTTTGTTCAGGGTTGATGATCATCTCTCAGCCTACGCTCCTTCTCTATCATTCTCTCTCGCTCGTCCTGCCTCTGCCCTCGCCGTGCCCCCTCAATTCCCACGCTTCACGATCGCTGCACCAGCTAACACCTTTGCAACTTTGTGACATTTTCAATGCATGGGCTTATTCTATAAAAACGTTTCAACTCCATTCCTAACATGAAGGCCAAAAATGTTGATTCTTTGAGAACGTGCATCATTTTCCCAAGTCATGAGGGTCGCACCGCGTGCACACAAAGCCCAAAATCAGCTCCTGTTTTATTGATGCCAGCGACACAGCTGATGTAATAAATAAAACATGCTTTGGAGCTCAACCCAACAGCATTGAGATATACAAGTTTATCATGCATTTGTTTGCAGCTCATGCTGCAAGTCATTTTCTTAACCTCCCACTGCTTTCTGATCGAAATAATCGCTTGGTGTTTTGAAAGCAGAGGTTGTGCCGCTCTATAAAGGGGCCGTGGCCTTTTGCACACCAACATATAATCTCACCTCTCAATACCTCCCACAGCGCAGACTAGCACGCTCACTGCAAGACCTATGCACACTTTGCCCCTTTTTAAACAAGCAATGCACTCTCCTATTTTTCACAATGCACTATGCATTAGACCAACATGATTTCAACTGCTTTCTGATGTGGTATTAAGACTAAAACCCAACAATTCATGCTTATATATGATTTACATATACGTCTAATAACCCAGGCTGCATGACGTATCTCAAATCTAAATCTTGCAAGCGTGCAAATCTGCAGTGCAACATTATCTAAGAATCTTTCTGCCCTACATAATACGGAACAAAACAGAATAAATGGAAGTTTCCATAGTTATAAAACTTCAATCGCATTAGTCCAACAGATAAGCAGTCTTCCTTTGTCCTGCAAAAGCATAATACAGTAGATAACAGGTTATGATATACAATTTCACCTTAACTCACCGACAGCGTGCTGTGATCTTCTGTCAGGGTCTTTCCCTTGCGTTCAGTCTGACAGTCTGCTGCTGTTTGGATGCTCAACCTGGCAGCATCAGCACCACCTCTGCTAGATAAAGCATGACATCACCTCCAAGCGCTGTGATTGGTCGAGAGGGATGCAGGCTCCTGATGGGCTGGAATGGCTGGGAGTGCAGATAGGGGGTGGTTAACTCTTTGTTGAAAACTGGTTATGATTTCAGAGAAGGACAGGGCATATTATGCAGCTTTATGCAGAAGAAGCACTATTTAGTAATATTAGTAGTAGTTAATAAGAAAACAGAATTGTATTGTTTTTTGTTATTGAAAATTGGAGCTATCAAAGAATATTAAATATTATATATCCTACATTTGTGAGCAAATATCAAAGCTTGAAACCCAGATGCATTTCCTTTTTTAGGTTATTCCAGTTTAGAATTGAATTACGCGCAGCATCGTGTGCTAATCCAGTTCGGTCTGGTTTTGGGAGCCGCTCGAAATGTCATGTCTAAAAACGGAGGAGGACTGGGATTTATGTGTCATCTTCTCACTCACTCACGGCTGGAGTCTTGTGGATGACTATGACAAAATAACCTTGCCAGCATGCCCAGTCTGGATGCGGGCAGAGTTTTTGAACAGTCTGTCAATGGCCCATCTGTTGCTCTGGTCCTGTGCCAAATCAAACTACTGGAGTTTTCACAATTCCAAAGACAGTTTGTTCAACATAGCGTTCATTTTGTAGGACGAACCTGATTTTAATACCAAGTTTATGCACGTCACATCTCTAATGTCACAGATGATGGGTTTCTAGATGGATTTAATGACAGGACTTGTAAATGTGCAGGAGTAACTTGTATAAGGTGCTTATTTGAAGCTGTTTGCAGGTCTGAGGTCTCTCAGGTGCGGTAGAAATACTCCCAGCGGTCCTGATATGGATGTTGAATATGGTGGAACAGAACATACTGTACCTAGTTTATTTCCCAGTGGCACCGCATCCCTCTAAGCACACAGACAACATCTTAAGTGAATAGAACAAAGGAACTCAATGCACATGGGTTAATGCAAAACAAAAGATAGCATTTTTTGTAGTTAATAATACAGTAAATGATATATGAGCACATAATTTGTGCAAGAAAGGATCACCCACCCATACGAACTGTTGGTTTTGGTGTATGCTGGATGTGATCACTGGAGGAGGCCGCAGGGGGGAGGGGAGACGATGATGTCATCCAGCTGTCTGCTATAGGTGGAGAGACGTGTGCCTGCATACAGGGTTTTTCACATGGCAACAGAGCAAAAAATGCAGCAAACGAGGTCCTAAAACTGAATAACAGAGAAATGAAGGACAGAGGGGAAAGGAAGCAGGGCGTATAATGGGTATTGTTCGCAAATGGTGCACTGAAACCACACCAGAGCAGTAAAGAAAGACTGAAAAGAGAAAGGTGGGGGGGATGTGGTGAAGGAAAACAATGCGCCTGCAAGGAAAGCCTGATCATCACATGGTAACCCTGCCATGATGTCATTTCCAGCCAATCAGGAGCGGTGCGCTGGATTCTCTAGTCAGAATGATGCAGTTTCCAGTCCACATCTGACCTGACAGGCAATGATGATGATGGTGATGAAGCTAATCATGCATACAAGCACAAACCTTACTGATAGTTTCCATGTTATTTTGTAATAGATTTGTTATATTTTTTGTAGAAAATGTGTTCTAAACAGTTTTGATCATTAGGGTAATGGCGTATATATATATATATATATATATATATATATATATATATATATATATATATATATATATATATATATATATATATATATATATATATATGAAGAGTTCAGATGCAAAAGCCTCTAAGTGCCATCTGAAATTTTCTTCTAGAATGATCATTTTTATCAAGCTCATATATTTAAGTTCAGTAATTTCACTTAAATGCCAATGAAAATTACCTATGAAATGTCATTTAATATACGAGCTTGATAAAAATGATCATTCTAGAAGAAAATTTCAAATGGCACTTAGAGGCTTTTGCATCTGAACTCTTCATATATATATATATATATATATATATATATATATATATATATATATATATATATATATATATATATATATATATATATATATATATATATATATATATACACACAACTTTTTTTTAAGAGAAATTTATACTTTCATTCAGCATGCACACATTACATTGATCAGTAAATTGGCAGTAAAGGCATTTATAATGTCACAAAAGATTTCTATCTTTCTAAAAAAACTCCCTAAAACTATAAAGCAACAAAATTGTTTTCAACATTGGTAAGAATAAAATGTTTCTTGAGCAGCAAATCATCATATTAGAATGATTTCTGAAGGATCATGTGACACTGAAGACTGGAATGATGTTGAGTAATGATGCTGAAAATGCAGCTTTGATCACAGGAATAAATTACATTTTAAAATATATTACAAAATACAACAATTATATTAAGTTGTAATATTATTTCACAATATTACTGCTATTTTTTCTGTATTTTTGATGACATAAATGCAGTCTTGGAGCGCATATGAGACTTCATTCAAAAACATTAACAAATCTTACCAACCTTTTGAAACTTTTGAACAGTGTATTTACATGCATATAATGGATATATGCTATGCTATATATACTCTCTATATAAAGAATGTTTAACTTTCAAATTATTGATAGTGATTTCAAATTAATTTCTACTACATTAAGCCTTTTCCTTTTAATAAGGTACAGTTTGTTGTCATTTTAAATACTACTTTTGTACATACATCTGTACCTCATATAAAACACACAGTAAAGCAGAGCTGCAGTTCAGTGGAAAATTTTCCGACATCAGTAACACATCAGTCTAATGGCTTGTGATACTTGTGGCAGAATGACAGATGGACACACTTTCCTTAAGAGGTACATTACGGTATGCCAGATGATTTATATTAGAACATATTGTGATGAGCTCATTCTGACACACCCCTCCTGAATAATACAATGCGAAACAGTGAATAATTCATAGACATGCATTGTTTTGAGTCGAAAATGCACGAAATGCTTGTTTTTGTCCTGGCAGTGATCTTGTATTTTGGTTTCAAAACTATCCACAATGCCATAAATAAAGGTCAACAAATATGTAGCTGAACTACTTTTCATGTCAAGTTGATTTATGTTGAGGCAACGTGTCTTAAATGTTGAAATGTTATACAATTTTATACAGGTTAGTCAAAACATGATTTTGTTATTCTTCTACTGTGTGTGACATTTCGGTTTCGTGAATTCCATGTTTTGTAATTGTTCTAATTTTGATTAAAAACAATATTATATATTTTTTTTTTTTGTATACTACATAAATTTAGTATACACTAAATTATACTAAAATACATTTTAAATAGCATATAATACAAATAAAATACCAAAGACAACCAAAAATTAACAACATTCCCCCCAAATGTGTAATATTAGTGCCTTGCTCAATAGCTCATTTGCTATATGCCAAGACATAAAGGTTAGTGCATGTACAGAAATTGATTTTTCAAAATTAAATCTAGCTTGAGAAACATTAACTGTGTGACAGCTACAATTTATTTCTGAGGCACTGAAATGCAACTTTTCATTTGAAGTTCCACCATTCAATGCACGTCCAGACATGTCGATGCATTAGGCACCATTTGTAGCTGTAAAGCATTTAGCATTCAAACCACTGAGTCAAAGCTTTATGTGATCCGATTGTGTATTCTAGGTGTGAAGCGCTCTGGAGAGCGTGATGTGAGAGAGTAGGTCATACTGTATCTGCAGGCTCTAAACTCAGGACATGACATCACTCTAATGGTCGCGTGCTGCATGACTCATAGCTTTTAACTCTGGTCGTCGGTGTCTCTCTGGCCGGGACTTACGGTCAAACCAATCCACATGCTTAGACACGCTGTTTACTAGCAATAAACAGAGAACAAAAGATGACATCACATAAAAATATAAAAACAACAGCTATGTTGCAGATGGAATTCTGCATTGTGTATGCTGTACAGGATCTACTATTTCAGTCAGTGAAGCAACATGCAATAACACAGTGTTATAATAAATAATTATAATAAACATAATAATGTAATTAACAGTTGTATGCTACTTGTTTTGCCACATACATTGCATGTTTGATGTTCAGTCACAATATGAGTCTTTTCTCCCCTATTGTGACATACACTCACCTAAATGATTATTAGGAACACCTGTTCAATTTCTCATTAATGCAATTATCTAATCAACCAATCTTATGGCAGTTGCTTCAATGCATTTAGGGGTGTGGTCCTGGTCAAGACAATCTCCTGAACTCCAAACTGAATGTCAGAATGGGAAAGAAAGGTGATTTAAGCAATTTTGAGCGTGGCATGGTTGTTGGTGCCAGACGGGCCGGGCTGAGTATTTCACAATCTGCTCAGTTACTGGGATTTTCACGCACAACCATTTCTAGGGTTTACAAAGAATGGAGTGAAAAGGGAAAAACATCCAGTATGCGGCAGTCCTGTGGGCGAAAATGCCTTGTTGATGCTAGAGGTCAGAGGAGAATGGGCCGACTGATTCAAGCTGATAGAAGACCAACTTTGACTGAAATAACCACTCGTTACAACCGAGGTATGCAGCAAAGCATTTGTGAAGCCACAACACGCACAACCTTGAGGCAGATGGGCTACAACAGTAGAAGACCCCACCGGGTACCACTCATCTCCACTACAAATAGGAAAAAGAGGCTACAATTTGCACGAGCTCACCAAAATTGGACAGTTGAAGACTGGAAAAATGTTGCCTGGTCTGATGAGTCTCAATTTCTGTTGAGACATTCAGATGGTAGAGTCAGAATTTGGCGTAAACAGAATGAGAACATGGATCCATCATGCCTTGTTACCACTGTGCAGGCTGGTGGTGGTGGTGTAATGGTGTGGGGGATGTTTTCTTGGCACACTTTAGGCCCCTTAGTGCCAATTGGGCATCGTTTAAATGCCACGGCCTACCTGAGCATTGTTTCTGACCATGTCCATCCCTTTATGACCACCATGTACCCATCCTCTGATGGCTACTTCCAGCAGGATAATGCACCATGTCACAAAGCTCGAATCATTTCAAATTGGTTTCTTGAACATGACAATGAGTTCACTGTACTAAAATGGCCCCCACAGTCACCAGATCTCAACCCAATAGAGCATCTTTGGGATGTGGTGGAACGGGAGCTTCGTGCCCTGGATGTGCATCCCACAAATCTCCATCAACTGCAAGATGCTATCCTATCAATATGGGCCAACATTTCTAAAGAATGCTTTCAGCACCTTGTTGAATCAATGCCACGTAGAATTAAGGCAGTTCTGAAGGCGAAAGGGGGTCAAACACAGTATTAGTATGGTGTTCCTAATAATCCTTTAGGTGAGTGTAGATCTAAGTGAAACGGCTACTCTGACTAGACAAAATGTAGGGCGGGACTTGATTTTGTCCATGGGGAATTGATTGGATGGTTGTTGTTTGCTATTGGTTGATTTACTGTGAGTGACAGGTTGCCCCGCCCTTGTGCCAATAAACACATCATCAGAGAAGAGATGTTGCTGCAAGAGGGAGGGGAAGTTTTTTTGGTTAAAAAATGAACTTTAAACAAAAAAAGATAAATCATTTATAATAAATACTGCAATATTCCATAAAATGTCAAAAATGTCAGTTTTGATTTCATGGTGACTTTAATTCAATCAGAGGCCGGTTGCATAAACATAGCCATTATGTTAAGACAGTGTCTTAAGTTCAAGTATGACCCACTAGCAGTTAATCAGGGGCAGTCAGTCTTAGTTTTTGATATCAAATTAGGCTAATCTACATTTTTATGTAAAAACTGATTTAAAAAAGATATGAACAGTTTTAAAGAAAATAAATTGATGTCTAAGTTGTAAGACTGTCTTAGAGGTTTATGCAACCGGCTCCAGAACAAATAACATCTAAGTTGGGAATAGCAGACTACCTAACTTAATTCAGGATTTGTTGTCTAGAAGTCATCTCAGACATAAAACATTTGGTAGCCTAATATAATAAAACAAGAAATAAATATCAAATATTACTGTTGATATTACTTACAGTTCAGTCGTCATACTGGGAATAATGGTCAAGTTGAGCGCATTGCACAGTGGAAAACAGTATCCAGTGCAGTGTACACTGTTGTATACTGTGTATTTTGTGAAATATAATCATGTGTGTATTTTGTGCATATTCACAAACATACATTATTTGTAATGCAGAAATGTTAAGCAAGTACTATACTTAATAGTAAGTATGCACAAAATGAGGGCATGCGACAATGTTGGACAATCTTAATTGCTACATAGTATGTACCACATTGCATTCTATTTTCTAAAATATTAGGCAGTATTTGTTGTATACAACACAGTATGCAGTAAACACCTGCACACTGTGCACCATATACGTACGTACTGCATACTGATAAACTAGTATGGTAGTTTGTCACTCAAATTTTTCAATATGCAATAGTAACAGATTTGGTTATTGTCTAGCTGGGAAAGCATCATTTGTTGGCTATAAAAAGCATACAATTTAAATACTAGCGTTCAAGCAGTTCAGTGGTCTCCTACAGTAGTTAGTATGAACAAACAGCTCTTTGACCATTAATATCGATAAAACAACCATAGACCGGTAAAAACCAGTTATGACTGACTTTTAAATCTTGCCAGGCAATGTCTTTCCTCCCAGACGTGCAATTATAGTAGGCGTTCTGACACTTCCCGCTTCCATTCAACTCATCCTTTCTCCCTTTATGTTCAGCAAAAGAGCATTTGTGTGTGTGTGTGGCAGCATCAAGGAAGGGTGTTGAGATGTAGCTCTCGTAAACTCAACCACATAGTGACTCACGCTCTGTGAAAATCCAAAGGCATCTGCCAGTTTGCCACACAACCTACACGCTTCAGAATGAGATGAGTCACCCGCACAGGGAAAGCGTGCATGTATCGGTTCACGACTACTCTATTCTAGAAACTTACAGAGTAAAGTTAGAGTCTGCAGGACTTGGATGCAAAGAAAATGTAAACCAAAGCAAACAAGATTGGATTTGGATCCGTGTGAATACTGTGTCCAAACATCCGTATATCCACCCAGCCATCTATCCAACATCCTCATAAAATATTTAGGCTTAAATGTGAAATAAATGTATTTGAGTTGCATAAACTTGAATGTAATGGAAATGTAAACCAATGTGAGCTAACACCAATTTTGGATTCTGTGCATACAGTGTCTGTAGAGTGATCCTTTCTTCCATCCATCCACCTACCTGTGCATCCATCCTCCCACCTACCCATCCATCCACCCACCCTCCCACCTACCCATCCATCCATCCATCCATCCATCCATCCATCCACCATCCATCCACCATCCATCCATCACAAACTAACAAGCTTAAGTGCTGCATATTTGTCAGTCGTATATAAATGAAACGGGTAAGAAACGATTTCTGTATTAGTACGAATAAACAATGTGTTTTAAATAAATCATTACATTTTCACAATATAAAGATTCTAAGCAATTTGAATAAATGCATTTTGCAAAACAAAATAGATGCAAATAGTTAAACTGTGCCATTTTTTTGTTTTGTTTCAGTATGACTTACAAAAACGCATCAGTTTATGTTAAAACCGTGTAATCCAAAATAGATGGAAATTGTATATGCAATTCAAATCCACAAAACTTTAAGATCTGCTTAAATGCATAAGACAAAATACATAACATTTTCGATTGCATCCATCTAAACACATTTAAAGCAAGTGCTTAAATTCAAAAGCTGCATGCAATTTCAGTATGAAAATTAATAAATAAAAGTCATTCAAGCACCTATACTGTGAAAGGACAGGAAATAAATGTTTTGAGTCATTTCCTCGAAAAGGTGAATCTCAAAGACATCTCCAATGCTCACATTCAACTAGATTGAAAGCTGAAGGTCTTGCAGCGTGGTATTTCACACATGTGAAGGTTGTAGAAACATAATTCATGAAACGGAGCGGCTGAAGGCATGATTTTGAATCCCACAGTCTCACTACACCCACTGGATCCCTCTGCCATATGGCTGCAAAACCACTTCTGCCCACTACCATCTCAGCACATGAACACGCTCCACGCTTCTTCAAACAGCATTATGAAAAGACGAAGCAGAAAGTTTCAAGCAAGGCCGATTTTGTATACTGTATGTAAAAAAATATTTTATTTACCATAATAGAAACTTCATAGGTATAGGAATCCATTCCTTAAAAGAGAAACTTCAGATTTTTCGGCTTCTATTCCAGGTTGTTATGAAAACAGAGTTTTTATTAACAGAAAAATAAAATTGTAGAATGTACATAAATATATTATGCAAAAGAAAAACCACACATTATTTTCTTTGTGCAATAACATGCTCATTGGAGACACAAGACAAAATATGCTGATGTTTGGTTTTGAACTAATGCAAGTTCTTGACCTGTCCACGATGCAACAGTTATTACGTTCTAATACAAATTTACTCATTTGCAATTCTGAAATCTCAGCGCAGGCTTTGTTGATGTGGCAGCAGGACGTGCAGGCAGCTATTCACTGAAAACGGTCCATATTAGCCGCCGAAATCTATTTTGGAGTCTTCCAAAGTTAAGAAAGTGGATACGTCAAAGTTCAGGGGTCAAACTCGAATGTGTGACCGAACACTATACATACATTTCCTGCCCTCACTTTGACTCCCTGTTGCGCACCTGCACTACTTCTCGTCTCTCCTTCAGAAAGTTCCCGAAAGCACCGGCCTCTTTACTTTCTTCTGTGACTGTTAAAAGAATCAATGGGGAAAAAGTGACATAAAAAAAAAGGGTGTTACAGAGTGGGATGGTGATTATGGTTCTTTAAGGGCCATTTGAAGTATCCTTCTCACCTGTGTGATCGATATCATCAGTATCGCTGTCTGTGTCTTCCTCAGCTTCATCTGGGTTGCCTCGGTTAAAGATGAGGTCACTAGGCCCACCAAGATCTGGGGCTTCTAAATAAAAAGATAACCAAGGCATATACATATTTTTTTAAACAAAGCTAATGAAGGATCACCCTCCAAGTCCAGCTGAATGCAGACAAATGATATCCGTAAAATAAAATAAAGCAATTCATGTCAAAAACACACTATCGTTCAAATGTTTTGGAGCCGGTAAGATATTTTTCAGAGATATTAATACTTTTAATCAGCAAAGGATGCATTTGAATGAAGCATTAAATTTAAATGATCAAAAGTCATAGTAAAGACATTTACAATTTAATGTTACAATTGATTTCCATTTGAAATAAATGCTGCTCTTTTGAACTTTCTATTCAAAGAATCCTGAAAAAAAAAAAAGTTTCCACAAAAATATTAAGTTGCATTGTTTTCAACCTTAATAATAAGAATAAAAGAGCAGCAAATCATCATATTAGAATGATTTCTGAAGGATCATGTGACAATGAAGACTGGAGTAATGATGCTGAAAATTCAGCTTTCAAAGAATATTAAAAAATTACTTTAGATTGAAATAATATTTCACAATAGTACTCTTAACTCTATTTTTGGTGAGCATAAGAGACTTCTTTCAAAAACATAAAAAAAAACAAAAAACTTTTGAACAGTAGTGTTCCCACACATCTTACTGTACCTCCCACTCTTTTCGAAACTTATTTAAAAGACATATTTCATACATAGACTACTATTCAGGGCACAGTCATTGTTTTATTCTCATCAAAAGATCGGATCGTTCATTATATGTGAAGAGTTCAAAGCTGATTAATGACTTTCAAATATATTTATTTTTGAATGAACAGACGTGACCGTTCTGAATGAATGTACCGGTAGGAGCTGCAGTTTCCATGGGAACTGCTCCCATGTCTTTCCGAAGGCGGTCCAACTGCTCCTGTTGTTTTTGACTCTGAGCTTCAGACTGTGCATGAGATGAAAGAATTAATAACAGTCAGACTTGACCTTTTCTCATGCTAGTGCAATTTTTATTTGCCTTTCAAATGAAAAAAACAAAAAAAAACAAGCAACGAAAATATGTTGTTTAATCAGTGATGGAAGGATCTTTGCAGGACATGACCAGTTGATTCATGACTAGTACATCAGCCCACACCAGCGATTACTCACCAGCTCTCTGTGCAGACGTTCATATTCAGGGCGATACTCGCTGTAAAGACAGTAAAACATATCAACTGGTTGTAGAAAAGCATTCATTTATCTTTTAACGTAGATCTATATTGCCTATATATATTGCCAGCAGCCATATCACCCTGTAGCCCAAGGCTGGTTGCCCCCTGAAGCTAAGCAGGGCTGAGCCTGGTTAGGACCTGGATGGGAGACTCCTGGGAAAACCAGGTTGCTGCTGGAAGAGGTGTTAGTGAGGCCAGCATGGGGTGCTCACCCTGTGGTCTGTGTGGGTCCTAACACCCCAGTGTAGTGATGGGGACACTATTCTGTCAAAAAGCACCATCCTTCGGATGAGACGTAAAAAAAAAACATGGCCCTGACTCTCCGTGGTCACAAAAAATCCTAGGATGTCTTTAGAAAGAGTAGGGGTGTAACTCCAATTTTGCCCAGTGGCCTCTGTCCATCATGGCCTCCTAATCATCCCCATATATACTCATTGACTTCATAACTCTGTCTTCTCTCCACCAGTAAGCTGGTGTGTGGTGGGCGTTCTGGTGCAAAATGGCTGCCGTCGCATCATCCAGGTGGATGCTGCACATTGGTGGTGGTTGAGGAGATTCCCCCCTTTTATGTAAAGCGCTTTGAGTGCTGAGAAAAGCGCTATATAAATGTAATGAATTATTATTATTATTACATTGTCCTAAACAACATAAGCATCATAATTCACATTAAAATGAAATGGCTGATGGACTCCCTTCTAATACTGAAAAGCTGCACAGCTACTTCAGTCACGTTATTTTCTCCATCTCTCTGGCATAATATGCTTTTTTTTTTTGCTATAAAAATGTGTCTTTAACTTTTGAACATTACATCAAATCCAGCTTAAAGGTGCCCTAGAATGTGAAATTGAATTTATCTTGGCATAGTTAAATAACAAGAGTTCAGTACATGGACATGACATACAGTGAGTCTCAAACACCATAGTTTTCCCTTTCTTATTTAAATCTCGTTTTTGAAAAACACCCCTGAAAAACAGGCGAATCTCCACATAACACCAACTGTGACGCAACAGTTGGGATCATTAATATGTACGCCTCTAAAAATTTGCATATGCCAGCCCATGCTCAGTGCCAGGCGGAACTGCGCAGCCGAATCATCAGAAGTTCTGCAGGTGAAGAAACAAGCAGGAGGAGGATCATAGGGAAAATGGCAGATCTATCTATAATCTGATACCGCTACAGTTTAATTCGAAGTTGTTAGTTGCTCTGCCCGTTTCACCACGGACTGTTTTTCTAACCTGGAACATATATCAAGCAGCCAGGCATCTCTCGGCGTCTCAAACGGACGAAGGGGGCAATTTCAACTAACGTTATATTCCCGCAAGCGGTAAGTAGTGATTTTTTTAACAATAATTTACACTGTGTTATCTAGATCCAGCGCGATATTGTTTTTTCCTCGAGAGACATCGTGGCTTGCAAACGAGCGAACGAAGCATGGCAGTTGCTCAGTGTTTGGATGTACAAATGAACACAAAAGTATTTTTTTAGTTCCTTCATCCGAGCCTCTGGAGAACCAGTGGGTTATGTGAATTTCTGTTGTGTAATTGTTCAAGTTCAGACAGATAATCTTTCTCTCAAAGTCGTTCAACACTGTTTATGCATCAGTAGATCGCGTTGCAGTGATAAGATCTTCATTCACGCGATCAACAGGCTGTCATCTGCTCAATGCTGGAATAGATCTAAATACTTAAAAAACTTCTCATGATTCGTTAATCCCGATAGCTGTAATAGTAAAAACGTATAAAAGCTGTAATAGTAAAAGTTTTCCAGATAGCTCTACATGTAATGCCAGATATTTCATATGCAAGCATGTCAGCCAATCACAGCAGTGGGCGACAACACTGAAGTCTCACAGCAGACACGCCCCTTCAAACAGAGTGTTCAATCCAGGGAATGAAATCAGGCTAGGAAATATGCCTTTTATTTCTAAATTATAACAATTTTGATCTAAAAAACATACTAACATTATAAGGGCACCCCAGGAAACATTATAAAATAATAAAATAATCCATTCTACGGCACCTTTAAGATGTTTCTGGGCTTTGGCATTCTATTTTTTCTTTTATGTTTCTAACTGTATACAGTTGTACAATTAATATAACTCTGATTGTATTCGTCTGAAAGAAGAATGTCATATACGCCTAGGATGACTTGAGGGTGAGTAAATCATGGGCTAATTTTCATTTTTGGGAGAACTATCCCTTTAATAGATTTAAACAATTTAACGATTTTAAAGGATAACAACACTGGTAGACAAACTAAAGCCATTGAAGTTCTATAGTCTTCAATTTCATAATTATACCATATTTATGAATTATGTGTGTTGAATTATGGATTATGAATCAGAGTGTTGGGATACGTACGTTTCGTACTCTTTAGCAGCATCTGCAACCTGTACGAACAGTTCATCAAGCCCAGAACCTGTCACTGCAGACACACCAACAACCTACAGGACACAAAGAAACGTTCCTGCATAAGCACTGGACTGAGAGATAAAAACTAAAGTCACAAAAGAGTGATTGCAACTGTCACCTTAAAGCCTAATAATACATTTCAGACACTGAGAAAGCCATAAATCTGCGTTCATGTCTTGCTTTTTTTATTGATGGTTCTAGCCAAGGTAAGCTTCACCATTAGCATGGCTCATACTACCTGTCGATTTTACAGAAAAAAAAACAAAACAAAACTGGAAGCTGTGGTTGCCAGAATAATTCTGTTTTTTAAACTTATTTACAGAACAACCTGTACATTTTAGAATTTAAAACGTATTTACAAAAAACAAAAACGACATTTTAAACTTGTAATATTAAATCCACAGATGAGAATCTTGCGCTGGCCATGTACACTTACTTATACTGACACCTACAGACATGCGTCGGTGCAGCATCATGCAAAGATAAAGGTTTACAGTAATGGATGCGACTGTTAATGTGTTATTTGTAGTGAGCCATGATATATTTCATGTCTTTCCTAGAATGGGCAGTTTGAAACTTTTCATGATAAACAACATACAATAGCACTGGCATTACAAAACATTCAGTGGCACATGCCACTCAAATAGCCTACAGATGTCCAGCGCAGCAGCTACACATTGTCATGTTGTAAATAAGACAAACATCTGTATTGCAAACAACAAAAAAATGTTGCGGTGGTTATTGTTGTTTTTGGAATATAACGACTAACGCAATGAATAACCATAGAAACCAATGCAGATATTCCGGAAAACTAAAGAGTGGCATGAACACACAAATCGGATCTGAATAGATCAGATTCCATCCGGATACACAAATAATCAGATTTGCACTGACAAGTTGAACATAGCCTTAGCATCAACCAATTAACAGGTTTTTACAGTATCATCTTTACAGTCTTATACAGTTTAAATTACAATCACATTACTGCATGAACAAACATGTAACCCTAACTAAAAACTTTTTTCTAAACAATTAGATTTACATATCTAAATTCCACAATATCATGGAAACTTAAGGGTGGACTTTTTGGCTTGGGTTATTAAGCAACCATCCATACATAAGTTAATGGGGGGGGGGGGGGGGGTAGTAGCAAGTTAGCAACATTTTACAATGTTTACATGGTACAATGACTGGTAGGCTAATGTTTTTATTATTGCTTGACACAAATTTCACGATTTCAATTTAATTTGTGATTTAATTCCGATCTTGATTCAATAGCGATTAATTTGGATAAATATTAGTTACAGTATTCTCAAGAAAACAAAAATCTCACCTAATGCTGTAAACATACAGATAGTCCTTTCAGCTGGTATTATTATTAAAGGACGGTTAAAAATAACAACTCAACTTAATAACAACGTTATAATATTTTAAATGATATAAGTAAAAAATGTAATAAATATGTAATATAGTCCACATATTTGGCAAAATACTCCTCTCGCTTGAAAACGCTTAACATGTAATTAAACGTGTTGCTTTCATATTCTGGGCTCATCTGCTTTCCTGTACATAGGTATGTATTATTAGTATGGTGTTTACTGAGTTTGTATTTCTTTTAATATCACTGTCTAATTTAATGCACTAAGCCACGTTCAGAACGTCCCCAAGGTTTTGTGACATCATTGTGCACAAAATATGTCCCATTTCATTGGTTAGGCGCCAACCAATAAAACGACTCCTTTGCGCTCCCTAAATTTTAGCGTACAAGTACGAAGATTTGTTGTACAAGTTCTCAAATTCACATCTACATGCTCTCGAGTTTTGCTACTATTAAAGGTCCCATTCCATGGATTATTTTTATTATTTTATAATGTTTCCAGGGGTGCCCTTATAATGTTACTATGTTTTTTAGATCAAAAATTGTTATAATTTAGAAATAAAAGGCATATTTCCTAGCCTGATTTCATTCCCTGGTTTGAACACTCTGTTTGAAGGGACGTGTCTGCTGTGAGACTTCAGTGTAAACGCCCTCTGCTGTGATTGGCTGACATGCTTGCATATGAAATATCTGGCATTACATGTGGAACAATCTGGAAAACTTTTACTATTACAGCTATTATACGTTTTTACTATTACAGCTATCTGGATTAACGAATCGTGAGAAGTTTTTTAAGTATTTAGATCTATTACCATCACATAAAATGTTGCAGTGATGAGCATTGAGCAGATGACAGCCTGTTGATCGCGTGAAAGATCTTATCATTGCAACGCAGTTTCTGCACTCTCACTAATGATTTCACCAATGCAAACATGAGGCATATAAATACAGTAAGAGCTTCGTTGTGCAGTGTAACAGCGTCATTGATTTCATAACGAGTTTTGGCAAGTGTCCAGATAAACTCGCGCTGTGTGATTGACAGCTTGGGCGATTGGAAAGGGATTGTTCTTTGATCGCTTTCTGTATATTAATCACAGTTTAAGTAAGATTATTTTCATCCTACTAAGAGAAACGAATGATGTGAAGAGTGATCGCTACTTCCATATTAAATCACTACTTACCGCTTGCTGGAGTATGAAACGCTGAGAGAAGCAGAAGCCTGCTTGATATTATCCCAGGTTAGAAAAACAGTCCGTGGTGAAATGGACAGAGCAAACTAACAACTTCGAATTAAACTTTTGCGGTATCTGATTATAGATAAACATCAACCACGTCTGTTGACATTTCGCCATCAATACGCCTGTGTTCCTGTGGGCGGAGGTTACGGTTCTAGTGACATCACTAAAGAAGGAAGTAGAGGGGTGTAGTCCAATCCAGCCGTTTTTTGTAGTCAACTTCTGTTAAATAAAATATCTCGCTTGGCATTGAACTTTGAGCTTTATAATTTTACAGATATTATTTATACTCTAACAACAACATTACACACTAACTAAAGTTTGAAACATGGGATCACATAGAACGGGACCTTTAACCTTCATACGCGAGAGCATGTGAAAAGTGTCAATTGTGCTGAATGCGTGTGAGTTGGTGGCAGCTAACTGGACCGTGGCTTTAAACTCACCCTCAGGTTGGTGTAGAACTCATCCAGGACGAGACTCATAGAGCGGGTCAGGTTACTGACGTAAGACGTCTCCTGATTCAAAGCGTCCTGGAACACCTCAAAGTCCTGCATCCACTCCACTGCAAAACTGTGATCAATGATGTCAGTCTGATAAAGGTGCAGAAAAAAAACACACTTACACTGATTTGTTAAAAAAAACATGCTGATGGACGAGATTGTGATATCCAACAATAATCATTTTTTGAAAAGTGAATTTATTCATATTACATCTATTTACTAATATAAACAGTACCATTAATATTAACAACTTTATTTAAAAGTAAACAATAAATATGTATAATATATTAATTCATATTATACATTTAAAATTATATAATTAATTTTAAATTAATATTAATAAAATAACTTGATTTTATTTAAGAAATACTACATGCATCAAATTCGCTTGAATGCATAATACAATGTATACATATTGTTGTCCTTCTAGATATCAGTATTTGCAGTTAAATATCCCTATTGATTGACCACTGAAGATTAGGATGACAGCATTTTCTTACCTTGTTCATGGCAACTATGAATGGTAGCTTGGTCTTGTAGAGAATGCTGGAGGAAAACAAGACATTTCTGTAAGATCTACTGAAATCATGACATCACTTTCATGATGCATAATACAGTGTGAATATAACACTGAGAACTCAGCAAGTACACTCTGAACTTGAGTTATTTATTGAAGATTGTTTCTGCCACAAAATAAGAAAAAGAAAAAGTTAATTGCAACTTTTTATCTCACAATTTTGACTGCGAGTTTATATCTTACAAATCAATTGTGATTTTATATCTCACAATTCAGACTTTTTCCCGTCTCACAATTCCGAGTTTAGATATGAACTCTGAATTGTGAGATATGAGATATTCAGTGGTGGAAACAAGCTTCCATAGATATTGCATAATCAATATATATATTTAATAAGTCTGAGCTGCTGACCTGCAGGCGTACAACATGTTGGACATGAAGGTGACCGGATTCACACTTCGAGACGTGTCCAACACATAAATAACCACACAGGGAAAAGAAGAGGCCTAGAAAAGAAACCTTGTGTTTATATTCAAAATCTCCAAATACAAATGCAATATCATGACTAAGCGTGAAAGGCTGTGAAGTACCAGTGTTTCAGTTATAATAGTTCCAGATGCCGACCACGTGAACACCTCTATTTGTCCAGGAGTGTCAATCAAAACATACCTGCATACACACACACACACACACACACACAAAATGACTCACACATGCATAGTAGCACTGAGAAAAGGACACAGATATCATCACATCTAGAGTACTGAACACAAACTTACTGGTGATTACTTTGCTTTTTCTCAATAAACTTCATGACCTAAAAGAGGGCACACAGCAATGGTAAATCAGAACAGAAGAATGTGGAAGTGAAAGTGTCAAACACTGACATCTATTGGATCCTTCAAATGCAGCTCTACCTGATCAAAACGCGTTGCAAACAGATTCAGAGATGTGACGATTCCTCCATTCGGACCTAAACCGTATCTGTATTAGAGTCAAAGACAATCCACTCAGATGAAATTAAACTAGTATGGATACTACTACACTTTTTGACCTTGGAATTATGATTTTTCCCATTCATTTGTAATTCACTGAGAATGCACCGATTAAAGGGATAGTTCACCCAAAAATGAAAATTCTGTCATCATTTACTCACCCTCAAGTTTTTCCAAACCTGTAGGAATTTCTTCTGCTGAACACAAAGGAAGACCGGTAACCACAGTTGATGGGTCGCACTGATTTCCGTAGTTTGGGAAAGAAAAATACTATGGAAGTCAATGGCTACCGTCATCTGGCTGGTTACCGACATTCTTTACAATATCTGTGTTTGAGTTCAGCAGAAGAAATTCATACAGGTTTAGAACAATTGAGAGTGAGTAAATGACAGAATTTTCATTTTTGGGTGAACTATCCCTTTAAGAGCAATGTCTAGCTAAAATACAATTTTAGAGCAGAATATGCATTATATATTAAAAGAAATCACTTTGAAAATGTTAATATACCTAACTTTTCCAGGCCTGGAAATCAAAACCTAACCTTTTCTCTGATATGTCAAGTTTTCAAGTTGTGAACAAGTTTGAATCTGTTGTAAAAGTCAATCGTGAGGTTTAAAGGTTTAGTAAAACACTCCAAATAACACTCCATGACTGGAGAAAATCTGCACGATAATGATGGTAGACAGCACAAGACACATATTTTCACACTGAAAGGATACTGTTTCATGACTTCCTTGTAATTGACAGTGTCTCTGATATCTGTAAGGAAAAGCACAATCAGACTTAATCTTTGACATTAATGTAATTATTAAGATGCTACTAACAAATCATGAGGCGGCCAGTGTTTTAATCAGTAAAATAACCCTGAGTGTAATTTCACTGCTTCATATCACACGGTGCTGGTTCCAGTGCAAATCAGGAAGTAAACGTTGTATAAATTTGAAAAACTTCTTAACCCTAAAACTGGCAATGTGATCTGGGTGTAATATAGTATTTGTCGTCTTTTTTGGGGCGTAAGAATCATCAAATCCTTTTATCATTTATCACAGCCTGGTCTGTCTTGAGTATGCTGGTCACATGATTTGTTTAAAAAATGTTGTGATTAATTAGTCTGCCTGACCTAAATCCAACATGGCTACCAGTGGTGCAGGACATTCAGATTTTGAGATAAGTAAATATATATTAACTTACTTTTCTTTTGAAAAAATAATACTAACACTGCTAGCATTAATTATGAACATTGTCTTGAGGTGCTGAAAAAGAAAATGTATAAAAATGTTGTTCACGTTGTTATTTAGCACGTTTTGAAATATATGTTACACCTGAGTCACATTGCCACTTTTGGGTATAAAAAAAGGGATTAACTTTGTATTCATTTTTTTTTTTTTTTTTGTACAAATTATAAAATTTACAGGTTAAACTGATACAGCCTGTCTGTCTTGAGTATGCTGGTCACATGATTTGCTTCAAGTTATCTGTGATCAATTAGTCACCCTGACCTAAATCCAATTTTTTTTTTACAATTTTACCAATTTTTTTTTAATTTTTTTTTATTATCATAGTGCTAAATAAACACACATATTACGTGTAAACAGGCAAAAGCAAGTTGTAAGATCATTAAAATTGTGAAATCAAATTAGTTTGGATTTTTACATTTGTCTTTAAACACGTAAACAACGTCCGCAATGGTCTTTTTATTCGCAGGCAAGTTGTGTACTAACGTAGGCTAGTCAGTTAAGTCACCGCTCGGTACTGAACAACAACGCGGGTCGGTTCCGAGAACAAGTTCCCTCGGCACCTGCTCCGGTACGAGAACCAGCACCGTTTTACTGGGATAATAGGGGCAGGGAAACAGTGACGCACCAATGTTGGCTGGAAAAGGGACCTCATGAACAGCGGGATCGAGATTGATGACATATGGAGGAGTTTTCTTGGAGTGCAGGTAAGCTGTGAGCCTCTGATACAACAAGATATAAACATACATTAGTATTCATTAATTCATGATATCCATCTTAAATTGATTCAAATTAATGTTTACCGGATTTTTTTTATTTTTATGATTTGGTTAATTCAGAATTATCACACATAACACTGAAATAATCTTAAATGAACCAAGTAAATGTTACATAATTATATAATTTACTTATCATTTTACTGATGTGTCTCAAGTCAGTCTTACCTGCACAAAAGTTGTTTTTCCTGACCCTGCCATGCCTAGAACTATGAGACACACCGGTTTCGCTTCTGTATTCTGTTCATTAGACGAACTCTGGCTCGGTGCCGGTTTATCATCTCGATCTTCTTTACATTTATCATCACTTTCATACGAAGGTCCATCTCCGCTGTCTGCTGCTGCAGTCGCCATGCTGCTGCTACTGGACACTTACCGTAAAGGAATGTCTACTGGCGTAAAATGACGAAAAACATCCCGTCGCTATGATGACCACTAGATGGCAGGAGACAATAAGATTTGTTTGATTTGATAAAATGTGACTGACTGAGAATAGGATTAGTGACTGAGACATTAAAATAGTTCTTTAAATGGGTGAATCATAAAAATGTCTGGATCACATTTCAATGTAAAATAAAGAAATTATTATTATTTAGCTAAATTAGGCTACTTAATTATAATAATTAGTATTAATCATTACTATTATCCACACCATTTTTATTTTCAGAACAATAAACCACATCAAATATCTAATTGTCCATTAAATATTTCTTAAATGAGTCTCTATTTTATCTTTATTGTAACAATAAACCATTCCTATCCTCCCCAATGTGGAAAAATACAATTGGAAGTAAATAATTGTGAGCATGTATGTTAATTTTAGGCTATTTAAAAATGTCTGGACAAAATCTTTTCCATTCAATTTTAATTTTTTTTTACATTACAATAATAGGAGTGTGCTTAATAGTCATGAATTTGAATGTTTGTTTCTATTTCGATTTGGGGGTGAAATATGAGCCCAAACATTTCTTTGCAAGATCCACCTACCAAGTATTATTTACATAAACGTGTCATATGCTCTTTTTTTTCTTTTTCGCATTAGGCTATCCCAGTTACTGCTTTTGTTATTAGCTGAGAGACCTGAGTCAGATTTGCTGCCACCGTTTGTATATGCCAAAAATAGCCTTTATATATCTTGTCTATATCAACACAAACATGGACTCTTGTGTTTTTTCCATACGGCTCTGCTCTTTCTCATGTCAGTGCTGCATTAACACACTCGGAGTCTTCTGAGGGCAAACAGCTAGCGTTAGTGCTAGCTAGCGTTCAGGGCCTTCGGTTGGTTTATACTAGACATTCCTCAATAAGAACAGAGCTGTGGGGAGCCAGGTTAACACAGTCTATGTGTATCATTCAATTGTGTGAGCAGTTTCTTTACATGAATTGGTGTCATGGCTGGTGGCTCTGTGTAAGCTTGCCTCATATTCTAGGTGTCAAGTCAAGTCAAGTCAACTTTATTTATATAGCGCTTTTCACAATGCAGATTGTATCAAAGCAGCTTCACAGTATTAAATAAAATAGTACATCAGTGTTTGTTTCTAGTGTAAAACGTCCACGTTAGGTAATGCTGATCAATAGTATTGTTGGTTGATTGATTAAATTAAGTATCCCCTACTGAGCAAGCCAAAGGTGTGTGTTTGCTGATGTTACCGTTTTAGATCAACTAATACCCAACCAATCAGAAGTACTGTAAGTAAAAGAGAGAAAAATACTCCAGTGTTTCGAACTGTTGTCATTCTCTTTAACAACTATTGACGGACAAACTTTGCTCACATTTCAGCTGCTTCCTCAGTAGTCTTTCCATGGTGATTTTGATGACAGATTTATTGTTGTTTACTGATCTCACCTTTCAAGAGTGCCGGCTCGTAATCGTTGTTTCTGGGTCTCATGTTGAGAACTCTGATGAACCTTTTGGCCAACATTCAGTATTCGAGTGAAATGTCAAGAACATGACCTGCCATTATCTGTGGGATTGTTTTCTCTCTTCATAAATAACCATGTGTTTTTTGCACAGTATCTACAGATATCATTTTTCATTGTTCATGGAGGACAGTTCAGATAAAGGACATTGTCCATACAATATAATGTTTCTCTCAGTGTTTTTATCTTGTTTTCCAGTAAAATATATAAATATCCATCACTGAATGATGCTAAATGCTAAATTTGAAAACCTTTTACCCATTTCTAGTGTATTATTAAGTTGGTAACATTTTTACAGTAAGGTCCTGTTAACGTTAGTTAAAGTATTAGCTAACAATGAGCTATATTTATTATTCTTTGTTAACATTAATTATTAAAACTACAACTATTCATTGTTTGTTCATGTTAGCTCAAATCCATTAAATAATATTAACAGATACAACTTTTGATTTTAATAATGCATTAGTAAATGCAGTTAATTAGAACCTTATTGTAAAGTGTTACCATTTATTTATTTCACAATATTCCACCACATATATATATATTCTGTATTTTATATTTTAGATAAAATTTAGTTTTGTCTTCCTGAGGTTGGCGATCAACATTTTCTGAAGGTAAAGCACCTTTCACTGACCATTTACTGGTATATATATATATATATATTTATTTTTTTAAATAAATAGTTTCAGGCCGATTTTGTGCTATATCTTGAATGAAGTTTATTTTTTTTAGCTAATTAGTGAATTGTTTTCTTCTTGTTTTAACCATAAACATCACAAAATTTAGTTTTGTTGATAGCAAATTTGGTTTGTTGTTTTAGAGAGTGCATCTTTAATTTGTTTAACACACTGAAATCAATTTCCTTTCCCTTGCACACAAACCTGATCCACACTGCATTCAGTATTGATAGTTTTGGAATATCCTCTCTAAACACACCTGAAAATCATAAATACAATAAAATAACGATTTTTTTTTTTTTTTTTTTTTTTTTTTTTGCAGGTAATGCATCAGTGGCTTTGTTTAAAAGATAATTTGCACTCCAGATGTGCTTTGCAGATGTGCACGATTACAGACTGACAGATACGGATGGCTCCGTTCAGAGACCCCCCTGGTCTCCAGCCTCTTCCGTAATGCTCTGAGTAATGGAAAATGAAATTGGGCTTGTGGTTTAGATTCATTATGAGCAATCTGGAGTGGGAAGAAGATCCCTCTCGAGTGAATCTGATACTGAATATTTTATTCCTTTGTTGCTTGTCTATCTATTTCATTCGAGTCTGCTGCATGCAGACATGGAAAATGTTATGTGACCTGATATTTGTTTCATTTATGCGCAACATGAGTGTGAGAAATAGTAATAATGATAATTGCTATTGCAAATCTCATTATTATTTGTAGCACCGATGAAATGTGGTTTGAAAAAAAACCCTGTAACCCTAAGCATAAGCAATAAATCTTGAGTTAGATGCTGAGATGGGTTTGTGGCTGGCGTGGCACTCGTGCTGGGTTGACACTGGTTACAGGTCGTGAACTTAAACCCCATTTAGGTTATGTCAGTGTCCGTTTGATCTTAGAATTATAGCCTCTAAGGGATTCTTCTCAGCGCTCAAAGGTCTTGTCGGTTTAATCAGATTTTGTTGTCTAGCGAAGAATCTAAGGGAAAATTAAAAGCTTCTGCCGGTGACCTTTAAACTGTGATCAAAGACCCTAAAAAGACAACAGACGTATATCAACACGAGTTCACTAAATGTAAAAACGTGTCACAGACTCAAGCATATTGCAATATGATTTTCATAACCTGTGTTATTTTTCTTGTTTGCCAGTAAAAATATTTAAATATCCTTAAAGTACCCCATTATTCTTTTTTAGATATTTCCTTTCATGTAGTGTGTAATATGGCTGTTTTTTAATGTAAAAGATCTGTAAAGATTAAAGTGCACGATAAATATTGCTCTCAGGCAGCCAGTGAAGACCATATAGGCTGGCATAATGCAAATTTGCTACATTTCATGCAGGAAGTATGACTGAATTACTATCGACTTGTTTCAGGCATGTCAGAATCGATTCTTGCATTGACAATAACATTGTCTACTTTGACCCTCAAACACTGTAATTGTAGCTGAGGGCTGGAAGAGTTTGGTTTGTGTTGTCGACATGTTGAGAAGACGCTGTTTTCTGCGCTGCGAAAGCAAATTCACTTTGCATGAACTTCCAAAGCATGAGGACTCGGACTTGTATTGATACGGAAAAACCGACGCCATCGTTACTGTTTATTTAACTCTGTATACAAGCACTGAGAAAGTGCTCCAGATGTGAAATTCAGATATGGTAATGGACGTTTAGTTTTTGACATGCACTGTGAGCAGTAGACCAATCACAACACAGACTGGGCCATCTGACCAATCAGAGAAGAGTTGGCTCTCGGAAAGTAGTTTAGAGAGACTGGATCCTTTATCGAACCGTTTCTGACATTGTGAGAAAAGAAGTGGTGCTGCAATGTATATTATGAAACAAATTAAAGTGTTTTATGACCTTGGATACAAGTAAACTGACTGTAGGAGAAATCTCCAAAACAAAATTAGGAACCTTTAAAATAGCATAATAGGTGCACTTTAAAACAAGTTAAATTGCATTCACTTTTAGCTTATAAGACATGATTTCGGAGAATATTTTGCACTTTCCATGGTGTCCCATGACTTAAAGAGTATTCGAGGCACAAATCCCATGTTTTTGTTGTGAGAAATACAGTGAGAGAACTACATTAGATATGTAAAATAAATAAATAACCCTATTCATTTATACTGAAGAAAGGGTCATATCAAGAAATCCAGATTATCATAAAGACTTGAAGGTGGATTTGTTTGGATCTAGACAGAAAGAAACCGCCAAAAACCCACCTAGAAAACACCTTTTTTTAGGTTTTTAGGTGGTTTCTTCCTACTAGTTTATATGAGTTCAGCATAAGAATACATTCAGGGACATCAATATCTGTGTTGTGATTTGCGAATTGTTCCCCCACTGGGTATTGTTTAATAATGATGTCAGAGGGGCGATACCAAAAGAAGGCACAAAAAACACCCATTATTATAACCTCAAATATGCTGTATTGAAACAAGTTCATACTTATGTCTGAGACAGGGGTTTCCAAACTTTCCCAGATATGATGGAAGCACTGAAGTCATTGTCGGCAAACAGCCAAATGCAACTGTAATAGAACTGCAATGAAAAGAAATATGCAATCATTGCATATAGTTAGGCCCTGCACCTTATATAATGCATTCACTCTTCATAGCAACCATTTTGTTTTGTGTATAGTGTGCACTCATTTTGTTTGACCTTGAGCGTTTTGAGAAATCACAGCATAAAATATGTCTAATTGCTTCCTTAAGAGGTGCCATTTGATACTGGACTCCCCCTATGGTTGCATATCCTGACATGTAAACACGTAATTTCCTCTCGATGGCGGGAGGCACTCGTCCATGGAACAGTAGGTGTCAGATTCATGAGAAACCTGCTCCATTTGTTTTTCTAAAATGTTGTTTTCACATTTCAGAGCAGCTGTTACATTTTTTGTCGTTACACTAATGGATCTGGGAGCATTGGATGTCTTTGTCTTAATTCAGCGGATGATATTACTGCGAGGTGCTCCAAGGAAAATATTACTAAAATTTACGTTCTAAATCTGCATGTCTGATTTCCCTTCATCGAAGCTCTAATGCAACTGTAATAGAACTGCAATGAAAAGAAATATGCGATCATTGCATATAGTTAGGCCCTGCACCTTATATAATGCAACCCTTGTTTTGTGTATAGTGTGCACTCATTTTGTTTGGATTCAGATATGGTAATGGGTATTTCACTTCTGACACGTGCTGTAAGCGGTAGACCAATCACAACAGACTGGGCCATCTGACCAATCAGAGCAGAGTTGGCTCTCAGAGAGGTGGAAAGGTGGTCCAAAACAAAATTAGGAACCCTTAAAATAGCATAATAGGAGCACTTTTAAAAAAATCATCAATGACACCAAAAAGCATTTGTTGTCATAGCTAAACATGGCGAGTGAGTATGAATATGCCGAATAAAGAATGAAATTTGAACGCTTAAAGCGGACACAGAAGATATTCAGTGTACAATGACTTCAGTTTAGTGTTTTTGTTTCTCACACAAAGTGATCAAATAGGTTCAGACGACTTATTTGCTTGATGCTTAGTTAGCATGGACTATACTTTTAAATTGCTTTTGTGGTGTCCTATTTGGAGCTTGATTGTGGTGGTCAGTGAACGGTTGTTGTCACTATGAAATGCGACAGCTAGCTTACAACATCGCCTTGTACAATGAAAGAACCGCAGTCTGCATGTGCCAGATCTCTTTCTAGCTGACTCAGCGGTTTTGTTTCGCAGTAAGCATTTTAATCGGAAACGGCTACAGAAAAAAAGACTGTAATGATGACACATTTATTGCTGCTCTTGTATTCTCACTGTAGCGCTTGTCAGTTGATTTTAAAATTCCTGCACAGGATACGAAATCATAATTCCTTCGCTTCACACAGTTAACCTTTAATCAAACAGGATATTTACAAAGTGGTTTTCATTGAAACTACCGCCCACATGTGATGCTCAGATAGGAAAGGCATGTTTAGAGAAGCTACATGCTTTTCAACATGGCCCTCTATGACTGCACCTTCACAACCTCTTCATGTTTTGCACAATGACAGACAAGAAGCACTCAAGATATCAAAACAGATGTTGAGGCAGAGCTGTGGAGTAATGATGCAAACTTCATACATGAGGACCTTTTGTTAATACCAGGGAATTTCCTCACAGCTGCTAGAGAGGGACTTTCTTCACAGCTTAGTGAAAGAAAAACAAGACTCTCACCTCACTTTGCTCTACAAGTCTTTTCCCAAATGGAGTATGTTTAGCGTTAAATTGAAATGTTTTGACGGAGATTTTCCTCGGATCTCGTTCTCTGAGCTTGGAAGGGCGGGAAATTTTGATTATAACCTAACCTGCACATAGATGTCTTTCCAAAGCTTTTCTCACTTTTACACCAGATCCTGATCCATAAAATGTAATTATCTCAGCCCAAAACACATCTGACATCCATGGAACTCCCTTAAAGGTGGTTCAGATTCAGTCATGTTTTTTGTTCTACCATCAGATATGGCGATAAGACTTTGTGTTTAGTTATTTAAGACCAATGGCTCTTAAAGGCATAGGTCAGCCAAAAACTAAAAATTCAACAGTTGAAAAATTCTGTGAGGGTTTAATGTCCATTTAGTCCAAGTTAGAAACATTTTTAAAAACTAAAATTTCAGACACTAGGACAGATGTCTGAAATGTATTTTACTGTTGGTGAAGGTGATAGTTTTTGATAGAAGGTGATAGTTCCCCAAGTATATAAAACCTTTAGAATTGTCAGGGTTATGTTCAATTCTGTTTAGTTTCACTGTGTTTGGTTTCGTTTTCAGTCAGTAACATGATCCCGTTTTGCATGTGTTCTGTTTTCCTAGTTAGTTTCCTTGGTTATTAATTTACGCTCCTGTTCTGCTTTCCGTTGATTACTCTCTGTATTTAAGCCCTCATTTCATTCAGTTCATTGTTCCATGTCGTTTCAGTTCTATGCATTTTTAAGTGTTTTAAGCGTTTATTATTCTGAAAAAAAAAAGACTTCTCTATCGTCGAGCGTGCTACAGACCCATATCGTTACAAGAATATTACGAATCTTGAAATCAGGAGATGGATTTTTTTTCTTTACTTTTTATTGTGATCATTTTTAAAGCATTAAAGTCTGTTTCCCCCTTATAGAGAAAAAGAAAGAAGAAGAATAGACACAGAACTCTCTGTGAACTGAGAACCAGTGATCCTGATTCACATATCAAGTCAGCAGGTTGTGGGAAGTGATATGCGTGTATATGGAAGTGAGAGAGGGATGGCTGCCAGGAGGAATCCGAGAACAATAGTTGCTGAAATGTAAGACATCCTCTTCTGCAAAAAAGACCACACCTCTGGTGGGAAAGATGCTCAGGTCAGCAGCGCTCTCTCACATTTACCAGTCAAACCAGTCAGGATCCAGTGTGTCCTTGGATAAAAATACTTAAGTCACAGAGGTTGTGGAACACGTCAACGGATGTCCTCACGCAAACCAGAGATCTTGGGAGTTGCTTCCACTTTGTGAAACAGGCTCTGATAACAAAATACAAGGCAATTAACTTCCATCTGGTGTTTTGTTGTGATTTATTGCATAGCACTTCCTGTTGTTCTGGAAGTAATCGTTCTTGACGCATGGCCCCAAATTGATCTCATATGACTCTTTTCATTGACAATTTAGGGATTCTCATTCATTGCAAAAGGCTTTCTTATTCAAAGTCATTATGGGCATATAGTGTCATATATTTCTCTGCCTTACTACGTACCACCCGTGTTTAAGAGTAGTTCGTTATAAAAAGTGGCTTTTCATATTAAAGGGATAGTTCTGTTATCATTTACTCACCATCATATGACATCCTGTCTTCAGATGAACACAAAAGGACATGTTGTAGGCAAGCAGAATATTCAAAGTTCCAGAAAGGACTAAAAAGCATAATAAAGTAATCCATATGATCAGTGTATTTTATGACAAGTCTTCTGAAGCCATACTATAGTTGAGGATCAGATGAAATTTAAGTTTTAAATATGTCAAAATATATATCAGAAAATGTACTTCAAGGGCAAGAAAATACATTTTCAAATCCAAAATGCATTTTGGGTAAATGCAAAATGTTCTTTTTAAATAATATAAATGTATTTAGATTTGAAGATTTATTTAAAAATGTCTCCAAAATACATTATGAAATATTAGTAAATAAAAAAATGATTTATGCAAATCCATTTTAAAATTATATATTAGCAATATGTTTTGCCATTTTTATATTTATATGTGTGTGTGTGTGTGTGTGTGTGTGTGTGTGTGTGTGTGTGTGTGTGTGTGTGTGTGTGTGTGTGTGTGTGTGTTGCATTTAATATTATTCCTAAGTTAACATCTCCTTTTTTGCTTTAGAACACAATGAAAACATGGGTTTGAAACATGAGGCAGTAAACGATGACAGAAATACATTTTCAGGTGAACTGTTCTTTAATCTTGATCTTTCACTTTTTGGTAAATCATTCCAAAACTTACACCAAGTGGATGAAGGATGTATAGCTTAGTGGTTAAAAATGTGGGTTGGTGACCCAAAGGTTGTGGGTTCAAACTCCAAAAGTGGTAATTCATTAGCTGCCACTGTTGTGCCCTTGAGCAAAGTAGGCTACTTAATTTTGGGTCGCTCCAGATGGATGTAGTAAAAATGAACTGTATATACTGAAAACTTAAGTAACCACAATATGCAATATAAGTGTGACAACACTCTTACACAGTGTTTTATTTCTATTCAATCGCACCATTGTAGTTGCTCCTCTTAACTGCACACCATCGATTTCCCCTAGACTTCCTTTCCCGAGTGATGATGTCAGCAGACCTCCCTGGTTGCCTCATTGTTTATCAGTGGTGGAAATCTTATGCTGCCCATTGGCGATGGTCAAACAAAGGACAGGGGCTGTTTATTTTCCTTCCAGCCAGCCTCTCCACATCATCTCAAGAAGCACGGAAGGCACTCGCGCGCTGGGATAGTCGAGAGTGATGCCTTGTCTCTCGGCAGCCATATGTGGAAAAGGCATTTCACGCATTTGATAGATGAGTTGGCTGTAATAATTTTTCATAAATCCATTTCTGCGCAAAACTAACAGTAAATTATCAATGCTCTGTCTGGACAAACCAGAAGTGTCCATAAAATGGTGTCTTATTTCCATTTACAGTGTGTGCGCATGCAACAAATCGTTGGCTGTGCATAGTGTCAGATTCATTGCTATTGTCAGATTCATGATGAATGGAAGGTTTAGCATATTGCCCACTGAAGCCTTGATCAAAAGCAGCTTTGCCCACAAGTGGCTATGAAAGCAGAAGTAGTTTTATCTTTGTCTAAAGGGATAGTCCACCCAAAATACTATGGAAGTCAATGGGAACTCGAAACTGTTTGATTACCAATATTCTTCAAGATATCTTCACTTATGAAAGTCATACAGGTTTAGAACAACATGAGAGAGAGTAAATGACAGAGTTTTCATTTTTGGGTGAATTATCCCTTTAAGGATGCCTACACACTAAAGAAAGTTCTGACGCAGTGTTTGACATAATTCTTAATATGTTTGCAGAAAGAGAAAGAAAATCTTTCTCACTGTGACCTGAAATCTCAAGTAAAGTTTAAACTGAATTGACTATGAATTGACTATTTCCCAATATAGGCTTTTGTTCCTTTTGGTCACAGCTTTTGCTTTTTTTTTTTCTACCCAGCTCTCATCACATCAATTGTATAAGTGGTGTAATGTTATACCTGAGATGTTAAGGCCTTCACCAGAAACGGGTTGGAGAGTCACATCTGGAGAATAACTCTCTACAGCAGACACTGGATTTGCACTCTGGTCTAGTGTGGAGTGTGTGTCTGAGGCACTGCTCTGTCAAAGCTATAGGAAAAAAAACAAGACTCAGACGTCAAGAGATCTATTTTGAAAACAGCAGCCGCTACTCAACTCCCTGTCTGTGTTTGACATACTGCAAAGGACTTAATATAACCACCCATCATTCCATAAGGCAAACATTTTTTTTCTGGCCCAGATATATTCTTAAATACATTTTAACATATTTTTAAGACATATTTAGCATATATATATATATATATATATATATATATACACACACTCACCTAAAGGATTATTAGGAACACCTGTTCAATTTCTCATTAATGCAATTATCTAATCAACCAATCACATGGCAGTTGCTTCAATGCATTTAGGGGTGTGGTCCTGGTCAAGACAATCTCCTGAACTCCAAACTGAATGTCAGAATGGGAAAGAAAGGTGATTTAAGCAATTTTGAGCGTGGCATGGTTGTTGGTGCCAGACGGGCCGGTCTGAGTATTTCACAATCTGCTCAGTTACTGGGATTTTCACGCACAACCATTTCTAGGGTTTACAAAGAATGGTGTGAAAAGGGAAAAACATCCAGTATGCGGCAGTCCTGTGGGCGAAAATGCCTTGTTGATGCTAGAGGTCAGAGGAGAATGGGCCGACTGATTCAAGCTGATAGAAGAGCAACTTTGACTGAAATAACCACTCGTTACAACCGAGGTATGCAGCAAAGCATTTGTGAAGCCACAACACACACAACCTTGAGGCGGATGGGCTACAACAGCAGAAGACCCCACCGGGTACCACTCATCTCCACTACAAATAGGAAAAAGAGGCTACAATTTGCACGAGCTCACCAAAATTGGACAGTTGAAGACTGGAAAAATGTTACCTGGTCTGATGAGTCTCGATTTCTGTTGAGACATTCAGATGGTAGAGTCAGAATTTGGCGTAAACAGAATGAGAACATGGATCCATCATGCCTTGTTACCACTGTGCAGGCTGGTGGTGGTGGTGTAATGGTGTGGGGGATGTTTTCTTGGCACACTTTAGGCCCCTTAGTGCCAATTGGGCATCGTTTAAATGCCACGGCCTACCTGAGCATTGTTTCTGACCATGTCCATCCCTTTATGACCACCATGTACCCATCCTCTGATGGCTACTTCCAGCAGGATAATGCACCATGTCACAAAGCTCGAATCATTTCAAATTGGTTTCTTGAACATGACAGTGAGTTCACGGTACTAAAATGGCCCCCACAGTCACCAGATCTCAACCCAATAGAGCATATTTGGGATGTGGTGGAACGGGAGCTTCGTGCCCTGGATGTGCATCCCACAAATCTCCATCAACTGCAAGATGCTATCCTATCAATATGGGCCAACATTTCTAAAGAATGCTTTCAGCACCTTGTTGAATCAATGCCACGTAGAATTAGGGCAGTTCTGAAGGCGAAAGGGGGTCAAACACAGTATTAATATGGTGTTCCTAATAATCCTTTAGGTGAGTGTATATATAATATCTAACATAACACAAACTTTTATGTTAGATGCGATTAATCACAATCAATCGATTTGATGGCACTAATATATACAGTATATATACTGTATATGTCATATATATATATATATATATATATATATATATATATGACCATCAAATGCCAAAATGTATTACAAAGGCAATACATTTTGAAATTAGCTGTGTTCAGTTCTCTGGTTCTTGCGTCTATTTCCTGTCTTGCTTAGTTGCCTTATGCTGCATCCAAAATAGTTTTCATTTGGTTTAAAACTTACTTCACGACAGTTAAAAAGTACATTCTATATAGTATGTATATGTGTCGTAGTATGTGACCTATGGTGTCAGTTGCCTCGCTTCACCTCCATTCACAAATCCTCTCCCGTGGCCTCATGGGATAGTAAATCGTCCATCGAATGTGCACTTCAGAATCTCGCCGGAATTAGTAGGTCATCTTATACTTTCCGGTACTAATGAATACTATGAATTTGGACATACTACTCGGATCATGTACTGATTTTCGCCTTCTATGGAAGTATAACTGGCACTATCCAGTAGTACTTAACATTTTTTAAAAAGAAATGTATATGTATGTATGCCTGAATGGTTCAGTCTAGGCTAGGGGCTCATAGTAGCAATGATTTCCTTGGAGGAAAATAAAAAGAAATGTTTTCCTTTAGTTTGACTGTGTAAAGAGTAAAGCCATCGCTCATAGTGGTCCCTGGTGAGAACTGCCTATTTATCCAGAGGAGATGAAGCACATGGATACAGAAGCAGAGAGAGAGAGACAGTGCAAGGGTCAAAGAGTTCATTTACAGGGAATAACACACAGTATTAACCCCTTCTGAGATCATGTACAGAAACAGGAGGTGGGCATTGTGGGTAAGAGAGTTGTATGGGTGGAGAAGAGGGCGAATGGAGGCAGTATAGGGTTTAAATTTCCTCACCAGAAAAGGAGATTAACACTGGCGGAGTCTCGCTGTCAATGCGGAGAGAAAAGAAAGAGTTCCCCACTTTTGGCTGAACTTCATTCCATTGTGCGGTTTCAGATTTTCCCAGAGCATATTTCCACCAGGGATATGGACAGACAGGGCAGTCCGAGGATTTGTAGTACTAAAATGTTTTATGTATAATGTATGTTTGCCGTTAAAGTTCATGCTTTCTGTTTGAATACATTTTAAAATGTTATTTATTCCTGTGACGTAAAGTTGAATTTTCAGCATCATTACTCCAGACTTCAGTGTCACATGATCCTTCAGAAATCAGTCTAATATCTTGATTTGATGCTCAAATAACATTTCTGATTATGTTAAAAACAGTTGTGCTGCTTAATATTTTTATGGAAACGGTGATACTTTTTTTCAGGATTCTTTGATGAATAAAGTTTAAAAGAACAACATTTATTTTAGATAGCCTATAATTAACTAATCTTACTGACCCCAAACTTTTTAAATGTATGTATATGTTTATGTAATCCATAATGGTCGTAGAACTACTTCTAGTCACAATTAAAATGTTTTATGGCCTTGACAAAATGAGATCATGTAGTGACAGTTTGCATACAACTCAGCGAATCTTCTATCGTTATATATTTTGTGTAATGTTTTATATTGCGATTTATATTATATTATTTCACTTCCACTACAGTTTCACAATGTATTGTATAGCATCCCCATAGAAAATAGAGAAATTGAGCTTACATGTGAATAGATAATATATTGTATTTATGAGCAGATTAACTTTACGGCTAAAGATTTCAAATCTGTCTAAAGTTATTTACTGCTCAGTTGTTCCTTTTCGTCAGCACTTATGAACACTTCTTTTAACTTCCATAATAAGTAGTGTACTGGACATCTGGAGGATGATCTGCCTCTTTATGAGATGGTGTCTTTCAAGTTTTATACACATCCGTGTAAAGCTTACATCAGAGTGTGAAGTGTTATGAGTGTTTCCGTCTGCATTGGTTTACAAACGGCAAACTGCGCTATGACAGTCAAAACACTATGAAGCTCCTTTTGCTAATATTTAGTGAAGCTGCCAAATTTAGACTGTCACTGTATAGAAAAGGTCTGTTTACATGTTGTACAGGGACAAATTGTTGGACTTGTTGTCTTGAAATTCAACATGTGGACAAAATGGTACAAAATGAGTACATAAGCAGTCTTCAGCATCACACGATCCTGCAGAAACAATTCTAATATGGTGATTTGCTGTTCAAAAAACATTTCTTTATTATCATCATGTGACATTTTTTGTGGAAACTGTGATACATTTGTTGCAGGATTCTTCGATGAACAGAAAATTCAAAAGAACAGAATTGATTTAAAATATAATTATTTTGTTACATAAATGTCTTTACAGTCACTTTTGATCAATTTAATGCATCCATGCTGAATAAAGGTATACATTTTTTTAAAGAAACTTTTGAATGGTAGTGTGTGCATATGTGCACATTTTATAGTGTTAGATTTGCTAGAAGTTTACAAATGAATCAAGCTAATCTACACTATATCATATATAAGAAAAATATGCTGCTGTATAAAATGTTTAGCCAAAAAACTAATGCAGTATAACATATCCATTTCATTGAGAATAAGCAATTCCAAAATGCATTGCAACAAGCTCAGTAAAAGATAGAGAATTTTGGAGTTGTAAATACACTAACTGAAAAAAATGTATCTAAAATAGTTTTATATGCTGAGGTCATTAGTTTAGCAACACACTAACATCAGACAGGAACAAAGCCAGTGTTTTTATTTAACTAATTTCCAATCTGTAATTATAACAGTTGTATAATGTCCTTCATATATAAACATACCTATATACTGTATGCATAAATATCACATGCTTTAAGACAAACTACAGAAGCTCTACATCATCTTATAGAGATGCTTTGAGATGCTAATCATTCTTAACTAGTGTCAACATGCAGCGTTGGAATCAGAAATGTTTGGTTAAAGCAGAGTGAGGAGTGGGAAGTTTGTGCTAAGTGGGAATCTCCACATCCGGGTTCTACAACAGCCAGCTGATGTTATTGGTTTGCAGCTGCTCTGTCTGGAGAGGCACTAAAGTAGCTATAAACATGGACTAAAAGAGCTTAAAGAGGACAGCAGTTAAGCTGGGTTTATTGAGGTTGTAAGACAGACCCTTCAAGTCCATTAGCAACAGTATAAGTGACTCTAACAAAGACCATGGGATGTACATTTCCAGTAATGGAGGTGTATTTCCTTCACGGGTGGAAGTCACTGCATTTAGTCATTTAGCAGACGCGTTTATCCAACTGGTGAATTGACTCTGCCCACTCTACCATGTAAAAGGCCATTTTAAAACAAAACATCTGTAATTTCCTGTATGCACTCAGTAGAAAATGTTTTTGTGTCTGTCTTGGTTGTATGAAGGTAATAAATGCCTTAAAGATTAGCATGCGCAGGGTAAGATTTGTGAAAGTGTACATGAGATTGCAAGTGTGAATTAAAAGATTTACAGCATTTTACTGTAATCCGTAATTCATGTATTGTGAAACTGCAGTTTCATGCTAACTCAAACTAAAAATGACTTTTGGTATGCTTTTTTTGTTGTTGTGTTGAACACAAAAGAAGATATTCTAAAGAATGTTGGTAATCAAACAGTTGACGTATCCATTGACTTCCATAGGGAAGAAAAACAATATGAAAGTCAATGGATACCGTCAACTGTTTGATTACCAACATTCTTCAAAATATAGAAACCTATCATGATATTTCTAGTTGTTTCGTCTCACTTTTGAGTGAAAATGTTAATGTATACACAGTGGCATTTAGTTGAAACACCCAAACTCGTATTTTTTCACAAGCTTTGAAGAATGTATGGGTTTTCCCTGTGGCTGAGTGTTGTTTGCCAATGGGTATGAGTATACTTGCATATTTCCGCTGATATTTAAACACAAGCGCTGGTGTGTATGTCAGTGTTATGATCCGAACCGTGTGGGGAACGTAGCCAAGGATATTGTGGGGAGGAAGAGAGCTGAAAATGACAAAAACACTGGTAGAGGCAAACCAACATAGAGTCAAAACAGCTGAGAGGATGGTGTGGCTGATTGAGATGGGATTGTCTGAACCACAGATTGACGGCAATAGTTTATATCATCCGTCGACCGATCAGAACTGGCCTTTTTTTGGAATGATTAACGCGAGTCTCAGACCTCGTGGTCATCCCGCGCTGTGAGATTTGTAAGGTCACTTCCTTTAGCAAAGCCAGAGGAGTCACTGTCTGACCAAACGCCGCCATAAATTATCGGCTCCTGCGCGTGTGTGTGTGCGGTAAAAGTGCATAACCTTGGGAAAAGTGGCTGATGTCATGGAGTGCAGTCTTGAAATGCTCAGCAGTTATGTGAATTTACTGCCAGTTGACTCGTCTAAACATGTTTCTAATAAACCACGACCTGCCACAATTGCCGTCGTAAAATTTGTCAGGTCACTTTGCCTCTCTTTCGAATGTAAAGTTTAGCGGTCCTCTATAAAACTTGTGGTCATGTCAGTCTCTTGTCCATTAGTAACCATAAAGAAACCAGAGACTATAAGGAATTGCATGAATGGCACTTTTTTTGTTACCATGATAAATGATTTTATAAATGAAAAAGGTAAAACTGGAGACTCACACCCGCAAGCTGAACAAAATGATGGTTTTAGTAGTTCTCATACGAACATAATTCACAGGTTTTTGATTAATGGTTTTAATCATTAATTCTTTGGGTACCTTATGGAGTTTAGTGTTCAGTTACTTACACTTACCATTCAAAAGTTTAGGGTCAGTAAGATCAGACCAAGGCTGTATTAATGCATACAGTAAAAACAGTCATATTGTGTGAAATATTATTACATTTTAAAAGACCTGTTATCTTAAAGGTTATTTATTGTTGTGATGGCAATGCTGAATTAGTCTTCAGTGTTACATGGTCCTTTAGAAATCATTCTGATTTGCTGATTTGCTGCTCAAGAAACATTTCTTATTGTTATGTTGCTGCTTAATATTTTGTCGAAACTAATACATAAAAAAAAAACGAATTTCTTTAAAAAATACATATATTTTTGTAACATTATGTAACGTTTTACTGTCACTTTTTATCAATTTAAAGGAGACATATCATGCTTTTAAATCGTTCCTTTTTACATATAAATCATACATTTGTAGTCTATATAAAGCGGAACTGCAATGCTTGGGTCTGAATTCCTCATTATTATAGCTCCACAGGCCCCTTTTCTACCCCTTTTCTGATGTGCTTCTGAGAGCAACTCGTTTTGGTGCGGTCTCTTTAAATACAATTGAGACACTTCATACCCCGCCCCCTCTCCAGGATGCAGAGGTGACACTCGGTTCAACTCCACCCCGTTCGGCCATTTTTGTAGTTCGATAGCAGAGATACGATTATCTAGCGGCACAGAAACTTTTTATTCACACGTTATTAACAAAATGTCAACAACGGAAGACTTGTCCAGCCAGCCTTACATGTTCGAGCCAGAGTCGGAGCCGGAGCGAGATGAAAATGAAGACGACGAACCTGCAGAACAACGTCTTCATATGGATGTATCGCAATGGTGTGTTACTGTATTTAAACATGAAACTTTGGTCTTCCGACCTTTTACCACCGTGTCGATTTATTTTGATTAATATGTGCGAGGGAGAGAGAGCAAGACAGCGTCTAGTTTGGAGACGGTGAAGTCTTGTTTACACTTTCGCCTGGCTCCGAAGAGAGAGAGAGTGCGCGCGCGCGACCGGGTCTCTCTCTCTCTGCTCGTTCTTTCAGTCAAACATGCGCCCTGTCACAATCGCAGCAGTTCATCTACATTAGACGGTGTAATGAAGCGTGTGGGTTACTACATCCAACAACCGAACATTTTAACTTACCATCTCGTAACTTCTGCATCCTTTAGCTTGGACTACAAAATTGCAGCGAGAAATAAAAATGGCGGATCGCTCGAAGTGTTGGGCTGGAAGTCAATGTCCTTATTTGGCAGTTCCGCTGCAAATACTGTGACGTAATAGTTCACAAAACGTCATAGATAACAGAAAAATCGGAACAGGTTGAAAAATAAGGCCAAAACAGAATATAAAGATATCAACGAAGCACCTGAAGAGAATAATTTCAACTTTTCTGTACTTCCAAACACTCCAAATATACAACAAAATGCATTTAAGGGCTAAAAAAGTGGATTTAGCATGATATGTCCCCTTTAATGCATCCTTGCTGAATAAAACTACTAATTGCTTTAAAAAATATTTTACTGACCCTAAACTTTTGAGTGGTAGTTTGTGCGAATGAATATTTTTAGTAATACATGACACATCTTATTATTTTTTATTATTATTTATTATTTTTCTAAATTTCAGCTAAACAACAACCGAAATGCATAATTTTCCTGTTATAACTGTAAAGCTGCTTTGAAACTATCTGTATTGGAAAGCGCTACATAAATACATAATGGTGACTTGACAAACTGAACTTCCATAATGTTGCTCTGTTCCAGAACTTAGCCTTATATTTCACCCAGTACTGACCTGGGATTTGACCCTGCTGTATATGACTTGGTTTATTTCCAAGCTCAAACTGCACCATTTATCTGCATTCAGCATTCCTATAGCTCTTAACCGCAAGCACTATCAGGAGAAACAAGAGGTGTTGCCTTCCGAATAATTGTTTCCTTGACCTCCTTTGCTGCTTGTCTTTAATGGGACTGATGGCATTGTAAAAGCAGGGAGGTTGCGATTGCTCTACCTAAGACAGCGGGCCACATTCCAGATTCTCCATATGACAAACAGATGTGTGAGATGCCGTTTAGAAATAATCTGCTTCTTCAACGCATGTAGGCAGAATTACACACATGCACTCAATGCAAATGGAGTGCAGAGCATAAAGTCTGCTTTTTTTCTGTCCTATTTGAAGTGAGAAAAAAAGTCTGTCTTCCAGCTGAGAACACTTGGAATAAATAAACACAAATGATTTGTCACCCTCAAAGAGAATTTACTGGCTTTCAGCATGTTTTCTGCACTGTACAAAAATGGATGTAAGAAAATAAGAAGGGTTAGGAGACGTTTATGCTTAAAACCAATGGGGCGAAAAATCTGGCAATGCAACAAGACAACACAAGATTGCTTTAATCGTTTACTCGCCTTCACGTCTTTCAAAACTTGTATGATTTTCTTTCTTCCATGAAACACAAGTCGGGGAAGATTTTCAGGGAATTGTGACTCAGCTGTGTGAATCACCTTCCATTTTTGATATATGGGAATGACTCGAACATCCAGCGAAAACATCCATCTTTGTGTCTCATGGACGAAAGACAGTCATGCTGGTTTGGAAGGAGTAAAAGCTATGTACTAGCTATAAGCAACTACATGCCAACTAACTTTCATTAGAGTATTAGCACTGTCTGCTTAATATCTGCTGACATTTTATTTTGATGCTCCCCAAACAGACATTCAACTGACTTTAGCTTTGCAAGTACGTCAACTTAATCTACTAAACCTAACCCTAACCTAACAGTCTACAGTTTACTAATGCTCTAATGACTGGTAGTTATGTAGTTGCAAAGTTATAGAATGTCTAAAGTGGACTATTGAAATAAAGTGTTCAACGCTCAAAGTTCAAAGCAAAGGAAGATATTTGCTTTTAAATAAATCATTTTTTAAGGACTACAACAAATGGCTGGTGGGGACTACAAGACATTCCTCCGGGTTCGTGACATCACTAACCCTAAAATGTACACAAACCCCGCCCCCGGGAACACGCAGTCCATGTTGAGAAGAGCAAGTCATCTTACAACAGTTCCCACACGAGCGATTTTATACATTATCATGACAGAATATGCTAATTAAAGACTTGAAGATAGTTAACTCCACATCAGCAACATAAACAAGATAAATTCAGAAACGTCCTTTTGCATTCTGCATGTTGTCAATTCTTCTTGAGTCTCTCCATCATTGTCCGACTCCAGTTTAAACATAAAAGGCAGAACAGTTTCTGACATTTTAGTGCTTGTCTGCGTGAGGTAATCGGAGCTGCTAACACACACACACATGGTGCGTTCAAGTCATCTCGTAAAGATTGTATTTACGAGTTGAACGCATATGAACGCCACCACAATGTCGTAGCCTAAATACGAGTGGGAAGCTCGGGATTTTCTTTAAGCCCCGTTCTTTACGAGTTGTGGGCCTGTCAGTGAGAAACATGAGAACTTGAAAACAAAGGTATTTAGCAGTGATATTGTCAGGCTTTTCTATTTACAGCGAAGTAGGCTAATTGCCTACAGAATATGTCATTATAGCCTAATATAACAATGTAAATATGTAACAATGAAGTTTGCGGTGGCTTCATTAATGTTAAAAACATAAAAAAGGACTTGAACGCACCAAATACACACAGGAGCTCTTGAAGCTCCGTCCTCTGTGCCGGGAGCAGCAGCTCATTTGCATTTAAAGGGACACACACAAAACGACGCGTTTTTAATGACCCTCAAAAAAATTATCGGTGGGGTATTTTGAGCTAAAACTTCACATTCACACTCTGGGGACAACAGAGACGTATTTTACATATATTGTAAAAAGCGCATTATACCACCCCTTTAAAAAATCATACTAACCCCTAACTTTTTAGCGGTAGCTTATGTGCGTATTCATATTTTTAGGAATGCATGGCACATTTAATTTTTTTCTAAATTAATCAAGGATATTTGTTTTATATATATAAAGTACAAGCACTTAAAAGGTTTAGTTCTGTAATACATGGTATGGAAGTTATGCTTGTATGTATTTATCAAATACTTACAGTGATTTTGCTGGGGGTCATTGGGTACATGTTTATTTGAAATTACCCAGCAAGGTTTTTTTAATACAAATGCTTGATAAAACATCTGCCAACGTTTAACTTGACCCTATCCTCTCTGTAGCATACTTTGAAAATTATCTTATTTTCTCTTTACTCTTGCTAACTATTTTACATCTAATTGCTCTTGTATTCCTAGCAAAACCACACAAACCACATATTTTGGTTGCAAAGTGATGTTTAAACATCGAGAGAGAGAGAAGGAAAGACAAAGAGACTGTGCCTCTGTCCTTTCTGACACGCGTGTGCTGATGTTTTCGCGTGTGCTCTGTGTGTGTGTGGTGGGGGGTGGCTGCTGCTCAGCATCTTGTTTGTCAGGCGTGGCTGGGGAATAAAGTGGGCAGAGCTTTAGCATTCCCCGCTGTGGAGGCAATGCACACAGCAGCCAAGAGTGACGCACATCGACTGCATTGGGGAGAGACTATCAAACTCACCGCACACAAGATGCCTGAACTAATACAACATGAATGTCAAACAGCAAATATCAAATCATACTTGGATTAGTACTTCAATTTTACTTTTTTTTTTTAAATATTGCTTGGTTTGTATTTCAAAGACTAACAACTAACAACTGATTGGCTTAAATTTGAAAAGTTTGTGTATTTATTTGTCAATTTATGGTTTTATTTATTTATTGTCTATATGTATTTAATTTATGTATGTATGCACATATGTATTTTTAAATTTATTTGTCTATATATGAATGTATTCTTCTTTTTTTTTGTCATTTATATTTATTGACTGATTGATTTGTCTATTTATTGATCTATTGTCTATTTACTGGTTACACTTTATTTTACAGTAAAAGCCCTATCACACCAAGGACGATAACTATAAAGATAACGATAAAGATATAATTCTAAAAATCGTTCTCCATATTAAAGAATAACAGAGTTCACACCACAACTATAACGATAAAGATATGAGGAACGATATTGTTGGGATCACTTTCAGAACGATTTTTTCCAGCTGTCGAACGATAAAACACTGACAGCCAATCAGAATCCATTCTAATTTAAAGGTCTCGCGCATTTAAAATGGATCTGGATCATCCGGGCGCGCGCGTGCTTAGAATAAAAAGACCGTTATCGGTCGTTGGTGTGGACGCATATATAGTTATCTTTATCGTTATCTTTATAGTTATCGTGCTTGGTGTGAACGGGCCTTTAGTGTACTTACCCAAGAAAGTACTGTTAATAAAAGTAACTACATGACTTAAGGTTAGGTTTAGGGGTAGGTTCAGGGTTAGTACCTAGTTATTACCCAGTTATTGTATCCATGTTTGAACAGGACTGTAAAATAAAGTGCTACCGATGTACTAGTGCATGATTTTTCCAAAGGTTTTTAAGTGAAGTAATTGGACTGAATGGAACTATACAAATTATCATTGTTTTCAAACAGGTTTCAAAACCTCCAACCCCATCTGTCTTTCATCGCTCTCACAAATAGTTTGCGTTTGAGCTAGAATTTGACGTTGAACCACTCAAAGAATCTCCGCACTTTTCGAATATTATTTTAGCACACTTCAAGGTCACAAATCTGGGAGAGCATTATGGATAAAAGTAATAAATTTGGGCAGAATAATATTTGGAATTATTAACCACCTGTTAAATGTGTAAATCTTTCATGAACAGCTGCAAATTTTTAAAGCTCTGCATTTTTTTTAACTGCACAAAGCTGCTACTGTTCTCATTACTCTGAGCTCTGAAACTCAAGTCTCAAGTGGCTATTTTTAGCGTGGAAAACATCCCCTAAAGTGTACAACACTTTTACGATTATTTTTCATTCATCTCCAGCTTGTCAGCTTAAAGTGACCAACAGTTCCCATGACGTCATCTATGAAGGGCCAACGGGTAGTGTGTGTCTGTAATGCCACCATTCTGCCAAGTAGTGTTGCGCTTTTGAAATGCGTCTCATCACATTGTTCCAGCCAGTTCTGCAGATATCCACATGTCGTTCCTCGGAGAACTGCTTACTTTGGGTATAATGTCTGTGAAACATCCCTAAAGTTAGCATAAAACCCTAGCATTGTAGCAGTAAATGATGCAGGAGCAAACACCCCTCACATTTTCATTTGATAATCTAAAGTGATCTTTTATTATATGTTCCACATGTGCTTCTTCTGGTCTTCTTAATTCTTGAAGAACACAGTGTAAGAAATACGAGTCAGCTTCATATCTAGTGGCCATATGTTCTGTATTTTTGCGATTAAGGGTATGGACTTGGCGTCTATGCTTGAGATGATCATAAACTGACTGTATAAATCAAAAGCTGTTGGTATAGGGGAATTCATATAGTTTGAGTTTTATCCCAAGAATCCACCAACATTTTGATACAATATATCATTACCAATTTTTGGATTTTAAAAAGTGCAATATTTTTCGCAAGCATAAGAAAGAAATCACAGTGGGATAAAAGTACAATGCTACCCCAACAGTCACTTTGTGCAAAAGCAAGAATATTATTATTTTTGTTATAATATAAAGTATATATAAAGTTTTTTAAATAACAGTCTGTTTAAAACTGACTTTGCTGTCCATCCATTTTTCTTCAGTCCAGTGTTTTATCATGAAACGAGTTAAATCTAGCCTCTACTTGGTCGCAAAGTAAGTATTGGAGAGGGAAGAGATGGTTGAGATGTTTGTAGTGTGATTTAAGGTAGCTCTGAGATGACCTCAGATCAGTTTCTGTTTATTCTGGATCGTCTCATGGTGAGGGCTGGCGGCCACCCACATGTGTGACAGATTTAGTTTGAGCCTGTAGGAATCTCTCGAATATGAGGCGAGAAATGCCATTACTAAAGGCCCGGTTCTCATCCTTGGCCAGATTTTCAGTTAGACAGTCACATTATTGACTGTGGCTGGACACTTTTCACCATTGCTGGTTGAAAAAAACCAAAAAAGAATGTACCTTGAAAACTCTGATCTTCAAAAAACTTTTAAATAGACTTTAGTCAAGGTAGACACCATATTTACAAATGAAAACAAGACTATGAAGGATTGATGCGCAGTCTGTTGTACTGTCTTGAGGTCCTACACACTCTCACAGCAATTCACAACTATTTTACATTTTAGTGAATTGGTAGCTAATTCTAATGAATTCGTAAAATCTGGTTTGTACACTTTCATATGATCTGCTTATGCCTCACTGATGATTAAGTTTAAGGATGAACCTTCATGCTTCCTTCTGAAAAACAATTGTACAATTTCTTCACATTGTACAAATTCATATGAAATTGGCACCAAATGTATGTTTTCTTATGAGAACGGGTTGTCGTGTCATGTCAAATTTTCAAAACACATGGTTTTTAATGGGTTGGTTCACCCAAAAATGAAAATGATCCCATAATTTACTCACCCTCAAGCCATCCTAGGTGTATATGCCTTTCTTCTGTCAGCCAAACTCAATCGGAGTTATATTTAAAAAAATATCCTGACTCTTCCCAGCTTTATAATGGGAGTGAATGGTACCACAGATTTTGAAGCCCAAAAAAGTGCATCATAAATGTAATCCATACTGCTCCAGTGGGTTAATAAAGGCCTTCTATAGCAAAGTGATACGTTTATGTAAAAAATAAATAAATCGATATTTATTACTTTATAAACTATAATCACTGGCTTCTGGCAACAGCCATATACGAGCTCTGACCCGACGTACAACGTACTGACGAACGCGGAAGCTCAGAGGATAGAGCAAAATAAAACACCGGTCACGAAAACGAGAATGTCGGAGGAGAATAATTGCCCAGCTATATTTGTTTGAACCGCGAGGGGTGACTACTTTCACCTAAGCTTACACTACACCTATGTCGGGTCAGAGGTCACGGCCGTTACTGGAATTATAGTTGATTATAGTGATTATAGTTTATTAAGGTATAAATATGGATATTTTTCTTACAAAAATGCATCGCTTTGCTTCAGAAGGCCTTTATTACCCCCCTGGAGCCGTATGGAGCACTTTTATGATGGATAGATGCGCTCAGTTACCATTCACTCCTATTATAAAGCTTGGTAGAGCCAGGACATTTTTTAATAAAATTCCGATTGTATTCGTCTGAAAGAAGAATGTCATATAAACCTAGGATGGCTTGAGGGTGAGTAAATTATAGGATCATTTTCATTTTTGGGTGAAATAACCCTTTAAAAGTTTTTGGTCACCTTTTGGAATGGCATATTTTCAGTGTTGTGCCATTTCAACACAGCAAAGTTAAAAACATTACAAACCATTGAACGGGATGTCTGCAGTGTCTTTCACTTTCATTATTCAAAATAAATAAATAAATAGATAAATGTAGCATCTGCTCTAACCAGGTCCTTAGTCACTAAAACTTTTTATTTTAGTATTTTGTGGAATACAAATGGGATATTTTTTATATCTTCACAATGTTCTTCATTAAAGTCTGGCTTTAGAGTTGTTTACTATCCCTAACCATTAACAGACCTGAGGATGCCACATGGAGAACGGCAGAAGTGCCATGGAGAATGGAGTGTGAAAAACTGACTAATGGACTGAAGAGTTTCCTGGACGTAGTGCAGTGAAACGGACCACACTGTAAAAAAGGAAAGCTGGCCTGACCCCCAGAGTCACATTTAGGCTCTCAGTGAATTATTTTCTGGAGACCAGTTCCAAATTCCCACATTGGCTCCTAATATTTTACCATTGTTTATCAGAACTGAACTATAGCTGATCCCTTTTGAAGGGCATTCTAAATAAAGTCTTGGAAATGAATAAAAAAAAAACCTTTACTATTTGGCAGAGAGGTTTGGCAGAGAAACTGGGATATTGTAGCTTTGTACTGGAACAAATCCATTAGAAAAGTAAGAAAAATAAGACGTTATGGTCTTAAAGGTGAATTTGTTCCTTTACAGATTCCTTGACACATTCATTATGATGATTTTCTACGAAAAAAAAAAAAAAAAAAAAAATGAAATGGCTTAAAAAGCTAATTTTTCTGTCCTGTGTTGACACATTTTCTGTGTGATTTAGGAGTATGCTAGCATATAGATGACCTCAGCGCCAACAGACATTTACTCCACAACTGAGGGTTCTAAAAGTCGCAAACCTTTATGCTTTTCACATTTAAACCTCTTCATTCTTTCTCTCTCAGAGAAATTGTGCCTTGGCACAAACCTGCTTGGCAAATCTACAGCCCATTTGACTTCAAATGAATTTCTTTATACTCTTGATGCACAGTAGGTCAGTATACATCAATGCTCCCTGGATTTAGCAGCTGAGTAAGTTCAGAATGGCCAACTGCTTCTCGTAATGCAAATGCATTTCAATTTTGACAAATGCAATCAAAAAAAGTGTTATCAGACGCTATTTTTTACTTCTTTTTGCTGCATTATTTACCAAAAGTTGAAGATTTTATTTCTGAGATGATAACTGTTCAAACAACTGCCTACTGTTTCACAACATGCTAGGGTTCCATTTTCAATATAACCCTTGTTCTGAGAATGGCCAACTCCTTCCCATAATGCAATGTACTCAACATGCAATGTGCTTGACTGTGACAAATGCAACAGAAAAAAATGCATTTTTAACAATTTGATTGCAAGTTTTTGGGAAGTTGTTAATTTCTAAGTTGATAACAGTTTAAACAAGTGCATACTGTTTCACATTCTAATTTTTTTATATTGGATGGAAATAGTACAGTAAGCACTAAGAAGCATGCTAGTGTTGCATTTCCAGTATAACCCTCATTTTGAGCTGTCTTGGAGTTGATAGAGGTGATGTAGACATATGTGAATGTGGATGTCATTTTTATGGGTTGTATCTGTTTCTCATTTGTCCGTATATGTTACTAGTGGACAGCATAAGACACAGTCCTCAGGCGAAGTGCACAATACCCAGTTGTATTGCCATTTTTCTGGCAAATCACTCAAGTAAATGTTGTGAAACTTTGTTCTAGGCTAGCTGCCCGTTATTGGGTTTTTACTGGGGGGTTATGTTGGATTAAGTCAAAAACTGTGGTTTTGCATTTGGACGGGCAGCCAGTGGGGCAGTTTAGTGATGAGTCGTGGCGGAGGGATCGTTTTTAAAGAGACTGGGATGAAATAGGGTCTGAATTGAGCTAACCCTCCCATGACGACTTATGAAACGGATCAAAGCGATGAGTCATTCATTTCCTCTCTGGATGATTTTTCACTCCCTCATTCCCAGGGGTGTGTTCTAGAAGTTTCGTAATATTAAAAGTCTGTTTGCTGGACCCGCTCAGTTTAAGAAGTATTATGAATGCAATATGCTTCATGTATACTTAAGGTGTTCAGCAAAACAATGTATGACAATGTGCTTGGCCTGTACAATTGTCTTGCTACAGACATGCATGATACATCAACTCAGGCTGCCTGTTCAGAAGAATCTTGGGTAAAGCATGACCGACTGGGTGAGTTTCATATCTGAAGCTCTAAGTGGGGCAGGCATAAACCTTTTTCTGTAAAACTGTGAGCATTTGTGCCAACAGAAACAGTCTGAAGTCTCCTGCCAGCAGAACAGTTTTATAGGCCTCTTCATAGGTTAAAGTCTGTTGCTTGAGAGGACGTGAGAATTCACACCTACATTTTTTTTTCCAGGTTGGTTTTGCACAGTAGTTGAAATGTAACAATAATGGGATGTGTCATCACAGTGATATGACAACATTGTGAATAGTCTAAATCAGTAGTTCTCAGTTGGCTTTGTTTTAGAACCCAGATTTTACATTGGAAATCAAAGTGGCACAAAACAAAACCAAGATTGTTTAGAGTAAAGAAATGTTTATATATATATATATATACACTCACCTAAAGGATTATTAGGAACACCATACTAATACTGTGTTTGACCCCCTTTCGCCTTCAGAACTGCCTTAATTCTACGTGGCATTGATTCAACAAGGTGCTGAAAGCATTCTTTAGAAATGTTGGCCCATATTGATAGGATAGCATCTTGCAGTTGATGGAGATTTGTGGGATGCACATCCAGGGCACGAAGCTCCCGTTCCATCACATCCCAAAGATGCTCTATTGGGTTGAGATCTGGTGACTGTGGGGGCCATTTTAGTACAGTGAAATCATTGTCATGTTCAAGAAACCAATTTGAAATGATTCGAGCTTTGTGACATGGTGCATTATCCTGCTGGAAGTAGCCATCAGAGGATGGGTACATGGTGGTCATAAAGGGATGGACATGGTCAGAAACAATTCTCAGGTAGGCAGTGGCATTTAAACGATGCCCAATTGGCACTAAGGGGCCTAAAGTGTGCCAAGAAAACATCCCCCACACCATTACACCACCACCACCAGCCTGCACAGTGGTAACAAGGCATGATGGATCCATGTTCTCATTCTGTTTACGCCAAATTCTGACTCTACCATCTGAATGTCTCAACAGAAATCGAGACTCATCAGACCAGGCAACATTTTTCCAGTCTTCAACTGTCCAATTTTGGTGAGCTTGTGCAAATTGTAGCCTCTTTTTCCTATTTGTAGTGGAGATGAGTGGTACCCGGTGGGGTCTTCTGCTGTTGTAGCCCATCCGCCTCAAGGTTGTGCGTGTTGTGGCTTCACAAATGCTTTGCTGCATACCTCGGTTGTAACAAGTGGTTATTTCAGTCAAAGTTGCTCTTCTATTAGCTTGAATCAGTCGGCCCATTCTCCTCTGACCTCTAGCATCAACAAGGCATTTTTGCCCACAGGACTGCCGCATACTGGATGTTTTTCCCTTTTCACACCATTCTTTGTAAACCCTAGAAATGGTTGTGCGTGAAAATCACAGTAACTGAGCAGATTGTGAAATACTCAGACCGGCCCGTCTGGCACCAACAACCATGCCACGCTCAAAATTGCTTAAATCACCTTTCTTTCCCATTTTGACATTCAGTTTGGAGTTCAGGAGATTGTCTTGACCAGGACCACACCCCTAAATGCATTGAAGCAACTGCCATGTGATTGGTTGATTAGATAATTGCATTAATGAGAAATTTAACAGGTGTTCCTAATAATCCTTTAGGTGAGTGTATATATATATATATGTATATATATAATATTTTATGAACTCCATAGGCCCAACAATATGCAGAGTCATTAACATGGCATAGGCTAAGTAAGACATTTCGGTTTCTAAGTGTCTCTTGAACGTATTATACTCTCAAAATAAGTCAATAATTCACTACACAAAACATATTGTGGTCTGCACAAACCATGTTTATCCTGGCGAAGTGAACCCCTATTTAATGTAGTATGGGTTATATTTTATTTTGAGTAGTTTTGCTCATGATTTTAGAGGATAAGGGCATGTCAGATGAATTTGCAAAAAAAAATATAGAGAATGATTGGCGTTTAACATCAACAAGTATAAAGTATGGGAAGTGCGTTCTCCTCTCTTTTAGCCTATTTGATTTTTTTCCATCAATGCATGATTATACATTTTTTTGCATTTTATTTTTCACATTTAGCATTTTTTTTTTGGGCTGTGTCTCACTAGTTAAAAACTACTGGGTTAGTTTTGCTTCTGATTATACATACAGATCATACAAAGTAAACAAAATATCCTTAAAATCAAACACTGAAATTAATTTGAACCTGCATGAACTCTCTAGACCCGACAATGTGCAAAATTACATAGGCCACTGTGTAAGAAAATTTCAGTCTCTAAATGTCTATTTAAAAACTGAAACTGAACTCAAACTCAAGTTTTAATGTTCTCAGCAGTCAATAATTCAACATATTGTGGTCGGCCCAAACCATCCTTGCTGAAGTGAACCCATATTATTTAGTGTAGTCTAGGTCATATTTTATTTTAGTTTGCTTAGTTTTATTTGTTTTTGAGGATGACGGCATGCTATGCAACCTGCCCAAGTTAACCTCCAATTTTCTATTTATTTTTGCCATTTATGCATATGTTATTATTCACATTTAGCACCCATTTTAGGTCCTACCAATTGAGAATATCCAATCAAACTGGTTTCAAAATAGTCTAACAGTCTAAGCTCAAAGTGTACTTAAGGTAAGTCAATTTTTGGAGCAAATTAGCTTTGAAAGCATAAGATCCCACCCTCCCTTCAGAGCGTCTCCAAAGCCACACCTCCTTCAAAACACATGAACACGTACAGCGGGGAGCAAACAAAAGCATCACGAAAAAATGGCATTAAACTACCTCATGTCTCAAAGCACATAACATTACAATATTAATGAACATAAACAACTTAAAGAGCTCTGACCTGTACCACCTGACTGCTGCAGATTCATTTCGGCGTTGATAGTGTTTCCATTGAAACACATAAATTAGAGTCACAAACCGCTCCGAGTATAACGTCACGGGTTTCCATCTCTTCAAAATTACAGTAGTTATGGCGTGAACGCAGCATTAGCTTGTTGTTTTGGTTCAGGAGGAACTGTAAAAGGTGGCTGCTGTTTCTGTTGCGGTGCTCGGTGACTGACGTCTTTCTAACTCTGCATAGCATGAAACGCACTGATGACGTGTGATGTCTGTGTGAGCAGGTGTGCGGAGGTATGGAGATACATATGCTGACAGGCAGGTAGGACATCGTATCATTGCATTCGGACTAAATACAATGAGTGAACGAACATTTTATTGTCCTATACCTTCCACAGACCGTACAGGTCAAAAGTTTGGAAACAGTACGTTTTTTTATATTTTTGAAAGAAGACTCTAATGCTTAACAAGGCTGCGTTTATTTGATCAAAAATACAGAAAAAAAAACCCCAGTAATATTGTGAAATATTATTACAACTTAAAATAATAGTTTTCTATTTGAATATACTTTAAAAAATAATTTATTCCTGTGATGCAAAGTTGAATTTTCAGCATCATTACTTCAGTCTTCAGTGTCACATGTGACATCCGGTCTATCACGTGATCCTTTAGAAATCATTCTAATATTCTGATTTATTATGAGTGTTGGAAACAGTTCTGCTCCCTAATATATTTGATGAATAAAAGGTTAAAAAGAACTGCATTTATTCAAAATAAAAAAATATTTTCTAATAATATAAATCTTCTTTACTATCACTTTTTATCAATTTAACACATCCTTGCTGAATAAAAGTACTGATTTATTTAAAAAAAAAGAAAGAAAAAAAATCACTGACCCCAAATTACTGACCAGTAGTGTATATTGTTGTTACAAAAGATTTCTATTTTTTAAAAATTTGCTTCTTTTTTTATTTTTACTTTTTTACTTTTTATTCATCAAAGTATCCTAAAAAAGTATCACAGGTTATGAAAAAATATTAAGCAGCAGAACTGTTTCCAACTTTGTTAATGAATCATCATATTAGAACGATTTCTAAAGGATCATGTGACACTGAAGACTGGAGGAATGATCCTGAAAATTCAGCTTTGCATCACAGAAATAAATGATAATTTAAAGTATAATAAATTGAAAACCAATTATTTTAAATTGTAATAATATATCACAATATTACTTTTTTTTTCTGTATTTTTGATCATATAAATGCAGGCTTGATGAGCAGAAGAAACTTCTTTCAAAAACATTCAAAATAGTAATGTTTCCAAACTTTTGACCTGTACTCTATACACTCAACTAAATGATTATTAGGAACACCTGTTCAATTTCTCATTAATGCAATTATCTAATCAACCAGTCACATGGCAGTTGCTTCAATGCATTTAGGGGTGTGGTCCTGGTCAAGACAATCTCCTGAAACTGAATGTCAGAATGGGAAAGAAAGGTGATTTAAGCAATTTTGAGCGTGGCATGGTTGTTGGTGCCAGACGGGCCGGTCTGAGTATTTCACAATCTGCTCAGTTACTGGGATTTTCACGCACAACCATTTCTAGGGTTTACAAAGAATGGTGTGAAAAGGGAAAAACATCCAGTATGTGGCAGTCCTGTGCATGGGCGAAAATGCCTTGTTGATGCTAGAGGTCAGAGGAGAATGGGCCGACTGATTCAAGCTGATAGAAGAGCAACTTTGACTGAAATAACCACTCGTTACAACCGAGGTATGCAGCAAAGCATTTGTGAAGCCACAACACACACAACCTTGAGGCGGATGGGCTACAACAGCAGAAGACCCCACCGGGTACCACTCATCTCCACTACAAATAGGAAAAAGAGGCTACAATTTGCACAAGCTCACCAAAATTGGACAGTTGAAGACTGGAAAAATGTTGCCTGGTCTGATGAGTCTCGATTTCTGTTGAGACATTCAGATGGTAGAGTCAGAATTTGGCGTAAACAGAATGAGAACATGGATCCATCATGCCTTGTTACCACTGTGCAGGCTGGTGGTGGTGGTGTAATGGTGTGGGGGATGTTTTCTTGGCACACTTTAGGCCCCTTAGTGCCAATTGGGCATCGTTTAAATGCCACGGCCTACCTGAGCATTGTTTCTGACCATGTCCATCCCTTTATGACCACCATGTACCCATCCTCTGATGGCTACTTCCAACAGGATAATGCACCATGTCACAAAGCTCAAATCATTTCAAATTGGTTTCTTGAACATGACAATGAGTTCACTGTACTAAAATGGCCCCCACAGTCACCAGATCTCAACCCAATAGAGCATCTTTGGGATGTGGTGGAACGGGAGCTTCGTGCCCTGGATGTGCATCCCACAAATCTCCATCAACTGCAAGATGCTATCCTATCAATATGGGCCAACATTTCTAAAGAATGCTTTCAGCACCTTGTTGAATCAATGCCACGTAGAATTAAGGCAGTTCTGAAGGCGAAAGGGGGTCAAACACAGTATTAGTATGGTGTTCCTAATAATCCTTTAGGTGAGTGTATATAAATACATTTAGACTGCTTATAGTGATTGCTATCAGGATGTGAGACTTTCAACCAGTATAACAAAAAAATAAAAAATTCTGGAACAAATCACATACCCTGCCTTAATGAAAGATTCATGAAATTCTCATTACCGCTCTCTCAAACAAAATATCATATTATTCAGTGCTTTGGCCTTACATAGTCCCTGGAAGAAAAAAAGAACAATATTCAGTGTTTGTGTAGAAGCAGTGCATGGGAGCAGTGTTTGTCATTTAAACATTAGCACTGGCACCGTTTGAAAGGAATCCAATATTTGTTTAATCTGTTATGCTTTTTACAGTTGCCTATCACTCTAGGTATGTCATGTCCTGCTCTGAGACAAGAAGGTTGAGGATCCAAATACAGTTTTATTGAAAGGGTAATCCATAATCGTAGTTGAAAACAGGCAAGAGGTCAGAGCACAGTAAATCAGTCCAATCAAACAAACAAATCCAGGGGGCGAGCATAGAGGGCGAGACAGGAACGGGAAAACCAGGAGACAGGCAGATATCAGAAAACAGTGGAATTGCTCAGAAATGCAGTATAAACACTAAACAAGACTTCGCAGGGAATGACAGAAAGAACCAGGCTTATATAGGGTGAGCAAACAAGAAAATGAGACACAGGTGAAAACAATGAGTGCTGATGAGTCCAGGCAGAGAATTATGGGAGATGTAGTTTGTGAGGGAATGCCAATAGTCTGATGTGGAGTGCCCTCTGGTGGCTTTCAAGGGCACTCCAGCTGGTGACCGTTACAGTGTGCTTATTAGAACAGTTTGTTATCTAGATGTGGTCCTTGTTTTGCATTTAGAACGAGTGCTTGCTAAACAGAGCTGTAAAAATATGAAAAATATAGTTTTTTTTGTTTTTTGTAGTTTTTTCTGTTATCTGAAGAAATGAAATGCATCCACCATTGCTCAACAGATTTCATTTGAAGTAACAACATTCCAGGCACTTCTTGGCAACAAAGTCACATTCATTGCATACATGAAATGTTTTTTCAACAGCCCCCTTGAGGCAAAATTGACTGATTAAGATAGCGATGATATATTTTCTGTCTTTAAAATAAATATCTTTTTTTCAATCTAGGTTAGGTGTTTCTTTTCCATTTGTCTTTTGCTCTAAAACAAGCATCCACACGAGAAGATGAGATGAGATCGTCAAAAGCAAGCGATTTTCCCAGGTGATACTAATCCAGACTTTGGTGTCCTTAAACGTCCTGTGCGCCAGGTACTATAAATCCACATTCATAAACTTTTGAAAAAAGCAGAACGAAAGAAACCAGAAAAATGACACTCTCTTGCCAGAGGAGAAACCACACACAAGTTCTGCTTCATGCTGGAATTTAAACATACCTTGGCAGGACAGTTGCTAATAGAGCCTGCCCCCCTCGACACATAGCGGCCCCCTCTGTTCTGGCTTTGCACTCTTCACCGTACTCGAGAGACGCCAGTGTAAGCGCACATAAATACAACAGCCCTCTGATTGCGGCTTGGGCCCACCGTTGAGCAGAAACATGTTGTGTAGCTAATCCTCCTCTCTGAGTTATAGCGCTGGCATGCTTGTGTTATTAGCTAGGCCTGATGACAGCTGGGAATGTGACAGGATTTCAGGTTAATGTTCCAGGCGCCCATGTCACGTCGCTGGGATGGTGAGCGTCGTTGAATGATAAAGGACCGGGAGATGAGACTTAGCAAGTCGTCACTGGCCGTTTTTGGCACATATCTGTCAGCTTTCATGTTGCTAAAGCTCGCTGACACGGTTGTAGCGGAGAACAGGAGATAAATTTGCTGATTTGTGTGGAAGCGTATGATTCATTTTTGACACCTTGTCTATCATCACCTTGTGAAGGTGGAAAAAAAAGAAAATGCGTGTAATTTTTTTAGCGAATAGGCTACAGTAAAAAACTGTAAAATGTTTAACATTTGATTAAATGTAATTTTACTGAAAAAAAAACTGTTAAATTCATGGTTTTTGGAAGTAAAAATGATTAATTATTATATAATGTACAGTGAAAAACATTTACACTGCAAAACATGATTTTCTCGCTCTTTTTTTGTCTTGTTTTCCTGTACAAATATCTAAACATTTTTAAATCGAGATACATTTACTTGAAGCAAAACGACTTGCGATATTAGGTGTTGTTAACTGAAAAAGTAAATGTTTAAAAAAATGCTATGTTAATGTTAATGCTTCAAATAATAATAATTAAAAAAAAAAATCTGCCAGTGGGGTCAGAAAAATAATCTTGTTTTCCCTTTGAATTAATTTAATTTTTCTGACCCCACTGCCATTTTTTAAAAATGTTTTTATGCATAAACTCACTTAATTTTGATGATTTCTCTTTTCAGAAAACAAAACTTAATATCTAAATAAAGTCATTTTACTTCTCAAGTAAATCAAGTAAACATACCAGAGCGTACATTTAAGAATGTTTAGATATTTTTACTTGAAAACCACAAAAATGTGTGTGTGTGTGTGTGTGTGTGTGTGTGTGTGTGTGTGTGTGTGAGTGTGTGAGTGTGTGTGTGTGTGTGTGTGTGTGTGTGTGTGTGTGTGTGTGTGTGTGTGTGTGTGTGTGTGTGATGATGAGTGGCAGGCAGCTGTGATTCGTTAGTACTCTGGTGACTGTGAAGACTGAGTGAGTGAGGGAGAGCATGGTGTGATCGTGACAATATAATACAGATTGTTTCAAAGCAGCTTAACAGTGATAAACAGGAAAATAATGATCAACTATGGCAGCCATTATAGTTTCTAAATGTTTTTAGGGGTGCTATTTTTCATGGAAAATACCATAGTGTGTTTTATAGAAATGAAATATTGTTCGTATGCACGATATAATGATCATGGCACCAGTTATTCATAAAACGAGTAAATCATAAAAAGTCACACACTATACATAGTATGCGGTGTAGACTACTTCAGCATTTCAGCATGAAACTGAAGTTGCAAAGTTTTCTTCCCTATTGTGATGTATATCTGAGTGAAACTGCTTCTTGAACAAGAAAAAATGTAGGGTGGGTCTTGATTTTATCCATCAGGAATTGATTGTTGGATGGTTCTGGTTTGCTATTGGTCGATCTCATGTGAGTGACAGGTTAGCACACCAGTAAACGTCATCAGAGACAAGAGAAGTCGCTGCAAGAGGGAGGGAAGTTATGTTTAAAGATTATGAGGGCGCATGAAGTGCACAGATAAATAATTTATAATAAATATTGCAATATTTCATTAAAAAAAGAATTGCCAATTATGATTTCATGACTTTAACAGGCAATTCACATGTTTGGATCATAGTCGTGGAGTGATGTTGTACTATTAAGCAGATTGCAAGATGATGAGTTGCTTGAATTAATTTGTATGTCTCATTTGCATGACTTATGTAATTGGGTGCTAAAACAGCGCAGCCAGTACAATTAAATATCAGAGGCGCAATTCACTCTTAGTGTTACTATACGTTTTTGGATGGGTAGGCCTATTTAAATCACTTGTATGTAACAGAACCCTTAGTTTTAAAGTGAAGTTCTCTGAGTCATCTTTATCTGAACGTTCAGAAAAATAAATTCTGTCTGTCAGTGAAAAGAAAGGGAATTTATCCAGTCTAAACATCTGTCTTGGTGTGGGTGATAAATTCAGAGCGGTGTAACTGCCCCTCAGTTAAATAACTGACGTGGGCCAACTTTTCCAGACGAAAACACTCCGAGCAACCGTGGATATGGAATAAAGATAGTAGCCATCTGGACAGTGTTCAGAAATTCTAATGTGTAACCAGCAAAACTTCCCAAACCAAACACAAATCTTTAGGAGTGTTGGACACGAGTCAGTTCATTATCTCAGCTCTTGAGTTCATCTTGTCTTCCACAAATAGAGCTTAATGAAGCATTTTTTAATGAATATCTTTGAACCTGATCAGCATATGTGGAATACATTTAGGCACGTTTACACCACTGTCTGACCTAAAACTCATTTCCTCCAAAGAGAAGCTCTCAGTCGTTCTAACACCAATGGGCGTCCTTGTGATGGATGCCAAACATTTGGAGTGGTTTAACCATCCCGGCTAGAATAACTAATGCTATGCCTATCCGATTCTAACAGAGTGTTTTGGATAGGCTTTATTCCAGATAAGCAGCCAAGATAATGGAACATGTTGCTCAGCTCCAGTAAGGGCAGGCTTGAAAAATCTGTTATGACCTGAGTGACTCTATGAGATTATTATTTTAAATGTATGCATACTCTATCTGATCTTGGGAAAAGGAAATGCAGTGTACAGATTCATTTTTTTAAAATTGATTATTAATGTTGGGCATACTTTTTTAAAATTGTAATAAACCTTTTGTTTTGTGCTGTTAACAAACAAGTAATATAATATATCATTATACTCCCTATATATACATATATTATTATTTATAATTAAATACATACAAATAAATATTTAAGATATGTTAATTTTACTTTTCTGGATTTTTTAAAATTATTTATAATTTAAAAAAAATATTTTTTCTGTTTACAAAAGCTAAAATATATTTTTATATATTAAATATTTATATTATCATATTCATTTTATATATTATATTATACTCTCTATATATACACACATATTATGTGTATTTTATATAAAATATATTACATATATGTCATTTAATATTTGTTTATTTTTCTGTTTTTTTTTTTTTTTTGCTGTTAAAAAGATGAGTAAAAGTTAAAATATTATATTATATCAATTATATTACAGTATATTATATTATACAATTATTTAATTTTATGAATATAAAAATGTACTTTTTGCTGTTAACTGAAAACAGTATTTTTATGTTTTATATAGAATTACTATATTATATTCCCCATAACACATATAGTTATGTGGTTTATAATAATTATGAAATATTATTTTTCATTCCATTTGCTAAATCATCCTGACAAATAGCTGCTTCCCATTAAATCTTTGAAAAAACATTGCTCATTCACTGCTTGTTTGTCTCTGTGGTGGAATGAATGAGGTGTGGACAGTTTTAAATGTGAGAATGTTTTCCGGAGGGTCTAGGGGTAGGTGAGTGTGCTCATGGAGTGCAGGTGCAGTCCTGGGGAAGGTTTGCTGTGGTGATTGATGCTGTGCCGGTGTGCGTGTGTGAAGTGTCAGTCCAGGGTTTAGCTGGGGGTTGTCAAGTGGTGTTGTCGAGGTTCTAGCCTGCCAGTAGTATGGAGGAAATGAAATCACATAAGTGCCGCAGTGGAGCAGTCACCCAACTGAAGTGCTGGTTCTGCTTTTGGTCAATAAGGAGCAGCTGTGGCCTGATGATCATGCGCCTGTGTTTTGGTGGTTACCCAGGGTGACGTTAATGCATCCTCAGAGGACTGCCTCATGGTCTCTTTAGATTAAATCAGAGTTGGGCTGTATAGTGTTTAAGCATCTAAAGAAAAGTTCTGGCACTTTTGTTGATCTATGAATATTATACTACATATTTTAATGCATTATCATTTGTGAAACTCGCGTTTTCTTGCATAGGCCTATCTATATTTTTCTATGTTCTTAGTATAATATCTATAGTATTTATGTTTATATTCTTTGCATTTATATCAAAAATGTATTGTGTTGATTAGAAAAAAAGCCTTCTCATATTGTACAATTGCATGCAGTGTGTTTAAGGGAGTGTTCACACTTGGCATGTTTGGTTCTATTAAAACGAACCCTGGTGCGATTACTCTGTTAGTGCGGTTGATTTGTTGACTGTAACCCACATTTTCTGCTTCCCAAATTAACTCTGGTGTAGCTCGAAAATACAAATTTAACATGGACCAAAGAGGTCTAAATGAACCAAAACAGGACGTGATGTCACAAGACGCAACTCTAAAGAGTATCGAGCATACCTGGTTCCTCTCGTCAGGAGCTACGTTGCCCATTACAGTTCAGTACAGGCGTCAGAATCACCGTCTACTTGCAGCAGATATTCGTGTGTGTGACGGAGGAATTCTTGCTGCTGTTTTGAATCATTTACACATTTTATAAAATGTTTGTACGCAAATACAACAAGCACATTTTGCCTAGCACACAGCATTGTTTTGGATGTTCGTCAAGTTCCGTTCAAAACTGCTTCAAAACTGAAGCTTCCCTGGGCGCCGCCATTGATTAGCAGACCCCCACCTGCTGTTAGCATTCCATTGACTCCCATTCATTTTGGCGGATAACTTTGCATCTGAGGCATTTAAAGACTCCATTTGTCCATTATTTATTTCTAAAGAAACACGAAAATGTATAAAAGGCTCCATTACCTTGAATCTTACGTTGTGGCCCCGTAGAAGCAGTTTTTGTAAAAATAGGCTAACGATTGCGTCATAACCACGCGACTCTCTGTCGCACAGTAGAGAAATTACCATATGGACAGGAGGAGAAGCTCACAGGCAATCAGGGGGACGTGGAGGCAAAATGACAAAATAATCAGAATACTTAGCAAAAGTTGCTCCTGCTCCTAGCTCATGGACACCTCCTACTCACACTCTCCGTCTCTGCAAGTTCCGGAAGGGAATGATTCAGATTTATCTTGGCACAGCTACTAGAAGACAGACAGGTTGCTCACGTCACATCTACTGTACGTCGTCAAGCTCAGTTTGAGTCTGCGCAGTACGCTCAGCCATCAGGAAGTGAGTGCTTCTAATTGACTTCACTTTTCTCCATTGAATCCAATGGGGTCGCTGTGTCCATTTCTTTTATTGTCTATTGGTCAGACCAAATACGATCCAATTGAAATCAGATTTAGCAAGTGTGAACAGCAAAAAATCTAATGAAATGTAATTTTTTTATAAATCTGTAGGCTACGTTCAGACTGTCAGTTCAAATACGATTTTTGTGCATATCCTATTGAAATCTGATCAGATTTAGCAAGTGTGAACGGCAAAAAAAATATAACATCAAATGCGATTTTTACAAAATCCGTTTCAAGCTACATCCATATGGGGTTTGACAGAAAATATAATATAACAGAGAAATGTTTTAAAAACGGCCGAGGCGACAGCACGGAAGATGCAGTCATCCAGCGCGGCGGTTACAAATAGTCATGTTGTAAATAAGACAACATCTGTACTGCAAACCCCATATGGTGTGGTTGTTGTTTTTGCCGTATGCCTACCAAAGCAACATCATTACCATAGAAACCAATGCAGATATTCCAGAAAATAAAAGAGTGGCATGAGACACAAATCGGATCTGAGCAGTCGCGATTCACAAAGTGTGGACAGTCAATCTTTTTAGATCAGATTCCAATCGGATATACACAAATAATCGGATTTGGACTGACAGTGTGAACGTTAAGTCCTAGTATATGCGCCTTCTGACACCAAATTGCAGTGTTGTAACTTGTAACAGCTGTTAATTATGTAATTATGTGCACAACAAAAGTGGTTTCTCGCCAAACTCTGACAGCATCTGCAATCACGTACTTTGTGAATTTCAGAAGAAATGTTTAGCAAGAATGAATCACATCCTGTTTCATTTGTCCAACAGATCATCATATAAAACATCTGATGAACCACTCTTTCATTTCCTATAGCCTAGTCATTTCAAGTTCTTACATTCCTTTTTTAACTGAATAATTCCTGGTAAGGTGACTATTGCTCACAGTTATCAAAGTTATTTCACTGGCCTATAGGACCTTTAATTCTACTGTGCTCCTGCACAACTCAAGAATCAGCAGAAAAAGAAAACATCCGTTGACTCAGTAAATGTTTTTTAAGGGGTGCTGGTTCCTTGTCAATATGGGTGTCAGGTTTCATTGTAAAGTCCTTCCTGTGAACCTCTTCACCTCGTCAGAAAGGAGTTTAAAGAGTGGATTGTGCATCTATAGAACACAATCCCAAAGTTATCACATGGCTCTCTGGAATACTGGATTCTGAATGATCAATATTAGAAAACTACAGTCAGATATGTTTATATAATGAAACTGTCGTTGTCCAGTTGTCCCGTCTCTCTTCAAAAACTAAAATAAGTTCAGCTAAACTTCAGCTAAAGTTCAGCTAAATAAGTAACAGCCTTACTTCACAACTAAACAGCGCCTTGTCAATTACTAACCATGTCTTTCCAATTCATAACTAAGAAGTTCTGTTTTTATGCCATCTTTCTTTCATTAGTACAGCCTGTATGATATCTCTTGCGGACAGAAGAGAAAAACCTCTAAAGGTAATCATCAGCCAACATCCTGAGTCAATTAGCTGTGACAGGACAGAATAAAAGGAGATTACATTAGAGCGGTGAAACACGACTCCACCTCCAGGATTCGGGAGCCCCAGGTTTTTTTATGGGCATCTCCATTCAAGGATGTAGTAGGTAGCATGCATGGATTCACGTTTGTTTAACAGGCGGATATACTTTATAAGCAGGCGATGAATTCCATACAAGCTTACAATATATCATCATTTCAGGGTGGCATGCAAATATGGATCAAATAATATTGAACAAACTCCTAACTCCAAGTATGAAATTCAGCGCTCAACAGTGTTTTTTTTTTAGTATCACAGAGATACTTTTATAGTTTTTGTTAATAGTTTGAATTAGTTTTTATGTTTATGTTTTCCATTTCAATTTAATTTTAGTTAGAGTTAGTGATCTTGTTGTGTTTTTTTCATTTTTAAGTTTTAGTTATTTCAGCACATCACGTTAAACTACATGAAATGAGAAGTCTTTGTTAACTAGCAAATTTTTTTGATATTTTATTTTATTTAGGTTTTAGTTGTAGTTTTAACTACACTGAACACACAAGTAACCACATAGCAACACCCTGGCAACCACATAGAACACCCTAGCAAACAAATAGCAACGCCCTGGCAACTACCCAGAACTCCCAAGCAACCACATAACAACACCCTGGCAACCACATAGAACACCCTAGCAAACAAATAGCAACGCCCTGGCAATTACCCAGAACACCCAACAACCACATAACAATCCCCTGGGAACCACCCAGAACACCCTAGCAACTACCCTGAACAACCTAGCAAACAAATAGCAAGCAACACCCTGGTAACTACCCAGAACTCCCTTGCAAACGCATAGCATTGCCCTGGCAAACTGTATAAAAAGTATTTAATTTGAGTCGCAATTTGATATTTTCTTAAAAGTCGTTTTGGATAAAAGCTGGTAAATAAATAACTGTAAATGATCTCTGTTATTTAGTTTCATTCTGCTTTGTTGTGATGGATCTGTATGGTTTCAGTGTATCTTCTCAGGACACGACAGACTCTTTGTTGATGCTCTTTGCCAAATTTAGGCCAACTTGTTTTCACAAGGCAGTAGAAATTCCATCTGGATCCAATCGTAGCCCCGAGGTGCCTCCAATGCAAAGCCTTCTGGAGGTGTGTGCCAGGTTTTGGCGTGAAGCCCATACTAGCTGATAAAACCAGATAAGGTTTTGTTCAAGATTAGGGCCAGGGCTCTTATTTTAGCCTAACTGGAAAATAGCTCTTGGAGACGGCATGCATTTAAGCTGTGGTTTGAGAAAGAAGGCAAAATGATAGCTTGGTTTTAAGGTAGTTCTCAAACAACGAGTTCTGATGCTGCTAACATTAACATGAACTGTTTTGGAGAACGTGCTAACAAAACTTGTATCTGGTATATCTATGTTAACCATTTTTACTTTATGTGTTTGCATACAGTGATTCTCTCTATCCTGCATTCTTGCCTCAGTTTTCCCACTGTACGACTTTGCCACTCTGGTCCAAACCCAAGCCAAACATCTGCTTTAATGCTGGAGGAAGTTGACAAAGCCTCTTTTCAGGTCTGTGGATCACGTGACTCGATGTGAAATGGTCTTGGACGCCAGATCTCTTCCACCCTTTTCCTCCATGGAGTAAAGGGAAAGAAAAGGAAGAGGCATGATTTGTTTTAAATATACAGTAATTAGTTTACGATCACCTGCCAACCACCCAACATGGTTCTAGGCTGAAGGGTGATGCTCTCCTGTGTTTCTAATAATTAAGGTGGAGAATTGGCTCCCCATGAGCAAAGCTTTTTGTCAGCTTTAATCCTGTGCTTGGATCAAACGAACGACTGCATTATTAACTTTGAGTGTGACTGAGGTCCGGAAGCAATGGGGGTCTGGTTTCCAGTCATGTGCACGTGGAAACTGTTTGGCGCGGTCCCTGCTGGTTTACTGAAGGTCTTCTTAGTAGCAGGTATTTTTCCCTAATGAGCGAAGTTTAAGAATCTCTCTCCAAATATGGGAAACCTGGCAAATTTCAGTTCAGATTTTAGCATCACGCTCTTTTAAAAAATAAAGTTTCCAAAAGGAGGTTTTTGCAATGGAGCCATAGAAGAACCATTTGGGTCAGAGGTGTAAAGAATACCTGAAAACCATACTTGAGTAAAAGTACAGATACCTTAATGAAAATGACTCCATTACAAGTTACAATGGCGTCTTATAGCGCTTTTCCACTGCATGGTACGGCTCAGTATGGATCACTTATATAGTACCACCTTGGTTGAGGCTGCATTACCACCTCAGGTGTGCATTGTTTTCTAATATTTCAAACAACCATTGTCAATTATTCCTTACGTTCTTCACACTAAGAAAAATGTTTCTTTTAAGAATTGTTTACTTAAAGGTTTTTTGGGGAACCCTAAAATGGTTCTTCTATGGTAACTGCTTATACTACGGTTACCACACCTCAAGACATTGTTCAGATGTTTTTAGAGACGTGTAAGGTTTTTGTCCTTAAAACGCTCTTGTGTGTAGGACTAATTTCTTACTTATTCATACCATGCCTCTGTTGCTAATTCCAAAACGTCATTTAAGAGCTAGTAATGAAGGCTTGAGCCATTGATAGCAGACTAATACAGTTATTAGAGAGAGAGAGAGAGAGAGAGAGAGAGAGAGAGAGAGAGAGAGAGAGAGAGAGAGAGAGAGAGAGAGAGAGAGAGAGAGAGAGAGAGAGAGAGAGAGAGAGAGAGAGAGAGATATTAAGGGTGTGTGAATTACCTGAGTCTGTGCATCTTTCAACAGTGTTCGGGAGCAGGATATAGTGAAACTGTAAGTTTATCTGCTTCAAAAACAGCGCCGTTATTACCTTGCTAGTGAGAAATGTCATGTAGCTTTTAAGTTGCTAAACTATTTTACTGAAAAAATCATCAGAGCAGCGGTGACAACACATATCTGTGCGAGTGGGTGTCCGTACTGTATGTGTGGTCCGTTTGAGTAATAGAGAGAGCATGTGCTTTCTGTACAAAATAAAACTTAATTTGTGATATGGAACTGTAATGCGGTCAAGACCTGCCTGGAACTATACTTTAGCTGTGCGTTATTTTCCCAGAAAATAATTGCACACCTTACAGCTTTCGCCATCTAATCAGATTCAAGTATTCAACAGCATTCAATAGAACACTTTTCCACAATAAAGAACCTAAGGTGCAATGGAAAAAGTTTCCATATGAAAGGTTCTTCATGGAAGCGCAGATGCTAATAAAGAGCCTTTAATTTTTAGAGCGGCTGAAGTCTTTTAACGTATTATTAGTATATACTGTCTGGTTTGTAAAGCAACAGTTTGTGATCGGTTGTGTTGGCCACTCAATAATAAAATAGTGCTCATCCTTAGCAATATTTTTGCATTTTGACCCAGATTCTTGAACCGTTGGCAGTGTGGCCTACTATTTGTGCTACAGTTTTTCAAAGACATTTGAAACTTTGAGATGGAACTGTATATTTTTTCCACTCAATGTTTAGTCTTAGACTTACTTTTCACCTCAAGGTGAACAGACCTAACTATTCACAGATGTTTTTTTTCTTTTTAGCTTCAAGAGTTGTAGAAGAGAAGTCTATACAGCAGGTGTTTGAAAGAGCCGCCTATTTTTTTTGCTGTCCAAACTAGTTGCACGCAACAACAAAAATTCAGCATGAGTAGTTCGATTCACAAATTACTTGTTTTGAGATGGTTCTTATTAATGAATCATTCTCAAACTCATAAGTTACTGCTTTAAAGTATAATACAAGATTTGTTAATGGAAACAGAACTGTTAAATGGAATATAAATGGTATGATTTCCATCCCTAGATTGAGTAGCAATTTAAAATCAGTGAAACTGAAATGAGAAGACGTTAAGATAATTATTGTATTGAAATATCTCATTAATGATTGCATTAGTTGAATAGTAGCTGTAAAGTACAATGGCAACAGCTTAAGGCAGTGCCTTATCTCTTAAACACTATGATTTGGACAATTGGGAGAATAATGCTTGAGTCTTAGTCTGTGTCTGGACGTTTTTAAGCATCAGAACCTTTGCTCTGTTTAAATTCAGCTGGATCCACAGTGGTGACTGGTGGACTGGGATAGAAAACCTGCTGATAGAAACAAACGGCCCCTTTAACACAATGTTTAATTTCATTGTGGAGACAATTGTAGGCATGTGCATTTTAGACAGGAAAACTACACAGTTTCAGGCAGACCATGACATGCATGTGCCACATTCAGGACAGTATTTTAAAATGTGTTATTTTTTATTAACATTTTTTCACGCTTTTTGGAGAGGTCAAGTTCCTTATAGGGCTTGATTATAAGCTGATTACCAAGATTAAAAGTTGGGCAATACTGTTTTTTACACTGTTGTTGAATTCCGATGCACAATTCTCTGTTTGCTTATTCGTGTTACTTATTAACTTGTTGACAGCAATGTAACTCAGTCATAAACTCCCACAGGTGTATGTTTAGTGGTCAGGACTAAACAGGGGAACATCAGCAATGACAGTTTACTTTATTCAGGTTAGTTTACTCAGGCTTGGCATGGATACTTTATTTCTTATTTTTGGGGATCTGGATGTGTACTGCTGTATTTGTACAGAAGGATTTTTTTTATTTTTTTTTACCATTCAAAGAGAACATCAACATTTACAAGATTTATATTTGAAGTATATGAATAGCTAGGTTTCAGATTCATAGAATACAAACAAAAAAAGGTGGACGGGTGGATGGATGGATGGATGGATGGATGGATGGATGGATGGATGGATGGATGGATGGATGGATGGATGGATGGATGGACAGGTAGGTGGATGGATAGATGGATGGATGGATGGATGGATGGATGGATGGATGGATGGATGGATGGATGGATGGATGGATGGATGGATACTTAGGTGGATGGATGGATGGATGGATGGATGGATGGATGGATGGATGGATGGATACATGGATGGGAAGATGGATGGATATGTAAGTAGGTTAATGAATGGATGGTAGGTAGGTGGATAGATGGATGGATGGGTGGGTGGATGGATGAATGGATGCACAGGTAGATGGATTAATGGATGGGTAGGTAGGTAGGTGGATGGATGGGTAGGTGGGTAGATGGATGGCTGGATGGATGGATGTGTAAGTAGGTGAATGGATGGAAAGGTAGATAGATGGATGGATGGATGGATGGATGAATGGATGGGTAGGTAGATGGATGGATGGATGGATGGATGGATGGATGGATACATGGATGGGAAGATGGATGGATATGTAAGTAGGTTAATGAATGGATGGTAGGTAGGTGGATAGATGGATGGATGGGTGGGTGGATGGATGAATGGATGCACAGGTAGATGGATTAATGGATGGGTAGGTAGGTAGGTGGATGGATGGGTAGGTGGGTAGATGGATGGCTGGATGGATGGATGTGTAAGTAGGTGAATGGATGGAAAGGTAGATAGATGGATGGATGGATGGATGGATGAATGGATGGGTAGATGGATGGATGGATGGATGAATGGATGGATGGATGGATGGATGGATGGATGGATGGATGGATGGATGGATAGATGGATGGATGGGTAGGTATGTAGGTAGGTTGATGGATGGGTAGGTGGATGGATGATAGATGGATGGGTATGTAGGTGGATGGATGGATGGATGGATGGATGGATGGATGGATGGATGGATGGATGAATGGGTAGGTATGTAGGTAGGTGGATAGATAGATTGATGGATGAGTAGGTAGGTAGGTGGATGGATGGATGGATGGATGGATGGGTGGATGGATGGATGAATGGATGCAGAGGTAGATGGATTAATGGTTGGGTAGGTAGGTAGGTGGATGGATGGGTAGGTGGGTAGATGGATGGCTGGATGGATGGATGTGTAAGTAGGTGAATGGATGGAAAGGTAGGTAGGTGGATGGATGGATGGATGGATGGATGGATGGATGGATGAATGGATGGGTAGGTATGTAGGTAGGTTGATGGATGGGTAGGTGGATGGATGATAGATGGATGGGTAGGTAGGTGGATGGATGGATGGATGGATGGATGGATGGATGGATGGATGAATGGGAAGGTATGTAGGTAGGTGGATAGATAGATTGATGTATGAGTAGGTAGGTAGGTGGATGGATGGATGGATGGATGGATGGATGGATGGATGGATGGATGGATGATAGACTGATTTGTTTTATTTGTTTTATTTAAAATATATCATGAACATTTTTTTAATCAATTCCCCTAAGTTGTATTGAGAGCAATATAGGTCTGATGTAAAAATTATAAATTGATGTTCATCTGAGCAAACAGGCATCACAATTATTTCATACATGTAGTCTGTGTATTTTGGCTTGTGATCTACCTACTTTTTCTTTTCATTTTCATGTGGATGCCAAAGAAAAGCTATGCCAGAAGTGTCTGGAATCTGTTGTAATCAGTCATGATCCAGTGCCAGATAGCAGAGAGTTCATTAATCAATGTATGGGGATCAAATGCTGCTTATAGTGGACTACTTATAGTGGACTACTGTATACAATTTTAAGATGTTGTGGTTGGTTGCCATATGGTTGCTAAGGTGCTCTGAGTGGTTTTAGCTTTTGAGCGCATTTTCTGGGATTTTGTTAGGGTGTTTTCTTGGTGGTTGCCTAAATGTCTACATATGTCTCAGGTCTCTCCTTCAAAGTAAGTCTATGTTTTTTTTTCACCAGCTTTTAAGTCTGCCAAGTCTGATCACAAAAATGATAGCACACCTAGAAAGCGACACTAATTCTAGTATTTTAGATGAAACATCTACTGAATGCAAAAATAAATATAAAACACAATGGGTTGAAATACAACACATGCAGCAACAAACTCTTAACTGTTGAGTAAACGCATAAACAATCAAAGTTTATTTACACAGTGAAACTGGGTTTTGGCTTGGTTAGTGAGCTGTATAATGGTTTCAGACCTCCTTGTAATCCATTCTGTCAGGACTTTGGTATGTGAACTAGTAATTAACCGGATGCTGACTGCAAATGATTGATTTTCTGTGGACAGTTTTTGTTGTGAGTGATACAGGTTCTCTGAATTTTGGGAGTGGACTTGGTATACCTGGAAGTGCCGCGCCTTTTTTTTTTTTTTAAATAAATAAATACAGTCAAATACAGTCAGCTACATAATTATTATTATTTTTTAGTTATGACCACTTTCGAAAATAAATTATGTTCAACCAACAAACTATATTGAGTTAGAGGAACTTAATCATTTGTAACTTAAACACAATGTTTTAAGTTGATTACTCAAGTTTCTTCAACTACTTGAGCCCTGGAACCAATTAATCTAATCTATTTCAGTTAAAATCCACTGCTATTATTGCATATGCTTAATGTAACTTATTTAGCATCTATATTTAACGAACAAGTAAGATATTACGTCTGGCATTAACAGTCATTGCTTTTTGTATTAATTAATTGTTTACCTTAATTCAGCAAAATAGTAACCACAAAAACTTCTACATTACAGAAACTCTTTTATATGTCAAACGTAACAGCAATAAACACTAATGTCTTTCCCTTCACAAAAACAAACAAATAAATAAAGTAACACTCAATTTCAACATTTATTCTCCTTATCCAGTCCTATGCAAAGCATGCGGGAAACTAGAAATCCACTACCTTATTTCCAAAGTTATCAAGACAAATTTTTTAAGTTTGCATTTATTTAAGTTGTGGTAACAGATCCACTGAATTATTTTTTAAAGTGTACTGTATATCAGCACAAAAAAGAGATAGCATAAAAGCAAACAACAACAAAACACATTTATGAAACAAATGAACTGTGTGTGTGTGTGCGTGCACGTGTGCATGTTTGTGTGTGTGTCATCATGTGACACTCAAGACTGGAATAATGGTGGCTGAAAATTCACAATATGTCTGTTCTCAATTAATCCAAACTTTTGACCGGTAATGTGTGTAATTCTCATGACTGTATATATTCTCAGTACTGGATCAAATAGTCTACAGCTGTATATATCATATATGTATATAAATATAGTATTTGATACAGTAATGAGAATATTGAGAAAATGATCATTGACACTGACAGATAATTATGTTGAGAAACCTCAAAGAATGTCAGCATGAATACCAGCCCACATTAAAGTAATTAGATTTTTAAAAGAAAATATGCTTAATTGTCATAAAAAATAATACCACTGCAAAACACTGCAGCCTTAATTTTTTTTTTTTTTAATGCAAATGGTAGTTTGCATACATGGAATTTTTTTACTTTTTGTCAGAAAATAGTTTGTCACACCACAAGAACATTTCAAATGAACTCTAGATGTGATTAAAATGGTGAGACTGTGGGGGGAAAAAGACCCATTTCACAATTTCTTTGGATTTTCCTTCGGATTTGGGGGTGAAATGTGACCTGGACAAGTTCTTGACAGGTTTTCGTGAGATTCACCCGATAACTCGCCCCCATCACTCCTAAATGAATAACATCTTTGCTGAAACGGTTTCAAGAACGCACCCCCTGCAGTGAGTTACAAATGAACCACTGAAAAGATACAAACATGGACGGCCGAGACTAGTGCCCCCTTTTCACTTATACTGAGAGAGATGCTTGTCAAACAAAGCCTTTTTCATGGGGGAGGGGTGCTTTTACCTTTGCCTCAAAATGGAAACAGAAGTTGAGCATGTTTGACTTGTATGGAATTACAGTGCTGGTGTCCCAGTGGACCCTGTGGTCAAGAGCTGAGTTGTAGAGGAGGAGGTGGATGGGGAATCATTGAGGCCAAACGCACTCTCAAACACAAAGAAAAGCTTTCTTCCAACCCCTTTGCTTTCTTTGCTCTTTCACCCATTAAACTGACTCTCTCCTCCACGGCACAAATCAGCGAGGGCCCTTGGAGTCGGTCAGGAGGCGAAGCTACTGCAGAGGGAGTTTGCCGCACGCTCGCAAGATTAATCTGACATAAACGAGTGCTGTGTCAGCAACATCTACAGATGAGAGACTTATAACAGTGCTGGAGCGTAATCAATCACAAGCTATAAATGTATTTATCATGGTGTTTTAGTCCAGATCCACATGCACGATTAAAAAAAAAAAGCAGTAAATTAGATTTTTATATAAACACTCGCCCTTGTTTCTGCATAAAAGCTTCAGCCGTGTTGTATTTTATGTGGTAACTCTGCACCTTGCTGCTATTTATGGACATCGCAATGTTTTTCTGTAAACTTTTTCACGGTCTGCAAAGCATGAGCTCTCTCAAACACGTAGTTTATACCCGTCTGCATTTCTGTTTCTGTCGAGTCAGACCTCTCGACTGCTTTGTGATGGGTCATTAAAGATGTCAGACCAGCTCTGAAGATGACAGATTTCTGCATGCTGCGATGGTGGATAACAGGAACAGTTATTTATACAATCACCCTATCTATCTATCTATCTATCTATCTATCTATCTATCTATCTATCTATCTATCTATCTATCTATCTGTCTATCTGTCTGTCTGTCTGTCTGTCTGTCTGTCTGTCTGTCTGTCTATTCGTATTTATTTATTTTATTTATTTATTAATGCATTTGTGTATTTATGTATTTGTGTATTATTTATTTTTATGCATTATTTTTATTTATTTATTTATTCTTTATTTATTAATTTTTTATTATTTTATTATATAGGCTATATATTATATTATATATATTATTAATTTAGATTTTGCTTTGCTTATGTTTTACTTTATTTATTCATTCATTCATTTTGTGCTTTTGTATTTTTTTGAGCTTTTTTATTTGATTGTTTTTTTATTTATTTATTTGTATTCATTTTTATTATTGTTTTATTGATTCTTTCTTTATTTATTTATTTTTTGTTCATGTAGATTTTGCTTTGCTTTGTTTTCTTGTTTTATTTATTCATTCATTCATTCATTCATTCATTCATTCATTTTTGTGATTTTTATTCACTTATGTATTGATTCCTTTATTTATTTATTTAAGTTCACAGATTCAGAAGTGAAATCAAAGGCTAAAAAAATTAATAATAAAAAAACATGTACAGTACAGTACATCTTGACAGCATACAGAATTCCTATATGAAAGCATGACAAAATACTTGTTATTCTTCAATTGAAATCAGTACACTATACCATTTATCATCCTTTAACATCAAACAAAATAAAACACTTATTTTGAACTATAGGCATTTTTCTCAATGTCTTTGTTCAGTATCCCACAGGACCACAACTCAAACCAGAGTTAAAACCACCAGACCAACCAACATGGCCATTACACTTTCCTGCTCCACTGAGAGACTCCAGCAGAACACAGCTGGGAAACATTACACACTGCAATATGGTCATACAACAAATTAGATCTAAGCACGTGTTCTGTTTTTCCATGTTAAAACCTCATTAATTTGTTCATATACCATGTGGGTATGAATATAGCGCGTTAAAACCATGGTATTACTGGTAATGGTATTTGCAGTAACCAAAGGAGTAGAAGAGGCATCAATGACTGACTGACTGCTTGGACTCGATAACCCGGGAGTTTTAGTGAGTGAGAGTCACCAACATCAAGTGGAACTTCTCATGCTGGCTATATTTGAGTTTAATTGAGGCACAATCCATTGGGAGCACTTGTTTGCCTGTTGCTTTCAAATACCATGGGAACATTTGTGATAGTCTAGAAAATCATAATTCACTCCACTTGCAAACCAGGTGGTTGCAATAGAACCTGAGATTGACGGACAGCGTAGTTCACAGACACGGCCGAGGTGGCTCAAATAGTTTTTTTTACTTCATCTGAAATTGCAATAACTCCAGAGATGTTCCTGTTGGAGCAGATCAGAGCTGAATAGCAGAGCAGTCAACATGGAAAGTTCCCTGGAGGACACAGTGAGGGTCTGCTACTCTCATTTTCTCAACAGTGTGTTGTAACACTTGCAGTAAGGACATGGACCCCCTCTGGGTGCAGGCAACCGACAGGAAATACATGTTTGTGGGTATTCTGGGTAGTGAAAAACCAGAGAACGTGCTTGTGTTGATTCCTTATCCATGTCAGGGCCGGGGTAAGATAGTTCCCTCATCTTTGTAAGATCCGCTGAGTCAGGCCAAGAAACATGCTCTGATTCTGCGCTGGCCGCCGTGTTTGCTTGTTTGCTCTAGATATCAATTACCTTGGAAATACATCCTGTAATTAATCACAGGATTAAAGGGGCAGTTTGTAGGTCATCTTTATCCAAATACAATTATTTAATAATATATTTATTCTGCTGACACAAGGCTGTATATTTATTACACATTGTAATAAAGGGCAAAGTTGGGCAATCAATTCTCATTAATGTATTCAAGTTAGAACAATTTGTAAAATTTAAGTAAAACAAATGCAAACACAATGTCTAAATACTTTAAACATTATATATATACAGTGCTATGCATACGTTTAGACACCCATGCTAAAGTTGACTAAAAAGAGGAATAAAAAATCATCTTTTGGAAATTGAACTTAATGCCTTAATTTAAAAAATTTAAGGACACCAATTTTCTTTGTGAATGAATAATGTATCGTAAATAAATAAATGTTCTTCCTTAAAATACAGGGTGCATAAGTCTGGACACCCCTATGTTAAATTCCCATAGAGGCAGGCAGATTTTTATTTTTAAAGGCCAGTTACTTCATGGATCCAGGATACTATGCATCCTGATAAAGTTCGCTTGGCCTTTGGAATTAAAATAGCCCCACATCATCACATAGCCTTCACCATACCTAGAGATTGGCATGGAGTACTTTCCATAAGATCATCTCTCAATGCAAATCAAACCAGCTATTAGGCTAACTGAAATAAAACCATGCCAATCTCTAGGTATGGTGAAGGCAATGTGATGATGTGGGGCTATTTTAATTCCAAAGGCCAAGGGAACTTTATCAGGATGCATAGTATCCTGGATCCATGAAGTAACTGGCCTTTAAAAATATAAATCTGCCTGCCTCTATGGGAATTTAACATAGGGGTGTCCAAACTTATGCACCCTGTATTTTAAGGAAGAACATTTATTTATTTACGATACATTATTCATTCACAAAGAAAATTGGTGTCCTTAAAGGTTGGATTTTTCCTAATTTTTTTAATTAAGGCATTAAGTTCAATTTCCAAAAGATGATTTTTTATTCCTCTTTTTAGTCAACTTTAGCATGGGTGTCTAAACTTATGCATATAGCATTGTATACACACACACACACACACACACACACACACACAGTATAATGTATGTATTATGTATGTATGTATGTGTATATATATATATATATATATATATATATATATAGTTAATAAATGTATTATTTATTTTTGTTAATAAATGTAGTTTATTTTGTTAATAGATGCATTGTTTATTATTTCTTTATTTTGTGTATACTTTATTTTATGTTCTATCATTTTTTTTAATAATTGATTATTATCATTTTTATTTCTTTATTTAATTATAATTTTATTTAAGAAGGAAGGAAGGAAGGAAGGAAGGAAGGAAGGAAGCTGTATATGCAAGGGCAGAGATGTTTGACAGCTTGATTTTGAAACACAGTTCACTGACATGGCAAAAACTTTGACGTGTTTTACTTTGAAGTTAAAGGACAAGTTCGGTATTTTACACTTAAAGCCCTGTTTTCAGATCGTTTCTGATGAAATAGAACGGTTAAGATTGAAATTTGGACACATGCTGCTGGCCCGAGAATTTTCGGTTTCTGTGGTAGCACCCCCCCCCCCACACACACACACCTCCACAATGGCTGCATAGGTGCACTGGAACAATCCTTCCTAAAACGCATTAAACTTTCGTTTACAAAGATGTGAAACTCACCGAGTGGTCAGGGGTGTTCACTGATATGCTCACACAAAAATCACTGCAAAAGATGCTTTCCAACAGGTTTTATCGTAGTTTTTGTCCAACTCCATTGACTTGTATTGGATGTGCTGTGAGGTACGGTATTACTCCGCCGCCGGAAACGGAAATGGGGTTGTTTGTATTCTTTCTGTAGTCTTATGCAGTCACGGTATCGTAGGCTACGCTATCCAAACAATTAAGACAGCGATCTTCTGCTTCTTCTGTGTATTCAATGAAATGCCAGTGGTTTGCTTGCAATTGGCAAAGGTGCATTATCGCCACCAACTGGGCTGGAGTGTCTATTATTCAAGCTCTCAACGGAAGAATGTACGGGTGTGAGGCGTTTGGAAAAATAGGTCCACAGTTTTACAACGAATGGTAAAACACCTGTTGGAAAGCATATTTTGCAGCGATTTTTGTTTGAGCATATCAGTGAACACCCCTGGCCACTTGGTGAGTTTCACGTCTTTGTAAAATGAAAGTTCATGCGTTTTAGAAAGGATTGTTCCAGTGCACCTATGCAGCCATTGTGGAGGTGGGGGGGTGCTACCACAGAAACCGAAAATTCTCGGGCCAGCAGCATGTGTCCAAATTTCAATCTTAACCGTTCTATTTCATCAGAAACGATCTGAAAACATGGCTTTAAGTGTAAAATACCGAATTTGTCCTTTAAACATCTAGGGCTGCTCTGTATGTTCCAGTTTTAAGGGTTATTAATCTGTGTTTTCATTTACTTTTCCTCATACTGTGCCTCTACAAACCCAGAAAGTGATGAGGGCCACCTACTGCACAGAAATCTTAGTATTAAAGTGTGTCATAAAAACAAGCCACACAGCAGATTGTGTATAATGCGCTGCAGAAAATTGTCCTACTGAATGAGACCAGCGTCTTTTTAAAAGAACTGCAGCATGTTGAAGCAGGGCCGCTGAGTTGAAACATGCTTAGAGATGTCCAATAAAACGGCACTGCCTCCAGAACTCCAGCTGTGGTCCTCTGTAATGGGCATATAAAGAAAGCCTTTATTAAAATGTGCCACGGTATGCGCCGTCAGTCATGAAAGGCCAGGCTCTTGTGCCCTTGTATATTTATCTAGATCTAGGTCCCATCGTCATGATGTTATCCTGATATTGATAAAACAAACAGATGAGGTAGAGAAGTTTGTTTGTGGAAATTAATGCTGTCATTGAGTGTTTGAATCTCATCGAATTAGGTGGATAATTAATCATAATGCATTTGTTTAATTCACCTTTGTTGGGGCATCAGCTGATGTAATACCTCAAAGTCCTTGATAAATCTACATAATTATTGATATTATTGGCAATAAACAGTCTCAGCTTCTATCACAGACCACCCACAGTCCATTCACTGACTGTATTATGTTACACACAAAAAATAAAAGGGCTGGCTGAAATATGATCAGAGCATATTTCTGAATATCTGGTTTACTCTGTGATAGAAATATATCCATTAAATTCCAATGTAAGAAAAAAAATCAATCAATTTTTCAAAGGTTATGGATTCATAAGATTTCTTTCATGTTTTTGAAAGAAGTCTCATCATGGCTGCATTTATTTGATCAAAATACAGTAAAAACAAGTAATATTGTGAAATATGTTTACAATTTAAAAAAACTGTTTTCTTTTTGAATATATTTTAGTTAAACTGTATTTAATTTGTGATGGCAAAGCTGAATTTCCAGCTTCATTACCCCAGTCTTCAGTGTCACATCCTTCAGAAATCATTCTAATATGCTGATTTTCTCCTCAAGAAACATTTCTTATTATTATTAATGTTAAAAACAGTTGTGCTGATAAATATTTTTGTGGAAAACTTGACTTTTTTAAACCGGATTCTTTGAATAGAAAGTTTAAAAGAACAGCATTTATCTGTAAATCTCTGTAACATTATAAATGTCTTTACTGTCACTTTAATAAAAGTATTACTTAAAAAAAAAAAGTTTTGAACAGTATAGTGTAAATGTATGTACTGTATAAAAGGAATGATTCTCCTACAGAAGCAACTGGTTCAGCAACTGACCCACAGCCTGTATAAACACACAGGAAGCAGCAAAGTTATACTTAGTAGAAAACAAAATCTTAGAAATGGCCCTCCTCAGACAATACAACTCAAATCAGCACCTATGACTTTCTATTTAATTCTCTTTCTGCCCATTCCAGGGATCGACTTAAGTCCACAGCTGTTCGGCACAAAGGAAGGTCAGCCAACATTACCGAAAGCTTTACCTTCGAATTTAACATGTAAGCAGAAAAAGAGACTCGTTCCTCATCCTTCACAACCGCTCTGACTGACTGAATCCACTGGGCAGACCATCAGAGACAGGAAAATAAACATCCAGAGAGCTGAAACATTCAACTATCAGAAGACATGGTGACTTTCTGGGCTTTTGCTTCCTTTTTCTTTTCTTTGATGTATTGTACTGGCAGTAAGAATGCAATAGCCTTTCCACAGATGAATTTGTTAAATCGGTTTCATTTAAGGCCTAGGCTATCTTGTTTCATGTCAGATGTAGATGTAGTTAGTCAAGTGACCCAATCAATTAGGAAATTAGAGCATGGCACTGATCTGTGAATCTAAAGGGGAAATGAGGACCTTCCCTGCCATTTAATGGGACGTTTCAGCCTTTTTCTCCAAAAGTCCATTGGGAGTAACTTGTTGAAGAATGTAATGAATTTCCTTTCCCTGCCTCTACATTGTTAACCTACCTCCATCTCCCTGAAGGCTTGTGACAGGGAGCAGGTGAGAGACCTATAAATCACAGCTCCATAAATCCACTGCCCTCTCTGGTTGCACGTTTTCCACTGATAACTTCTAACAACGCGCCACTGAATATGACACGCACGTATAAGTTCAATCATTTAATCCCAGCAAGCCGCTCCACTGAAATTCATATGTGCTGCTGTCAGCAAGCCTAAAACAACAATGGGTTAACCCTAATATGGGATGGACTTCAAGAAATGTTGAATAATAAGACTGGGTAATATTATGCATCAGGTCTAGCTTGTCAGATTGGATTGATTAACTATATTTGTTTTAGGTTTTTGGAACGTGCAACAGTGGTCCCATTACTCTTCGGTTACACGGTTGACATAGTAGAGGTAGCGTCACTGGGAATTCATAAAAATGGAGACTAGAAAATGAGGATTGCAGCACCGACATCAAAGGCTATAGTTGTGCACGTCTTTGTTTTATATGATTTGTGCTGTTAGCATGTGGTTTTATTTTAACTTATCATATTTTAAACATACTTGTGTTCACTTGCGCAAAAGAAAAATACGTTTTTGGCATACAATTATATCCTTGATCATCATATACTGTACACATTAATACCCAACACCTCATTCACAAACATTCAACTAATGCCTCCATTTTTCCATACCGTCGACCAAAACATTCCGTTATAATTTAAGACATCTGTTGGTCATCAAGAGTATTATATTTACACCATGATAATTACTGAAACATAGCACACTTCTGAATGTGGTATCTGAATCATCGCCACACAAATCTTGATCTTCCAGTCCTGTGATCATGTTACATGCACCAAATTGCTCTCAGAGTTTCTACTCCCGAGTGAAATGCAGTTTGTCGGCGATTAAATATAGCCAAGATTATTGTATACCTGGAAAAAGGAAGTTTTGAGGAATGTGGGAAACAAACGGAGCAAATTCCAGTGATCATGTTTAAGTGGTTTATTGGTGGGATTCAAAAAACTGAAAATGAAAATTTTCTAGCATAATTTCTTTGGCGTCAGGTGAACGTATATCATATAGTGATAATAAAGTTGAGAATTTAGTCGAATTGTCAGAGGTTTTGTTGGTTCTCATGAGGAACATATAAACTTGAGCTGTTCACCCTAAGTCTGACACACACGTGACCTGTGACCGTGAGGTCACGGTGTCCAGTCCTCCAAGGATTTTATCACTGAGGCCTCAGGGTAAAAAACACTTCCCTGTAATTGGAGTAAGGAAGTCTTTGGGAAAATCACAGGTCAAAGTATTGAGTGCGGCATAAACCTGTATTTAGAAGTCGTAAAATTCTTGGCAACTCAAGCTGATGTTGTTAGATTTCATCACAGACCAAATTGTATAAGACAGAAGAAAAAAGAAAAAAAAAACATAATTACAACTAGTTTAAGGCTATGTTCAGACTGTCAGCAGAAATCAGATTGTTTATCCAGATTAGATTTTTTCCAATCTTATTCAAACCACATTTAGAGGTGGTTTGAAATGCGACTCCAATCAGATTTTTAAAGATGTGTCTCAGTTTGGACGCTCTGGCAACTCAAATTGTCACTCTTAACGTGTCACACAACGGTAACTTTAAAACCGGTGACAAAAATGCCAGAAGTATTCATACAATATTCAACCTGTATGTCCAATGTTTTCGGCCATGACTACAGCACGTCAATCAATCACACAAGAAAAACACAATGATGGAGGAGACTGGTATATATTGTGATGTTCTGGTCTTCCACGTGCTGCCAAAACAGCGCCAACCCACCGAGGCATGGACTCTACAAGACCCCTGAAGGTATCCTGTGGTATCTGGTTTCTGGTACCAAGACGTTAGCAGCAGATCCTATAGGTTGCGATGTGGAGCCGAACTTGAACTTGTTGGTCCAGCACATCCAACAGATGCTCAACTGGATTGAGATCTGGGGAATTTGGTGGCCAGAGCAACACCTTGAACTCTTCATCATGTTCATCATGCATTATCCTGCTGAAAGATTCCACTTCCACCAGGGAACACCATTGTCATGAAGGGGTTTACCTGGTCAACAATGTTTAGGTAGGTAGAACTTTGTGTCCACATGAATTGGGTTTCCCAGCAGAACACTGCTCAGAGCATCACACTCCCTCCACTGCCCCACATCGTCGTCCCACAGTGATCCTGGTGCCATCACTTCCCCAGGTGGTGCACACTTACAAGGCCATCCACGTAATGTAAAAGAAAACGGGAGTCATCGGATGACGACCTTCTTCCACTGCCCCAAGTTCCAGTTCTGATGTCCACGTGCCCATTGTAGGAGCTTTCGACAGTGGTCATCATAGGCACTCTGATTTGTCTGCGGCTGCAGCCCCATAGGCATCATAGTGTGACGCACTGTGTGTTGTGACACATTCCTCCCATAACCATCATTAAAATTTTGTGTGACTTGTGCCACAGTAGACCTTCTGTTGGTTTGGACCAGACGGGATAGCCTATATGTATATACACAAAAACATATCCAACTCACAGTTCACCACAAAATCAACAGAAATTCATCAGAGATTCAATATAAACCAATTCTTACAAAAAAAAAAAAAATAATATGTGGACTATGTCACCCACTTTAACTTTGTAGCTCTATAATCTTACTGTATGTCAACAACTGCCTCTTTTGTATCTATATTTATGTCTCCATTTTAGGAACTACATCTAAGAAGATGTTGATGCTTCAATAAAACCAATTTTCCACTGGGATCCACAGTATGTCTTGGCTACTGCAGTGCTGCTTATTGTCTGTAATTTGTGCTCTATAATCAGTTTCCAAGCATTTGGTCTTTTATTTACCTGGGCACAGCCCATGTGGAAGTGACACACTCTGTTAAATGTGTGGCCCGATCCTAGAGGCGCAGCTATAAAACAATGGTTAGCTTTAATTGCAATGCATGGGTGGGCCTTCATTATACTTTCACAAATGCACAAGCTGTTACAGAGAGATTTGAGAGAGCAAGCGAGTACATGGCTAACTGTTTGCAAATCTCTTGCTGTCTGTATACTCAAAACACAGCCTATATCTGAACCTTTCGCATTCCCAGCTGCTCTGGAGCATATTTTTGTGCGTCTCTAAACTCCAGTCCACACTGAGTGTGACATGTTGACGCTGCTGTTTTGGGATCTTTCATCCTGTGTTTTGCTGTTGTAGAAATTTAGAAGGAAGTGTCTGATCTAAGTGTTATTCGAAAGGATGAAACAAATAGCTTGTAAATTAAGTGTGAATGAGCAGATCATAAAGGGTATTCATGGGACATAAAGGTAAAGTATTTCATTTTAACATTTTTACAATACTGTCTCCAGTTCCAACTTAATGTGCAGAGACAACTATATGTAATCTCTGTAGGATATTTTTTCCAGGAAACCTGTAGAACCAGTAATTATTTTTTGCATTTCTATTTGGTGATATTATGGCAGAAATTACACACTGAATGGGATCAAATCTGCGCAGACATGTTCCAACATCTAGCGGAAAACTTAGATGCGTGGAAACTGTTAGTGAGGACTGACTACTTATTAATGCTCATAATTAAATGTTTAAAAAGCACATGTGGGTTTGATATTCGGGTATCTTATCTTTTAACGCTATACTCTGAAGCATAAACTTTGCTATCCATCTACAGTATCATGACTTACAGCATGCCCCTAAGATGTGGAATTTACCTCCAGTTGAGATTTGTGAGGCACTTAGTACCCAGCAAGCAATAGCCATAATTTCACTGTCTAGGTTAACTATAGACCCAATATAGTCCAGCTATGAGTAATCCATGCCAAAATAACTTTGAATTTGGTTACATGTTGTTTTTGCCAAAATAACTTGCGAGATGAGTATGATATTCCATTGTGTAAGGAAAGTCAACAGTGATTACAAGGTGTTTGGGTTTATTTCTTTGACATGTTCTATGCATAGCCTGTGCGCCTATTCTTGGGCTATGGTTAGACATCTATTAAATTGTCACTTATCGCCCTAATTTTGCCTTGTTTTAGCCTAGACGTCAGGGCTGTGTTGGATGGCTATTTTTAGGGTGCTTTCACACTTGAGCGTTTGTTTCAGAACCTGGTGTGTTTTCTCCCTTGGTTTGGTTTGTTTAGGCAAATGAGCTGGTCTTGGACCGATTGCAAAAGAACTCCGGGGCGGTTCGGTTGAGGTGTGAAAGTTAAAATTGCGCTTCTCTGTGCGAGAATGCTGTCCTGAATCCCGATGAAGCCTTGATTCCTGCTCTAGCTGCATTATAACATTTGTATAGTGTTTGTGTGTGTCTTGACACAGTTAACCTTTAGACAGCGCTTGGAGATCCAGAGAGAGCGCGTTTGAATTTGCTGCAGTATTAATACGAATGTAGTATATAATTAAACAGCGTGAATGACAGCTACATTCATATAGTGTTTACATGTGTCTCGACAGCTATAAATAAAGCCAAAATAAACTCATGGTGTGAACTTGTCAATCATCTTGATGGATGATGCAGAGAAAACTCTGACCTATAGAGCTGGTAAGTCCCGCCCATCCGTAAAACCCCACTGGACCTCTAGGTTGAAAAATCGTCAATGCAAGTGAATGGGAGAAAATAATTATTTTCTGGTCCCGTTTGAATTGTGCCATGAATGTGAACATATGTTTTCTGTGAATTTTTTATATAATTTTTCATGTTACGAGTTTGACAGTATATGGTATGATTCTTCGGCTAGCAGTTGTGGAAAAGACATAACGAGAAAGACTACATGTCGCCTATGTGACGTCACCCCATAAAGTTGACTTACCCGTAATTTTCGCCAACCTCAACGATTTTGTCCTCTCCCTGAAAGAAGGCGGTGAAGTGCACCAAAGACACAGCCATGTTTAGCGGGATCCGTGAGCTAGTGTCCGTGTGCGAGTGGTGGTGACGTTTCAAACGCGTCGAAAGCAGCGAAGAGTTGTAGTCCACAAAGTCCTCTCACACAAAGTCTAACCGTATCAAACTTCTACCCGCTAAATTGTAGCATTCTTTACACGAAAAATTATTTAAAAAATTCACAGACAACATATGTTCACATTCATGGCAAAATTCAAACGGGACCAGAAAATAATTATTTTCTCCCATTCACTTGCATTGACGATTGTTCAACCTAGAGGTCCAGTGGGGTTAGCGGAAGGGGCGGGACTTACCAGCTCTATACGAGGACAGTTGTACACGCATGTGACTTGCATGAAAACATTTTGGTCCACTTTGAAATGTTACCTTGTGAAAGGTGCCAAAGTTTTTAGGTAAGACTTAGGGAGTGTTCACACTTGTAGTTCAGTTCTCTTGGTTCTTTTGGTCCGGACCAAAAAAGGAAATGACATACATTAGTTCTGGTTCGCTTAGCTTTCACTCTTTTAACGTTAGCGCTCGTCATTTTCAACACTGAACCTAAATGTACAAAAGAAAAACAGCTTTTATGATGTATATTTCGCGACGGAACATCCAAAACAATGCTGTGTGCTGGGATAAATGCGCTCATTGTGTGTGCGTAACCTACATACTGTATGATGGTATTTTGACCAGCTGAGAACATGTGAAGACCTTATAAAATGTGTTAAAGAGTTAAAACAGCGGCAGAATCCTTCCGTCACACTCACAAACCAAGATCTGCTGTGAGGAGGTGTAGTTCTGATGCCTGTACCAAACTGTGATGGGCAAAATTGCGACTATGATGAGAAAAACATCATTGAGCATTCTGTCCTTTTTAGGGTCGCATCTTGACATGACATCCTGTTTTTGGTTCGCTTACATGTCTTTGGTCCTTGTTGAGGTAATATTTCTTTTAAACCACACCAGAGTTCATTTGGAAGCGGACCGAGACTCATCTTTTCAGCGATCTCGGTTTTCTTGTTTGGTGACACCATGGGTTCGAATGGCAGCGTTCATACTTATTCAAATGAACCACACTAAAAGAGCAATCGCACCAGGGTTCGTTTTAATCGAACCAAACATGCACATACAGCACATACTGTATGACCATATGGCATATATGCACTCCAATATACAGGTTGTGAGTTTGTGGACTAAACTGAGACTAAACAGAAGCCCAGAAAGAAGAATCTTCTCAGTTTTGCCCTGTAAGCTTATCTCTGGAAGCTCTGAGGAAGTACGGTCATTTGGTTTCACTTGTCTAAGGAGAAAAAAAGCTCATTGGCATTATTTTGTGTAAATGATCTGTTTTGTATTTTCGCTTTTATGGTTCTCTTTGTGGGTTGTTGCTGTGGTGATTTTGTGGTGTGGCAACCCCACATACACAGGATACAGTTTCCATACGCACTTCTGCTATTAAAATTCTTGGAAATCACTCTGTAATATTACTTTTCAGACTGATGGATGATTCACAAGAGGGAAAAAGCAACTCAGTGTTCGTGACATATTGTAGTTTATGGGGATTTTACACAATAACCATTTTACATCATTTTATTCTTATAAATGAAATTGATGGATTGTCTTTGGCTAGATGAAATTAATTTTGAGATCTTTCACTAATATAAAAGCATCCCTGTTCAATATCTCAGCAGTACACTGAGGCCATTGCTCCAACAGTTGCCAGTTATTTTCTGATTGAAACAGCAGAACTGAGAATCATATGTGATAGCGATTACAGTACAGCAGGCACTCGTCCCCATCTGTGGTTTAGCGTATCAACCGATGCTGGGTTGTGCGGTGACTGGCTGTGGAGGAGACCAGAGGCAGCAGCCAGATGAATAGCCCACAGTGGTTAAGGACTGGGGGAAACAGAGGGAATGGTAGGGTGCAGGGGATGATGGTGGAGGGAGACCCCCTAATTACACTGTAAACACAGCTGTTGATGTGACTGTAAGTGTAGGGCAGCGATCGTTTTCCACATGTCCCTGGTTGTCTAATACAGCTGGTTGCGCTCAAAAATGTTTTGGTCAAGTGTTTTGGTGTGACGCAGTTTCACCGTGGACTGAAATTTTTATAAATTCTCGCCAGTTATGGGCATACTTGAGGTTTTTAGTGGCATTTAACTTGAAGTGCAATCAATAACTGGTGTAACTGGCAGGTTGTTTGTAGCTTGTTTACAGACTTTAGTCAGGGTTGACGCCATTTTGCCACAGCATGCACTGTATAAAGTTCCCAAAGCACATCTGATGAAAGTTTTTTTGTCTACTGAAATTTTTTGGAAAGATGGTTCGTCAGCTGAACAATTGGCAAGTTTTAAACAACACAATCCATAAAAATATTTGTATTAAAATCAATAATGCTACCCTGACTAATGTCTACAGCACATGGTTTTATGCTAAACTTCTGGTATCTATTGTGAATATATATATATATATATATATATATATATATATATACTCACCTAAAGGATTATTAGGAACACCTGTTCAATTTCTCATTAATGCAATTATCTAATCAACCAATCACATGGCAGTTGCTTCAATGCATTTAGGGGTGTGGTCCTGGTCAAGACAATCTCCTGAACTCCAAACTGAATGTCAGAATGGGAAAGAAAGGTGATTTAAGCAATTTTGAGCGTGGCATGGTTGTTGGTGCCAGACGGGCCGGTCTGAGTATTTCACAATCTGCTCAGTTACTGGGATTTTCACGCACAACCATTTATAGGGTTTACAAAGAATGGTGTGAAAAGGGAAAAACATCCAGTATGAGGCAGTCCTGTGGGCGAAAATGCCTTGTTGATGCTAGAGGTCAGAGGAGAATGGGCCGACTGATTCAAGCTGATAGAAGAGCAACTTTGACTGAAATAACCACTCGTTACAACCGAGGTATGCAGCAAAGCATTTGTGAAGCCACAACACGCACAACCTTGAGGCGGATGGGCTACAACAGCAGAAGACCCCACCGGGTACCACTCATCTCCACTACAAATAGGAAAAAGAGGCTACAATTTGCACGAGCTCACCAAAATTGGACAGTTGAAGACTGGAAAAATGTTCCCTGGTCTGATGAGTCTCGATTTCTGTTGAGACAGTCTGATGGTAGAGTCAGAATTTGGCGTAAACAGAATGAGAACATGGATCCATCATGCCTTGTTACCACTGTGCAGGCTGGTGGTGGTGGTGTAATGGTGTGGGGGATGTTTTCTTGGCACACTTTAGGCCCCTTAGTGCCAATTGGGCATCGTTTAAATGCCACGGCCTACCTGAGCATTGTTTCTGACCATGTCCATCCCTTTATGACCACCATGTACCCATCCTCTGATGGCTACTTCCAGCAGGATAATGCACCATGTCACAAAGCTCGAATCATTTCAAATTGGTTTCTTGAACATGACAATGAGTTCACTGTACTAAAATGGCCCCCACAGTCACCAGATCTCAACCCAATAGTGCATCTTTGGGATGTGGTGGAATGGGAGCTTAGTGCCCTGGATGTGCATCCCACAAATCTCCATCAACTGCAAGATGCTATCCTATCAATATGAGCCAACATTTCTAAAGAATACTTTCAGCACCTTGTTGAATCAATGCCACGTATAGGCAGTTCTGAAGGCGAAAGGGGGTCAAACACAGTATTAGTATGGTGTTCCTAATAATCCTTTAGATGAGTGTATATACAGTGCAATGCATAAGTGAATACACCCATGCTAAAGTTGACTAAAAAGAGGAATAAAAAATCATATTTTGGAAATTGAACGTAATGCCTTAATTTAAAAAATTAGGAAAAATCCAACCTTTAAGGACACCAATTTTCTTTGTGAATGAATAATGTATCGTAAATAAATAAAAGTTCTTCCTTAAAATACATGGTGCATAGGTGAGTACACCCCTATGTTAAATTCCCATAGAGGCAGGCAGATTTTTATTTTTAAGTATTTAAAAATAATAATTTTTTGGATACTATGCATCCTGATAAAGTTCCCTTGGCCTTTGGAATTAAAATAGCCCCACATCATCACATAGCCTTCACCATACCTAGAGATTGGATTCCATACAGAATCTCTCCTGATCCTTCAGATTCCCAGATCCATGTTTGTGCTTCTTCTCTTCAGTTCAGCCCACTCATCAGGTCAGGGGACTGGGACGGTCATGGCAGAAGCTTCATTTTGTGCTCCGCAAAAAAATTTTGTGTTGATTTTGATGTTTGTTTTGGATCGTTGTCCTGATGGAAGATCCAACCACAGCCCATTATAAGATTTCTAGCAGAAGGCATCAGGTTTTGATTTTTTATCTGTTGATATTTGATAGAATCCATGATGCCATGTATCTGAACAAGAAGTCCAGGACCTCCAGCAGAAAAATATGCCCACAACATTAAAGATCCAATGGTATATTAAATTGTACACATGGGGTACTTTTTATCCTTGTGTGCACCAAACCCATCTAGTGTGTTTGCTGCCAAAAAGCTCTTTTTTTAGTCTCATCTGACCACAGAACCCTGTGCCGTATGAAGTTCCAGTCATGTCTGACAATTAAATTTGCTGGAGTTTGTTTTTGGATGAGCGAGGAGGATTTTTCTTGAAACCCTCCCAAACAACATGTGGGGATGTAGGTTTTTATATAGTTTTTTTTTTTTTTTGGCTTTCTGACCCCAAGACTCAACTAATCTCTGCAATTCTCCATCTGTGATCCTTGAAGAGTCTTTGGCCACTCAAACTTTCATCCTCGCCGTGCATTAAGACAGTATAGACACACGTCCTCTTCCTGGCAGATTCGTAACATCTTTAGTTGATTGGAACTTCTTAATTATTGCCCTGATGGTCAAGATGGGGATTTTCAATTCTTTAGCTATTGTCTTACAGCCACTTTCTATTTTGTGAAGGTCAACAATCTTTTGCTACGCATCAGAACTATATTCTGTGGTTTTACTTATTGTGATGGATGATTAAGGGGATTTGGCCTTTGTGTTTCCTCATATTTAAACTCCTGTGAAACACGAAGTCATAGCTGGACAGTTTCATGTTCCTAGTCACCCTGGTGTACTAAAAAAGGTAAATATTAATGGGAATATACTTCAGAGATATTTTACTCGTAAAAAATTCTAGGGGTGCCAATAATTGTGGCCAACGTGTTTTGGAGAAAAACATTTATTTCATAATGTGATTTCCCCCCCACATTCAATTCTTTTACTTAAATGAAAGGTTAGAATTTTGCAAATTTTAATAAACAATGCAGATTTATTTTTTACAGCCAGTTTTGATCATATTTACCAGGGGTGCCATTAATTGTGGAGGGCACTGTATATATATATATATTTATTTGCATAAGAATATTTGAATTGCCATAATAAACTTCAGTACTGCTACTGGAGGTGGTGATCTTTTGGAGCAAGGTATTTATTTTTTAATTAAACAGCCATGCAATCGTATACTTTCATTGGGAAAATAAAAGAGCTATGCAAGTATTTCTTTGCTCTTTAAGAAACATGTTTTTCTGTTTAATGATTACAGTCTTTAACTGTGAGCTGCCACCACACAGAATCTCCCGCTCACCAGATCTCCCTGACTAAGTTTAACCGGCTGTATCATCAGCTGAGCCTTTTCTTATTGACACTTCAATGACCCTCACTGCCACTATCCAGCCTGAGGCAGGGCTTCTTTTTATTGGGGAGAAGCCTGTCGAATTATTCTGACAGAGGAGCACAAAAGACTGACTGTGGATTCATGCTGAAGCGGATGTAACGCTGGTACAAAGACAGTCAGGATTTCCTAAATGCATTTTAATCTTCATTTATTTATCAAATTAGACTAGATCTGTTAGCTCTGCATGCCTGAACATGCATGGCATATCTGGGTAGTGGTAAATAAGGCGAGTTGGGGGTCTGTTTGGTGCCTGAGGTCAAATCAGGGCACCGTTACAGGTGGTTGTGGTAGAACAGAGAGCATTACTGAAATGCTTCACATCTCCGCCTTATACTGTCTGCACGATCTGTGAGTGACAGCAGAAAAGCTCGTCTTACAGCCTGCTGCGCTGCCCCTTACCTCTGTCTGTATGTCTTTTTCCTTTCACACATTCGGTTACAGACGTTATGGTTCACTCCTCTGTGTGGGCATATTCACTTTCCTCATTTTTAATGCAGTTTACCATTGTCTTCAAAACCACAGATGTTTGGTTTGCTCTCTTCTACTGAAGAACAGCACGCTGCTTTGCTATTTTCTCTCGCTTTTTTTGGCCCCAAAGCCATCCCACTTTTGGAAAGTGTAACAAATAGTTTTTCACAGCTGTAGGGCTTCAAAGGAGTGGAAAAGATAGATCTTTCAGAGATAAACTGGTGAGAAACATTCTTTCAACATTCATCTGAGATCTGTTTTAAAATAGAGGCCATTAACATTTTTTTAAATAGCACACAGTTGGCTGACATTTACGGCAAATGAGAACTATTTTTGATTTGTTTATGAAAATCCTCTAATCAGCATAAACATTACAGATAAGTCAGAAAAAGGGGGTAAAATAGGTAAAATAATAATAATAAAAACTTCACATTTCCACATAGTCTGTCTTAAAACTTAGAGAGCTGCCTACATGGGTAATCCAATTGTTTGTTAATATTTCACGCGACAAACAATACATTACTGTATATTTTAGTTTAAGAAAATAGTGTTTTTTGTAACAGCGTTGTAATGTATATTCCCATGTCTATCAAGCACATTTTTGCACATTACCATTGTTTAATATTAGTGTAATTCAATATTTTACCAATTTTATCACCATAAATTACAGTACAACAATACCAACTGCATGTATAAATAGTTTACAATTGAAGTGTTTCCCCTGCATTATAGTAATAAGAAAGTGCTTAATTGTCATGAAAATAATTAACATTTTTTCTTACTTTTAACTTTTGGGTGAAATATAAAAAATATATTGTTGGTTTAATTTAAAAAAAGTAAGTTACCTTGTTGCCTTAATTTTGAGTTCATTAAAAAAAAAAAAAAATGAGTTAATGCAATGAAGGTGATTTAGTCAACAGAAATTCTAAATGTTATATTATCTGAACCATATTATCTGAACCATATTAATATTATCAAAAGAAAAAAAAAGTTCATGAAATCATGAAAAAATATTATTATTTTTTTTAGTGTGGGAATGTTGCTGACAGATTTTAGTGAGATTGTAATCATGTAACTGAACGTCAATAAAACTAAGAATTATTAGAACAACTGCACAAAGAAGTTAGACTTTCTGTAGTGGGCTCTCAAAAGCACAAAAGCTGCTCTCTTCACCTAAGGTAACCGCAAGAAAGATCAGATGTGGGACATCAGCCATACTATCAAGAGGCCATATGGTTTCAATCACTGCTGTTCACCATGTCACTGAGATTTCATAATCAGCCCTAGTATTCACACACGTGGTCCTGTTGGTTTTTAAGCATAGATGTCTGTGATTCTGTCATCAGTGCACTGGAGGGAGGGTTTCAGGGAGGGAGGTAAAGAGAGAAAGAGAGAGAGTGTGTATGTGTGTGTGTGTGTGTGTTGGGGACGTTGGAGTGCGTCAGAGCGCACTGGCTCCCCTCAATCCAAACTCACTGCATCTCCTTTCCAAGAAAACTCCTCCAGATTTCAGGAAGCCTCCGGATTGCTTTGTTTGGATGTACCGACAAATATTACAAACCATTCAAAAGAAGGATAGAGGGAGTTTAGGTTGTTTTATCAGCGCACAAGGAGGTAAAGCGTCGTTACGCGTCGATTTGAGAGATTTATCCGACACTTCTGGAAGCAGCGCTCTGGACGCGCGTAATGGATCGATAGTAGCTACGAACTTCTGGGAGTGTAAAGAAGCTCCTCTAGACACCGCGAAAGCGCTATTTTTGGTGGAATAAAAGCTCGTTCGAGAGAATTAATTAGTTATATAGTGTTAGACACTGTTGCAGACCGACGTGCGCTGTGATGGATGGAGCAGTTCTTTTGATATCGATGCTGGTGTTGGTTTTCTCTGGAGATGTTCGGAGCGCGTCGTATCCTCAGCGGTATAACCTGTACGCAGGGACCCAGACTCAGACTCAGCCTTTAAACGGGGCGAGAGCATCGAGCAGACACAGGTATGATGACACTTTCATTTCAGACACTAATATGATGAAAGAAAGTAATAGTGAAAAATAATGAAATATACGATATAGATAGATAGATAGATAGATAGATAGATAGATAGATAGATAGATAGATAGATAGATAGATAGATAGATGGTAGTTATATGTGGTTGTAAGTATAAATATGGTCACACTTTACAGTAGGGTCCAATTCCCCCTATTGTAACTAACTATTAATTATGACTTTTGCCTCAGTTAACTCTTAGTTACTGCTTATTAATAGTTTGTAAGGTAGTTGTTAAGTTTAGGTATTAGGTTGGATCAAGGGATGTGGAATATGGTCATGTAGAATAAGGCATTAATATATGCTTTATAAGCACTAATAAACAGCCAATATCCAAGTATTATGTATGCTATTAAGCAACTAGTTAATGGTGTGAATTGGACCCTAAAAATGATACCCATCATACCATCAAGATCATCACCTTTAGATAGATAGATCTAATCAATTTTTTGTTCAATCAGATCAGACATTTTCAGACAAATCAAACTTTGCATTGCACAGAGATGATGACAGTTCATAGACAGACAATCAAAAGGACAGGCAACATGTTTTATAAGTCCCTTTCAGGACAGTTACAGATGTTATGCATTTTTCTGTAATTCATTTATTGAGGGGAAACATAACCTGAGGGGACTTTAAAAAAGCAAATGTGCTTTTAAATGTGTGGCACAGATGACTACATGAAAGGAAAAGCCTCCCTTTATCCTACAGTGAAACGACAGGAGGTGCATTGCCGTCCATCCGAACAGCTAATTATCACTTACCGAACGCAAGGTTCGGCTTAAAAGGACGTTTTGTGGGACCCCTGTGATTTCCAAAGCTTTTCAGAATATGGTTATACATGTCACCACCCTGGTAATAATTACACTAAAAGCACCTTCCTTTACTTCTTTATCTGTCAATCATGTGGTTCTACAATGCAATGCTCACTCTCAGCCACACACACCCACTCTGACATTGTTGTTTTGTCTGTGATTGTTGGGGTGTGAACGGGAGAGGTTGTCCCATCTCTGACGCGCAGACCGGGGCTTCCCCCTTCATCTGACGCAATGCTTTCTTAAGGGTGGATAGACACGCAGGCCATATGCTGATGGTCAGAGCTAGAAGGCAATTATGGCCTCAAATCCATCAGTCATAGAACTTATTAGTTTACAGCTATTTTAGTCCATCTAAACAAGTTTGGACGTATGAATAGCTCACAGAGTCAGAGAAATGAGGTAGAGAATGGTGATGTCTATGATGTGAGAACCCTCAGTGCCAGCGGGATGAAGTGTGTAGTGAAGTATGCACTGGCTGCTTGAGAAATCTGAGTCGAGTTACTGGGGATTAGCAGCCTGTTTGAACTTTTAGTCACAACAGATGTAAAAAGCATTCTCCGTTTTGTGTATTTATTTTATGGAAAGTGAAAAAGTAGTAGGGAGAGGGGAAGTGTGAGACTGAAATCAAGGGAAGAAGTTGTTCTCTTTCGCTTAGTGTGCAGAACTCATCTTCTCTCTTGTGGCTTTTTCTCCTTTAGTCTTCTAAATGAACGGATTGATAGATTTTGACACGTGTTGCTTTGCATCAAATGCGCATTTCCAAGGGAAAACCGCAGCCCCTAATCAAATTTATCAAGGAATGTGTGCCTCAAATTTAGCAGCAATTTTATGCTAACAGATTCTGAAAGATGAACTTCGCAAGAACTGGATCTGCAGCTGCCAAATATGCGAGCAGCTAAATCACCTCTTTCCTCTAAATTGTTGGCATTTGGTAAGAAACGCTGCCAGGTTTTTGCATGTTGGAATACCTGTCCTACTATGATTTTTTTTTGTGGTGTGTTTATCTACAAAATCCAGCACTTTAAGTGTCTTTGAAAATCTAGCAAAATATGTGAACATATGAAAAGGAAATGCTGGTTCATATTCAGAAAATATGATACTGAAATGCTCCAGTGTAAGTTAGTGTGTCAAATCTTATTGGAGCTATGGATTAGCTCGCCTTTTTTTAAGCAAAGTTTTGATCTGGAGGCCTTGAGCGATCTAGTCTTGGTCTGGATCATGGAGGGTGCGGTCTTGACTCCAACTATGGTCTTCAGGTGATCTTGTATAGTTATTTTTATCCATTGTGGATTTTATCATCCCTTATTCATGTGTACATCATTATTTAGGCATGCTATTAGCTGTTTAGCCTGCTAGCTTAGCTAACATGGCTACTGGATACTTATCTTATAATTTGTTAAAAGTACTGCTTATTATGACTAAATTCAACTTAAATTATAATTTCACAAAAATCACAGTTTCAAAAATTAGTCATATTTGATAACTACTCACAACACACTCACATAATCCAGCTTTGTGAAATCAGACTTGAACTTTGCACTGCATCTAAAAGGGAATGGCAGAAGCTAATCAGCTTTGAATGTAATCTCATTTTCAACTCATATTTTGCATAACATTTAAGTAGCATATAGTGAATTATCTTACGTCAAATCTCACATTTGACCTCCAATTATTTGTTTTTTCAAGTGTGAGAATGTTGCCTTGCAGTGCTGAATGTATGCTATAGTGAACAGTGTTGTGAGACATGAACTTTGAACTTGTTCTATCAACCTGTGAGCTTAAGAGAACTGAATAAAAATATTTCTTGTGTAAGAAGAAATAATGTCTGTAGACAGAGACATAAAATGCTTTGGGTTGTGCTGTGGTGTCACATACAACTATAAAATTGAGCCCTTTTCTGCCAAACCAGAAGTCAAAAGCCCAAGCCTAAATGGTGTGTCGACTGCTATTCAGGGAATCATGCTGGACAAGCTTTGATGAATGCCCTGAAGACTGGACGCCCATGTTCATGTTGCCATCTTTCATTTATTTCTTGAAAACATTTATGCTGACAGACAAACAGACAGTGCTGGCACGCAGTTCTTCAGAGGGTGACTATTAAACTGGATGTTGTCAGAATAATATAAATGGCATAGTCTTGGATTGGCTCCATTATATGTGACTTATTAGGAATAGTTTACCTCTACTGAGGGTAAGGTCCAGTGAATGGTAATTCCTCAATAGCAGGCCCTCACGCAATCTGTGCCCAAAGAACTTGGCAGAAAAGTCCTCAGATTTTCGCAAAATTGGACCAGCCATCATTCATAAATGTCTACACCCTCTGCAGGTTCATTTAGAGTACTAGACTTATTAAAAGGCTGAATTTCACGATAGTCACCCCAAAATAAAAAAGGGAAAAAAGGGCATGATGAACATTTTATTTTACTTTATTTATTTTTTTATATTATTTTATTTTTTAGATTTGTATTAATGAGAATTTGGAGGAGAAAATGTGCTTAACTATAATGAAAATGTCAATGCAAAAACTCTTATTTATCTTAAAGGAACACAATGACTTTTTGGAACTTAAGCTTATTCACCGTATCCCCCAGAGTTAGATAAGTCCATACATACCCTTTTTCATCTCCGTGCGTGCCGTAACTCTGTCTGACGCACCCACCGCTAGCCTAGCTTAGCACAAAGACTGGAGGTAAACAGCTCCAGCTAGCATACTGCTCCCAAAAAGTGACAAAATAGCACCAACATTTTCCTATTTACATGTTGTGATTTGTATAGTCACAGCGTGTACGAATAACAAGGTCACATGAGACACAGCCATCTTCTAACTGTATACATACTGGGAACTATATTCACAGAAGGCGAAGCACTGCTACTTGGGAGGGTATGTATGGACTTATCTAACTCTGGGGGATACGGCGAATAAGCTAAAGTCCCAAAAAGTCAGTGTGTTCCTTTAAAAAATAGGCTTTGCTTTCTTTATACGACATGTAATTTCTTAACCTGGACATTTCTCATATTTGTCACCCAAAAGCCTTTGCACACTACCTAATGGAAGTTGTACCATGCAATCTACATCAGACAGTCTGTAGGCGTCCCGTCTAAAGATGGTATTGTGGTCCGTCTAAAGATGGTATTGTGGTCAGTCAGGTCCAGTTATCAATTTGCCCTCTGTAAAGGGACGGTGTTCAAAGCTCTTTTGGTATCACTATTCCCAAATGGCTGATTAGATACAGGCAGAAGTAAAGATCCCTCTCAATGGGATAATGGAAAAGTGGTTTTCGTTTGATCTATTTTTGCAACATAGCAGACTAATGGGGGCTTTAAATGAAAGACTGTTCATTAGCCATTTTATGAGTTTCAACATTTGGGCTTATATTGTAAGATCCAATTCAACTTTGCCACCCATCTACATTTCAGAAGCATTTCTCTTGCAACCCAATTACCTTTGATTGTGTTCTTCATGTGTACTTCAAAATTCATTGTTGAAGTGCCCATCGTTTCTCTTTTTCAGTCAAGTCTTATTTGATGCTGTTTCATCCTTAGTATTTTGTAGCTTTTTCTTTTTGCCTTTTGTCCTGGTATGTAAAGAGGGTTTAAGCAAAGCCCTCTGTGAAAGGAAAGTTCTTGGCCCTTGACCTGGGCTTTTTTTGAAGATGTGGCAGTGGTTGTGAAGCCAAGAGCTGCCTGTGACGGTGCCTGTCAGTCTCGGGTCTCATCCAGACCACCCCACGCCGTCACACACTGACAGGAAGCCCTCGCTCACACAGCGGCCCCTTCACACCAAGAGGAACTTCCTGTATTGGATGATCAGGACTCTGGCCTCATTCTGAAAAAACACCTCTGATATGCAAAGTGCTTCCTGTGAACAAGTATGTGTTTGACAAGGGAAGCAGTTAGTGAATATTAATGGATGTTCAGACATGCCAAAATGTCTGTCATGAATGATTGCTTCTGGAAAACAAAGCTTGAATGGGATTGTATCATTAGCTTTGCTTTCTGTGAGTGGTTCGGTTTAAAGCAATGATTCCAGTTCAGCTATCTTTATTAACTTCTTGTTTCTAACTATTAGATCTAACAAAAATATGTTATACAATTGTTTTGCTAATGTTCCCATTAAGTTATGAACTCATTATTTTTGAATATTCGTTCAACATTCAAAAACGTCCAGTATTTGAAATGTTTTAAAAACGTATTTCTTGGTTGGGCGAATGTTACAGAAAACATAAAAGGAAGATTTAATTTTATCATTTGCAAGGGAAAATTATAGGAAACCGTAATAAGAACGTTTAAAAAATGTCACAGTGTTGGGTTTGTGTTCCCCGGGTGTCCAGTAGATGTCCTCCTTCCCCGGTGTCACTTACATCATGAACTACGTTTCCCATCATCCTGTCTGGCTATCACGATCATTGCACTCAGGTGTTCCCCGTCATCATTGCACTCAGCTGTTTCCCCTCACCTTGTTAGTGTCTGTGTATATATATCCTGTTTGTGTCAGTGTTTGTCACTGAGTCCTTGTATGTATCACACCATTTCCTTAGTCGGTTCTTGTCTGTGGCTTGTTTTGTTCTTTTTGGATTGCTTCTTTGGATTTTGACCTCTGCATGGACTGGATATTGATGTAACGGATTTCCCTTAATAAACACATATTGCATTTGGATCTAAATTACCTCTGTTCTTGTGTGGATTGTGACAAAAAATGGCTGAAATATTTCAGAACAAAATTCCATGAATGATGTATAAATAATGTTTTGTACTAACATTTTGCAAACATTATTAAAGACCAGACAATTTTGAAGAAAAAAAAATAACCTTGCTGGAGGAAAATTTATTCATAACTATGAGAGAACCTTGTCAGAATGTTCTAAGAATGTTCCCAGTTAGCTGGGATGATGGAGCAGTACTGGTAGGCTACAAATGCATAGCCTATCTAAACATTTAATACATGAATGATACATTATTGGACATGAATGATACATTTAAGGGTACCAATTATGCAAACTTCTCTTTTACATGGTGTTTGAACATAAATGTGTGTCAGCAGTGTGTGTACACAACCACCCTAAAATGGTAAAAATCCACCCACTACTCTATTTTAATCCCCATAAATCATAAGCAGTGTCTCAGAACAAGCCGTTTGCAGATTGTAACTTTTGTGACATCACATATGCTTAGGCCCCGCCCACGACTGCTGACGGACTCTGCCCTATTAGCATAGACCCCGCCCTGAGTGAGCTTTACACAGTCCGCCATGTTTATCTCCTCGCCAGAGCATTTAACAGCAGCATTCAAGTAAGAAATGTATTCTTAATAAAGCTAGTTATTCAATCAAGGGCAGTGAGTGATTTTCTGTTTTTCTTTTGTTGTTTGATTCATATTAACAGCATATAAAGCAGTAGGTGTTGTAGATTACACTGCTTTCACTTTAATACACAGATCTAATATACACATGTGATTTCTTTACTTGCTGTTTACATTCACAGTCATAACCGACTGTGTTTATGCGAACTTTGTGTGTTTTTGACTTAACCTTGTGTGTATTTGACAGTTTAAGAGCAATAACTCATGAAAAAGAACGGAGTTTAATACCCACGGGTCGCTTCGTCTGACAGCCAGCTTCTGTGCTTTGGATGTGTGCGCTCAGAAAACCATTTCAGAAGTTTAGACTGGTATGGTTTTAAAACACATGCAGATAATCAACTTTCATGATGATGAAGAACTGCAATGTCACGTGAGCGTGACTGTGATAGAGATGATAATCAAAATCAAACAGATGTTTTGGTTTTTGGCAGAGTATCGGAGGCATGAGCTGTAAAGGCTTCGCCCTCTTCTAGAAAACCTGAGACTTATATTACATCTTGTAAAAAGGGGCATAATAGGTCCCCTTTAAACCGTGGTGCTTGGTGGTTGCTTACTTGCCCAAGTCAAAAAAGCCTACATACTGTATAAGTCTGGCCTAGCTGGTTTCACAGAGAGAGCTTAGATTAAGCCAGGAGTAGGCTTTAGTTAAATTAGGACCAGTGGCGTAGCGAACGCGGATTTGCGCAATGCCACTGATTAGGACATTTAAGTAGCTTTTATAAACGTGCTTATAGAAACAACATTATTGGTGTGCATCTTGAGACAAAACAATGGCACTGACATATTTTAAGATATATCAGTGCAAGTTGCTTTCAGTTAAGACAACTCAAACATGCCTTTTAGTCTGGGATAGGCACAAGCCTTGACTGTAAAACCCAGAATATATGATATTCTGGTCCCTAGATATAACTTTCGTCAACTTCAGGAATAAGGGGTTTTTTTATAGTCTGCCAGGTGAAAATAGTAAATCTGCGAAGAAATGTGATAAAGCACCTCTACTATTCAATTGAGGTATATGTCCATTGCAGGATAACGGTGGGGGATGCGTTATGCACCGAAGTTTAATACTACACTGCAGAAAAACCTATTATGAATTAGTTTTTTTTTTTACCTGATATATCTAGTAGCCTATATTTTTTTCTTTTATCTAGTATCTTTTAGTCTTATGTTCCAGTTCTAGAGATTTTTTTAAATATCTAAAAATCCTTGAAACTACATCACAGGTTTTAAGTGCAAACAAGTTATACTTATTAAAATATGCACTACTGTTCAAAAGTTTTGGGTCAGTAAGATTTTTTTTTTTTAAACAAATGTAACTTTCATTCAGCATGGGTGCATTAAAAGTGACAGTAAAGATATTTGTCACAAAATTTCAGATTTTATTTCAAATAAACATACATTTCTGTTGACCAAAGAATCCTGAAGAAATGTGTCAGTGTTTCCACAATAAAAATTAAACAACACCTGAATTATTTCTGAAGGATCATGTGACACTGAATACTACGGAGCCCCTAAAGGGACCTGGTGATGAAAAAAACTGACATGGGAGGGAAAAAATATATTTCAATGCTTTTGCGTTCCCTCACAAACTTTGCATTTCCTCTCACACTTTGTTTTCAATAGCAAAGAGACTCTTAAAAGAAGGTTTCTGACGTCACAAACTACCTTGTAACCAATCAGGTCAACGTGTGATCATCAAACGAGTGGATCTCTGAGCTGGTGGGAGTGAGTGGAGGCGGGGCTAATTTGCATATTCATAGACCGTGTATACTAAACGAGGCAAGGGTGTAGAGTTACATTCAAGTTATTTTAAGGCATGAAGAATTTTTTTCAAGGAAAAAACTTTTATATATGTCATTTTGGTTATTAAAGATGGGTTTTAAAGGGTTATTTCACCCAAAAATTAAAATTCTGTCAGTAATTACTCACCCTCATGTTGTTCCAACCTCGTAAGACTTTCGTTCATCTTCGGAACACAAATGAAGATATTTTTGATGAAATCTGATAGCTGGCTCACTCCTTCATAGGCTTCTATGTAATCGATCTGCCATCCCAGAAAAGTTAGTAAAGACATTGTTAAAATAGTCCAAGTGACTACAGTGGCTCAACCTTAAGTTTATCAAGCGACGAACAGAATTTTCATTTTTGGGTGAACTAACCCTTTAAGGGATACAATTATTGACTACAGGGGGACTTAAACAGTTTTGCTTATTCAGTAAATTTAACATTTGTTTAAAGTCAAATAAATACTAATTAAAACTCAAGAAGGAGTCTCAAGAAGTTTCTGCAGTGTAGAGGTTTGTCAAATAACTTAAACAGGCCCTTTGGAGTAAATTCCATTAGCAGATTTGATTCATCTGATATCATGTAATTCGTGAGAAACCACACTGATAAGTGTTTTTATGGTGATGATGTGCAGATGGATGTTAAATCCATTCATATCCTCAGTAGAATTCGTTTAGGAGTGAGCATCTGACTGCAGAGTCAATTATGACAAAGAAGAATGAAAGGTCAAACTTGCTGTTTGAAAACATTGAGTTCAATAAGATCTTAAATGAGAAGTGTGTCAATAATGATGAAGTTAGTTTAGCGAGCCCTGAAATGTGAATGTATCTCATAGGTTTGAGTGCCCAGAGGATAGATCCAATCCAAGAATGGCATGAATGTCTAAATGTCTTTAGGTAAAGAATCTCTCCTGGCTTGTGTAAGCCACATCTGTGGTACGTCTGCTCGTAAGGCATGTTATTTCTCATCTTGCTTTAGTGTAGTTCCAAGCTGAGATGCCACAGATGTGCTGCTGCGGTCAAACCCCTGCAGAAACCGCTTTCCTGTAACGGGAGCAAGTTACAGTATAACCACAAGGAAACATTTTTCCCACGAGCTTGCCCTTCCAGCATCAAATATGTGGCTTGTTCGCTAAAAGAGTATCCTGACATTTACTAGTGCATTAGCCTTCTTATAAGGGTAATCATAACAGTGCGGCTTATCTGGAAATCAGAATGAGAAATAAAATTGGATGTGAACACCGAGAATATCTAAATATTGTCCTGAGCAGATAAGAGTGGGGTTAGTAGGACATCTGTTAGTGGTGGTGTTGAATGTTGTGGAGGCTGAAATCTCGTTGCTTATTCTGGCACAGTTTGTGATTTTTTCCGACCTCTGCTTTATTTCAGGAGGTCATGAAAAAAGCATTTAGCTCCAGATATTTAATACATTCTGGAAGATTTGAGTCGCAAAAGGATCTTGTAGACATCCGTCTTCTTTGTGTACTCCGGATCAAATAAAGCCTGACTTTTCCTTTCCTTCCTAGCACACGATTATAGCTGTTTTATAAAGATAAAGTGTTTTTTTTTTTGTAACTTCTCATGCTTTCTTTATACCAGCTTAATATGTGCAGACTCTGCTCTTCAAGACAAGCTCTATCAATGTATATTTCTCTGAAAAGTGGCATTGTCATGTGACCTACTATACAAGCCGCATCAGTGTTATGCGCTATTAACGAAGATAATAACGATTTCCTGTGGCCTTACAGGACAGTATATTTAAATCTTATCTTAAGACAGATTTTATTGGATTTTACTTTATTATTTTGATGTGTACTTACACTATCATTCATACAGTGCTATGCATAAGTTTAGACACCCATGCTAAAGTTGACTAAAAAGAGGAATAAAAAATCATCTTTTGGAAATTGAACTTAATGCCTTAATTAAAAAAATTAGGAAAAATCCAACCTTTAAGGACACCAATTTTCTTTGTGAATGAATAATGTATCGTAAATAAATAAATGTTCTTCCTTAAAATACAGGGTGCATAAGTCTGGACACCCCTATGTTAAATTCCCATAGAGGCAGGCAGATTTTTATTTTTAAAGGCCAGTTACTTCATACTATACATCCTGATAAAGTTCCCTTGGCCTTTGGAATTAAAATAGCCCCACATCATCACATAGCCTTCACCATACCTAGAGATTGGCATGGTTTTATTTCAGTTAGCCTAATAGCTGGTTTGATTTGCATTGAGAGATGATCTTATGGAAAGTACTCCATGCCAATCTCTAGGTATGGTGAAGGCTATGTGATGATGTGGGGCTATTTTAATTTTAACTTTATCAGGATGCATAGTATCCTGGATCCATGAAGTAACTGGCCTTTCAAAATAAAAATCTGCCTGGCTCTATGGGAATTTAACATAGGGGTGTCCAAACTTATGCACCCTGTATTTTAAGGAAGAACATTTATTTATTTACGATACATTATTCATTCACAAAGAAAATTGGTGTCCTTAAAGGTTGGATTTTTCCAAATTTTTTTAATTAAGGCATTAAGTTCAGTTTCCAAAAGATGATTTTTTATTCCTCTTTTTAGTCAACTTTAGCATGGGTGTCTAAACTTATGCATAGCACTGTATGTTTGGTGTCAGTAAGACTCTTTTTTGATAGAAATGAATACTTTTATTCAGCATGTACATTAAAAGTTATAGCAAAGACATTTATAATGTTACAAAATATTTATATTTCAAATAAAAGCTATCATTTTTAACTTTTAATTTGTAATTCATCAAATCCTGAAAAATATGTATTACAGATTCCACAAAAATATTAATCAGCACAACTGTTTTTAACATTAATAATAATAAGAAATGTTTCTTGAGCAGCAAATCAACATATTAGAATAATTTCTGTAGGATCATGTGACACTGAAGACTGGAGTAATTATGCTGGAAATTCAGCTTTACATGAATGGAATAAATTACATTTATAATATATATCAAAATAGAAAACTGTTATTTTAAATTGTAATAATATTTTAAAATATTACTGTTTTTACTGTATTTTTATTAAGTAAATGCAGCCTTGGCAAGCACAAGATAATTCTTTTAAAAACAGTAAAAAAAAATATAAAAAAAAGAACATTAATGTTTATACGTATAGTCTGATTTTATGCTCTATGTGTGTATATATAAAATTCCAAGAAAGTATAAAATAATTTTTTTAGTTTTTAATGTTGCATAAGCGTAGTGTTAGCTAACAGATGGGTTGGTTTGTGTTCAGGCAGCAGTCTAATCTTAAATTGCTGTGTTGGAAAGAACTGCTTCACCGTTTGCAAAAACAGCCATAATGAGGGCTGTTTCCACATGATACGGCATGATTGCATTTTGGTGATGTTTGTAAACGGCGGTGGAAACCATTGGCAACAGCTGCATGGTGCAAATTCATGCTATGCCTAACAATATCAGTATTGTGCCTGTGGCTCAGTCTTGATATTGTATCTCTGTATCAGTGTTTTCGTGTGGACACAGTTGGGGTGGAACTGGGAGTGGACACGCGTTTCAGCCCGGTGCCCTCTCGGACAGTCAGACGAGCATGTGTCCCCTCCTAGGGAGAGACAAATAAGCAAGGCTGTAAAAACAGGCAGACCCTGCAGCCACAGCTGCTCTGACCACTTCCTGTTTGCCAAGGTCAAAGGTCACGGTGTGCGGTGCACTGCCCTGGCTGCACGCAGGGTCGCTCGGAGGGGAAGATGTGTGGGTAGAGACAGAAAAGAAGGAAGAACTGAAGAATAGCAAAGCGCATGATGATTGAGCCTTTGTGTGAAGCGCTGGAGCACAGGAAGTGGAAATGGTCAGGCTATTAAGTGAAACAAGAGGGAGTTTTATGTCATTGTGTTTTTTTATGGAGTTCAATATCAAAAGAATTCTTTCACTGAGAATCGTATTCTCATCTGTGTTACACATACACTGTCTCTTTCTTTATTTGTGTAACTTGACAGTGTGTTTCATTATGCATTCAATCTCAAGTATGCAGAGGCACGATACTGATGGATGTGCAGTTGCATTGCATAATCTCAAAAACCGCAATTATCATTTCTTAAAGGAGTAGTTCTTCTGTAATCATTTACTCACCCTCAGGCTTAACTCGTATCTATGGTTCCAAAAAGGACAAAAATAAACATTAAAAGTAGTTGGTCACACTTTAGTTTAGGGTCCCATTCTCACTATTAACTAACTACGACCTTCACCTCAGTAAACTAATTACTGCTTATTGATAGTTAGTAAAGTAGTTGTTAAGTTTAGGTATTGAGTAGAATCAGGGATATAGAGGTCATGCAGAATAAGGCATTAATATGTGCTTTATAAGTACTAATAAACAGCCAATATCCTAGTTATATGCATGCTAATAAGCAACTAGCTAATAGTGAGAATTTGACCCTAAATGAAAGTGTTACCAAGCAGTTTATATGTCTTGTAAATTTAAGTTGTTTTTTACTGAAACTCTTCGAATCTGCTTTTTATTATGAATAAAGACACAAATGATTTCAGAGCTACAGCAGAAGGGAAGATTATCAGAAAAACCCAACCCCGGTTCATTGGGAAAATGCGCCTGTGGCGATATTTTTGCTAAATGACATTGCCTATTGCACGTTTCACGACACTTTCAAAGTGAAATGTGGCGCTAAAAGCATGTTCAGTTTTATGCAAAACACAATAATCTGGCAATGTTTTATTATGATGGTTGTTGTATGTATCGCAGAAGCTGCGAAATGAAATTTCCGACAAGTGTCGCTAAAAGGTTAATGCTACCGCGTAAGAAAATAACGTACCACCTACACTAAACCCAACCCTAAACCATAACCAATAGTGTTAACAACAAACATGCCATTTGAGCTGATTATGAGATGCAAATGTCAAAATGTATTAGTAAAATGTATTAGAAACCATGCACTATGGTAAAAGTGTTTAAGGTCATAACATAGTATTGTGCTTGGAACCTCATGAAAATAAATCTTTATTATTCAGTAATCTGTCACCGTAATCATAATTTGTGTGAAAGGAATAAAAGTTGTTGGTGTTTTACTACCACTAGAATTCATTTCGGCTATAAACTGCAGTGAAATGGATGTAAAGGTTTTTGGAGTTTTGGAAAAATGTAGTAGAGACACGTTTCTCGGAAAAAAACTGTTTCTGTGAGGTCTTGAGGTCTGATCTTCACACAAAGCTAGCATGCAGCATAAGAAGACATGAAGTATTGCACATAAGGACTTGAGGTGTTTTTATGGTGTTTTTTCTTTTTCTTTTTTGGAGCTTAACATGAATGCTCACTAAACTGTTCTTGTCTTAAAAAGAGCTATGTAGATATTCTTCAATCTTTTCCCCCTTGTGTTTTCCTCAGAAGAGAAATCATGCAAGTTCGGCAAGACATGAGAGTGAGTAAATGATTGGGTAAACTAATTCTTTCAATTTGGAGTCTCATGTAAAGACTGTTTCTAGAGGCCATTGTTGTTGTTGTTCTTGGGATTTTTCCATGAAGTCAAAAGTTGGTTTGGTGGACAGACTCCAAGCATGTGAGGACAATCAGAAGCTGAACTTTGCATGATGTCCATCTCACACACCATGGGAATAAGAACCGTCCAGCCTCTGTTAGTAGCCTAGCCTCTACACGTGTTAATCATTGTCATTTTGCTCTGTGACTCTGTGTAAACATATCAGTATCAATCAGTAGGCCGGGTGGGAGAGGAGGCCTCATGGTTTCTAAATGGGTGGGGGACATCGTCTTGGCACTAGATCCAGGATTACAGTTCATATAAGAACCGTTAAGACCCTGAATTGAGGAATATCTGAGGTGACATGAGTATATAAAACTTTCCGTGAAACAAGCCAAAACTGAAGGTGTTCATATAGGGCAGCACTGGAAAGTTTGGAAAGTTATTGCATACTTGTATACACTACCGTTCAAAAGTTTGGTGTCAGTAAGAATATATACAGTATATATATATATATATATATATATATATATATATATATATATATATATATATATATATATATATATATATATATATATATATATTTCACAATTTCCACAAGGATGTGTTAAATTGATCAAAAGTGATGGTAAAGATAAAGGTTAATGTTACAAAAGATTTCTATTTCAAATAAATGCTGTTCTTTTGAACTTTCTATTCATTAAAGGATCCTGAAAAAAATCATCAAACTTATTCAGCCGCACTACTGTTTTCAACATTGATAATAAGAAATAATAAGAGCAGCAAATCAACATATTAGAATGATTTTGGTGAGCATAAGATGCTTCTTTCAAAAACATAAATTAAACATCTTACAGACCCCAAACTTTTGAACGATAATGTAATCATTTAGCTTTCTCACAGGCATAAAGTGTCAGTTTAACAGATTGCATACTATGATTTATGAATAAACTTTAGTAACAAAGACATGAATGAGATATCCATCAGTGTACATAATGCAAGATCCATATTATCATACACATGAGTATACTTCTTGGTTTTGGAACGGTTAAATACATTTTAAATGGCTTAAATGAGTTTCTTCCCGGTTATATTGCTCCCTAGGTAACAGACAATTTCTGCAGTCCATTCTGCTCCATTGTTTTAGGTTTATTGGAGAAGGTCCAGAAAGTGATATCATAGGATTCTGGAGCCTGTTGCACACATGTATATTCATGTACTAATTTATTTAAAACACATTAATCAACACATAGATGCTATAGGCCATAGTTAAATGTGCCAAATGTGCAGTTGGACAAATTGATATGTCCATATTGTGAATCCCTTGGGAGGTTCATCAATTGAAAGAGTAAGAAGGCGAATGAATGTTCCTCTGAAACGCTACATTCATATGATGTAATTTCTGTCCTGGGAGAAGCAATTACGGCCTTTATTGAGGGAAGGATCGGAGAGGACTTTTTTCAGCAGTGCTGAGAAACAAAGAGAAGACTGTATTTTTATGCCAGATATACCCTACATGGATTATGTCACGTTTATGACAGATAATTAATAGTGTGTGAGTGTGTCAGAGGGGCAGGGACAGAAACAGAGAGATAGTAAGATCCAAATGCCATGTATACAATGTTGAAGGGCTCTGCAAGAAGAAAATAAGTTTTTATGTTTACTTTTAAGCATTTGGCAGAGACAAAGTGACTTAAATTTGATCTGTTCCTGTATACCCTGGGAATCTAACCCATGACCTTGGCATTGCTGGCGCCATTCTCTGCTGTTTGAGCTACAGGAATGCTCACTAACTGCGTTACAGAAAAGTGTGGGATTACAGGTTATCTGGTCACTTTAAAACTGCAGTCCGTAATTTTTGGCGCTCTAGCGGTTAATAAACAGAACTGCATGCTTCTTGCGGAAGAACATTGTAGCCGGAGCTAGTAATGATCGTAGTGATTTGGGATAAGACAAAAACACAGTTTGGAAAATGGATTCATGATGTATTCGCTTATTATATACCCCAACCAGTTCAGCGTAAATCCCACCCTGCAGTAGCCTGGCAAGCCAGACCTGCATCAAGATGTTAGGTCTGGCAACTCACCATAGACACGGCTCAATCCGAGGGGCGGGATAAACAGCTGTCTTTCAAATTCCCTCTGCACGCAATAGGACAGCGCTTCAACCAACCAGCGCGTTTTCCCAACAGCGGAGCTAACGTTAGTTGAATCTATCAAATCTGGCCGGCAAAACTACGAACACATCTTCCTTTTTTAAGAATGACTTAAGTGCCGTTCTTTGCTCTTTCCTCAAAGAAAAACTTAACTCCAAGTCCTCCAGAGTCGCGGCCAAAGTCGATTCGAAAGACTGTTCGCCAGCAGCAGCCGCCATTCTTTGTTTTCAAGTAGCAGGGAACCGTCACAACTCTCAACTCATTATGTTAAGCCCGCCCCGCCTACTCTATACACGATGTGATTGGCCTGACCTAATTTAGGTTTTTCCCAGCTCGAAAGTCAACGGAGAGTTGCTACTGTAGACTACCCTGGCTGCAAAATTAATTTTGCTGCCGCTAGGGTGCGTCTAGATTTCTAGGCTAGCCCTGCAGCCGAATCTAAAGATTTCATTGGTCATGTCAATCACTGTACTGATTGCCAAACACTGATCCCTAAACCTACCCGTCACTGTAACCTTAACCAATTAAATTAGACCTTACGTGGTCCTTATTTTTAATGCTTTTTAGGGAAACATCACACAGAGAGACAGTGACCAATTTGAATTAAACAACACAATCAATGCTAACTTTGCTTTCCTTCAATGTGCAACAATGTTTGTCCAATATTCAGCTTTATCTTCTTCAAGATTTCTTCACAGTCTTAAATATCACTTTTCAGTCTTTCACTGTGCTGCAATGCGCTTTTCGATCCAAGTAGGTGACATAGTATCAGGATAACATTTTTACTCTGAAATGTGCTTCTGTTTAAGCTATTTCATTTATTTTGTTAGTTTTAAAGCCATGACGTTTCTACATGAGTACATTTTTAATTTACTCTTACTACACCCATTCATTTCAGTCACTTGTGACTGTAAAGTCATTTATTTTTAGAAAACAGAAATGATGTAATGGAAAAATATGAAAACATCCTCATGACGGGGATTAATATCAATTTTGTATATTGGAATAAGCTCTCATTGGTTCAAAGGGAGGCTACACACACTGCCAAATTAACATTATTTTGTCCGCTTTTTCTTGTCTTTTCTCATATTTTCCATTCTTTTTGGAGCTGAAACATGTTGAGAGTCTCTGTAAAGTCATGAGCTGCATGAGTGTTTGATGAAAGCGAGCCTGAAATGAAAATTCTGCATGACAAATCTGCTAAGAATGTGGATCATTCACGGCTGGCCGTAGCAGCCTGGAAATACTGTGGTCGGGTTAACTCCAATCAACAGTTGAAAAACAAATACTGGTGGGCTGAAGCAGCATGACAACTTTGCAAAATCTTTAAACCTAGAATAGCTCCTCCCATAACCAGCAAGCATTACATGTGATATTATTATATTGAGTAATGGATTGCCCACCGCTTAACACCATAAATTACATATGGGTCACTGAAATCAAAACCTTGTCGTTGTTATGATTAAGGATGGAAGAAGATTTTTTTTTGGAAAAAGGATATTAGCAATAACTGAGATATAAAAGACAATGAGAAATCTGTTGAAACGTTGTTTGGCTGGGACATATTAAAGGGATCTTTCCCTTTAAGAAAAAGCCAATAGGCTTTTAGGATTAGCTACTTAGTTATTTGCAGATCCTATTAGGGGAGGAGCTTTCTTACTCTAGAGGACATTTGATTGGACAAAAATCTGTGTAGTTCAACATGAGTCATGAATATTTATGATCTGTTTTCCTTGTGTATATCTATTAAAAGTTAATTGTGTCAATGTTTAGGAGCACACTAGCATACATAGACCTCAAAGGCACAAAACTATTATTTTAGTCTTTGAAACTGATTTGTACTTGTTGGTCAAAACATTGCATTTTCTCTTGTAATTCATTCTAAACATCCTTTCATTTAGCCAGCACAGATTATATCGTGATGTCATTACTCTGATCTAGCACCATCTGTGTTTAAAATCGAAGGCCAAAACATGAAATTGTGCTGGCAATATGTGCGAGTGTCTCAAGCAGCTGTGGAGGCAGGAAATCCACCATAGGTCATTGATGAGCCATGCGCAATCAAAGCAGGAGTCAGGTGGTAATGGTCAAATGGGTCCAAATGTCTTGGGAAAATTAAGTGCTTTTTCCATGACAAGCCATTTATTGGGTAACTTCCTTTTATTACATAATGCGTTTGCAAACAGAATGTGGTCATGTGTTAAATACTGCTTTGCAATGACCTGTTAGGATCAACTGTCAAACAGCTAAAGAGTAGGATTGATTTTATATAAATGCAGCGTCCTCACCAGACATATTTGTTTGCGACAAATCACGACAAATATATTTGATGTATATATTTATTTGATGTTGAAGATATTTAAAGGATAACTGTCGCAAAAATGTAACCTAGGGTCTTTTTGTTAATCTACCCGAGGCAAACTTTCGTTTAAAACCATAATTAGAATGGAAACGCCACTTTTAAGTTTGACCGTATTTTTGTTTTCAGGCAAATTCGGCCTTTTGAATGGGAGTGCTTGGGGCACTACTATGATAGCATCAAAAATCGCTATTTTTAAAACACTAAGAAGGCTCGACACAACATGAAATTTTGCTCGAAATATCACCAGGGGCTCAACACATGAACTCGAGCATTGAGAACATTGTTTGTGTACACAAAGTTTACGAAAAAAAGAACGATTTTGAACAACTCACTGTATTTGTATTGTACTAATGAGAAGCAATGGTATTCATTGCAGCTGCACTCATGGTTGTCTGGTTTAACATGATTCAGATGCATTGTAAATCACATGTTCAGGTGGCCTCTGAGAAGATATTTTTGTTTTGTTTTTTCTTTAGAGACACAACATGAGTCCAATCTTTATTGCAACGGTCTGAGGTGTAACTTAAACTTAATTCATGACGGCTTAGCGAATAACCACAGAAGACAAACTGCTTCTGCATTACACACAGCAGACCATCACGTAGTTTGTTGCCCTTACTAGTAGACTAAAACAAAACAGGGGTGAAACCAAAGATGAGATAAGTGATGCAACCTGCTTTTACTGTAGTCAGCGTGAAGCTCAACAGATGTTTGAATTCCCATTGCAAGCAGCAGAGAGATTGTAACAACTTGATTCCTGAGCTTGTTGACATTGGTTTGAGGAACAGTGTCCACTAAGAGAACGAGAGACTATTTATTTGCAGATTTCTACTAATTTATGAGGCCAGAGGACATGAGGAACATTTAGACTGTGGGGAATCACTGTAAATCTAAAACAGGCGCTATAGTTTGACCTCACATAATGGGAGATGTGCTTTAAAATCGCTACTATCTTTGGAGACCTCCATTAGTTCATGTTTTTATTGGTGTGCTATGAGTCACAGTTGTACCCTGGAAATCCAGAGTTCTCGTGAGAGCACAAGTTGAATTTGAAATTCTCATTAAATATGCCCTTGTATCCGAGCTGCACCAATCTGATCTAGGCGGGCCAGAGGCGAGCTAAACAGATGACGACAGTGATGTGACATCGAAGTCATTAGTAAACATTGCAAGATGGCTATGGATGAACACCAGTTGTTTGAAACGGCTTTGGCCACTACAATGAATGAGTTAGACTTGGCTTTTTATCTAAAAGAGGAACAGAAGACGGCGCTCTAATCGTTCCTTTGCAAGAAGGATGTTTTTGCTGTTTTGCCAACTGGATAAGGCAAGAGTCTAATCTACCAGTTAGCTCCGCTGGTAGCTAAGCGTATGGGGCTTGTTGTGATTGGTCGTAGTGTTATCCAATTGCGTGCAGTGAGATTTTCAAATGCATGCTTGGTGCCGCCCCTCGAGCTGGCCTCGAGCATTAATCTTTCAGATTTAGGTCTGCATTTCCAGGCTATCACAGTTGTGGAATTATTCATATTTAATTTTTAAAGTTCCATTCCTACAATAAAATGCTAACTACATGTGTATTTTTTTTCTTACAGAAACTGGTGTGCGTATGTGGTGACCAAGACAGTGAGCTGTGTGGTGGAAGATGGAGTGGAGACTTACGTGAAGCCTGACTATCAGCCATGTTCATGGGGCATTCAGTGCGCCCGTGTTGTAGTGTAAGTATTTCCTTTTGTCACGTATAGCTTGTTTTGGTTTATTTTTTTTGTGTTCTGTTCTCGTTTTGCTTGCCTTCTTAGGGGGTTAGTTTCCATGGTTCTTAAAGGGATAGTTCACCCAAAAATGAAAAGTACTCCATGATTTACTCACCCTCAAGTCATCCTTGGTGTATAAGACATTCTTCTTTCAGACGAATACAATCTGAGTTATATTGAAAAATGTCCTGGCTCTTCCTGGCTTTATTCATCTGGCTTTATAATGGCAGTGAATGGCTGTATATTTTTTGAAGTCCATCAAAGTGCATCCATACATGATAAAAGTCCTCCAAATGGCTCATGGTGGTTAATAAAGTCCTTCTGAAGTGAAGCGATGTGTTCGTGTAAGAAAAATATCCATATTTAAAACTAGCTTCCAGCAGACGGCCTACACAAGTCGACTTACGCCAAAAGAGTAACACTTGACGATGTATGACATAGGATGTAGGAGTAGAGTAAGCTTTGACACCTCTCGCGGTTCAATCAAACAGGTCTGGGCAACAAACTCAAGCTTCTCCGACATTTCTCTTTAAAAATGGTCGTTTTAGACTTCTAATTCATGACTGGTGTTTTGTTTTGCTCTATCCTCTGTGCTTTCGCATTTGTCATTACTTTGTGCGACAAGTTCAAGGGTCACTCTTTGTCTTTCGCTGTAAATTCATGCATACGGCCATCTGCCGGAAGCTAGTTATTTTAGTCGATAAAGTTATAAATATGGATATTTTTCTTACATGAATGCATCGCTTCACTTCAGAAGGACTTTATTAACCCCCAAGAGCCGTGTAGAGCACTTTTATCATGGATAGATGCACTTTGATGGACTTCAAAACTTAAACGGCCATTCACTGCCATTATAAAGCTTGGAAGAGCCAGGACATTTTTTAATATAACTCAGATTGTATTCATCTGAAAGAAGAATGTCATATACACCTAGGATGGCTTGAGGGTGAGTAAATCATGGACTAATTTACATTTTTGGGTGAACTATCCCTTTAATTAGTAAACACCTGTTCTGTTTCAGTTAATCATCCCCAGTGTATTTAAGCCCTCTTTTCCCTGTGTTCCATTGTCCAGTCTCATCTCATAGATGGTCCAAAATTATAATAAGTTAGTTAAACTGGTACACCATGTGAAACTGTTGTCTCTACAGTATATGCTTCTGCTATTCACCTCTGGCTGGTTGCACCATCAGCTGTAAGTAACTCTACGTATAAACTAAATATTTACAAAAGCCTTTGACCAGGACTAACAGATGAAATTAAACAGAAGATTGATTTAATTGCATCAATAAACGTATGTTTTACCTGACAAACTTAAATTCTTTAGACATACTGTATATGATGATGTTCACATTTACATTTAACGAATATTATGTGAATTAATGACTTGTTAGTGGCTCTTCAACATAAACCTGATCTTAGCAGTGCACCTCCATGTGCATGTAATAAATAAAATCAGTAGATCAGTATTGATCTATTCTTCTAATTAACTTCGAATACAGTTTCAGAATGTTATTATCTATAAAAAAAAATACTTATGTAATTTTATGATTAAGTATCATATTTCAGTGGAAACTTAGCCAATTTATTTGTTACATGAGGCTAAATAAGTTACAATCAACCTTAACAGAATAAACGGAAATTTACTGCGTTTCAATACAAATTTTGCTCACAAATTTGAAGGCTGCTATTGGATCATTAGAGGTAAACGTCATTTTACACAACTATGCATTAGTTTACGAAGAGCTTATGACCTACTAGCTTTGTTCTGCCTTAAGAACAAATGGTGCAATCAAATTAAGTTTAAATTAAAACACCGCTCTTCTGTTCCGATTTGAACATGACACACCCACTGAGAATTCTGTTGAAAGAGCCCTACAGTATAGTGATTGCCGATTCTATTACATGGAACATAGAAGAAATAGAAAATAGAGACACCAGCCACCAGTCACACATTTGCCGGGAACCAGAGCACCTGACATCAAAGCAAATTTAAAAGTGCTGGCTAATGTTAATCGTAAATTCTCTAAGATTTTTATTTCCGTCACTAATGATGTTCGACTTCGTCAGTCCTAGATCACTAAAATTAACGTTAAAGAGGTGTGTGAACTTGCAATTACGCTGTCAGCACAGTAATATACTCTGGCCCCCTTCCTGATCGCCAGAGTGTTGAGATACTAAGAAGACTATCCTCACTCAATGGCTGGCTGTCTAAGTGGTGTCAGCAGAATAATTGGAAAAAAACGTGGGGCAGACCTGACCAGTTGAAAAGAGATGGTATTCATCCCTGTATATATATATATATATATATATATATATATATATATATATATATATACATACACACACTATTTTCTTCTAGATCTGCTGTACAGCCAAAACAAACTTTGCTGCATTATTTTCCTGTTATCACTGTAAAGCTGCTTTGAAACAATCTGTATTGTAAAAAGCGCTATATAAATAAAGGTGACTCGACTTGACATGCACCTATCGGACTTCAAATCAGTCAGAGGATTTAAAGTAAAAGCAAGTCTGTTTTTCTGGCCTTTATTTAGTGCACTTTAAATAAGTGGAACCATTATGCACTACATCAGCTAACTTTAGACAGGAAACAGATGTTGAAAGCTATCACATCATCATAACATTCATAGACACTAGCATACAGTATATAACACACCACATTTTACTGGAAATCTGAGTCATTAAAACATAAGAAATACTAAAAACATTGTGTTTACATTGTAAACCTAATGTCAACAAATGGAGAGATAAACAGAATGTGGTTTGAGGACACCAGGATTAGAAAGTTTGTGCAGTTGTGAGGTGGTTTCCAGTTGTTGGCAACGTACTGAACTCCAGCTGGAAAAGCTTAATCCAACTCCTTTAGATTCAGCACACACACACACACACACACACACACACACACACACACACACACACACACACACACACACACACACACACACACACTAATATGTATGGAATGAGGTGGCATGTCATTCCAAACTCTACAACCAGTGCACCACAGGAATTAGGCTTAAAACCTACTAAAATACCACCACTTATTTTTGCACTCACTCTGTAGAGTAGGGTGACCCCTTTTTCTCCTCTTTTTCTTCTCACGGGGGTCATGGAACAAACAGAGCGTGGAGACAAGAATTCAGTGGCTTAAGAACTATAACCAAAAGTCCTGTGAAAAAAAGAAATGCTGAAATTGTTTCCTATTCCACCTTTTTATGGTGCTGATGTTCGGGTTCAAGGCTAACTATAATGTTTTACTTGATATTTTAGTTTATTTGAATGACACTGTGAATTCAGACCTAGATAACTGGTCAGAATTACAGCGTAAATAAAATGGCTCTGATGAGATGGTCTTATACCACAATTCTCTATTAGAAATGTTTCTAGCCATAATCATTACACTTCCACAAGTAGATTTATGGTTTCTGGATGATAAAACATACAAAAAGATCCCATAGCTTAAAGGAGTGGTCCATGCCATATATAAGGATACACACTGTTTCTACCATTGCTACCATTTCTACCCAGCCCTTCATTGAACAACAGATTATATAGCGTTTATACAGCTGGCCAACATATGTCTGTGCAGCAACTAGCTGAAATCATATGAATGTGCGGAGACATAATTCTGAAACAGATATGGTATGTCTTCCTCCATTCTTAGGCCAAAAATTGAATTCAATCCAGGTTGTATTCTTCAAGTGTATGTCTGAATGTGTTAGTTTCGCTCTAACAGAAATGGGCAGAAGCTAATTTGTTGAGTAGAGAGTCTCGCAACACAACATCCCAGAAGGGATCAGTTTGTTTAATGTGGAATGTATTAAACAATATACATAATGGTGACTTGTAAGGTAATGTGTGTACTAGGCCTAGATAGTTTTTGTTGTTTTAGATTGTACTGATTCTATTCTTTCTTTGTGGTTCGTATTAACATATAATTTGTCTTGTTTATTTCTTTCTCGGTCCCATGTATTTCACAATTTAAACTAAACATTGCAAGTCAGGAAATACTGAGACATGGCTACATTTTTTAAAACAGTGTCCAAACTAGAAAATGTCAGCTTTTATTTATATGGTTTTTATTTGTTTTACAGGTATAGGACCTACATGAGGCCCAGATACAAGGTGGCTTACAAAATGGTAACTGAAATGGAGTGGAAGTGCTGCCATGGATATAGTGGAGAAGACTGTAATGATGGACCAAACGGGGGATCTGATACTCAGATCTCAACAAGCAGACCTTGGCCTAGACCTTCACAACCAGGACAAACTGGAACTGGTACTGGTCATGGACAGGGTGGAGGGAATGGTATGTCAATGTTTTCTCTAACAATAGGTGTGTTAACATGTAGTACTGCATTCCGATTACAAACTGTTTAAAAGTCCAGTCCGAATGAAAATGCTCCATGCACACACCTCAGTCAGAATAAAAATGCCCAAACCAATTGAAATTTTAATTGGTTTGAGAGGGGTGGGATAAACCTGTGCAATGATGTAGAAATTGCATAGAACGCACGGAAACAAGCTGATGATGTTGTTGAATATAATAAATGACTGTTGTGTCAAATCTAAAATTCTCTTTCCACTGCAGAGGTGCAGGAAAACATCACACAAGTGCTTTTTTCGGGCTCTCATCTGCAGACACCTTGTTTTAGGTGCGGGAAGGGGCGATTTCACTGCCTAAATAATATAAGCATCATGCCACAAAGCTTCATATGCTCGTCGTCTCCTAATTAGGACCCGAAATAGATAAATATTAAGTCTGCTTTTTAAAACAAAGACAAGGAGGATGGTTAGTATGCGCCAACAGCGGGAATCTCTGTATATTCGTGCAGTGTGCGCATGTCAAAAGATAAAATCTGATTTTGAAGCTTATGACAAACACGCACATCAACCCGATCACTTTATCTAGAGTTCATTAGGCTTGCTGCAATAGTCTGTGTTTCCGGTATTACACGGTGTTTAGCCGCACAATGATTACATCACTTGCAGAACGCGGCACCGCCCCCACCGTCGTTTTGATTTTTTTATAGTAATAAAAATTATTTAGTTCAGTTCGAGAACAGACACTACAATTAAAAACTGAACTCAATTCAGAGTGAGCCGAATGAAACAAAAAGTGTCCATGTAAACGTGGCTAGTGTCTGGCCATATAGATGTTCTTGTTACTTCTGTATCTGCATCTTCTGCATCTTTCAAACACTTGATAACATCTAAATATAACTGAGGCTTTATGGAAATAAAACATTAGAGCAGAGGAAAACTTTTAGAGTAATGTTTAACTGTGAATTCTGGGTCTGCCAAACTATTTGTAATCTACTTAACTACTCACTGTCTAAAAATAAGCATTGTGTTTGATCTTTGCCTAGGGAGAGGTGACAATGACAAGATGAAACAACTGGAGGACAAAATCCAGAGGTTGACCAAAGACCTAAATGACCTGCAGTCAACTCTGCGTGGAATGAACGAGAAATTCCAGGAGGAAATGCGCAAACCCGGTATTAATAGTGGCAAAACACCAGCTGATGCAGCCCAGCCTGAAATGAAAGAGACCATCCATAACATTCAGACCAAGCTTGATCAGTTGGACAACCGTACTCAAGCTCATGACAAGACTCTAGTCAGCATCAATAACCACCTTGTGAACGGGAAGGGTGGAAGCAATGATCTAGACATTGGGGGAGTAGGAGGAAACAACTTCAACACCTTGAAGGAGGAAATCCTCAGAGAGCTTGAACGTCGAGTGACGCTTTCTTGTTCTGCCTGTCAGTCTGGAGTGGAAGACTTAAGACGGCAACAGCAACAAGATCGGGAGAGGATCTTGGCTCTGGAAAAACAGATTAATGCCATGGACCAGCGTCACCGCCAGACTCTTGATGGTTTGCGCCGAGACTTCAGCCGGTCTCAAGGCTGCTGTGACACTGTGACGGACATCAGAGGACGACTAATTGAAATGGACAGGAAGATAAGCTCCACATCGGAAGCCTATGACAAGCTTAATAATCGTCTGAACAGTGAACAAGGAGGAAATGGAGATGGTGGAAGATTTGGAGGTGGACCAGGTCAAGGTTCAGAAATGCAAGACATGGAGAGAAGGCTCAACAACACTGTCCAGAGGGCAGAGGAAAACTGCGCTTATATGGTGACTAACATACAGGACTCGTTCCAGCAGGAACTCAGAAATCTTCGCACTGAATTCAATAATCGTATTCTTAACCAGGATGACAGAATTAATGACATGGACATTGATATAGGAAACGTTAAAGAAACTGTATTTGATCTTGATAAGCGCCTGTCTCGGCTCGAGAATACAACATTGTTTATAGACAGGAGGTTAAGCGAATGCTCTCGGTGCTCAGGCTCAAGTTCTGGTTCAAGTCCGGGCAGTAGTAGTGGTTCGAGCTCTGGCGACACTGTGAAGTCTTTGGAGTGGAGAGTCGTTGCAAATGAAGATGAGATCAAGAGGTTTGACACCCGACTCAAGGATCTCTCTGTGTCCGGTGACTCTCTTGAGGATAAGGTCATCAACCTCAGCCATGACGTTCGCAAGATCAAAGCTCTTACTGGAGACAATGGGGAACACTTCAACAGGATTGTTATGGAGATTGAGAACTGTGACGTGTGCAGCACAGTGGAAGATGATCTGAAGAAACTCAAGAACATCACAAGCCATGCCATGGACAGATGGCAGAAGGAAATTAACTACATTAAAGGGAACTCTGACTCTGGTCAGACGGGTTGTGTGGACGTGTGTTCTGGTTTACAGGACGAGATGGATCAGTTGAGAGAGGAGGTACAGAAATGCAGTGGTCAATGCAAGATCACCCTGAATACTCCTACCGGAACGGAATCAGAAACTGGTCATCTGGATGACCCACAAAAACCACTGGATGGACACAGTGTCATCAGCAGTAATACCGGTGACCTCAGGTCAATCCAGGGAGAACTGTCTGAGGTCATCTTAACCTTCAGCTCCATCAATGACACACTAAAAGGTCTGGAGCATGTGGTCCAGAAACATGACAGCGTTATCACCGACCTTGGGAACACCAAAGACAAAATAATTTCTGAGATCGACAAGATCCAGCAGGAAATGACCGAGCATATAGAAGATAGTAGGGTACGCTTTGATAACGTTGATCAGGATGTACGTCGCTTTGGGAACAACTTTGTGGTTGAGATGGGTGACTGCAAGAGGACTGGTGATGGTCTGGATAAGAGGCTCTCTAAACTCGAAGTGGTTTGTGGCCGGTTTGACTCTGTCTCAGACAATATCCAGAAGATCAAAGAAGGCCTGAACAAACATGTGTCTAGCCTGTGGAACTGTGTCAATGGGCTAAATGACACAGTGATTTCACACAGCGGGTTCATTGAGATCCTCCAGAACACACATCTGGATGATATCCATGGCAAGATCAAGAGACTCAATTCCTCAATGGTCCATGTCCTCAAGGAGTTCCAGAGCTTTACTGAGAATGACTTAACAGGTCTGATTTCAAGTGCTGTTTTTTTATTTGCTATCATCTTAAAAGTGATGTCAAGATTAACTACAATTTGACAGCATCTAAGAACATATCTTAAATTTACAGCACCAATAACTGGCATAGCTCCTGTATTTGAATTGATATCAGGGTTGTGCATTATTCATAATTGGAATGAGAAGGGATTCTAGTTCATTTTACGCAGAATGTTTTTTCCAGAATGCATTACTTTGTGTTGAATGTCTTTGAATTGCAATTTCTCTTCCTGTCTTTCCAATTTAAATTCCAATTCAACTCCCTGTGGCCAATTCAATTCAAATTCACTCTCATGATTTGAAAGTGAGACAATTCTTGAGTTTTGCACAACTCTTTAAATAAATTAATTTCTGATAATAGGTTTACCCGGACCCCCAGGTCCTCAAGGAGAAAGAGGGTTCCCTGGTCCACAGGGGCCTCCAGGTAATGACGGACCACCAGGTATTCAGGGATTACCAGGGCCAAAAGGACCTCCTGGTGAGAAATCTTTTTTTTTTTTTGTCCATTCACTTGTGTCATGTGGGTAATAACCCCAAAAAAATGGAAATATTTTGCCATCATTACTTTATTTTACTTTACTTCATTTGGAGGTTGGTTGTATACTGTACTTTTCTTATATGGAAAGCTGAACCTCAGATTTTTATATATGATCTCCTTTTGTGTTACATGGATTAAGATAATAAAACATTGGAATGACATGAGGATGAGTAATTTCAAAGTTACAGAATTTTTAATTTATGGGTGAACTTCACACATTTGATGTTATATGACACTTGCACGTGACTCACATTTTGCTTTCTCCTTTTTTAGGTCTCAGAGGAGAGCGAGGTATTTATTTAATTTGCTTTTAATATTTGTAGCAGCCATATCTTAGTCAAGAACTGAGGTTGTTTTGATGTGTGCTAAATCAATGTCTGGAATGAAGGCAAGAATTCACTGAGATATGTCTAAAGTGTCTGTTTGTATGGGAGTCAGCCATTTTTTCTTTCTGTCTTGAGTGTTGCAGCATGTGTTCAGTTGTTATTGTCGGTACTGGGTCAGTAGTTGAGCCAAAGGTCAGCAGCTGATCACTAAAACTGGTTGTGTAAAGCAAGTCTAAATGAGACTGAGAATATAGGGATACATTTAGGGTTAGGAATCGTGGATGTCAATTTGAAAATTCTTTTAAAAATACTGTTGATATCTTCATTTCAGGGATGGCCGGTGCAGATCCCAACATACCACGTCTTTCCTTCTCAGCAGCTCTCAGAAATCCCATGGTTACATCTGGAACGATCATTTTTGATGAGATCTTAGTAAATGAAGGAGACTTTTATAATCCAAGAACAGGTAAATCTTGGCACTGCCTATAAACAGTCTATTTGCATTTACACTTTTGCATGCATCAAAAATAATGTATATAACTTTCTCTTAAATACAGGTATCTTTACTGCACCACTGGATGGACGCTACTTCTTTAGTGCTGTTCTGACGGGCCACAAAAATGAGAAGATCGAAGCTGTGCTGTCCAGGTCTAACTATGGCATGGCTCGGGTAGACTCGGCGGGTTACCAACCGGAAGGGTTGGAAAACAAACCAATGGCCGAAGCCAAACCAACACCAGGTTCTCTGGCTGTCTTTAACATCATCCTGCCCCTTCAGCGAGACGACACAGTTTGCATAGACCTGGTCATGGGCAAACTAGCCCATTCAGTGGAGCCTCTAACTATCTTCAGTGGTATGCTTCTATATGAAGATGTGTAGGGGTCTTTTAACTGATTAGCACTGAGACTAATCAGACTCAAAGAACCAGCAAAACGACGGGGCTAGAAAGAGACACTCTAAATGACGTTTATCCGCCTGGGATGGCGATGCATTGATTTTCCTTCGGTATTGTTTCCAATATTGTTAGACCTCCTATGAACTCCTTGAACAGAGAATATAGTTTTTAAATGGAGGAACTGTTGCCCTTGATATGTAATCCTAACCCGCATTTTTGGAGAAGTGTTGTAACAAATACTACTGCAGGTTTGTGCGACCGATGTTGACGATGTTCCTATTGAGATATTTCCATGTTATATGAATCACAGACATGAGTTATGAATAATTTCTCATGTACCGAAGATGACCGTGAGGTCTGTTCGACTTCCTATGTATGCAACTGCACGGTAAATACTCTGCCAAAGAGCTTGACTCACAGTCAGGGTTAAAGGTTAGCCTGATGGGTGTGGAATTCGGGAGATTTGATGAAAGGAATTCATATTTTTGCTGTGAATGTTTAAATCCTGTGCTCCTTTTTTCTGTTAAATCTACAGTACGTGACTTCATTTCAATTATTTCTATTTTGCTTCATTATAAGTGCCAAGTTTCCCAGGAATAACATCCTGCTCTTACCAAAGATGCTTTTACTTAATGAAATATGTGGTTGGTAGTTAATGATTTCAGGAAACATTCAATGTTATCAAACCTGACAATCAGTGATGTATATCATTGCTTCCATACAAACTCTCCAAGTGCCTCTAGAAAATTGCAAAGAGATGAATGCAATGAAATCTTCATAACTCAGACACACATTCTGCAATGGCTTCTAATCAACAAGAAATAGGCTTTTTTGTACATGCATCGTTCCGCATTTTGTGATCCCGTTGAAGCGTTTACAAAAACATCAGTTCTACTGGAGTGGTGGACCGTTGCATTTTGCTCCATATTCATATTCCAATCTCACAGCTTGAGCTTTCAATGGAGATTATTATCAAACAGAGTCTGTCCTTAATGTGGTTCAACAAAGTGCCTTTGAAGAAAAACAACGCCGAGGATTCAGAGGGTGTCCTTCATCAACCGATTCTGTCTGTGTGGTCTCGCTTGAATGTTTACTGTACGACAGCCCAAAGAATTTTGAACCAGTTTTGAAGCTTTTGCTTTTTCTTGTTTGAAACATGCTTGTGCAATTTTACAGATCGTTGGGAGGAAAGATCTCCGTGTAACGCTATGAAATTCAAATGGTCAAGAATGTTGAAAATTAAGGCTGCTATCTTTTATGTGCTATGTTTCATTTATTATTTTTAGTTATAAAAAGATTCCCCAGCTCATAAAGTGGACGTTACGGCAGCAGTGTAAGCATTAAAACATCTATTTACATGTAAAAGAGACCAGATCTAAAAATTGTATAGTTCCCTCTCATGGTTTAACCTGTTACCTTGAATGTGTACATTGGCAACACGTGTGTTTCAAATAAAGATATTTAATTTTACACATATTAATCTCTGCTGAGCTTAGTATTACAGGGTTCTGTCAGGTATATTGGATTACTGGAAGACATACCATTTAATTTAGCACCGGCATTGTGCAAAACACTAAGCAAACTACTGTTCATTGTCTCAAACTCAATGGAAAGCATTCTGGTACTCAAGAACTTTGATTCTGTTGAATAGAATTCCAGTCAGTGATTGATGGTGCACGTTTTGTCACTGTCTATAACTTTTTTTTCTCTATTCAACATAGAAAATACCAATACTTGAGTTGCTGGATCATTTGTCAAAGCAAAATTTGATTGGAAACATGTTCTCAAATAGAAAACACCCACTGTTTCTAAAAAATATTTTTAGAAGCATGTGCACAGAAACGGTGTGATTAAGGAGAGGAGTGCACAATGCATTTCATTTTCCACGTCGCAAGCCAGAGAAGTCGTTTTGGAGATTGGCTTGTGATTTAATGGAAAGAAAAACATTTCTAGGTGTCCATCCATAGTCATACTGGGATGTAGTTCACAATGCATAATGCCTTGTGCTGGTAAGTGAATCTCATGCCCTCTCTCTGATATGTGCCACCATGGGGAGTTTCCATGTTTTTCCACTTCTTTATAATATTGTATTTCTGTATTGCTTTTAATACTTTAACAACTCTAAATCCAGGGTGTACCGAAGGCCAAACATATGTTTTTTTTTTCTTTCTTTTCTCTGTAAATGTCAACATGAAACGCCATTCACAACCCATTTTACTTCTGTAATGTAACATTTCCTAATGAAACAGAATATTCAACAAGTAAATGTAGGGAGAAACATGATTTTATCCATCAGGAATTAAATCGTCCGAAGCACAGAATGGAGACTATGGGAATATTCAATGGATTGTGGGTGAAATGAATTGGCATGCACATTAGAGGCTTTTTAACTAAAGATCTATAGTATTTTACTAAACTAACTATTGTCAACATTTTAGAAAAGATGCATAACTTTCAACAACTATAGCCTATTGTTATTTGGCTATTGATTATTTGGTCACACTTTAGATTAGGGTCCAATTCTCACTATAAACTACGACCTTCACCTCAGTAAACTCCTCATTACTGCTTATTAATAGTTAGTAGTTGTTAAGTTTAGGTATTGGGTTGGATTAAGGGATGTAGAATATGGTCATGTAGAATAAGGCATTAATATGTGCTTTATAAGCACTAATAAACAGCCAATATCCTAGTAATATGTATGCTAATAAGCAACTAGTTAATAGTGAGAACCGGACCCTAAACTGAAGTGTTGCCAGTTATTTTAGTTTAATCCGCTCATATTCATGTTTGCGGCTGAGTCAAAAAGGAAAGTTGGTTCAAAGGCAGAGTAAGTTATTACATTCCGATGAAATATTAAAAAGACTTTTTTTTTCTTTGGAATACTGTGCACTGATGAATCTTTGCTAATGGGAGTCATGTTTGAGGCTGGAAAGTAAGAACTACTGACAACAATCAACAAATTATTTAAACATGACTATGTCAGTGATTACTACAGATTTCTAGGCATTCGATAGTTCGTATTTCCACAAATTTGAGAAAAGGGTGCATTTTTATGTATGCATGAATGAAAGAAGTGTTGTTAGTGTAATGTTTTCCTAAGTAACTATCATACAGATACTGTCAGACAGACAGGGTGTCATTATTGCACATTGGGTGTGGTGAAAGTGCTGGCCAGCTGTGTCTAAATGGGATTGGGTGGGAAAATGTCACGTATCCTGTTTGTCTTTCATCTTTGTGCACTTATATTCAGCTGTCTTCCTCCTCCTCTTGTTCTCTGCATATAGTGTGCAAACACACAGGCCTGTGCTCCCTACTGCTGTAGAGATGCTTGCCAACTCTTCAGTATCAATCAGGGAACAATATCACTCAACTCCTCATAACTTATAAGAATTATCAAAGCACTGCTGAATACTATATTCACTAAATACAGGACATTTGTAGTGATTTGATCATTCTAAATTGCCTGCTCAAATTGCTTATTTGAAATGAAGTTCATCTGGGTCAATATAATGCAAAAGGTGTTTTTTTGTTTGTTTTGTTTTTAAAGAAGTCTCTTATGCTTGCCAAGGCTGCATTTATTTGATCAAAAATAAGGTAAAAACAGTACTATTGTGAAATATTTTTTCAGTTGACTTTGATACTGATTTGGTACTCAGTTATTATCAATTGTAATGGCTCTTATTATCAATATAACTTTTTGCAGGACTCTTTGATTAATAGAAAGTTTGAATATAGAAATTCTATTTGAAATAGAAATCTTGTTAAATTATGAATCTTTGCTGTTACCTTTGATACATTTTATGTAGCAGAAAATCAGCAAATTAGTGATTTCGAGTGATTAGAGTAAATGATTTCAGAAGGATCATGTGACACTGAAGCTTCAGTGATCCTTATGGTAAATTTTTTACATTCTTTCACATTATTTTATTTTTTTATTTTTAAAGCATCAATGAAGAGTAGTAAAACAAGTTTAAAACTTTAATTTAATCATGCTAATACAGAGGTATCAGTAGAATATCCCATCATTTAGTCTTATCCTTTGCATTTACATTAGTTTTTTCTATGTGAAGCAACACTATTCCGTCTATCATCATACCTTGACAATGACTAGTGTCTAACAACACTTGTTAAGTTTCAGCAGAGCGTGCTTCATGTCTGTACTACATTCCAGCTGTGCACCTCTCCGCCATGTTCAGAGTAAAATTCCATCATATCCATGGACACCGCATTTTTTGCCTGCAATCTGGCAGCCAAATGTGAGAGCATCCTGTAGGCTGCCCCCTGCAGAAAAGAGAACCAACCCGGCTTGAACCGATTTACACAACTAACAAAAACTCATTAAGTGTTTGTGTTTCAGAATCAGACCTGCATTCATACCATTTGAAAGGGAATACATGACAGAAGCATTGAACGTATCCCCTGCTCCAAGTGTGTCCACAAGCTTCTCAGGTGGGAATGCATCTGAATGGATGACTACCCCGTCAGGACCAATGGCATCAGCTCCCTTTTCCGCCCAGGCACAAATGAGGGTAGCTCTAGACACACAACCAAACTCACAATGTGCATGAAATGGCTAATATTTGAAAAGAACATACCCTTGAGCTGTTGTTATGATTATACATAGTCAGTCAGCAGTTTTTAAAACACTAGTGACATCTAGTGGTCGTTTTACTCACCCCTTCCTCAGACGACCGCTGAAACCCTTCAGTGCAGCAGAGGCCGAGTCAAACCCAAAGTGCTGGGCCACGTCCTTACTTACAAAGACCTGAGTGAAAGCGGTCACAAATAAACAAGTAGTGTTAGTGTTCAAGCATGTCTCAAAGCTTATCAGCAAGCCTGCAAAAAATTGGCACACTCAGATTTCAGATATATATATATATATCACGGAACTACACTGCGACCAAAATGGTCGCATATGCGACCTTTTGAAATGCCATTGCGACCAAAATTTTTAATGGGTCGCAAATGTATCACTGATTATTTTTGTACCTATGTTTTAGGCAATATGCTATGATTTACTATGAGCATTTATTAAAACAGAAATGTGTATTTTAAGAATACGTTTTATAACGTGCTCTGAGCATTTAACACATCAAGTTGGCTTCAGCCCCGCGACCGTTACTTAGATTAAAACGTACCATTGTATCTGCGCGACTCGCGAGCTCTCTCTCTCTCACAAATACGGACGCGCGCGCACACAGAGAGAGAAGATAATTGTAAAATGAAAATTGACGGGCTATAGTTTAAGTTTTGTTCTTGCTTGTTTTTTTTTTCTGTCAAAATGTCGGAAAGCATATTGTATTATCCATCCGTGTTTTTAAAATTCGTTAAATGACGGACGTTTTACAACACAGCCCTCGTTATATGTCGGATTCGTCAAACTTAGCCTACTTGATATTATTTTTAGAATAAGTGATTCGTTATGCTATTATTGGACTCCTGTCTATTCATTGTCAACTGTTTTCTATAAATATGTTTGTATTGGCTAACATTTATGCAGCTAATGCCTGTCCTGTTTAAAATGTGCAATGTTCAAATGCAAAGACAGCACGTCACAAATAGAAGCTCTTTTCCCTGTGATATTTAGTATCATATTTGGTTATTGGAATAATAAATTAAGTAGCCTATCTTTATTGTACACCTGGTTTTTTTTTTTTTTTTTTTTTTACTGTTTTCTAGGGGTTTCTTAATTTTAGACAAGTTGACCAGCACACATTATATGCAATGCAATATAATGCATGTGTGTCCTATGTGTGACATATTTTGCACACAGGTAAAGGTGCCCAACATAAGTCATTTCTAAAGTAAAAAAAAAAAAAAAATTGTTTTGGAAAATATCTCTTTATTTGATTATCAGTAAATTTGTTTTCTATACAGAGATATCGATATCGGCCATAACAGCAATATTAATATCGGTTATTATCGGTATCGGCCACAATTTTCACATCGGTGCATCACTACTTAAGAGTTCAGGAGTCTGCCCATCTGTGCCAACCATAGCATGTTGAAATCCATTTTGCACTTTATTGTGTACTGTATTTTCTATTGCAGTAAATCTATCCCAACCAATGTTAAAGAAAACAAAAACAAGAAGGCATGTGGTTTAAAAGATGGCAAGTAAAATAAAAAGCACATCTGTATGCAATACAGTTTCATTATTGTTCATTATTATCCAGAGCGGCTTACTATAAACAATTTGTGCGACCAAATCATGTTTTGCGCCAGTAACTGAAAAAGTTAGTAGCGCAAGTGCCACCAGTGGAAAAGGTTAGTGTAGTTCCCTGAGATATATATATATATATATATATATATATATATTCATATTTATTATATATTTTGACTTCAGCTCCCAGTAACAGTGCAGTATCTTCAGCTCTCTCTATATATCATGTCATTATATACACTTAACGTTTAAAAGTTGGGGTTGGTACGATTTTATTTGATTAAAAATACAGTAAAAACAGTAATACTGTGAAATATTATTACAATTTAAAATAGTTTTTTAATCGAATATGTTTTAAAATTTTATTTATTTCTTAAAAAGGTAAAGCTTTTTTTTAGCATCATTGCTTCAGTCTTCAGTGTCACATGATCCTTCTGAAATCATAGCATGCTGATTTGCTGCTCAAGAAACATTTCGGTAACACTTTATAATAACGTTCAGTTGTAACTAATTTATAAGTGGTTAGTTAATGATGAACTAATCATTCACAAAACATTCATAAATGATTAGCAAGTGATATACTAACATTTTATGTATGTTTTGTAAATTCCGTTACAAGTCATTTACAATTGATTAGTTAATGATTAACTAATCATTTACAAAACATGAATATGCGTTACCAACATTTCTTATTATCAATATTGAAAATAGTTGTGCTGCTTAATATTTTTGTGGAAAAAGTGATACATTATTTTATGGATCCTTTGATGAATAAAAAGTTCACAAGAACAGCATTTATTTCTAATAGAAATCTTTTGTAAAATTATGTCTTTACACATATATACACACACACATATACATATATATATATATACATACATATGTGTGTATGTATATATGTACATATATATACACATATGTGTATATATGTATATATATATATATATATATATATATATATATATATATATATATGTGTATATATATATATATGTATTTATTTTTTCTTCTTACTATTTTTTGTGATCTACTAGTCTGAGAACTATTCCATAATGAGCACTTGACTATGTAGTTTATCCAAGTTAAAATAATGTGTTTTATTCAGGCAGGTTTGAAGTCTAACACATGTAGAGAAATCATACCAAATCACCAAGAGGGAAAAGCTGGTAGAGGGGTTCCCTGGTCTTTTCGATTTCCACAGAGATGGTTATTCTGTTCTTCTCTTCCTGTTTGCTGTTATACTCTCTCACCCTCTCGATCATCTTCACTTGTTCGTCAGCATTACGGCCCTGAAAATGCATTCATAAAACAATCAGCTCTCTACAAGTGGAATAATGTGTCTCTTAAACAGGAAGGAAATAAATAGTGTGACTAGTGTGAACTTGGGCTGTTACTATGAAGCAAGATATTTGGCAAACACTCTTACCTCCCAGTGGACCCACTTGTACTGGCTCAGGTCCACCTTTGAAAAGTCTTCTACAGAAACATCTGGCAAGTTTCTGATTAAACATAGAAAAGCCGATGAAAGTTCTCTTGTATGTTAGACTACAACAATCAGTGTTCAAAGAACGATTAGTAAATAATAAGTAATGACTTTGTGTACATGATAGGTCAATATTACTATTGATTATTGTGACATGATCTGCTGTAATTCTATAACACAAAACTGTTTACAGTCACAAACTGAATCAGTGATGGTCTGTATAATGGGAAAAAAACGTAGCTTATTCCCTTAGACCGGATCCCTGTCAGTTTGTATACAGTACAACATTTGATAACAGTCATCAGCACAGACAAATAGTCAGCTTTGGGCTGTTATTTTAAGATAATTATGATTATAAACCAAAGTCTGTCTCTCAGCATAGAAGGAAAAGCAAAAGTTTTCAAAACAGGTTTTAGAGACAAGAAATATTATTCAAGGCCAAGATTAGAATAAATGTTGTTTTATATATTACTTTGCTACAAACAAAGCAAATACATGTAAATGATAATGTTCAGTCAACCAGTCTTAACCGCAAATATAAACCTCACCAGGCCGATCAGGACCTTGACCTGAAGTGGAGAGGTTTTGTATCATTCTGCAGGGGTTGAACGGATGATTGAACATTATCTCACTTATTACACGGCTACTCGTCAAATAAATACATAAATAGACATTGATTTGAGCTGAAATTATATTATTATGTGACGTGACACTACTACAGCTATGTAGTAAAATCAGTTGCCAAGGACACTGGCCAGTTATATAGTTTAGTGGTCACTATACACAAAGATTTGGACATGCAATGTTGAAACTGATGAGTCAGAATCAAGTATTTCAGAGAGCCGTGGAATAAGTTAGCTAGTTAGTAAGCTTTGACATTGTGTGCTGTTGTGTGTTGTTTAAAACAATTGATTCAAATAATCGAAAGAGCGGAAATTTAAAAAGAAAATAAATTAATGACAATAACAAATCCCCCCAAAAAATAAGCACTCAAATTAACGCATGCAATGTCGAATTGTCAGGATTTCTTAAAAGCATTTACTTTAAGACTAAGGGTACGTTTACACGACAACGATGTACTAAAAACGGAAAAAGATTTCCTTTGCGCTTTTCTCGTACAGGCGACAACGTCAAAACGATAAAAAAAAAAACCCGCTGTACTATTCATACTATTCAGGCCAGTATTGGCGATGTCACTGTGTAAAGAAACACTAAGCGCCTATAGACTGAACACGTAATATGTGTTTGTACAAATTAACTCTTTCCCCGCCAGCATTTTTTTTTTTTTAAAGTTGCCAGCCACCGCCAGTATTTTTGGTAATTTTCACAAAAGTTTCATGGCCCCCAGAAAATTTTGTTGAATGAATATCTGAACATGCAATTTATCAAAAAAAAAGAAGAAGAGAGCCTTTGGTTAAAAAACAACAACAACAGTTTTATCCTAGATCGTACATTTTTTATCAACACTTGAATATGGGTAAGTTTCATAAAAAAAAAGCTACATTTTGAGCAAAAAACTGAGAAAATTGCGTTTTTGTCGAAGACTACGTCCAGATCGAGTTCAGAACGATGATCAAAACACAGATAGAGTAGATTGAGTTTAACACGCCCAAAGCTTCACAGTCCTGTAGCTCGTCCTGGGTGGACATTTCATTCAGTAACATTAGGCAGTTTTGTTTTATATGCTGTTTAATGTTGATGATCGCGTTATTTTATGTATGATTACATATGATATCGCTTGTTTCTGCATCTTCCTGGCACGTGTTTTTATCAGGAGATTCAGTACTCTTTCAGAAGATGAGTAATAGCGCCCCCTACCGTATAACAGTGAAAACACGGAAAGCCGGAAAATTCCATCAATGACAGGGAAACTTTGTTTCACAAATGACGGAAATTTCCTTCTATGGCGGGGAAATACAGTAACGGTATAATTTTCAAAAACTTGCACTTTGAAAACCGTTTTCAAATATTTGTGTTTTCAGGCCCCTTAAACGCCATTGTTGTGTACATGAACGGCCAAAAACTCATAAAAAGTTTTGTTTTTAGTTGAAAATGGTGTCGTGTAAACGGCCCCTAAATTACTGTCAATTACGGCAGTGCCACTTAATAAAGACTTTCTCAGATTATGTTTGAGAATGGGAAATGATCATTTACCAGGTACCCATCTAACTTTGATTGTTTGTTATGATTATTGTGACTTTGGATGATACTCTTACGTGTCTGAGAGCACGACAGTGCGAGAGCCATTGGTGGGACACACCACACAACAGGCACACGGGGTCTCACCCCACTGCTGCCAAGCCACACCAGATATGTCCACCCCACGCCGTGCAAAATCCCCCACGATGAAACTAGTACAGCAAACAGAGAGGTATTGCAGTGACCCATATGCAGTGGCACTGAGTGATTTGAGCAGGAAAGGAGCAGGCTCACAATGATTGCCAAACTGATCTTCAAACCATGCACCTTTTAATAGGGAAAAAGCAATAGTGCATTTTCACTTGTTGTTTCGATGTGTCAGGAATGTCTCAGCTGTCCTGTGAGGAAAGAGTTTTCATAATACTTACACAAACTCTCACACACAAACCTGTTCATATGCAGAATTGTACGGCTTCCTGTCGTCACGCTGCTGATTACTACAGAGGCTGGAAAGGAGCATTCAGCATGCTCCAGAAGAAGAGAGATGTCAATCTTGTACATTTGAAAATCATTCAAGATGAAGCTAGAAGAACAAATTAGCAAGGAAAGGTATGCATACAGAACGTATGTGTGCAGATAATGTAAACTGAGAAAAGAAGTACTTTTGGGAAGATGTCTGAGGGAGTAAGAAAGTATCCAAATATCAGTAGGGTACAACAGGGCTATTCTCTTTTAAACCACTAGATGGCCTAAAAATTCAGCTCAGCACTTTTCTTAACAACCTCTTTTGAAGATGCACGTGGAAATTTGGCTGATCCTTAATGCGATCGCGGACAGCAATGCAAAGTTGATTATGCACTAATTTGATCTAATATTTGATGTTTTTTTACATTGTTGTAGATTTATGTAGCAAATGAGAAGTTATTGAATATATTTTGAGACAAGGATCTTGTTAATGTTTTTCAGTTTTGTTCAAGGTAAATAAAGCAACAGTTTTTCAATAACTGAAGAATGTGTAAGAGTATGGTAATTAGGATAAAAGGCACCCCTGCTGTTGGGGCAAAAGGCACAATAATTAGCATGATGATAAATAGCTGGCTGACTTTTCCATTTGTTGACATGACATAATTAGATTCAGATGGTAAATATCATATATTAAGTTGGGTGTCGATCTGAGAGATAATCTCCATATTTATAATGAAACCATCATATTTAGGAATATATATCATATCATATAATAAAATATCATATTTATAGTTACTACTGTAAAGAAACATTACTTATTTAAATACCTTTGTTTCTGTATTTTTTAAAAATGAATATATTTTAATGACAAAAATGAATTAAATTATCAAATTAAACAGAAAATAATAGTGCAAACTATTGCTAAAGTGATTACCTTAGACATTATTAAAAACACTTTTTAGCTAAAGTATTTGTATAACATGTGCCTTTTGCCCCATGTGTGGGCTAAAAGGCCCACCTTGCCACCTCTTACATTTATAAGATATTTTTAAACAAAACAAACCACTTTTATGATTTATTTTCACACAAAATCTGCTGCTCCAACAACTTTTTTTTTTTTTTTTCTGCAATCACACACTATGGGAGAAGTAAAAAGCTATTTTTTCTTATGGTTGTAGGCTACCCTATATCTTGGTATGTTATAGCCTATACTTTATAAATGGATTACACACACCCACCCACCCACACTGTCATTCTTTTTATATTGAAATTTAACGTAATAGTAGGCAGAAAAGACTTACTCAGCTACTGGTCCGGGAGCCAAAGACCCCATAAATGCACACGGGGCCCCAAGTAGAGACAAAACAGTGCACGTGTTTGATGCGTTTCCTCCTCTCTGCCATCTCTGAGACAAACACCTACAAACCAGTTGCGTTATTTTATGACACCTGTGAGTGTGATGCAACATTGACTGCAGGGTATAGCAGAACACTCTAGCCTAGGCTAATATGTTTAGGCTGATTATGCTTTTGAAATGGTAAGGCAAAGGTGCATTAATAGTAATTGTAGAATGTTATCAGAATTTCCCACCTGGTATCAGTATCTTCTTCCGGGTATTTATCCACAACATTTATGATATCCAGACACACCAAACCAATGCTGAGTATCTTCTTGTCCCCCATATTCTCCCTGCAGACGAAATCCTGAACTATGGACTTTGGTAGAAAGGTCATAACGTCACATTATTCCGATGTTTCTCGCGTTTCTCTCTCACCGTGAATGAGACACACTGTAAACATTGTACACGAAGTCTACCGGTTTTTGCCGAGTGTGGCCGAAAGTGCCAGCGCGAGCGGAGCGCAAGGACACGACGATTCCCGAATTTTATCGAGAGCAGCCGAAACTTGCGCGAGCGCTTTCCGTTATGTTTTTGGTGTAAGCTCTGAAATGCATTCTGCTGTTTAAAAACACAGAAATTACATATTCTTTGGTTAGTCATAATTTTAATCTTTATAAACATACAAATATATAACTGCATTTTAGTAAGTAAGTATTCCTTAAGTAAGATAAAACTGCCCATAAAATCTCAGTAGGTCGTTCCCCCAGAGTGGTTGCTAGGTGACAAGATGGATTCGGTTAAATCACAATAGGCTACTAGCTAACTTACATGTTGACTTTCTTCCAGTTATTTCAAGGCAGCTATTTGTGTAATGTATGAATATTTCTTTTCATATGGTCGTGAAACGGATATTTGTTAGAGACTTTTTTAAATTATTGCGTTTGTATTTAAATATTATATGCGCAATTTTGTACTCCAAAATACCTCTATTTTTGTACGCTCTGTTTTCTATTTTGCTAATAGGCAATAAAATTATAAATGCTATTAATAAACATATATAGTATATGGCTATACTCAAATATGAATATGCTATTTGAATGAAGGACGTTTCATAACATTTCTTAATATTTGTATGTTACACATGATATCTTTCAGTTGGCTTATTGAATGTTTTTCAATGTTATTTATTAGTTCTTAAGACCAGGAAAACACAGAGTTGAGAGAATGGAGATGACTTCAAAAAGTGTGGCGAAAGGCAATGTGGAGGTCCTCCAGATCTATAAACTCCTGCAATATGTACGGGAGAAGAACAGACCACAGATAAAAAAGATGGTCCAAATGGGGGTTTTCAACCTGATAAATATGACTGAACCCAAACAGGGACTCAGTGCCTTGTATCAGGCAACTGTGGACCGTGATGAAGACCTCGTACAGTTCCTTCTGTCCCTGAAAGCCCAGCCTAACATACAGGACAAGAAGGGCTGCACACCAATGATGCTGGCTGCACAGTTGGGCTACTACAAGATTGTGTATCTCTTGATCAAACACAATGCAAATGTGACACTCACAGATGAAGAGGGGAAAGGTAAATAACATATTTTTAGAAGTGCATGTTATGTAGCCTACTCTTCAATTTTAATAGATCTTAACAGGACTTGATGAGTTTGTCTTTATGCACCTGTTGAGGTGTCAAAATATCCCTTGGAAAAAAAGACGTGCACTTATTTGTATTTACTGTGCACTTGCTTCAAATCTTAAAAGTATGCTTTAAAATAAACTGTACTTGCAAATAAATAATATTAATGAAATATGGCAACTTAAAGGGATAGTTCACCCAAAAATGAAAATTACCCCAAGATTTACTCACCCTCAAGCCATCCTAGGTATGACATTCTTCTTTCAGATAACTACAATCGGAGTTATATTAAAAAATGTCCTGGCTCTTCCAAGCTTTATAATGGCAGTGAATGGCCGTATGAAGTTTTGAAGTCCATAAAAGTGCATCTATCCATGATAAAAGTGCTCCACACTGCTCTGGGGGGTTAATAAAGGCCTTCTGAAGTGAAGCGATGCGTTTGTGTAAGAAAAATATTCATATTTAAAACTTTATTGACTAAAATAACATAACATAGGTATGCATCGATTTACGGCGAAGGAGTGACCCTTGAACTTGACGCAGAACGTAATGACAAATGCGGAAGCACAGAGGATAGAGCAAAACAAAACACCAGTCATGATTTAGAAGTCTAAAATGACAATAAAGAGAAATGTCGGAGGAGCTTGAGTTTGTTGCCCAGACCTGTTTGATTGAACCGCAAGAGGCGTCAAAGCTTACGCTACTCCTACATAATACATCGTCAAGTGTCTATTGGGTAAGTCGACTTGTGTAGGCCGTCTGCAGGAAGCTAGTTATTTTAGTCAATAAAGTTTTAAATATGAATATTTTTCTAACACAAATGCATCGCTTCACTTCAGAAGGCCTTTATTAACCCCCCAGAGCAGTGTGGAGCACTTTTATCGTGGATGGATGCACTTTTATGGATTTCAAAACTTAAACGGCCATTCACTGCCATTATAAAGCCAGGAAGAGCCAGGACATTTTTTAATATAACTCTGATTGTATTCGTCTGAAAGAAGAAAGTCATATAGGATGACTTGAGGGTGAGTAAATCATGGGCTAATTTTCATTTTTGGGTGAACTGTCCCTTTAAGTGTTCTTAGAGAGTACACTTTCCCCCGGTTTCACAGACTAAAATATTGAATCTGTTTGAACTGAAAGCAACTTACACTGATATATCTTAAAATATGTCAGTGCCATTGTTTTGTCTCAAGATGCACACCAGTAATGTTTTTTTCTAAGGCACGTTTAAAAGCTATTTAAATGTCCCATTTGAACTAAGGCCTAATCCTTGCTTAATCCCATTTTGTGAAACCAGGCCGAAAGGTATTTGATTATAATTTTAACTGTATTGTGTTAATTGATATTATAATTAAAGTTACAATATTTTAAATGTCCTAAACAAATTCAAAATTACAAAAGTGTAACTGCAAATATATTTAAATACATGACATACAAGTTTCAATACAAATTACATTAAAGTCCATTTTTGACAATAAAAGTAATTATAAAATTATATAAAAAGATGTGGTTAAGCACTCTTAAGTTCAGCAAATTATGTTTAAAATAACGTAAATTATTAAAGCCTACATTTAATTAAAAAACATATGTAATTAAGTGTCAGAAAACATTACATTCAGTTTGAACTTGAAACTAAAGCGGTACTTATACATATACTATATATTTTTAAAGTTTATTATTTTATAATGAGTACTCTTTTTAAAGTGTACTTTTTCTCAAGGGATATAACCCAGCCATTCAAATTATTGTATAGATGCAAAATAAGTTTTTTTTTTTATTCCTTTGTAATATTTTAATTCATTTCCTTGGTTTTATATCTATTCATTCATGCTTGACGGGGGAAATGTAGAATATGTGAAACTCAGTGACTTGTGTTGTTTCATTTGTAGGGGTGCTGTTCTACTGTATCTCTCCATCTAAAGAACATGCTCTCTGCCTGCAGATGGCGCTCAACAGCAATGCAAATGTCAACAATGTTTCTAACTCAGGGAAGCCACTGCTTGTGTTTGCTTGTGAAAATGGAAAGGACTGTCAAGACTTGTGCATTCGCATTTTGGAGAAAGGAGCTGATCCAAATGCAGTAGATCAGGTCTCATATCAAAGTTCAAATTAATGTTCCCTGACCAAAAAAAGTTATACTGTACATAGATGATTAAAAAATATCTGATATAATATTACAACATATAAAAAAACTGGTAAATCAAACCTTTTTGGAATGGAACAGTTTATTGAACCTTGAGTCAAAATAATTGATAGGCAATTACGGCTCATATGATATGAGTGAATATGGAGCTCATAACTTGAGGAGGAGAAAAACATCTATTTTATTCAGAGGCTCAAACTGAGCAAAAACATGCAATTTAGAGTAGTTGCTAATATTAACAGTCAAACCAAAAATATAACCAGATATAATTTTATTTTTACTTGTGGGTGCAGGACACTATAGTTAATATATGTAAGTGAGGATAGTAAAATAAAGTAAACTGTGACATATTATACCCAAAAATTCTTTATACAGTGGACAACCAGTAAAATTTATAAAAATGTGGGACCTAAAAATTATTGAGCTGACTATGTTTTGCTTAAGGGTTTTATTTTTAATTGCTAATGCGACCTTTTTACAACACAGACTGAACAAAATTAAGCATTGCTTGGTAATTGGTTGAGCTAAATTGGTATTATCTAATTGTGTACTTAAATTTAACAGCTGACAGATATTCAACCTAATTCATTTGTGAGACAGTCTAATAGAAGGATGGCCAAAACCAGTGAAATATGAGTTCTTGTCATATTTTATCACCATTTTATAAACTATAGTAAATAAACTGTGATAATGTGAGAAATGTTGAAGGTGTCTGAATAAATTTTGGTTTGACTGTATAAGGCCAAAAAGTAATATGACATTCTGAAGCTTGTAATGTAAATCAATGAGATCTTTATGTCAGTTCAGCAGACTGCCTACATAAAATGCATATTGGTTGTCACTTGATATCTCCCTATAATATGTCTTAGTAAGATTATGTTTAAATGCCTGTATGATTAAAGCTCTATTGTGGGGGTTAAAACATATAATGCAATGCATTATGCATTATTATAAAATGATTGATAGATGATTGAGAGCCTGTTTGATACTCACATTTTAACATGATTTTGAAATTTCAAACATTAAAAAAGTTATTCTTATCTTTACTTTACTTTATGAAATCAGTAAAGATTTCACAGCAAGAAGGCATGTGCACCAAGACCTGAAGAGGGACATTTTTAGAATTATACTAAAAGGCCTTTTACTTGCTAAAAAAGTAGAAACTATCAATCAGAAGGCGTGTCGTAGATTGTGTACAACAGGATTTTGAGCAAAGTTTTGATCATGTCGATGATCTAGAGGCTTTCGAAATGTGTATATCAAATATGATACAGTCGGCACTTGGCTTTATAATAGGTCAGCAAGAAAATGTGGATTTTGATGGAGTTGAATCAGTATAATGTGTCATGTTTTGGCTCCCCAAAGGTGACACGGAGCTCTCCACTCATGGAGGCATCTAAAGCTGGTGCTTTGAAGCTCGTCAGAGCCATTTTACAAAAAAAAAGCAATCCTAACTTACTTGATGAAGAAGGACGGTGCGCTGCCCACTTTGCTGCAGAACAGGGTTTCCTTGAGGTGATGCCATGGCATTCTGAATAGCACAAAATCTGCCATTGTTTAACTTTGAAGAATATTACTATCTCTGCTTTATACAGGTTTTACAGGTGCTGTCTGCATACTCTGCTGATTTGGGTATCAGCACTTCAAAGGATGACACACCATTGCACTTTGCTGCTGCTGGTGGCTTCAATGAGTGCTGTAGATTCCTGGCCCAAAGAGGTAGGCTGGATCTAATGTCTTTTCATTATTCACAAGAACAAGTACTACCTTCATTAAATGGGTCATGAAATCGTACTCCCCAGTTTGAAGTATGAAGATTTGTTTTCCAAACTTCTGAAATGCCAGGATTTATAATCACATGTCAAAAGAAAAACTATTAGAAATGTGAACTATGTGTCATTTCACACTGGACGGTATTAAATTAAACATCAGAAAACTCATTTATTCAAAATACTAAAAATACTTTGCTGCCTTATTCATAGCAGTGCTCTTTCTTATCTGCAACAGGATGCAGTCCCAAACTGAAGAATCTGGAAGGTCTTCTTCCAAGCCAGGTCGCCAAAAACAATGGCAACAAAGCTGCACTCAAGGAGCTCAAGAAAGCAGAGAAAATGAACAAGAAGCTTTCTGCGCCTGATGCCGTAAACCCCAATGAACCCTGGGCTGTCACCCTTCACGACTGGTCATGTGAACATGAGGCAACCTTGCGCAAAGCCTTTGAACCTGCTGAGGGACTGGATAAACCTGTTGAAAAAGTTCCTCTGGAGACATTTGTGTCTTTACTGCACGAGCATCGAGCTCCTGTAAGTAACGAGAATCTGCAAACTATCATCAAGCAACATGACAAAAACCATGAAAGTGTCATCAATTTAAATGAGTTTTTTAAAGGCCTCAAGTACCTCCAGAAGGCCTTTGTCATCTCATCCTACGCTCCTAAGCCAGGCAAGAAGGAAAAGGGTGGAAAGGAAAAGAAGAGTGCCAAATCCGCCATGCCATTGCCCATATGCACAATGCCACCTGAGCTGATTTCCAGAAGAGAGGACAGTGGACTACCTTACTACATGATTGAGAACTACCAGCCGTTCGCTGACACCAAACGTTTCAACCGAGACCGGCTGCCAGTTCACCCCATTGAGAATGACTCTGCTTGGTATATTGATGATCCTGAAAAGATCTATACCAACATCAATTACTGTGTGAAGACTGGAGATATAGATTCTCTTAGTCTGGCATTTACCCAACAAGTGCCTGTTGATATCAAGGATCAGTTCTTTAAGACGCCACTCATGACAGCATGCAACTGTGGCAACTACCAAGTTGCTAAATTCCTCATTTCACTGAGGTAATGCTACTAAGAAAAATAAAAGAAATATCTTCTTTTGTTTACACTTTTAGGGCCCTATCATACACTCGGCGCAATGCGGCGCCAGGCGCGACGCAAGTGTGTTTTGCTAGTTTCAGCCTGACGCAGTTATCATTTTCACATCCTGCGCCACGTTGTTTAAATAGCAAATGCATTTGCGCCTATTTGTGCGCCCATGGGCATGCTGGTCTGAAAACGAGGTGTGTTCAGGCACATTGTTGGCGCGTTGCTATTTTGAGGCTACTGAAATAGACTTTAGACTTATGACTTTAGACCAGGTTTCAGTTAGTCAATTTTTTTGTTATTTAAAGGGCACATTAGTAATATGCGCCTATAGGCGGGTCCACAACGCATGTACTGTACACTCTGCTTATTACACACACAGGGTGTGCAGCACACAAACTAGCCAAATATTAAAAATAAAAGGATTATAATGTAAAAGATTAGTATTGTGTACATAAAGATATGGTGGAATCTGGCTTGTCCCGTAGATGGTCTGCTCGTGCGCTTTAACCTCGCGCACGAGCAGATCCGTTTCCTCGCTGAACTGAAGTAAATAGCGAATCCGCCATGACGTGAGCGCAACTGGCTTTTAAAGGGAATGGGAGATGAGACTCTGATTGGTTTATTGCATTTTACGCACAAAACACACCGATTACTCATTAAGAGAATAGGGACAACCCTTTTTCCAGTTGTTAAACTAGCAAAAGTGGATTCGGACACACCCTAAGTGCACTTGCGCCATACGCTCTAGAGACTATGCGCTAAAATAGGGCCCTTCATGTAACAAGATAGACTGTGTCATTTGAAGAACATTTTGTTTTTTTGACTCTATAGGGCTGATGTCAATGCAGTTGACCAGTTTAACTGGACGCCCCTCCATCATGCTTGCCATGCAGGTCATGTAGACATTATCAAGATGCTGGTGCAATCTAGAGCCGTGGTGGATGCAGTGGCAATGAATGGAGCAACTCCACTCATGAGAGCTATTGAAAGCTGTCGGTTCAGCTGTGTAGAGTATCTCATCAAAGCTGGAGCCAAAGTCATGGCAGAAAACAAGAGAGGTACTGGTTTTGATATTGAAATGTCTGTCTCTACACTATAGTTTAGTAAAAAGTTTTAGGGTTGTAGGCTAATGTTTTTTTTAAAGCAATCATTGTGTAACGCGACCTGTTGTTATTATTTTAGGTCATTGTTTTAAAAGTGTGTTTGTTGGATGACAACGGATCCTGTTATGGAAGAAAGAGTTGATTTGAGACGTATGAAATGTTTTGGTAGTTTTAGTGCATTTTAAATTCGAAGTGTAACTGCTGCGCCAAGCTGAAAGCTGGTATGGAGAACCGTGTGAAGAATTGTTGAGAAATGTATCCTAAAAGAACAAACAATTTTAAATAACTGTTTTAATAGATTTTAAATTGTAATTTATTCCTGTGATGGAAAAGCTGAATTCAGTGTCATTTGAAAATAGTTGTGCTGCTTAATATTTTTGTAGAAACCATTATAATTTGTTTTCAGGATTCTTTCATTTAAAATAGAAATATTTTGTAACATTCTAAATGTCTTTACTGCCACATTTGATCAATTCAATGCATCCTCGCTGAATAAAAAATATTAATTTATTTTAAAAATGAACTCTTACCCCAAACTAAAAGAGTACTGTATACTTTTTGTATCATTTTCCCACTTATTTGAACAACAATGCATTTCTTTTGTGCTCACAGGGCAAAATTGCTTGGACATTGCTATAAAGTATGGTGATGCTAGAATCATTGCGTTGGTCAGTGACAAATCCAAAATTCTTCGAAATGAAATGAAACCAGAACCAACTTTGAAGCCAGCATCAAAACCAGCTTCTTCAGAACAAGAAAAGGTGAAATAAAATATCTGCCTTTTTTCTTATATTTAGGCATAGCTGGGATGTTTAATAAGTTGTCTTTGTCTTCTGCAGATTCAATCATCATCAGTTTCATCAGCTGTGAAATTAGAGCTGAGAGACAATATCATAGTTAAGAACCCAAAGTTCAACATTCAAAGTGGCACCAACAAGAATGACATCAGCTTTGTCCCCAAAACCGTAAGACAGTAAAACTCTTTGACAGACAGACACTGTATATAGATATAAATATCTGTGGTTTTGTATGTGTGTTTTTAATTTCTGATGTTTTCTGCATTATAGCTTTGGGGAAAACAGCTCACCGACAGCCCACAGCACACTGATAAGAAGGAAACGCTTTGATAAGAAGATGATTTTCAAGGACTTCATACACTTTAACAAGTATCTCAGACCTGAATGGGATGGGGCGTCTGGGAAGGGAACAAATTAAATATCTCAGCGCAATAGCTGATTTTCATTCAGAGCTACTGTCTGTCTTTTTATTTCTGACAAATTAGTATTTCCCAGACTTGTTTGACTTTAGTCAATTGAGCAAAAGTGAAAGATAGGTAAAGAAAGACCACAGAAAAACCCTAAATCCCCTCCTTTTTTGACATTGGATAAAAATAACCTTTTTTAGTCAGTCATTGAGATGCACAGCGTGTGCTGCCGTTTGGAATGATGCTATACGAGCCCCTGACCGAGAGCACCACCTGCTCTATAAGCCATTTTCCTTTTCACGTCTCCTGTGACTGGCTTTAATCACCAACCCCCACTGAACACAGGAAAAGAAGATGGCAGTCATATATTTCAAGGTAACACATTAATCAGTGTAGGTGATTGTGCAATTTTAAGTTTTAAGCCATTAAATTGGCCTGTAGGGGGCGGTCAGACACAATCATACAATTTACAGTTTTTCACAATTGCACTTTGATTCACTTGTGTTGCAAAACAGTAAACACAGCAAAAGTTAAACACAGCTTTGTCATCTTTTACACGCAACGACTCAAAATTGTTTGCACTTGTTTCTAATAACCAACTGTACAAACCCAGCTCAGAGTGCACAAGTGCATTGAATGTTGATACGAACAATGAATAGAAACAATCTGAGAGGGAGAGGAGGTAGAATATGTGTAGGAGGTGGTGGACGAGGAGGAAGAGGATGAGGAAGAGCAAGGTGTGGAGTGTTGTCAAGGCAGGATCCAGCACACCAAGAGACAACATTGCCTGTGCTGTGGCAAAGTCCTCGGGCCGGACCCAACGTGAAGACGTGTCAGAGGCACAGACATTGACTTTGAAGTCTTTTCAGTGTACTGTAACATGCTTTTCTTGGGCTTTAGCATTTTGACTACTGTATTTTTACAGTACGCACGTGCTGAATAAACAGACATTCATAACTATAATATGCAATACAATACTAGCAGGATATATAGTATACAATATGTTCACCTTAGTTGCGATTAATATACTTTTTTACGAAATTGCTAATTTTGTTTTGCTCTGGATGTTGTGTTCTCCATTCTTTATGTAGTGTCTAATGAATGCTCTGTTGAGTTTATATATTGACTGATGCATGTATGATCTGAAAGCATTGTTTGATTTACATGTGCCGATTGTTTGATTTTGTGAATGTAGTTTGAAGATTTGGTTTTGTGTTTAATGGATCACAAATTCTGACCATGACTGTATATATATGGGGGAAAAAAACGGAAACCTCTGGAGGCAGTCATATGCAAATACATTTTCTTGTGTGACGTCACAGGACACCCAATATATCAAAACGAGACGTTTTTGGAGCTTGATTAAATAAATGCTTTGTTTATAATGAGGAAATGATGGAAAATGTAGTTTTAAATGTCGTTCATCTCAATTGTAAGATGAAACCTCAGAAATTCAGAACACCTGCACATTGTTATTCCCAGGCTCTGACTCGGCACATTCATGTGAAGGAGACGCTGCAGAGTCAGCTGGAACTCTACCTGTCATTCCATACTGTGCAACCAGATGTGATGATAGTTCAAGTGTCTGTTGCAGAAAGGACAAGACATTGAGAATGTCAATTCTTCTGAGCTACAGACAGAAACAGGACAATAAATGAACAGGCTGATTTCCATATGAAAGACTCAATCATACGCCGGGACTACTTAATAAAAGCAACGCCTTAAAAGGATGAGGAAATGATAATCGGCTCCAGTACAAGAGGTAATTGTCTTGATGATGTGGCACTCAGACACACTGACCTAAGCTCTTAATCTTTATCTCCAAAGGGAAAAAAAGGGGGATTGGAAAATGAGGAGGGATGAATATATAGAGAAACAGATGAAGGCTAATCAAGAAAAGGAAACCAGTATCATTAAGTCCAAATGTTATTCTATGACATTTTCGTTTTATAATTCTGGTCCTGGAGACTGATTGGTCAAAACAGCAAAAAAAGTATAAAAAGAAACAATTATTATACAAAAAGGAACAGCATACAATAGAACATTGACTACTGTATCCCACAATGCAATATGCTCGACTCATTATTTGAACGTTATTTTTACCCCCTAAAAAAATGCTAAATTAACTTTGTTTCCAAGACCATAACTGCACACTAAATTAAATATGCAGCTTGATGAGGTCATGTCACACACACACTCATAGAAGGGAACAGACAGATGGTAAGGTGAAATGGTTTATTCAAGTTAAAGCAGAGTGATGGGACAACAGTGGGAATCAGACGATGGTGAAAGGATGGTGACTTGATGATAGGTGATGAAGACTTAGCTGGCGATGACTGAAGTGGAAACTCTGCAGGTGAGGGAGACAGGCGGGAGACAGGCGGGAGGATCTCAGGTGAGTGTTCAGGTAAGGAGTCTGACTGTCTACGTAGGAGTAACGTTGACGAGACCAGACCCTGATGTGAGGGTGATGTAGGTTGATATAGGCTGTGTTGATGAGGGAGTGCAGATGCGTGTGATGATCAGCAGCAGGTGTGGTGATGGCTGACTGAGTGCAGGTGGGGACCAGAAGGGATGCTGGGAAGTGTGGTGCAGACATGTTACCGAGTTGGTGACTGAGCTGGTGACTGTGACAGGTCATGTATCAACAGTGCATTTATCGGTTGAACTTTATTTCAATGGTCCACTTTAGACATTCTAGTAACTATAAGTAACTTTGCAAATACATATCACCTAACTCTCACTGATTTGCAACTACAGGTCAACTACCAGTCATTAGAGTATTAGTAGACTGTTAGGTTAGGGGTAGGTGTTAGGGTTCAAGTTAGTAGATTAAGTTGACATGCACTTGCAAAGTTAATTATAGTGAGTAGAATTTCTAAAGTGGACTATCAAAATAAATGGTTACCCTTTTATCATGGAATAATGCATAACGTTTCAATTAGCAGCAGTAAAAATAGCAATTGGACGCCATAGTAGACGCCAATAAATAAATAAAAAGTTAAAGGGATAGTTCGGCCAAAAATGATATTTAACCCATGATTTACTCACCCTCACGCCGTTCGAGATGCATATGTCAATCTTTTTTCAGACGAACACATTTTCAGTTATTTTAGAAAATGTCTTAGATCTTTCAGTGGTTATAATGTGAAGTTATGGGGTCCACTTCCTTCAAGTCCCAAAATGTGCATGCATCCTTCTCAAAAGTAATCCATCCGGCTCCAGGGGGATAAACGAAGGCCTTCTGAGGGTAATCCGTGCGGTTTTGTCGTAAAAATATACATATTTAAAACTTTATAAACGAAAATAACTGGCTTCCGGTTGCGGTCGACGCACATTTTGGGACTTGAAGGAGGTGGACCCCATAGCTTCACATTATAACCACTGAAAGATCTAAGACATTTTCTAAAATAACTGATAATGTGTTCGTCTGAAAAAAGATTGACATATGGATCTCGAACGGCTTGAGGGTGAGTAAATCATGGGTTAAATATCATTTTTGGCCGAACTATCACTTTAATTGCGCTTTAATTCTCACAGTTTGACTTCATAACTCACAGTATGACTCTCTATCTCACAATTTGACTTTTTTTGTGTTTACTATATTTCACAACTTACCTTCTTTAACTTTTACTCTGAGGCGGAAATGCTAGTATCCTATTCTGTGTCTGTAATATAGCAGAGCCTCTTGTACCTTTTTGATTAGCCATATTATGGTCTAAAATACAAAATTGTAAGAGACCATCATAAAAGTAATGCTTAAGCAATCAATTACCATTGTTACCTTAATTCGCATATTAAAGTGATTTGATCCTATATTTGACATCTTCAGGTACTTGATAGTGAGCCATTAAGTCCTTTAAAAGCTGTGATATTCCATGCAGCAGCAATTTGCTGGATGTCATATCCATACGAATTATTAAGATGCACACATGATATTTAGGTCGGTGGCTTTCTGTAAATGAGCCTCTTTTTATTATTTCATATGGATTTTCTTCTATATAATTATCTACATCTGCAGCCGTGTGATTACGCCTTCACAAAGATGGGGATATTGTTTCTGCAGCTTATTCAGAGTTCAGCATGTAATCATCGTTAGTAGGCAAATGATGAGGTTAATGACAGATTTCCCACCTTTTTTCTTTCTTTTTTTTTTTTTTTTACCATGAGCCACATAGAATAAGGGCTCTTTTTGACGTATTGTGGGGGTGGGTTCTGGCAGTGCTAACTGACAAGAAAGACTGAAGGGAATCTGGCTCAAATAAATGAGCTTTAATTGGTAACAGTGTGGGTCCTGTAAATGTGCGCTTGTGTCAAAGAATTCAGGATTAATCAGCACTCGCCCTGCTGGTGCGAACAGAAAGAGCCGCAATGATATGTAAATCACATCTCATGATCTGAAAACGAATCTGAATTTCAATATGCCGAACTTCATTTTGGATGACAGCGGCATCTTCAGACAGTATAAGCAAGACTTGGATGCTAAAGACAGCCGTAATAGTCTTGTAAGTGTAAATCAATATATTCAGCAGGGTCTCCTGTTTGTTGGTTGTTGCACTAACAAGCATCACTGTCTCATTTGTATGTGCTGAGTCAATATCAGCATCCTCTAGCAGTTCTTTCGTTAACACTTTCTATGAAGACCATGCTTATACTTATACATTAATACTTAAGTAAGTATTACTTTTTGATAAATATATTTATAAAGACTCATTAAGAGTTGTAGTTACATTTATATTATTTTTATAATTACTTATAAGTCATGCATTTGCTTTTTCAATGCACATGCTCATAATCCATTATACACTGATTTATACGTATTAATTAACCAGTCATATGGTTCCATAAATGTATTTATAATGATGCATCCTGCATTGCTATAATGCTATTATATTATAGTTACAATGAAATGATAGTAATCTGTCAAATAGGTGAATACTGTTATTAATAGCCATGTTGTGTTCTTATAAATACTTATTGTGAGTGATTATACAGTTACTAACCTCTATAAATGCATCATAGATGGCTTTAGTCAAGTGAAAACATAGGATGCAATTTTCCTAAAGCAAATGCTAAGAAATCATGAAGATGTGCTCATTATACACTTTAAGTTTTTTACTTGTTAATGTAACTAATGAACAATAATTCCTGTAATAAAATAATGGGGGGGGGGGGGGTACCCTTTTCTCCTCTGCTGTCTAACAGTGTGTGTGTGATTTGTTGTACAGTGCATGTTTAAGCTAGTCGAACTGCTTGTGTTTTATCTCCGAAGAATCCCGACCTTCATCTGTCCTGCTGATTTAAGTATCCAGATTTTATGTCTTGATTTGTCTTAATGTAGTGAAGCACTTTGCCAGATTGTTTTGTACCACTAGCATACTGTTTCACTCTCTTTCAGCTCCTCCTTCGCCAAAGTCAAACACAGTAACACATTCTCCAACACACTCCACATACAAAAAACAGTAAGCAACAAACCTTTAGGAGCCATTAAACAATCAAATAAGTGCTATTGATTCATTCCCTCTTATCTGAATCTCCAAGTCTCTATAGCTAAAGTGCTTTTATCTGATCTTGATCCTATTAGGAGATCAGGGAGCCTTGATGCTTGGGGCAAGAAACAAAAAAGTTATTGGATATCCGAACAAGGCATCAATTTCAGTATTCACCAGAAAGTCTGTATTCACCTTTACAAACAGTAACATGACAAGAGAGAACAACTAGGCACTTTGGCAAACTACTGCTCCACTACATATTTTATAAGGAGAGCATTTTGTATAGATTAACAATGAAATAACATTTAAACCAACAAAGGTTCTTCATTGGCATCAGTGGTTCCATGAAGAACCTTTACCATCTGTGAAAACTTTTAATTAGACATAAGGCTCTTTATAGTGTAAAAGGTTCTAAAATGTTTGTCACATTAAAAATGGTTCTTTTAAGAATGATTCACAGAAACGTTCTTTGGGGAAACCAAAATGGTTCTTCTATTGCATCGACATGCTTTTGGAACCTTTATTTTTAAGAGTGAATGCACACTTATAGAATGCAAAACACAGTATTTAATGAGGCCATGGGAACTGACGACATGGTCAAATTCAAACAAAATCAAACAAAAACTTCTCTACAACTGTCATATTTTATTGAAGAACAAACAACTCCTGAAATATCTGGAATGTTGACACAATTTTAATCTATTGATGCTGCCAATTTCAAGAAGGTTTCCTTTGAATATTGTCTTGTGGGTGACTCTGAGGTTGATAATCACCACAATCTATTAGGTGAGTGTTAAATGAGAAGGAAAATGCTTCATTTCGCAATCACAATAAATCATATGGAGCCAAACAACCCATTGAACCCATGCACTCCAAATTAACATATAGCAGGGATCAATGAGATCTAAATCCCATAACAGCCTCGCCCTAGTGTCGAGGGTCATTGTGACGTTAGAGAGGCTCGTCATCCTGGATGAGGGCGGGGTTATTTACACTCACTCCGAGGCTGTATGGCACGCCCTAGTGTTGAGGGTCATTATGACGTCAGGTGGGGGCACGCCATCTTTGATGAGGGATGAGGTTTTTTCACTCACTCACTCACTCACTCCAGAGCTGTGTGCACAATCACTAGGTGACCCAAATCAGTGCTGAAGGAGGCAAGGCGATAGTAACATCCCCAACGTGGTTCATCGAGTGCAAGGTAGGTGTTTTTCTTTGTTTTTAGCCGAGCTTTTGCTGTAGACCTTTAACTCCCACAGGTTTAGTTCGTTATTTTTTGTTATGGTGTAATTTGCATGTTTATGTTCGAGGAAGTTTCGGGGATATATGTCAGAGCTGTAATTGAGCGATTCAAAGCGTCGGCTCGTGCCTGTTGTGTGAATTTCAGCACCACGGAGAGCGCTCGTTAAGAGACGCGCGCCAAAACAGTAAAAATAGACTGAACAAGCACAAAACTAGTTATTTAAACACCGAATTAATTATTTTGTGGAAGTCAAGCCTCCATAGTACAAAGAAACGGTCTTCTTTCGAATTAATCATAGATGTGCCCTAGTTTTTGAGCAGATTGAAATAATGAGAATGTCCTTTTTTTTTCTTTTTTTTTTTTGATTTGCATGATATGCATTATGAAATTAATGTTCTCTCAAAAAACAAGTAGGGTTATGCTCGACTGTATTTGCAATCATATGCTGTCGAAAAAAAATATATTTTTCCAAAAAATGGTAGAATGTACTCTGAAAATGAGAAGCCATGCTTTACTAAAAACCTCTTAATTGGTTAACAGTGTTAACTTAATATATATATATATATAAAAAAAATATATAAAAAAAAGCTAAATTATTGTAAAAAAACAAACAAAAAAAACGGCAAAATGTCAAAACAAAAATACAGCATGTATATGTTTCTTTGTTAAATATATTAACTAAGCAATATGTATACCTTTAAAGTATACATTTTTATAAGAAAAAACATACAAAATCACCTTTTAATTTATGGAAAAAGGGAGTTCCGAGAATTTCCTGTGTGAAGGATCACATTTGATGGATTTCATTTAAAGTGTTAATTTGATCTTTTTTATGCTTTATTTGGTTATCAGTTATGTGCATTGGATTGTTTTGTATTACATTTATATTATTATTTATAGCATTATTTTGTGATTTGAATGCAGTTGTTTATTAACATTGTGCTCTGTTTGCATGTCCATCATTGACCATAGTTGATGGAGAGGCCAGTTTTGATGAACTTTAAGTCACTGTGTGGCATTTTACAGTAAAAACAGATTTTAATGGCTCATATATGTTGACATATTAGCATTAATAACATACAGTCAGCAAAATGCCATACCATAATGCTTGTAACATCATCAATGTAAGTTTACCATAAATTTATATATAAGCTTACCCTCCATGCTGTTATGTTTTTGAGGCTGTAACCTCATAAAGCAATACTATGATTATAATATAAGATTTTATAAGTTTGTTGATAGATTATAAAAGTGATTGAAGTCTCAAATCATACATTAAAATACAAAGACATTTAAAGGTTTAACTGTTCTCTATTTCAATCAAAGCTGCCAAAAGTTTATCACACCTCTCCGTGTGCATTGAGCCATCAGACATCAATTGTTCAAGCAGAGCCTTGGGACTTGTAATGTTGGCATTACTCTTCTGTTTTGGGGGGAAGTAGCCAGTACGGATTGCATAACTGTTTATCTAGGCCAGGGTGTGTTTTCTTCGTCATCAGGTCCTGTTTACAGCTTTATATCTTCCAACAGGATGTTGGCACCGAATTGTTCCCACGGAGAGGCTGGTGACAACAGAAAGACACTTTGTTTTTGGGTTCACGTGTGGATGTTTGAGGAAGACGTGTCGTATTTTTGCTTTATTTTTAGATCAGTGTAGATATGATCCAGTTTTAGAAAATAACCGAGGTGCTTGAAGCAGGTGAAAGTGAAAATTTTGATTGCACACTCTACCTGCGTGTGTTCAGTGCCAAGGGACAACACAGCGTGAAGTCAGCACTGCTTTTCCTAACACATGGTGTTAAAAAAGATGTGGCGTATTTGTCTAGAAATGATTTGGAGCGTTATACACAGGCAAAATTAACTGCTGTTTGTCTAATATTTCGAGATATTTTCCTTTTTAAAAATACATTTTACATTGTGATCTGTACAGAAACATCACATCAGTCAGAGACTATGATATAACACGCTCCTTAGGCTGCAAATGACTTTATTGGCCGTGTTGACGGCGCCGTATGTCAAACAGTCAGCATACAAATTGTCTGTTCGCTGGAATGTTCTCTTCCCTTGATGACTTTCATGATGACTAATGCCGTCCATGCTGTGCACATGACAGGCTCTAGGCGTTGCAATGCTAACATGTTCAGGCTCCTCTGTAGGGTCAGAGAGATAGTTAGCAGTCCACATAAATGAATGTGGCTGGTGGCTTTAATGGATGGCTTCGTACAAGCTACCTCCGCTCCATCAGATTAGTACACTGGGCTTTATCCCTTCCTGAATGGGACACTCACTTTGGTTTTAAAGCTGTAATCCCCTCTGGTAAAGATGATTGCTTTGAACCTCCCGAACGCTGCTGCACTACACAGCCAACGCACTGACACAAATATGACAATTATATAATCGTGAAGTTTTCGAATAATCATTCCATACTTGAATTCTTTTTTACGGTAACGACGTTCAGCAGGTTTTTGTGGCGTCCTTTTGGGTTGCGTCACTTGTCTGTGTGTAATCTATGGCATTTACCCAGAATAGAAACATTTTCTGAGGGCAGACTTTCATCTTTTTTTCCTCCTTTTCAAAAAAGGGAAATGTGGTCTTTGATAACACAGCACATTTCACGGCTTGTTCTTCGTCGCCATATCATATCTGCTGTGTGTCTTCGGCTCGTCACGGGGCAAAACACGGGTTGCATCCTTCTAAAGTTTGTGCAACCTGCTTTTATGAATGTTTTCGCTCCTCCATGCTGCACGTCATGTTGTGTTTGTCATTGCAGTTGAGAACAAGTCAAAGACAAATTTTCTCAATTTCTTGTAGTGCCTTTCAGAATTACATTGCACACGTTTATGCTTTGAATGTCATTCGCAACCCATTTTATCTGAGCAAGTATTTGTTTAATTAAATATGACTTCTCATTTATATGAGAAGAATTGAGACTTGATTTCATCCCTTAGGAATTGTTTGGCTTGTGCGAAATATAGCAGTTGGAGGGGAGAATCTTCAAAAGTAAGAAAGATTCATGATAACAGGCGAAAAGGAATATAGTTGCAGAGCCGGAACAGGATATTACTTATTGATTAAAGATTATAAAGACAAGCACATTTTTATCTCAAATAACGCGCACTGATGTTTTGCATTGCAAGACTAAATGTGCACTGAGTTGTTTCATATTACAAGTTGATTATTTCAAAGAGTACACGTTTTAATAGTGCTCTACATATGTTGTTTATAATGTCATGTGGCCTGTGGCTTCTTATGGTACAGTGTTTTTTTGGCCTAGTTTTTTTGCTGCTGTACTTTTGCCTCATGTTTTATTCACTCTTTCTTCAGCTTTAAAATTTCTGCCATGGATTTTACATGATCTTACGGACTGTAGCAGTTTTTGCATTTGTATTGCGGTAGAGCCACAGTCACACTTTGAATATCAAGTACGATATAAACCCTAACGCACAAAATAATTAATTGGTTTGAGTAGGGCAAACTTAAGTTAAACAAATTTGTTTAAACTAATTATTTTATGAGTATTTAGAACTTTCTTTTTCTTTTGAGTTTCAAGAAACTGACACATTTTAAGGAATCTGAATTATTTGAAACTGTATGAAACTGGGCTTGGATTTCCATTTCCCAGCAGGCTTTGCCATAGCACTCAAAAGGGAGAGTATTATTTTTTTTTGTACAAGATTAATATTAAATCGGAGGTTTTGCTATGCTAATTTAGACGAGTTTCTGTTATGTTGGGTTTTTTAAGAGCAATTAACATGCATTGTACAAAATAAAAAATAAAAATTAACTGATTGCCTCAATTTTTTTGAGTTTTGCCAACTTATTCGGGTTTGTATGTGTTGTTGTTCCTCTTAAAAGCTTAAAAGAGGAAATATAATGCATTGGTATATACAACACTTTATTAAAACGATGTGCGTTTGCATTGTTATGCAGATCCGTTGTTGCATTTTGAGTTTTGTTAATGACTTACGTTCAAAGCCTGTTAGAAAATGAATTGTTCTTCTCTGGAGAATACCTCCTCTGGCACACCTTTTATTAAAGCTATTTGATACATAGTCAAAAAACCCAATAACGTAATGAATAATAAAAAACAGAAATTACCAAGTACAAATAACTCTGCCTGTGTCAGAAATGAATTCCACCTTTCTGCATCACCTTTGCTTGCCGTCCCCATACTTGCCTTTGGCAAGGAGAGAGAAAATAGACTCATAGCACAAATATGGCCCTCAGTTAAACTCTCCATTTTCCCACTGATTTAGGACCAATTCCCCTCCCACGGATTCTGTCTGCAAACATAACGAGAAAAATGCAAAACCGATGTCCGATTTTGTTTACAGACACAATATCTCCAAAGCAACACATGGGAGATCATGCTGGTTTGGAGCTCTCTGATGAAGAAAGTTTCTCAGTGGAGGGCCGGACACTGCTCCAGGGACTCTCCTTGATCCTGGGATCAGGGCTTTAATGAAGATAAGCCTGTGGTGTGTTGGAGTTATTGCCCAGGGGTTTAAGGGTCATATGTGACCAGATGGTCCCTTGCGAACTGAGCAGAATGAAGCCATAGCCCTGAGCATGGGGAATCGTGGGATGGTGGGGTTGGAGGACGGGACCTTTGGAAGCAGAAGTTCAGGTTAAATATGTTGACAAGCACATTTTGGTCACGGGGGTCACCACAGAGCTTTAGAAGTACATTACGTCTGCTTTCTCTGATGTTTGTTTTGAATAACATATTATATACAGTAATTGATGACCATAAAACCATCAAAAAAACATTGTTATTTCAGTTTTTTTTATATACTATTATATTATTTATTCATATTTTGATTTGGCCTTCATTTTCATATTTTCAGTTATCCTTTTAATAATTTTAGTTTAAGTTTTAGTAATTTAGGCAAAAATATTTTATTCTAACCCCTTAACTGAACATCGTTTTCATTTTGAGCCGACTCCGGGAAAGTTTTCAGTCCAGAATTCGAATTCGTACGAGTGAGTAAAATGTGACTGATTCGTATGAATTAGTACGATTTGTCTAAACCCCAGTGAAGGTTAGGTTTAGGGGCGGGGTCAGGGGTAGGTCATTCGTACGAATTCATACGAATTGGGCAACTCGTAAAATATGTACGATTTAGCAAAAATTCGTACGAGTGACGTCGTATACATTTTTTAAAAATCATATAAATTCGTACGAATTAGCCACCTCGTAAAATTTGTACGAATTGCCGTGAAATCGGGTTGAATTAATTATACGGACTCCTTATATCATTTGGTTATTAGGTGTCCTTTTGGAAACTACTATGTAGGAAGATCATGGCCATATTTCAGGATGACAATGTCAAGATTCATCAGGCTCAAATTGTGTTATTTCTTGATGGAAGTGACATCACACCATTTAGAGGTGCATCAATTTTTGGTTAAGATCTTGTATTGAGAATGCAAGAGTCCTAAAGTCTCCTCCAGCACATCCAAGACTCTCAATGAATTTAAGGTCTGGACTCAGAGGTGTGTGAAAATAATTCTTCATTCTTTCACATTTTGAGCCTGATGAATCTTGAAATTGTCATCCTGGAATATGGCCATGATGTGTCTTCCTACATGGTTGTTTAAGAAACGTAAAGCTACACACTCATTCAATTAGGGTTAGAAGAACTGTTGCCAAACATGTAACATGCTAGAAATATAATAATCACTGCAATAATTACCTAATCATAGATCCATTTTATTTATTTATTGACCAGGCAGTGTATATGCAGCTGTGTATTTTAACAGATTTAATTTTGCAAGCAACATATACATTGTAAATAGTGACTTGTATTATATGAGATGTCTCTCCAGTGCTGATGTTCTTGAAGGGTTCTTAAAGCATGAATTGTGGCTTATATTTTCCCCTGTCTGCTGCCTTTGATGTCACAGCTCAGGATAGTCATTTGTGAAGGGTTTGAGACTGTGTTTTTGAGACTAACAGATAGCTCTCTCAAAGGTATTATCAACATCCTTGGTTGAAACAAACTAATGAAAGGTGACTATGTAAGATGCAGTCTTATAAATAGTAAGATGCCTAGCAGTAAGCTAAGGGATTTCACCACAGGTAAAATGTGTTTTTAGGCTTTTGTATAAAAAAACAGGAACATAAATATGATGAAAGACCAATGTTCAATAAGTTTATTTTTTTGTAAATAAAAAACATGGAATAAATAAATATATATATATATATATATATATATATGAAGAGTTCAGATGCAAAAGCCTCTAAGTGCCATCTGAAATTTTCTTCTAGAATGATCATTTTTATAAAGCTTGTATATTTAAGTTCAGTAATTTCACTTAAATGACAATTCATAGGTAATTTTCATTGCCATTTAAGTGAAATTACTGAACTTAAATATACAAGCTTGATAAAAAATGATCATTCTAGAAGAAAATTTCAGATGGCACTTAGAGGCTTTTGCATCTGAACTATTCATATATATATATATATATATATATATATATATATATATATATATATATACTGTACATTAGCCAATATTTTCACTTTTCACTATTAAATAAATGACAAGAATATATATATATACTGTATATATTGGCCAATATTTTCATTATTTATAACATAATGAAAGTGAAGAAATACTATGAATGTCAAACTCCAAAATGTCCAAAATATTCCAAGACTTTGAAGCCATGCATTTGATAGCTTTTGTTTGAGAAACAGACTGAAAATGAAGCCATTATTCAATGAAAATTCAAGCTCATTCAAGCTTGAAAACCCCGGCTGTCATTCATTCTAATTGCATTAAAAAAAAAAAAAACATGCGCGTGTTCCACGGAAGAGAGAAAGTCATATTAAAATAGCTTTGAATGTAAAAACTGATTTTTGAGTCTGAACCATCCATTGTAGGATTCATATTTAGATATGATATTATGCACAATATTAAATACCACTACAGAATCTGGTCCTGTTTATTCCTAGTGCATTGTGGGTTTTATAAGAGCCAGCCATGTCCATGTACAGCCCAGTGTCTCCACACAAAAACACTGTTACATTAATAATCTTGACCTCATATTTCTCATTGAATAATGTATGTCTGCAGTGCACTGTGAAGGCAGAGACAGATGTGACAGTGTGCAGCACTGACATTTTCACTGTCCTTGACAGAAACAGCTACATCTGAAGACCCACAATGCACTTCGAAGGCCTCACCATCCTACACAAGCCACGTGTCTTTAAAGGATTTTAAATTAGAATCTCATTTAAATTGCAGTGAAATTAGAAATTTTAGGCTATTGTGATGTTAATGATGGAAAAATGTCAAAATAATGGGAAATATTGTAATATTCATGCTTTCTTTTATCTCAAATCTGTTTTAAAGAGCGTGGGCAACACGAAACGGGAAAACGTATCATTGGAATATTGGTTTTAATGCATTTTACTGAAACAAAGAGGAGCTATACGTGACATCCTCTCCATCACAGGGCTGAGATCATGATCGTGTCCTACTTTCAGAGTCGACTCTGCCTCTCAATGCAACGCCGAGCATGATTAATGTGTTTCAGTGTGTTTTCCAAATGGAGGTACACTATTTTATCAGCTTCGACTGAATTTCTGTTGACATTAGGATATTAACACTGCCAATTCACTTCCTGCTAAGATACCTCCTCTGGAGTTACAGAATTCAATTCTCCTGACTTTCCGTAATTCTATAGACGTCTACGTTTGGGGATTGGTTATAGCCGACCTTCGTGTCCGACCTTGTGGAGGGGCGTAAGCGGCGATTTCGTGATGGCTACATTCAAATATTTAATCACGTGCTTCGCAGGCGGCCGACTCATGCTAACCTACTTTCTCAGTTTTTTTATCTCACCTTGGAGAACTGTTGTCTTCTGGAAGCCTGATTAGGTTTGATGAGCTGTGTTTCTGTGATGAGCAGGATTTAATAGTTGATTATTAGAGGTAGCAGAGCTCTCAGGGGGTCAGATGGAGTTGATTTTTTACTTCTTCTGACCATCTTCCATGGTGCAATTGATGCAATCTATTTTTTAAATGGATGGTTCACTCAAAAAATGAAAATTCCTCATGTCGTTCCAAATCAGCATAACTTTCTTTTCTCCATGGAATACAAAAGCAGATGTGCAAGCAGACCATCTATGGGACATTCCATCATATCTTTATGTACATGATATTAATCTTTTACATTGTAATCCTTTTATTTGTAATATTTGGCATGTTTGTGTGCTGTTGAGTGTCCCTGTGTGTGTAATAAGCAGAGTGCACACACGTTGTGGACCCGCCTATAGGTGCGCATTATGATAGGGCCCTTAGTTAAAAGGTTCTTGACTGGCATAATGGTTCCATGAAGAACCTTTAACATCCATGGAAACGTGCACAAAAGTTTCTTTATAGCAGTTTTTTCTTAATTAAAATGTTCTTCACACTAACAACAACAAAAAAAATTGTTATTTTCAGAACTGTTCACTGAAAGATATTTTGGGAAACCAAAAATGGAAACCCCCTTTCTTTTTTCGATGTGGATAGAATGGAGAGAAATCTGTTTTCTGGATGGTTCTTCAGGTTGCTTGGTAACTTGCCAATTACCCAACACTTGTCTGTGCTGTTTGGATGTCCCACCATTTTCTCTTTCTCTCTATCTATTTTATGTCCTTTACTCACCCTGATTGTTATTTTGAGTTGGCTTGCAAATTCATCATTTAGATATGTCTTATATGAAACCTTGTTTGTAAAAGTTTGGTTTTGATTTCCTTTGTTTCTCCTCGTTCTCCTCTTCTTTTCTGGTTGTCATGGTTATCAAGCCTTAAACTGAATTGGATTTGCAGTCTAATGGCTGTCTAGATCAGGTAATGGTAGAAGAGTGGGAAACAATACTTTGCTTTTACTGATATACAGGTAAAATGTACAAGTAAAATGGGAGGTGGTCATCCCTTCAGGATGGGAGGTCACAGCTGGAATATCCTGTGACATGGTTTTGCGCGGAATGAGATCTGATTATGCTGCATATTAAGGGAACATTTGGTGTGGCATGAGACTAAATCATGCATAAAGGCACTTCTGCAAGAGTAAACATCACATATAACTATAATTAGACTCACGTCTATGCCAGATAACACTGTGCTGAAAGTGTTTTCTGGGGAGCGAAATCTTTAAAAGTTTTGCCCCTTGGGTCACAGCCAGTTCCTGCAATGCCAAGCGAGATGATCTCAAATGTTTTTACGGAACATTAATACATTAACTGACGTATTATACCAAATATTTAGGTAGAAATACACTAAATTATTATGTATTATACACTATCATATGAACCTTAATCTTAGGGCGAAATTTACTGAACTAAATTAGCGTAAGAGCGCAATCGCATAAAAGCACCGATGGGAGTGGAAAGTTCAGCGCTTGATTTACTGGCAATGTGCAAATTAAAGAACACAGACGCATCCGGATCATTTCCTAATGTCCAATGCAATCTACCAAGAGCAGAGCAAATTAGCGTCTGGTTTAAGACGTGCTTTTTTGGGCGTTAAATGGTGGTGCAAATACCAGTAAGCTGACTAGCACAAACTTTAGTAAATCACCTTGTATGATTCATTTAAAGGGTAACTCTAGCCAAAATGCAACCTAGGGTCTTTTTGTTAATCTACCCGAGGCAAACTTTTGTTTAAAAGCATATAATTGGAATGGAAACGCCACTTTTAAGTTTGACCGTATTTTCGTTTTCGGTCAAATTGCCTTTTGAATGAGAGTGCTTGGGGCACTACTATGATAGCATCAAAAATGGCTATTTTTAATACACTAAGAAGGCTCGACACAACATGAAACTTTGCTCGAAGTATCACCAGGGGCTCTACACATGAACTCGAGCATTGAGAACATTGCTTGTGCACACAGAGTTTACTAAAAAGAAAGATTTTGAACAACTCACTGTAGCTGTTATTGTTTCCGTCCGCCGGCATTTTGTCAGTCAAAAATAGTCGATCTCCGAATGCGAATGAACTGACTCTGAATTTTAGTATTGTTTCTTATATGAGGATCCTTTTTCAAACACAAGGTCAATATTGATTTTCACTAACGACGAAACAACAAATTATCCGTGAATTTACATGGAACTAAGCTTTAGGAGCTTTCCATTTTTACTCTCCTCCCTGTTACCCTGTTACGTATTTTTGACTGTCAAAATGCCAGCGGACACAGCTACAGTGAGTTGTTCAAAATCTTTCTTTTTAGTAAATTCTGTGTAATTTACAGTCCAGGTACATGTTTATGAATGAGAGATTTATTTCAATGAATCTCATAAGTTGTTCTAAGTGAATTGAACACAAGGGGCGGGACAACACAGAAAGCTTGCAGTAAAGAGAGCCAATAGGCCATAAATCCTTTTTGAGTGGTTGGCTTAATCTGTGGCCCTGTGTCCTCTGGCATGGCCGATGTGACACAGCCTGACGGGTTTAATACACATCAGGCAGCAGGTCTCTGGAGGGGACGGCAGTTCGATCTTCTTTGGAGGATATACTGAAATGTTGAGTAACAGGCTCTGTTTATCTTCTGATCTCTAACATCCAATTATTTTTGTGGGCTCTTGTTTGCTATAAAAGAGACACATTCATTGCTCTCTTCATGAGATGTGGAGGTAGAAGTGGTAACATCTGGTCGGGTCTGGACTGGGGTCATATTCATCTTCTTCAAATACCTCACATTTTGTTGGATGCTCATCGAACATTTTGTCCTTCATCAGGCAGTCTTTTTTATTCTATGTTTCATCATTGCAAGCTATTCTTAACTGTGCAGGGTAACACATTCTGCCAAGCAATGTGCTTTTGGGATTTGTACTGGGATGTGTTGAAAAGAAGCACCTGGTCTTTTCTTTGTCAGCACTTACTTGATATTGCTTGCAACACGAAGATTCGCTTAAACAAAATGTGCTCATTTGAGGTCAATCTGTCATCACATTGAATCTTACATTATTTCATTTGTTCCCATCAAGCAATTTTGCATTTAAAAGACATCTAATAGCCATCCAAACACAGCCCTAACATCTTGGCTAAAACAAGGCAATATTTGGACCGTCAGTTCAAATTTAATAGACGTCTAACCATAGCCCAAGAATAGACTAGTCATCAATTAGATAACATGTTAAAGAAATGAAACCAAACACCTTGTAATCACTGTTGACTTTGCTTACATGATGGAATATCATGCATCTTGCAAGTTATTTTGGCAAAAACAGCAAAAAACAAATTCAAGGTTATTTTGGCTAGAAGTGCTTGCATAGCCGGACTATATCGGGTCTATAGTTAACCTAGACTGTGAAATGACATCTATTGCTTGCTGGGCATTCTCAATGCAGTATCATATAAGATATCATATGTATATGAAATATCAGATTCTGTTGCTTTATTTTTTAGTAGTATTTTTTATTGTATAGCTGCATTAATATCTCAAAGTAAGACTCAGTTGGATGCTGTTTATCACATATTGTGTTCTGTGAAAATGTCAGATCACTCTGAGTACTCGAATGTTAATTATTCTGCTTATTTTATATTCACAATAGCAGCTGAGTCATTAATGTGGTTTTGGTCTGCCGTTAACATTAAGCATCACATTTCGAGGGTCGCTTTTGCATCAGCTCTTTATCAAAGGTGTCTGTGAAAAATCTGCTAAAACGTTTAATTGAGGGTTTTTTGATGCAGAAATGAAATTATGTGTCCTTTTCAATCGAGATGGATTTGATGGCTGAATCAAAATATGTCAAAACCAAACCTTTTGAACCATGTTTTTTTTTCAGTGCTGGTTCAGGTCTTTATTCATAATAATCGTCAAGATTCATCACCATCACATTGAATACAAATGGAGATGGCAAATGTTGTATAGAGACAACAGCACAGAAGTAATAATAGCTATATGCAGAGACACTAAAGGTTTTTCTTTTCTCTCTATTAAATGGACGTATAAATGGATGTATAGTTTTTGCCATTTGTGCAACATAGTTTTATGCTGTCACTCATGAATATAAAAGGGAAATCTCCTCCAAAATAATAATCACAAGACACATGGTATAATAATAGAGTGGTGTTGCTGTTTTCTATGTGGCCAGAGTTCAACAAACCTGTTTCTCAATGTCAAGGCTGCCGTATATATCAACCTTGTGCTTGGCCTTCACGTCAGAGGTGGTTTGCACGGCACAACATTTGCCAAAGGGCTAAACGAAATTACCTTTTGCATTATGAAGAGAGAACTGCAATGCGCATGCCCTTATATTGCTATCTACTGGTGTGGTTTGGTTAATACAAATGTGTTTTCATTAAACCCTCATTCTTGTAGGTTGCATAATTCTCCCTCAGAAATTGAAAATGATTAAGATTGTCTTAAGAAGTCTTTAATGGGAAAGTATCTCTATGATTGGCATTTTAACTGCTATAAAATGCCTTGTAGTGGAGTAAAAATTCAGGACTGTTTTCCTGTCTGGATTACAAGAAAAGCAAAGTATGCGCACGGCTGCCACATTTGGGTGGCGATGTAGTTTTTCTCTTGGGGTGTGGATTAACTAAGCTGGTTTGGCGGATAAGCCACGTCCTTGAAGAACAATGATTTACAAGATGGCCTGTGCATCCATGGCTTTGTAGAGACAAGGCTAAGAAAATGCTCGCCAATGAGAAAGCCATTGCTCTTGTTCCCTATCAGACACATCATCCATTATTAATGGAATACTGAATAAGGATGGCTCAGGAGAGATAGTAATGGAGTGAGAGATGGAGAGAAAGCACATCGATGAGACTGATGTCGTATACTGTGTAAATGGACCTCTAATTTCTTGTTTATCGCTTGGAGAAGATGCAGTTTCCATTGAGAAAAATCACATTAGTGTCCATCTCAAAGACCATACAATCTCACTTCTGTTGGATGTTGTTTTAAAGGGGTGGTATAATGCCCTTTTCACAAGATGTAAAATAAGTCTTTGATGTCCACAGAGTGTGTATGTGAAGTTTTAGCTCAAAATACCCCACATATATTTTATATAGCACGTTAAAATTGTCACTTTTTGAGGGTTAGCAAAAACGCAGTTTTTGTGTCTGTCCCTTTAAATGCAAATGAGCTGCTGCTTCCGTCACAGAGGACGGAGCTACAACAGCTCGTGTCCTTTTACCTCACACAGACATGCACTGAAAATGTCAAAACTTTTAGCCTTTTATGTTCAAACCGGAGTCAGACAAAGATGGAGAGACTCAAGAAGAAGTGACAACGTAGAAAGCAACAGGACATTTCTGAATGGTTAGTTGAAGAATTTATGCAGCTGATGTGGAGTTAACTATCTTCTAGTCATTGATTAGCATATTCTGTCATGATAAATCGTGTTCCCGGGGGCGGGGTTTATGTAAATCTTAGGGTTAGTGATGTCACTAAGCCGGGAGGGATGTTGTGTAGTCCCTACCAGCCGTTTGTTGTAGTCCTTAAAAAGCAATTTCTTTAAAAGCAAATATCTCCCTTTGCTTTGAACTTTGAGCGTTGGAACTTTGCAGATGTTGTTTATGCTCAAACAGCAACATTACACACTAACTAAAGTTAGAAAAGTGAAATCATATTCAACTAAGAATAAAAAAATTTGTAACAGCTTTCATCCTTGTTTTTGCATCTAACTGTATGTTGTGTAGTTAAGGAATATGTCTTTTGTGATCCTTGTGAAGATTGAAAGCACATTATGAGTCATGTGCAATAAAATGAATCAAATGCAATAATTACAATAGATACTTAAAAGTTTGCGGTTGGTAAGGTTTTTGTAATGTTTTTAATAGAAGTCTGTTAAGCTTACCAAGGCTGCATTTATTTAATCAAAAATACAGTAAAAAAAAAAAAAAAAAAAGTTATATTGTAAAATATTGTAAAAAAAAATGTAAAAATTGTTTTTATTGTTCATGACAGAACAGCATTTATTTGAATAAGAAATCTTTTGTAACAATATAAATGTCTTTCTTGTCGCTTTTAATCAGTTTAATGCATCCTTGCTCAATAAAAATATAATTTTCTTTCAACTTTTGCTAAATGTTTCAAACAGTGCTATGCTACTTTGTTTCCACATAAACTCAGCATGTTGTAGGATTGATTCAGAAAGTGACGTCAAATTCTGGTGGTTTTGAATGGTTATGTTGCATTATTCATCCAGTTTTGTATAAAAATGTCATTTCTTGTCAGTACAATAATCCAAGTGCATAATAATTAAAGAAAAAGATGTAGTATGTGATCCAGGTATTATATTGTGCGCAGTACACTGTATAATCCAGAAACAGCAAGAGATTCTGAACACAGCCTATGTCAATGATGTGTTTGGACAAGGTCACCTGTGACCTTCAAATTTAACTGTTAGTCGTAAATGTCAAGTTTAACAAGAGTGCTTTAAATAACCAGCAAGTACTGTTGTTCTCTCCAGGAAGCACAGGGATGGACAACAAAAAAAAATATGGTTTTACTGAACTGAGGTGTTCGACAGAAAGAAAAGCACACACCGTGGCACACTAGGGAGTGTGTGATTATTTTAGCTCCAACGTCTGAAAAATATTTGATTATTTTGTGTTAGATGGTGACGGATCCACAAACCACATCGCAACAATTATTTTCAGACGCCGTTCACTGCACTCGCAAAAGAACAAAATAAAAGTGTAATTCATTTTTCATGCGCTGCACTCCATGCTGTTTTATGGCCATGAAACATTAAATATCTGTCGACTCATGTGGCAAAAATGGTTCTGAACCCGCTGCTCTTACCGACAGAAGATTTCAGCCTCTGCCACATAGAAATCAGTCTGCGTAGCACATCATGGGCTTGACCTCAGCATCCTCACACATTATAAAATCACAATGACAAACTTTGCTCTAGGCTTCTGGATGCTTTTAGATTCATTTCTGAGCCATCATTTTCATGTGCTGTAGATGAATGAAAGTCTGTCAGTAGGCCTATATCTTTAGTGACTGCTGTAAGTATTGTAAGTAATTTCATTTTCCCCCCTTAAGATGTGGCTCTTTCGGAACGTAATTGGCACTTGAGGAGTCTTGGCGATTACTTTTTGAGGCGTTACATTTCCAGTGTGATAGTGGAAGTGTGAGACATGGCAGTTTGAGGTTTCCTCACAAATGATTATTTTATGACAGCTTCCATAGAAAGAACTGGAACGAGAAATAGCTTTTGAGGATGACACAGGGAGTGGGAATCTTAATACTATATGTGCTCCATATAGACTGACCTATTTCCACTTTTATAGATTTGTCTGTTTTCTTGCCATGCAGCATGCATGCAAATATTAACATGCCTTTGAGTTCGTCCAGATTAATATAAATTCTGAACTATTAAAAGTAATCTATTCCCTAAATGTGTTTTTTGTACTTGAAACGTTTTGGGAGTCGATCCCAAAAAGAATCAGTTCTGAGGCATTGAGAATCCACAAGGGAATCAACTTTACTGAAGGGCCTGGCACATCCTTGATTACCAAACTACTGCACATCCCAGGAAAGCCTAGTCGTGGGGATTTTGATTAATTCCAGTGACTTTGAATAGTTTGATTCGGTTCAACAAAAACATTTGTTCAGATTTGTTTGCTGATTAATTCTGTGATCATTACAACATAAGGTGAGCGACTGAGTGTTATGAATGAGTCACTCTACAGATTCGTTCAATAACATTGAGTCGTTCACAAGCAAAATAGCATAACAGCACTAATAAAATATGGATTTTAAAAGGACAGCAGCTATACTATCATAAAACATAGAGGTAGTTTATTAATTTCCACTAGTGCTTCGTCAGAGGAGGCGGCTGAGCCTCAGAAACGAAGCTGATAGAGTTTTAAAGAGTCAAGCGCCCATTGGTAAAGTCATCGCTTCACTGCAGAAGCTCTGGATGCTATAAACAGTCAGTGTTCTTAGACATGCGCTTATGACTGCGCATGCATGGCTGGTCCAGCCTGAGAAATGCTAGGGTTCTTTCCATCATGATTTGAGAATTAAGTAACAAAATTTATGAGACTGTTGTTGTCAGATTTCATTAGTGATTTGATTTCAAATATGAAATTTATTTGTACGCTTGGTGAGCAGCTTTTGGAGAATTTGATGTTTCCCCATTGAAAGAGATAGGAGCGGTACTGAAAAAGCTGCCCGAGAAGTGTTTCAAAGATGGCCGCCGAGTGAAATGACTTACCTAAAGGGAATTTGGTTTTAATCGTTGCATGAATGTTAGAGGAGGCTGACAGCTTAAAAAATATCTAGTTCTGTCATGAAACTCTAAATGGCGCAGACTGATAGGTCCTTAACTCACTTGGTAGCGATCACATCATTATCTACATAGCACAGCTTGGTTGCTGTTGCATCAGCGGCCAATAAGCTCGCTGCTCAACATTCAAATACTGGTAGTTTGCCTTTAGCAGTCTACAGCGCGCTTTCAGAAACCCTCCACTTCCCCAGCTCCACCTGTATAGATCTGCTACAGGGGTTATTTCATGTATGTTACATGTGCAGCAGCAGCAGCATGTCTTACATGCTCAAAGCAATGTCTATGAATGTATTAGCAGTAGTAAGTCTCAGTACTTGCTCTGCAGCAGCGTAGCAGATCTATTCCGCCAAGACCAAATACATTAACATCGCTATATCCATTACCATGCCAATCTCTATTACAATGCCAATCGTTCTGAGAGTTGTCATGACAGAAGTTCACTTATGATTAAACTGACCAATCAGAGTGGATATACAAATGAAGCAAAATAAATTAGCAAAACCAGTCATTGCCAGAGGTTACCATTCAAGCCATTCAGCTTTCAGTATCACATTAGTCACGTCATCAAACTCCTGTAAGTTCGGTAAAGAAAACAGGTGAAAATGAACTTTTAGTCAATATATTGATGAAATACAAATTAATAAATATAAATCTGCCTAATGAAGGATGGAGTTCCTCTACTATGCTTATGTGAGTAGATGTTAGATGGAATGGGGCTCTCCATTCATTTAAATATAAACATTTATACTAGTCATAGACTGTATTTGACACAGATTTTTTTTCTCCAAGAGATTATAATACTTATTATCAAGACTATTTTAAGATCACTATTTTAGGGGTGTAACCTGTTTACGGGAGAATTATTATCATAACATTAATATAAAACCTGCTGCAATCATTTTCACCCTTCCAGAAAATTACCTATCCGCCTTAGTTTGTTTATGTATTTTTTATTTATTTTTAATATTTTGATACTAACAATCATAATAGTAAAATTATATAGTGCACTGGTCGCTATAAGCCCTTTTTACATTAACTATTAATTAAAACGAAGTATAAATCTCAAGTTAGTGTGTTAAAGAATTTTTTTATTTATTCCAAAATAATAACTAATGGCTTTAACAATTTAAACAATATATTTTAATTGTGAACTGATGTTGAGCTGCTCTTTTTAATAGTCTACTAATTTTCATCAGTCATCAAGCTTGGTAAACACTGATCACAGACACAATGATGTATTGTTAATTTCACCATAAAAAAAACACAATCATCATGTTTTCAGGCCACTTAATATTTGATTTTGTCATGACATAAAGTGGTGATATCTAAGTGAGTCGTTTGCTTACTTTTTAATTAGTCGTCCCATTAATTCCATAATTTTGTTAATTCAGAGCGATTTATGAACATGCTTGAAAACAAGAGGTGGGATTTATCGTGTCAACTAATCATATCCACTCATAACCAATCATATTGAATCATAGCATGATGGAGGCATTTTCTTCCATTCATTCTCAATTACACCCCTCCAAACTTCAGCGCACACTTTAGGGGGTCTGTTAAAACTCAATGGGCTCAGGGGAGGCAAGAGAGACACGGACTCGCGCTGTAACTTTACCTGTTGGTGTCACTGCACAAAAACAAGTGATTTATAGACTTGGTAATGTCACATTTTGTAATATTTGCATTGGTTTATTTTTGCAATATGGATTTTTTCTCATCCAGTTTATTGAGGAGGCACTGCCTCCCTTGCCTCCCTTGCCTCCTCAGATGAAACGCCCCTGATTTCAAGGCTGTTGATAGCTCAGCTAGTTCATTTGTAAAACAAAAGAGAGACATTAGAACAGAATAATAAAAACCAAGAAGCCACAAGCGCCAGCCTCATGCAACAGATCAGCAGCCTTCCGGCTTGACGCTCTGTATGAATGTGATTCTTTAGTTAATCTAATTGTCCTATAATAGAGAAGAGAGTAAGTTAATTACTCATGATTTCTCTGGACCTCTCACCACTGGAGCGGAGAGAGAGATATATAGAGCAGCCAGGGAGAAGATGGAGTATCAGAGGTCTGCTGCCTTTTCCAGTTGGCACAGGACGAAAGCCTAATGACAGAGAGGACCGGCAGCAGTTACAGCAGATTTCTGGCAATATATTTACATGACTTGATGCCAACTCACACTTGATTAAAGTAACATTGCATGGAATTCTTGGCACCATCCAAGCAGACAAAAAAAAGTGTTGACTGTTGTTACTGTAGCTAAACTGGCACAATGCTAGCAATGCTAAGGTCATCAAATTACTAATTTTAAAGCATTATAAGTGGTTTTGGATAGAAATGTGTTTTGAATGCATAAATGAAATGTAATATATTGCCTCTATTGGCATGAAACCGATATTGCAATAGTCTTTTCTTCCTTATTGTGATGAATATCCGAGTGAAACAGCTTCTCGAACAAGAAAATAAATGTTGGGTGGTACTTGATTTGTCCATCTGGAATTGATTAGATGGTTGGATTGTTGTGGTTTGCTATTGGTTGATCTCATTTGAGTGACAGGTTGCCCCGCCCTCACGTCAGTAAACACATCACCAGAGAAGAGAAGAGATGCCGTTGCAAGGGGGAGGGGAAGTTATTTTGATTAAAGATTACAAGAGCACATGAATTTGAAAAAAATAATGATGTGCACGGATGTATCATTTATAATAGATACTGCAATGTTCCATAAAAACACAAGAATTGACCTTTTGATTTTATGGTGACTTTAAAGAGACACATTCTATTCTTAGGTGGTAGATCTTGACAAAATTTTTGATTGGTCCATACGATGATCAACAGTAGGCGGATCAAACATCTTCCGTGCCAGGAAATGAGGAATATAAGGGAAACATGCCAGTGCCAGGATGCCAAGATGATGCTGTAGCCAACATTACACACTTGTATCCAATGCCTTTCTGCATTTAAACTAGATTATAGAAGCATCTTTATATGTTTGTGCTGTAGTTTCAGTGAAAACGCAAATAATCTCCATGGTACATGAGACACACTGTGGCATTTATGAAAGCATTCAAGACCCTTAACATAGAAGCTTGTGACATTTGTATAATTTTTCTGCGAACACTCTTTAAAATGACCCTGTGGTCAGTCTAGATAGGGCATTTGTCTTTCAAGTCAACATTAAAAGGTACTCAGGACTTCATATCTGTGATCAGATGTATTTTTAGACTATGTAGGATGGTACTTAATTTGATCCATCATAAAATGATTAGATGGATATTGGTGACATCAGCCAACATGAAAGTTGTTTCATAGGCAGAGCAAGTTGTTACAGTTGGATTAAATATTACAAAAACATCTTTTTAAAAAATTTTTTTATAACGTTCACCAATGAATGTGTGCACAATATGATCAGGAATGTGCTTTTAGAAAATGAATATGGTCAGTTTTGATTTCATGTTGACTGGGCTGCAGTAGTCTATATTTGGTAGTAGCAATGAATTTATAATGCAATTCTCATTACACATTTTCCAGGATATATCTTTCCCTCTCTCTCTCTCTCTCTCTCTCTCTCTCTCTCTCTCTCTCTCTCTCTCTCTCTCTCTCTCTCTCTCTCTCTCTCTCTCTGCGTTATGAAACCCGAGTTCTTGAATTGATGAGTCAATTTCTGAGAATGAATCTGAATATATTGACTGCCACGCAATACCTGCCCTATCATTGTCTTCGAAGAGAAATGGAATAAAATGCAGATATTAATTGCTCTGTGTGAGTCACCTATTAATTCTGATTATTCATTCAGCAATATGTTATTGAACTTTTTTGTGCACCGCTGTACCAGATCTATCTGGAGTAATCATTTTGGTGTGTATTTGTTGACATAGCCTAACACAAAGCATTTTTCATCTCTTTTCCAGCCTTCAAGTAAGAGCTACACTTCCCAATTAGAGGCGAGTACCTCATCCCTCCACAGCCATGGCAGACGATTCCGACATGCGCAATGAGCTTTCGGACATGCAGGCCAGAGCTGATCAGCTGGGCGATGAGGTAAGTACACCTTCAACCTCCATGGGCGACGCAGGTCTAAAAATAAACCCTTAATACGACAGCATCTGTATATAAATAGACCTGTCCCGGCGTGAAGGAGAATGAACACACTGTGACTTCCAGACGTTCAGTAGAAGACTGAAACACTCTAAAGAGCATCCATGAATTAATAAATCCGTTTTGTGCAAAAAGAAGCGGCTATATTAAGACTGCTCATCCATTTGTCATGGAGCAGGGGAGGCTGCTTGGTTACCAGAAGCAGTGGTGATCAGCGAGAGGTTCTCCACACCGCACTCGTTTCAGACAGAAACGGCCTCCCTCACAGCACCTGCCCAGTGGGGGTTCTGCGCTGGCTTTGATAGACCTTTAATCACACTGGCCTCCTGCTGAACAATCAGAACTTTGACACACAACTCCATGTGGGAGGGGTAACCATGTCATCCAAATAGTATTGCACATGGGATTTTTATTAACATGGCCACTGCACATAGGTCCTTGAATATTTTACTAGGTTATATTGACACAAAAAAAGACAGTTCACCCAGAAATAAAAATTGTGTGATCGTTTACTCACACCGTAATGTCGCTCCAAACTGGTATGCAACAGGTGAAGATATTTTCAAGAATTTATTGTACCCATTGGACTAGAGTTGTCAAAAAGTGTTGAGAGGTTGTCACCTCTGATTGGCCATTGTGTTGACGTGCTCAACATATATGCCTGTGATTGGCTACAATTATCAACAATGACATCTTTGACACTCTTCACTGAGCGCTTTCACGGATGCACACGGGAGCGTTTCAAAAGCAGGCGTCTATCAGCGGATCCCTAATATATTCGCTGATGGGCGGATCCACTCATAGACGCTACTTTCGAATGCTCCCGGCTGTATCTGTGTAAGCTCTCAATGAAGAGTGTCAAAGACAACATGTTTTTGAAGAGTTGATCATTGTAGCCAATCAGAGACATATATGTTGAGCACGTCAACACAATGGCCAATCAGAGGTGTTTAAGGAGTTTAGGTAATCCGTTTGACAGCATTCAAAATGCTACAGGGAAATGCTGGTATCGTCACATTTTTTAAATTTCAGTACCGTCTTGGTACCGAAGTCGGTACTTTTGACAACTCTACATTGGCCCCATTAAATTTCATTGTATGGACTTTTTTCTATATATGGACTATTCCTTTAAGAAAGCACTTTTTATCTCAATCAATCGAAAAATAATATAATTTTTGTTTCAACACTGCTTGACAGTGTTGGGGAATAGCTAACTACAAGTAGTGACGCTACTAACTTAACTACATTTTTCAGTAGCTTAACTGTATCTCAGTTGCTTCGTCGGTAACCAACAATTTTTTCCAGCAAGTAGCGATGTACCGCGACCAAAAGCTAAATTCCGTTTCGTGTTTTGACGAATTGCAATGTTTTAAAGAAGCTCAGTGTCTTCTTCTTCTTCTGTGCTGTGAGTTAAGGTAAATTTCTGACATTTTTGACTACTCCTGTATATCCAATTTTGCATGCATTTTGTTCTTGCAATGATGTTACATTTGTTGCAATTTTGCTCTTTGACAAACAGTCAGTTTGAGGTATATATTTGAGTATTGTGTGTGTCTTTGAATAGTTTGGATACATTAAAAACATGAAAAAAACTACACACTTCACCTTCAAGGCCTCACAATGACTAGGTGGTGTATGGTTCCATATGATATGGTATGACGCTTAATGATAGCTCTTAAAAAAGAAAAAAGAGATCACAATAATGATCTTTTATCCTAGCCTGCTATTGAGCGTCCTGTGGCGCTGCGCAGTCATATTTCTTCAGCTCAGATATATACACTGGACTGGAATGGGAGAGCTTTAAATATTCATGAGTGGATAATACTATCTTGAGCTTTCTTTGAAGGAACAGGAAGGAAGGAAGGGGGAACAGAAATGGCTGTACATTCAGTTCAATCTGAACTTGGCAGCCATTAGTAACATGCTGTCGGAACTGACATAATGAACATTATGGCCTTGTATCAACTGTGATGCCTCAACACATCGCATTCAAATAACAATATGAAAACCCATACAACAAGCAAGGTCGTATTAACTGTTGAGGTTATTGTGAGTAATAATAAATATATTTTTCTTTCTACAGTCTTTGGAGAGTACTCGCCGCATGCTGCAGCTGGTCGAAGAGGTAAGATATTGAGTTAACTGAGTGATAGCAATAAACTGGAAATTATACACAGTGATCACATATTCAAACTCAGTTTGGCTGTATGTGAAAAGCTGTTTTTACAAAGAGGTTGTTTCGCTGCTTGTTTTCATGGCCTCTGAAGGTCAGAAATCGAGACAGTGAAATAGCACCAAATTTCCGCTCTGTGATAAAAATCAATAATGATTTCAGAGAAACTCCATCTATGTGTTACTGATAGGGCAGTGTCGAGACACAGGAGAGAAAATGAGTCTTTCTAGTGTCTAATAGGGATCAAAAACCCCTGACCCCACATGTGGAGATGAGATACTGTTCAGAAAAGATTGTGGTTGGTTTGGCATTATAAAGACCAGAAGCCTGATTTTAGTTTTATTGTGAAAGAAAATATATAAATCATATGGTTTATTTTATTTATTTTTTAAAGTTCAACAAGGAGTGGAGCTCGCACACATAATACTTTATTTAGAGGCTAAATGCAAAGACAAAATATACCAGACTGCGCAAAAAAATTACTAAACAATGTACAAAATGTATGCAGAAATTATTCAAAGATCACATTATTTCGCAATTATACAAGTTGCATTTGGCCTCTATCTGTTTTTGCTGTTATTTATTTTCACAAGGTTTTCTGCGTATTTTAGAATGGACAAATTATATAAAATTATGTCAGTATGTTAACAATTGCTGTATAACAATTAAATGCAGCATTTAATCAGAAATACATTAAAATAAATGTAAAATATATGTTTTGTATATTAATATTTAAAAAAATATATATTTATATGATGAAATTCATATGATCCTTCAGAAATCATTATAATATGCTGATTGGCTGCTCAAGAAACATTTATAAATATTATCAATGTTGAAAGCATTTTTTTCTGTTCTTTTGTTGAATAGAAATAACAATTATTTGAAATAGATTTCTTGCAACAATGTGTTTACAAAGATTTTATTGTATTTTTCAATCAGTTTAATGCATCCCTGCTGAATAAAAGTATCCATTTCTTTTAAACAAACAAACAAAAAATGACTGATCCTATAGCTGAATGCTTGTGTATGTAATAGATTTGGTCTGTATATTGATGGTTATTGAAAACAGTACCAGATGTAGTAAATTAAATCTTGAAATTGGTTATCCAAATTTGTGAACAAATCATTCCCCCTCTCCGTTTAGCCGTTGTTGAAAGAAAATTGCATACTTGGGTTGCTAATGAACTTTAAAGTTCACCAGTGCTGAACAAATATAATGCTTCCATCAGGTACTTGCATCTGATTTCATATTAGGTGCTTCCAGTTTCCATTATGTCACATGTCACTTTGATTAAATGCTGAGTAAATGCACATACCTGTTATTATTACTATAAAATGAGTTGATGAGTTGGGATATTTGACTAAATGAGGTAAAAAATGTTTAAATTGCATGTAAAGAGATTCCCTTTGGGTATACTTGGTGCTATAACCGCTGCACTGCTTGATAATCTAGTTACAATAATGAGGTGTTGTGGGATTCGGAATAAGATAATCAGCTGTTTTATTTAGGTCAATAGAACAGAGTGTGCCTCAGAGAACTCGTCATATTGCACACACATCCTCTCGTACCTTTACAGTTCAATCCAGTGCTCTGTTTACGATTCTGAACTAATTTTAGCTCTGTACTGTCTGCCACCTCGTTGCCTTCTTTTAATTTCCTGACAAATAAAAAAAAAAACACTTGTGAAGAATTTCAATAGTTGTGATAAAGCTGCGGGCTACTGTCTGTCCTCTGTCGAGACTCTTTTATTCCCTGCTGTTCTTTTATCATCTTATATCTGACCTGAATATGTGTGAATGTCATCTTCACCTGTAGGCTTCTCTCATTTGTTTGTTATTTCCTCTTTTTTCTTGCTTTGCCATTCTTGGTGGATTAGAGTAAAGATGCTGGTATCAGAACTTTGGTTATGCTGGATGAACAGGGAGGTAAGTTACGGCGAAAAACACATTGTGGAATCATGTAATGAGGTTGTTCAGTAAGTCATTTTTATTTGCTTATTTTAAACTTAACTGTCTAGAGGTTACGCACAATGCTTTTCTAGATGAGCTATTTTGCAGATTAAAGAAATATGCATAATGACGATTTAAACATATGACCATAAACATCAGGCTGTCTTGTCAAAAGTGAAGCTTTGAGAGTCATGTAAGAGGTAAAATGAACGATCGATGTTGCTGGTAATGACAAACCGCTCTCCTCTTCACCAGATGAAATATATCTGTGTACAATCCCTGGGGTGAAAGACTTTCCAGTTGACACTCATTGCCATTTTAGGATAATTAGGCAAACACACTCAATTCCACAAACAGCATAGGCATTTTAATGAATAATAAAGCAATAATTGATTTCTCAATGATGTGACTCTTTAATAGAAGCAGTCACATCTCTATTGATAAATTAAGCCCTTATGTTGCTTGAGGCTTTATTCGGTTTTATGTGGATAGTACGAAGTGTAGAGTTCCTATCCCCATGGAAGAGAAATTTTAATTAGTCTGTCAAAACAACATACAGCCCTTCCTTTCGTTGTGTTTAATTATATATGTTGTGTTTCTCAGACTGCCTCAGGACAATCCATTTCCTACCTTAAATGATCCCGCAACCTTTCTTGGCTCCAGTTTTAGAGCAGAACAACAGCACGTCCCATACGTAAAGCTGTGCTCTGATTGCTGCATGCAATAGTCTCCTAGAGCTCAGGAGGATTCCAGTTTGCAGGTCACTAGACATGAAGGGAGCAATCAAAATGGTCTTCTTCTTTTTTTTACTAAATGCCCATTCCTGCTTTAACAACCTGAAGTCAGTTGTCTAACTCAAGGGCACAGTGGTAGAAGCTCATTAATCACATTTCAGCCTAAAACCTCTGGGTACTATCCCAAAGGTATGCTACTCCATCTGTTTTATTTACGGTAGAACATGTTGAGATTTTACATTCTTTGAAAAATCCTTGCATTTTACAAGCAAGACTTATAACTTATAACTAAGCACATACATTTCTTTACCATATTGAATTCTTTGCTACCAAGAGTGGGGTTTGAACACACAAGGCAATACTGTATGCTTTCTCTAATCTCTACAAGATAAAACAGCTTCCCTGCATTAATTCATTCAAGAGTTGACATTCATTACCAGGAGTGGGGTTTGAATCCACAAGGACATTTGTCCATTGGATCTTAAGTCCAAAGCCTTAACCACTCGGCCATCCTGGTTGTTTTGAGCTAGTTGTAGATGCCGAAATTGCTCCTTTGATATACATTCAAATTTATCTCGCTTCATAATATGAAGCAGCCTTCCTGAACTAATTCTTGCTAGAATAGATCACTGTTACCAGGAGTGGGGTTTGAACCCACGAGGACATTTGTCCATTGGATCTTAAGTCCAACGCCTTAACCACTCGGCCATCCTGGTCATTTTGAGCTAGTTGTAGATGCCGAAATTGCTCCTTTGATATACATTCAAATTTATTTCACTTCATAATATAAAGCAGCATACCTCAACTAATTCTTGCTAGAATAGATCACTGTTACCAGGAGTGGGGTTTGAACCCACGAGGACATTTGTCCATTGGATCTTAAGTCCAACGCCTTAACCACTCGGCCATCCTGGTCGTTTTGACCTAGTTGAAGATGCTGAGATTGCTCCTTTGATATACATTCAAAATTATCTCGCTTCATAATATAAAGCAGCGTTCCTGATCTAATTCTTGTTAGAATAGATCACTGTTACCAGGAGTGGGGCTTGAACCCACGAGGACATTTGTCCATTGGATCTTAAGTCCAACGCCTTAACCACTCGGCCATCCTGGTCGTTTTGACCTAGTTGAAGATGCTGAGATTGCTCCTTTGATATACATTCAAAATTATCTCGCTTCATAATATAAAGCAGCGTTCCTGATCTAATTCTTGTTAGAATAGACCACTGTTACCAGGAGTGGGGCTTGAACCCACGAGGACATTTGTCCATTGGATCTTAAGTCCAACGCCTTAACCACTCGGCCATCCTGGTTGTTTTTGAGTTAGTTGTAGATGCCGAAATTGCTCCTTTGATATACATTCAAATTTATTTCACTTCATAATATAAAGCAGCATACCTCAACTAATTCTTGTTAGAATAGATCACTGTTACCAGGAGTGGGGTTTGAACCCACGAGGACATTTGTCCATTGGATCTTAAGTCCAACGCCTTAACCACTCGGCCATCCTGGTCGCTTTGATCTAGTTGTAGATGCCCAAATTGGTCCTTTGATATACATTCAAAATTATCCTGTCTTCATAATATAAAGCAGCGTTCCTGATCTAATTCTTGTTAGAATAGATCACTGTTACCAGGAGTGGGGTTTGAACCCACGAGGACATTTGTCCATTGGATCTTAAGTCCAACGCCTTAACCACTCGGCCATCCTGGTTGTTTTTGAGTTAGTTGTAGATGCCGAAATTGCTCCTTTGATATACATTCAAATTTATCTCGCTTCATAATATAAAGCAGCATTCCTGAACTAAATCTTGTTAGAATAGACCACTGTTACCAGGAGTGGGGCTTGAACCCACGAGGACATTTGTCCATTGGATCTTAAGTCCAACGCCTTAACCACTCGGCCATCCTGGTCGTTTTGACCTAGTTGAAGATGCTGAGATTGCTCCTTTGATATACATACAATTAAAATTATCTCGCTTCATAATATAAAGCAGCGTTCCTGATCTAATTCTTGTTAGAATAGACCACTGTTACCAGGAGTGGGGCTTGAACCCACGAGGACATTTGTCCATTGGATCTTAAGTCCAACGCCTTAACCACTCGGCCATCCTGGTTGTTTTTGAGCTAGTTGTAGATGCCCCATGAGAACATTTGTCCATTGGATGTGCCACAATCTGTGTGCCATCACATTATTGGCTCAGTCCTGGTGTTCTCCCACATGCAAAAAAGCTCTATATGCTCTACATCACTGTCAGCCAATGAGTCCCTCACTGTCTCTTTCTAGCCCCCTTCCCCCTCTTTCTTTAGTCACACTGCTCTTGCTCATGGGATTAGCAGCAAAGCCCAATTAGCTGTTTTTTCTTTTTGATGGTATAAGGTAGTAACCTCACACTAGAAAATGTCAGTTGCAAACTAGCTAAGAAGAATAAAATTACAAGCTCAATTAAGGGCAGATCAACAGACACTTAAACATGAATCTTTATTATTATTTTTTATAAAATAGCAACATCTGTTTTGCTCCCCCAGGGATTTTACAGTTTTCTGAAACCCTAAAGGAATGTTTATCCCTTCAGCCAATTGTTCATTTCAGCTCATGAATGATCAACCATTACATTCTTCAGATTACTTTCCCTTACCACGCAATAATTAATACTTATGCTCCATATTTCATTCTCTTTTGCTCTTTATTTCGGTTCTGTTTCTGATCATCTTCTCTCTTTCTCAGCATCTGCTCATGATGCCACGTTCATAAACATCTAAACGACTTTTTTCCCCCAATTTAGCTCAAACAGGGCTGGCTATATTACTCAGGGGTGGAAAGAGTACAGAAAAAATATACTCAAGTAAAAGTACCATTACTTTTACCAATTTCCAAAAACATGTAGTGTAAGTAAAGTAAAAATTACTTGTCTGAAAAAAACAACTTGAGTAAGAGTAAAAGAGAAGCTTATTTAAAAGTACTCATGAGTTGTGAGTACTGAGCTGCAGATTCTATTCCCTTATAAGAAACACTGTACACTGCAATTTAAAAATGTATAAAACAGTGTACATACTGTAATTCACATTGTCTTTTGTTGTTTGTCAGAAAGAATGAAGAATATCTATCATGCATCAGTTTTAATTTTGACACGGAAAGACTATTACAGAGATGAAAAGATGGAAAAAGTTATTTTCAGTTCATTCATCACCATTTATATAGATTTAAAATCAGTTGTAATGTCTTAATAATAACTAGACAAGCTATTGTTGCACACAAAATATAAATGTTCAGATCAGTGCAAAGACTGCAAAAACCTTTATAAACTCATATGAGAGTTTGTCATCACACACCAGATATAGGTTAAAACGAGAGAGCGATTAAAAAGAGCCAATTTCTCTGCCAGTTTTAGCATTTGTGATAAAGAAATGACTGGGAATTCCTTGCATTATGAACGTGGCACTTGCTCACTTGCGGTAGTTATTAACATTGTATCCAATACCTGCAAACTCGCACCAAATTTCAGGCCCTGTGGATAGGCTAGCCTATACAGATCATTTAGTAAAAGCACCCACTCACTACAAGATAATCGGGCCAATTTTGGGTAAAGTCCCGATTATCTTGATGGTTCTACAGATTATCTTATCAGATTTTCCTGTGGTGTGAGGTGTGTACAGAGTGATTTCTTTCTTCGCCCTTTCTTCTTGCCTGTCGTTCGCCATGTTTGTTTACTTTAAAGTCATGTTTCACCGTGAGAGATTTTGCAAGATTTCCTGAGGGACCCTGGTTATTTGTGAATGGATAAAAATAAAACAAGCATGTAATGACCACAAACAGAGGAAAAATAGCAGAGTAAAAGTACAGATACATCACTTAAACTCAAGCAAAAGTAAAAGTACACAATTTTTAAACTATACTTAAAAAAAGTACAATTCTGATAAAAACTACTCGATTAGCCTACAGTAACATGAGTATTTGTAATTCATTAATTCACACCCCTGTAATCACATCCCAAGACTTTATGCCAACAACAACTGAATTCCCTAAACCCAACACTATTACAAAATATTAGAATAAACTTGGTGCTTTTTAAACAAACATTTAACCCAAAAATGTTGTTCCAAACCTGTATGACTTTTTTTTCTTTCATGGAATGTGATGATACTTTTTACTGTGCTTTTTTTTTGTGTGTGATTTTGGAGCTGCCCTGGTCCCCTTTTGCTTTCATTATGTGAACAAATATATATATTTTACAGTAAAAATAAATACCTCTTTTTGTGTTCTATGGAGTAAAATATGTCATATGGGTTTGGAACTTTTTTGGGGTGAACAATTTCTTTAATTATTTCTGTAATTTAATTGAGGCAAATTATCAAGTTGAGCATGAGTTAATCCTGTAAATGCATTTGGGTTGGAAAGACACTTAGACACTCATAGACCATCTTCTCGGCACGACCTAACCTAACCACCCACCGCATCATTCAAATGTCTCACGTTTTGAGTAGATGTGTTTCTGGACAACTTAGATGTCATTTATCATCATCGTTTGTCTGCCAGGATGAAAAGTCTCATTTCATTGCTGTCACCCCTTTGTCCTGACCAGAACAACTCGAGCGTGTTGAAGATGGCATGAACCATATCAACAAAGACATGATGGAAGCTGAGAAAAGTTTAAAAGATGTAGGCAAATGCTGTGGACTTGTATGTCCCTGCGACAAGTAGGTACTGGTGAAGCGTCCAAGGCTTTCACCTGTCTGCTGCTGTCTGACTGTCTCTTGTCATTGTGAATGTTTAAGCCTCTCTCTTTCTTTTTGTCCCTCTTTTCCTCCTTACCTTTCCTTTCTCTTTCTCTCCTTGTTCCTTCTTCGCACTCTTTAATTCTTTTTGGGTGCATAATTGACTAATGTATAAATCAGAACAACTGGAGCGCATCGAAGAGGGAATGGATCAGATCAATAAGGACATGAAAGAAGCAGAAAAGAATTTGACGGATCTAGGAAATCTCTGTGGTATATGTCCGTGTCCATGTAACAAGTAGGTGGTTCCTGTTGCCTGCCTGCCTGCTTGCCTGCCTGAACCCGACAAATAGGAAATAAAAGCACGTGGCCAATTTGCACGCTCGCTCTTGCTCGCTCCGTTGCTTCGACTTTCCCCCCACTGCGCTCTTCCTGGACTACTTCTCTGTGCATGGGGATGGTGGTAGAGCTAAGTCCGTCTGCGGCGCCACTGGTTAACCCATAGATGTAGCTGTAGGCCCTGCTCTCTACCGGCTGAATGCGCAAATATGCTGGTTTCCATGCTTCACTGATCCGTTGGTCAAGGACTGTTGTATTTAAATGTTAAGTGCCTGCTTAATATGCATGTGCTACTTTCCGAAATGCAAGCATTACACACTCCTTGAATGAACTTTGTGGACCGCAGATTAGAAATTCACGCTTTATTTACTCAAGGCTGGCAGAGCTGGCTTCTTTTAGGTTTTCTCTAAAAGGCAAAGCATGTCACTGCATGTGGGTAAAATGGTGGAAAATTTGATCTTGGCAATATAAATGGCCAATGTAATTGATTATAGTACAGCTGATTTCTAATTATGTGCAATTCGTACCTTTTAAAGGTGCACTTTAAGTCATTTTTTAAAACGTGCTCATAAACAGTCCATCAGCACTGGGACTTTTCATTGTTTTTATCACTAATGTTTGTGTGTCTGTCCGGATTTTTCAGTGACTCCTTCTGCAGGTTTCTGACAAGTGACTGTCTTCATTTATTCACTGATTGTTCAAAAACACTGATTTATTTAGGAACAAAACAAGTGACTATTTATGAGCGAGTCACTGAATCATTTACTGAACCGATTTGTGAGAGTCATCAAATAATTTTTTCAACTGATTTGTATAAAAACGGTGATTCATCCAGGAACTAAATAAGTGACTGTCTTTATGAAATAGCCAAATCATTGATTAAATCGATCCATTCAAAAACACTGATTTATTCAGAAAAGAAACATGTCACTGTCATTATCAGAGATCCATTGCTGATATTTGAAACAACAGTTTGATATTGCCTGAATTTACAGCGTCAAACATGGTTCATCCAATAGGAATTTAGAGTAGAAAAAACTCCTAACTGATTCATCTCCATATGCAAAGTTTATACATTGTATAGGGAGATGAATCAGTTAGGTTATTCATAATGTTTTAAGGGAATGGGCAGTCACTGTTTAACAGATTTTCTTTTGCTTATTACAGATATTCGGATTGATGGATATTGCTTGAGGGATGTGAATAGTTTAATTCTTTACTGGGAATTTGGTTACTAAAGTTGGGTGGAAAAAATGACTTATAGTGCACCTTTAAACTATGTGAATGCACAGCACATTCACGTTTTCAGTAATATCCAAATGGGCACACACATTGGTTCTCATTATTCTCTGTTTCATGAGATGCAAATATTATGTTAATGATATTCTGTGTGACCAACTCTTGCATAATGGTACAGGCACTGCATAAATACTCATGTGAGCAACTGTCACTGGCTGAAAAGCTTTGAACGGTCATCAGTGTTAATGCAGGCCATCGCCAAACGCCAGTTGTTTGATGAAGTATTTATGAATGTTATTTGTTATTCCTTTTATGTATTTGGGGTTGACATACTCAAATTGTAACCAAACAGGACATTAAATGTATTTTATTTTCTACTTTTAAAGTCAACATGAAAGGGAATTCACATTTTCTCACATTATGCATCTGCATTTGATTGGATTGGGAAAAGTGGTCTTTATATGACAGGTAGTTTAATGAGAGGTCCCCGAAAAGAAATTAATTTCAAGGGTGATGCAAGTTATTACATTTTGATGAAAGAGAAAGAAACAACTGGAATAATGAATCATGCACAGTTAGACCAGAACATGTATTAAGAAAGTAAACAAGGTCCATTTTGATTTCATGTTGACTCTAAAGTATGGGCAGATGAATGTAAAGAAGATTTTGGCTTACCTTAGAACCTTACCTTTTACTCGTGCTTCTTTTTAAAGACACGCACCTGTGTCTGTGTCAGTAAGGATTAAGGTCATGGTTGAGTCTCACTGCCTCTGGTCAGAGCATTTCATGTCAGCTCCTGTAATCACAATGGCAGTGGCATAAGGCAATGCATACCATAAAATCTCCATAAACATCCCTATCTTACATAAAAGGTTGAACTAAAAGATAACAGCTTATAGGAAATCACCTGCATTGCTTAGAGAGTTGCTGCTTGAGCTTTGTTCAGACAGACAGAAAATATTTTTTTAATCCTATATTGCAGGTGAAATCAAGTTTCTACAAACGAGACTCAAATTACACTCATATATTGTATGAAATCCGATTTAATTCATAAATTTTGAGAAAAGTTAAATCTGTTTTTTCCTTATTTGGCTACTCAAACGGCCCGACGGAGGGTGGACCCATCAATAATAGTAAAATATTCTTGGCCTTGTGAATTTTAGCAACATCTCTTAGTAGTTGTGGAAGAAATTCTCTTGGGATCATGTGACACTTAAAGGGATAGTTCACAGATATCAGTGGCAGTGTTATTTTATTATTATTTATATAGCCTACTATTATAGTATTTATTAATATTTTAATTTAGTTTTTATTTGAATTTTTTCAGTCAAATTTTATTTTAAGTTTCAGTAATTTTGTTGTGCTTTTGTCATTTTTATCAGTTTTTGTTTTTTTCAGTATTTCTATTTAGCTTTCATTTATTTTTATTTCAGTTCTAGTTTTAGTAATTTTAGTACCATTAATTACATGGACAAAGTATTTTTTGTGTATTCCACAGAAGAAAGAAAGTCTGTAAAGTCACACAGGTCTTTAATGACATGGGGATGAGTAAATGGTGACAATTTTCATTTTTTGGTTGAACTGTCCCTTTAAGTGATATACTGGATATCTACTGTCTGAACAAACAGATCCGATTTCATCACTTGCTAAAGATTGTACTTGAAAATTGGATGCAGTGTGAACAAAGCCTTAGACCTTTACTGTATGCATACTGTTACTAAACAAAGCCTATACCCCTTCCCTGCCTGAATGCAATGCATGTTACTTGTTATTATAAAAGCTTTTCTATTGGTCTATTGATTTAACTTCAGATCTAACAAACTGTATCTAAATGTTGAATGAATGCACATTATATGTTTGGAATAGGTCTATTCTGTACCCTCACTGAGAACATGTTACTTCTGAATGCTTCTCTTTGTCTCTTCACCTTGATAATTGTTGTGAACCTCCTAAAATTAACTTGTCACATCTCCATCAGTGTCTGTGTAATTGTCTGTTATACCCCACTGTGTGTACGTTAGTTCCAGGAAAGCGATACGCTAGTGTGTCGTTCATTTATTCATGAAATTCCATAACATGCAGATAATCCTGACCACCATTTCCTGTGTTAAGTGTTATATATCTGCATGCAGTTCCTCTCAGTGCATGTCTAGTTGTTTAGAGTTGCTTCACACCATCCTGCTTCTCACACTCTCTCTCACTTCCTGTGGTTGTTCAGACTGAAAGGCGGTGGCCAATCCTGGGGTAATAACCAGGATGGGGTGGTGTCCAGCCAGCCGGCCCGTGTGGTCGATGAACGTGAGCAGATGGCCATCAGCGGAGGATTCATCCGCAGGTCAGTTACCTCTAAGAAAATTACTACAAATATAAGTCAATGGTAGCCTAGAAATCTAGACGCACCCTAGCGGCAGCAAAATTTATTTTGCAGCCAGGGTAGTCTAGCAACTCTCCGTTGACTTTCGGAGCTGTAAAAACCTAAATTGGGTCAGGCCAATCACATCGTGTATAGAGTAGGCGGGGCGGGCTTAACATAATGACGACAGAGTTGCGACGGTTCCCTGCTACTTGAAAACAAAGAATGGCTGCTGCTGCTGGAGAACAGTCTTTCGAATCGGCTTTGGTCGCGACTCTGGAGGACTTGGAGTTAAGTTTTTCTTTGAGAAAAGAGCAAAGAACGGCACTTAAGTCATTCTTAAAAAAGGAAGATGTGTTCGTAGTTTTGCCGGCCAGATTCAAAAGTTGAATCTATCAACTAACTAACGTTAGCTCCGCTGTTGGGAAAATTATTGCGTGTAGAGGGAATTTGAAAGACAGCCGTTTATCCCGCACCTCAGATTGAGCCGTGTCTATGGTGAGTTGCCAGACCAAACATCTTGATGTAGGTCTGGCTTGCCAGGCTAAGTCAATGGACCTTGGTTATGACTTATATTTTAACAAATTATATCATTTGTCATTTAGCCGTTCATGTACCTTAAGAATGCGTAAACTGTGAAATGTGTACCTTGAATGTGTACCTACTTTTTATATACACTCACCTAAAGGATTATTAGGAACACCTGTTCAATTTCTCATTAATGCAATTATCTAATCAACCAATCACATGGCAGTTGCTTCAATGCATTTAGGGGTGTGGTCCTGGTCAAGACAATCTCCTGAACTCCAAACTGAATGTCAGAATGGGAAAGAAAGGTGATTTAAGCCATTTTGAGCATGGCATGGTTGTTGGTGCCAGACGGGCCGGTCTGAGTATTTCACAATCTGCTCAGTTACTGGGATTTTCACGCACAACCATTTCTAGGGTTTACAAAGAATGGTGTGAAAAGGGAAAAACATCCAGTATGCGGCAGTCTTGTGGGCAAAAATGCCTTGTTGATGCTAGAGGTCAGAGGAGAATGGGCCGACTGATTCAAGCTGATAGAAGAGCAACTTTGACTGAAATAACCACTCGTTACAACCGAGGTATGCAGCAAAGCATTTGTGAAGCCACAACACGCACAACCTTGAGGCGGATGGGCTACAACAGCAGAAGACCCCACCGGGTACCACTCATCTCCACTACAAATAGGAAAAAGAGGCTACAATTTGCACGAGCTCAACAAAATTGGACAGTTGAAGACTGGAAAAATGTTGCCTGGTCTGATGAGTCTCGATTTCTGTTGAGACATTCAGATGGTAGAGTCAGAATTTGGTGTAAACAGAATGAGAACATGGATCCATCATGCCTTGTTACCGCTGTGCAGGCTGGTGGTGGTGGTGTAATGGTGTGGGGGATGTTTTCTTGGCACACTTTAGGCCCCTTAGTGCCAATTGGGCATCGTTTAAATGCCACGGCCTACCTGAGCATTGTTTCTGACCATGTCCATCCCTTTATGACCACCATGTACCCATCCTCTGATGGCTACTTCCAGCAGGATAATGCACCATGTCACAAAGCTCGAATCATTTCAAATTGGTTTCTTGAACATGACAATGAGTTCACTGTACTAAAATGGCCCCCACAGTCACCAGATCTCAACCCAATAGAGCATCTTTGGGATGTGGTGGAACGGGAGCTTCGTGCCCTGGATGTGCATCCCACAAATCTCCATCAACTGCAAGATGCTATCCTATCAATATGAGCCAACATTTCTAAAGAATGCTTTCAGCACCTTGTTGAATCAATGCCACGTAGAATTAAGGCAGTTCTGAAGGCGAAAGGGGGTCAAACACAGTATTAGTATGGTGTTCCTAATAATCCTTTAGGTGAGTGTATATATATATATGCATTATATTACTGACAATTTTCAGTACTATAATGCATAATAATTATAACAACAATAATGAAAAATTATATCATTAATATGTAATTAATCGGGTGATATTTTATATATTAAAACCATTAAGACTTTTTTGCAGTGTGACCTTATTTTCCTTTTTTTGCATTGTGACTTTAGATGCAAATCTTGTGAATACAATGGAAAAATAAAACTGGAAAGTTTTTTGAGAGGATGAAAGCAGCAGGAGTGTGCTGAAATGCTTGAAATAAAAATTGAATTGTAATATAAATTTACTATTGCTATTTGTCACTATTGGTACAGGCATCACCCACCAATTAGAGAAGGGGACTGACTTAGACAGTCACCTGTTCTTTCAGACTTTATTTGATCATTAGCTCCTGTCTGCTGTGTGGACAAAACCATTTGAGAGACATGTTAGTAAATATGTCTCTCAGTCCCAAAAGCTGACTGTGTGAGTGTAGCCTAATTGTATGTTGTTGTTTTCATCTATATAGTCTAGTGTATCAGCAGTGAGTGCAGCACACTTCAGTTGTCAGTGAGTCACATGCATCTCTAGAATTGTCTGTTGAAGACCGATGTCCGCTTTGTGCCAGACTGTAGCTTCAGGCACATCAGGGATGCTCATGAAACCACTGAGCTGTTGTTTGTCCGCTGTCTCAAAATATCCCATGTCAGTCCACACTTAAAATGGGATGTTCAGCTAGAATCCATATACACCTTAATGGTTTTAGACAGTTGTTCTAGTCATGCTAGTGTTGACAGAATCCATAATGTATGTGTTTAACTTTTGTCCTGTGCAACCCATCAGACAGAATAAGATCAACATGAATTCAAAATTGACAATATTTACTTATATAATACCATTAGTGCATGCTGTTTCACAGGGGATTTTTTTATTTATTTATTTTTAACTTTTTTTTTTTAAATCTTTCATCAGAAAATAATATAACTAAATGTTTTCCAGTCTAAATATGACGGAAAATGGGTTGCGAATGGATTTCCCTGGTGACCTTAATGTGGAAATCATCCTGAGGATATTGTGCCCATCTCAATCAGTGCTCTCTATAAACCCAGACTGTTTTTTGTGTATCTTAAGGGTAACAAATGATGCACGTGAGAATGAAATGGACGAGAATTTGGAACAGGTGGGAGGTATCATCGGGAACTTACGCCACATGGCTCTCGACATGGGCAACGAGATCGACACCCAGAACCGTCAAATCGACAGGATTATGGACCAGGTAAGATGACATGGCATTCCAATATCGGATAAATTATTACTTAACACAAGAGCCTCAATCCCTCTGATTTGAGCGCTCTGTTTGAAGGGGCGTGTTTGCTGTGTAACTTCAGTGTAAATGCCCACTGCTGTGATTGGCTAACATATTTGCATATGAAATAAGTATTACATGTGGAACTCTTTCAAAATCTTTTACCACTTTTTTACTATTACAGCTGTCGAGATTAACTAGTTGTGAAAAGTGTTGATTATAGCGTCATATTTAGATCTACTACTCCCATCACTGCCGATGACAGACATGACTGTTGAGTGCTTGAATGCAGTGATCTTGTCATTGCAACTTGATTTCTGCCCTTTCACGAATGCTTTCATTATAGCTAACAATTCAAACACGATATAAATAAGAGATTCATGGTGCAGTTTAGACAGCATCATTGATTATAATGGGAGTTTTTGCGAGTTTTAGTCGCGCTGTGTGATTGACAGCTCCAGCGATTATAAAGGGTTCTTTGATCGCTTTTATACTACAGGGCCGTTGAATGCTTGAATCTGATTGGTTGACGAACGTTCTAAGGTGTGCATTATTTCAGGGAAACGCACAGCTAAAGTAGTTCCAGGCAGGTCTTGACCGCATTACAGTTCCATATCACTTCGCGTAGTCAACTGTAATAACGGAAAATAGGATACAATTCATAACAAGAAAAAACATTTAGCCCCATGCGCTTGATCTGCAATTTTCAATGTCTAGCTTCACAATCAATGGAAACATGCAGTTTAATTTTAATAAATAAAGTATATTCCTATCTATAATCAATAGAAAATTAATCTGAATATAGGCTAAATAAATGGATAGTCCTGCAGCACGGATTTTTATTGCAGATAATATAACAAATAAATAATTATTGATAGGCCTTACTTGTTAAAAGGCTTTTTTTTTTTCATTTATTTGGCTAGTCTACTGTCATCTGTCAATAATAGAAAAAAAAAGAATGAACGAATTAATTAAAACGTATTGAATTAATAAATAAATAATAATATTGACGCACATGCTTTTCTGTCTCATTATTGCAACATCTCTCTAATAACTGCATAAAGCCGAGCCGAGGACACACTTCAAGGCCGGTTATGAATGTAATTTGATGACTGATCATGCCCAAACGCGTGTTCAGCGCGTTCAGTCTGTGTTCAAAGTCGGTGTTTAAAATCTGCTGCGATGAAAACAGTCAGAGAATGTGTCGGCTAGTTGTGTGTCCCCAGCATTAGTCTGCTATCAGTGGCTCAAACCTCCGTTACTAACTCTAAAATGACGTTTTGGAATTAGCAACGGAGGCATTGGATTAGATGCGTAAGAAATTAGTCCTACATTCAAGAGCATTTTAATGACAAAAACTTTACAAACGTCTTGAAATACATAATCTGAACAATGTTTTGAGGTGTGGTATCTGTAGTATAAGCGGAATAATTGACTTCAGGCCGTTGAATTATTAGAAAAATAATGCACACCCGAGGTGAACGGCCACTCCGTTTCGCGTCGTGACCGCATTACCACCTCGGGTGTGCATTATTTTTCTAATATTTCAACGGCCTGTCGTCAATTATTCCTTACATATATAATTGGTAACACTTTACAATAAGGTTCATTGCTTAACATTAGTTAATGTATTAACTAACATGAACTAACAATGAGCAATACATTTGTTACAATATTTATTCATATTTTTTAATGTTAGTTAATAAAAATACAGGGTAACAATTTATAATAACTGCATGCTATTAATCATAAAATTAATTAAAACTTAATTCAAATACTAAAAAAACAAACTCAATATTATTGTTCTCAATAACTATTGTTTTATTAAAGTTTTTTTTTTTTTTTACTTCTGGAATCACAAAATTAATCATTAATTGTACTTTAATTATTATTTATGTTATTATAATTATAATTAATCATTAATTAATTTAATATATCCACTCTCCCAGTTTCTTTTTGAAAACAAGCAGCTTTGTCATAATTACATCATAAATACTGAAGAATATACCTACTGTATCTGTAAACTTTGACTTCCATGCTGATTCCAATAACTAATAAAAATGTTTAAAAGAAAGTCAAGAAAAAAAGTTCTTCTCAAAAATTATGTTAATATATTAAAATAATCTAATTGAATTAAAATGCTGAAGAAAAAAAACATCAACTATTTTATTTAAGAACAGTTCTTGAAACCGTCTGGAATCACAAAATGAATCATGGTTAATTAATTTAATATGTCAACTCTCCCAGTTTCTGTTTGAAAACAAAGCAGCTTTGTCATAATACTGGAGGAAATACCTACTGTATTATCTCTGTCTTCCAGGCTGATTCCAACAAAACCAGGATTGACGAAGCCAACCAGCGCGCCACAAAAATGTTGGGAAGTGGCTAAATCCATACAAGAAGTGCTTTGTCTCATTTTCCCCCTCCCCACTGTACCTGCAACAGTGCACATGTGCTTTTACCATGGTACTCACCTGACCGGTTTGCACACATGCACTTATCACCCCCTCAATGCTCTATCTAGAAAGTGTTGTTGCGTGTCTGTCTTAACTGATAGTCTAGTAAATGGTCACATTTACTCTGTATCTTTCTCTCCAAAGGTTAAATGTACATAGTGCATATTTGATGGCTAGAGCTCACATGTGAAGTTTCTTCTTCTTATTTTTTTTTTTTTTGTGTTGGTTTCTTTATGGTTTTTTTAAAGTGTATATTTATTAAATATATATACACACATGTTTTGGATGAAATTTCTTGAAAGTTTTCAGTCATCTGTGTGTCCATGCTCTGTGTTTTACTCTATATAAGCCATGCTTCATATTCAGATGTAGCGAGACAGGAGACGGATTAGACTGTGAGGTGCAGGAGATCACATGACTGATTTCTTATCTTAGCCTGCTGTTTTGTAATCGCCTTTAGACAGTATCCTGTAACGATTATTCCACCTGAAGTGGTCATATATGTATTCACCGTGTCACTTTCACTTGTTATTACCCAAGTCGTTCCCGATGTGTAGACATTACTGTACAGCATGGGCATGGTCAGTACATGCATTCGGTTTGAAGTATCACAGTTCTGCATCATCACAATAGTGCCACACTTTTTATTTCTATACATCTGCATACATGTGTCAGTTGTTGTAAAATAAGTATAAGAAATGCCAATAAAAACTAAACAAACCTAAATCTATTGTTTGCTTGATCTGATTTAATATCTTTCCAACACAAGCGGAGCAGAGGCAATAGCTTGCGTTTTGACACAAGAGTGTTAGAGTGTCTGTACGCTGTACTAACCAAGATCCTCTTTGAACCAGAGGCTTTACATGGATTATGCCTGGCAACGTCACTAAGTACATCCAAATGCTGAAATACACAAGTACACACACACTGGTTCAACTCACACAACATGGATAAATGCAAGCACGTGCAAACTAGGTGTTAAGGGACGGCTGTCCAATCGTGGTTATTGGAGTCAGCTGCCAGTAATGAACTGTAACATCATTAACGGGCTGGAAACATTATACCTACCATAATGAACAGATCATATTCATAATCATGATGCAGTAAATAGAGTTTAATATCTTGAATATAATATTAAACTCATAAAAAACCCCAGAAATAATTTATATTTTTTTAATAAAAAATCTTATTAAAGCCAAAATGGTATTTAGCAACCCATTCTTGACAACTACATAAACATTCACAGCGCTATCTAGATTCTGACAATTCTGGAATTTCGGCAAATACATGCTATTTTCGCTGTGTATAAAACACTTTGCTTCAAATGATTATTCATATATGTAAAGTTGCACTACTTTAACGACAAGACAATGTAGCTGTTGTGGAAAAAAACTGATAAAGAATACCAGTCACAGCAGCAATCGTTCTCCCCTCCGCCATGTTTAAAGATTATGGAACGTCCAACTCTGGAACTTGGGAATCAAAATTATTCCAGAGCTTCTCAGTGGTAAATACAACTTGAGAAGACGTTCATGTCCAATTTTTAACTAGGAAACTTGTATTTATAATAATTCCGGTAACACCTGAAGGCAGCATTAGATGTGATGAATTCTGAGCATATTAGTATCAGGATTATGTGGTGTTCGTTTTATTTTCGTTTGGTTCTTTTTTGTTTCTGTTTCCTTGCCATGTGTATCCTGACCTAGTTTCCCTGTGTTTGCCTGTTAATCTAATTAGGTCATCAATTAAGTTGATCATTGTGTTTCCTAGTTTACCTCTCTGTATTTAAGTCCTGAGTTTCCCTTGTTTATTTGTCTGTTCTACGTACTGGTTGTTTTGATCCTAGTGTTTTTAGTACTGTTAAATTAATACTACTGCTGCAAAAATATCCCTATTTTTCTTTTGTAGCAACCAAAGTATGACAAAAGAACAGACCTTTAAAAATGGATGCAGCAGCTATTAATATAGTCCTAGTGGGAGGTTTTCAGAGGTCAAAAGGGGCTGTTATTTTTTATTTTCAAGACGGCAAAGATCTGGAGAACTATGTGGAGGAGTAACATCAGCCACCTCACATCCGACTACTGGTGATGCCAAGAGGGAATTCCCTACTGGACCATGGCACAGTAAGTTAACATTGCTTTGGGGTTGAAAAGGTCGTCTTTTACAGTGGGGTAAGCAGAAGCAGACACCATCCCCATCGTCCAGCCCACCTCACAACTCTGAGCCCAGAGCCCAGCTAGCCATCACCCTGCTGCACGGATACGACACCAGAGACGGAGAGCTTGAGCATGCCATGATTCACAAGCCATTCCTCGCCCAGCCTCCCTCTCCCATCTCCTCTTCCAAAATCAGCCAGTTCCCCAGCCCGCCTCCGCTGTTTCCCTTCGGTCCCTTATAGCTCCTTCTCTGACATCTCTCCATGGTGTGGATTAACCTCGGGTCTTCCAGTCTCCAACTTCGCCCGGGCAAGCGGATCCACAGGCTTCAGCTCCAGCCGCTGATCCCGTCACTCTGCCTGTCGACCTATCGACTCTGCCTTGGCTCCACCCCAGACAATCGTTCTTGCGGTTCCACCGGGCTCTCTCGGGACCATCTGCATCGCCTGCGTCCTCCTAATGTATAAGGCAAATCTGCAGGACCGGCAGTTCTAGCAATGTGGTCTGTGAAGTTAAGTTGATCATCAATCGCAACTCCAAGGTTCCTGGCTGACCTTGATGGAGTTATGGATGAGGAACCAAGCTGAATGGAGAAGTTGTGGTGTAGTGTTGGGTTGGCCGGGACCACTAGCTCTGTCTTCGCAAGGTTTAGTTGAAGGTGGTGGTCCTTCATCCAGCAAGAAATGTCTGTCAGGCAGGGTGAGATGCGAGCAGCTTCTGTCGGATCCTCTGGTTGGAATGATAGGTTGTTGTGTGTCGTCAGCATAACAGTGATCGGAAAAAACGTTTCTGAAAGACAGATCCTTGTGATAAAATATAGATGGAGAAGAGAAGTGGTCCAAGCACTGAGCCTGCACTATAATTCATCCTGACTTGCACTATAGGTGCAAGATGAATCAATATTTTCTCAGTCATTTTTGAGTATATCTGCTAAAAGTTAATCTAGTCAACTATTAGAAGTATGAATGCATATAGGCGGCCTCAAAGATTACACAAGGACTAAAAGCCAGAAAATATTTCACAGGTCCTTTAAATGCAATAGCACATTCATTTTTTTGTTAATATTCTTAAATTAATTTCTGTCAGTGATTTCTATTTTAATGCTCCTGCTCTCTCAGGATGAATTTTCACCTGTGACCTATAACCTTATTTAGCATGTGAGGCAGATGGATGTGACAATTCTCCAATTCTTTGACTGTACAGGATTTGCTCTCATTATTCAGCATTTGACACCCACTCTCACCACCCTCTCTTCTGAGTCACAGCCCTTCACTGGCCTGTTCTTCATCTCAAAGTGCACGTCTCTCTTCCAGGCAGCCCACCTCCTCTTCGCCCCCTTTACATTTCGCATCCCCTGTTCACGCTTCTATAGACATACCATCTCCAGCGTTGTTTTGCCAACTCATTAACAAATGCTGACAGCAACTCCAAAGGCTCTCCAACTCTGACTCACTGGGTTTTTGTAATACTCTGAATGCATTTGTACATCATACATCATATATCATTTGAATAATGGTACACAAAACCACTACCATTAACACTGAGGTTATAGAAGTATTAATGCATCCTTCCAGGGATTCTTATTTATTCACTCTGACAAACCAGTGATGGGGAAGACGAGGATGTGTGGGGGAAGGGAAATGGGAATTGAAAAACCTTAGAGCTCCATCTTTGCATGAAGTGGCCATAAGAAAAGGAAAAGGATAGAACACAGAGGAGAAAAGAAATAAAGAAAAGCAGGAGAGAGTGGAGAAAGAGAGAGTCTCCATTTGCCCTTTACTGAAAGGTGCAAAAATTAAATTAGGCTACAATAAGTGGTGTGAAAAAGGGACGACTTGGACAATAATGTACAGTTCCAGAGATCGATCTATCTATCTATCTATCTATCTATCTATCTATCTATCTATCTATCTATCTATCTATCTATCTATCTATCTATCTATCTATCTATCTATCTATCTATCTATCTATCTATCTATCTATCTATCTATCTATCTATCTATCAATCAATCAATCAATCAATCAATCAATCAGTCTGTCTGTCTGTCTGTCTGTCTGTCTGTCTATCTATCTATCTATATATCTATCTATCTATCTATCTATTAATTAAATATATACTGTGTGTGTGTGTGTGTGTGTGTGTGTGTGTGTGTGTGTGTGTGTGTGTGTGTGTGTGTGTGTGTGTGTGTGTGTGTGTGTGTGTGGGGCAGTACCATGGCAGAGTGATGTTATGTAATCAGCATTATCAGGACTATGAACTTTGATTTGTACTATGGTACTGCATGCTTACACTATTTACATATTATGCCATAGTATTTACTGTAGGCTATGGTAATTTTAAGAATAACAGGTATAAGGGGGTCTAAATTTGGGGTTTACAATCGAATTTACCCTGGGAATGAACAGAACGTTTAAGGATTAACCAATAGAAATGAAAAACATTTAATAAAGTTTAATAAATAAGAAAGATTCAGCATTATGTGCCTAAACTATCATGGTATATAATTTTCAAAAAGCAATTTTTTCCTATTATAAATATATTCCTATATTCCTAATGCTATTTTACTGTAATGTGAAGAAACACAAGTTCCAACCTTATCAAGTGATGTTTGCACATGAGACATGTTAGTGACTGACATCTAGTGTTCAAATGGAAGTAGTAGTTATCCAGGCAACTTCTAACATCTTAATTACAGTTTTCTCAATCGCTTTGGGACATTTCTCGAAACAGTAACATTCTCGAAACTGTAAGTTCAACTGTCACAACTGTTCGCTGAAACGTCAGAACTCTATTGCATGTCTGCAAAATGCAGTTACTCACCCAAAACATTTAATCCACGCTTCAAAGTTATTGTGTCATGGAAATATATGTGTTAATATACAAATTTAGTTGACACTGTCTGTTTCTACATCAGTTTTGTCTAGCTGAATGTTCTTGTGTATCGCACTGAGCTTTTTAGATATTCAGGCAGCAGGTAAAAATGTACTAAGAAAAGTCAATGAAAAAACTAAAAAATATTATACTTGAAAATATCAATACTGTAGTACACAAAAAGAAAATGGACATTTGGTCACACTTTATATCAGGTGTCCTTATCTACTATGTACTTACATCAAAAAATAAGTACATACTTATTCATATTGTAGTGCAAAACACTTGTGATGCTGTTGAGATGGATACAGGTGGTTGGTGACAGATTTGGTGGATGTTTAAGGGTTAAGGTGTAAGGGAAGGCTCAACAGTGTAATTACAGCTGTTTTTGTTTTTTTTAAGTACAATGTAAAAACAATAATTGCATTGTATCAAATGATTCATTTACAGTTAATGTTACTGTAGTACAAAGATTAAAGACACCTAATTTAAAGTGGGACCAACCATTTTTATTTACACAACACATTTATTTTTATAGAAGTGTGTTGCATGTAAACTGGAAATTCACAGTTGCTTGTTATTTTTTACATGTACAGTATGTCTTCCCCTAACACCACAGATTATATCTTCCCATTGCTCTTCCACTACAAGTTACACAATTCTTTTTTTCCCCAGTTTATATATGTAACTGCTATAAACTATAAGCCGATGTCGCTGTTTAGGGATTTAGACATTCCTGCAAGTTCAGAAATGGACCTGGTAATGGTGATTGTGCCGGGCAAACTCCATTTAGCCCACTGTATGCTTCTAAACTTGTTTGATTCATATTTCATTACAATGGCAGTTTAGCAGACATTACACAAAGATTCCATGTCATAGAAATATATGGAATTTTCATGCATGTCTGACAGATTTTGATCACTGAATGGATCATTTTTGCTTGTGAAGGCTCACACGATGAAAGAATTTTTAGAGGTTTGACTTCACTGAGAATCAATTCATCAACTCAACAAGCCATGTGCATTTACATGTTGTGCAAATCGTAGACAATTGTATTTACTCTTTTGCACATATGTGCCAAAACACATGCAAATTGCTTAAATCAATAAGAACTCCAAATCTGATGTGAACAAGAAACAAATTGTTCAGAGACCTGAACTTATTGTTTTGAGAGAGAAAAAAAAGTCTAATTCGACAATTGAGCCAAAGCGATTGAGAAAAACTGTAATGGTACATTTACAAACACAAGATATTTATTTAATATTTTCACAAAAACTGAGTAATTGAGAAGAACTAATCATTGAAATCACCAAGTAATGCTTATAGAATATAAAACTATTTACTGTCTTTTTGAAGTGCATAGATTTGTATTATTATTGTTATTGAAGTGTTAGTTTTTATTTATATGAAGATATTTACTTAGCTAATTAATGCATTTATGAGTGGAAGAAAATTATTTTCAGTGTGGGATTTAATAGGAAAAACAAACAATACAAAATCACGTAAAAAATGTTATTATTTGAACTGCTATGGTTTGATGATTATGAGAGATGCACTCACATCTTTTAATAAGTGACTTCAAAAACAAATGTGCAGTCAAGGACAGGAAAGGAAAACCGTTGTAATTTCCCCGGTCAAGGGCAGCTGCTTAAGATCTCGCGATACTATTTGTGGCGCGGGATTTGGCTGAGGCAGATGAATGCGCAGTAGTCGTTCTGCAGCGCTGTGGAAATGGCGCCTGCGTTCAAGCAGCAGTAGTCGGCAGTTATAACGTTTTGCACTGAAGTCACTGGAATTTAAGTTTTCTCTTTGCCACTGCTTTAAAGTTCAACACAAGTAGACTACGAGAGTTTATCCGTACGAACTGAGTCCGGATTATGACCGGAAAAGAGTTGCCACGAAAGTCGTGTTTGAAGTATATCCAGTCTTCTTGAGGGCCGTCATCAGCGCGCAGGTACAACGCTGTTGTCTGGGATTTTTTTCAGCGATATATGTCATATTAGGATATTCTGTAGTATTGTACGTGTTTATGGTTTAACACTCATTTAAGTGGCTGCTTTAGTGTTAAAAGCGGTTGTGAGGTAGTCTCGAATTGTGACCGTTAGCTACCGTTAGCATATGCGGCTAACCTGAAGGGCTCATGGTAACTGCGTGGGCTCAATTTACGCAAACAACACGGCTATTTACGAGACGCATGCTTTATTACACATCGCAGTAAGCCTTTTCAATTAATTAATGCCCCGTCGTCGTTGTAATTTGAACCTTTTGTTTGTTTTTACGCGTGTTATGTGTTGCTGTTAACAGTAGCATTTCGTTGCTAGCGTGCTGTGGTTGACAGAACAGAAACTTTCCAGCAAAGGCTATTTTTCAGACCATGCAAAATGAACGTTTTATGTAAACCAGCTCTGAATGGACACTTTTATTTCGCCTGGAGAAGACAGCAGTATTTGTCACCTGTAATTTGAATGTATTTGAATCCACTTTGACGAGTTGGCTGCCAAGATTTTAAAGTGGCAGTGAACGTAATGACAAAGCATAACGTCCGGTTTATCGTAATATAAATGAACAGAAATGGCTGCAGATAACAGTTTTAGTGTACTTGGTCTAGTATTGACTTGTATTAGGAGTAAGTACTGAATAGAGCTGGATTTGAGGTCGCGGTTCCGCCATGTGAGTCTCACGCATGGGTGGGACATGTATTCTGCGCGGGCACATGGATGAGTCTGTGTTTTCATTAGATGACCATCCTTTTCCAGGGGGCACTGTTGCATGAGTCAAGGGTTTTTAACTTTAACCGACCCAGACTGTAAGCAAACAGCCGTTTTTTCATTTTATAATATCTTCAGTCAGATAATCTTCAAATGTGCTTTTAAGTGGTTTAAAATGTTGTCTTTTTAATCATGTCATCTCCATAGATCCCTATACTTTCACTGGAGTAATATAACTGTCCTTGTGGAATATCTTTTCCTAGTCTAGTAGACATACAGACTTTCAGTGTGTTTTTTTCCTAGATAGTGTTATCATGACTATGCCACATGTCTTGAAGCTGGTAAACATAAAAGCTATGTAAACATCTTGGCGTCTAAACTAGGATGATCAAGCACATGTCCTAATAATTACGGTTTTTATCATTATTATTATTATTATTATTATAATTTTTTTTTTTTGGTTTTGAATTTTTTTTCTTTTATACAAATTCATAGTAATGCATTAATACCAGATTAATTAGAGTATTATAGCGATTTTGCTTTTTACTTAGAAAGCAAGCTAGGCTAAATGATAACAAACACAAGTCTTTAAAACCAAACTTTCAAATATGAGTAATTTTACCATAAACTTTGAAAGGATTTTCTGTTTATTTTCCAAATGTAGGCCTATCATGAACAATTCATTGCACGGAATTAATTTTGTTTGGTGCGCACAATATTTATTCTTATTTATTAATGTAATGTATTTATTTTATTTTTTCCTATTTATAGTTTTGTTCATTGTTTTTGAGAATGAAGTCCTGTCCATGTTGTTTGCTTTCTACCAAACAGAGCTATTTTAGTATTATTTATATACTGCTAATATATATTCATATTTTGAATTGTCCTTTTTTATATTTTCAGTTTTCATTTTAGTTTAAGTTTTTGTAATTTAGTTATGTTCTCATGTCATTTTTATTAGTTTTTATTTTTTCTATGTTGCTTATTTATTTTTATTTTTCATTTTTAATTAGTTCATCTTATTTCAGTTAGTTGCCAAGGCAACATTTATAACTTTCGTAAAGATTTAAGTTTTTTTTTTAAACTAATAAATATATTTAATCCATTTCAGCCATATTTCAATGACTAACACAGTTTCTAATAGTTTTCATTTTAAGCCCTTTTCGGACGGGACTAGTTTTCTAAATTATGTTTGAGTTACAATTTTTATCCCTCAACTTCTGATTTCATGTACCGATACTAACATGAAAGATTCTGCAGACTAACATCTTCGTGTTTATTACAGAGGTGGGAGTGTGTTTTCTAGATGTTGCCATTACAGAAGGTCATGTGCTGTGCTGTATTACGTATTTATTCTTATTTTAATTTATTATAAAAGCCCTATTTAAGTCAATTGAAGTGGCTGGTTATAATAAACCCACATAAGTGAGCAGTAAAATCTAGTCAAGCATCTTATCTTACCTGACACTGATATTAAAATAGGTAGTCTTCGCAGTTTCTGCGATTTGGCTCTGGCTCTATTTATTAATTTTATAATAAATTTTTGTCGAATACCATCCATATTGAAATGAAAGCACGCCGAAGATTGTAGGGCTGGACCCGAATATTCGAATAATCGTACGGTGGGTTGGTATTCGATTTGAAAATTTGACATTCGAATATTCGTTTTTTTTTTTTTTTTTTTTTTTTGCACACCTGCATGGGATCCCCCGCGAAACGGTTCTCATTCGCGCTTGAATAAGGCCGGCGACACACTGGCTGCGTGGCGTGTCCGTTTTTATTTCGGCTCCATGTTAACAGGTTGCAGTTTGCACACTGCCTGCGTGAGACACGCGTTCAGGCGCGGCTCAAGCCACGCGGAAAACGCGTGCACGCTAGAAATAGAACCGACGCCAGTGTTCCTGAAACGGGAGTGTTCTCTGGCTAGAGCGCAGAACAGCAGAGTTTGTTTGGACCGAAGTGCATGCCTGAGCTTGTGTTTTGGGTTAAGCTGCGTTGCGTTGACATTATGGAAAATAGAATAATAGAAACAAAATGTATTAGACTTTTTACTAAATTAATCTCGTTTTTAATTTAACTTAATTTAGTTTTTCTTTATTTAAATTTTGTTTTTCTTTATTTAAATTTAGTTTTTTCTTTATTTAATATCGTTTTTCTTTATTTAAATATCGTTTTTTCTTTATTTAAATTTCGTTTTTTCTTTATTTAAATTTCGTTTTTCTTTATTCAAATTTCGTTTTTTTTTTATTTAAATCTACCCTTTACTGTGTCAGTAATTTGTTAGTCAAAATATTAGACTACCTTAAAAGTATTGCTTAATTTAACAGACCTGTGTGTGTGCGTTTATTTTTCACTAGTGCAGTGTCCGTTCTCGGAGAATATAAGCCCTGCCCGCGGTGAGGCGCGTCGTTTCCCGCTCACGCTGTTCTTTAGTTTACTAAAAGTTTAAATTCTGAATGTGTCGCGTCTCGCGTGTCCATCTATATTGCACCAAATGCGACACTGCACTCCCTTGTGAAGTCGATTAGATGAACGGTTCTCGAAATAATAATAATGCAAACGGGCAGACAGACACATAGAGATTACTGCCTTTATTAGAGAGAAGAATATGTTCAGCCCTCGCTCTCCGAAGCTTCGAATATTCGATGTTCATTACTACCGAAGCTTCGAAGCTCAAAAAATGGTATTCGGACCAGCCCTAGAAGATTGGTGCGTAAACAGTAGCTCAGGTGGGTCAAAAAACACGAGGATAAGTGTTAGGAGAATACAACCTCAGCAATCACAGACATTCGCATTCGGACGGGATTCTTACACAGAGTTTGTATGAGAAAAACAGACTTGGCAGATTCAAACGGGATAAAAATTGCAAAATACGTCTCTGAAACATGATTTTCTAATGTCCCCCTGAAAAACCAGTCCTGTCCGGATTTAGTTAACAATAATAACAGATAACATTCAGATGATAAAATTAGATTATATTCAGGTAAAAAGCGTTTGATTGGGTGTACAGCTTTTTAATTTATCCTTACTATGCACAAATACATGGTTAGTTACTTGGATTTTATTTTGACATTTTGGTAGGGGTTTATTCCCCCCTGGCTCTCTGACTATAAGCTCATCTGTGCCCACCACTTGATCACGATTTCATTGTATGTTTGGAGGAAACACAAGTGTGCTGGACAACTGCTCCATTGGAGGCCCAAAAGAGCTGACAACTGCTGTAATGTAGGGGTTCTTTGTCCATAATGTTTTGAGTGTTATTTGAACATGATTTTTGTCCTAGGTTAAAACACATCCTGTTTTTGTTCCGTTTATTGAATTCTATTTTAATCCTGATGTTTCGGGGCTGGCAGATTGACTTTTCACACGTGTTTTCTCTCCAGTAAGCATGCGTGACCTGGCAGCCCAAGTCACCAGCAGCTTGCTGCGCTTTCCAGAGGTAACGATAGACGCTCTGGGGGAGGATGAAGTTACGCTCGACTCTGTGCTGCATGGGAGATTTTCTGTTGGTGAGTTGTTTTACACTTGATGATCTTGATGATCACAAGACACACATTTCAGGTTGGGGATGATTTAACTAATAATGGAATTATTACATTATCTTATTCTTAACTATAATTTAGTAGTATTAATTTAATATGAGATGTATTAAATTTTCCTTTTGTTTCACTGACATCTCTTATTTCGTGTGTACAGGGAAAAGTGGACTGTCCTGGCTTGCCTGCGGACCTCAATTGGAGGTTGTCCATGCCATTTCTGGAGAGCGTTTCTCCGCCTACCGCTTCAGCGGGGTGTCGGAGCACCAGCCCACAGTGTTGTCTGTGCGGGAATTCTGCTGGCTGAAGCGGACAGGGCTACTCATTGGTTTGGAGGAAGCAGAGGGCAGCATGTTGTGTCTGTATGATCTTGGTATCTCCCGTGTTGTCAAGGCTGTGGTCATCCCAGGCAGAGTGAGTGCAGTGTTATATTATCATTGAGATACTGTTATAGTTTTTAATATTTTGAATTAGTTTTTATTTTTATATTTTCCATTTTCTTTTTAATTTGAGTTAGTGTTAGTAATTTTGTTGTGTTTTTGTCATCTTTATTTTTTTTAAAATATATTTCTAAATAGTTTTTGACTTTTACTTCAATTTTAGTTACTTTAGTTGAACTAAACTAAATGAAAATGTTGACTTGGCGCCAGTTGCAGAAATGTTGAAATAAAATAAATATATATTTTATTTATATATATATATTTTTTAAGTAGCAAAAATGTTGTTTTAATTTTTTTCTTCAAGTTTTTGTTAAATAATAACCCTGAATGAGTGTAAACAGGGTTGTTGCAGAATCCTTTTATTATAAAATTTACTTTTCAAAAACGTCATAAAATGTTTCTCTTTCTTTTCTTTAATGACCCTACTGTGAATGATCAAGTGATTGAATAGAACATCTGCTTCCACAGATCACAGCCATTGAGCCCCTGGTTAGCTACGGAGGGGCCAGTGCTAGCACACAGCATCTACATCAGAGTCTGCGCTGGTTCTTCGGTGTGGCTGCAGTGGTAACGGACGTTGGTCACGTTCTGCTGGTTGATCTCTGTTTGGATGACCTGTCCTGTAGTCAGAGTGAACTGGAGGCTTCAGGTGGGACATTTTTTTTTGCGCTTTCATGTGAACAGTCAAAAACTATAATGGTTCAAGGGTGTCCAAACTCCTTTGTCCTGAATAGCCTGTCATACTGTCATGTAGAGTTTAGCTCCAACTTGTCTCAACACACCTGTCAGGAAGGTTCTAGAATGCCCTGTAAGACCTTGATTAACTGGTTCAGGTGTGTTTAATTGGTGTTGGAGCTACACTTAGTTTAACTTGTTGCTTTTTACTGTAGTAGTAGTAGTAGTAAGATAAAAATATTCTAACCCTTTCATAATCTCAAACCATTTTCATTTGCTTTGGCTACAGATCTGGAGGTGGTCAATAAGTCTCCGTCTGAGATCCCTCGGTTAAGGGAGGGTGTGACGCAGCAGGGTAGACACCTGTGTCTGCAGCTCAGCAGCCCCACAGGGACTGGAGCAACAGCCCTGCAGTACATCCAACGCACCAACCAGCTCGCTGTTGGCTTCTCAGATGGCAACCTGCAGCTCTGGAACCTGAAGACCCTCAAAAAAGAGTGAGCGAAAGACTTAAAACAAGCTTGACTTGACTTTTTCTTTTTTCTTTTTTTTGTACATTAAAAGAGGCATGAAATTAGCGGTCAACCAATATATCGTAAAGGCCGAAATGTCGGCATCGACTGACAAGGTTTTCTGTTTGGCCAATGATTCAAAAGCGAGACTTTTATTTGACGGCGCGCTTGTCTTTTAATTTGATGATGCTGAGAACGCCAGCTCCTGAGCACACAACGCTCCCATTCTCCAACTTCATTAGTTTACGTTATTAGATAGAACTATTAAAAAAACAAAAAGTAAACATACCAAAAAGCATTATAACATTTGGTTTTATAATTAATAGAAAGGCAAACACTGATACTTTCTCATTTACCATCAGCATTCAGCGAAAATACGCATTTATATATCTTAAATCTTGGGAGTGTCAAATAAACATTTAATTTCACAAACCTTGCAGACTTGGTCAAATCCAGCTGTAACATCTTCTGAGTGAGCATTTGTAGATGCGGACAGGAGAGTTCAGCTTCACTGGAGATGCATGATTGACAAACTTCAAATCCTTGATTTCAAACTCATATTTATGTAATTTTCGCTGTATGTAAGATTTGGGCATCGGCCATCAAAAAATCAGTGTCAGTCAACCACTACATGAAATCTATCTTTGATAATCAGTTTCGCTTGGATGTACGTAATGAAAGGGAAGAAAAGATATGTCACTACCACCGTTTCAACCTGACTTTAATGTATCGCTGCCCCGGTGAATTTGTTTCTGAACATGTCCTCTTGCTCTCCAGATATCACTCCCAGCTAGAGGGTGGCAGAGTGCCTGTCTATGCATTTACCTTCCAGGAGCCAGAAAATGACCCTCGGAACTGCTGCTATTTGTGGGCAGTGCAGTCTGCACAGGATCAGTAAGTTTGCTGTTTCATGTGCTCCTATCGGCATCATCATCTGATTGTTTTGACTTTGTTCTGATTTTGTTTTGGCATATTTTGTCTTTGCAGGGAGGGGGATGTTGTCAGCCTCCATTTATTACAATTGGCCTTTGGGGAGAGAAAGTGCTTGGCTTCAGGGAAAATTATTTATGAGGTACAGAGTTGTGTAGGATTCTACATTTTCATAGATTTATTTGAATGTTGCACTGTCTTTATATCCATATACAATGTTGTTGCCAAAAATGATTCATTTTGTGTGTGATGTTTTGACTCTCAGGGTCTGGAGTATTGTGAGGAGCGTTACAGTCAGGACTTGAACGGTACAGCGTTTCCTCTGAGAGCTCAGGCCACCAATACCCGTTTGATCAGCTGTCAGACCATAGAAAAGTTTCGCCACCACCCTGATAGGGATGACAGCATGAATGAAGGTGCTTTTGCATGTCCAAACCTGTATACTTTGCAGAGTGATTGATTTGACACATATTTTCTATAACATTTGTTTTTCTCTTTCTTTAGTGGCATCTCCTGATACAAGTGTGTCGGTTTTCAGCTGGCAAGTTAAATCGTATGGACAAGGCCACCCATCGACCTTCGTAGGTGTTTTTGACATTAACAGATGGTACCACGCTCAGATGCCAGATTCATTGAGGTGAGTATGCTTAGAGTAAAAGATGTGTAAATGCAGTCTGATATGTTGCAAGGGACATGCAACTTAAGTCCATATTGTCGCATATAAACCCATGCAACTTTGATTGAATTCCTTTTCTCTTTACCTGTCCAGAGCGGGCGAATCTTTACGGAACTGTCCATATCTGGCAGTGTGGTCTCTTGACTCTGTGATCGAGATTACAGCTTCCTGTTCTCTGTTGGACGTCCTGATTCATGAGCGCAGTCTAAGCAGGGGTCTGCCCTACACCTGCCCTCCACCGGAACAGTTCTTCAATCCCACCACCTACAACTTTGGCAAGACATGTTTATTTCATATACATTTTTGCATGTAGAATGGCTGTGTTGTGTTACTCCATTAAATATTTAATAATCTTTAACTCTTTTTCTATTTTATCTAGATGGAAGTTGTTTGCTTAATGCTGGAATTGTGCACTTTACTTGCTCTGGCTATCAGAAAGAGGTAAGATTTTGGCCCACTGTTGACTACTCAATGCTGAGTCTTTATTAATCTGGTGCATTAAACTCTTACTGTTTACTCTCAGACTCTGAGCTATTTAAAGAAGGTGGCACCAAGTTTGGGTGACAGCATTTCTAATGGATACTCGCGCTGTCTCATGTCTGGCCTCCTGTCCTCTCGTCTGGCTGATGTCCAGCCCTCCAGCCTCTCACAGGTAACACACCCTTTATTAAAGATATTTCAGGAATAACTACACTAGTCTAATCTGTTTGCTTGTTGACTAAATAGACTTCATCCACATATTTCAGGAATAACTACACTAGTCTAATCTGTTTGCTTGTTGACTAAATAGACTTCATCCACATGTAGTACTGTTGGTTTCAGAATGGTTATAGCTGTGATGCACGTTTTTAATTTAATGCCTTGTGATTTGAATTCAGGAAGAGCAGCTTGATGCCATTTTGTGCACTGCTGTGGAGACAAGCTCATTGGGACTCATAACTGGCTGTATTAAACAGTGGACCACTGAAGGTGAGGATGGGAGAAGTAAGGCTTTCGTAATCTATTAAAAACTTGTTTCATCACTGGTTTCACTGCTGGTATACTGTAAACGCAGTTATTATTATTATTACGATTAAATAACTGTTCATATATTTCAAAATTTAATTTATTTGTGTGGGCAAAGCAGAATTTTCAGCCGCCATTACTCCAGTCTTCAGTGTCACATGATATATGCTGAAATATGCTGATATTCTGCAGCTCAAACATTTCTTAATATTTTTTATTATTAAGTCTAAATCGTTGTGCTGCGTTTATTTTTATAAAATCTTTTTTTTAAAATACTTTTTTCAGATACTTTATTCTTTGAATGGAGAATTCTAAATAACAGCATTTATTTGAAATGGAAATATTTTTGGGATGTTATAAATATCACTTTTGATCAATACAATGCATCCTTGCTGATTAGAAGTATTTATTTATTTCTTTAAAAAAAAAAAAAAAAAAATCATACTGACCCGAACTTTTGAATAGTAAACTATTTCCTTTGCCACATTTCTGCACACAGAGCAACCAGGGTCAGCCATCAATCTGCGCTATATACTGGAGTGGGCCTGGAATAAAGTTGTGCACACCAAAGAAGAACTGGATGAAATATGTGAGTTTCCTACACGCATTTCCCTCAATATGGTTGTACTGCAAATTTAACAGCGTTCTGATCGTGTGCCTTCTATGCATCCAGGTGCTCCGCTATTTGACAGCTTCGCAAACTTCACAGATCCCCAGACACTGCAGCTGCTACAGCACAGTCAGCGCTTGCTGGCAAACCTCAGCACTGTTTTCCACTGTTTGCTAAATGAGGCTCAGGAGCTCACACAGAAAGGTGTCCGAGTATACACCGCCTTCACACTGGTATATGTGAAGATGAAAATCACTAGAGTGACTGACTTTTTTTTTTTTGTTGTTAACTGCAGGGTTAATTGGACTCATGAACAAATGCATGGTGTCTAGCTTGATCTCCCAGTATGCTCAAGTGGTTTTGTGGTTCTGCCGGACTGGTCTTCTTCCAGAGGGTTCTGGTATGATCTTCTCCAAAGCTTTGCTTAGACTCTCTGTGATTTTAAACAAATCTGTGCATTGCATATGATGAACTCTTGTGTTCTTCTGTCAACAGATGATGATGATGTGCTGCAGATATCAAGGCCCTTTTACAGTCATTCTATTATAAAGAATTTCTACGTCAGCCAGAGGGAGGAGCTGAGGAGACTGGCCAAGTATGTTGCTGAATTTCTGAAGCATCATATTTAAAAAAAAAAAAAAAATTATATAATAATAATAATTATAATCATATAATGTAATAAACATTCTTACTCATTTAGTCAAATTGTATCGGTGTAATAAGGCATAAAATAATCATTTTCTTCCCATAGGGACAAATGGTGTGCAGACTGCCTCCTGATTGATGGGCTTGTGAGTCAGTGTGGGGAACGCCTTACTGAACTTTGGAAAAGGGATGAGGGTGGAACAGGACACTATCCACCCCCATCACTTCATGTAAGTTAAGACTTTAAGAAGATAATGTGTTTAAACAACATTGTGCTCAGCTGTGCTGAATTTTCAGTTTTTTCTTTTCTTTGGTATGTCCCTGGTATAGGCTTTGCTGGATATTTACCTCCTGGAAAACATTGAAGAATCTGCCAAACATGCTATTGTATCCTTTTGTGGTTTCTTTAGTACATCCTGTGCTTGCCAAAGTTGCCATAAATATTGTGCTTTTTGCTGCTGGTTCTAAAAGATTATTCCTTGACTTAGGCTCTTAGGTTATTTACTTGCTGCTGGATGTGATGTACTCATTTCCCAATAAAAGTGGGGCATCAGTGGAGTCTTTTCCCACAGCGTTCGCTATTCCCATTGGGTTAGTGAAACTGGTACAAGGCCTGTGGTTGCTAGATCATCATGATCATGAGGTATAAAAACCAGAACTTTCTCATTTATACTCTTATGCTAGTATTTTTAAAAGAAAATGCGAACTATATCAGTTTAAACACTACTCTTAGTGTATTTTGTGTGAATGCCAGAGGTGCAACATGATACTTCATGAATAATTTGTATTGAATGGTTTTCATCTCCCTCAGAGCTCTCTGGAGCTGCTGTTGCACCCAGCCACCAGTCACTCTCTGTGGAGCTGGCAGCATGAGCGTGTCCTGCAGGCTTTGATGTGCCAGCAGAAGCACAGCATCGCCCTGCGCTACTTGCATGTGATGAAGCCTCCCATGTGCACTACCAACCAAGCCAAGCTTTGCCTCTCTGTCCTGCTTTATAACAGGTATGAGTGTAGTGTACCATGTAATTAATATGTCAGCTTAGGGTGAGTTTAGTTGTATTTGCTAGACTCTTACTTTTGGTTTGTTTTTGGCTGGCCAGGTGTATTGTGGAGGCTTGGGCTTTGCTAAGGCAGCACTGTAATAAACTGAACATGGAAGAGATGATGAGGTTTCTTTTTGAGACCTGTCAGGAGCTGGGACTTATGAAAGAGCTGCTGAAGCTGCCCCTTGGACTTGTAGAACAGGTGTGTAAATCTCTACAACACTTAATATTTAATGGCTTTTAGAATGCAAAATAAATACTTTGTCTATTTTGAAATCAAAGCTGTTCTTTTAAACATTCTACTCAGAGATTCTTGAACAATTTTTCATAAAAATATTAAGCAGCACAACTGTTTTCAACAATAGGAAATGTTTCTTGAGCACAAAATCAGAATATTAGAATGATTTCTGAAGGATCATGTGACACTGATTTCTGCTTTGCCATCACAGGAATACATTTCTATTTTAATATAATTTAAAATGGCAAGTTATTTTAAATTGTAATGATATCTTACAGTATTACTGTTTTTACTGCATTTGACGCATAAGAGACTTCTTTAAAAAAAAAAAAAAATATATATATATAATAAGATACCAACCCCAAACTTTTGAACAGAAGGATTAGCACTTTTGTTTTTAAACTTTAATTCAAATGTACAGGAGTGTTTGGAGCGGTTCCTTCAAAGCACCGGAGGTTTCCAGAATCGGGAGCTTCTCATGGTCCACTACCTCCAGCAAGCAAATTATGTGCCTGCCCTTCAACTCAACCAGACCCTCAAATTGAACCTAGCAGTATGTTCAATTTCATATTATAATCTACATATTTCATTTTCATCAGTTAATGAAACTTTTATCATAATAAGTTATATTTCGTTTACAAATAATTATTATTTTTTTTATTCAGGCTGACAGGGATCCTAAAATGAAGGAAAGGTCAAACACAAGGAACTCCATTCTCAATCAGTATGGGAAGGTTCTTCCTCGGGTTCAACGGAAATTAGCCGTTGAACGAGCAAAACCGTATCAACACCCTGCTACGATTCACAGAGAAGGTATCAGTGATGGTCATGCTCACCTGGGATACAAGTGTTAGAACTTGACAGTTGTTGTTAGCAATTGACCTTGAATATTCTCTTCTCTTCTCTCACCACTAGTTAAAAGACCCCAGCCTCTGTCAACTGTTGCTAAACGTTCTGCCTCTGAAAATGTGATGACCAGAGCAGCCTTTATCAGTAATGTCCTCTCAAAGATAGAGGAAGTGTGGGCTGGCAAGAACACCACGCCTGAGTCATCTCCTTTCAAAAGGTACTATACTAAATAGTTTTTCCCAGCTTTCATTTTCTGTTTGTAAGTTATGAAATGTTTTAATTTTAAACCCTGTTCTGCACTGAATGTTTTGTTGGATTTCCTGTTCAGCCCCAAAGAGTCAGAGAAGCAAGTGCCTAGCCTATACCCTTCCTCCCCAAATCTACCCGAGGCTTTTGTAGGAACTCCCATCAACATGCTAACCAAACGAATGTCTAGGTAAAACAGACAAATACTGGTTTTATTGTGTTGTTTCTTGGGACAAATTTACATCTCAAAAGACACTATCCACCTTATTTTTAACGTTGAAGTGAGCAAGGCCATTTGTAACTTAAATGTTCAAAGTCTTCCAGTGTCATTCGATTCCAGGTAATTTACCTGTACAAACACGGTTATGTTGCTTATTGCAAAGTGGTATTTATCATATATTATTTTAATTTATCGTCATCAAACACTGGCATTTCAAACATTTGTGTACAAACAAATAGCTTTACCGTTTATTGTACTTTTTACTTGTTTACATATAGCGGCTAATGAATTGGAAGGCTCGCACATTTAAAGAAAATAGCTTACTTCCAAATTGCAAAATAAGGTGGATGGTAACATTTCCCTTGCTTTGTCACCAGGCTTCTGGATTTAGTTGTGCAGCCATCTTCCCAGAATTCTCCAGAGAGCTCAAATTTGCCTGGCACTCCTACAAGGTCTATTACCTCGTGGGCTGGCCCAAAGAGCGTCAGCAATGCTCCTGAGCTCAGTTTGCTGCAAACTCCTCAAGTGGTAAAGGTGAGACCCTATGGTTTTGAAGTCACAAACATTTCAGTGAGGTTTTGTGCAAAGTTTTAGATTAAACATTCTGTATGTACTTCCTCAAGTGTTTTATGAAATGTCATACCTCGTTATAAACTTTTTGATTTTAGAGAGCTCGAGCCTTGGCGTCTGGCCCGGTTTTCTCAGCCTTCACTCCACAGTCTATTCTGAGGAGCAGCTTACGTCCCACTCCTGTGGCCACCCCTTCTGCATCACCGGGCAGATCAATCACTCCTCCTCTCCGCCCCAAAGAGAGCCGTATTACCTTCATAGAGGAGGCTGATTCTCCAGAAGTTCCCAAGAGCTCTGTCCACTGGAACAATGGGGTAACGCTTTTCCCACATCTAAAATCCAATGTTAAGTTTAGCTGCCGTAGGAATAAGACTTAATGAAAATCTATCAGATTTTTGCAGTGGTAATATCATTGTGATTCTTTACAGATTGCGATTAACAGGGAGCTCAATACACCTAAGAGATCTTCCCCACCTCTTAAAACAATCAGTGATGCCTGGAGTGACCATTCAGATGCTGAAGAGGAAGTAGTAGATCTAAAGAAGACGAACATGCCCTCGTCTGAAGAGAAAGAGAATCCTGATGTAGAATCTGAGAGTGGCTCCTCTGTCAAAGAGATCCCTGCCGCGCAGTCCACACAAGTGCTTCCCTCTCTTTTGCAACGGCCTAGTCTGGGGCAAGAAGCAAGTCTCATATCCAATCAATCCGATACCACTCTTGAGTTCCATGATGCTCCTGCTCCTGAGGATCTTATGGAAACTCTGAAAAAACATCAAGCGAACAACAGTATGGATCAGGAGGTCACCATAAGACTTCCAAACACTTCAGAGGAACATTTGCCTCCTGTAGAATACACAATGACTTCAGAATTAGGCCTACCCTCTGTTGCATTGCCTGAGAAAGAGTTAAATATAGCTCAGGAAAATGATACCAAGGAAGACTTGTCCAGTGGAGAGAGCCCTTCAGACACACAGGAAGGCCATAATGAGACTGAGGAGCTTGAGGTGCATGTTAATATTGAGAATGATCTTGTGAGTGAAGCAACTGAGGAGCATCTTAAGGAAACATCAGAGGCTCAGGTTCTCAAACCAGATGTGGTTATGGAACCAGAGCTTGTTCTTCCAGTTCAGGAACCAAGCTTAGACTCTTTAACTGAGATTTTAGAGTATCCAGAGATCCAGGAACCAACAGATACTGAAGAGTCATTGAACACATCCTCGATTTTTGTTGAAGCTCTCAGTGTTCCTCCTACTTTAGAGCCTGTAAACCAGTCCATGGAAGAAAATGATACTGTTAGTGAACCAGCTGTCACCAAGGTATCAGAGACTGTACCAGAAGAACTGATTTGTGAGGCCTCTGTGTCTGAGATTCCAGTGGTCGAGTTGGTGAACCATGAACAAACGACTAGTGAACCTGAGATCAATGAAGAATGTGTAGAGGAATCTATGGAAACATCAGGTAGTTAAAAAAAAAAAGTATTTATTCCTTAACACACAATACTATTCAAAAGCTTGGGGTCAGTAAGTAAGTTTTTATTAAATGTTATTTTTGTTTTATTAAATTGATCAAAAGTGACAGACATTTATAAGGTTAGAAAATATTTATATTTCAAAATATTGCTGTTCCTTTGAACTTTCCATTCATCAAAGAATCCTTAAAAAAACTCAGTTTACACACACAAATAAACAACTGTTTATAACATTGAAAATAAGAGATGTTTCTTGGGCTGCTGAAAATTCAGCTTTGCCATCACATGAGTAAATGTTTTTAAATAGAAAATATATATTTTAAATCGTAATATTTCAAAATATATATATATATATTTTTTTAAACAATGCAGCCTTGTTGAGCATAAGAGACTTTTCAAATTTAAAAATCTTACCAACCCCACATTTTTTAATGGTACTGTAACTCCTGTTTTCTGTAATGAAAGATAACTGGTAGGAAATAAATGTCTAAACATTTATATTGTAGATTTGGATGCCTTTGTGGAACAGCATTTATTTGGCCCAGATCATTCTCCATCTTTGACCCGGTCCAGTATTAGGAAAGTCTCAGAGGAATCTCTCAAAAGGTACTTGTCTATCATGTTTCTGGTGTGCTGCATTGCATATGTTTCACTTGTCTTGCCATTTTGCCTTTCGTAACTTTTGTTTGTGATGTGTACACACTATAGTGAAACAGCTTGTGACATTAAGGAAGTTCAGCCCACTGAAGAGAATGCAGCCGATTTGAAAACACAGACATCAGAATCTGCTTCCTCGGAGTCCAGATGTAATTACATGTCAATACAGCATTTTAGACAGATAATGTCTTTAAATAACATTGTAATAATCCAAATGTAATCTCAATTTTTCCTATAGCTGTAGTTAGCTTAAATGACACTGATGAGCTTACCAGTGCCGAATCTTCAGAGGATGAAGAGGACTCAGGAGATGAGAAGGTGGAGGACTCAGGAAGTGAGGTTGAGATTATAAAAGAAGTAAAGGGTAATGGCAGGAGTAACCACCAGCCTTCTCCTGCCTTTTACATGGAGGAACTTCCACCAAATGAGCAGTACCTCCAGGATCAAGCCAATGCAGTGCTGTCACTGGTCACACCTGAGGCAGAACTAAAAGTGAGTGCACCATTGAAGCCTTATTTTGTTGTTAAAACAAATCTCATGTACTGTCCTAACCAGGTGAAATGTGACAAGTTTCATTTAGCATTTTGCATATCAAGCTAAATGACTGGCAGAATGTCTTCAATTCAAGTCTATTTGTATAGCGCTTTTCACAATACATGCTTCAAAGCAGCTTTACAGAAAATACTTGTTTCAATGTTATAATTAGGAAACATTCGGCTATCAGCTAGAGATTGTCAAAGTAATGTATATATGGCAGTAATATACAACTATGGTATAATACATGTTATGTGGTTAGTTAACATGTATTAAATTAAGCAGACACAACTAGCGTAGAAAGTATAACTTGTGCTTGTAATGATTACAGATTAATAATTACAGAATGTCTTGTCACGTTTGTAGAGCAACTTTGATTAGCACTGAAAATGTTGCACCTGGTTACTATACCTGTGATCGTGTTCGTACAATTAATGTTGAAATGTGTTGTACACAGATTCATTCTACCATTCTGGCTTTTTGTTCTGCAGGTTCTAGACACTGACATGCCAGAGGGTGAAGGGGTAATGGTTGGCCTTGGCACTGCAGATCTAGATGAGGAAGATGCTATGTGTTATACTGAGCTTAAGGCATCCACCACTCTACTGGTGCCTGTAGAGCTGGCTGAGGAACAGCAAACACATCTTCTAGATGGAGGCACTTTAGAGACCCTCAGCAGTGCACCAGATGGTACACAGCCAGAAGACTCGGACAGCTTCACGCTTATGCTTGATCCAGATGTGGAGGAACTGCCTGATGCTTCAGAGTTGGACCACAATGCAGTTTTGCTACCTCTACATGAGCCAGAAGAGCCCCAGGATGTGGATAATCAGCTTACAGCTAACTCTGAGGTTTTCATCTTGGATCATACTGTTCAAGTTCCAGACAACAAATTGGAAGAAGTAAAAGACTTGGTATCAGACATTGAACCTGTTGTCACTGGTGTCACTAAAATTGAAGCGCAACCAGGTGAGGTCCTCCAGACAGTGGAACAGGTGATCACACCACAAGCAGAAACTTCTCAAGAAACAAAAGGTCTTTCCAATGGTGAAAGTCCAGAATTGGGTCCTGCTGATGTTCAGGAGGAATCGCATACCCCTCTTCATGGGGAAGTATTGGAGTCTTCTGTGCCAGAGAATGTGTTGCTTTCAGAAGAGCATTTAGGGAAGGTCAATGAAGTTTCTGCATTGGACACAGAGGTGTCAAACATTGCAAAAGACAATATAACTGAACCTATCCAAATAGACACTACACCCTTATTGGCTGGAGAACTTGACGAACTTTCCACGACGAAACAATTGGCAAGGCCGAAGTCGCCAGGAAGATCCAAGTCACCTGCAAGAACAAAAGTCGAAAGATCTGGAAAAGATACAGAGGAAATTTTGGAGAACGCTAAGGAGGTGCTGCGCAGCCCGTCACGGAGGACAAGGAAAACCGTAACATTCCCTGTACCCAATCTTGATGTGGAGAAAGATCTTACTGAAGAAGAACAAATGGATTCTCAAGTACCTTCTACACCAAGACGCGTTACAAGGAGTGGCAAGCAGCTGCAAGACTGTCAAGTTCCTGTTACACCCAGAAGAAGCACAAGAAAAGCAGATGCAGAACAGCGCGCTAATGAGAATAACCAAGACATGCCTCCTGAGAAAGCATCAAAGCCTGCAAGTCCAGCACGAAAGACCCCACAGAAAGCTACACCTAGGAAAGGATCCCGAAGAACCAGGAGCACAGTGGTTGATGATGATGAGGCCCTTTCCACTGACCCCGTTCCCAGTGATGACTCTGAAACACAGGCCAGACAGAGTACCAGAAAACTCCAAGCACCAATTGAAGTTCCAGAAACTCATCAAGAAGTCCCAGAGGAGATGGTAGAGCCTGCCAAAGCACAAAGTAGTCCTAGTAGGTTTACTCGCAAGTCTACCCGAGGTCTAGCAATTGAACGTTTCCAACAGGATCCTGCAGAAGATGCTACAACTAAAAATCAACCTTTTAAAACTCCTCCAAGAAGCAGGAGGAAGACCGTGGCCAGCACTGGAGAGAAAGCAAACAGTGCAACCTTTGTTATTGATGATGCACAACTTCAGAGTGTTTCTAGGCGCCTTACGAGAAGCCGGCACTGGAATCAAGGAGAGGACCTTGGCAAAGAAATGCCAGATTTGATTCCCTTGGAAGTAGAAACACAAACTCTTCAGGCTGATGCTCTTGTAGAGCGACTCAAAAATGAGGAAGCCAGCGAAGAGAGTGTTCCAGTTGTAACTGAAATTATACATGCCAAGAGAAAAACCACTAGATCTGCAGCACTTAATGAAACTCAAAATGCAGCCATTGAAGAATCTAAATTGGTGGTGTCTGACGAAATGCAGGAACATGCAAGCAAGTCACTTGAAAGTGCTAGACGTACACGAGTGAGCAAGGTGTCTGAACAAAACTCTATGACTGTTGGCGATTCAGTTACTCCAATAGCTGACCTGAAAAGAACAAGAGGTAGGCAATATTGTAATCTTTGCAGTAAGTTACAACACTTTAATGTGCCTTCAATTAAATTTATCTGAAATCCTTTCTTTATAGCAAGGAGAAAAGGATTCTTACGAAATGAAGTTGAAGTTCCAGAAAGGTTGTCTCCTGTACCTCGAACAAAGGCCTCCGGAGATGAAACTCAATCCAAAGAGGTATGCAGCATCCTAAGTACCAAACCAATTGTTTAATTTTTGCTGGATCACACTTTAAAATTCAAAATGTCTTTTGTTGTAGGACAATGGCCCTGTAGATTATGTTGCAGTTGAAACTGAGGCTGTCAAGCCCAGAAAGAAGAGGACAACCAGGTGAATTGTCCATGTTGCATTTAGTCCTATTGCTATTGTGATATAAAAAGGATGTTTACATGCACAGTATAATCAAGACAGGTTTTTGTATAGTCAAGCTACTATCTTAATCTCCCTGTCCGAGTATAAATGAGATCAACTACAAGATGTGCAGTTGGATGATTGATACAGACTACCTTGTTTGTTGTTTGTTGAGCAATTATAGTCCGATTCACTTGGTAAATATGAGCTACAATCACATTATCCAAATCTAATAGCGAACTATTGCAATTTCAGACTTCAGAGTTTACATGACAGTTTAAAAAGACAAATTATGAAGACTGAACTTTTAAAGTTCATGTGAATGTTCTAACTGGTCTTAGATTATCATACCCTTTTTAATATCGGTTTTCTTTTAACAGAACAAAAGCTGCCCCAGAACCTCCACCTCCGGTTGAGATCAGTTTTCTTTCTCCCCTCGCTAGTCCCGCCGAATCGATAGCTAGAACCGAAGATAAGGAAACCCCTTCGCTGAGGATGAACCTACGCCGCAAACGCATGATGGATGCCATATTTCCTAAACCTGTGACAAGGAGGAAGAAGCTTTGATTGTGGACTCTTTGACTGGACTCATTTCCCAATGCACTTAATGTGCATTTTTGTTTTATGCTCTCCTTGTTTCTTAAGAGCTCTGCAACCTGCTGTTTTTCAATCAATGGATAATGTTTGGAATAAATAATCTAATTTGGGATAAATAATTTTGTATGATAAATTATGCCGTTTACAGTAAGGGGCACTGAGGGACTTGAGCACCAAAAGAGAGATGGTTTAGTTTTTAAATGTTTCTACTAATTGATGCAAATGTAAATAGCCTTTTAGGTATGTTATAAATAAAATTTGATACTTGTGAATTTTGTTGCTTGTTTTGTTTACAGGAAAGATTGTGGAACATGTAAAGTTATAGCAAACAATTATAAGATTTATGGTTGTACCACTTGGGTGATAATTCATAAAGATGAATAATTTACATTGGTTGAAAGTGTTATAAAATCATCCATATTACATGGGTGGACTTCTTGCTTTGATGCTTGGCACATGGTCTCCTCTATCTTGAGGTCTTTAACAGGTGAACATAGTTTGTTCATTGCAGACAATAATGTACATTTATTTTCCTTCAAATACATGCATTTTATTTTGAACAACATTGTGAACTTATTTGTAATGCCTGTTTGCTTTCAAATACAGAACAAGAATTTACAATCCTGATGTATTGTAGTTCTTAAGAAGTACTGATTCAACCATTTTACTGTTTTCCTGCAAAAAGTAAAAGACCTTAAAATGACTTGTAACCAAGATGCAATATACTGTATGTATAGTGGTTTTATAATAGCACTGCTAGTAGAATGTTGACTGTAGTTGACAGGGTGTTGCAATGAGGCTACTAAGGTTATACAAGTCATTTTAGTGTGTTTTGGGTTGCTTATTCCTGGCCCAAGTCAACCCTAAGTATAAGCAATACAAGAAATAGCCAGCAATCACCACTTATAACCAGCAATTATACAAACAGCTGTTGAATACTAGGCCAATAAACTGTTCATCTAAGTAGCTAGAGTGTCCTAAATGAGACATGGCTAAAGAGCCCTTCATCCTAAGGTTTACTTCCATGTTTAAAGCATGGAGACTGTGTGGAAGTGATCTTTACAGAAACTAAGGGTACTGAATTATTCATCTTGCTGGGCCCTGGTAGAAAGTGAGCGTAACAAAGTGCTCAGGTTTCATCCTGTTGCTCTGACACTCATTCTGTGTTTTCTGTGTCCGAAGTATCCACGTGAGCATGAGGGTGAGGGGAATCGAAATGGCCAGCAAGGACTGTGTGAAAGTGGCAGTCAGAGTCAGGCCTTTCAATAAGGTTAGTACAGCCAGTTTATCTCAAATACTGCAAAGGTATATAGTAAGGTGTGCATGAATGCATTTTAAGGTTAATTTGGTTGTCCAATTTAACAGGTTGACTATGTTGAGATGCAAGAACAGCTTTGAGACTTTGAAGCCTTTCAAAATTGAAGCTTATTCTTGGTTATACAGAGAGAGCGGGATGCAGGCAGTCGCTGTGTGATCTCAATGGCCTCGAACAACATCAGTATTCAGGACCCTCGTAACCCGCAGAACAGCCGCACCTTCACTTTCGACTACACTTACTGGTCCCATAGCGGCTTCAGTAGAAACAAAGATGGTCTGTTTGTACCTGAGGAGGCAGGTGGGCGCTATGCAGACCAGGTAACATCAGCTTTTATAGATGTTATCTCACCTGGCAAAAGAGGATGCATCTTTGGGAATGTTTACAATGATGAAATGTGTGCTTAACTGGTAACAGCTGAGCTAACAAAGTTTCTATTTGATTCAATCCCCTGTGGTCATTTACAGACAAGTGTGTTTCTGGATTTGGGGCAAGGCATTCTGGATAATGCACTGCAGGGCTACAATGCCACATTACTGGCATATGGGCAGACTGGCTCTGGGAAGAGTTACTCCATGGTCGGTTATGGTTCTAACAAAGGCCTCATACCCACCCTCTGCGAGAGACTATTTCAGTCTATCAGGAGCACCCAAGACAGCAGGCAGTGTCAGGTTTGTCAGTCATATTCAAGGTGATTCATTTTGAGTCATGCTAAATAATGCAATGCTTTGTAAAAGTTTGGTCTCAGTTTCTATTTGGTTTGATGCAATTTAGAATTAATTAAAAAAACATGCTGAAGACAAATGTAACTAGAAGGAAAAATTACATAAATTGAATGCATTTTGGTTTGTTTCACCAACTCGTCAACTAATTCGGACCAGAGCAATCAGTGTGGTGTGTAAAGGAACCAAAACGGCTGAAAAATGCTACACTGTATAATTTTTTGCCCTTGGTCCGGACCAAATGAACTTAACTACAGATGTGAAAGCACCATTCAGATGCAGTCTGACATTATGCCATCAAATTTGTTGACACGGGAAAAGAAAACGGTTTGTCTATCGACATGAAATCTATAACTTTTTGCCGGTCGAATTTGGTGAATTCAAAGTTTCAACTTCAATGGAAGTTGGTCTTGGAGTAGTTTGAAAAGGTGGATTTTTAAATAAAAATAAAATAAAAGGGTGGACAGGAAGTTCAGCTAATTATGACATAATTGGTATCGATATTCTCGGCATGATCCCATGGATTTATCAAGATCACTCTAATGAAAAGCTATTAGCAATTTTTTTTTTTTTTGATTATAATTTTTGACCACAACGTGGTGCAGCCCCGAAACTTTTTGAGTACATTCAGGGCATTGTGCCGAAGACACATACCAAATTTCATAATGATACGCCAATGTGTTCATAAAATATGCACTATATTGCCAAAAGTTTTATGACGTCTGCCTTTACATGCACATAACCTTTAATGACATTTCATTCTTATGACATTAATGACATCTCATTCTTAATGACATCACATCTCATGCGCTGACCCCGCTCTGTGATTTTACGTGGCCTACCACTTTGTGGCTGAGTTGTAATTGTTTCCAATTGCTTTCACTTTGTTATAATACCATTAACAGTTGACCGTGGAATATTTAGTAGTGAGGAAATTTCACGAATGGACTTAATGCACATGTGGCAACCTATCACTGTACCACGCTTGAAATCACTGAGCTTTCACAAATGTTTGTAGAAGCAGTCTGCATGCCTAGGTACTTGATTTTATACACCTGTGGCCATGGAAGTGATTGGAACACCTGAATTCAATGATTTGGAGGGGTGTCCCAATACTTTTGGCAATATATGCCCTGTCCCAAATGGAACCCTAAGCACTCGCGGTCTTCCTCTGAGTCCGCACTTTCGTGACGTAATGCCGCTTTGACTGTCGGGAAGAAGTCTGCTGCGGGATCCGCATCAGCGCGGGCTCGGCAAAAGTGCACATCAAGGGCGCAAATCGACCACATGGGGGCGCTCGCGAGCACCCTTCTGAGATCTAAAAATGAGAAATGGGACACACTGCGGTCTCACGGACTTAACGGACACGCGCACGTGGCAGCCATTGTAAGTCCACAAGACCGAAAGTGCACATGAAGTGTGCCATTTGGGACAGGGCCATAGTGTAGCTTTTTTGGAAAAAAAAATCAAAATGGCTGACATGGGAAAACTGGGTATTGTTCGACTGTATGCTGCACCGAAACTTGGCCAAACTGTTCAGAAGTAATAAGCAAATAAAAGCCATTTTTCTTGTCTCCTTACCACTAGGTGGCACTGTACCAAAACTGTGCAGGTACTCTCAGGTCATGGTTGTCATAACACAAGCAAAGTTTGGTCTGAGTACTTTTAAGTGTTTCGGAGAAATAGCCTCTTCACTTTGGCATGCTTTTTGTAGAATTTTGTTCGCAAGTTATTTTAGAATAATTTGACTAATTAACTTGAATTCCATGTTTTTTGTCGGCATGTTCTGAAGATGATCTGTTTTGATTTTCATGAAAGTCGGACAAACCGTCTAGGATTAGTTCGGAAAAGTAGTTTTTTCAGAAAAATACAAAATGGCGGAAAGTTTTTTTCTGACAGAAAATTACATCATAGGGGAGATGGTCCTGACTGCAGAACACGAAATCCAGGGGGAGGAGTTGCTCCCACCTTACATATACCTAAACCTACCCATCTCCACCCCCTGATGCCTAAACCCACCCCTAAACCTACCAATCTCCACCCCTTAGATCTGGATCCAACTCCACCCCCTGGATCTCGTGTACTGCAGTGAGGTGCTACCTGTCATAGGGTGACATCATAGTGCAAATTTGGACAGTTGGTGGTGCTGGAGGGATTGAGTTAGAGACTCCAAAATTGCTGTGTTAATGTTCAGATTGTCCTCTATCTGTGTGACAAATATTTACCATATGGTTCTATGGGCTGCCATAGACTTCAGTAGAAGAAGAACACTAACGATTACAATAGGTGCCCCTAAAAAAAATGTAATGCATACAGAAATAGCATTACTTTTTACCTTAAAAATACTTCCTTTTTTAAATCAACTACAGGTATTTTTCAGCATGTTGGAAATCTACAATGAACAGGTAAGAATTCACCCTTATCTGAAACAAATTAATTCATGTTTAACAGTTCTAACTGTGGTCCAGTCCCCAATTTATTTGTAGTAAGTGTATGCTGGATGAAACCGTCTGCTAAATGATGACTTGCTGATGTTTAAAGTGATGTTTTACATGACTTGAGTGGCACTTCAAACTTTGCTCAGGTTGTAGACCTGCTATCGAAGATCAGCCGATCTGCGGGTGGTCTGCGGGTGAGAGAGGACCAACAGAGGGGTTTCTACGTGGAGGGGCTAAAGCGGGTGCCCTGCGACAGTGCAGTACAGGTGGAGCAGCTGATGGAGCAGGGAACGCGCACGCGCACCACTGCAGCCACACACATGAACGCCAACAGCAGTCGCTCGCACATGCTCATCATCGTCCAGCTCAAACAGGTGTCCTTTCTGCCAACTGACTAGCAGTGTTTACACTTGGCATTAACATGCGTTCACCCAATCAGAACATAGCATGTTTACATTCGTCCACGTTAAGTAGCTTCTGTATCCATGTAACAGATCGGATCTGTTTTCCCCGCAAATTATTTAAAATGTTGTTAAATGATTAAGTAAAATATAACTGGAATTAACTAACCGTGAAGTGTCGATTACACAACTGTTTATTTAGGTATAGGTTGCAAAGGAATAGGTTATCTAAAACCATAAAAAATGTTTGTTACTTGAAATAAAATTGAACTAAAATAAAAAAGAATCTAGATCAAATCTAGTTGCCAAAGCAACATTTTTCATTTAGTTTGACTTTATGTACTAAAATAACTAAAACCGAAATAATAATTAATAAAAACCATATAGACATTTACAAAAAAATAGTAACTAATAAAAATGACAAAACACCTACCAAAATTACTAACATTTTTAAATAAAATTAAAATGGAAAATACAAAACTAAAAACGAATTCAATATATATATATATAAAAAACTATAATAGTATCTCAAAGATACTAAAACAACACTGCTCAGTATGTGAGCTCATGCTGAAATGAAATTAATTTATTGATTATAAGTGAAATTATAGGGTTTCTTTTAGAAAAACTTCTGCAATCATGGGGCAGAGATCCGATCTGTCTTTTCAATGCATTTGTGGACAAAATTCAGATATAGGCTGCGTTTTAATGACAAGTGTAAATGGAGCCTCATATTCTAGATGATCTGCAGTGGTTTTTTTTCTCACAGATTCTTTACTTGTATGCTCACTGTGCTTGTAGATCTTCTCAAAGGAGTGCATCACCAAACAGTCCAACATTTACCTAGTGGACTTGGCTGGTAGTGAGAGACAAAGGTCATCAGGGTCAGAGGCCGACAGGCTTAAAGAGGGCACTGCAATCAATCTCAGTTTAACTACACTTGGAAATGTCATCAGGTCAGCAGATACATACTATAGAACCTATATACACTCGCTGGCCACTTTATTAGGTATACCTTTTGAACTGCTCGTTAGTGCAAATATCTAATCAACCAATCACATGACAGCAACTCACTGCCATTAGGCAAGTAGACACAAGGTGCTTCTCATTTCTTATTTGTGCATCCTCGTTTCCTTACTCACTCCTCGTTCCTTGCATCCTCTCGGTGCAACTAGAAAATTGAGATGTCCTTCAAAATGGCTGAGTACGATCTGTTTGCGGGTCACGGGCTGGAGGACGTAGGAGCGAGGAAAGGAGGAATCAATTTGAGTATTGAGAAGCACCCACCGTCAAGGCAATCTGCTGACGTTCAAACTGAGCATCCGAATGGGGAAGGAAGGTGATTTAAGTGACTTTGAATATGAGGTTGTTGGTGCCAGACGGGCTGGTCTGAGTATTACAGAAAAACTGCTGATATACTGGGACTTTCATGCACAACCATCTCTAGGGTTTACAGAGAATGGCCTGAAAAAGAGGAAATAACCATTGAGCAGCAGTTCTGTGGGTGAAAATGCCTTGTTGATGCCAGATGTCAGAGGAGAATGGCCAGACTGGTTCGAGTTGATAGAAAGGCAACAGTAACTCAAATAACCGTGGTCTGCAGAAGAGTATCTCTGAACACACAACACGTCCAACCTTGAAGCAGACGAGCTACAGCAGCAGAAGAACACACCGGTGCCACTCCTCTCAGCTAAGACCAGGAAACTGAGGCTACAATTGTATGGCCTCACCAAAATTAAACAATAGAAGATTGGGAAAACGTTGCCTGGTTTAATGAGTCTCTATTTCTGCTGCAATATTCAGATGGTAGGGTCCGAATTTGGTGTAAACAACATGAAAGCTTGGATCCATCTTAACTTGTATCAACGGTTCAGGCTGATGGTGGTGTTATGGTGTCAGGGAAGTTTTCTTGGCACACTTTGGGCCCCTTAGTACCAAATGAGCATTGTTTAAACGCCACTGCCTACCGGAGTACTGTTGCTGACCATGTCCATCCCTTTATGACCACATTATACCCATCTTTTTTAATGGCTACTTAAAGCAGGATAACACAACAGGTTTCAGCTCAAATCATCTCAAACTGGTTTCACTAAACTCAAATGGCCTCCACAGTCACCAGATCTCAATCCAATAGAGAACCTTTGGGAAATTCACATCACGGATGCTATTATATCAATATCGACCAAAATCTCTGAGAAATGTTTCCAGAATATATGCCATGACGAATTAAGGCAGTTCTGAAGGTAAAAGGGGCTCCTACCCGGTACTAGCAAGGTGTACTTAATAAAGTGGCCGGTGAGCGTATATACAGTTAAACCAAAAATTATTCAGACACCAGATATAATTTTTTTTTTTTTAACTAGTGGGTGCAGGACACTATAGTTAATTTAAGTGAGGATAGCAAAATAAAGTAAACTGTGACATTATACCCAAAAAAGTCATATAGTGGACTACCAGTAAAATGTATAAAAATTTGGGACCAAAATTTATTCAGACACTTTGAACTGACCATGTTTTGATTTTTTCTTTAATTGCTAATGCGACCTTTTTACATCACAGACTGAACAAAATTAGGCATTGCTTGGTAATTGGTTGACCTAAATTGCTATTATCTATTTAATTTAACAGCTGACAGATATTCAACCTAATTCATTTGTGAGACAGTCTAACAGTTCTTGTCAAATTTTATTACCGTTTTCTAAACTATAGCGAATAAATTGTGATAATGTGAGAAATGTTGAAGGTGTCTGAATAAATTTTGGTTTGACTGTATGCATTCTTATATCTCTGATATCGATTGTGAAAATGACCTTTAGGACTTTATTACTAATATTACTGTAATATTATTGCAGTGTTCATCTTGTTGCTAGGTCGATTGTTTTGTACATTATAATGGACTATTTTTTATTTAGCTGAAGCTAATTATATACTGTAAGACTATAAAATAATTTAAATTTAAGTCAATATATCATGCCCACATATTTATTTATTTATTTAGTGATTAGCCGTATAATAAGTGGGGTAGGGGTTAATTTTGCTAATAACTTTTAAGTGTTGCCTATGTGTCCAAGTACATTTTGGAGCCACTTTCGTTTGATTTGTGTTATTGTTAAAGTTAAGTGTCGTTAATTGTTTTGCATTTATCTGTCTATAAAGCGCTCTAGCAGACACGGCTCTTGGGAAGAAAGTAGTTCACATTCCTTATAGAGACTCTGTCCTCACCAAATTACTGCAGTCTGCTCTTGGTGGTAACAGTCGAACCGTCATGGTAAGTAACTTTGCCCATAGTTTTCTCAATTTAATGGCTGAGGCAAACAAAACTAGAACAATGTCATTGTGATGTTTTAGAATTAAAGTATTTGCATTGATCCTCGTTCACAGATTGCAACCTTAAGCCCTGCAGATATTTGCTATGAAGAGTCTCTTTCTACTCTTCGATATGCAGAGAGGTGGGTTCTTAAATAAAAAGTTACATACATTTAGTCATTACTGTATTTAGTTTTGCGTCAGCCTAATACACATAATATATTCCAACATACACATTGTCGAATGTCCTTCTTTTCAGGGCCAAGCGGATCCAGAATAAAGCCGTGGTGAATGAGAGTCCCACAGAACGACTGGTGAAGGAACTCAAGGCAGAAAATGCAAAACTACTTATGAGACTAAGCCGACTGGGCCAAGAGGGCCGTAAAGCTGATGATGAGACGAGTATGTAAGGTGGTAGAAATACAAGGAAATTTTAAATGCGAGTACATTACATCTAATTTAAAGTGTTGTCTGTTGTAGAGGAGCTGCGGCGATTGTTGACTCATAATGAACTGCAGATTCGAGCCATTCAGACATTGTGGGAACAGCATCTTCAAGAGGCCTTAAAAGACTGGGAGACTCAGTATGCAACTATAACACAGGTACACAAAGATGCTCTTTTACATGGTGTGACTTAGGATTTAAAACACTTACGAGTTTCTCACAGAAATGCCTGGGAACATATATACTGAATTCATTAACGCTTTGAATGCATATGCAAAATTCATAAATGTAAGTGTCCTCCAAGATCACTTCCTCCTTAGAAAATATACACAATAAATATTAATTTATGTCTAAAGTTGGCCTCTAAAACCAGTAATGGTACATGATCTCAGAGAATTCACAGTTTAAACAAAATATTTATACAAACTTATATTCTTTTGTCAGGGGCTAATTAATTCAACACTGAGATGTTGACATGTTTGTATGTATGACCTATAGATATGTATTTCATTCTGACTCTCCAAAAATGTTTTAGGTACAGTATAAGCATCACTTAAATGCAGTACATCAGTTGATATTGTAATGAGCCGGAGAAACCAGGCAAAGGCGAGGATCTAAATACAGGGTTTTTAATAAAGTAACACATGGAACAGATAAAAAACTCAAGGAAGAAAGGAACAGAACCACGAGAATAACAGAACAAGAAGAAACCATTACATGTACAACAACTGATAAAGTAACAAGTGAAACACAAGAGGTATATATACATACAGGGGCAAACAAGCTTAACAAGGTAATGAGAAAACAAGATACACCTGGGGAGACTAATCAACATGAAAAACTACAAAGGACTACAAACATGGCGCAAAACAGGAAATAACATAAAAGTCCACACAAGACAAGGGGAACACAAGACAGGAATCCTGACAGATATGCAGTAGTGAACCTGCTGGAATGAGTAAATTACGAGCCATTAGATTCTTTTATCCAAAGTGACTTATTTTTTAGTATTATTTACAGAATGTTAGAATTTATTACTAGTTTGAAATGGCTTGTATTTTAATTTTAGCTTTTGTCATTTTTCTATTTCTATTTAGTTTCTATTTCGCTTTAATTTACATTTATTTAAGTTTTAGTTCGTTGACTTGTTTTATTTCAGATTTCTAATTTTCGTTTAAGTTTTTTACATTTTATATTCTTATATTCAGAAATGCCATTTAGATGTATTTACACACTGTTTAAAGCAGCTCAGAGATGCCATGAATGCATTTACACTGCAATTTAATATATAACGTTATAAGATTAATGTTTTAAATATAAAATATACTGACTATAGAAACATGAAATAGTGGAGAAAAATAAATTATACTTCAAATAAAAACTAGAAACTAAAACCAGCCTTTGGTGGCGGCAAGTCACTGCAATTCCTTCATTAAACTGATTCATTCAAAACGGCATTTTTTTTTCCCATTCATTTTCTAAATTAATTTAGGAACTAAGCAAGTGACTGTCTTTATGATTGGGTCATTGAATCATTGACTCACCCAATTCATTCGAAAATGCTTAATCATTAAGGAACTAATATTCTAATATTTATATTTTATTTTAATTTATAACAACAGTTTTGAATAGTTTTAGTTAAAAATAACAACACCGTTATGGACAGTTCTCCCCTAGCAATCACAAATCCTTTCCCTCATTTAAACACCAATCTCTCAAAAATCTCTTCCCGTTTTAGGAACGCAGGATGATGCAGATGCATCCGTACATAATGAACATCAATGAGGATGCTCAGCTTTCTGGTGTGGTGAAGCTATTCATACAGGAAGGTGAGTTTGTCTTATAATAGTGACATCAGACCAGTTATATCATATCCATATATTAACTAAATGCAATATGTAATTTATATCTTTCTATGAGAAGGTGAATGGGATATTGGTCTGGCAGACAACTCGCCCAGAGTGATCTCTATTAGGGGTCTAGGGTAAGTCAAGCATGGGAAAGATGAATAGATTGTGTTCCAATATGAAATGCACCCCAGAATAAACATTAACGATGTATGAAACATTTATTTAAAAAAAATTAATTTGGATTTCCTGATTTCAGCATTCAGGAGAAACATGCTGTGTTCTCAAACCAGCAAAGGAGAGTTTCAATTACTCCTGTGTCCGGGTCAAAGGTCATTGTGAATGGAGTGCCGGTATCTAAAAGGATAGAGCTGCAGCATTTGGTGTGTTTAATTATCTGTATCTGTATTATTTTCTATATGTACTTGAATCATACAGACATTTTTCAAGTATGAATCGAAATGGTGATCTGTGTGAATTACCAAGTTGAGTTTTGGCTTATCGTTAACCTACCTTTGTTCTGTACTGATGAAGGATCGACTTGTCCTGGGTTCGAACAGCACTTACCTGTTCATTGGCTTCCCATCGGAGCGCTCAGGAGAGGACTGGAGTCGCTATGACTATGATTACTTCCAGTCTGAGCTGGCAGAGGCCGAGGGCTTCCACATTCAGTCTCTGTGTGAAGATCAGGGCCAACGTATGTGTGGGGTTTGGATTTAAATCGAATGAAATGTCTTTTTTTTTAATTAGATATCTTTAGGTTTGGTTTAATTTAGATGCATCCAGTGTTATTGTAGTATTATTTATATACTATACTATGGGGCTGTTGAGATGTGAATCCGATTGTTTGACAAACGTATTTTCAGGGAAACACACGGCTAAAGTAGTTCCAGACAGATCTTGACCACATTACTGTGCGTTCACACCGCCGCCGGCGAGAGCGTCAAAGTGGCCGGAAGTCATTCATTTTCAATGAGAGCCGGCGGCGAGCTCCGGCGAGTCTTGGATGGTGAGAGCGGCGAGGAGAGTTGAAGTCAAGTCAACTTTATGGTAATAAGCTATGACGCGGTTCGGTGGCAACCAATCAGAATGTAGAAGTCCTCCGCCTGAGAGGATTCCAGAGAACGCAATCCTGTAAACATTGGTTTAAAAAGATAACACCTTCGATCTACGTCAGAGCATCAGAGCGTCCCCGAATCTTTCTCCGGCGTCGTTGGCAGGGTGGAGAGAGCGAGTTTTGACGCTCTCGCTGGCGGCGGTGTGAACGTACATTTAGAGTTCCATATCACTTCACCAAATTATTTCAGTTATTTCAAAGGTCCTTACAGACTAAAACAGAAAAAGAACCAAAACCTAAATAAATATAGTAAACAATAGGATAGAAACAACAAATTATTTCCATTTTTTTTGCCACAAAAGTCTGTTTTATTTGGTACTGTAAGCACCATACCCTCTTTCTCCCGCTCTCTCTCTCCACTCAAATGCACACACAAACAGTAACGACACGCACAGAAACGTGTTGTCAGCGCTGCCCTAATGAATTTATCAGTAAAATAGTTTAGCAACTTAAAAGCTACATGGCATTTCTCACTAGCGAGGTAATAACGGCGCTGTTTTTGAAGCAGATAAACTTAGAATTTCGCTATTAGTAGACGCTGGTGCCGAACACTGTTGAGAGACTCACAGACTCAGGTAATTCACACACGCTTAATCTCTCTCTCTCTCTCTCTCTCTCTCTCTCTCTCTCTCTCTCTCTCTCTCTCTCTCTCATATTAATAACTACATTAGTGCGCTATCAATTAATAATTAGCTTTTGTTTTTATATTTGCATTTTAATGTTTTAACCATTCTGTGTGCTTTAAAAAAATGAAAATCTAAATCATTTTTATTTCAGTTTTTGTTTTAGTAATTTTAGAAACTTCAACTTATTTCAGTTAAATGCCAAGGCAACATTATTCTATTTTTCTTTTATGAAGGAAAATTATTTTAATAGTTTTAGTTAACAATAACATCACTTGCAGGGCCACACCAGCCTGACCCCAGTCTACTACCTGTGTTCTATGACTATATAAAGCTGATGCCCATGGTGACAGAAGCTAATCAAATGAGTAAAGAGCTAAAGAAGGTGAGTACAGTTACTGAACTTGCAATCATGTAGAGTATATCCATTCATTTTTGACAAACAGTAGCTGGAAAATGCCTCTTGAGTTCAATGGAGAAATGGAGTTCAAAGATTCACTACAGTGAAGTTTAAACCATAACAAAAAATAAAATAAAAATCGATTTGTGCCAGTCAAATGCTACTTACTTTATCACTCTGGTTCCTTATACCTAACTTGGTTATTTTTACAATGGTGGAGCTAACTGAAAACATTTTTGTGATGTTGCATCCACAGTATCTGTACAAGCCTCTATAAGGCTGTCATACTGTAGCCAAAGGTAAAAATAATGCAGTGCACCTTCAAATCTTGATCTTTTCAGGGAGTTGAATTCAAATTGGAAATCAAGAATCTGGCAATGACAGACTCTAAGGGTCATGACCTGGAGAAGGACATTGCGGTGCGAGTGACATCTGTAGAGAGCAAACAGGTGAGAATTATGATTCTGTGGGAATTTAAATCAATTACGGATAAGAAGCTCCTTTGATTTTTGGAAATGCGCAACACTTAAAAGTAGTGAAAAAAGTGGGCGTCAAAATAGCTGGAAATAGTGTCTCTTTCTCAGTTTACAGAACTATCTTACTGCCAAACAGTGTTTGACGCAGATGTCAGGTGATGTGATTTTCCTAGATGGAATTAGATGTTTTTGAAAACATTGACTGGTGTAATTGAATAAGAGACTAATGCGATTACAGAATCAGATGTAGAGCAGAATCACAAGGGCATGGATGTTATATTATCTCACAACATGCACAAAAACTTTCCATGTCTCACCCGATATCAATTTAGCGCTTAAACCTTTACTTTTTTTTATTAAACTTTTATTTATTGCCCTTAAGTTCACTTATAATACTACTCAATGTTTTTTTTGCACCAAAGACAGTTGTAATTTAATTTGACATGCATATTGTCCACCCTCTCTCTGACCCATATATTAAAACAGGCAGTTTTTGCTGCTGTGCCTTTAAGACTTTTATAAAGAGTTCTGTTGGGTGCCCATCAGTCTGATTTTAGGTTGGGCAATCCAGTTTTAAATACCATGACCTTGAGCCAGATGCTATTTGTCCTCTTTTCAAGATCATCACTGTTTTATACTTTATCTAGTGGTATATAATTAATAAATAAATTAAAAATAGGTTTAAGTTAATATTTAGAGACATACATTTTTGACACAATATTGTCAGTATCGACAGCAGAACCGTTGCCTCTCCTATCATTACAGTGATATTTTGTTCCTGAATGATTAAGCATTTTCGAATGAATCGGGTGAGTCAATGATTCAATGGCCCAGTCATAAAGACAGTGACTTGCTTCATTCCTGAATGGATTAGGATTTTTGAAAAAATCGAATTGACTGGCACATTAAGAAAGTGACTATGGGGCTATTACCTATACTATGAGCCACTGGCAGTTTTATTTTCATAAGTATAATTTCATTTTTTACTGTATTTAATGTTTTTATTTTCAGTACATTGTCTATTTAAAACATTAATCTCATAATGTTATTTATGAAATTGTTACTGCATTGTAAATGCATTTATGGCATCTCTAAGCTGCATTAAAGGCACTATATGTAAGATTTTTGGATTAAAATATCCAAAAACCACTAGAACAATGTTTAATATTTTGTTGAGTTGTGCACTTACATTATCCCAAATGTTTCTAAGAATGTTTAAATCCAGAGAAATAAGCAGTTTTAACGTCGCCTATCAATGACATCATACCCGCGTTACCCTCGATTTCTGGTTTTAATCTGTAGAAACCATGGAAACACCAAAGACGCTTTAATATATTATGTTTTATTAGACGTTCAAATCTAGTGTTCTTGATTTACCGCGATGTTTTGCCATACCTTATATCGATCCAGCTTACTGCAGTGTAACAAGTGTCTCATAGTAGCCGCATAGTAGGGAACGCACAGAGTAGCATTAACATAACTTTCAACACACACTCAAATGTATCTAAACTGTTACCCCACATATATGACTGGAAGAGGTAGTCTGCAGAATAACAAAAGCTCCACTGCTCTCGAGACGAAATCACGGCGTCATCAAGCTACGTCTTAGTTTTGAATAAGCGACCTCTAGTGGTGAAAAATTACATAGTGTGCCTTTAAACAGGCGGTGTAAATGGATGAAGCATCTGTGCCACATCTGGATTTTGTTGATACTGATTTCAATTGGTGACAGCCTCAAAGTGTCTTGTTATTCTAATTGCATTTATTTAATACATTTAAGATGAAAAGGATGGCATTCATTTAAAAAGGGTAGAAAAGTTGCCCTTATAAATCCCTTGGAAATCAATGTCTTCTCAGGTGTGGATGTGGTCCAAAGCCAAATTTGTCAACCGTAAGTTTCTGATGGAAGAGGCGTACCAGCAGCAGGTGGGAGGAGGAGAGGGGGCAGACCGAGCTCCTCTTCCCAGGGAAAGAGATCCGTTCTGGGATCCTCTGGAGCCGCTGCACCTGGGCAGTGCTCACCTGTGGCTGCAGTCCCTGGCGTTCCGCATCCCTCTGGAGGAGCAGGTGGAAGTGGTGGGTCCCGAAGGAACGGAGGAGGCAATACTGCAGACACAGCTTGTGCCCTGCAGCCCCATGGGATTGTGGGTAACATTTCTACATGTAAACGAGAATGTTGATTACATGAGTGAAATATTGGTAGTGCTATGCTATTTATCATTTGCAGGCCCCTGGGTGAAGATGACATCCTTATTGACCCGTCAGAGCTGCTTGGGAAGCGGCTGGACTTTCAGCTGGTTTTGGATCAGTGCTGTGGCCTACGCTGGGTTAAAGAGGCTCGCAACAGAGGCGTGCAAATTGGGTAAGTTATTTATATAGCGCTTCATACAATACAGGTCGTTTCAAAGCAGCTTTACAGTGATTACAGGAAAATAACGATTCAGTGATGCAAATGGAATTCAATTCTGCCGTAAAGCAGCTTTAAAAGGACAATAGTAAACAGTCATTATACAGTTGAAATCAGTTCAGTGTTGATTCATTTCGGTTCAATAACTGTAAAATACATCAATTAGGAAATGAGTTCAATTCAGCTAAAAGCAGTGATGTAATCATACAGCTAAGTTGAGTTTTCATCCAATAGTGTCAGTGCAGTCAGGTCAGTAATATTGCTGAATATTAAGTGATGGAACTCTTCATGAAGTATCTGTGTGAGACTGCTTAGTATGGATTTTATGAAAGCTTATTTTTTTGTTTAATATTAGTAATAATACTTGTTCATATCAAAAGTTCCATAAATCTCGTAAGGTGTTGATTATCAACCAATATTATTTACCTAAATTAATCACCAGATTATTTTTGACCTTAGTACACTAGTCATAATAATGAACACTGCGGTGTATGACATGTCTGAATTTATTTATTACTGAGTTATTTATTTACTCTTAATTTATTAATATGTTACTTTTATTTGTATACATTAAAGTTTGTATTTAAATTTTTGTTTTATTTTTAGTAATTTTATCAGATTGTCTCATTTTTATTCGTTTTTTTTTTCTCTAAATATCTTTATTATTATTTCAGTTAGTAATTTAAGCTTATTTAAAAAAAAAAAAAAAAAAATATATATATATATATATATATATATATATATATATATATATATTTATATGTATATATATAAATATTTAGTTTGTTTTTCCATCTAACATTTATATTTGATTTGATTTTAGCTTTATTTTAGTTTTAGTTAACAATAATGCCATATCTGATGATTTGCATTCCTGTTGAGATTTGAAATGAAATGTGATTTGAGCTAAAGAAAGAACTTTTGAACTCTGCTTGACAGGTTTCGGGTGTTTGACTGCCCGCAGCCCCTCTACACTCCAGCGATATGGCACAATGTGAACCCGCTGATGGACCACAGAGTCCAGTTCACTGCTATGAGAACCTCTCAGGAACTGCTGAACTACCTGCAGAGCAATGCCCTGGTGCTGGAGCTGTGGGGTCTGCAGGGTAAAAGCCTCTATATTACACTCAAACATTCAAGAGTTTGGGGTTGGTGAGGTTTATTTAATGTTTTTGAAATAAGAATCTTATTCTCTCCAAAGCTACATTTATTTGATTAAAGAAAATACAATAAAATAGTAATTTTGTGAAATATTATTACAGTTTTTTTTATTTTAATATATTTTAAAATATAATTTATTCTTGTGATGCAAAGCTGAATATTCAGCATCATTACTCCAGTCTTCAGTGTCACAGGATCCCTTAGAAATCATTATAATATGTTGGTTTGGTGCAAAAAAAAAAAAAAAAGGTTTCTTATTTGTGCTGCTTAATTTTTTTGTGAAAACTGAAAAACTTCAGGATTCTTTGATGGGAGTTCAAAAGAACAGCACTTATTTGAAATGGAAACCTTTTTTTAACATTATACAAATGTATTTTCTTACAATTTTGATTAATTTTATGGGTCATTGCTTAATATGAGTTATTGTTTCTTTTAAAGCAAAATCTTACTGACCCCAAACTTTTCCGGCTTTCCATGTTTTCACTGTTATAAGGTAGGAGGCACTATTACTCATCTTTCCTAATCAATACACGTGCAAGGAAGATGCAGAAACAAGCAATATCATATGTAATAATATGCATATGTAAAATAACGCGATCATCAAGATTAAATAAAATAATCAAAACTGCCTAATATTACTGAATGAAATGTTGACCCAGAACTAGCTATTGGAATGTGCAAGCATTAGGGGTGTTGATGGACTTGATCCACTCCATCTATGTTTTTATCAAAGTGAAAATGATCAAAAACGCTTGTGGTGGCTGGCAACATTTTTTAAAAGAGTTAAGATTGACAATAAAGTCATTTGATAAGGGAAAATACAAAGACGCTGTAGAAACTGGAACAAGAATCAAACCAAACCATTTGCCTTTGAGGCATTCTTGAACTTCTCCAATAAACATGTTTCTGTTTGTAGAAGGATGTTCTGAGTTAGTCTCCTGTATGGATGGGGTGAAGATGACTCAAGAGGACAACATCATTATTGACAAGATCAGTGCATCAGAACACTCGGTATACTCCTTAAATAAACAGACCATGTGTATGTTTCAAATAAATGTGCATTGTTTAAATGTTTTGCATGAGCCAGGCCAGGGTTATACTGGGATTGTCTGAAACTGAATTATTTTATGGATGTGTATTTATGTTTGTTTAGACTGCAGAAACCAGAGGCTCTGACCTCAGCTCATCTCTCCGAGCCCTTCATCAAGATATGGAACAGCTGAGAAATGTCAATGCAGCACTGAGGAAAGAAAACGGCTGTCTGAGAGAGCAACTCAACTCAGCCAGAAATGGTGAGTACTTTTGATAAGTCATCTAGTACATTATGCTGTCAAGATGAAATACTTGATTCTGATTGGTCAATCGCACCATCCAGCGGTATGTTATTCCCAGATAACAACCGCTGAAAACTGATAACACAGGCTCATCCTAGTTACTGAAGTCAACAGCGCTATATGCTCGCTAGGAACATTTTTTCTTTGTGGAAGTTTTGTGGAAGGTTTGGTGAGCTAATAAAATATTAAAACTCAGTCAAATCAATATTTTGTGTACAGTTATTTAATTATGCCATCCAGTATTGTTTTGGATCCAACACTGTTGGATTATAAGATAAAAACAGGTCAAATTTTTTAAAAGTTTAATCTGAAATCAATATCTCTCATCTCCATAATTATTTCTGTGGCGAAATGCTGTGTAATAAGTGGTATGACTGTATACCGTATCTCCTAAATGTCCGTCTAGTTTGAACTTGCCGCGCCGCAACTGCTCTCTCCGCGGAACCTTTGCGCTTAAAGACCAAATAAAATACTTCAACTCAGATCAAGATTTCGTGTCTAATTATTTACTTATGTGGCAAGTAACCGTGTAATAAGCAGGATAATGTACATCCAGCCGGTTGTTATCTCAGAATAAACCCCCTTCATCACCCTGTGGGGGGTTTATTCTGAGATAACAACCGGCTGGTTGTACATTATCCCTTACATAACAAGCATGAAACATGCAAGAACACAAATGTATTCACACAACAGCTTCGCTTTTCTACAAGTGGGTGACCATATTGCCTCCTGTTCAGTTCATAACACCGTTATTCTGCCGCAGGTGTGGAGAATAACCGCGGTCGGCAGGAACGAAGAGGCAGTCTGAGGCCCAGCTGTGATGCTGAATTTGCCAAAGCCTTAAAAGTGTTTTACCACAGCATGACCTCTGTTAGGGGGCAACTTCAGCGGCTGCGCAGACACAAACCCAGTGTAATTATGCCAATCAGCCTCTGTTGTTCAGATGTTTAACATAATCTTTCATGCGAAGCAAAGTCTTTTGGGGTGTACAAGCTTTGACTGTAATGTTGAGAGCATCCATTGTGCGTTTGTGTCTCCATAGGAAGAAGCAGACCTGTTGGGTTTTAGACTGTTTGTGGATGAGCATACCTATCTTCTGAAGGACTTTTCTGAACAGCTGGAACAGTGTGTAACCACACTGAAACAAGATGTGGCTGCCATTGTACGTCGAAAGAGAGAAAAGTCTGGGATTTGGTCCTGATACACCTATTAAGTCAATTATACTGCATAAAATTGTACATTTATAAGACTGATTCTTGTTGATTAAAGGGTTGACAAAGTGCTACAGACATATTTGCTTGCAATTTTAATGATTCATGCTGATTTTGTCTTAAGGTTGCATTTGGAATTTTAAACGGCTAAATGCAGCTAAAATGTCAATGCGTACAACCAAAACACACCGCATTGACTATTATATAAGCTTGTACTACTTTTCAAATACATAGACATAGCTCTTAAATACTTTCACCCCAAAATACGATTTGATATGTACTTTATTTAGTTAGAAACAAGCCAGAACAGCATTCTGCAATCTTTCAGACAACTCACAGATTCATTGGTCTCTAAAACATGTTCTCTCATTTCTTGTATTAGTATAACTGTCCTGTTCTAGTAATAGGATTCACAAATAAACTCATGACAATAACAAAAACTTATTCTTTAGCTTAAACTATATTTTCTTTCAACTCTGGGTGTGCTTTAAATATGTTTTCAGAGATGTCTGTCATCTGTGAGAATGAGCATTTCTGTTAGTGATAAAAAAAAAACAAAAAAAAAACATTGGAACAAAATTCAAATTCCAAACTTTCAAACTGAAACACGTGATAAAATGGAGGAATTTCAAGAGTGTTTGTGCCACACTTGTAGTTCAAATTTCTCAGCCATTTGAGCAGAGTGCATGCTAGTAAACTCATCCCAGTCAACTGTGCGCAAGCCAGTACACCAAACCGGAAAACAGCAACACTGTAAGATAGCCGAGGAAGCTTCAAATAGCAACAAGATTTCTCAACGCTCAAGCAAGAAAATGAATAAGTGCTTCAGAAGAAGGGACTTAAAGCACGGAGAACTGAATGCCGTGTTTGTTGAGGCGGTCGATGAGGGTGGTCTTGGCGAACGTCGCTCCTGGAGTGTACACGCCGCCACTGTGGAGAGTAAACCCATTAGCATACATTCAGGACGTGACACTTAATAATACCAACTGCTTATTTAGGTTTAGCTTTGAAGATATATGACAGTGACTGGATAAGTTTGCAGAACGCACGTTTTTGGAAGAGAATCTGGTTCATTCAACATGGTAATGGCCGCTTGAACCATAGCGATTGGTGTGGCGACATATCCTGCCTCTGGAAAACACCACACACAAAAAAGGGATATGAGAAACATACAGATGCAGCTTTTCATGTATGCTAATATGAGGCTGATGTTAATATGCATACCTGGTCCTTTAACCACAGTGCGGATCTTGCCGTTGGGTTTGCCCTCGGTGAGGTCCTGATCTTCAGTGTAACCCTCTCCAAAAAAGATGAAACGGAAAGAGGAGCCCTCCATCTGCAGACATCACATTTAAATGAAGCTGTCCATGTAATCATAAAGATTCTAGCTGACAGACTAGATGAAGATATGGGTGTAAAACCTGTTTTCTAGTTGGACCTTCTTTGGAGAAGAAGCCAAATGAGAAAAACTCTGGAAACTGCAAAGTATATCATTGATTAGAAAACCATCAAATTAAATGCAATATTTCAGCAATATATGGCTTTCACAAAATGATGTTTTACCTTAATAAGGAGATTCCTGCCAAAGCTGAACTTTACAAGGAACCAGAACATCATTCCAGCGAAGACAAGCTTAAAAATGTTGGAAATACCACCGACACCAACATACGCCCCATACTGAACCTGTAAAAAATATGTCAGTACATACAAAACTTGATATTTTTCACAATGCAGGTCATTTTAAATGAAACTGACTTGGAAAATACTATTGAAAAAGAAATATATGAATTTATGAATTCCTGCTTTATTTTTGTTGCAGTCATTTTGTTAAGTCATTTTAGTACATGTAATAGTTATTTATTTCAATTAATGAAAGCAATATTTAATAGTTTTATAACTTACAGGAGACTCATTGAGTTCTTCATGTAAGTAACGCTGGGTCCTTTTCACCACTGATGGGTCGGAACCCATGAAGGGAAGTGCATATTGCTGTATCTCATTACTATAAAACAGCGCACCCCTGTAGAGATAGAAATTCAGTTTTTATTGATAACAGACACATTTGTGTCCGTTTGATGAACGACATTGTGCTGATACTCAACCATAACAGGCCAATCATAAACAGGTCATGTATGTATATACATATATGTATATATATATATATATATATAATGATTTTCACACAAATATTAAGCAGCACAACTGTTTTCAACATCATCATCATCATCATGACACTAAAGACTGGAGTAATGGCTGCTGAAAATGTAACTTCCTCACCACAGGAATAAATTACATTTTAAACCATATTAAAATAGAAGACAGTTATTTTAAATTGTAATATTGCACTATTTTACAATATTACTGTTTAACTATTTTTGATCAAACAAACAAAAGCAAAAGAGACTTCATACCAATCCCAAACTTTAGAACGGTAGTGCACATACAGAGAGGTCTTAAAGGTTGTATCAGCGATTTCAGGCCCAAAAAAAGGCCCAAACATAAATGATCACATTCATCTAATCTTTCCTAACGATCCGCTAGCTGCCCGCCCCATAAGCAGGCCGTCAAAAAAACGCGTCTCTGTAGGCAGCCTAGGCTCTGAGATCTGCACACAAAAACAATTGGTTTCACCAACCACTCAAAACCAAAATAAAGTGTTCCAACCAATCACTGACAGGGGGTGGGTGTTATGAGGTTTTGCGCTCGTGCACGGCTACACGCCAAGTCGGAGCTGAAGAAGAAGCCTGGGAGGGGCGAGCTAACTTGGTTTGTTTGGGATCTCGCTTCAAACACAAACAGAAGTGACGTCATCCACAATCGCTGATACAACCTTTAAAGGTACAGTGACATAAACAGGCTGTTTCATTGTAACGGTCAGAGAGGGTATAAAATAATATAAATTACGATCATTTAAAAAAAAAAAAAAAACCTAACCTTATAAATGGGCTTTTTGAAATAAGTGCAGATAAGATCCAAATTCCCCAGACAGCAACATAAGGGGCTTTCGCACTGGAGGATAGTTCTAAGAACTATTGGCGGAAGTTCCCGGATTTTGGCGTGATCGCACCACAGGAACTAGGAATGATATTAGTTCTAGGAACTCCTTTTGGAGGAACTAATTTAGCTCCTACTTCAGAGTAGGGTCTAAACTAGTGCTGCAAGATTAATCATATCGCAATCGCGATGTCAAGCCTACGCGATTATATGACGCAAAATGCTGCGATTTTATATTAAATAAAGCATGCCATACAGTTCTCTTTCGAGCTTGAATGAACAATAACACACACAATTATGCCAAAATGTCTTTTTGTCGAGTATCTTCATAACATAAGAGTAGTCTTATGATGAACATGAAGAGTTGTGACTCGTGAGAGAATGAGGCGTGTGTGAGATCCGCGTCTCTGACAGCAGCGGCTGGTCTTAAAGGGACAGTACACAGTAGCCACTAATTATATCTGTCGCTAAAGTTAATCAAAGAACAAAGGGAACAGAGAAAAACACTCACTGCTCTTGACTAAAGAACTTTTTTTCTTTAGATTATCACTAATCTGTGTGTGCATTTATTTTCCTTGAGAACCAAGCAAGTTGACTCATGAAATCATTTGTTTATTATATCGCATATCGCAATCGCAATATTGACCTCAATTATCGCAATATGACATTTTCCCCAAATTATGCAGCCCTAGTCTAAACCAGTACCATAGAAACTCTGTGACATTAGTGTGTTCGCTGATTGGCCGAACGCACGCGAAACACCAGCACCCGACATTTTTAAAAAAGCTATGTAAACACACAGATTATAGCCTAAATATTTACTCTAGAAACTAACTCTACGAACATGGAAAACAGTGATAGATGGACCTCTTAACCTTTACGCCGAGGAGAAAATCCATCGCAACTTTGAGGGAACCAAACGAAACGTGATTATGTATTTCTGCTCAGTTAGCATCACTGGACATCAACCACACGGCATACGTTAATAACTTTCCACTACTGTCTACTTTCTATGTATAACAGTTCTATCTAATGACCTATTAGACAGGACTGTCGGACAGATTGTAAACTAATGAACATGGAGAATGGGAGCGCTATGTGGCTCTGGCTGGCATTCTCAGCGCCGTCAAAATAAAGGTCCGCCACGCCGTCAAAATAAAAGTCACAACAAGCGTGCCTTGTGTCACTTCAGAGTTCCTACTGGCGGTGCGAATGCAACCAGGAAAACATTCATAGGAGAACCATTAGTTCTCGGGAAACTGCCCTGGTCACTAGTTCCTAGTACTAAGTTCCTATAAAAATCCCCTATAGTGTCGGCCCAGATCCGGCCCACATCTGGTACACGTGGAATCCACACGTACCGGATGTGGGCCGGATCTTGGCCGACACTATGTTGCTGTCTGGGTCTGCTTGTTGTTGTACACACCTCCGTTTAATTTTTGCCCCCACCACAGGAAGAGGCTTGTGATTAAACTTCTTCCTGAGGCTTCGCAACTTGGGGCCGTCAGCTAAGCCATAGATGGCCGACTGCCAGGTGCCATCATGGATGCTGCCTCCCTGCGGACACACGAGAATATGGGTCAGCTGAGACTTAAACACAAAGGCCTTTTAAAACACAGACTATTCCAATGTTCACAGCTTTAATTCTTAATATGTTTTAAGTTTAAAACTTAAGAGCACCAACCTCAGGTCCTGCATTTGCAGTCAAAAAGCTCTCAATAGCTGTTATTGTCCCTGGTAATGAAAACAACAGAATATTAATATTACTAAAATATTAGTATTTAAAAATATTATATAATTTGTTATAGTTTAATATCTTTTAACATAATATGATGCAATAATTACATGACAAACATACCTTTAAACTGGTCCCTGGTGTAAATGACGCCCATGTCTGCAGGAATTGAGTCAAAACCACAGCTTCCCACAATGTAGACGCCCTTTTCAGCAGCCTGGCCATTGTAGTTTAGCTGCATACTCTCCAGGAACTACAGAAAATACAACATACACATATCTCTGAATTTTGAGATCAACAGGAAATCAAAATAGACCCAATTTCGCTTTTTTTCGGCTGAAGCCACCAAACCCTCTTATTGTCGTTGCATATTATGTTTCATTGAGGAAAACGTCACATTATGGAAGTAAAACGGGTTGTGAAAGCTTGACTTTAATATTGTTATGGTCAAAGCAAGTTTATGGATTTATTGTAAATGTGATAATGAAATGGGAACAAAGTGTCAGGAAAAGCACCTGTGGTTCTCCGGAGATATCAATGCAGTGTGCTCCGTTCTCCACACAAGCTTTGACCACAGGATCACCAAAAAATCGATACTGTAGAAAAACATACAAAAAGTTATGAGTAAATATCAGTATATATACACAGTATACATTTATATACATACATATATATAATACAACAATATGTACACAGTATAAATATTTAAGAAATAATTGACGACGGGCCGTTGAAGTATTAGAAAAATATTAAAATGATTTCTGAACGATCATGTGACACTGAAGACTGGAGTAATGATGCTGAAAATTCAGCAAAAAAGTCAGCAATTCAAAATTCACATGAATAAATTATATTTTAAAGAATATTAATAAAGAAAAACATTATTTTATTTGTAATAATATTTCACAATATTACTGTTTTTACTGTTTGTTTGTTTTTTTATCAAATAGATGCAGGCTTTGTGAGCATAAGAGACTTACAGACTCCAAACTTTTAAATGGTAGAGTAAATGAACATTTATTTTATACAATATGTAGCCTATAATATTGTCTAAAAATATCTGAGAAAACAAAACAATCCATACTCTTTTAGACATCCTCACTATTTTTAGACAAATGTATTTAAAGAAAACTGAGGGAGATCATCTGAGGTTCAATGTACAAACGTATTTATCTCTTTTTAAAGGACAGTATTGCAAAACCGCATATAGTCTCTCAATATGGGTGAGTTATCAGTTATCAGTCTGATGTAGCAATCTGGGTAAACATGAGGTCTTAAAATTCAATTAGTAATTTATCAATAGCTCGATGTTTGACGGCCAATCATATATATTGTTGCCCATATAAGTGATTCTGTGTCCTACAGTCTGCGTACTTACAGGCCCCACACAGCTGAGCACAATGACTCCCTGTTTGCACATGGCAGCCAATGAGTCGGCATCGCTGACATCCGCAATGAGGACATCTACCTCAGACTTCAACTCCGGCTTACCTGAGAACAAACATTTTAAACATGACATACACTGTAATTATGCAAAGAGTGCTGGGTTATATGTCATATTTAATGCAAATTGACATGTTTATGATATAATGTACTGCATAGATGCAAAACAGTCTAGGCTAAATTCAGTATCATACATAATTTAGTTTGTAAAGTAACCTTGACCATTAAAATCCTTAATAGCCGTGTCGTTATTCAGTGTCCGGTCATCCTACATTCATTCTTCGTGAAATCTAAATATAACTCTGAGCAAATGTTCTGTTTGAGCCAATCCATTCAAAGCTACATGATTAAAGGCATGGAATATGTCACTGGAATATAATTTTCCATCAGCTGTTCAGGATTAATTAAACCATCCCAAAAGACCACCATGACCAAAGGGCCTATTGTCCAGCAAAACGCATGTGCATTATCCAAGCTAAACAAGAAGGAATGTATTTGTCAAAGCAGAAAAGTCTCAACCATTTAATAAAATCAGTTCACTGGCGAATGCCACGATGTGGGTCAAAGTCAAGTCCAATCCAATATAGTTGGGTGGGTCATTGCAACCCTTCTAACACTTTGACATCTTTGCCAAGTTTGCAGCGCTTACAGTCTAGAATGTTTCCTCTTGTACTTCTACTAAATGGATAACACAATTTGTTACTGCAGATATTCTCGCTAACTCAATCTGCTCAACAATCCTGTACATTTTAATAAAAGATGCAAAACATGAGTAAATATCTCTGTGGTAAAAAAAAACAACACAGAATTTGCTAATAAAAATGTTTTACAGCCCCTCAGTTAAGAACCAGTGTTGTCATAGAGCAATGTTATTTTAGTATTTTTTATATGCTATTATAGTATTTACGTATTATTGTATTTATATGTTCTATTATTATATTTCAGTTATTTTAATTGTAGCTATTTTAGGTGCTTTTCTCATTGCAATCGTTTTGTTAAGGAGTTGCTGTTTATTTCATTTTTAATTACCATTTATTTAGTTAGTTAGTAGGCCTACTAGTATTATAAGAACTAGTTTTGGGTAAATGTAAAATTAATACAAATCAATGCATATACACAGCTCAAAAATAAATAAAAAAGCAATTAGCCTATCTTTGACTCTTGCAACATCTAGCCTAACTTACTGGAAAAATTACCATGACAATCAAAGTTTTGGCTTAAATACCATAACGTTAGTCCCTAGTTTTTATAGTAGCTGTTCCTACAGCACAGTTCATCCAAAAAGTTTCTGATATAGTTTGAAAGATTCCTATTCATTATGATTTTACAGAGCTATAAACACTAAGCACTAAGGTATTTTTGCAGACCTGGTGATTTCAAGGGTTCAGGCATATTGCAGTTTTATTAGTTCACTAAATTCAATCAAATACAGAGTTTGCTTCACCCACCGAGAACTCCGGCGGCCTGCTCAAGAACTTGCTCCAGCTTGGCTCTGTTCCTGCCGGCTACGGCCCATTTCAAATTCCCCTTGGGACCCTCGGATGCGGTGCGGGCCACCTCCTCCACCACAAACTGTCCCGTGAAACCCGAGGCTCCGAAGATGATGATGTGGTAGGGTCTGCTGGATGAGGTGCTGAACGACGCCATAGCTGGAAGAGACAGACTGGGATACTGGAAGAGACAGACTGGGATACTGGAAGAGACAGAGTGAGACCAGCGCGAGGAACACCTGACAGTTGACAGTTGGGCGACTGGACTGGAGCTAACGTTACTTCCGTAGGCGTCAGCCTTCAACACGTAGTTCAATGAAGAGGATCATCAATGCGCAGCTCTGTTTGCGCACCCTCTGAAATAATCGATCAAATCAGGGAGGAAGATGGATACCCAGGCGAGACTGCCTTAAATAATTATGCATAAGGTGTTGTGACCACAAAAAAATCCGCATAAATCAAGTAAAGATACTTTGTATTGACGGAATATGAATTGCGTCGATGATACGCATACAAACTTCTAGAACACTACCGTGCAATACGTCACGTCTCCTCGTTTCTGATTGGTCTACTCGGATTGTGGGCGGAACAGGTTTTGGATAAGAAGATTCTAAGGATTATGGTATAATATTTATGTTTTCTGTAATGTGTTCACAGCGATTTATTATTTTTTACATATTAGTGCATTTTTAAATATATAAATATTTTTTTTCATAGTTACATGAATGAAATATATAATTAATACACAAACAATATATGTAAATTAATATATCTACTATTTTTAATTGTTCATTTTTACATAAATTACTTGCAAACTTTGGCATGCAGATAGATAATTTAGTCAGCATAATAAAACTATTATTCGGAAACCCATTTTCTTCTGCCATGTGACATTTTCCCGGGATATCCTAAGAGAAAATGGTAATTTTATTGATCTGGAATTGACTGAATTGTGAAAAGTGGTTGGAGGAGAGAGCTTGACGATGTAAGCTGAAAAACAAAGTAATTTCAGAAATGGAGCAAGTTAATATATTTCGATCAATTATGATTATTTTTTTACTTTGGAATAATGTGCACTCATGAATCGTGCACAATAAAGACAGGAATGTGTTTTAAGGAATGCTCCTTTTAATTTCATCTTGATTTATGCATAATACGACTTTAAAAACTTTTAAACTTCATTCAAACAATACAAAGATGCATCAGTCCCAACAATAAGATTTATTCACCATGTATGTTTGGTCGAAGACATCTCATTGCATTTTCCTTTAAAATTTTCCCCCAAGACAATAACTAAACAGATTTGAACCATACAATTAGGAAATACAGCAATCGTCACATGATATATACACAAAATCGAAATGAAGAGTTTATATTAAATATAGTTTCCAATGGTCTCTGTACAGACAGTATAAGAGAGTGCATGCAGCAGAACGTGTGATTCTAAAAGACTTTGTTTTGCTTTAAATAAATACTGAAAACTCACACAATAAAGACATTCAATGGTCATCTGAACCAGCCAGACAACACACAAATAAAAAAAAGAAAAACAGACAACACAAAATAAAATTTTACAGTTCCCGCCAAGTACTTTCACGCACTTGAGCAGAGCACAGCAAACTACACGTTACTTTTACTTCATTAACTGCAGACATTACCATAGTAAGACCGTGCCTCAAAAGGAAAATGTTCAAGACACAGATTCGGTAGAATAAACACAAGATGCACTTATGACAATAACCAAATAAGAAGAAACATGAATTAACAAAAACGAAGTATTTGAATACCATGATTACAATAACTGTTAAGATTATTAACAATAGACATGCCTGAGCAAATGATATTAAAATCTTATGACATTCTTGTTCTAGTACCAATTTCATCTTAAAAACTTTCCATTGGTAAATACAGTCATGTACTGGAGGCCTAGTTTAGGGGAAAACAAATCCTAGTTACCATAGTTACCAATTCTATGGGGAAAATGAAATACTTGATAGATTTGGCTATTTTTAAAGTCACCATGAAATCAAAATGACAATTTTGCAGTATTTACTATAAATGATTTATCAGTGCACATTATTTTTTTAAAGTCATGTGCCTTCATAATCTTTAATCAAAATAACTTCCCCTCTTTCAGCGACATCTCTTCTCTCTGGTGATGTGTTTACTGACGTGAGGGCGGGGCAACCTGTCACTCACATGAGATTAACCAATAGCAAACCACAATGATCCAACGATCAAATAAATTCCAGATGAACAAAATCAAGCCCCGCCCTAAAATCCTTCTTGTTCAAGAAGTTTCCCCTGAATACCTTAAAGGGATAGTTCACACAAAAATGAAAATTCTGTCATCATTTACTCTCCCTCAAGTTGTTCCAAACCTGTTTGACTTTCTTTCTTCTGCTGAACACAAAAGAAGAGATTTTGAAGAAAGTCGGTAACCAAACGACTGATGGACCCCATTGACTTCCATAGTAGGAAAAAAAAAATACTATGGATGTCAATGGGGACCAGCAACTGTTTAATTACCAACCTTCTTTAAAATATCTTCCTTTGTGTTCAGCAGAAGAAAGGAAATCATACAGGTTTGGAACAACTTGAGGGAGAGTAAATGTTGACATAATTTTAATTTTTGGGTGAACTATTCCTTTAACTTTTGCTTCATGTCGACTTTAAAAAGAAAAATAACTCAAAAAGTTTATGTGTGGACTAGAGCTGCATGATTAATCGTTAAAAGATCGCGATCTCGAGTCAAACACCCAAGCAATCTTATTCTTAAATTACTATAAATTTATACATATATATACACATTTATTTATATATAAATATGTCTATATAACAATCTCTTGAATTAATGGACCACTCTTTCAACAGATTCATTAAAAATGCTGATTCTATTAAACAAGTGATATCTTTATTAAGAGCGAGTCATTGAATCATTCATTCAAGAGATTCGTTCAAAAACGCTGATTCATCCAATAATGAGTCTTTGTGAGTGAGTCAATGAATCATTCATTCAAGAGATTTGTTAAAAAATGCTGATTCATTCTGTACTGAAATCAGTGAAGTCTTTGAGTGAATCATTCATTTAAGCGGATTTAAAAAAAATAAAATGATAAAATATATTTAAATAGATAACATCAATTGACTTTTTGTCAGAACCTTTAGTTGTATTTTCAGAATCGTAGGAGAATAACAATCTCTATTTTAAACAAAAAATGCTGATTTCCAGTTTATCCAGAATCGTGCAGCTCTAGTGTGGACTCTTGTATTACGAATGAAGATGATAAAAAATGATCTGCCATCTAACTAAATAAAAGAAGTGTGAATTCAAGCAATTTAGTAATAATATAAAAATAAATGCAAAGTAAATTCAGTCTGAGGGTTTGTGTTTGACACTGCTAGTTTCAAGTATAAGACTGAATTAAAGAAGGTCTATATCGATTATTAATTAATAATAAATATATATAAAATAATTAATATCAATGTTGTGTTAATAATGATCAAATTATTGCCAAATCTACCAGACAATTCTCTTTGCTTTCCAATAATAATTAATGGGAAACTATAGTCTCTGGGATTTGTCTGTATCTATATACAGCATCTATAATTCCTCAATATACATATATTGCTTTCCTGTCCCTATAAACATTTTTATAAACAAAACCATCCAAGCCCACCACAGGAGAATGCTACGTCCAGGCTACAGATGGATATGTCCATTATTATATCTTCAGTACTATGGTGGTCATTCAACTTTCTGAACGAATATAAGACAACCAAATATTAAGATTTGAGATTTAAGACTTTAAAAAACGAAGTCTCTTCATATGAGGTTCAGTTGATGGCAGTAAACAGTGGGCTACTTGAGTCGAAAACTGGCCAAAGTGGTTTCCGGTGTCTTCCAGGGGCCGGACGTCCCCTTTAGGACCTCACAGACGGGCTCCTGCGTCAGTGTGACCCAGCAAAGGCCTATTTATGAGGATTTCTCAGCATCGAAGATCACGGAGGCAGAAAATGACTCCTCGTCCTGCTATGAGCTCGGAGACAGCCAGTGTTTGAGCTCGTCCATTCCCCTCTGCACCCGTCCGATGTAGAAGTCCATGTTGTGGGAAAAGTCCGTGCACACACTGGATTGGGCGTCTCCGAAAGTGCAGTAGAGCGCAGTCCCGCCCACACTGATCACCACGGTGGCCAAGCACAACAAGAGGAGGAGGAGCCAGGAGTCCCCGCCCACCTCATCTGCATATCGGGTAAGAGCAAATCAATAGAGAATCAGAACATGATCAATGCGAATACTGCAAAAATGAGATTTCAGAAAACAATACTGGTTCTCACCGTGGTCCAGGCCTTCGTCAGGTTCTCGGAAACGGACCTTCCTTTTGGGGACGGGTTTAGAGGCAGCGGGGGGAGAGCTGTTGGCTCCTTCCAGAGACACTCTTCTCTTTAAGATCGACACAAGACCAGCAGCTGGAGTGATCTGAAACACAGACGACAGGTTATTGAGAAAGATTGCTGTGCTCAAAGGCTTGGAACGAGGATCTAATTTAATTTCTCACGAAAATGAGGAAAAGCTGTGCATTAACATACTTTACCCACTAGATGTCGCTATGAGCTGAGGGCTTAAAATACATCTAATAAAGCGTGATACAAACAATGGAACACTGTAAGATTTAGACACAAAAATGGAATTTATTGCCTTTTTGTGTAAAAGAAACAAGCTGGTTTTGGTCTTTGACTGCCTGAATATGTGGTGTAGAATGTAAAATATAATGTTAGATAATATAATGTTATCTAATTTTGTCAGATTTAACAAGAAATATTTTTGGGGATTTACATAAAACACAATAAGCACTTTACAAAATGTTTTTGAATTTATATACATTCATTGTTCCCTAAATTTTATATAAATACTCAAATAAATATAAATACTAAATCTACATACAAGTCTAGAACATTTATATTTATAGTCAGGATTACATTTTTATTTTAATGTAAATAAAAATGTATATAAAAGATAATTTATTTAGGTAAATTTGGTATAATTGGGTTTTTTTTGTGCTAATTGTGACATTTATATATATATATATATATATCGATATATATATATATAGAGAGAGAGAGAGAGAGAGAGAGAGAGAGAGAAAGAGAGAGAGAGAGAGAGAGAGAGAGAGAGAGAGAGAGAGAGAGAGAGAGAGAGAGAATGTTAAATGCAGCATGCTTAAAAAAAAAAAAAAAAAAAAAAAAAAAAATTATATATATATATATATATTGTATTTTTCACACCATCCAGGCAGCATCTAGGAAAAAAAAAATTTAACAAGTCTCTAACAAGACTATGTAGCCTACACAAAATAATAATAAATCTGTATTATCTCAAGCAAGTATGTTTAATAATACATGTCCTTTAATATGCATCAAGGAGCTGAAATCCATTTCCTCAGCACTTTATCTGAATTAGGTTTACCTTTACCCCATCTCATAAATGATGCACATGAGAATGAAAGTATTGGAGATGGTCAGGAAAGCGGAGTCAGTTATGTTACATCACAAGCCACTGAGGAATGGAAAAGGTCACGGAGAGGTCAAACTACTAAAGACCAATGAGCACTGAGAATATCATGAATACCATGAATAAATCTGAATATTAATGATGGCATGAGTGTGTGTGTGTGTGTGTGGCTGCATAGCAGTTATTACCTTAAACTAAAACTTCAAAAAAAGGTTTTTGTTTAATTGAAATAAAGAATAAGAAATGTTGCCTTGGCAAGTAACTGAAATAAAAGTTTAAGTAAAAGAAATTAAATGAAATTAAAGCTAAACAGATATATATATGCTTTAAAAAAAAAAAGTCGATTTGTTATATGCTTTTATCAGTGGTATATATATATATATCACTGATAAAAGCATATAACAAATCGACTAAACCTTAAACTAAAAAAAAACCTGCAAATATAAAAATAAATGATATAACAGCATTATTGCACTAAAGTAAGTAATAAAGGGGAAAAAAGCATTAAAGTTAATTATAATTGAGAGGAATAACTACGCCGATACCATTCGTTTGTGCTCTTACTGAATTAAAACTAATTTTAACAGTAACTCAGGATTGTTTTTCACTAAAAAACCTTGGTGTCAACTCATTTCACCCAGAGAGCTTCCATATTTGGCAAGATCGGTCTCAATGAAAACAAATCTTTCAAGCACTGCAATTATAGTTCTCTATTTTTGCTCCACAACAGCCATTTCATTTGTCAATTGAGACTAAAAGCCAAAGGGAAAAACCTTTAGGGAAAAACTTTCGGCTTTATTAAAAGCCTTCATACATTGATTATATAACATGAAGTAGAAGTTGCTGAAGTAGGCTAATTGATCCTTAATGTTATCTGAGGAATACAAGCGCCCATGTGATCCTAAAAAAAGCCAAACAGCAAAACAGTCCACTTCACTACTGCATAAAACTCGGTTTTGTTTTTAGGCTTTCATAAAACAACTTATTTTTATGATGTAGAAAAGCACATGAGCAGCGTGACATTAATAGGACAAACAAACAAAAAACAGACGAATTAATCACTAGAGTAATTAGACTTCAAAACACACATTCTGAGCCAATCTAGTGCATTAACAGTGAGCGATCAACATAACAGGCCAAAAATAACACATGCTTATCATCGCAAATGAAAAAAAATCAGTTTCGGCTCCTCAAGTGTACTCGGATGGCCCTCTTATACAGAAAAACATCACGTTTGATGAGTGTGGACATAAATCAGTCAGGTAATGTAATGTTTGCTCTCTCTCTCTCTCTGGTCATTCGGCATTATTAGCCACATATCACTCCATCACTGACCAGACCTGGAAGACATTCTGTACACATCTAACTAACATCGACTCAGCAGCAGACCTTCAGAATAAATCCACTTCCAGGATGCTGTGTCATTAATTAATGATTAAACAGATATACTTGAAATTAAAGATGGAACAAACAGATTTCTAATTTATTCCGTCGACAGACTGATCCCCCAAATGATCTGATTAACTAATGGTAGACTGATATCGGCTGATTGATCTGCTAATATTTGGCATTTTGAGATTACTGGCATTGATGGATAATGAACAGAACATATGCATGGTTTTCAAAGAAAAAAAAATTCAATGAAATAGTGTAAAAACAAAGAGTTTGCTCAATTTTAGCAATTTTGTTTCCATCACATCTCATTTATATGAGCATTCATAGGTCATCCTGCTCTGTAGATACTGACACTGATAGTGGAGGCAGTAAGTTATTCATTATTTTATTCGGGAAGGATGCATTAAATTGATCAAAAGGGACAGTAATCAGCGTAAGTGTTGTTCTTTTCACTTTCTATTCATTAAAGAATCCTGGAAAATTGTATAATGTTGTTTTCCAGAAAAATATTAAGCAGCACAACTGATTTCAACTAATGATTTCTGAAGGGTCATGTGACACTGAAGACTGGAGTAACGATGCTGAAAATTCAGCTTTGCCATCACAGGAATAAATTACTTTTTATGATGCATAAAAAAAAAAAAAAAACATTTTTAGATTGTAATAATGATATTTCACGAATATAATAATATAATACAATATTATATAATACGAATATAATACAACATGCATGATGAATTTCTTAACAGATCCTAATTGTGCTATGGAGAAAACGGCTTATCCCATTCTGTCGGTGCTGTGTGTATCCAGGACATCAAGTCTACTATAAATACACCAATAAATAATGTTTTATTTGAATATTGCACGTTATAATACAAACACGTTTTGATTTAGTTTTCCAGGTCAGTAAGTTCTGTCTGGTTAAAAAGCATCAAAATTTGGTCCTAGTGAGCACAATTGGGTTTGCACTCACACTCACACCATGTTTTCTCAGTATTTTTTCAACCTTTCCAAGAAAAGGAACATACATGTTCAAAAGCCTAGCCCGAAAAACTTGAAAATTGACGGTGGAGACTGAAGGTCACAATATAATGAGTCAATGGGGGCCTAACATTCTTCAAAAATTCTTCTGTGTTTCGCAGAAGAAAGTCATGCAGATTTCGAATGACATGAGGGTGAGTCAATTATGGTGGATTTTTATTCTTTTAACTAGGGATGCACGATATATCGGCCACAAGCGTGCCGCACAAGCCCTGAAAAGTGAAGCCAAAACGTCTCGATCGCCCCCCGGTGACTGGTCCTAGTATAGGTCATAAGCCCCGCCTCCCCGTGTTATTCAACGGGACGTGAGACCAACTAAACAATTAAATTACACTTCAAATATCTTTTTTCCAAAGGTGGTTTCTTTCATTTGCTGTCGTTTTTATCACGCTGATGTAAGTTCAAGTGTCTGTTTCAAAAATAAGTTGGTTTTTAGTTAGTTACGTGATGCGGTGGTTGTAACGTCATGATTGACAGCTGTGATTGACAGGTTCTCTGAGCGAAGTAGTCGCTGAAGCACCAACGGACATTTTTTTCGGGATCTTCGGAGGACTGAGGAGATTGTATTTACTTTATTTTAACAAGCCTCTTGTCGTACTGCAATCATTTTTTAAAAAAGTGTGCAGAAAGCACTTTCCCTGAGGCGAGTGAGGGCGGAGCGTTGATTTCGCGGCTTTACTTCCTGCTCACGACTGCGCAGGTCTGGTCCCGAGATCGCTACTGCGCAGACTCAAGGTCCAATATGTCAGCGCCATATCGGGACACTGGTGGCTTCAGTTCTCACCAATGGAAGAGAGCGAAGGGGCGTCGTCCATCTTTTTTTACAGTCTATGATCGGCCACCATATCGGTATCGGCCGATATATGTTAATTTTTAATGTTATCGTTATCGGCCCGATTGGAAAATTTGGACGATGTATTAAAGCCGATAAATAATGGATTATTTCCTTCAGCTAAGACACTTCAGACGCACTGTTCGCCATGATGGTTTTCAATTGATTGAAATATGATTGGAATCACTTCTAAAAAGGAAAACACGGTTCAGTGCAACATGTGCAGCGCAAGTCTGTCATATATAGGCTATATAAATCACTATAATTGTGTGCTAGGAACATGGCTTTTAATGGTGAGACTTTTTTGTAATCAGGTTAAAAGTAAAAACTATATAAAAATTTTGATTTACATTTATCAACCAATAAATCGTTTATCGGCTTTCAAATATAAAGAATTATCGGTTATCGCTATTGGCCAATCGGTGCATCCCCACTTTTAAAATAACATTTTTGGCCCTTTAAATTGATAATACACTATAAGATAATGGTTCACAAAAACTGCTCTCAAATAAAATGAAAATAGTCAGGGTCCAAACCAATTTATTTCATTTGAGACTGTGCACCTATCACATACTCTTAGCTTTCAAACGTATGGGGTCAGTGTTCTTTTGAGCTTTCTATTCATCAATAAATCGCTGAAAAAAGTATCCTGATGGTCTCCACCAAAATATCAAGCAGCACAACTGTTTTCAACATTGACAATAATAAGAAATGTTTCTTGAGCAGCAAATCATCATATTAGACTGTTTTCTGAAGGATCATGTGACACTGAGTAATGATGCTGAAAATTCAGCTTGGCTATCACAGGAATAAATTACATTGGAAAATATCTTGAAATAGAAAACGGTTCTTTTACTGTTTTTTTAAGAGCCTGAAATCAAGATTCGCCCCCCAAAAGAAACTGCGCATGACATGTTTGGGAACACAGCACAAAAGCATTAAAGACACATGTTCATGAAAGCCTGTATTGTGCTGGCAGAGATCACTGGTCCAGATTCTATTGTTGATTGTCTCATTGAGGGTGGAAGTGTCATTATGACATCACACACGGCTGCCTGTTACAATCATTCAGCTCTGGCATTCAGGGGAAAGGTCACCCTTCAGGTCATCCAGCTCTCGCAATCACTGCTAAGATTCCCATATCTATTATGCATGTTCTTATCAGACGCCTTCTCACCACAGTAATTACCAAGCCAGGGAGCTGAGATCACACACAACACGCTGAGCTTAAAAAAAACAACACCACCAAGGGACATACAATCATCACAAACACAGACGAGTCCTTAAAGGGATAGTTCACCCAAAAATTTTGTCATAACTTAATCACCCTCAAGTTGTTCCAAATCTGTATGAGTTTCTTCCTTCTGTTGAACACAAGATAATATATTTAAAGAATGTTGGTAATCACACAGTTGACGGTATCCATTGACTTCCATAGTAGGAAAAAAAAAAATACTATGAAAGTCAATGGGGTCCATCAACTGTGTGATACCAACATTCTTTAAATATATTCTTTTGAGTTCAACAGAAGGAGGAAGAAACTCAAACAGGTTTGGAACAACTTGAGGGTGAGAAAATGATGACAGCATTTTTTCATTTTAATGAACTATCCCTTTAAGCTCTACTGTGACATGCTGTCGATTGACGGTCAATAATAAAAAATAAATTTAAAAAAGTTTTTCTATTTATATTAATCTATTATTATTATGATTCTTTTATGTTTAATAAAATCATACAATGTTATTACTTAATATATTTTATTACATTATTATAATAATCTTGACTCCATCAGTTTGAGGGTTTAAAAAAGAGACTTATTTTAATTCTTTAGTGCAAAAATAAGTTATTGTTGATAAATTATTGGCTGCAAAATCGTCCTTTTAGCATTGGGACTACTGTTATAGGTGGAAATCGATATAAACAGGATTCCCTTTCTATTCCTATCATGCACAATTTACCGGGGGTTGAAAAATTCTAAGTCAATCTGTCTCAGAAAACAAAATGACAGTATTGTTTAACTTGTACTGAACCTGGAATATTCCTTTGAGTTAATGGCTACAATGCAGTTATAGAGGTGATGAGGGTATGCTATGTAAGATGATGACATCACTCTGACATCATTGGATGCTATAGCATAATGATGTCAGAGTGATGTCATCATCATACATAGCATACCCTCATCACCTCTATGCACCTCTATACTTTCTCTTTTCCCAACTTACTATGCTGAGAATTGTAAGCAAGCAAGCCATTTGTAGGTTGATTTTTGCTTTTGGTGATGGGCATGCTTAACCTTTAAATCTCTGCCAAATGTGCATACTATTCATAAAATATGCAGAATATTAAACATTTCCAATCTAAGTGTCAGTAAAAGCTTAGCAAAGTGCTCAAGGGCAAAATTAGAAAGACTTTTAAAACGAATCTGATTAGAAATCATCTTAATTCTCAAAACAAAGCCATGCCACGCACAAAATAACAAATAAGCCTCTTAGTGATTTGAATTTGAACTAAATTGACTGAAAAATGTGTGTTCCTCACCTCTTCCACCTGTATGCGCTTGGCCATGTCATCCAGCACTGACACATTAATAATATCCAACAACTCCACCCCATTCCCATTCTCCTCTAGGTCCAACTCTGGTGTATTTTCAGGAATATCCTGCTCCTGAGGTTCATGATCTTCACCTCCTTCCTCCAGCTTTAGAGCCTCTTCTACCTCCCCTGCGTGTGGCACATCTTGCCACGTATCCACGGTGTCCCCCGTCCCCTCCATCACCGCCCCGGGGCCGATCGTGTCCGTCTGAAGCTCCACGTTGCCTGGTTGAGCAGCGTCCATTGGAGACTCGGGCTCTGGTGAGGCATCCCTGTGGGAAGCTGCCACACTTATGCTCTCTTCTTCTGCTCCTGAATCCTCACAGGCTGGAGAGGAGGAGCCATGCGTCCCGGCTGAGGAGGAGGAAGAGTGTGTGTCCGAGGAGGGGGAGGGGTCATGCTGATGTTCGCTCTGGTGGGATTGTGGGGCAGTGCTGCTACAGTCGTCAGGATGGATGACTTCCTGTTGTGCCTCATATGTACTCTGATCCTCCATAGCCGTCCCTGTTTTAGATGGAGAGAGAGAAGATGGGGCATATAACAGCAATGAAACTTCCTTGGGAGTAAAAGGTTCAGAATGGAAAACCATCATACTGAAAAAGGCACAGTATGTACAGCATATTGTCTGCTATTTGTTAAAATAACAAATATTTCAAACTCAACATTTTCATCAATATCATGTTACTGTTTAATTATGCAAGTGGAGTCCAGTTATAATTTCTTATATAAATATCATTATTAAGTATTTTTAATGTATTGTTACTATTTTATCTAGTTTTTAATGTAGATTTTTTATTTTATGTAATATTTTATGTTTTATGTAATTTTATAATATAATATCATAATGTATATATTTTTTATATTTTACAATTATTAAAACAATATTTAATAATAACTACATACAATTTTCTTAGAGAAACAGTCCCCCCAAAATAATCTATCTATCTATCTATCTATCTATCTATCTATCTATCTATCTATCTATCTATCTATCTATCTATCTATCTATCTATCTATCTATCTATCGTATCTATCTATCGTATCTATCTATCTATCTATCTATCTATCTATCTATCTATCTATCTATCTATCTATCTATCTATCTATCTATCGTATCTATCGTATCTATCTATCGTATCTATCTATCTATCTATCTATCTATCTATCTATCTACAAATATCTATCTATCTATCTATCTATCTATCTATCTATCTATCTATACATATCTATCTATCTATCTATCTATCTATCTATCTATCTATACATATCTATCCATCTATCTATCTATCCATCTATCTATCTATCTACACATATCTATCTACACATATCTATCTCTTTCTATCTATCTATACATATCTATCTCTTTCTATCTATCAATCTACACATATCTATCTATCTATCTATCTATCTATCTATCTATCTATCTATCTATCTATCTATCTATCTATCTGTCTGTCTATCTACACATATCTATCTCTTTCTATCTATCTACACATATCTATCTCTTTCTATCTATCAATCTACACATATCTATCTATCTATCTATCTATCTATCTATCTATCTATCTATCTATCTATCTATCTATCTATCTATCTATCTATCTATCTATCTGTGTGTGTGTAATAATTTAAATAAATTACCAAATGTCCAAAAGGAACAGTTCACCCATAAATTTATTTTAAGTTTGCTCTCCCTCATGTTGTTCCAAACACGTATGACTTTCTTGCTTCCATGAAATGGAGAATTTTCAAAACTTGTGAATAAACAGGGTGCCAATTCTTACATTTAGAATTTTGCCGCCCTTGATAAATGCTGGAAAATAAACTAGCATGATTATTATGGTGGCATGCTATTCGGAGCTGAACATACCCGATGTCCCTCACCCCCACCTGCCTGCACTGTGTCTGATCTCCTTGAGTTGAACAGCCACATGGTCATTTGACCATCAGGCCCTTGTGTACAACAGAACAGATCAATGGAAGACGATCAATCACTATCGATGCATCAAGGCCCAATTGCCTGAAGCCCTGCAGATCAATAATGCAGGACTCCACCGTTGACTGTTCTCGTGGTCGTAAACACGCCAGGCGCTGTGCAGCTCAGAGACAGGATCTAAGTAGAGACAGCTCGCTCGCTGCAGTCAGAGCTCAGAGAAAGACACATGACAACCAGTGCTGGGCCTGATACGCTCTATCGCTCATTTTCTACAAAACTACACTCTCCCTGCTGTCTTCCTACAGTTTAGGGACCAGATTTACGAGTATCAGCTGTGTTAAAAAACACCTGTCAGGATTTACTAAAGACACGCAGTGAAAAGTGAGCGCTGAAAAGGTGTGGACAGTTATTTTTTTGCAGATTACCTTATTGCATATTCATTTGTAGTCCCTTTCAGATGCAAAATGTATGGGAGAAGAGAATTTAATTGAATCATGCAAGGTGATTTATTAAGGTTTGCGCTCGTCAATTTAATGGTATTTGTACCATTATTTACCAAAAAAAGCAAAAAGCATTATTACCCAAAAAAAGCATGTCTTAAACCAGACGCTAACTGGTAGATTGCGTTGGTCATTATGGAAATGATTCCACTCCCATCGAACTTTCCACTCCCATCGGCGCCGTTTTGTGATTGCACTCTCATGCTAATTTGCCCTGTTTAGTAAATCTGGCCCTAGGACTCATTTTCCAGAATGTCAGTCAAGTATTGCTGTCCAAGAGGTCCAATTCTATTAATTAGTGCTTTTTATGTGAAACAAATGCACTCAAGTGTCACACTAGAGATATATTTCCTTTCCCCTTCAAATTCTATGCTTGAGGTTAATAGTTTAAAGTAGGGGAAGTTCAGGGTTCACAATTCCAGTCCTCACGCCTCTCCACTCTGGACATTTTGTATGTTTCTCTTATCTGACATGCTCAGTTGAGGGGTGGGCTCCATTCGACCATATGTGCACTGCAAAGTGGACTTAAAAGGGTATGTAATCATCTTAAGAGAGATTCAGTCTGAATCAGGTGTGTTTGTAAGCGGCTGTTCGCAGGTCTAAAGTGCATGAGACGTGACAGTTACAAGTCAACTGTCATGATTACGGGTTAAATACGTTTATTTTCATATTAAACATCGCAACATACATTTAGGGTTTTTGAATTTTACATTAGATTAAGTAAAATGCATAATTAATATGTATATAAATAAAATAAATATTTATATAGATTTAGATGGATTTTATACACATGCATATTAAATTAAAGTATGATAATTTATATTATTTTACTTAAAAAAGAAAATTTTGGCATCAAACCTTAAACTCTAATATGCACGACTTGAGTTTCGTCTGTGTTTGACATTGCAGGGTGTTGCAAATGAACGCATTCTGTTAAGTGAAGTGAACTTCAACTGACTAACACTGCATAGTCAATGTCAATCGGGACGCACCCGAGTTCATGGAGCTCTCTTTTAACAAGCTGATGATCTGAATCAGGTGTATGAGATAAGAGAGACATACAAACTGTGCAGTGAGCGGAGGCAAGAGGGCTGGAGTTGGGAACCCCTGAAGTCGTTGGTGACAATATAGACTACTATACCTGATTTAAAAAAATAAAATAAAAACTATATAATTTTCTAGTAATCAAATGTTTTATAACCGAGGATAATAACAATTAAATAAATACATTTCATGTTTTTATTTTATTAATTTTAATAAATGTAGTTTCAAAAAATTTAAATTTAATTAAATTTATAAAATTAAAAATATTAAATAAATGAATTAATAAAAAAATATTTTATTTTATTTGAAATATTTTAGACTTTTCCAGCCAGGAAATCACATATTTAAAATTGATATTTTCATTCCATAACCAAATTAACCTGTATGTAGCATGTATACTGTAGATTAAGGTTTTAATGTGTTTTATTTATTTTTTTAACAGACAAAATACCACAGATGTATAATAACATGAAAATAATTAGCATATGTGCATCACTACCAAAGCCCCATTTGCAAAAAGTTTTTTTTTTTCTTTGAAAGGTTTGCTGATGAATTGAAACACATCAGCCAATCAGAAACCACAGTTCAAGCCAACTTCAAACGCACAGTGACGTCTAACAACAGGAGGCATGATATTAGGATGAACTTTTGGTCCGGAATTCTGCATGAATGAGCAGGCCAGGGGAATGCCATCAATCTCTAACTCATGCGTCTCGTAGGGTGAGATGCACCTGGCCAAGCAGACCCCAGAACAGGTGGCCGGGCAGAGGGTGCTGCAAGAGTGACAAAATGTGTGTGTGGTGCTGCCATGCCTGGAGTGTAAAAGTGAAACCGGGTCATGGAACTCAATGCGAGTAACACGGTGTTCAGGTAACATAGCCCAGCACCACATCAGCTGCGAGAGCTAGTGAGAAACAGAGTCTCATCAATAAGGCATGATTCATGAGCATGATCTGGAGGGACAGAAGGGAACTTTAACTTTAACTCCTGTGTGTGTGTGTGTGTGTGTGTGTACTTGAAGAAGGGGACATGGTGTTTATCCTGTCCATAGATGATGAAAGAAGTAAGGTCTAAATGTACAGTAGACTAAGTTTTAACTAGGTGTAAAATAAGGTTGTTTAATTGTATTTAATTCATTTTTATTAAATTTCAATTAAAATAATTTTGTTTCTCGAAAGGAAACTGTAAAGTCTAATCTAGCAAGTGCACGTAGACTGGGTGTTAACTTCTAATATTAAAATATGAAATGAATGAATTAAAGAAAATACATAATTTAATTCATTCATTTAATTTATTTACCCCATTTACTTTCTTAATAAATATTAAGTTGCTTTATTTGCCACAATTCAGTGAAAATGTATTAAAATATTGCAACTTTCTCCACCTCTGATACAAATTATTTGCTTTATTTAATTAATTCGATTTGTTTTTATTTTTAGATTAAAATCTATTTGTTTCTTGAAAGAAATCTGTAAGGTCTAATCTATTAAACATATGGTAGATAGTGTTAACCAATAACATTAAAATATGAAATGAATTAATAAACAAATATTTATTTTATCAATTTTGTTAATTTTAATTACTTTATTACCCTATTTACTTAATAAATGTTAAGTAGATTTATTTGCCACAATTCAGTGCAAATTCATTTACATAAACACTTTTTGAAATACTATGACTTTGTCCATAACTTTGCGCTGATATATCCAATGAGGAAAAACAATATTTATCAATAATATCACAGTTTAACATGTTTTCATCCAACCAAATCCTGATATGTAAAAGTCCTGCCCTATTTCAAGCTGAATATTCTGTTTTTCACAGAAATGCATCAAATTGTGGTAACTGCTCAGATGGTAGGAAAATCCCTTAATATAGATTTTTAAAACAAATTAACATGTTAAATTGATAAAGCAAAAGTCCAAGGCAATGAGTTTGTTGTTTCCCCGCCTGTAGTTCATGGTCTATTTTATGTGATCTGCTCTGTCATTGGCGAAATAAACTCACCTGAGCTGCATGAAAGCACTTGCGTGATCAGGTTTTGCTCTCCTCCCAGTGTTTCGCTGATCACACTGTTTCTTTGCACTTTGGACACCTCACACTATGAACACACACAGAAAACACTGACTTTTACCCTCTGTTCTTTAAACGTGGACCCCCCCTGCCGCCCCATTACGGTTACATACATATCCACATGGGAGTCCCAAACATGTGCATCAAAGAGGCAGTCTTACCTTCTCAATACTCCGTGCGGGTCTGAAAAAAGACGAGAAATAGTGAAGTGTCAGTCAAAATCATCTTAAGGACTTGTAGTATCCTTATTTTTTTTTCTTCATCTCTCTCGTAGAGGGACGACGTGCAAATCTAAGGTCGCTCCGCTCAGCGGGAATCTAATATTAGCACGGCACATTTCCCATACTGAAACTCTAGCACTTGTCTCAAATTGCTGAAAGCACAGCAATGGGCCATATGTTTAAACCATTACAGGACTCCGAACTGCAGCTAGAGCGCAGAAATGAGAAACAGACTGGCTAAATTTAGCAGGGGAAAGAGAGAAGCTCAGGTGCGGCTGCCGGTGAAAGTGTCTGGCCCAAATTAACAGGACAGAAAGACACAGCTTTTACCCCGTATTTAAATTGTGTAGTGGCTCGAAAGGTTAAACATTTACTTGTACTCCATTTACAGCAATGCTGACATATTTTTATAGAGCTCAAGCTCCATGGGACACTATATCTAAGAGAGTATAGATAATAAAGAGAATAAACTTTTGGGGAAGCAAAATCATTTTTAACAAAGTAGTTTAGAGCTAAAATAAATACAATAATATAAAAATGGTTTACACCTGATCTGTGTGGTTAAACTAATGTAGTGTGCAATAAAAAAATAAAAATGTCATTGACCTGGGGCCGTATTCACAAAGCATTTTATCTTACCACTAGGAGTACTCCTAAATCGCACTAAAAGATTTTAGCTAGGAGTTTTCTCTTAAAAGTTATTCACAACGCCTTTCAGACCTACTCTTAGTAAAGAAAAAGGACAACTCGTAAACTAAGAGTGAGTCTTCGTTGCTATGGATGACGTCATTACTCATGCACGAGCTTGACTGAAGTGACCACCTTGATTGGCTGATGATTGTAACGCGGGAATGATTCCAAACACCTCCCCTACGATGATGAGTGACAGGTGACAGGTCTGAGAATGCGTGCGCTACACAAGTAGTGCGAAGGACGGAAGATGATGAATAACTGAATAAATAGCCTAAATGAATAAAGAGTAAGGCAAAACAAATAGCCTAGTAGCCTAATGAAACATATGGATTGATGCAATATCTTTGCAACATTATTGAATTAATCTGTCACTATATGCCTCTGCCTACGTTTGCAAAGAGAAGAACATTTTAATTTGATTCACAATGAAACGTTACAATTAGTTTACATGCAATGAGTAGCCTAGTTTTGGTTGTTGTTGGTGGCGTTATTGCATCCCTCCCTAGTTATGCCTACAATGCAAAATTGTTCCCTCGCGATTGGAAGCTCCTGTAGCCGCCGCATACGCATTTCAAAACATCGCAACGTGAAATGCCACAAAAAGCGGTTTGTGAATAGGTCTTAGTGAGTTAGGAGTCCTCTCGACTTCTTTTAAGCTGTCCCAGGCTTAGGTGCTACTTTTAGGGCTAAAATGCTTCGTGAATTACTCTTAGTGAAAAAAATTAGGAGTCCTAAAGTTAGGAGTGACACGCCCATTATTTTTAGGAGTTGCTCCTAAATTCGCCAGTTAGGAGCTACTTTTAGCCTTAAAATTCTTTGTGAATACGGCCCCTGATCTGTGCGACTGAACTAAAGTAGCATGCAATAAATAAAAATAAATAAAATAAATAATAACATTAAATAGTGTTGACCTGATCATCTAACATGCAATACAAACATAAAAAATTAAATTAAAAATAAATAAAATGAAATAGTGTTGCCTTGATCGGTGTGGCTGAATTACTGAAGTGTGCAATAAAATAAACAATAATAAAAAAGATAAAGTGGACCTTACCTGTGTGACTGTACTAATATAGCATGCAATAAAAAAATTATAATAAAAAACACAGTGTTGCCCTGATCTGTGTGGCTGACCTACTAAATTGTGCAATAAAAAAATAAAATAAAATAATAAAATAAATACAAATATAAAGTTACCATATGACTGAACTAATGTAGTATGCAAAAAAAAAAAAAAAAAAAAAAAAAAAAAAATTATATATATATATATATATATATATATATATATATATATATATATATATATATATATATATATATATATATATATATATAAAAGTGTTCTTTATGGCTGTATGATCTGTATGGCTGAACTACAGAGAAGTGTGCAATAAAAAAAGAAATAAAATACAAATGAATAAATAAAGCTGACCTGATCGTTGTGGCTGAATTAACGTAGCGTGTGTGTGTATCGTGCACTCACTGCCTGTGCGTTCTGCAGATGTGTCTCAGTTTCTCCAGGTGTTCAGCATCCAGGTCGCCATCTTCTCGCCTGTCCTGACACCGGCCAACCGAACTCCATCTCCTCTCTGATCACAGAAACACGTGTTCTATCGAGAAGAACATCTGAGTAACAGTTAACCAGAAGCCACTTACCCCACAGCTGCTGTAGAGCGGAGAGGTTGGACAGTAGACGTTCATGATACAGTCTCTCTAACTGGATGAACCTGACTGCTCTCTCATCTGGAAAACGCTCTGGTTCAGGAAAAACTACGGCAAGTGGGAAACCCCAAAGCACCAATGCACTTTACAACACCGGACCTAAAGAATGCTACAGTGAAATACTATCTTACAAGACGACGACTGCCTGCAGTAATGCACTAAAAGTAATATAATAAAAAGCTCTATATCCATAAACATAGCAAGCGTCCCTGATTCTGTTACAATAACAAAGACAATCGGGTATAAATTAGGAGCTATAATGGAACAAGCATCAATAAAACCCCAAAAGCTGTACAAACACAACATTACGCAGCGCCTTGTATCATTAGACATGTGAACAAATAAAAACATTAAGGATACAGTCCTCCTCATGCATAAATGACTCTGCAATCTGTAAAAAAATGAATTTAGCCTATTAGTTATTATGCATTACATTACACAGTGAAAAGCATCATTAGGTAAGACCCTACAGTAACTCGAAATTGTATTATATTATATAAATGAAAGTACATTCAAATGGTGATGAAACGTTGAATCACGTTTCATATATGAATCTATACTGATCTGTTAAGCATTATATAATGATTGTTAATGAGAGTTATTATAAAGTGTTACCAATAATGATGCACAGCTAAAACAGGCTGCATAAGCAATCTGTAATTGTACAGATGTTTTATACCTGATAAACAAGTCATTTAAACTCACACAGCATTTGTTCTACTACACCTGCATGCACATTATCGCTATCTGAGCAAAACTCCTTGCAAAGTAAAGTCAGCTGTGAAAATCACTACATTAATCACTAAATCATTCAAAATCTCTTCAAACGACGTAGTTCAAATTACAGTTCACAGTCTGAACAGACGTACAAACATGGGAGGTCATGTCTGTTTACATGATTATGGATCATATGGCGATTTCTGAACGACTCACTTTTGCAGCTTTACTTTCAATAAATGATCTGGGTGGGCTGGGGAAGTAGCTTTGTTGTTAATGTTAGAGTATGTCTACATAGTACACTGAATAAAAATATCCAGTTATCTATGATTTGTTCCTTTTAAAAACTCTTATAAGAACAAAAATCCACATGTGAGCAGTTTCGACAGTCGTCTTGTAGCTCCTTATAAACCTCTCCTCAGGATGATACAGACCCAGCTGCACATCTGAGCTAGTTCTTGTAAAACATGTTGAATAAGGTCAAGCTCAAATAAACATTTAATAGAGCTTGACCATTTAAGGTGCTGGTTATTCTGCTTCCTATCAGATACTTCATGTTCTGCTATCAGTCAATGTTATCAGCACTGGCCAACAGCAACAACAGACTAACATGAGCCTATTAATGAACCATGTGGAACAGTCCAGGCAAATTCATCTCGTGATCTGGCTCACACACATTAGTTTAGACTGAAGAAATCAGAGGTTTGCACCATCTACTGGCAGTGATCAAAAGTGACAGTTAAAAACATTTGTAATGCTGCTAAAGATTTCTATTTCAAATAAATGCTGTTGTTTTAAACTTTCTATTCAAAGAATCCTGGAAAAAAATGTATCATGGTCTCCACCAAAAATATTAAGCTGTTTCCAACATTGATAATAACCGAGTATCAAATCATCATATTAGAATGATTTCTGAAGGATCATGTGAGGCTGAATGATGCTGAATATTCAGCTTTGCCATTACAGGAATATAATTACATTTTAAAATATATTAACTTTTTAAATTGTAATAATATTTTACAATATTACAGTTTTTACTATATTTTTGATCAAATTATGCTGGCAAAATCAACAGCCTAATCAACTTTGAAAAAAGGAGAAGAAAAGGCTTCCCAAAATAGGCAGTGCATCCAATCTCTATTTTGATTTTTTTTTAATATATTTATGTTTTTATGATTTATTATTTTGTACAACATACTCAACACCTTAAACATCAATCCCTTACAGCCTTGTTTTCATTCACGTGAAATGAAATACTGCATCCGATCTCACTAAAGTCTGTTAGAAACAGACAATCACGCACTAATGAATGAATGGTGAGAGATGACATTTACTTTAACAACATTTAATTTAACACCTCATTACTAATTTCGAACAGAAAGACACACATGAGGGCTTTTCACGCTTCAAATAGTTAACCCTGGTTCATTCTAAACCCCGGGCAAACGGAATCCTGGATCTTGCTTCACGCTTCACACTGCTTAAACTTTACCCAAGGTTAACAATTAATCCTGGGTATTCATAAGCTGCCGTTTCACATCGTACATTCTTAAACCCTGGGTTAACGTCCTTATTTGCATATATATGGTGTCAGTGTCACTGATTGGACGACCTGTTTACATAGAAGCTCTAGCACTCACCTGTCCCATATCATACACTCACCTAAAGGATTATTAGGAACACCATACTAATACTGTGTTTGACCCCCTTTCGCCTTCAGAACTGCCTTAATTCTACGTGGCATTGATTCAACAAGGTGCTGAAAGCATTCTTTAGAAATGTTGGCCCATATTGATAGGATAGCATCTTGCAGTTGATGGAGATTTGTGGGATGCACATCCAGGGCACGAAGCTCCCGTTCCACCACATCCCAAAGATGCTCTATTGGGTTGAGATCTGGTGACTGTGGGGGCCATTTTAGTACAGTGAACTCATTGTCATGTTCAAGAAACCAATTTGAAATGATTCGAGCTTTGTGACATGGTGCATTATCCTGCTGGAAGTAGCCATCAGAGGATGGGTACATGGTGGTCATAAAGGGATGGACATGGTCAGAAACAATGCTCAGGTAGGCCGTGGCATTTAAACGATGCCCAATTGGCACTAAGGGGCCTAAAGTGTGCCAAGAAAACATCCCCCACACCATTACACCACCACCACCAGCCTGCACAGTGGTAACAAGGCATGATGGATCCATGTTCTCATTCTGTTTACGCCAAATTCTGACTCTCTGAATGTCTCAACAGAAATCGAGACTCATCAGACCAGGCAACATTTTTCCAGTCTTCAACTGTCCAATTTTGGTGAGCTCGTGCAAATTGTAACCTCTTTTTCCTATTTGTAGTGGAGATGAGTGGTACCCGGTGGGGTCTTCTGCTGTTGTGGCCCATCCGCCTCAAGGTTGTGCGTGTTTTGGCTTCACAAATGCTTTGCTGCATACCTCGGTTGTAACGAGTGGTTATTTCAGTCAAAGTTGCTCTTCTATCAGCTTGAATCAGTCGGCCCATTCTCCTCTGACCTCTAGCATCAACAAGGTATTTTCGCCCACAGGACTGCCGCATACTGGATGTTTTTCCCTTTTCACACCATTCTTTGTAAACCCTAGAAATGGTTGTGCGTGAAAATCCCAGTAACTGAGCAGACCGGCCTGTTTTTTATTATACTCAGACCGGCCCGTCTGGCACCAACAACCATGCCATGCTGAAAATTGCTTAAATCACCTTTCTTTCCCATTCTGACATTCAGTTTGGAGTTCAGGAGATTGTCTTGACCAGGACCACACCCCTAAATGCATTGAAGCAACTGCTATGTGATTGGTTGATTAGATAATTGCATTAATGAGAAATTGAACAGGTGTTCCTAATAATCCTTTAGGTGAGTGTATATAGCTGACTGCACTATCAAGTTGTTTTCTGAATGGACTTTTCGGACCATTTTACAACACATGATTGTTGCAAAGCATCTAGTCGAAATTATCTGACATCGTATGTTTCTTTCACCCTGCACATGTTTGGCACCACAATGCAGGGTTAACAGCGCAAAAACGGGGCTAACCCTGATTTTACATTACAAGTGTGAAATTTTCCTTCACCCGAGGTTTAAAGCGGGGTTTAGAATGACATTAACCCGGGGTTAAGTGCCCTGTGAAGACCCTCAGAGAGGAGATGAACAACATTAGTATGAGACCTGATGGAGGCAGTGTGGCAGAAGAGGGTGGTCTCCCTGCTCCCCCAGCTCCTGGAGAGATGCCGACAGGGGGCGTCCGAAGCCCTGGGGGGAACCAGCATCGCCCTGAGGAGGTCCTTCAGGGCTGACAAGACCCTCTGACACTGGAAAAACAACAACATCCTCTTTAAAAAGTGTTGACACTGAAAATTGACTATAGTTTCACTGAAGTAACACTAACTGTATGGCATTTCAGCATATTATTAATACCAATGGACTTTAATTTATGTGGTTCAGTATCATTTTAGTATTATTTATACACTAGTATTATTTATAGTTTTAATTAATATTGTGAATTGTCTTTTATTTTTATATTTGCAGTTTTCATTTTTAGCCATTTTGTTATGTGCTTTTGTGATATTATTATTATTTACTTATTACTATTTAGGTTTAATTAGATTTTATTTCAGTTTTAGTATTTTATCCCATTTTTGTTCTTCAACAATCAACTTGTTTCAATTAGTTGTCAAGGCAAAATTTCAATTTAGTTTTTTAAAAGTTTAATTTAGTCTAATGCTTTGATAATATATTTCATATTATTTTAGCTTTTTTTAATATAGTTTTTAATTTTAGTTAACGTTAATAACCCTGATGTGGTTATCTAAGGGTATGTTTACAAGACAACAATGTACTAAAAAGGGGAAAGGTTTTCCTTTGCATTTTTCACGTATAGACGACTGTGTTTTGCTGCCAGGCCAGTAGTTGGCGATGTCACAATGTAAAGAAACACTACGCGCCTATAGACTGAACATACGCATGATATCCCTGTTTTCACATATTCACATTTGTGTAGTTTACACTGAGACAATGACGGAATCATTTTCAAAAATCCACACTTTGGAACCATTTTTGGGGCATTTTCAGGCCCCAAGAACAGTTGTTACGTAAATGAGCGGCCAAAACACAAAGTTGAAAACGTTTTTTTCATTACAATACATCTAACACACAGGCATCCAAAATGTCCCTTTAAATTTAATGGAGCGGCAGCACCCAGCGTTTGTACATCAACACTGATACATCTCACTCTAGAGGTTGGCCCGTATTATTCAAGCCACTCAAACCTGTCTGAAAGGTGCACGACAACAAAGGGATACACAATCACTCGCTCTACAGCAGAACTAGAAACAAAAGTCTTGCACTATTAGTCACGGTGCCTGACTCCGCAGAGACAATAGAAATGCTTCTCCACCCACAGCCTGATCAAGCCAGTGACACATAAATGCATTCATGTCATTCAGGATGACACTGTTTGGACTAGGTTGTACCTCAGAAACAATTTAAAGTCCAAGGACCATTCAGTATCAGTAATTTGTTTTTTTGTATACAAGTGTGACCTGGTTCCTGAACGTACCTAGCAGAAAGAATGGATAAATAATCGTAAGTTTTTGATTAGTAGCATATAATATCATTTATCCTAACAAACATTGACAGAAAAAGTCCATTTGACTGGCATATAAAGTCACCAAGCTTCATTTCTTTATGTAACTTCAGGGGAAGGAATATACAGGTGTGCTCAAGGATATCTCATTGACTTCTCTGAACTCTTGAATATGTTGTAATGATTCAATGCCACGAACTTCCCAATCTTTGGTAAAAAAAAAAACCCTGCGCAGACTAACTCCTCGGCGAGCTGGCGGTTTGTGTTTGTGTGAGAACTGTGGAAGAACATTCACGCACATGCACTGACACATGGCTCAACAACACATCCATTTAACTTGGGATGACTGCTTCCAGGTCAACACGAGGAGAGTCTCACATTGTGCTCTAATTCCGTGAAGCTCTGGGACTGATTAACTGGTTCTGCTCCGGGCAGAATCCGTTTTAATAAAGAATTGCATGCGAAAACGAACCAAAATTTGTTTTAGCATGCAAAGCTTATTCATTTGTTTAGCCATGGCACTTCTGAACAAACAGTATTTTACTGTAGTAGTTTATGGAAAGCTGAATAAATACTGTAATATGATAGAACAGCTGCATATGTAATAAACCAGATGGATTCACACTTTGGGTTGATGACAGATTTCTGATTCACTGTTTTTTTTTTATGTACTACTTAATAAAATAATAAAATATTATTTATTAATATTTTGAACATTTGTATGTCCAATTTTGTTTGTTAAGTGTTAAGTGTTAGTAATTTTGCTGTTTTTAATGTTTTTTTTTTATATTTCTATTTAGCATGAATTGATTTTTATTATAATTTTAGTCATTTTAGTTCTTCAACTTCAACTTATTTTATTTCCGTAAGTTGCCAACACCAACATTTCTAATATTAATTGAAGTTTTTAAGCACCTAATTTATTTTATTTTTTTCAGCTTTATTTAAATTACCATTTATAATACCATTAATAAAACGAATTGGTAACACTTTACAAGAAGTGTATAATATTAATGCTTTTAAAGTATTTTTCGTTATTAATTAATGTTAACAAATGTAGTTATTCATCTTAGTTCATGTTAATTTTAGCATTTACTGATACATTGTTAAAAACTGTTAATATTATTTAATGGACCTGAGCTAACATGAACTAAAGGCGAACAGTAATGTTAACTGATGTTAACTAAGATTAATAAACACTGTAACAAATGTATTTCCCAACTGTTATTTAATGTTAGATAATACATTAACTGATGTAAACAAATGGGGCCTGATTGTAAAGTGTTTTTTTTTTTTTTTTACAGTTTTAGTTGTAGTTTTAATTAACATATCACATGACACTATACTGAATGATTAGGTTATTATATACCATGTTGTAGTGTTTTAATATGAAGGCATCTTTTAAGCCTGGTTTTAATCAACTGCTAAACCACACACACGCACGATGGATCTTCCTATGCCGCGAGCGAGTTTCGTTGTTGTACAGGAAACGCACCCCAGGTTTTTTTGTTTTTTTTTAAACTGTGTTCTGTGAATTGTCTCTGTTTGACAGTGTCTGTTACCTGTAGGACTGGGACTGGGTGTCGGGGAGTCTCGGATGTGTCCATCCAGCTCTGGAGAGAATGCGCCACTGTTACTGTCCCCCTCTTCCTCTTCTTCCTCCTCCTCTTCCTCGTCCTCCACCCTGGAGCTGTCGTAATCTTCATCATCACTATTGTTATTAGTATGATCCTGTCTGAGGGGCTTCTGTCCACCACGGGGCCCCTGCTCCACCTCCTCTGCTTCCTCCACCAGTCGGTTCTGGTTCTCGTCCGGGCTGCGGCTGGACTCTGAGTCATTTAGGAGGTCGGGGTCGGTTAGTCCTGCCCGCCTCACTGGGCCATCGCTCTGCCACTGTCCGTCGTCCATAAGGTCCAGCTGACTGAGAGCATGAAGATCCACTCGAACCCCTGCAGGCCTCACAGCCGCTCAGCCGCTGGAGAACAAATCAGAGGGACACTTTAATGGCCATGAGCCATCATGAAAAGAAAAGAGCTCGCTGGCCTTTAAGAGACCTGACTCATAGTTTACACATAATTCCACTTCAATCTGGTCGAGTGCAGTGCACGAATCAAAACTCTTGAGATTTCTCCATTTGTTCTGCTTTGTTCAGAGGTAAAATGAAAAATAGGTTTTTTATCAATGTGGGGTTTTTTTCAGCTCACGTTTGGTATCATTTTACATGATATCATTAGAGATAATCTTTCACAAAGGAATTTAAAAAAAATGTTTTAACAAAATAAATAAATATAAATCAATGTGAATATTAAACATATTATATTTAGAAAAGCTTATACAGTACTGTGCAAAAGGCATTTTAATATCCCCACCCCAAAAATGTCCACAAAAATGGTTGTAAGTCTGTTATTTATATCTTTTGCTGTAGTGTGTCAGTAGGAAATATCAGTTTACATTTCCAAACATTCTTTTTGCCATTAATTGTAATAATCCAGTGAGATTTGTGTATGCACAAGGAGTCTGACAACAGACGGTATGATCTGATCTCACCATCATCGAGTCCGTCTGTGATTACATGAAGAAACAGAAGAAACTGAGACAGACTAAATCCAGAAGAACTGCGGGAACGTCTCCGAGATGCTTGAAGAAACCTTCCTGCAAAGCTACCTGAAAAACTATGCCCAAGTGTACCTGGACAAAAGCCGTTTTAAACGCAAAGGGTCATTACACCATATATTGATTTGAATTAGTTAATAGAAGTTAAATCATAAATAAATTCAATTTATGATTTTATTTTTTAAAGCATTCTCACTTTACAGCATTTTAACACAAGTGCCAGTACTTTTCACAGTACTGTAGCTTTGCAGGAAGGTTTCTTCAAGCATCTCGGAGATGTTCCCGCAGTTCTTCTGGATTTAGTCTGTCTCAGTTTCTCGATGATGGTGAGATCAGATCATACCGGCTGTTGTCAGACTCCTTGTGCATATAGAAATCTCACTGGATTATTACAATTAATGGCAAAAAGAATGTTTGGAAATGTAAACTGATAGTTCCTACTGACACACTACAGCAAAAGATATAAATAACTGACTTACAACCATTTTTGGGGACATTTTTGGGGTGGGGATATTAACATGCCTAAGACTTTTGCACAGTACTGTATATAATTTGAAAAAAAAATGTAAGCAATTCTATTATATGATCAAATATTTATTTTTCTTATATATATATATATATATATATAAAGAAAAAATAATGAATATATATATATATATATATATATATATATATAAATAATCACCATTGAACATGTAATCAGTTAAAATTTTCCATTGGATGAGAAGTGAAATATACTAAAAAAAGAAAAAAATCCAACAATAGAAAAATAGAAATAATCAAAAAGTTTTTTTCTAAATTAAGGGGAAAATTAGAATTAATTTGTTTCATTTATATCTATACCAATATACCAATTCATATAATAATTAGCAACAGTATCTTAAACTAAAACATTTTAGTATATGGAAAATTTGGAAGACTTCTGTGAACATTTCTAAGGTTGATACAAATGAATCACTAAATCAAGTTTTTCTTCATTCTTTATGAATGGATTCAACCCTTTTCATACAAACATGCTGAACAAATGACGCAGGTAAACATTTGGCTCATAACCAAACAGAAACAACAAGAAAACAACTAAATAGTGTAAAATGAATACCATGCCATTCATAAACACAGATATCGGCACCAACCTGCTGTCCTGTGTCCCTTCAGTCTGCTGTAATAAACTGATGTAGAAAATGCTCTATATAGTCAATATACTATCTCTCTCTCTCGTACTGATTGTTTGCTTCCCCTGAATGGTGAATTCATACACCATGGAGATTTTCCATGATGGTCCCCATTGGGATGTTATAGGAGAAAAAGCATCATGCTTATTGCTATACCGTCTCATGACAGCTTATGCAATATCATACAGCATCTTACAGATCTTAAAGCAGACTGCCTGTTTTGCTTTTCATGCTCAGGGGGATTCTGGAGCCGAACACACGAACCAATGAATGAATGCTTATAGGTCACTGCGTGCAATGATAATGCTTAGGGCACAACAATGTGCATTTAGTGAACAAACTGAGCTAAATCCAGTGCTGTATTGTTAACTAAAACTATTCAAATAATTTGCATTAATAAATAAAAAAATACTAGATGTGTAAAAAAACAAAAAACAAAAAAAAACTTTAGAAATTAGAAATGTTGCCTTGGCAAATAACTGAAATAACATAAGTTCCATTAAGATAACATTGAGTTGATGTAAAATTACAGAAACTAAAGCTGAAATAAATATAAATTAACGCTAAATGGAGATTTAAAAAAAAAAAAATAAAATACTAAAACTTAATTTTATAATTTTATAAAAACTGAAAATATAAAATAAAAGCTAATTTTCCGCTAAAATAATCACTCCATCAAATACTGGACGCACTGTAAACTAGTGAAAACTCACTGTTCTGAGTTCAGAGGTTGGGAGGATAAACATTTAAAGAGATATGGAATTAGCTAATAAATCAATTTGAGTACATTAAATTTTGAAATCACAATCTTGTGCCAGCCTTGAATCGTATTCGAATTGTATTAGCTCCTTTTTTCCCTATTAGTTATTTGTTTTTAATTTCATTTAAATCTATCTATTATTTTTGTGTGCATATTTTATGATAATTTTAAATCATTTTTATGTAAAGCACTTTTAATTACCAATGTGTATTAAATGTGCTAATTAAACTTGCCTTGTGTTGCCTTATACAACAGAACTCCACCATTATGTCACAATTTATTATGTTACCATTATGTATTATTATGTAGCCATTAGGAACCTGGTTGTTTGTTTAGAGGGCCTGATGTTATTTGGCCCTGTAGAAGAACAGACTGACTCACAGCAGACCCCAGGCGTTTATTCGCTTTTCTGACAACATATAGTGACTCAGTGAGCTGGGGACCATCAGATCTGTGCCTGTGGTGTAACACCACCTACACACATCCAAACCACATCATCGAGAAGGGCCAGGTAAACCTGCTTGACACATGTGGGGTTTGCATCAATTCTTACTGACAACAGCTATTGTGCGTCGGGCTTGTGACCGCTTTAAGTTTTTATGTTATTAGTTGACACTTTAAAGGGCACGGACAGAATAACATGAGGTCGGTCATGCTATGGCAGGCAGAAATTTGGGTATGTGAGCTGCCATGTTCGTTCATCCGCTTTCTTTAAAGAGAGAATTCATTAATAATCAAAAGACAGCTGCGGTTTCTCATTAGCTCTTTTAAAAACATTAAAGCCTGCAGGGAGAATGAAAGAGGGAGAGATGAGAAATAGGTTTATTTAGCCTGAATAACAAGCATGACTGGAGTAGCTAGACACAAATGTGTCTGACATGCACACAGCGTTCTTCAAACCCATCTGTGAAATCCACCTCAATCCTCCATTGAGTTGTTTGAACTATTCTGATTTAAAGGAGACATATCATGCTTTTAAATCGTTCCTTTTAACATATAAATCATACATTTGTAGTCTATATAAAGCGGAACTGCAATGCTTGGGTCTGAATTCCTCATTATTATAGCTCCACAGGCCCCTTTTCTACCCCTTTTCTGATGTGCGTCTGAGAGCAACTCGTTTTGGTGCGGTCTCTTTAAATACAATTGAGACACTTCATACCCCGCCCCCTCTCCAGGATGCAGAGGTTCAACTCCACCCCGTTCGGCCATTTTTGTAGTTTGATAGCAGAGATACGATTATAGCGGCACAGAAACTTTTTATTCACACGTTATTAACAAAATGTCAACAACAGAAGACTTGTCCAGCCAGCCTTAGATGTTCGAGCCAGAGTCGGAGCAGGAGCGAGATGAAAATGAAGACGACGAACCTGCAGAACAACGTCTTCATATGGATGTATCGCAAATGGTGTGTTACTGTATTTACACATGAAAATGTGGTCTTCCCACCTTTTACCACCGTGTCGATTTATTTTGATTAATATGTGCGAGGGAGAGAGAGCAAGACAGCGTCTAGTTTGGAGACGGTGTCTTGTTTACACTTTCGCCTGGCTCCGAAGAGAGAGAGTGAGCGCGCGCGCGACCGGGTCTCTCTCTCTCTGCTCGTTCTTTCAGTTAAACATGCGCCCTGTCACAAGCGCGGCAGTTCATCTACATTAGATGGTGTAATGAAGCGTGTGGGTTACTACATCCAACAACCGAACATTTTAACTTACCCTCTCGTAACTTCTGCATCTTTTAGCTTGGACTACAAAATTGCAGCGAGAAATAAAAATGGCGGATTGCTCGAAGTGTTCGGCTGGAAGTCAATGTCCTTATTTGGCAGTTCCGCTGCAAATACTGTGACGTAATAGTTCACAAAACGTCATAGATAACAGAAAAATCTGAACAGGTTGAAAAATATGACTAAAACAGAATATAAAGATATCAACGAAGCACCTGAAGAGAATAATTTCAACTTTTCTGTACTTCTAAACACTCCAAATATACAACAAAATGCATTGAAGGGCTAAAAAAGTGGATTTAGCATGATATGTCCCCTTTAAAACTAAAAGTTTAAATGGGAATGGAAGTAATACTAAAACTTCCTTAATGTTATAGAATACATTTCTGGTACTCAATTAACATTCTAATGAACTATACTTTATTTTGATTTTGATTAGTCAGTCATTGCAATAGAGCGCAACAGTCGGGATCCAGAAGTTAAAGTCCCATGCATTTTTTCCACAAGGGAACTGATTAAACGAGAACTTAGTAAACCTTTAAAAACAGACCTACTGTGAGATACGAGCTTGTTATTTGATGGCAAATGCTTTTGTTGAAGCCGAAAATGCATTATTTAGAACTTATTTTTTAAATGAACAAGTTCAACAGTGGTGGAAAAACTACATTACCCATGATTCTGCAGCGAAATTTCCACCAATCAGAGAATCACAACAAGAAAATTGCAAAAATAACACTTTAGCACCCGCCCACTCCCTTTGTGAATGATGTAGAGATAGGGTGTATTGACACTTGACCAAAGACATGTAAACGAACCAAAAACAGGACAAAATCCCATCATACGTAGGCTACGACCATACAGCGAGCGCATTTAGCCCAGAACACAGCATTGTTTTTGATGTTCGACAACTTCCGTTGAAAAAATATACGTCATAAAGACTTTTTTGTTTTCTATCTTTAGATTAGATGTTAAAAATGAGTGTGAAGGTAAGCGAAACATGTATCAACCAAACTAGAAGTGTGATCACAACCACAGTTTCCCTATACACTCTCAAACTAGGCTACTTAAATGTTTACATATAATAATATAGCTATTTGCAATAAATGTAATATATCTATCTATCTGTCTTTAATTGCTAAGAGAAAAATTTATAGGAAAAATACCTCTGGAACCAATGCCATTAAAAAAGTGGATGGGCACTGTTGCACTCTATAAGCTGTCAGATATTTGAAAAGAACGACTGTAATCATTATTAAGAAATGAATATTAGCCTAAATATTCATTTGGTAATAATTTTGTATAAACGCAACATCCACCCTGAGTAAGACAATGACATGGTGCTCAAGATCATGTTGCATCACCCTGAAGTGGTTTATTTTATGATAATGACCAACTCACTGCATATTATCACTTATTATGTACTAATATTTAATGATAATACAAGTGTCAAAAAAAATGTCAAAATTTGACCTTTAAGAAAGGTTGTGACCTCTGTGGTGAGTCAATACATTGAAATGACACTGTTACTGGCTTGATTGCTCTCCTAGCACAACAGTGATTGATTTCACTGTTTTAAGAGCACAAAGAAAGTTACTTAAACAACAAAACATTTTTGGCATAACATGCATGGCTCACGCTCTGAGTGAAGCAAGATAAAGCAGACATAACTCATTCTGTTTTGACACTTCAAATAATGCTTAAACTTCAATCCCCATTCACTTTTCCTGTCATATTTATGCCTATAAACTAAAAGGGATCAACACAGATCATGCTGCACCTGGATGAAAACAGATGTTGATATTATATAATTGCAGGGTGTCCATCATTGTAACGTTATACACATGATCCGTGCATCAAAACATCTGTCATATTCATATATAAAGGGTTAAAGCTCTATAAAATCCGCTTTCATCACTGCACATACATACCACATTTGTCTAACTTCTAACAGAAGTGTTATATCACATAAGGTGCCGGTGGTACGGATAGAGCAGAAGGAGCTGTCATTAATTCAAGCGCTAACATGCATAGCATCATAAGTGCATCAAGCCTTTAGTTCAACAAGCTGCACGTTTCATTCTGCTTTTCACAAGCGGATATTCTCTTTCATGAATATTGCATTAAAAATAAGAGACAGCACTTACAGATCGATCGGGCAAGGTAGCTTGAAATCGGATGGACAGGCAACCGCGCTCTTGCCTGTCGGCTGATGTGTGTTTGTGTTGCTGCACATCTGCGCAGCTCTTCCTGACACTCATCCGGGTACTTCAGCTGTCTGCGCAGCTCATAGATAGATGCCACCGTCCGCCATATTGGAGCGGTCCGTGAACATTCGAGAGTGGATTCAAGACAGCGTCTGCAACTGTAGTTAGACGCATGTGTTAATATATATATGTATATATATGAAATAGACTTCAGCAGATTATTGACGACACGCTAAAAGTTGCAAGATGGCCGGCGCGCCTACGTATCTGGAGCGGTCGAGGGTAATCTACGCATATATATCTATGGCGCAGCTCCTCGCCTGTCACTCATCCGGGTACTTCAGCTGAGGGCCTTTATCTGATGAATATTAATCGCGTCACGTAAACTCATTAATATTTAAGACCCTGATGAATATTAATCGCGTCATGCTACTATTGCTTTGGAAAATTAAACGTAAGGCCATTAAACTTCATTTAAGACCATGATCAAGACCATAGACTGTAAAAAAAAAATAAGATCAAGACCCAAACCTTCGCCACATATCTATGATGCAGATATTTATTTTTATTTTTATAGTCAGTTATTGGGTAACCTTCCACACATGTAACATAATTAATATTTATGAACCAAGTCTTTATCATAATAGGATAGGAAATTTGCAGAGGATCATTGTTTGATTATATAGTAGTAGGCTACGTTATGCCACCTTGTGGGTGGTATTATAATTTAAGTAATAATTTAGTAGTTCATTCTTAGTAATTTTAGTAAGTTTGTTAACATTATTTAATGCATTGCGATTGCGAACTAACATGAACAAACAATAAACAATTATATTTTTACTAAATAACATTACCAAAAGTTAATAAAAGCTTTAAAAATAATAATATTGTTCATTGGTGGTTCATGCAAGTTAGTGCATTTACTAATGTTAACAAATGGGACCTTCTTGTAAACTGAAAACAATAAAAACAAGTGACTGTTTTCAATTATTATTATTACTTTGGTGAATTACCCTACACTAACAACCCTAATCCTTCACTGATGAGTGAGATATTCTTTTAATATTAGGAGATGTGGTGTTGTTAAGAGTCAAGGGCATAATGCGATTCAGAAGTTTTTAAATTGTAAGAAGTCTTTGAATGATGAACTATAGGTCATTTAGATTCATAAGCATTAATTGGGTTAAAATATTACATTGTATGGGTTTAAAATCAGATAAAAATTAATGGCCAGTGATATCAAAGTTTTCATTGAGAATAATAGGTGATCCATTGTCCAAAAGACTGCAGGAGAATATCTTTGATAATAAATTCAATTTCTATAAGGACAATGTTCCACTTATTCAGGGCTATTTAAAATCTGATCTTGTTTTACATGCTGAATAAGTACAGGATGTCCTGCACAAACCTTAAATACCATAAACCAAACAAAAGCTGGACATTCCGATTTTTTAGCAGATAAGAGGGATGAGTGTTTATGTTAGTGTTTAAATGTTTACCAGGCTCTTACTTTGAGACTTCCTAAAGTTCACTGAATATAATGAATAATCATTTTGAACATTTAAATATATCAGCATTCACAATTGTATTTCTTCAGACTTATTAGGTAGGATAGGCTAAATGTTTTGAATTTGAATTTTGAAGTGATGAGTTTAATGTTGAGCAACCTTCATAAAGTAAAAGTTCTTATACACTATGTGTACTTTCAGTTTTCAGCTCTAGAGTTGGGTGGTGTCGAGAGGATCATTATGGAAATAGTTCTTCCTGTCAACAAGTGAAGAGTCACCAACTCATCTACTCAGTTTTCAAATATGGTCAGATAGTAGCACGGTGACTCAAAGTTACTTGAGTAATTTATATTAACTGTTGTCAAGCATAATGGGGTTGCCAAGTGCCTTTCTTTAAAGACCCAGTTAATTGCACTTTTGTGTAGGCACACTATGTAACATTGATCAAAATGAACAATATTTAAATGCATTTAAAATTTAAAGGGGTGGTATAATGTCCTCTTCACAAGATGTAAAATAAGTATTTGATGTCCCCAGAGTGTGTGTGTGAAGTTTTAGCTCAAAATACCCCACAGATATTATTATATAGCTGCAAAGCATGTTAAAATTGTGAATTTTTGAGGGTGAGCAAAAACGCACCGTTCAGTGTCTGTTCCTTTAAATGCAAATGAGCTGCTGCTCCTGGCACAGAGGGCGGAGCTTCAAGAGCCTGCACTCACACAGACATGCACTGTGTTGTAAGGTGTCCCGTATAGATCAAGGGGAGGTGGTAGACAGGCTCGGGACTCAGATATCATCCAAAGAGGATTTTTATTAAATGCCAGTGGAGAAGTAGGAGTGTACAGATTCACAGTGAGATGTCAAAGAAAAAAATACTAAATTAAACCAAAAAAAAAAATTTACAAAAATAATTATACACTTGACTCAGTGCAAACTTTGATGTATCAATAATCAAAGGAAATCAAATTGCTACAGGCAGCAAAATCTACATGGATACATTCAGCAATACAACCCCCTCTTTTCCTCACCAAGGTTCAGTTTAGACTGGCTTATATAGCCTAGGACAAGCTCATTACACCCAAAACCATACCAACTGCAGGGGCATCCCTTTGTAGCCTAAACATATAACCATTTAACTTTCAATAAATAAAATAAACTCATTCGGCAATTTAAACAACCTGTAAACACCATAGGACATTTATCCATGCCTACATCACCAAGAGTTAAGTTCCCTTCGCTACTAATAGAAATGGTTTAACCCAACACAAGAAAAAGGGAAGCTGTAGTCCCATCCCCAACTTTGAGGAGTCACGGGAACAGGGTATGGTGAGTAGACAGCATGTGGGGCAACTGTTAGCAATGTGGGAGTAAATACAGATTTGAAATAATAAATAACAAAATGCATAATACCACTTGTCTCTGTGTGGTTAATGGGAAAAATACTAAAGTAGACATAACACGTTGTGATGACCACTGATATGTGCACCTATCTGCAATCAACTCAAACAGCATATCTTAAACTTATTATAATTGAACGTTATAGAATAATTTCGAAAACTTTTAGCCTTTAATGTTCAAACCGGATTCAGACAAAGATGGAGAGACTCCAGAAGAGGTGACAACATGTAGAATGCAACAGGACGTTTCTGAATGGTTAGTTGAAGAATTTATGTAGCTTACGTGTAGTTATCTTCTAGTCATTGATTAGCATATTCTGTCTTGATAATCTATAAATCGTGTTCCGGGGGCGGGGTTTATGTAAATTTTAGGGTTGGTGATGTCACTAACCCAGGAGGAATGTCGTGTAGTCCTTAAAAAGTGATTTCTTTAAAAGCAAATATCTTCCTTTGCTTTGAACTTTGAGCGCTGGAACTTTGCAGATGTTGTTTATGCTCAAACAGCAACATTACACACTACCTAAAGTTAAAAAAGTTAAATCATAATCAACAATTTCATTTGTGTTTCAAATGGCGTTTTCGCGGCCTGAAAATGCAAGCGTTTGAAAAATGGTTTCAAAGTGCAAGTTCCATGTACAAATGTAAGAGAAACAAATTCAGAGGAAAAACTTTTCTGTTTTTAGTACATTGTTGTTATGTAAACTTACCCCAAGTCTTACCCTGGTTAACTATAGTAATCAGAAAAGAGTATCGATTTGGCGTGCTGTCCGATGGGAGGGATCCAAGCTCGGAATTTGGGCCGAACCTAGAGTAGGCTACTCCCCCATATCTTTGGTTAGGATGTTTTAAGACTTTAAGCAGCAACAACTGCTGATGGAACGACAACGGCGTTCTGGCATTCTATGGCGCATGCGCGACTCTAAATCCTGCTTCATGACGTTCTACTGTAATCTACGGGAGAACAGCTGATTTGTTAGGTGACAGATTAGATAATAAATGTTATGATTTGGTTATGTGGCATTTTAATTGTACGTAGGCCTATCATTTAATGCCAAAAGCAACCCCTCTCTTGCTTTTTATTGTTTTTACATTTTATCGTTATTACATATTTTTTGTACTTTGTCAAATGATTAAATGGCCTGTTACACGGTCCTCTTTATTGTTGCTTAGTGATATTTGCATTCTTTGGCTATGCCAGTTAGCAGTGTAGCCTACTTCCGGTCGGCTATAGGCCTCCTCTTGTGCTGATTGCTGATTGGATAGGCAATTTGAAAGTGTTCCTCCCTAACTTTGTTAATAAAACATCATAAATAGAGAAAAGTTTTTCTGGCTACTTTGACGAGTGTAGGTTATTAAGTTAGTCATAAAGAGTGTGAAAGTTTGCCATTGTGCTCCGGGGAGTTTGTAATAAACCAAGAATCAACATTGGCTTGGCTTTTCGGTGATATATTTTCATAATGGGTTGTTTTAGCACTGTAGGCCTACTGGAATTTATTTTCACGGAAGTCTCTACTAATGGGTATGGCTAGTTTCGTATGTAACATATAATATAGCTTCAGCTAGTCAGCTTGAAATCGTTTCCATCTAAACTGTGTCTCTTGGTGAATGTTTTATGAGCAGCAGGATAATCTCTCCCTAGCATTTTGGCCAGAATATCAGTTATATTAAAAAAAATTCAAGGTTTGACCATGTCAGACTGGCAATTGTTATAACTTTTGCAACATCATTCATTTAAAAATATCCTTGTTTCCAGTTAGTCAAAACAACGGCATAAAATATTGCACTTACTGTACATGCTCAGATGACATTATTTTTGTAATTTAATGTATTCACATGGTGCCCCGAATCATATTCATCTGCACAGTAATGCAGAGCCGAAGCACAACCAAAACAATGATCTTGCTCAAAACGTTACATGGTGTACCTTTAAAAGTTCTTAAAATAGACTTAAGCTATATGGTGACACAAGTATAAAGCCATACATGTGTTTTATGACTGAATTTATTCATTTAAACAAGGTTTTTACTTCAACAATGTGGAAAGACTCAGTAGAAGGACATTTTTCTGAACAGAAGCGTCGTATCCGCCCTGGCCCCTGGAAGCATCGGATCAGCCCTGGTCGCCTGCACAGCCTGATCCGCCCTGGCCCCCGGAACTGTCAGGTCCACCCACGCTCCACGGCCCAGGCCCGCCATTGCCATTTCCTGGCCCTCCATCCCTCCCCCAAGACCGCCTCCATCTTCACCACCTTCCTGAACTATTGTTTTTTGGTTTTGTTGGGCGTAAGGAGCCGCCCATATGGGGTCTATGTCACGGTTTGGGTTTTGTTTCTTGTCATTGTCATGTTTCTGTTTCTTGTCATGTGGTCCTGCCATGTGTCTTGTCATTGGTTAATTGTCTGATCATTGTTCACAGGTGTTCATTGTCTTGTAATTAGTTTGTGTATTTAAGCCCTCATGTTTGCCCTGTGTCTTTGTCCAGTATTGAATGTTTGTCCAGGTTCTTGTTTTGAGTTCTGAGTTTCATGCCTTGCCCTGCCCTTGTTTTTTGTTTTTGAAGTAAAGTTGCATTTGGGTTCTCTACCAGCTTGCCTCCAGTGAATTCATTACAGTCGCATGTAGAGACCAGTAAAACAGTTTTTTGTAAAAAAAAAAAAATTGTTAAAGAATATTCAAAATGTTGTTAATTCATGACTTGAGTTATTTCGGCACAGGTTAGAACAATGTTAGAGACTAATAATCCATTGTGGATTGGTCACCTGAACTGTCTTTAAGTTTTGGGAGGCCCACTGTGTGAATCTTTGAAAACCCCTGAAACGGACTGAAGTCCATGGTGTCATAAAGCAACTGATGGTGACCTCTGGTGTTGATTAGATGGAACAGATGCTATGGTATTGCTGTCATATCCATGTTCACACCAGGTCTTCTGTAAAGGATTACCCTGGTAGTCGATCATCATCTTGCCCACTCTTACCCTGAGTCTGAGAACAGCAACCAGCATCTCCCCATTTGAATGCAGAGGGTAAGTAACGGGAGGCGTTTCAAAGCTTAGTGACATAGACTCCAGGACCCAACATGCCATCAGAGAGAAGCCCTTCCTCATGATCCTCATCGCATTCAACATTGTAGTGCCATGAGTCATGAAATATTATGTAGGATTGTTTACCTCTATGCCAGTTTGGCTGAATGTCAACCAAGAAACACTCAGGCTATACAACAAAAAGAGCTCACAAACACAGATGTCTGAAACATCTTGCTGCTGTATTCCCATGACAGTACAGACGTACAGATCTCATTTCAAACCTGTATTTTTTTTTTTTACTGTAGAACACAAATTAATATATTTTGAAGAATGCATATCCTATTTTTGTGCATGCAATGAAAGTCACTGGGATCTAAAACATGCCATTGAATGGACAAAAAACGTGAGACATTTTTGCAAATAAATTGCCAAAGAATTGTTCCACAGAAGACAGGAAGTAATTTTATAAATGACACGAGGAAAAGTAAACGATGACATTTTTTTTAATCAACTATCCCTTTAAACACAGCACAGTCCATACTTTTAACACATTGATCAGTTTATTTATTTTTTCCCATAATTAGCAATATGCATACAGTAAATATCTAGCCTAGAAATCTAGACGCACCCTAGCGGCAGCAAAAATTATTTTGCAGCCAGGGTAGTCTAGCAACTCTCCGTTGACTTTCGTGCTGGAAAAACCTAAATTGGGTCAGGCCACGTCGTGTATAGAGCTGGTAAGTCCCGCCCATCCGTAAAACCCCAAGTGGACCTCTAGGTTGAAAAATCGTCAATGCAAGTGAATAGGAGAAAATAATTATTTTCTGGTCCCGTTTGAATTGTGCCATGAATGTGAACATATGTTGTCTGTGAATTTTTTATATAATTTTTCATGTTACGAGTTTGACAGAATATTGTATGATTCTTCGGCTAGCTAGCTATGTCTTTAGTTGTGGAAAAGACATAACGAGAAAGACTACATGTCGCCTATGTGACGTCACCCCATAAAGTTGACTTACCCGTGGTTTTCGCCAACCTCAACGATTTTGTCCTCTCCCTGAAAGAAGGCGGTGAAGTGCACCAAAGACACAGTCATGTTTAGCGGGATCCGTGAGCTAGTGTCCGTGTGCGAGTGGTGTTGACGTTTCAAACGCGTCGAAGCAGCGAGGAGTTGTAGTCCACAAAGTGCTCTCACACAAAGTCTAACCGTATCAAACTTCTACCCACTAAATTGTAGCATTCTTTACACGAAAAGTTATATAAAAAATTCACAGACAACATATGTTCACATTCATGGCAAAATTCAAACGGGACTAGAAAATAATTATTTTCTCCCATTCACTTGCATTGACGATTTTTCAACCTAGAGGTCCAGTGGGGTTAGCGGAAGGGGCGGGACTTACATGATGACGACAGAGTTGCGACGGTTCCCTGCTAACGTTACTTGAAAACAAAGAAGAGTATGGCAAGCCGTTTTAGCTTAAATTGTACCCAGCGTTACTTGTCGTAAATGCATTTTTACTAGTAAGAATTCAATTAGAGAGCTCTACAATTCAATTCTTACTAGTAGCAGTTACAATTAGAGAGCTCTCTAATTCAATTATTAGTAAGAATTACATTTACAGAGCTCTCTAATTCAGTTCTTACTAGTAACAATTCCAAAGAGAGCTCTACAAATGATTTTTTACTAATCATATGTATCCATTGACTTCCATTCATTTTTAAGTACGGAGCTGTACAATTGAATTGTTACTAGTAAGAATACAATTGCAGAGCTCTTTAATTTAATTCTTACTAGTAACAATTTAAATAGAGAGCTCTCTAATCCAATTATTACTAGTTACAATTCCAATTGGAGAGCTCTCTAATTCAGTTGTTACTAGTAAGAATGCAATTGCAGAGCTCTTTAATTCAATTACAGAGCTCTGCAATTATAAATATCTTTAATTTTTTTTTTTACTAGTAACAATTCAATTGTAGAGCTCCGTAATTAAAAATGAATGGAAGTCAATGGAGACATATGACTAGTAAAAATTCATTTGTAGAGCTCTCTATTTGGAATTGTTACTAGTAAGAACTGAATTAGAGAGCTCTGTAATTGTAATTCTTACTAGTAATAATTGAATTGTAGAGCTCTCTAATTGAATTGTTACTAGTAAAAATGCAATTACTACGAGTAACGCTGGGTACAATTTAAGCTAAAACGGCTTGCCATAAAGAGTTGCTGCTGGAGAACAGTCTTTCGAATCGGCTTTGGCCGCGACTCTGGAGGACTTGGAGTTTTGTTTTTCTTTGAGAAAAGAGCAAAGAACGCACTTAAGTCATTCTTAAAAAAGGAAGATGTGTTCGTAGTTTTGCCGGTCAGATTCAAAAGTTGAATCTATCAACTAACGTTAGCTCCACTGTTGGGAAAACGCTCTGGGGTGCGTTTCCCGAAAGCATCGTTGGCCAACTATGGTCGCAAGTTCATCGCAATGTCCATTGAACTCTATTGGTAACGACGGAACTTGCGACCATAGTTGGCCAACGATGCTTTCGGGAAACGCACCCCTGGTTGGTTGAAGCGCTGTCCTATTGCTTGCAGAGGGAATTTGAAAGACAGCCGTTTATCCCGCCCCTCGGATTGAGCCGTGTCTATGGTGAGTTGCCAGACCTAACATCTTGATGTTGGTCTGGCTTGCCAGGCTAGTAAATATCTGTATATTTGAAAGAACACTTTTACAGCGAAGTATAAATTCAGAGCATGTAAAGGTAGCTTTAAGTGAAACTAAAAGAAAACTACTTTTGATATTTGGAGAATTACAGTATATGCTCTTATAAATTAGAAGTTTATATCAGTACCCATATTCATAATTGTGACCACAGTCTGTTTACAATGTCAACTAGATTCTTACCAGTGTTTTTAAACATTGTGTGTGTGTATATATATTAGAGAGAGAGAGAGGGAGATGCCCCGTAGTGATAGATGCCCTTTTATTTCATTTGAGCCCCTGTCCCTGAGAAACTCTTGATCATTGATGATCCAAAACCAAGCAATTCTCACATTTGTTTGTCGTTTATTAAAAATTCATATATTTAAGTACAGCAAACATTCAAACATGAAAAAAAAACCAAAAGACATTATGAGAGTACTTTTGAAAACTTACATCAAAACAGGGTTTGGTAATGTAATCATTATGATTAATGGATTTTTATTCCTGTTTGTTGAAGTTTAATATTTTAATATTATTTAATTATCAAAGAGATCAAGCAGGCATTTGGTGTACTTTTAGTACATGCACAATGTTATTGACTTCATGGGTGCAGCATGGGAACAGTACCTCCCTGAAAAACAAAGCCTACAAACTTGTCCAAAGGTATCCAACCAGCAGTCACTGAAAACCAAAACAGTTTCTCCAGTGCACAGTTTATTACTAAATACAACTTTATCAAAATGTAAAGTCTTTCATAGACAAGTCTGTCTAAATATTAGCCCTCATTAAGGTTTGGGGTGTCTTTAAGCCGTCTCTTCAATATAAAAGTCTTTTATATTTCATCCATGATTAGCTCTGTAGGTAATGCGTCCCAGGTGGTGTTAGGCGTGACCAGTGTGTGTGGTTTCCAGCATCTCCTCATAAAGCCAGCTCTCAGTGAAGTTTCCTGACTGCTCCATTAGCTCAAACAGACGCTTGTACTCATCAGGGTAGACGTCGCCTGTCATTGTGTCGTCAAGGAAGCAGAGCTTTGAATTGAGCTCTGATCCACTGCCAGGACTCCATGAGCTTTGGAAGACAGCAGACCAAAGGTGTGAATGCATACAACCAATCATGTATGTTTGTTCACTCAGAAATTTTAGTTTGTATACAAATACAGGTAATAAACTTACTTGATTTGTTCAATCAATCTGCGCTTCCTTTTAGCAAGGCATTGTTTCACCATCAAAACCAGAGTGCTGCCATTCAAGGGGGTTAGGTGAGAGTTAAACAAGTCCTCACGCGGGGTTATCCGCACCAAACACAGGTTATCACTCTGGGAAGTCTGGGGGGGGGGGGATTGATGCATTAAATTGATTAAAATTGACAGTAAAAACATTTGTTACAAAAAAAATATTCGTTTCAAATAAATGCTTTTGAACTTTCTATTCATCAAACAATCCTGAAATAAATGTTTAACAGTTTCCACAAAAAATATTAAGCAACACGCACACATGTATTCAGCATTGATAACAAATAAGAAATGTTTCATGAGCAGCAATAATAAGAAATTTCTGAAGGATCATGTGACACTGAAGACTGGAGTAATGATGCTGAAAATTCGGTTTTGCCATCACAGGAACAAATGACATTTAAAAATACATATGATAGAAAAAAGTTGTTTTAAATTGTAATATTTCACAATATTACTGTATTTTTGATCAAATAAATGCAGTCTTGGCGAGCATAAGTGACTTCTTACAATGTACATGGTTTGAAATTAACACCCACCGACTTGCCAAATGTGGGTGAAAATCCACTATGGTGGGGTAACGCATATCAACACTGGCCAATTTAGCGGGTTATGACTCATAAATGATGTTCTATCACTTTGCATGGCATCGCTATAAGAGCCCTTCCTCTAAAAGGAGCCTCAAACATTAGCAAAACAATGTGCAAAGGGAGTCGCACACTGAGACAGTGCAACATCTTTAAAATTCAAACACATTGTTTTCTATGACAGTACAAAGATTACGACTCTGTTCAAAATCATGCCACACCACAGCGTCACTCAAATCGTTTTCCAACGATTTAGGACGAATATATGTACCTACTGACTTTACCCTACAGGATTGTGTATTTTTCAGTAATAAGTTTGTGGCTTGAATAAATATGCTTCATATAGACAAATAAATAATATAGAAAACATAGTACTAACATTAGAGACTAAAGTACACATAACAGACTAATGTTTCTCAGCTCATTTTAAGATAGAAGATATTACCTGCAATTCATTCATTATAAATCTGAGCTTATTCAGTGAGAAAATGAGTTGTCGGACTCAGCCAGCATATGATTCAGACCAATGACTTGTATGATCGATTCAGACTGATTCACTAATTATTTCAATTGATTCATTAAGAAGAACCACAAATAAACAAATTGGACAGAGGGATGTGATGACGACACAGTGCCTCTCCTGATTCACTAATACAATATAATCAGATGAAGAATCCTATAGTGATATTACCTGTATGAAAATACTTACAGTGCTCTTTGATGTGGACTTTTTATTACTCCTGCTTATACTCAGAAAGGATGACAATGGCTCCTGGAAATGAGGATAAAGCAGAAATACAGTACAAACCCATTAATCATTTATTGATAAATTATTCCCAGAAAAAGTTAACAACGCATAAATGATAATAAAATGTCTCACCTCATGCAGTAACTCAATATCACAGGCAATCTGCCAGAGAACACTGAAAGCTAGGTAGTTCTTATAATCTCTTGGACGGGTCACTAATTTCTGTCAGAGAAAAGAAACATAATTCATACATCGATCCAACTGGAAAGCTTCAACTCCTGCTTCTTATATTGCTTAGAGGGTTAGTTCACCCAAAAATAAATTTGATCAGTCACATGTCAAATGACTAAATGGCTGTTTAAAAAACTGGAATAACCTTCTGTTCAGAAGTGCAGCCTACTTTGTTTACAGGCTAACAGTTGCATTTCTGCTGTTCCTTAAGCGCCATCTACTGTCAGAGGGTAAATGAGCATTTTTAATCAGCACATCCGTTTTGGGGCCGTTTATGTGCGGATGCCTCTTTGACACAGTACACACACAATTTTGTAAATTTTAACCAGCTGATAGAAAATTATTCTAAAAATGCATTCGCCTTCATTCCCATAGTACCTAATTTAAACATCTGGAGGCATACATTGCTTGGCTTCATTGCGGTCATTAGTTGTTGCCAAATATCTCCAAAACCGGTCATCTTCGAGCTATTGAGAGATAAATTTGCACACTCTCATTTTGCTGGAATTTGGCCTCGCACTGTGACGTACTAAGTAAAAAAATTACAATGAATGAAAGTCTTATGTGTTTGGAATGACATCAGGGTGAGAAGACAAAATGTTCATTTTTGGGAGATCTAGGCTATCCCTTTAAGACTTTTTAATGGCCTTTAAATCAGGAGACTCTAATTTCAGACTTTTAAGACTTTTTAATGCCCTGCAGGAAGCCTGAGCATGTTTGAGCTTCAGCAAAAAGCGATGAGGTTTGGAACGTCCCAAGGGTGAGTAAATGATGACAGAGTTTTCATTTTTGGTTGAACTAACCCTTTAAACTTTGTACATGTGAACTCACCATGTATTCATTCTTGCTGATGAACATGATCAACTCCACACGTCCGTAGCGGAATATAGAACGGCGCTCAAACAGGTTGTAAATCAGCTTCCACAGTATGCTCTTCTCATTCCTGTGTGAGAAGATCCCCACAACCTTCACCGGGACATCTGTTTCAGAAATGGAAAGACAGAAAAAGCATGATCCAAACCACATATTTATGCCTCGCTTAAAAAGGATTGTTTACTCATCCTTGTGCTATCGGTGTCTTTCTTTACTTTCACATTAATCTGAATGTTTGGGACACTAACCTGCTGACCAAGGTACCTCAGAGATGGCCAGGTCAGAGAAGAGCTTCTCCGAGTACATGGCTGGTGGTTTCATGCTGCCGTGGCCAATGGGATCCAGCTTGAAGAAGTCACAATGAACGACATCCAGCTGCCCTTCCAGTTTGCTCTCCAGGTCCTTTAAGACCAAGGGTTAATTTAGGGGTGTGTAATATGAAGATATTAGACTGTGAACGATTAAAATGTCTTCACGATCTGCCTTTACGGTATCATGCTATGGCACACATTCTATCAGTTGCAGTTCTATGGCTGTTTTTTTATTATTATCTCGATCGCGGTTACACTAGCATGTCATTGATGTTCTTCATCATTAAGCGAAGGTAAACATTTGGGAGAAAATCGGATGCGTGTCAATATACTGGATTTGCGACGTTCGTCTGTTACAAGACAACTTAGTTTGAATAAAATTAATATTTGTGTAGTGTTCAATGTTGTTATCAATAGAGATACGCGGATGGGGGTATTAGTTCATCCGCAACACAAAACTCATCATCATCATCCGCACCAACGTTTTTTTGACCAGATTTCAAAGCCGCACCCGCCCGCCATCCGCTGATTGTTTTGTGGTCTATGGACGATGCAATGCTCTGCTGATGCGAGCCGCAAGAAAGCCTTTGTCTGTTCTAGAAAGGATGCAGCAAAGATATTTAATGCTAATGTATGAGGCATAGGCCTACGCTGAGTTTCATTCATTTACGATGAGATGCGCTCTAGTTCAACTTCACAATGCAATGCAAGTGAACGCGGCGCATCGGAGCCTCAATGTCACGGTTATATTGTCTCCTATATTTTTTTATTTATTAAATACATGCAATTGGTTGATGAAACATTTATTAAAATTAAGATACAATTTGTACAAAACGAAATTCGCTTTAAAGAAATGCTTTCTACAAAGCAAAACTTAATGAAGTGGTAAAAATCATGTCTGACGATTTACAAAACAAAACTTCATTAAGTGGTAAAAACCATGTCTCCCGATTGCAAATGTTCATTGCTAATGTTTATTATTGCAAATGTTTTTCATTTGTTTAATAAATCTCATAATGATGGCACATCACTATATCATAGCTTTTATTTCTATCTCAAATGATTGGCGGTCGCTTGGCAAAGAATCAAATACAGTTGGAAACGACGTAGATCATTAATAACACAGACTGTTAACAATTGTTTTTAATTAGTATTTAAACATTCTCTAAGATAAAAAATGTTTGTAAAAAATATTTTAATAACACTGTTTTGGCGGTTATAGAGTTGTAATGACGTTGTTCAACTATAACCATCGGTCTCACGGTTATATGCTAACCGTCACACCCCTAATTCCATTTGTCCTTTCTTACATAATATTTGGCCTATGGTTTGTATATTTTAATAACTAAGTAATAAAATAAAGTGAAATAAGTTGAAAATTCAGCTTTGCATCACAGGAATAATTTTCCTTTTAAATTATAATAACATTTCGTTTTAAGTTTTTTTTTTCCCTGTATTTTTGACCATATTAATGCAGCCACAGTGTGACACTTTTGAACAGTAGTGTACATTTTATAATACTTGTATAACTCCCTGACTTGGAAAATAAGCCTTTTTAACAATGCTTTTAAAAAAAAAAACATAACATACTGCGATTCAGTAAGTGAGTGATAAAGATAAAATAAAATTTTGAAATAACCAGATTTTGGTCATATCACTCACCACAACTTTGCCCAAAATGGTCTGTCATTCTTTTTTCTTTTATGTTTTGTTACCTTGTAAGATATTTTTTTATTTTAAATAGGGAAATTAGTTTAGCAGTACTGCTCAGTAACTTGCAAAAAAAGCCTTAAAAACCAATGTGAAAAAGACTTTGTGATACAATCGTGGATCGTCGTGATCCTGCATGAAACAATCGTGATATGATATTTCTGCCATATAGCCCACCCCGTGTTATTTATTAGGAAATGGGTCCAGTAAAATCTGGCAGTGAGTAGAATGAGATAAGATCATTTCAGAAGTCTACCTGCAGCTCAGGAAGGAAGTTTGCTTCACTTTCCAACGCAACCACTCTTTGAGCCCCACAGTTCAGCAAAGCACGTGTCAATACGCCAGGACCTGCGGACGGAGACAAACCCCACATGAATACATCTACAAATACTGATGCCATTCAGTTAGCAGTTGACAGACACGCACCTGGGTTACACTCAAATATAACAGCTTTCCCGTCCTCAATATCTCCGGCAAGGTGGTCGGTCACGATTCTCGCAAGGGAAGGGTCTACGATGAACCGTTTCAGGTGTTTACAGGCTAGGGCTTTCTGCGTGTTCTCATCCACATCGCCCAAATCTAACGGGTCGTACCGGCAGAGGGGGCGAAACTGACCCTGCAGAGGCACGGCGACAGCGGAGAGGTTCCTCTGAACGCCTCCTGAGGATGGAGTAATGAGCTCTGGTTTGCCCACCTGAGCCGGGGTCTTCCTTGCGCCGGAGGAGAATGAGTCTGGAGAGCAAGTTCTCGCAGATGTGGACAAAGTACTGTGTTTAGTCAAAGGCAAAGCACAGGGAGATGCAGATCTTGATGTTCCACTGAGAGTTCTTAAAGTCAGGACAAAGAACCTACATCCTCCACACGCCGCCATGATGACCAACAAGCCTGAAGCCTGAAATCATTACAATATACAGTCAAATTTCAAATCCAAACCTGAACAGTTATGTAACTATATATTTTCTGTACTTACGGGATTCATGACATTTTACTGTATTGGGCTAAAACACAGTACTATTAACTGTAACAAATGTTATTTAAAAAAACCCTGATATTTTCAGTGTACACATATGTGTGAGAGGAAACCTTGATATAAATTATAAAGATAGCCATTTAACATTGGCTTTATCTGAATAGACTGATTAGGCTTAGTTCAATAAAGATATTTAAGTAGATTTTATAAACATTCCTTAGAAAAAAACACTACTAGTGTGCATCTTGAGACAAAACAATGGCACTGACATGTTACATGACCATTACATTACGCTTTTGCACCAAACGTCCTCGTTAACTATCTGTCTCGCCTGCACATGCAGATTGTTGGTTATAGATTTTAAGACAGTTTTAACCCAAACTGACCTCAAGTGATGCGGTTCTTGTCCACAGGATCTACATTAATGAATCGCATTCAAGCTGCGCAACACGCGCGTCCGTGACATTGAGCCCCGCGTGCTGTTGACCCGACGCTTTCGCAATCCTATTGGCGAGGCGCACTACGTACGTCATGTCGCCGCGACGTCCCGACATATTATGCTGATCAGGAGTGCGTCAGATTTACGCATTCTGAAATTTGTTAATATTTGTTTTTTGTATGTGCAGTAAGCATTCGTCTCAATATAAACTTTTTAAAACACATATAGACATGATAATGAAAATATCTGTTTTGTAGTGAAATTGAAATTGAGTTTCAGATTGTTTAATAACCTGCGCAGTGCCGTGTCAAGTTGACTGTCATGAATACAAACAGGGCTTTCATAATGTGTATGTACTGTATGTAGACACATGGACGGTCAGTGTGGGTGATATTGTTATGATGGATGTGAATATAGAGCGGTTTGTCAGTGAGGGTAAAGGAAATGGTTTGCGTGCTCTGCGTGGAGTCAAACCCGGTGAAGTGATCCATTCATGCGAGCCGTTTGCATTCTGCATAGCCAAGGATTTCTTGAAAACCACCTGCCAAAGTTGTCTCAAGAGGTAAGAACACAATTTTTCGAACATGCACTGTGGCACTTCTGTGTTTTTTAGACATGGTACGCGATGCCATACAATTATTTTGGAGCACCATTTATGTAAATACCACAGTGCACGCTCTTCAGTACCATAGTATGTTCCAAAGTACCATGGTATAGCATCATTTTGTAAGGGTAAAATGCTTTTAGCAACAGTCGGTCTTTATGCTCCTCTTCTGTCATATGATAATGTTTTCGTGAATATGAAATAAAGAGTTCGCAAAATGCCAATACAAGTGTAATGCATGACATCGCTGAGTTTGACCTCCAGGAGGCGCTGCTGCTCTTTCTCTGATGTTGCTGCACCTTGAATTAATTTACATGATGGACTTTTGTTTTTTGTTGGTCAACTAAATGAGTGCGAAATGACGCTGTTTACATACCTAGGATTAAATAATATATTGCATAAAGACTATCTAAAGTCCCCCCTTTGGAGAAGAAAAATAGCCCTAGCTAATATGCACAAAGTTTACTTTTGGCGACGGCAATTTCAGCAAATTTCAACTCTCGATTAATTGGCAGGATCAATTGATTTTCACTGCGTATTCAATGGATAAATTAGTTTTAGCAGTGAATTTTTATTTATTTATTATTATTTAAATACTAGTTTGGGCCGTTTTTCAATATATAATGTGTTTTATGCTGCTTTTGAGGATAGTTTTTCTTTCTTTTTTTACAGCTGTGACAGTGTGAGGTTTACAGTAACTATGTTCAGAATGTCCTACTATTTTCCTGCAGTATATAATATACTGTACTATTTTCTGTATGCATAGAATATACATCTAATAATCTGCTTGATTTGAACTTCCTTTTCATTTTGATGATGCAGAATTCATATCCGGAGATAATACATAAATTCATTTTATATAACAAATATTTGAACAATTTCAAGTATTATATATGCTTGATAACACTTTAGTTTAGGGTCCAGTTCTTACCATTAACTGGTTGCTTATTAGCATGCATATTACTAGGATATTGGCTATTTATTAGTACGTATAAAGCACATATTAATCCACGACCATATTCTACATCCCTTAATCCTAACCAATACCTAAACTTAATAACTACCTAAGCAGTAGCCTAATTAGGAGTTTGAGACAAAAGTCATAGTTAATAGTGAGAATTGGTCCCTAAGTTTTTATGGTTTTGACTCATTATTTTTTTGAATATCAAGAGTTTGAGTTAAGATGGTTATAAGATTTGAATCAAAATTATGGATTATTACATAATGCAAACTGTATCACCCTTTGTTGAAAACAAACTGTTTGTTTTTAGTACTATTTAGTTTATACTGCACAATATGGAGTACACACAAGTATTCTATTGTGAACGTAGCTTCTTTATCTCTTTTTTTAAGGTGACATAGATGAGTGCATTGTGTAACATGGCCTAGAGAACGGATATATGATCAGTGAAGTTCACAGAAACCAATTACCACTGAGTCAGAACTAATTTACCAGTTTACTCAAGTTGCACCAACAGAACAGCTAAGCATTAATCTGCTCCAAATACACACTGGATTCAAATTATATAAGCCTGGCTTTTCTATGTTGTGCATCAGAAAAACAGAAGTTTGTTCTGGAGAGAGCAGCTGTTGAGAGTGTTTTCATCACCTTCCCAAATATCACAGTCAGAAGTCATTTTGTTGAAGGTTTCTTCTTGTGATCCAGCGGTCTAGGCTTGTTTGTTGTCATCTTTGCAATTCATTTTAGACACGTACTGTATTTTCATTTTCAGTGGTGTAATTTCCCCCTCGCCGAGGAGAAAGAGTGTGTAGGATGATGCTGTAATGAGATTTCTAGCAGATGTGCTGTGATTTAATTCACACCAGCTTTACATGCCTGATCATCTCTGACACTTTATTAGAATCAATCTATAAAACTCTCAATGCCGACAAATGCTCATGGATGGTGTGTGTGTGTCGAGAAAATCAGTAGACCTCAGCAGAGAGTGCCTAAATGTTGATATTGTTTCTGTATATGAGTGAAAATGTGGTATTTGTACAGAATTATTACTCAGTTCTCTGGAATCCTTTTTGCCTTATAAGTTGCTTTGGCCAAATGCATAAATGCTATATAATGAATGGTTATTGGGTGTTGTGGTGGTTGGTAGGTTGTTTTTTACTTGCTTATGTCTAAAGAGTTTCTTAGGGCCCTGTGATTTCCGCGATGCGGAAAATGCAGATGAAATCGCAGTCAGAAAAATCTAAACTCGGAATGTCACAAAATGTGGAAAATTGTGGATGACTAAATCAAAAGTAGGGCTGTACACTTAACCCTCAAGCGTCCTTCGTATAGTAGCCCTTAATTGGTCTATGGTCTATAGTGTGAGTGTGTGTGTGTGACCTACCAGCGTCATTCACAAAACTTCTCCTGTGACCTCATGGGAAAGTAAAGTGGCCATCATATGCACACTTCAGAGGGCCTTTCCAAATACCCACACTTGCAGTCTTTACACTTGACCACTTGTCTACTTGCATGACGTATTTCCTGTATTCGGCCCAAGTGTTCAAGTAGACGTGAAGACTGCAAGTGTGTGTAGAACTTTTGATTACCCGTTGAGACACACAAGTGTTTACAGAGCTTTATTTCAATACTTAGCATTTTAAAATGAACTTCTAAATGTCAGTAAGTAACAGAAGACACCATTTAAAATTGTGGTGCTTCTTATTAAGTGACAAAAAGCAGTTGCAAATGTTGTACAAAATACACATAGCCTACTCATCTTTGCACCAATAAAATTACACTTTAACAATTTGTTGTACTACCAAATTGCATGTAATATCTAATTAATTTAACTTACAGTGGAATGTTTTCCTCACTATCTCGCGATTAAATTATTTATTTATTTATTATGATTATGATTAATCAGTATATGCCACTAAATTTCCTATTATGAGCTTAATCGCATCAATTTGATTCGAAGTATTGTGTTTACATGGGGTAAATCTCATTATAATCACATTATCAGGGTGCTTGTAGAGTCATTTAACAGTGGTTCTCTTCTCTATTTCATGTGTATTAGGAACAAATACACATATAAAATATAACCAAATTATGTTTATCTTTCTATTTTTATATTAAACAGCGCAACAGACCTTTATCACGCAGTTTAGTACTTTTAATATGACAGTTCACAATAATTAAATGAATAGCCTAACTTTTTTTTTATAATTACACTTGGATGTATTTTATACACCTATATGATGAACGAAAGATTGGATCATTTATATTGTATATATTTACAGAAGTGTATGTCATCACCTCAGGTCTAAAAGATGAAATGTCTGTTTGTGATAGAGCCGTCATTTGTTGACATTTCTGTGTCGGTTTGACTCCAAAGAGTCTGTCACAGAACATCAAATATTTCTCGCAGGTAATTTAAGTAGGCCTACTTTATTTATTAATTTATTTTTAAATGAGGTTATGATAATTCTCCCGTGGCATGCACTTGTTTTTAGTGTCATGTTCTGGAGTAAACACACACACACCCTGAGGTATCCATTCTCGCTCTTTTTCTGGTTCTCTCCCTCCTTCTGCTCTCGTTTATTCATCTATTCCCTGTTGAGGTATTAATTGCCATCTGTTTTTTTGCCGTCTGGCTGGTTGGGGCGGCCGTTCATCATATTTCAGGTATGTCATTTTCCTGACTCCTGCTCAATGCTTTTCTGAGCGTGACCTTGTGGAGTGGATCTTTCCACTTGAGAGGGAGGGAGAAAGGAAGACAAACAGGCTCAGAAGACAGTCATTTCTGGCCGGGGATTAGTGCTTCAGTCCTGCTGATAACCTGGCTCATCTATAGAGAGCCGTCTGCATGGACTCACCCAGGAGAACACTGTGGATGAAAAGAAACGCCATGGAAACAGAACGTTAATAATCCGCTCAGAAGAGCTCGGTATTGTAATGCTCCCTCAGTGCAGCACTGAATAAGCTGAAAGATGCTTGTGCTGTCACAGAGCTCAAAGCATTTATTTTACAGTGTTCAGAAATGAGCGCTGTAAATCTTTATAGATGTTGGAATCAAAATACTATTTCAATAGATACCTTATATTTCAATATATACAATATATATTTCATTTTTACAGTCACTGGGAACTATACATACATACTGGGAACTATATTCTCAGCAGGCAAAGCACTGCTACTTCTGCGGAGTGATTTGCTCGCAGCACCTGAGAAGCCCCGTGGTGAGGAGCAGAGAGTTCGCTCAGAGTTGGAGTAAATCACTCCGCTGAAGTAGCAGTGCTTCGCCTTCTGTGAATATAGTTCCCAGTATGTATATGGTTAGAAGATGGCTGTGTCTCATGTGACCTTGTTATTTGCACACGCTTTTACTATACAAATCACAACATGTAAATAGGAAAATGTTGGCGTTATTTTGTCACTTATTGGGAGCAGTATGCTAGCTGGAGCCGTTTACCTCTTGTATTTGTGCTAAAGCTAGGCTAGCGGTGGGTGCGTCAGACAGAGTTACGGCACGCACGGAGATGAGAAGTGTATGTATGGACTTATCTAACTCTGGGTGAGACGGTGAATAAGCTTAAGTTCCAAAAAGTCGGTCGTGTTCCTTTAAGGTGTGCAATTATTTTCAGGGGAAATGCACTGCTAAAGTAGTTCCAGGCAGTTCTTGACCGCATTACAATTCCATATCACTTCGCCAGATAATTGCAGTTATTTCAAAGGTCTTTATACCCTACAACAGCAAAACCCACAACTACAGCAAATGGAAATAATTTGTTGTTTTTATCCTATTGTCTACTATATCTAAGTTTTTTGTCACAAAATTACGTTTTATTATGTATTATGCATGTATTAGTTATTATTATAGAAAATCACATATCTCTCTTTATCGCGCTCTCTCTCTCCCACTCAACCACACACACACACACACACACATACATACAGTACTGAGCGCTACTCTGACGATTTTATCAGTAAAATAGTTTGGCAACTTAAAAAGCTAAATTATATTTTGGAATTAGTAACGGATGTTTGGGATTATATGCGTAAGAAAAAAACCCGTCAAACATCTTGAAATACATCATCTCTGAACAATGTCGTGGGGTGTGGTAACCGTAGGATAAGCGGAATAATTGCTTGAATTATTAGAAAAATAATGCACACCTGAGGTGGTAATACGGCCACGACTATACCAATAGTTTGCTTTTCTTTAGAGAAAAAAAATCCTCTCCCAAATAATGCTGTAAACTACAGGAAACCCTATAATTTTGTACATTGCTATAATATTAGAGGTTAACATTAACAGAGATCAACCTATTATATTCAACTGCTATTTATTTTCAGATAGGCCTACAATACACTCAAATACAAACTGAAAATGTTTGTAGGCCTATGTTTGTACTTAATGTTGCACATAAGTAGTTTTCATAAACACTTGTCTTCATGACAAATTTATTCAAACAGTAAATAAGCTTTGATAAATAAGGTCAGTAAATAAGGTTGTTACGCTTGGCTGCTTCAGTATGCTCACAAAGACCAATAACTCACTCAAACAGTCTTTAATCCAAAAATCCAACACACATCCAACAAAGAACTGAATGAACACAGGACTTAAATAAACAGAGGAGCTAATGAGTTAGAACAACAGGTGAACGGAATCATTAACCCAGGGAACAAACTGGCACATAGACAAAACATAATCCTGACAAGTGTGGTTTTTTTTTATTTCTAACTAACAAACTATGAATATTGGATACCTTTCTTGATGAAATGCAAGGTTGTTCACAAGCTGTTTTATTGACATCTTTTCGCGGTTGAAACACTAATTGAGCGATTACATGAAACATGATTCATTTTGAAAGTTTTACTGTATTTTTCAACATACCTTCTGATGTTAATAACTTCCATTAAAGTGGAAGAAAAGACTTGCACTCCGTGCTGCTGCTTGAACTGAGGCGCTACAGCGATCTGTCACGTCACATTTAAGAGCATCAAAATGCCATTTATTGTTTGAATTTTGTGATAAATTGAACAAAATTTGAAAGCTGAGACATTGTTTCTTATCAGAAGTAACAGAGCAAAAGCTCTTTGCAATTATTGAATGGAAGGCGCTACAAATAATGTTTGGTGTAGGAAAACCATTACAGATTTGCGCAAAACTTTTGCGATTTTTTTTTTTTCTTCTAAATGTCGACAAAAAAACTATTGCGAAATGACGGCGTTTCCATTAACCGATGTTGCGACTAAAACTTAATTTTTTCCTCTCGCGATAAGTAAAATCATTCCAAAAACCATGACGTTGGTAGGTTTATGTACTAGGCTATATCCCAGCCACTGCACTAGCCATTATTATTAATCGAAGGAGATATGTGTATTTTCCAAGCATTAATGGTAGGAACGACCCTTGCTTGTGAGCGGCACATATGAGGTGTTTCTCCCTGCTTCGAGGTCTTGATTGTGGCATTTATTTGAGGTTTAGAATCCATTATTCCTGTAATTCTTTCGCCTTATATGAATTTAATAAAGAACTCTGTCTCGTATTCTGTCCAAACATACCGCGTCAAGTTACTGTAAATGCGCAAAAACTGTTTCCATTGCAGTTTTTCGAAATGTTTCTTTTTCGAATTGGCCGAAAAACCACCTCATGTGAGCGTAAAAACTTTTTTGCGATTTTGCGAAATTGACATGTTTCCATTGGGCGTAGGCTATATTCAATTCACAATTTCAATTTGCGCAATTTGAAGGGTAATGGAAACGCGGCTACTATTGTTTTTTAACTGCTAATGCGTTATTGTTGCGTTAACGTTGACAGAACTAAATTCAACACGAGACATTTTTTTTCACACAGTGTTAGTTGCAGTCTGACACGTTTTTCTGCCCCCTGTTGATTGACAGGATATAATCGGCACTGATCATCGGCTGTTTTAAACAATAGATTACTTTTATGAATTGCTTTTTTATACTCCAGTTTTCAGTGTCACATGATCCTTCAGAAATCATTCTAATATGCTGATTTGCTGCTCAATTATTAGGAATTATTATTGGTGCTCAATTATGAACAATGGTTCTTATTATCAAAGTTGATAACCTTTTTGGTTTGAAAACTTTAAACCATTATACTTTTTCTTTTTAGGATTCTTTGATGAAGTTCACTAAACAGCATTTATTTGAAATATAAATCTTTAACATTATGTGAACGTACACTGCCCAGCCAGAAAAAAAAAAAAAAAAAAAAAAAGTTGCCGTTTGGATTTAAATTGGCAAATGCTTAAGAGTCTATGATTGGATCATTATTGCAGTGATTATTATGTTTCTAGCATGTTATATGTTTGGCAACAGTTCTTCTAAACCTAACTGATGGAGTGTGTAGCTTTTCATTTGATGCAAACTGATACACCTCTTGATGGAAATAAATGTTGTGATGTTATTTCCATCAAGTGCATAATTTTTTGGTCAAGATCTTGTATTTACAGTCCAGCACTCTGTAAAGTCTCCACCAGCACATCCCAAAGACTCTCAATGAATTTAAGGTCTGGACTCAGAAGTGCCAATTCTTCTTCATTCATCTTGACATTGTCATCCTGAAAATATGACCATGATGTGTCTTCCTACATGGTTGTTTAAGAAATGAAAAGCTACACACTCCATCAATTAGGGTTAGAAGAACTGTTGCCAAACATATAACATGCTACAAACACAATAATCACTGCATTAATGACCCAATCATAGACTCTTAAGCAGTTGCCTATTTAAATCCAAAAAGCGACATTTGTTTTGTCCAGGCAGTGTATTTACGAATATTATATTTATGAGAATTTGAATGTGAAATGTAATGAGCCTGATTATAACTCGTATCACCCGCATGAGCACCCGGGGCTCATTATGTACATGTGCTGCTAACTACTAAGCCATGGCTCTAGCAGGGTTGATGCATGTTTTAATTGTTAATGACATGAATGAGCTAAATATGAATCAATATTAGTCATACTTCTGACTCCTGTCTTGAGAATCCTTCAGATGCATGACATTGATGTTGTGTCATAGCATTTTCTGTCCCTAACCATGATAGATGAAACTGCTGTTTTATGCTATTCTACTGATAGCAATGCAACAGATGCTGTAGACTTGCTCTCTTGGGCTTAATTTCGGAGTAATGAGGTCCGCGATACAGCATAAGCTTATGCATTAAGATGAATATCGTACCGCAAAGGTTAATATGGTGTACCTGCTATGTAAGATGAATTAGATTTCTCAGGAATAATTCAGAGACCATAAGATGCATTGCTTTAGTAAAGACTTGTGCATGATTTGTAATGGGCTTTCAGTGCAAAATAATTAAAGCCTATTTTCCACTGTCACTCTTGCAGCATGTGTCATATCCTTCAACGGCATGTTGGGACAATTACACCCTGGTGATGAAATGCAATATATCTTGACCTTGGTTGAAGGCAAAGTAAACAGTGTGTAATGCATGACTGCTTCCCTATTGAACCACTCATTTTCAATTACAGTAGCCAGGAGTCATGCTGAAATCACATTCATTTTAAAGCACCAGAGGGCATAAAAATACATTTCAGAATAAAAAATGCATCTGTTTGCATGTTAACAATTTTAACAGCTTTATAAAGTGTGTGTATATATATATATAGATATATAAAAATTCAGCTCTGTTGTGAGATGTCTTACTACAATCTACTATAGCCAACACATACAGAATAAGATGTCATACAGTTAAAAAAAAACAAAAAAACATTTCTTTGCTGGGAGCAAAGAGGGGGAATCGTAGAGAGCCGCTTGCTTCAAAAGCAAATCACTTGGGTTTATTTATTTGAGAAACCAAGAGGGGCATTTTAAAATGAATTAGGGCAACATCAAAGATGAGGGTAATTGCTATACTCGCCTCTCTTGAATGTCTGTTTATTTCTAATGAGCACAAATGACTGTGGGTGGAAACATTAAGGAGTTGGTTAATGTGTTCCTCCCCGTCCCAGCATGTGTCCAGCAAATAAACAAACCATTACAGCCTCCTTTTATGATAGAGGATGACTAGAGGTGTGTTATGTGGGGTAATTATGCATGTTGGGTCTGTACAGAATAGGTGTCTATGGATTTTAAGTCTTTAATGATATGGGTTATGGGTTTGCATGAAGTTGTATGCACACCTAAATCGTGAAGAAATTCGTAGCTAGGCTTTTTTCAAAGGCTTTTCATGTTTTATCAGTGAAATGGTTCTGTCTTATCGCACCTTCCTGTGCTCTTTGATGCCTTGCTAATATGTGGCTATCAAAATAGTTGGTTCCATTTCAGATGTCTTTCACATGTGACTTTACTGAAAATGTGCCTGTAAAGCAGAATGGAGCCATTTTTGCAGTGCAGGTCACTGGTCACCAGTTGCTTTGATGCTTTCCGTCTGTGCCTGTTCTTTAAATCCGCCATCTGTTCTCACGGAGCGACGCTCCTCGTTTTCAGACCTCTCTTCCTGTATACTATCTGTGAACCAGCGGCTCCGTCGCAGCATATTAACTTCACTGGTTCGTTCTGTGCAGTTTTGTCAGGAAACATCTGTTCTTGAATCATTTGTTACGGAATTAGAAGGCAAACAATCTAAAGTTTTGTGCATGTGCAGCATTTCTGCGGTGTAGATCTTTCTATAAATTCATGAATGCATAATTTATTGATGCATTAGCCATAACAGACAGGCCTATTTGATGAAACGCCAGCCGTGAAACGTGAGTATCTAAGATTGATTAGAGTGCTGTAAACACAAAGCGTGACATGAAAGCCAAACATGAGTGTTTAAAGCCCAGCTTGCTGGTGTCAGTTTAATCCACAGAAACAAGTTGCATTTTTTTCTTATATACACATTTACATACATACATACATAAACACAATATTATATATATATATATATATATATATATATATATATATATATATATATATATATATATATATATATATAAATATGTGTGTGTGTGTGTGTGTGTGTATGTCACCAGCATTTGATTTCTGTAAAATTTGATTATTATTTTATAGGATTGTCTTGCTTTTAATGCTACAGTTATAGTTATCGTCCCTCAGAAAGCACTTTAATTATTTTTAAATAATTAAAGGCACATTTTAGAGTGGCCTTTTATTGTGGCCAGCCTAAGGCACACCTGTGCAATAATCATGCTGTCTAATCAGCATCTTGATATTCCACACCTGTGAGGTGGATGGATTATCTCGGCAAAGGAGAAGTGCTCACTAACACATATTTTGACAGATTTGTGAACAATATTTGAGAGAAATAGGCCTTTTGTGTACATAGTCTTAGATCTTTGAGTTCAGCTCATGAAAAATGGGGGCAAAAACAAGAGTGTTGCGTTTATAATTTTTTACTTTTTATTTTTTTTTAAGTTTAAAACTTTTAAAACTAAATAAAATAAAGATAATATAACCAATAAATATGATTAAATATAGGCAATATTAATATATACTGTTTAGAGTTTTTATTTCTCCAGAAAACACTTGGATAGATGGATGGATGGATGGATGGATGGATAGATGAATGGATGGATGGATAGTGTACCATATTCATATACTGTCTAAATTGTACTGTATACTGTATATTGTACTGTCCTGTCTAAATTGGTCTGTAATAGAACTGCAGTAGAATTACCCTGGTGTGGTACATGGTAATTTTCTTACAAAGGTACAAAGGGACTTTAATCCTAGTGTTCATTTGACACACTTTCAGGTTTTTGGTGAACAGTTTCTTCTCCTCTGGTCTCTCAGGCAGATCAGGATAATGCCATCGATCTGCACTTTTGTCATGAATGACGTGTTGGATTACTTTCCAGCACCTCTTTGAACTCAATTCAATATGATGCACTAAGTGCCATGGCAACAAGACTTACTCATTGTATCGTGAGCAAATGCATTAGTGAAAACATCCATCATACTATACTCGTATAGAAGAAACCTGTGACGTTGAGCATCATGTTTGGATTGTCCTACACTTGTCCTCCCGCTATAGTGCACCACTGCTTGCGTTTTGACCTCGGATTGGATTGAAAGTCAATAGGAAAATAAAACCTGTGGTTATCCTCAACGTCTGCTGCTCTTCTGTCATTCTGTTTAGTTTTTCTTTATTTTTTTCTTTATTTTTTTTACTTCATCGGAATAGTGCGAAACTTGGTAAAGGTTTTGGCACTTGCTATGTGAAATAAATAAAAAAATCATGGACATGTTTTGAAACGGTTAAATGGTCCTGAAAAAAAAAAAACAGTCACACTTGTGTTTTTCGCGGTCAAAAATGACCGCATTGGAAATGAATGGGAGTGACTGAAAGCAAATTTTTTAACACATCAAGATCAAAACTTGTTTAGATTTATGGCTTTGATTTTCTAGCAGTTTTATCAATATATATTTCATAAATTGAAAATGGTATATTTGTGCATTTTTTATAACAATAAATGTAAAATTCTGTCACTTTATTTTAGTTCACTTTTTTAAACTTTTTTTCACTTCAGCAATAATCTGCCAAGTGTCGTCTTTGAAAAGAGATCAAACTTAAGTCTGTGCTCTAAACTAAAGCATTCACGATTTACGACAGTTTAAGTGGGAAATTAAATTTTCAGCCAGGTAATTTTCAAAAAGTTAATAAATGGATTATAAATACAGCTTAAATATAATTTAGCCCCCGAAAAATACAAAATATGAAATAAAAAACATTATCGAACTAAAATATAGTACATAAATAAAAAAATAAAAAAAGATTTGGTCATTTTTGACCAACACGTGAAGAGCACCTGGATCAGCTGCAGAGGTTTGACAGTGATGCTGGAAGTCCTGCCAAGAGAGGGTTAATTGTAAGGATTTTGAGTGCACTGGCTACAAATGCTGCCCAGGTTTTCTTGGGCTGCCTGGAAAAGCTCACTCGCACTTCTCCTGCAGAGGCATGAAAGCCTCTTCTCATTATAAGATTATGGGATGTGATATTCCAGAGCGTTTAAACAGAAACATCAGATTGTTTTATGGATCTAGGCTATGGTGCATGAGACAGGTTCAAGAAGACCATTTCAGCTACAGCTTTTTTCCTTTCACCTTTTTATTGTAGTAATTTATTCTCAATGTCACACCAGTTTAATATTTTTCACATATTAGATACATTGCAATTCCACTTAACTTATTATTATAAATTAAATAATTAAATGAGCTAAATAAACCTCTTTTTGAGATGTTTTTGGACATCTGGGTTGTATACTGGGCAGTGAAATAGCTGCTATTGCACACGTACATTACTGAAATATTTATTAGATTTTTTTTTGTAAACTCCATAAATACTTTACTTTTGGAGTGTACACAGTCTAGCGCTACATCTCAAATTGTGGTAAGTAAACCACTCTGAACATCCAGAGTTGTTATTCGCATTTAATTTAAATAAATACATTATGATCCACAAGTAAATGTACATATATATATATATATATATATATATATATATTCAAGCTTGAATGTTCAGAAAACACATAATTTTTTCACATATTTTACATTGTTGCAGCACCTCTCCTCGCATTCTGTCAGTAACAATGTTTAGTTCCTGTCTCTATGAAGCCCCTCCTTCCGAAAAGCGCAGTGTGCTCTGATTGGCCATTGAGTTGTGATTGATCAACCGCTTCAAGCGTGTTTTGGTAATAGAGTGGTGCAGGTATGACGTCAGAACCTGGAAGACTGATTCGCCGCTGGTTACTTCGAGATTTTCCTATGGGGTTTTTCATTTTAGGAGTAAACTAAAGCCTGTGGTAAACTTTATTAGTTTTGTTCTACAATGTAAACTGCACACACTCACACCCCAAACTATCTTATCTAGTCACTTATTAAAAATATGCTTGAATGTAACTCTATCCCTTGCCTCATTTAGTATACACTCTTCTATGAATATGCAAATTAGCCCCGCCTCCACTCACTCACATCACCTCAGAGATCCACTCGTTGACGATCACTCATTGACCTGATTGGTTACAGGGTAGTTTGTGACGTCAGAAACACCCTCGATTTCTAACCGCGTTTTTGAGACTGTCTTTGTTTCACTGCAGTTTTAAGGAGAAAATACTCAGCAATGGTGTTGACTTATGAATTTGCACATGGCTTGTCTTAAATCATATTAAAAACAACACAAATACATATAAATAACATTAAAAGCTCGATTTTCACCACAGGGGGTGAAATTATTTTATTTTGGAAACACAAAATAATTCTATTCCCATATCAACCACTAAAATCCTGTAAGCATAATTACAGAGAGTTTTGAAATGAAAAATCTAGTTACAAAACTTTCCTTTAGTGTGATTTACCTAAGCTAAAGAAGGCAGCGTCGTTCTGTTCGGGGCAGTAATCACAGGACGAGAGCCTCCTTTGCTTGTTGTTTAAGGTTTTACTCGATTACAGCCGAAAACCCTCAAGCCTAATGGCATCTCTGTCATTTTAGTCTCTGTAGCCCCAGACCACGAAGAAATTAAAGCCTCCTTTGAATCCATGAAGTCATAGAGCCTACAAGATTTATTTCCTTTTTAATCAGTGGTTACAACAAATGAAGGGCTTCCCTAATAATTCACACCACTCGTCGTGTGTTGTGACAAATAGGATTATACACTATGATGGTGATACTAATGATTTTCTGCCTGGAAAGGTCACAGTCTCATATTAGTGCTATGAATTTACAAATATGCCACATCAAATGCCATATCAAATTAAAAGCCATGGTAGCTCACTGACAAAATCCTTTCCTGTCATGCATTTCAGGAGATGAAGTTTAGGTTTTCTGTCTTGACCTAATCTTACACAGGTACACTGCTGGCACAGTTAGCGTGTGTGTGTGTGTGTGTGTGTGTGTGTGGGAAGAGGGTTGTGTATCTGCTTCAGTGCTTGAGTAATTAATTCCTGCTGTAAGCTGTAGCACCAGTAGCTCTGAGGAACTGATAATTATTCAGCCTGTTGTGCCTGAGCAGGTTTCTCATTTCCAGGATTAGTGGCTATTGGCTCCTTTTCCCCCACTTTTCTTTTTATTTTGCCGTGACAGCTCTGATTCGGTTTATTGCAAGCTTTTATCCGTAGACCCTGGCTAATATAAGGCTGGTCTCAGAATAACAGAATAAAAATATTCATTATATATTAAATATCTATACAGTACCTTTCAAAAGTTTGAAGTTAGTATAAGATTATAAGATATAAATATATATACAGTGTATATATGTGTGTGTGTGTGTGTGTGTGTGTGTGTGTGTGTGTGTGTGTGTGTGTGTGTGTGTGTGTGTGTGTGTGTGTGTGTGGGTGGATGGATGGATGGATAGATGGATAGATAGATAGATAGATAGATAGATAGATAGATAGATAGATAGATAGATAGATAGATAGATAGATAGATAGATAGATAGATAGATGATTACAATTAAAAATATATGAAAAAAACTATTTCACAATTTTACTGTATTTTATATCAAACAAATGCAGCCTTGGTGAGCAAATAAGAGAGTTTTTTTAAAGACAATAAAAATCTTACTGATCTCAAACTTCTGAATGGTAGTGTGTGTGAGCTTCTTGCTAAAAGATTGCGATCTTGATTTAAACACCCATTTTCCTAAATGACAACGATTTGACGATGTCTATTAAAGGGATATTTCACCGCTGGAAAGATAAATGTGTATTTAAATTGGGTCATTTATGTAGTAGAATTTTAGAAGTTGGTGCCTTCTAGACTGAGAAAAGACAGAAAATGTTTTTTTGGCTCATGTGTATGAAAGACAGCAACACCCAGAATGCAATTGCTTCGCTGCCCTACGAAGCCACTCCCATGCCACGCCTACCGGTTACAGAGGGCAGTTTTGAAGAAATGAAAAGACACCGTTTTATCGTGAGATCCCCCTATGGGCGGGTTGAAAACATGCAAAACTAGCTCCTACTACTGGCTGTAGTCTCTGGCCTCTGGCCAAAAAAGCCTCCGATGACGCAAAATGACTATTTTTGCGTCATCTGAGGTTTTTTTCCAGACACACAATACAGAAATCTCTCGTCTCAGGGGGACATGAGGGAGGGAAGCGCGGTCATTCGAAAATACTGCCAGGTTTCTGATACAAAGCTTAATGCTAATAGATGAAGTATCCCTTTAAACCTTTGACAAGTACGATCACAGCGAAGTTCAAATCTATGCTGCTGCTGTGTTATAGTAATCCAAATTATTTCAGAATTACTGGAATAAAAGTTTATAGTTCGGATATAAACACTGATGTCTACGGTAGCGATCAAAATTTAATACAGCAAATCACCTTTTTTAAAGTAATGACGCTTCAAACTAAAATTGTATCAATCGCATCATTACGCCTGTAGGTGGCGACCACTGACTGTTAATAAAAGTATTTGTCATTGAATCATTAATTTTATATTCTTTAAAGGCACAATATGTAACTTTTTTTGCTTTAAAAATAGCAAAAATCACTATATCTATGTTATATATTTTTTTTAGTTGTGTACTTACATTATCCCGACTGTTTCCAACAACTTTCAAACCAGGAGAAATTTGTCATTTAATTCGCAGACACGTCCCGTTTCTTTATTTCCGTTTTGTCGCCGTCAATGGCGTCATATCCGCGGCGTTGTCCCTGGTTTCCGCTCGTACTGCCATAGCAACCAGAGCTATGAACCAGAGCCCTCTGATAGTAACCAAAGCGACTGACATGGACAACTGTGTAGTTCGCAATGTCTGTTTGCACGCTGTTGTTGTTTCGTTCAAACATTATGGACCATGGCAAGCAGACTTTGGATAAAAAAGGAGAACTAAAACGAGAATCAATATCAGCGCGGTGTTTTCGAGATGACAATATATAATATATATAATATATAAGTCTGCTTGCCATGGTCCATAATGTTTGAACGAAACAACAACAGCGTGCAAACAGACATTGCGAACTACACAGAGGTTCTGACACAATGATAATTGCTGTGCTGCAGTCTATTTAAAAAATATTGAATTAATTAGATTTATTATTAAATCAGTGAATGATTCAATGACTCACTCATAAAAACCTCAGTTGTGTCATTACTGGATGGATCAGCGTTTTTTAAACGTATAGTATGGAATTTTTCGCCACTAGGGGTCGCTAACCTAGTGGCGAAAAATTCGCCACTAGGTTATATATGTCCACTCCCATAGACATATATAAACGAGAGCTCCACGTCTGAGACTTCGACCGCTCCTACATGTACTTTATTAAACAGGTGAGCACATTTACATAAAACTAATCAATGTTATATAGTTCAACAATGATACAATGTTAGAATATGATCTATGTTATTCTAATGTTGATCTAGCTTACTGCTAGTCTCATACAGACAAACTAACACATTAATTTGAACACATTCAAATGCAGTTTAGTGTGCTAGTGTAATGTTAGACCAAGTGAAACAGCGCTGCGTTACCTCACAAGTTTAATTTGTCTAATAAACTGACCAGTGAGTTCTGCACTGTGTGTAGTTCTGTAGAATGAAATGTCCATATTCCTTTTTTATCCGCGGGACTCGCGTCGCGTGTGGAGCTGATAGCTGTCTCTTAGCAATCCCGAACTGCTTCATATCACAGTCATGATAAAAACATCGATGTATTCAGTCATCCATAAACATTATTAGATCGGTCAGCTTGACGTTGACGACAAGATCCATAGTTCTTAGCAAATGTTGTGTCATCAAACTACGCCTTTGTTATTGTAAATAGGTTAGCGACCCCTAGTGGCGAAAAATTCCATACTGTACGTTTAAAAAACGCTGATCCATCCAGTAATGACACAACTGAGGTTTTTATGAGTGAGTCATTGAATCATTCACTGATTTAATAATAAATCTAATTAATTCAATATTTTTTAAATAGACTGCAGCACAGCAATTATCATTGTGTCAGAACCTCTAGTAAATTAGCCTACATTTAGTTGTCTGTTCAGAATCGTGGGAGGGTCGTGATCTTTATTTTAATTAAAAATAAATTGTGATTCTCAAGTTATCCAGAATCTTGCAGCTCAAATATAAAGTGTTGTGCTATATACCAAAATGACAATGCTGTTCAAGGACTGAAAAACATTTGACATTTAACATTTCAAATGCTTGACTTTGACTTAATTGTGCACTTGAGTTAAGTGGACATATAAGTACAGTAAGACGTGTCTGCAGGACAGGGAAGGTGCAGTAGTTTTCTCTTCTCTATTGTGACATATATACTAGTGAAACGGCTTCTGAATGAGAAGAAAATGTAGGGTGGGACTTGATTTTGGGGGGAACTGATCGAATGGTTGTGGTGTCATGTGAGTGACAGGTTGTCCCTCCCTAATGCCAGTAAACGCGTCACCAGAATAGAGAAAAGGGAAGGGGAAGTTATTTTGATTAAAGATTACGAGAGCACGTGAAAAGAAAAGATGTGCACGGATAAATCATTTATAATAAATAAATAACACTGCAATATTCTGAAAAGAATTAAGAATTGCACTTTTGATTTTATGGTGACTTTAAAAATATGCACTTTCCCATCATCAATTAAGTAAATTCTTTTAGTATATAATGCGGGTATGCAAATTAGAACCAACGTGTCAATATAATTTGCCACATCAATAACATTCACCATCAAAAACAATAAATTTTTTAACAAATTTGCTTTTTATCCCATTAAGTATTATTCATGCTTTTAAATAATAATAAATAAATGTTGTTGATCTTATTTTCTTCCATTTTCCCATTTTTTTCTTCCTTAATGAATAGACTAGTGAAGAAAGTGTCATTTATAGAGGTGTTGTCTGACAGGCTTTGAGTCGCTGTGAGGAGCTTGTGTCCTTTGAGGTTAAACACTCTGGCCGTTGGAGTGTGTTTGCGGGTGAGTGAACACACTCTTCTTCCTCCTCCTCCTCCTCCTCCTCTTCATCTTCTGGACACTCATCTTTCTGCCTAGTTATAGCTCTCGGTGTGTGACTGGAAACAGGCAGAGAGTCATTCATTCCAGGACAGTTTTGTGTGTGGACATGGAAAATGAAAACTTATCCTTGCAAGCGCTCATGTTAGATAATTTGCAGATTATGATAGGATGCCATATTTATGTGGAATTATTGTCAATTTTTGAAATTAAGAAACCCTGCCTTGTGTTCGGCCGCATGCAGAAATCCGATTAGGCATTAGCCGTATAGGGATAATCAGATTTTTGACTCCCTGCAGATACCGCTGTGATTCCGTTCCTCTGCTGGTTCTGATCTAAAGAGATCCGCCTCAGGATATTTGTCTGTTGTTAATGAAAAATAAAATGGATGCATAAGGACTGTTGGCAGGGTGATTCTAAGCTCTGAATGAGAGTGTCATTTTTTTTGCATCTGAAGTCAGAGCATCTGGCCACTGGAGCGCAGTGTTTCTCTACGACACAATGAACTTTCAAATATGCCAAACCTTAAAGGAGAACTCCGGTCAATTTTAACATTGAGCTCATTTTTTTGTACATTTGGAGTGCTGTCAATACAGAGAACAACGACAAAAATCGGTGTTGCCTACACCGTGTTATCCTCTTTTTAAAATTTGCACCCTGTTGACTTAAATGGGGCAAGTACTAAACCTGCTTTTAGCCTCTTAACATCCTTGATGTGTCATTACAAGTGCACAGAAAATGTGAGTGATTCCTTCTGAGTGAACACGAGTGAGTCTGACTGCAGTAGATGTGAAAGAAATGTATAAAAATGATGTTATTTAAGCCAGCGCAAATACCTGTTTACATCCTGTTTTTCGGGTGAAGTCCAAAGTAGTCGATTGCAGAGTTCACACGCATAGGTTTAATACCTATGATCATGCGCGTGAACTCGGCAATCGACTACTTTGGACTTCAACCGAAAAACAGGATGTAAACAAAGGTATTTGCGCTGGCTTAAATAACATCATTTTTATACTTATCTTTCACATCTACTGCAGTCAGACTCACTCGTGTTCACTCAGAAGGAATCACTCACATTTTCTGTGCACTTGTAATGACACATCAAGGATGTTAAGAGGCTAAAAGCAGGTTTAGTACTTGCCCCATTGAAGTCAACAGGGTGCAACTTTTAAAAATAGAATAACTCGGTGTAGGCAACACCGATTTTTGTCGTTGTTCTCTGTACTGACAGCACTCCAAATGTACAAAAAAATGAGCTCAATGTTAAAATTGACCGGAGTTCTCCTTTAAGGAATATGCTTTTGTTTGGGTTTTGTTCCTGTAATTTTTTATTTATTTTTTTGGTTACAAGATTTGTAACTATTGCACCATGCTGTGAAAGTATATGATTATGAAGGCAGGAGGGCAATACAAATCCGTACCAAAAAAAAAAAAATAATAATTTGGGTGACAATTTAAAATAATTATATCTTAGATAAAATGCTTTAATAAAACATTGCTTGCTAGGGATACAATTGTATCAAATTATGTGAGCTTTATTAGAGGGAAAAGAATCATCTGGAAAAATTAGAACATGCTTCTTTGTAGTGAAATTCAGTGAGATTGAATCAGTGGTTATTTGATGACATATTTAAGACATTATCGTGTTATCGTTTGACATTTTGTATCATTATTAAAGGCCTGGCTCTTTCTCACTGCCTTGTACCGTCCAAACATATGGCAATTATTAAATTCCCAAACCTTGCCAAATTTGCATATTAATCATGACTTTTATGAATCTGTAGAGCAGTCTCAGCTTTGCAGTATTTTGGTGTAATAGAGTGCTATATGTGAGAGTGCTGCTTTTCTGGCCAGTTCTTATCAGTCGGGAAACACTTACCGTCTGTATCTCAAAATCAATACTCTGAGGAATGAGGACTCAAAGTGCCTGCTTTCATTGCAGATTTGAGTCTGGCCATTAAAAACTCATATAACTTTCCCAAATACAGAAATAGCTGCACATTCAGCTCAGCAAGTAGTTTCTATTTATGTATTAGTATTTATTTTGTGTTTTATTTTGATGTATCATGATGAGTTCTCTGTGTGTTCATCTCCACTCACCTCTCATTTTGTGTGTGCAGTAATGAGGACAGGTTTATGGCTGCTCCGCTTCTGTATAGGACTCTTGTGTTGTGCTGTGACTTACAGCCTGTGCTTTGGTTTTGGACAGCGCCAGACTCTGTGTATTCCATTACGACCAATGACTCTTACCTTCTGAAGCATCAGCAGTTTTTATAGAAGTCCACACAGGCCCATGTTGGATACGCTTTTTTTCATTTCCAGTTGAAGTCAAGGTTAAGCATTGCTTATTATTTCATCATCCGTTTAGCTATTAATTCTTTCTTTGTTAAACTAACTGAACTTTGTCAAGAAATCTCTCACTAACATTAGTTACATTAAAGGAATGGTTCACTTAAAAATGAAAATTCTGTCATCATTTACTCACCCTCAAGTTGTTCCAAACCTGTATGAATTTCTTTCTTCTGCTGAACACTAAGGAAGATATTTTGAAGAATGTCGGAAAGATGTTTTTGACTGTTTGCTTCTTCAAAATATTCTTAAAATATATTCTTCAAAATATCTTCTTAAATAATAATAACAGAAGTTTTTTATTTTTAAGTGAAAGTAATTTTTCACAATTAAAGGGCTCCTATTATTCTATTTTAAAGGCTCATCATTTTGCTTTGGAGGTCTTCTACTATAGGTTTACATGCATCCACGTTAAAAAACCCCACTTTCATTGTCTCATAATACACACTGCAGCATCACCTCTTTTCTTAAAGAGTCTGAAACAGTTTGATAAAGGATCCGTCCTCTCTAAACCCCTCTTTTCCGAGAGCCTACTCTGCTCTGATTGGTCAGATGGCCAAGGATGCTGTGATCAGTCTACCGATTACAGTGTGTTGGAAACCAAACGGCCATTATTTCTTGACCTCTCAAAATAAGAGGTCAAATGCAGCTCCTTTTACTCTAAGACTAATTTTTCCTTTTCTTTGTCAAAATTAAAAGCAGCCATCAGTTCAGAATTTCTAATATACATAAGCCTGAATGATTTATTTTCATAACGTGACTTTGGCTTTGGCATTGCATGGTTGTTGTTCTTGATAACATCTTTATTTCAGCGTGTTCCTCTTTGTTTGTGTCTTGTTTGTGCATATTTAGTTTTTTTCATAATGTTGATTCTTTCAAAGCTGAATCAGCAGATATACCCACCGGCATGAATGTCTGATTGAGATAGCTCAGATTTCTCCACTGTTCTGGATCTCATAAGGGTTCTGTTGATGGCATAATGTTAGAAAGCATTCAAAGATTTGTTTGCAGATGTTAACACTGTAGATTGTCGTGACATTTAAAGTGTTCATTGTATAAATATACACTTTTGTTCAAAAGCTTTTAATTGATATGATTTTTTGAAATAAGTCTCTTCTGCTTACCAAGGCTGCATTTATTTGATCCAAAATGCAGTAAAAACAATAATATTGTGAAATATTATTATGATTGAAAATAACTGTTCAAATGTAATTTATTCCTGTGATATAAAGCTGCATTTTCAGCATCATTACTGCAGTCTGTCACACGATCCTTCAGAAATCTTCATGATTCTTTGGTAAATAGAAAGTTGAAAAAGCAACAGCATTTTGAAATTTAAATCTTTATACAAAAATGTAAAGAACTATTTGAAGTGCAAAAGTGGCATAAGAATAAGCTATATAAAACAGCATGAAAATAGATGGTATGAAAATAATGGCAGTGTTCATGTTAGCCTGCATAGAATGCACAATATAACCTCCATTATTTAGGAAGGGGTCAGAGGGTCCATTCGATGTTGCGAAGGATGGCCTACACTATAATTTGTGCCTGACCCTTTTCAGTTTCTCTGCTCTTAAGAGAGTGATACTACAAAGCCCCACTAAAGTGATTTGTCAAGGGCCTGCATGCTCGAAAATCAGACTACCTCCAGATAGCAGGGTGGCAAGAAGATGGATCTGGTGGTATGTCGTACTAAACTCCCTGTGATTATGTTCACTCAGAAAGGAGCGAGATAGACAAGGGCGGAGGGAGAGAGAAAGAGGGGTTCTTGGGTGGGCAAATCTCTCTCAGATAGCGTTTTTGTGTCCATGGGAAAGCATTACGAAATATGCATCTCTGGAAAGGATATCAGAACATTGAATCATTTAAAAGTCAATGCATTTATTAATTTAGCACTTGCTTCCTCCGTGTATTTTGCTTGTTTGGTAGAAATCTTTAAAAAGATCTCTTGAAAAAAAACTCGACCATCTAGACTAAATCAATTATGTTTATTTTGACTGTAACAGATAAAGCAGAGACCCCTGACCAACCTAAGTATGCAATTTTCGTGACTCTTATGCGTGTTTGAACACAACACAGACCCATTAAACACATTTTTAAACCGATAACTTGACATTTTATAGAGATAACGTGACCTTTTGTGTTCGGGCTCTCCCATGCATTTGATCTCTGCATGTTAACCACATTCCTCACATGGAGCTTTAAAGTTATAGACTGAACTCAGAAGCAAAGGTGGTCATTAGACGTATACGTTAAAGCAAAAGATGTTTAGTCAGGGCAGGAATGCTCCATTATAAGCCTTGTAAATCAAACCAGACTTTCTCCTCTTCAGCCTGAGGATGTTTCTTGAGAAATGCACTGAGCACTGAGGCTGATGTTAATTCTTTCTCATTTATTTTTAACAGAGGCGAAAGTCTATCGAGATGTTCTCAATGTAAGACGGCACGGTACTGCAGCGTTCAGTGTCAGGTAAGAGCTCTTCACACACTAATCATCAGAGCTTTTACAAACAAGTTTGAGATGAGATCTCATTTCATTTAGGTGCATTTTTTTCTACGTAACATTTTACACTTAAATACAAATAATTGACAAATAAGATTCCAAAATGAGATTCCAGTCATATCAGCAGCCTAGATGAAGCTGTTTATGTAATTTAATTTAATTTAATTTCTTTTCATTTCACCATTCATCTATTCTCCAAACTGCTTGGAGAATGAAACAGCCTAGACAGATGCCCAGTCCATCACAGTGTATTTATTGCAATATAAAAGCAGCCTAATTGAGGTTTCACTGTTTATTATGTTAATTGCATTCAACAATTAATGTTACTGACAATAAAATGAGAAAACTACTTACTGGATTTAACATGCTGGCTGATATGGGGTTGAAAGCATATTTTAGAATCAAATAGTACCCCAAGATTCCTTACAATGGGTGAAAGATTAAGATATAACTCTGCTAATATGAACAGAGATGTCATGTTGGGATGAAATGTAGGATTTAGGGCCTACTAACATGGTTTCTGCTTTGTCAGTATTCTTTAAGAAGCTTTGAGCCATCCATACTTTGAGATCTTGTAGGCAGGAAGTGAGGAAAAACATAATTGGCTGAACGATAAGATAGATTTGTATATCATCAGCATAATCATGATCTGGAAGTATATAGATTAGAAATAGAGGTGGACCAAGAACAGATCCTTGAGGTGCACCACAGAAAACAGTGAAAGAGCAAGACTGGTGTTCATTTATGCTAATGAATTGTTGCCTGTCCAAGAGATATGAAGTTATCCACTGAAAGGCAGTATAAACTCATTAAAATTCTCCAGGTTCCCGTACAAGCGCTCATGAGCCGGCAGTTATCGGAAACTTGCATGAGGTCCAGTGTGACTTCCAATCAGAAGTATTTGGTGCTTGGAGCCATACACCTGTGAAACACATTCTACATTCAACAGATTTTCCAGTATTACTTCCTGTCTTTTAACGGCACTTAAAGGTATAGTTTAACCAGAAATGAAAATTCTGTCATCGTTTACATGTCTCATTTCATTTAAAACCTGTATTCATATACCTTTCTTTGTGAAAATGACTAAGGACAAACACCATACAACTAGTCGATCCAACCCATGCACCATATTTTTTATGGCTTTGTGAGAGGAACAGACCAAACTTTAAGTCATTATTGCAGTAGTTTTCAAATCTCATTTCTCAAAATCAGGATTTTAAGTCAATAGCGGCTTAAAATTGGTTCTGTTCCTCACAGAAAGCTATTGTATAGCTTTAGAAGAGAAGAGTCATATAGGCTACTTCTATGACTTCAATTTGGGACTTTGACTGTGTCCTTCCTCATTCAGCTTAATATTATGTAAAAGAGCAGCGGGAACATTCTGCTAAACACAGAAGACAGAAAGTTATGCAGGTTTGGAAATGACATGAGGAGTAAATTGTGTCAGAATTACATTACTGGATGAAAAATCACTTTAATGTGTCTGTCAGATGCTCTGTAGAAGTCTTTGCAGTTCAAGAACATCCAGTCTCTCAAAACTAGACACCACGCTGCTTTAAAATAGCAAAGCTGTCACTGTCAAACCAGCCTTGTTCTCTCCAGGCGCTCAAGTTTGTCTTTGACTTTTTTTTTAATTGTAGGGCAGTCTTTCATCATAATTCCCTCTAAAGGGAGACCACACACAGCAAGCACATTTGACAAGATCTGATTGAAGATGTGTGACTTCATCTTATATGTTTGTGAACTCTTTTCTATTTATTCTCTATCCTCATTTTCACCCTTCAGAAACAAGCATGGCTCGATCACAAGAGAGAATGTAAATGCCTTCAGCGCCTCCAGCCAAGAATCCCCACCGACTCCGTCCGCCTGGTTGCTAGGATCATTTTCAAACTAGTATGTGACATCAGAACACCTGCCTATTAGGACCACTTCAAACCCGTTCAAAGCATGTTTTGCATTTAAAACTATCACAGCTGGTGTTCAGCCACAGGACTTGATATTGTTACACCCTTTCTGTCTCTTTCTGCAGCTCAGCCATTCAAAAAGTGACCAAGAGGAGCTGTACTCGATAGCCGAACACCAGTCACGTAAGTTCCTGTTTGATTTGTATTTGCATTGCACTGATACAAGTCAAGTGGCTGTTGTTATATTGAGCTCGACTGGAATGTTGTGTTGATCAGTCAGCATCCAGGACTGAACCAATATGTTTTATAAAACCATACACAGGGTACTCACGTTATAAGTCTCCAATTTTGAATGTCAAAATAACCTTATAAAGTTCATACACTACACGGTTGAGTATACCGTGTATAAGTGCATAGTGTATAGTGTATCATTTGGGACACAACTATGGATTCAAGGACTGTAAAGTATGTCCTTGAAAGTGCTCGAAATAAACTTGAAATAAATTTAGTTAGAGTAGCATAGTGCTGTTACAAATACATCTTAAAAATGTTGAAAAACCAGCAAAAACTGGTGAGCTGGTCTCCCAGTCTAGTCAGACTGGTTTTAATGTGTTTTTTTTCAGCTCAATCAGTCTGGGAGACTGTCTTAAACCAGATAATGCTAACTTAGACCAGCGAACAAGTTTATGTTTTTTTGTAAGGAAACACTAGGACGATTTATAAACCACCTCTAAACTGTGTTCTGATTGGTCTGTTGTGTAATAACTTTAATTTGCAAAGCTAGAATGGTTTTCAGACCCAGTAGTCTTCAAAAACAAAACCTGGGCCGAGTTTAATCCAGAAATCCAGCAGCACACCTGACTGTGCTGTGTATTTATTCTCATTATTATGAAATCAAAATGAAAATCATTATAATTTCTGGTCTTAATGGTAAGTCACTTTAATGCATTAATGCAAAAATAAAAGAAGTTACCTTTCAGACTTCACCGAAACGGACATTGGGTCTCATTCATGAAACACGAGCAGAACGAATTTTTGTGTAAATCGTGTGTAAAGTGGTTTTGGCGTAAATTTTCGGATTCATTAAAATGTTCGTATTTTACAAGAGAAGAGTTTTCGGGAAGGTCTCTTTATGCGCAAATCACTCACATATTTACTCGTATATTTACGAATGTTTCATGAATGAGACCCAATGTTCAATTTCCTTATAAAAAAGTCATATGCAGATTACAGAATAGGCTGTGTTGTTAATGGGCGGCAGTAAAAATCACTTACTTATTTATTCTGTAAAGTTGAAAGATTAGATTCCCTATGATGAAAGGTGAATAAATGTCATATTCTGGCAGGAGTTTATTATAACATTATGAATTTTCTTCTCTTTCTCGGTGCGGTCCCTCTGTGAAACCTGCCCGCGGCCCTTGGCTTTTCAGAAGTAATTGGCTATTTTGTCACAAAGAGCCTCTGACTTTTCTTTGGCCCGATTCTTTCCTATTCAGTCATAAGTAATGTGCAGCCATTAGAGAGGTAATCCCGCTGATGGTCCTTATGGAAGCAGTCAGCACCCCATCTGAACTTGTGCTTCATCATTACACTAACGGCCCTCGCTCTCACCTCAGAATCAAGGTCTCATCGGCTTATGTATTATTTCAGGAAATCCATCCGCTCCTCATTTTTGCAGCTGTCCTGATTTATGTTGAGATTTATATGTACACCTTTAGACTAACAGAAGAGCATTTCATTTGTTCTCCTTCCTTCACGTGCTCCAAGGGATTTCCGCTAGTGGTCGAACGATGGGTTTTTCAATGGCTAAGAGCTATAGAAATCCTGTTATAGGATTTAATCCTGTTATACTGTATATATTACGATTTAATGGTAGCAAATGAGACATGCAAAATTGCAGAAATTAAAGGAATCATTCACCCCAAAATTTATACAACAGGTTTTATGTCAATTATGAGTGGTCATGGGTAGGGCTGGTCCGAATACCATTTTTTGAGCTTTGAAGCTTCGATAGGAATTAACATCGAATATTCGAAGCTTCGGAGGGAGGGGGCTGAACATATTCTTCTCTCTAATAAAGGCAGGAATCTCTATGCGTCTGTCTGTTTGCATTTAGATTATTTATCTTGCATTTAGAACCGTTCATCCAATCGACTTCACGAGTGCAGTGTCACATTTGGTGCAATATAGACACGCGAGACGTGACACGTTCAGAATTAATAAACTTTTAATACAGAACAGCGCGAGCGGGAAGCGCGCGCGCCTCACGCGCAGGGCTCCGAGAACGGACACTGCACTAGTGATACAAAACACAGCCTAATATTTTTCTGAGTAACAAATAACTCTCAAATCAGAAATCAGCAGCACAGTAATTACTGACACAGTAAAGGGTAGGCTAATATATTGTTTCTATTCTATTTCCACAATGTCAAAGCAACGCAGCTTATAGCCTACAAGCTCAGGCATGCACTTCTGCCCATACAAACTCCGCTGTTCTGCGCTCTAAAATAAGAGTAGCCTATTGTATTTCGCCCAAAAATGCTAAAAAAATAACCGTGTGAGAGCGTGTTTTATATCATGTTATAGCCAGATATGACGACGCTTACAGCACGCGTCACCGCAGATCAGCATCTATTCATCAAGCCAACGTGCAAACTATCGCAAATCAAAGTGAAAGTGGGTCGCAGATGCTTTAACACACAATCAACTTCATTAAAAGTAAAGAACCGAAATGATCTTACCAGGGCTGTTGCCGCTCTCTTATTGCGGTCTTTGATTTAGACATTTTAGCTGACGATCAGTAAAATGCAGCTTATCTGTTGCTAGTGACGTGCACTCCATTACATCTGCCTATAGTGCGGGATTTGAAGTTCGGATTCATATCCGTTTTGCAAAAACACATTTATGTGTTCATTGTTCATATTGATAAATCAGAGAGAACTATCCGATCTGAGAAAACGCATGACAGCCCCATTCAAGCGCGAATGGGAACCGTTTCTAGGGGGATGCCAGGTGGTGTGAAAAAAAAAAAAATTAAAACGAATATTCGAATGTCAAATTTGAAAATCGAATACCAACCCACCGAACGAATATTCGAATACTCGAATATTCTGGTACAGCCCTAGTCATGGGACATTAATGTCATTACGTTCCCGTCTAAATTGCAAATTTGCGTTTCATTTCAAATTTCATTGCACACGTTTAAGAGAAAGAAATCGCCACATCCGGGGCAGATTATGCCCAAATAGAAATGGTTGTTGTAGCCACTGTGGATCTATCATTAAATAAAATTATTTATTTGCAGTGTGTTTGAGAGAAAATTTATTCAGAAAATACATTTTCATTGTAGCTTACACTACCGATCAAAGATTTCGGGTCAGATTTTTTCAAATGCTTCAGAAATAAGACTCTAATGGTCACCAAGTCTGCATTTATTTATAGTAAATGTATAGTTTTATTGTAAGTACAGCTATATTGTGAAATATATAAAAATAGAATAGTTATTTTAAATTGTTATAATATTTAAAAATGTATTCTTATTATGGGAAAGCTGAATTTTCAGCAGCCATCCCTCCAGTCTTAAGTGTAACATGATTCTTCAGAAATAAATGTAATATGCCGATTTTGGTGCTCAATAAACATTTCTTATTGTAATTATTACCAGTGTTGAGAGCAGTATTGCTACTTAATATTTTTGTGATACATTTTTTCGGATGATTTTCCGGATACATTTTCAATGATTGGAAATCTTTTGTAATAAGTCTTATATTTATTCTGAATTATAAGTACTATCACTTTTGGATTAATTTCTTTAAACAAAACAACAACAACAACAACAACAACAAAAAAACATACTGACCAAATAAAAAACTGAATAAAAAAATGTGTATCCACGTCTAGCAAGCATGTTCTTTTATTCCCTTTTTGGAAATTTCATTTGCATATTAGTGTTTCGATTCAGCATTTGTATGTGATATGACAGAATTTGCATAAAAATACAAGAATGGAAACCCAGCTAATAACATCAAACTTGGCACAATCTGTCTTGGAGCGGCATATTTCAATTATACACAAGTGAAAATGAGATTTAAGACTTATTATAGGTAATTATACAGCAAATAAAAACTTAAACCTCTCTTCCCACAAAGCATCAACAATATTTCAGAAACATCATGTACCGCACTAGTTATATAGACAATTTTTATGGTGGGTTTTATAGTGCTTTTTTTTTGTTTTTTGTGGAACTCAACAGCCCTGGCCTTTTAATAGGTCATTTTAAAAGGGTCACGACATGGACTTTTTTATTATTTTAATATGGTCCTTGAGGTTCACTTATAATGTTAATGATATTTTTTTTGCAAAAAACAAACAAACAAATACATAATCACATAATTACATAATGATTGGCTAACGTCATATCATAGGAAACAGTATCAACGCCAACTCGTTATTGAACTTGAGCAAGTGTTTTGAAAACTTTATCTATATAAGACTCCATTTAAAATCAAAGCATTATGAAATCATATACTTACGGACTGTGATGCAGCTGCTGTCAGATCCAATACTGTTGGCTGCTTCATCTTTCAACAAAAGATTCTTTGCGAACTCTCCATTTCACTGTGCCTTTTTTACAAAACAAAATGCTCTAAACAAACATGTAATCTTTCAACGCGATCCAGGACAGCATTAAAATAAAGCATCCACTTGTTTCTGACGCTGGGATTCTTCTGAAGTCTGTCCAGAGAAGTAAACGAGCTGTTTAAACTGGACACATCGAAGTGAACGTTCCTTTATGCCATTTACTCTTCGATTTGTCCTGTTGTCAGCAGACTCAAGCGTGGGGAGTAGGCTATGTCAGAAGCTGAACACACATCTGTATACTGTATTCAGTATATACATTTTCAGTGTTTATAATGGGTTTATTTGCTTTTGACGCAACACTCACAACCAGTGTAGGCAAATGTCAGCTGTTAAGCGACTGAATGCCAGTGGGTGGGGCCTATGTGCAATTATGTATGATTATTTAGTATATTATGTATTAAAGTCCCCCTGTAGTCAATCATTTTATCCCTTAAAACTCATCTTTGATCACCAAAATGACATATTTAAAACATTTTCCTTCATGCCTTAAAATAACTTCTACTACACCCTTACCTTATTTACTATATGGTTCTATGAATATGCAAATTAGCCCCGCCCCCACTCACTCGCCTCACCTCAGAGATCCACTCTTTGACGATCACACGTTGACCTGATTGGTTACAAGGTAGTTTGTGACGTCAGTGATTTCAAACTGCGTTTTTGAGACTGTCTTTGGTTTACTGCAGTTTTAAAGAGAAAATACTCAGCAATGGTGTTGACTTATGAATTTGCACATTGTTTGTCTTGTCTGCATATTAAAAACACCAAATTGACATAAACAACATTAAAAGCTTGATTTTCAGTATTTGTCGATGACTTGCTCTTGAGGCAGTCATATGCAAATGCGAATGATTAAATAAATGTTTTGTTTATAATGAGGAGGACGTTTTAAGCTATGAAATTTGCAAGATGTTTTAATGGTACAAAGACCTCTTATATTTAAAATGTCAAGGTAATTTTGATTTCATGAGCCTTTTAATTGTTTGGAAAAGCACAGTTTGTAAATTGCAAAATATATATTTTTTGTTTCACAGAAGGGTATAAATGGTCCAAAAAATCTTTTTTGCTTTTGTTTTTGGTGAACTATCCCTTTAAGGGAAATAACACCTGGCTTTAGGCTCATAATTCTGCACACGTTCAACCTCTCATGCTCCAGAAGTGGGAAGCGTGTAGATCTGTTATTTTCTTCTGAAGAGAGGGTTCAGACCCCACTGGTGCTTGTTTACTTCCTGTTATTTGTTGGTTTCCACCATCTACAATCTATCAATAATTTCTAAAAATGAATTGTGATTATCCAAAGAATGGATTTTAACAATTTCAGTTTTTCCAACAAGCCTAAACAGTATTATTTGGTTCTGTATTTCAGAGATAGAAATTTTCAAGGAGATGATAAAAGGCACTACACGTGGTGGTGGCACACCAGATTTATGTGTTGAATCTGCAGAGCTTTACTACTGTGTGTATGTCTGTGTTTATGATGCTGAATGTGTTTGTGTGAGCGAGAGATACGAGCCGTGAGCTGTTGCCGCGGGTCAAACGTTCGCTCAGTCTGCCACAGCAGCAGTGAACACACTGAAGTTCATTGATGGTGTGTTTGGAGGAAGTAGATCAGAGCAGGAGGGTTAATGGAAAAACCCATATGTTTGGGAAAGCTGACATAAATCACGCATACACACAATCAGACCTCTTTCTTTCTGAATCGACATTAAAATCTCCACTATCAGACATCCATTTTCCTGGTTCATCTGAGTGTTGTTTATATCAGCATGTTATTTTATATGCCAATTTATATGTGAACTTGTTTCTCTTCCTGTTTTTCTAGTCTTGATGTTATTTAATACTGCATCCAGTGTTATTTATGAACAGTTACAAGGTTAATACATTTTAATTGATATTAACAGGAAAATACAATCATTTTGTAGGTGGAACTTTGGGACTCTAATTATCATGTTTGTTTGTTTTTTGGACAAGGTTATCATTACATGATTACCATAAAATATGAAATATTATTGCCCTATTCATTTGCATGGTATTCCAACCAGTGTTTTTTTTTTGTACTGTTATAGTATTTTTACTATTTTTGAATTAGTTTATATTTTTATATTTCAGTTTTCAATTAAAAAGTTTTAGTAATTTAGTTATTTTTTTTAATACTTCTATCTATATTTAATTTATATATATATATTTTTTTTAGTTTGAGTTTTAGTATTCATCTTAAACTTATTTTATTTCAATTACTTTCCAAGGCACTTTTAAATTTAGTTATTTTATGTTTGAATTTTTTAATTTCATATTTAATTTAATTTCATCTTTATTTCAATTAATACTTTTAGTTTGTTTAAGTTAACAATGACAAAACTGTATTACTGATACGTTGGAATCAGTGTTTTCTGGATGTATACCATGGCAGTACCATGTGTTTATTAATATGTACCTATATAGAGAGATACTGTAAATCATGGTAATACTATGATTTTTTTGTCAGGTACCATGGTAATACTATGTTTTTATATATGTATCATGATAATGTCACTTATTTTTAAATGTACCATGGTAGTATGTTTTGTAGAAATGTACCATGGTATGCTTTTTTACATTTAATATAGTATTATGTTTTTGTACAGTATGTATGATAATACCTTGTTTGTTTGTTTTCTTAGATATGTCAGTACTGTTTTTAGACATATATCATGTTAATACTATGTTTTTGGACATATACCATGGTAATACAATAAAAATTTTGATCAGGTGCCATGATAATACCATCTTTTGGACATCTTTTATATATATACACCATAATGATAATACTGCTTTTAGTCTCACTCCATAGTAATACCATGTATTTTTGTACATATAATAATACGTTTTTTTGTATTGATGTGTGGTGACATCAGTAGTTTACCACACACGTTTGCAGTTCCACACATATACCATGGACCATGAATCTGGTACTGTGGTGGTACCATTATGCAGTCAGAGTTTAAGATGATAATACCATGGTACTTTGATTTATACCATACAGAAGCATTGATATTGTCTAAAAGGAGAGGAGAACAAATAAAAGTTTCTGCTCATTTAAATGCATCACTGTTGTTAAAGGTTGAAAACGCTGTGTTCTGTGTCTAGATCTAGCCGACATGAGCGAGGAGAAGAAGGAAGGCCTGGGGCATCTCTGCACGACACTGCAGGTTTATCTTGGCGAAGAGAACTGCAATCTTTCTGAGCTTCCGTCCGGCCTCGACCCCATCAGCCTTCTCGCCAGAGTAAGAGTCCTTTCATTGTCATCTCCAGCAGACCGCAGGGGTCACGCTCTCAGAGCGACGGGGCGTCACACCGGATCTCACGCAGTGTTGCGAATGATGTCAGTGTGTCGTGTGTGTGGACACATACTGAGCTGCTAGGTCACCTGCTGTGAATACATGCTGCTATTTTTTGTCTTTTCTCCTTAAAGCAGGGATCAAGTTGTTCATAGAAGCTAAATTAAGTCATTTCATGTTCAAGGTTGAATTTTAGTTTAATTTTCAGGAAATAGACCAAAACGTTTCAATTCAGTTTAATGGAATCATTAAAGTCGTAAAATGGAAGTTGCGATAAGTCTTTCCTTCCCTATTTTGACGTATATCCGAGTGAAATGCCTTCACGAACAAGAAAAAAAAACTGTGGGGCGGGATTTGATTTTGTCCATCGGGAATTGATTGGATTGTTGGTTGGTTGTGGTTTGCTATTGGTTGATGTCATGTGATTGACAGGTTGCCCAGATCGGCAGGGCTTGATATTAACACCCACCAACCTGCCAGTCAGTCCGTCTAGCTACTTTGGCGGGTTGAATTTAATGTATAATAAATACATTTTTCAATTGTAGTCTTTTAAAAAGGCATCTAAAATAATAAACTAAGTGCAATGTATATCGATTTTTTAGCTGAAACGCTTCCAATACAAATTTTCCGCAGAATAGATACACGATACCATCTGCGCTTTCTCGCTATTCTCTCTGACAGCGAGTTGACTCACAAACCCGCCTCCCCTCACTCGCTCGTTTCATTTGCTCCGGATGAATATTGTTGGTGTTACAGGGCTCGAATTTCAGCGTGGGATTGTCCATAATTTTACTTATTCCTGCAGATTTTGTGCTCAAACCCAAAGTTCCCGCACATAAAGCCGCATCTCAGTACTAAAAATTGAGTACTTTTTCACTGCTTATTAGAATTAAACAGTCCAATACACACAAAATCATGTCAAAATGCCGTTCTTGGTGAGAAATTTTGTTAACATTCAGTTATGTTTAAAGTGAACTTAAACAGTTGAGAAAGAAAACGCATGTGTAACAGTATAATGGATCAATGCATCAGGTCTTAAAGTGACAGCAGCCTAATATATCTGCTGCCAAATTATGAGATAATATTAAAAATATCTATATGACAGTTTTTGCTGCCAGTGAAAATGCTGAGTGGCAAGTAGCTTTGGAAAACCACTAGCCAAAAACGTTATTGTTAAGCTCTCAGAGAAGAGAAGAGGGAGGGGAAGTTGTTCTGATTAAAGATTACGAGAGCACATGCATTAAAAATAAAACTAATGATGTGCACAGATAAATCATTTATAATAAACACTGCAGTGTTCCATTAACAATAAGAATAGTCTATTTTGATCAGATCCAGAATCATCACATTCCTCACGATTCACATCCCAAGATGCCATCCCATAATTTTCTGCCATTTCCTTTGTGGACGCCTGAGGTGCATGCTAATGTACTAGTTTATTTACAGATGTGTCAGTGAGATCGCTTGTTTGGATTCCTGTGAGAGTAGATTTTATTTGCTTGTTTACCAAACCGTCACTCCGTGCCGTAATTGTGAACACATTGAGTGAAAGATGCGTTTCAGGGTGAAAATGGTGATCTTCTCTTCAGGATCGCATGTAAACAGAGAAGGGATTGCACATCTGGCCCGGGACAAACAAATGTTGCATGTGAACACAAACACCTGTTTTATATGAGAGACAGCCAGCAGCCACATCTCGCTTATAAAGCATCAAAGACCCAAATGTGGATCCTGTAAGCATTTCTAATCCAAAAACACTAAACACCGCAGCAGGGCAAAACTCGAGTTATGCAAAACATGCACAAATGCTTGAACTAGGAGCATCCAATTCACTTTTGCGTTTGTTGATTTGATCGTGATGTGACTTATTTGTATTGTATTGGTTAGATTCCACAGTCATAGAAATCCTATACTGTATATATCAGCGAGGTATTCAATTGTATTTCCTTGGCCTGGATACAAGCTATTATGATGTTCATTTGTGAGTGAGTCATTCTGTTGAGTTGGTTCTTTTGAATTACTGCTTCACAAATCAGTGTGAATCACTGTGATTAGTTATTCATTAGCTAATCATTCTGAATCAAAATTATTTGTAAAAATTCTTATCTAGTATTCAGAAATGACTGGAAAGTTGAAAGTATTCAAATTTCTGTACATTTTTGTAATTCCATAGCTAAAGGTGTTTGTAGAATGATGATGTGCGTGTGTTTTCTACCTTTTTTGCTTGTAGATAATTACACGTGAGCGATAAATACAGTATCATCGTTATTTAACATAAATAGGGAGTTTTTAGCTACTTGATGGGTTCAGTTTGAGTGCTTTTTGGAATCTTATTGATATAAAGGAGATATAAAGAGTATAAGATTAAACAATCAATAGCTTAAATGAATAGTTTACTTAAAAATGAAAATTTAGTCATTTACTCACCCTCAAGTTGTTTCAAACCTGTATGAATGTCTTTCTTCTGTTGAGCACAAAGGAAGATATTTTGAAGAATTTCGGTAACCAAACAGTTGATGGGCCCCATTGACTTCCACAGTATTTTTTTTTGGAAGTCACAATGGAAGTCAATGGGGCCCATCAACTGTTTTTTTTTTTGTTGTTGTTTTTTTATATTCACATTTCAAATGTGAAAGTTTTAAGCAAGCTCTTAGACCACTCAGATGAACACCTAATATAAAACAATATATATTTTGGGTCAAAATGACCCGATGAGAGGAAGTTAACATTCTTTTGTGGAAAATGTGTGGAAATAAGACAAAAATGCAAGCTGCCACAAATAATGCGAGAGTTTGCTTGAATTTGCGTTAAATTATGCATTTGCAAAATTCTAGATGGACTCTATATTGGCCAAACAGAGGAGAATCGTTCGTTCTCCCCATTGGATACTTTGGTTTCTCCAAAGGTTTCTTCCCTGTTTTCAAGAAGTTATTCCCTTGGCCTCTGTGACACTGTAAAGTTGATTTTGCTGTTTTTTACAAAGTGCTGCAAAAATGAAGTACTAAAATAATTAAATGTTATGTACAATGGGTGCAGAAATTATTTAGACATTAAGATGTTTGAAAGTATTGGATTGGTAAAAAAAATTGTGGCATCTCTGCTCAAATTTTGTTGCATTTTTAAAATCAAAATCAATGATTTTCAAAAAACTATTTGTTTGTTTTTTCTGTTCAGATCTATAAAATGGAATTCAATGCTCTGTTCATCAGTCTGTCACTCATGTCAGTCATTTACTGGATAGAGACTGAAGATGGGAAAACATATTCAGAGCTGAGTTGATGGATTGAGTTGTGACATTTTCTGTCAGACATATGAGGTAAAGAAACATCAGTACAGGTGTGATGGAGAGGAAATGGGACTCACATATGAATCATGTTCCCATAATGTGAAACCCTCTCTTATTCAATAATCATCATTCTCTGCATCTCTGCTGTAGATTATGTTATGTAGACCTGCAGGCCTGACCCAGATGCATGATCTGCTCCACATAACACACCTCAAGTTAACGGCACAGTCACTAACGCTTGAGTTAAATGCCTGCTCAGATTTACTGCTTGATTACAGTCTTAGTTTGTTTTCATTAATTCATTGAAAATATGGTTGTTTCATATATGGTTTGATGGACCTAAAGGCCCTTATATACTCATTGTGAAGTTATTTTTTGTTTCTTCGTTTAGGGGTAAAAAAGAAGTTCAAAATATGCATTGCTGAACATCCAAACTCCACCCACACTGCTGAGAGCGGCATTTAAATGTTAATATATAACAAAATGAACACAACAAAAATGACACCGTGAGAAAACAGCAGTTAAGAAAGCATCTGATCATCGCGATGCTGATATGTTTGCATCAACTCTGCAATTCAGCACTCAAGTAAATTCATACCACGTTTATTTACCACTAGTTTATAGCCTAAAATCGATTTATTTAAAGCAAGCAGCTTTGCAGTGTTAAACATGAAGGAAAAAAAAAAAAAAAACAGTGCCAGTGTCAATTTCAATAATTACAACTTCCGTTTCTTTTATAAAGCAGCTCTCCAGTGTGTTCAAGGTTTTACTTGTGTCTGATTTCTCGACGGACTGAACGGAAGAAATGAGCCGGAGAATGTTTCCACGTTAAAGAAGGCGGAGTCTCAGAGCCACACCTACCTATTACATAATCGCTATGAACCAATGGTAGTTCGAAGGTGCTTACTAGCCGGAGCAAACTTTTCCAGAAGGTCACTTTGGCAAGCTGTTTCAAAATTCCAAAACAAACCAAACAAATTGCGTGGATGTTTTTTTTTTTTTTTATGAATTCACACCAGTTCATTCTACAATTTAGCTTGAAGTGTATTGGGGCCTTTAGTGGAAGGAAGGAAGGAAGGAAGGAAGGAAGGAAGGAAGGAAGGAAGGAAGGAAGGAAGGAAGGAAGGAAGGAAGGAAGGAAGGAAGGAAGGAAGGAAGGAAGGAAGGAAGGAAGGAAGGAAGGAAGGAAGGAAGGAAGGAAGGAAGGAAGGAAGGAAGGAAGGAAGGAAGGAAGGGCTTTTGTCTTGACTATTATTTCTCTCTCACACATTATCTCCTTCTTTCACTCTTCATTTAATGAGATGCTTGTAAATCCTGGATGAATATTTCAACTTGGGTGTGGGTGGGAAAACAAATGAGCAAACAGTGGAAGAAGTGCTTGTCTTGACCCTGAGTGCTGATAAATCTCCCTGTTCTGCATTAACTCTGCTCATGAGAGTCGGCTCTTGGCCCGGCGCCTCGTCTTTTGCATTACAAACATGTTCAGCCACGTTAAACCAACACCCTGCCCATCACCTAATCAATTAACCAGCGTGAAAACAAGCATCCGTGGTCCATAAATGATTTCCATTTCAAATCAGACAGATATTCTGTGCCATTTGCTGAAACTAATTCTCTTATAATATTCACAATTCATCCCTTGCATGCAGTGGAAGTTCCTCAGGGGAATTTGGGATGTTTGTTGGCAGTGTAATTTATTTATTTATTCATATTAAGAAGGAATTACCAGAGAACTAGTAGGTAGGAGTCAAAAATCTCCAATTACAATAATAAAACTGAGTGAGGGACGTGTCGGAACATGTGGATTTAGATTAAAATCTAGATCCGTAGGGGCTGTCATTCACATTCCAGAACTGAAGTGATCGTGAATTCACCGCTTTAATTAAAATTGCAGAGAATGCTAGTGTTATTGTCCAGGGCTTTGGTGAATACAGTATTCTCTTCTAATTTTTGCGCATGTGTGTAATGAACTCAAAAGGGAACTGGTGTCTTTTTCTTTTCTTTTTTTTGGCGAAGCAAGTCTTTTGTAGTCAAACTGAACAGTTCTGATTTACTGACTCATGGGTTTTAAATATTCTGTAAGAATGTGTGTTCTACAAAAGTTTCCTTTTGATGGGTGGCATCACATCAATCTGTGATTTTTCCATTTTGTTGTCTTAATTAGGTGTATGCTCATACTTATGGTTAGGGATTTGAACAACATAAATATATAACCTGTATATTTCTATGGGTGCTGTATAATAATAAAATCATTATTATCTTTATGTAACACGGTGGCTGAAATAATGTGCTCGACGAAGGAGATGATTAGAAATACACAGTCTTTAATCGACAAAGGACAAAACTGAACAGGGAGTATATATGCAGGGGATAGTCAGGAACTAAATGGGAAAACATGAACTAAAGATAACAGAATATAAAATTAAGAGTCCATAAATGTGACGCTTTATTATTATGCAGACTGTTCAATGTTGAAACCAGAGAATTGAGTGTGGGCTCTTAACACCCTTGCAACTGCATAGCAACACATTACGAAATGCTCAGGACATCTTCAGAACCGTATTGGAACGACCCTAAGGTGGAGATGACATTTGCACGGGCACCTAAAATCTGGTTTTCTTTTACAACAGATGTGATGTCATCTGCTCCTCAGCACTGCCTTGTTTGCCCTTCACTCACAGCTGTTATGTTGAGCATCATTAATATTTTACATGTCCTCTATTTTGTTTTATTGGTCTGTATTTTACAATGGCCTGTTGTGCCCAGAAAGCAGAGTTCCATCTGTGCATGATAGACCCCAAATAGTGCAGCATTTTCAGTGCTGTATTAATACATAATGCAGGAACACTTCACGACATCACCAGCAGCCAAACAGGTCGATGAGCTGAAGGATCAACGTCCCATTTTGTTTTATAATTACCAAGACTAGAGAACATTGTAAAGCCTGTTTACATCATAAGGAAATTCTTTTTTGCAATATAATTCAATAGTTAATGTGCCTTAGAATTATAGGCCTGCTATATGCCATTCTTTTTTCCCCATTATAATTTAGTTAGTAATTTTGGTTGTAAATATAAATAAATCATGAATATAAATGGGGGGGGGGGGGGTTACTCTTGAGCTACTTTTGTATGTGTGTGTGTGTGTGTGTGTGATTCAAAAACAAATATTAGATTGTGTAGTTAAAGATACACATTTTGACAGTGATACATTTATAAAACTGAATGAAAAATGTAACCAAAATTTTTTTTTTTTTTTTTTTCATAAAGACCTTGGACAAAAAAAATTATGATTTTTTTTTTCTTTCTTTTTTTTGCAGTTTACATTGTATTATAATGCTTTAGGTGTCATTGAAATCACTATATATATATATATATATATTTATTTATTTACTTTTCATTTTTCTTATGTCCTTTCCTTTCCTTTCCTTTCCTTTCCTTTCCTTTCCTTTCCTTTCCTTTCCTTTCCTTTCCTTTCCTTTCCTTTCCTTTCCTGCAGATTCGGCCATTAAACTACAATGAGTCGTGCTTTATTCAACATTATACTCAGCAGCTCCAGTCCTCATGTCAGCAGATTTTTAGAAAATCTTCACCTTTTCCCCTCAGTTTCACCTGAGAGTCATATATGGCAGTGTAAAAATGATTTGTTCGATGACATCTCTCCTCTGTCAGCGCTGTGCAGACATTGTCATTTAACATATGTTTCAATTCTGACTTTAAAGGAGTAGAGGTCAGAGGTCACTCCGACAGGGCTCTTGGTGGTCTGTCCCTGGCACGTAATAAGAGCACCCCATCGTTACTCAGTTCCTGTCATTTTCCCATGTCTTTTTTTTTTTGTGCCCAACAACGATCCCAGTGTCCTCAGGGTAATGTCTATATGTATGATTGTTTTCTCTCAATCTGATGGTCATTTTACTTCAGGCACTTTAAGTTCCATGGTTGGTCACATGATAAAACACATGACAACACATGATAAAAATCCATGTGTTATACATTCTCTGATAAGTAATAAACAAATGTCTCCATTTATTTCCCATTTGGTTAGTCTTGCAAAACACATAGACAAAAACATGGAAACCTTTATCATCACATGACAGATGTTTATATACAGCTCTGAGTTTGCAGACTGAGACTAAACCATGAGTATCCCGATTGTTCAGTAAGTAGTTTGCTGGGAAGGGCACTTTGCGTTTTAACCTCAGACAATATGAAGAGATTTACCACTGTTCCCATGGTCAACCAAAACTAATTTCCCCCATTGCTGTGTTGACAGAATTAGAAAACAGTTAGCCTACTGTAAGTTGTAATATTTCTCAATATTAATGTTTTGACTGTATGCCTTGGTGGACCTGCAACTACATTTAACTGACTGCTGATTCACATTTAAATCAACATTAAGGCTGTGATTCACACAGACTGAACCAACAGGGGGCAGTGTGCTGTTAAATATCTGTATCTTATATACAGTTTGCACATAAACAACTGAGTATACCATTTGTTTTGTATGTTGGAAATTTTGGCCTTGAATGAGCAAACATAACTATTTGTGTCCTCTGGCTATCGCTGGCACACTGAGGGTCCTGCTTCACTGGACACATTGAATAGGGTTGTAAAGCCTCTCGCGTTGACTTGTAAAGTGTACATGTCGTTGTCTGCATGTGTTTAGTCTTTACGTGTTCATTCCTTGCGAGTGTTTGTTTGGGAATTGTTTGGTGCAGTGTGATTGTAGGTGTGAATGGAGAGTTTGTGTGTTTGTGGGCGCCGCAAGGATAGTAAAACCTGAAATTACCCACATTGGTTCCACCAGCCAACAGTCCCCATGAGGGAAACGGCTTAATAGAAAAACTAAATGATGTCTTAATGAAATGTATAAATGCTAAATGGTTTGTGTGAAGGTTAACAGTAGGTTTACGGCATATAAATTAACCTTAGTTCAGCGTAAAACAGTAGAAGTCAATGGAAAGTCCCCATCATGATAGAAAAATAAGCGTATGAGCGTGATGGGCTGCAGTCTAGAGGAGGATGTGGGTTATTGGAAGGAGAGACAGTAAAATGGCCCATTACTATTCTGAGCACTGTGCGTGTGTGCATCAGTGCCTTTCAAGGAGGCTGACACATGCTTGGTAATATGAAACGCTTTTAAAGTCGGCATGAAACAGAAGTTTCAATCATTTTTTTTCTTTCCTGTTGTGATGTATATCCGAGTGAAACGACTTCTCGAACAAGAAAAAATGTTGGGGCGGGACTTGATTTTGTCCATGGGCAATTGATTGGATCGCTGAATGGTTGTGGTTTACTATTGGCTGATCTCATCATGTGAGTGACAGGTTGCCCTACCCTTGTGCCACTAAACACATCATCAGTGAATAGAAGAGATGTCCTTACAAAAGGCAGGGGAAATTATTGTGATTTAAAGATTATGATGGCACATGAATTAAAAAATAAATGATGTGCATGGAAAAATCGTCAATTTTGATTTCATGGTTTAATATGGGATATTCAACAACTGTTCCTGAAATTTAATCTTAGATTATGGGTCTCGTAATTATATTTACCATCAACAAATTGTGGCCAAGTGCGTCTATTTTAATTTCCATGCACATTCTTGTTTGCAGTTCTGTTTATATTAACAACACCATATCACATTAACAAAAGGGCAAAGATCGACAATCATATCCAATATCCGAGCTTAACCCTAATATAGTCCTTCAGCCATTCTGAGTTACATTTACAGCTTCCTTTTCCGCCTTGTAATCAATCAGTTGCTGTATGCCACTGATATGGAGCAATAAGCAGCAGTTATTGAGCTATGACAGAGTTTAATTGTGTCCTCCTGCAGCAGACACTACAGCTGCATCACCTCTCTGAGACGCCCACTCAATTCCTCATCCTGACCGAACCGTAACCCTGCAATACACACCACAGAGGTATTGTGCTGCATCCACACACAGCCATATCCAACAATCACCACCTTCCCACTGCAGGGAAAGATAGAAATGGAGAGAGACAAACATTCATTCACATGCAAGACAGGCTTCCCGCACCTTTGGGAATGCTGCACCAGCCTTAAAGACAACATGAATTTGAAATTTACTTTCCGAATAAATGTGCCTGGACTTATTGTGCATGATTTTTTTAGTCATTATGGCTAACTTACCTTGCCTTTTAATGGAGTGAGTTTGAATGAATATTATATCAAATAAAAGTTCATATAATCCATTTCTTGTTGATGTTGTTATTCATTTTCTATCCTGCAATCTAGATATTATTATTCGTTATATTGAAATCCCTGGTTTGTGGTAGTTAAATGGTTGCTAAATGCTATTTCATGTCGTTAAAGTCTTTTTCTTACATTTTTATTTTTATTTTGCTGCATTCAATGAATAACAAAGTCAATGGCTGGTCAGACCCAAATTTAAATTGGCGCTAAGATTTTAGATGTTTTCTGCCTTTGCCGGTCCCAAGCCCGGATGAGAAAGCAGGAGGGTTGGGTGTCGGGCTAGCAACCCTTCCCCGTAAAAAAATCTAACCGCTACAGCAACAGATAAGAAAATTTCACTGGAGAAAACCGACACTGGTGTCTGGTGCTTGAAGTCAGAAACAATCTTCTCCGCAAAAAACATCACAAAACTTGGAACATGGAATGTGCAGACTTTAAATCATAGTGGACCACTCGCCCAACTATTACAGGCCTTTGACGATTATCATTTGGACATCTTAGTGGTCTGTGAGGTCAGATGGATAGGAAGGGAGTGGCCAAATTAAGAGTGAGGGCAATAAATGTTTGTATATGGGACACGATATATGGCATGAATTTGGAGTCGGACTGATCCTGAATAAAAGAGCAAGGAAAGCGCTGGCCGGCTGGAAACCCGTCAGCAACCGGATCATTATGGCCTGTTTGCTTATGGACACGGCAAAGCGTCAAAGACAAGTATTACGAGCAGCTCCAAGACATTTGATGACATCCCAAATCACAACTTGAAGGTCCTGATCGGGGACTTTAATGCCCGGCTGGGTGGTGACCGACGAGGATTCAAAACTGGATTCTGCTCTGACAATGACGAATGATTGGTATCGTTGTGTAAATACAACGGGCTGTGTCGGAAACACGTATTTTCAACATTGTCGAATCCACAAGGGGATATGGTTGTCACCAGATGGGCGAACCCTCAACGAGATCAACTTTATCTACATCAGTCAGAAGTGGAGGTCATCCCTGCACCATGTCAGGGTATACAGAATAGTGGACGTAGGGTCAGACCATTATTTAGTCAGAGTGCAAATGAAGCTTAAGCTCATAAACCAAAAGCAGTCAATATCAAAGAGATTGTTTGCAATGGAGAAACTCAAGAACCAAACCATCTCAAGCACTTTTAGTTCGGAACTACGTAACCGTTTCAGTATGCTAGATGCAAAAGATGTGGAAGAGCTCTCGACTAAGATCAAAAACACCACAAAGGAGTGCACCCCAAGACATAATCGGGAGGCGCCGAGGACGCAGAAGGGAGAAGTGGATCAAAGACCGATCATGGAAACTGATAGACGAGAGGAAAATCGCAAAGCTAAAAAGAGACCAGGCCATGGATGCCGACGATAGAGAAGCAGGAAACCAGAGATATGCAGAACTAGACCGACTTGTTAAGAAAAGATGCCAGATGGACAAGAAAGAATGGTTCCCGCTAAAAGGCGATGAAGCACTAGAAACGGCAGACCGGAATGACACATAGACATCGTCAATGAGTTGACTGTAACAAGGAAAAACACCAACGTCCCAATTAAAGATAAAAATGGGAGACTTCAAAACAGTTTAATGACTGGAACCGAATGATCTCTAGATTCATATGGAAAAATCAGAAACCTAGGGTCAGACTTAAAACATTACAATTATCAAAGGAGAGAGGAGGACTGTCTCTTCCCTGTTTAGAAGATTACTACAAAGCGGCACAGCTGAAATATCTAGTTTGTTGGTGTAATAATGAGTATGAAGCAAGATGGAAAGAATTAGAATTTAGCCAGCTGGACATTCCCCTTCCCTCCTTATTGGGGGATAAAGCCACTAGGAATAAATACTCTAGTGAACTGAGTCATTGGACGATGGTTCCTCTCAATATTTGGTTCAAGGAATGTAAAAATTTTAAGCTCGAGAAACAAGCACGGTTGTTAAGATGGGTGGCGTATGACAATGATTTTAAACCTGCACAGTTAGATTCAAGGTTTAAACAATGGACGATGAAAGGCATTACATCATATTGTACAATCTCAGCCAACACAGGTTTAAAGAGCTTCCAACATCTTACTGACACCTATATTTTAGAAAAACAAGATTTCTTTAGATATTTACAGCTTAGGAACCATTATAATAAAAATATTAAAAATAATGATCAAATTGAAATGAATATGATCAGTATTTTTATTGATGCGTATAAGAATGGGACTCACAAGAAACTGATATCAAGAATATATTCAAGTATACAATCTTCTAAAAATCACTCTACATTATGGGCCCTATCTTGCACCCAGCGCAATTGACTTAGTACACCGACGCATGTATCATTCCTATTTTGCACCCGCGCAAAGCGCGTTTTTTCCTCCACAGAAGCACGTCGCTAAACTAGGGAATGAACTTGCGCTCCCTGGGCGGTTCAGCGCAAAAAAGGAGGCGTGTTCCAGCGCAAACGTTCCTTCATGCTATTTTGCAGGTTTAGAAAACAGTTGCGCCACTAACCAGGAAAAAATGGTTTAAAGTCAGTGGCGCGTTGCGCATGTTATTCATATGCTATTTTAAGGGCGCATGCTTGGCCATAATCAATGTAGCGTGTGCACAACGCGCATACACTTTGATTCTCTCATCTACACAGAAGCAGCAGTTTTCATTTTTGCAAATTATACATTATTACGATAGATAGATAGATAGATAGATAGATAGATAGATAGATAGATAGATAGATAGATATACAATTTATTATAAAAGCATACATATAGCTTACACATTTACCCAAATTATCATACGCCTTTTTAACCGAAGTTAATTTGGGTGGGTTTCTCCATCCCCAACGTCCCTGACGAGAGCGTTGCTCTCCTCGGCTGTGAACCGCTCCTCGCGTGCGTCTGGCAAATCCGCCGTTATAATAGGAATCCGCTTTAGAACAAGCGCGCCTGCTCTTAAAGGGAATGTGAAATGACGCTCTGATTGGTTTATTTCACGTTACGCCCAAACCACACCTATGAATAATGAAGCTACTTCAGACCAACCCATTTTAGATTTGCGCCTGGCGCAAGAGTCATTTATCCCGCCGGGAAAATAGCAACAGTGCCAAGACCCGCCCACAAAGTTACTTGCGCTTTGCGCTTTGACACTTGCGTTTCAGATCGTTAAAATAGGGCCCTATATGTGAAAGATAAATGGGAGAAGGAAACTAATATAATTTTATCTGATGAAGAGTGGTTAAACATTTGCAAAACACAGTATACTACCACCAGTTCAGGTCATTGGAGAGAATTCTCATGGAAGAATATCATAAGATTCTTTATTACTCCCAAAAGAAAATATTTACATAATGGTAAACCAGAATCTGCATTCTGTTGGAGACAATGTAATACTTCTATGGCAGATTACTTTCACATATTCTGGAAATGTCCAATGATTCAACCTTTTTGGTTAGAGATAGTCACTGAAATAAAATTGATACTGGGATTCGAGACGGAGTACAGTTTCAGTACTATATATTTAGGAAATATACCAACTAATCTTAATACTCAAGACAAATACCTACTTAATATATTATTAGTTGCGAGCAAAAAAACAATAACTAAGAAATGGCTGCACAAGAATCCTCCAAAAAAAGATGAGTGGATAGAGATTGTAAGTCAAATATATGATATGGAACAGCTGACCTTCTCTTTACGATTAAACATGGATACATTTTACAAGTGCTGGTCAAAATGGCTAATGTATAGGAATAGGGATTGAGCATAAAGAGATATTGTGAGTGTAATGCAAATTATTATTTTTATTTTATTTATTCTTTTCTCATTTACTTTAATTGGTAATACTATATCTGAGAGACTCTCCACCCTTTTCTTTCTTTTTTTCTTTCTTTTTTTCAGTATGTAAAATACTTGTCCAATGAAAACATTCTGTATTTGTATGTTGTATGATGGGACTTTGAACCTTTTATTGACTTGAAAGGACAATTACAATTATTCTCCGGATATTATTATAAGGGAAGGAGGGGGGAAGGGAGGAAGAAGGGAAGAAAGGGAGGGAAGAGAGAAGAAAAGAAGAAGAGAAGGAAAAGTTCTTTCTCTCTCCTCTCACTACTCTGAGACTACTGGGAGAGTAACCCCGGATTTGACATTAACACTTTATGAATAACATAATTGTATGTTATACCCCTAGTGACCTGTTTGTTCTGTTCTTTTGTGTTCTACCAAAAAACATATAAAACAATAAAAAAGAAAAGTAAAAAAAAAAAAAAAATGGGAGACTTCTAACCGTACAAGAAGAACAGAACAAAAGATGGATTGAACACATCTGGGACACACTTAATCAACCAAACCTGACTACTACCTATGACTTTGATGCTGACATTGCTCTAGAGGAGCTTCCAATGAACACTGGCGAGATCACCATAGAAGAAGTAAAAATCGCCAAAGAACAACAGGACGGCAGGATTGGAGCACATATCGGCGCGATCCTTAAACATGGTGGCCAGATAATAGCAGAAAAGCTGTCAATGCTATTCAACAAGTGCTGGCGATACAGAGAAGTCCCAGGGGACTGGCAAAGAGGAGCGATAGTCGAGATTCTAAAGAAAGGTAACATCCTTCCCTGAATGCACAAACTGGCGAGGTATCACCCACCTCTCAGTGCCCTGGAAGGCATTCTGCGTGGTACTACTCCATCGTTTATGGAGTACCCTTGACCACTGTCTGAGAAAGGAACAAGCTGGGTTTTGCACTGGAAGATCAGGAAAAATTTGTCCTCCACAAGATAATTGAACAATGTGTTGAGTATCGGAAACCCCTGGCTATCAACTTCATCGACTTTAAGAAAGCATTTGACAGCATTCATCGAGAGTGTCTCTGGCAAATCCTGTGATCTTATGGTGTGTCAATAGCAGGGGCGGTTTCTTCATTTGGGGCGATTGGGCGATGTGCCACCAAAGTGCGAAAGGGACGGATTTTTTTCAATCACATTCGCATTCAACAACCACAGAGTTACGCTAGCCGTCACTGTTGTTCTGCCTCTGGATATAGTCCAATCAGCGTCAAGTCACGTTCAGTGGAATACCGCCCCTTTTTGGGAGATTTCACTCTGGCCGAGAATCACTCAAAGTGTTCCCATAAACTTCCTTACAAAGAAATTTTTTTTTTTTTGAACTGCAGGCACTGCAGTGCATTCTCTATGGGTTCCGGGAGGGCTCGCACTAACTTGCTTTCGTCATCCTACGTAACCTTATCTTGAAGCAATTGGTGGAAACAAATATACCTCTATTAATATTCTTTAAGCTGAAGTGACATCCAATAATTTCCTCAGTGCATAACTTAAATTTCACGGACATATTCTCCATCTGTAAATGTTAGAAAGTCAAGCAAATATTTCCATTTTGCTGCAGGAGTGGACGAGCCTTCTGCAAGCTAAACTTCCATGAAGGAGCGCCGTCACGTGCATGTGCACCAAACAGACGGGGCGCAATAGAATAGGAGTGCAATAATAATAGACTAAAATATAAATATATTTTGCTAAAATATTTGTTGTTGAATATTTGTTGTTGGTGAACATAAATGTGCTATAGCATTTCAAACCTACAAGTGTATTTTTATGATAGCAGTTTTGTTTTTATTTTCATTTTTAGTTTATTGAATTTAATGTCTTCTTTTAAAAAGCATTATTTTGTTTTTTGATTGTAATGTTACAATGTTAGAATGTAATGATTTGACCCCTTTTTTACACATAATAGATAGACTGCAAGGTTACATTCACTATGTTTGTTTTCATAGCCTTCAATATGAACATTGTTTGTAGGAAAATATTGGTCAGGATATAAAATTTAAAAATAAATAAATAAAAAATACAGTTTTTTTTTTAAATTCAAATATAAAAAAGATGTAAATACTGAGATTATACCATAGATCGCCATTTAGCCCAAAAATACAGATTTTTTTTTTTTTTTTTTGTCCATCGGCTATTGCCCAACCTTATGGCATGCTTTAAATGCTGAATTTTCCATTTTAAGTTAAGCAGTAATGATACATTATTATCACTGTTAAATAGTTATTTAACAATTAGCCTACATTCAGTACTGCACTAATAATTCAGTTTGTTTGAGCCCCCAAATTTTTATTTTGCACCAGCCGCCACTGGTCAATAGTCTTCATCAACATCTTTAAGAACTTGTATCTGCATTACAGCTGCTGGGTAAAAACTGACAGAGGCCATACAGACTTCTTTGAGATTGTTAGACAAGGGTGCATTTTGTCCCCACTGCTCTTCCTTGTCTCCCTTGACTACATCACGTGACAAGCCGGAAGGCATATAGGGGTCGGCATCCAGTGGTCAGAGCATGACTACTTGGGCTACCTGGATTTCGCAGATGACATCGCCCTACTGGAGAAAGACGAGGTGAAGCTGCAAAATGCAACGACCAATCTGTATACTGAACCTAGCAAAGTTGGCCTTTAGAATTAATGCAGAGAAATCAAAGATCATGGACGTAAATGCCATGGCCCAGACTATAAAGGGATAACAATTGGTAAACAACGGCTTGAAGATGAGGACAAGTTTACCTACCTGGGTAGTGTCATCGCCCAAAGCATACCATCGTTGCCCATAAGACTCAAACTGGCCGGCCACATCTTTCGGATGAAGAACCATCGGATTCCAAAGATTGCAATGAGGTGGGCACCTCTAGGTGCTAAACGCCCACAAGAATGCCCCCACGGCACTTGGTGAAGAACCTTCATTCAGGATTTAAAGACATTAAACATTGCATGGAATGATGCCAAGACCCGCACTGAAAAGCCCTTGAAAGAAGTCTTTTATGCTCACCAAGGCTGCATTTTATTTAATAAAATATAATTTTTTATAAAATATTATAAATATTATTACAAATTAAAATAACTGTTTTCTATTTTAATTTATTTTGAAGTCATTCATTCCTGTGATGACTAAACTGAATTTTCAGCAGTCTTCAGTGACACATGATTCTTCAGAAATCATCCTAATATGCTGATTTTATTATTATTATTATCAATGTTTTAAAAACATAGTGCTGCTTAATATTTTTGTGTAAAAGTTGAAAAGAGCATTATTTATTTTAAATATATATACATATTTGTAACATTCTAAATCTCTTTACTGTCAGTTGTGATCAATGTAATGTTTCCTTGCTGAATTAAAATGTATTTAAAAAAAAAATCACACAGACCCCAAACTATTGATCGGTAGTGTATAAATTAACATTTATGATTACAAAAATGCCATAAAAATGTTTTTTCATTGTTAGTTTGATACTTAATGCATTATCTCATATTTCAGAAGTGAACCTTATTGTAAAGTGTTACCAGTTTTTCACTATCACGGGTGGATGATGTTCTGCTCTGTTCTGTTCACCTCTCTCTGCTGTAGGACATCAGCTTTGTCCCTGAGAGCACAGGGAGAGGTATTGATGAATGTGTGCCTTGCGCTGCTCAAAGGAAAGCAAACGCTAATGGATGAGCTGTCTAGTCCTGTGTACTTGAATGTCACTCTAAGGTGGCTGGTGGTACCCGAGTGGTCTTCAGGGCATATCTCAATATGTTCAACATCTGGACACAACTATGAGTTTTCCACAAATCAAAAATGGAAGTACTGATCTGATAGACTTGAATTGGTTTATCATCGATCAGTTTGTAAGGCCCTGTTTATACCTGGTATTAAGATGAGTTTTGGTCGATCCAAAGTAGACGAGAGAGACACATTCCCATTGACATCTGGTGTTTTAATCCTTCTCTATTGTCCACTTTTGACCACTTTTGTCCTGATTTCTTTGAGGGGAAGTGGTCTATGTGTGGGTAAATGTATGGGCTTTTTTAAATCTTTCGATCTAATGGACAAAATAATCTTGCACAATTTATATATGACACATACAGAGAGCAGCAGCTTTAGTTTCTGCTCTGAAAGCCGAACGTGGTGTGTTCGTGTTAGAAATCAGGAATGGTGAGAGAACATTGTGCTTGGTATGTTTTTTTGTCTTCAAACTCAACTTAGGTCATCAGCCTTCAAGTCTGGCTAGCGTGCTTCCCATAATGTTTAAGCATTAGGTTAGTAGGCGGAGAGTAGGTGGTCTTTTGTGGCTGTTTGAACATTTGACCACATGAGAATCTACACCACGAAAGCAATCAGGTCGAATGTGTTTTCGACTACCTCTGGAAGTAGTTGAAAGTGGACAAGCTCAAAACGGTTTAGAGCCCATTTACACCAGTCTTTGCATCGTCCACGTGATCAAATTGACGACAATGCTTCTTAATACCAGTGGCCTTTTTTTTTCTCAAGACTGATCATAACTTTTTTAAGTCAGTTAAAAGGTAGATTGGTCTAATTTTATCTGATTAGCCCACAATAATTGATAGTTGGTCATACTAGTTCTTAAGTCTTAACTTAGTAGCTATGTTTATGCAACTGGCCCCATGCAGGTAAAACAGGGCCTAAAATGCCTTGATAGTATGTGAGAACGTTCTTCAACATTTCTACTTTGCTTTACAGGAGAAAGAAGTAATGCATGTTTGGAACAGCATGTAATGAGTAAATGACAGAATTTTCGTTTTTGTGTGAACGATCCCTTTAAAGGTACACTATGTAACTTTTGGACCTCTTGCGGTTAAAAAACAAAACTGCATGCATTTTGCAGAAGTACATTGTTTTGGTTGTGCTTCTGCTCTGCCTGACCATTCAAATGAATGAGGTTATCCTACTGCTCATAAAACATTTACTACTAGGCTTAAGAGAAATTACCAGTTTAGATGAAAAGGATCTTAAGCTGACTACACTGATAAAAATGATTTTGTGGTGAAGTAAATACTACAGAAGAAAACAATGTAATTTACATGAAAAAGTTAGTTCAGGCAAGAATAATAATAATAAAAAAAACGAAGTAAATTCTATTTTAGTAGTCCTTTCAAGCGTGTAGAAATGAAAGCGTAAATATCAACGTTTCATAATTAAGTAAAATTACTCAACTTCAATAATTGGTTGATTTTTCACTGTTTTCAAACTGTATTTACACTGTTTTATCATTGCTTTTGTTGTTTGGATTAGTAACGTGCCATTTTGTGACATTTGGAGTTTTTTTTCTACTCAAAATGACACATTCAAACACAAAAACGATCCATCAAATGTTACCGTCATTGTGTATTGTCTACCAAGTATTGAGGTCTCTGCGTTCACATGACGCTTAACGTCTGATATGTAGATATGCTGTCTCACACAATATCTGTTGTATTAATTACTTAGGTATTTTTAAGTAAAGCATGTACTTTAAAATTGTGGCTTAATTCAATATTATATTGTTTGAGTGAAATGTATTGCAAAGGAAACTTCAACTAAATAAATATTACTCAACCTTTTACTAGCCAAGTTAAAATGACTTATTTTCTTTGTTACTTTCACTTTACTTAGTTAAGTAGAGTTTACTTAATTCCATATGTGAATCTACTTTAAAAATATGCGTGTGAAATGTACTTGCGTGCAAAAACTTGCCAAAGAAAAATTAAGTAAATTGAAGACGTTACTGTAGCTATACCCATTAATAGACTTGATACTTCCTATAAATCCCAGCACAGAAATGGCCCTTCACAATAGATAATGCTTTACAATCAACTCTGTTAGAGAGCAACATATGACAATTTATCTGTTCAATACCTTATTCACCTGTTGAGTTATAAAAGCGTATAAAAGCGTCTCAGTTCTTGCCATCTCCGAAAAGCCAAGCCAATGTTGATTCTTGTTTTATTACGAGCTCTGTTGCGTTCTCTTTTTGTAAGCACAAGCTCATCTGTTCTGGACAGAAATGATGAGTTAGTAATAGACAGATACAGTATGAGGGACAATTAGATGAAGTATTTTCAAATGACATTTCATGAAGAAAAGTCCCTGTGTTTCCCCAGAGGTTTGAGATTAAGATGCTTCATGTCAACCTTTCTCATTCGTTGTGACAACTATGTGACGAATATTAAGATGGTTTGAGATTAAGATGCTTCATGTCAACCTTTCTCATTCGTTGTGACAACTATGTGACGAATATGACGAGACAGGAACGGACGAGTGACGTAAATATACAATTTCGCGTGAAAAGCATCCCGCTCTGTCTAAAATGTACACTTGTAACAGGCTTACCATAGTGAATCAGGGTAAGACAAAAACGTATTTTGGAAGAAGGATTGATGGTTTATTGACAATTTTTTTTATTTAGTCAATTTTGAGCAAAAAAAGAGTTACATAGTGCACCTTTAAGAAAGAAAATCAAATTTTATTTGTAAAAGCAAGTGGATATATTATTTTTTTTATTCTGTGTTCCCGCAGTAGCCCCAGTAACATTTCATTTAATATTCACTTGAAGTGTTGATCATCTCCGCTATCCACTGAGATAGCCAGACGCTTTACACGATTCCAATTAAAGTTCAGAGTCAGGACCGAGTGATCACACGCACACATCGTGCATTTTCCTGCCTGCCAACTGGCTCCAAATAAATTAAAGTGAGATCTTCATCACACTTATACCTCAGTTCTGTAATCACCCCTTTTAATATCTCTTGTCCTTGCCAACAAATTACACACACACAGATTACAGTCTCTCTTCCCATCATCCTAAAACACAGTCTCTCGCACACATTTCGTCTGTCTGGACCCCCACAGTTTTTCTGTCACAGCGTAGCTGTTTCACACCTTGTTTCCTTCCCTCTCTCACCCTTGTCTATACCAGTAATACTATAATTAGTGATTTATGGCTACCTTGCTTTGTTTGCTCGAATATGCTTCTGGCTGAGGGAGTTGAGCTTTTTTTGGTAGCATTCTTAGTTTGCAGTTAATTATCTTATGACGTTTTTTCCTTTGTAACGAGGCATTACTGTAATGTGCTGAAGTGAGAACTGAGTGTGAATTTAATGACTGTGTAGCTGTTGCTTTATACAGCATTTCCTCTTAACTTAGAGCATCTGAAGGTAAGTGAGTAAGTGGGTATTCGGTGTGTAAATAGTTTTTTCAGAGCCAGTCTGAGTGAATCTAATAGTGGGCAGATATTGTGGAGTCGTTCTGCTTTGGGTTTTAGGGCCCTATTTTAACAATCTAAGCGCATGGTCTAAAGCGCTTAGTGCAAGTGCACTTAGGGCGTGTCCGAATCTACTTTTGCTTGTTTAACGATGGGAAAAATGGTCGGCGCATGGTCTAAAAGGGTTGTCCCATAATGAGTAATGGGTGTGTTTTGGGATTTACATGCGTTAAACCAATCAGAGTCTCATCTCCCATTCCCTTTAAATACCAGTTGCGCTCAGCCATGGCAGATCTCCATGGCAGTCTTCAGAGCGCAAACAGAACTGCTTGTGCTTGAGGTAAAAGTGCGCAAAAGTGAGAATAAGATGCTTCTTTAAAAAAAAAAAATTTGTTTTAAATCTTAAGAATTAAAGAATAGTGTGTGTATCATATATAATGCATATATATGCATATTAATATTGATTACAGAGTTCCAGTTCCCATGTAGACACCAGCTTAGACATACAAAATACTATAACAGCAAATATTTAATGAAACCTTAATTAATTTCATCTGTTTGAAAATTTTGTTCTGGCAATATTCCACAAGGCGTAATTGATACTGAAATACTCTAGTGTTGACTTGTAATAAAAAATAATTGAATTGATTTTGAGGGGTATGTTAGCTTTTGTTTAATATGTCCTCCGGGCTGGTTCTTCCATAGTGAGTTGTTACGAAGCACTCCGTGTTTGTTTATGTGCCTGTGTGTGAAGTGTTTATCCTCTGATTGTCGTTTCCCATGTCTAGGGTCTGTGTTTGGTTGCGTCAGTGATCTGTCTGTGGTGCCCATGACAGATGCCAGCTGTGTGTCTGAGGAGGAGGTGAATGCTGGCCTGCTGGTACTGTCAGATCCTGCCCTGCTCTCAACCTTAACCCTACTGAGACAGCTGTCTGATGCAGTGTAGGATCTGCAGAGTTCAGATGCAGTGTAGGATATCTAAAGTGAGGAAAATAAGTATTTGAACACCCTGCTATTTTGCAAGTTCTCCCACTTAGAAATCATGGAGGGGTCTGAAATTGTCATCGTAGGTGCATGTCCACTGTGAGAGACATAATCTAAAAAAAAAAAATCCAGAAATCACAATGTATGATTTTTTAACTATTTATTTGTATGATACAGCTGCAAATAAGTATTTGAACACCTGAGAAAATCAATGTTAATATTTGGTACAGTAGCCTTTGTTTGCAATTACAGAGGTCAAACGTTTTCTGTAGTTTTTCACCAGGTTTGCACACACTGCAGGAGGGATTTTGGCCCACTCCTCCACACAGATCTTCTCTAGATCAGTCAGGTTTCTGGGCTGTCGTTGAGAAACACGGAGTTTGAGCTCCCTCCAAAGATTCTCTATTGGGTTTAGGTCTGGAGACTGGCTAGGCCACGCCAGAACCTTGATATACTTCTTACAGAGCCACTCCTTGGTTATCCTGGCTGTGTGCTTCGGGTCATTGTCATGTTGGAAGACCCAGCCTCGACCCATCTTCAATGCTCTAACTGAGGGAAGGAGGTTGTTCCCCAAAATCTCACAATACATGGCCCCGGTCATCCTCTCCTTAATACAGTGCAGTCGCCCTGTCCCATGTGCAGAAAAACACCCCCAAAGCATGATGGTACCACCCCCATGCTTCACAGTAGAGATGGTGTTCTTGGGATGGTACTCATCATTCTTCTTCCTCCAAACACGTTTAGTGGAATTATGACCAAAAAGTTCTATTTTGGTCTCATCTGACCACATGACTTTCTCCCATGACTCCTCTGGATCATCCAAATGGTCATTGGCAAACTTAAGACGGGCCTTGACATGTGCTGGTTTAAGCAGGGGAACCTTCCGTGCCATGCATGATTTCAAACCATGACGTCTTAGTGTATTACCAACAGTAACCTTGGAAACGGTGGTCCCAGCTCTTTTCAGGTCATTGACCAGCTCCTCCCGTGTAGTTCTGGGCTGATTTCTCACCTTTCTTAGGATCATTGAGACCCCACGAGGTGAGATCTTGCATGGAGCCCCAGTCCGAGGGAGATTGACAGTCATGTTTAGCTTCTTCCATTTTCTAATGATTGCTCCAACAGTGGACCTTTTTTCACCAAGCTGCTTGGCAATTTCCCCATAGCCCTTTCCAGCCTTGTGGAGGTGTACAATTTTGACTCTAGTGTCTTTGGACAGCTCTTTGGTCTTGGCCATGTTAGTAGTTGGATTCTTACTGATCGTATGGGGTGGACAGGTGTCTTTATGCAGCTAACGACCTCAAACAGGTACATCTAATTTAGGATAATAAATGGAGTGGAGGTGGACATTTGAAAGGCAGACTAACAGGTCTTTGAGGGTCAGAATTCTAGCTGATAGACAGGTGTTCAAATACTTATTTGCAGCTGTATCATACAAATAAATAGTTAAAATATAGCTGCAAGCAGCAATACGGGGCCAAGCCCTCGAAGGGACAGCAAGCAGAACAAGTACAGCAAGCTACAAGTACAGCAAGCAGAGCAGCACATCAAGCAGAGCAAGCACAGCAGCACATCAAGTACAGCAGCACAGCAAGTCCTGTAAGCACATCAGTGCAGCAAGCATTTAAGCACCAACAGCACAGTGCAGAGCCGGAAGAACAAAACAGCAGAAATAGAATGTACATGAAGAACAGATGGGTTCAGAAGTACAGATAGGATGAAATCAAAATGAACAGAAGTTCTGATGAGAACGAACACAGAATGTAGAAAAAAAAACACTTATTTCTAATCCCAGTGTAAGAAACATTAGTACAGCTCTTACACAGATAATAAAGGATTTCAAATGACAATTTTATACACTATTTCAAAGATGCCCCAGATAGGACTCGAACCCACGACCAGCATGGTTCGGGATTCATGGCACATGGTTGAACAGATTGCGCCACTCAGAGGATATGTTTTTCAAAGCTGCATAGGAGAGGGTTCAGTGTAAGAATAGGCAAACAAAATCATGTTAATGAGATTAGCATGCTAAGATAGATTAATGCTAATGTATCTTAAGGTTATCCTGATAGCTGAAGAGCCACATTGGAAAGAATGGCATCTGGTTATGCTAAGCTAACTAGCATAAGGCAACAAACACAGGCTAGGTCAACTTTGCAGACGAATATCTCGGGAACGGTAGCGAATATCAAAAATCTGTACAGTCATTTCTGTGCGGCTCGGTCCAAAGATCATCTGAGCAAACTTTGGGCAAAATAGAGCAAGATTTCAAGGAGGAGTAGCGAAAAAACTGTTTACCATTTGCTTCAATATGGCGGACAGTCACATTCTTGGAAAATGACAAATGTGATATCGTCGGAATCGGCATAATCCAAGGAACGTAATGACATAAAGAAATCAAATTTTGACCTATGTTTTCAAAAGTTATAAGCGTATTTGCAAAACACCTTATACCTCTGGAACACTAGGTGGCGCTGTATTCAAAGTTCTCAGGTACCTTCAGGCCATGCTAATGATGACCCTTACCAATTTCTGTGCCGATATGTCAAAAACTTCATAAGATATTGCAATTTATGACAAAATTAAAATGACGGACACGTGGTATATCCAATCCTGGCAAATGCAGTATCCACGGATTCAGCATGACCCAAGGAATCCATAGATACCAAATTTATGATTTTCTGACAAACGGTTCAAAAGTTATTGGCCAAAATAGCCATTTTGCATATCTCATGACCCATAGGTGGCGCTGTTCCCAACTTTGGCATGGTACCTCAGGGCATATTTCCGATGAAGCGTGTCAATTTTCGTTTCGATTGATCAAACTTTGGCCGAGATACAGCCTCTGAACCAATTTTTGGTCGACCTCGTTAACTTTGCAACATCAAAACTTTTTTTTTCCAGTATAAAAAAAAATTCTGTTCAGTCATTTCTATGCGGCTCAGTCCGAAGATCATTTGAGCACATGTTTGGACAAAATTAGACCAATTTTGAAGGAGGAGTAGCGAAAAAATGGAATACTGTACTTTTCAAAATGGCTACTACTGTAATGGGCAGAGTCTTAATGTATGATATTGTTTGTGATCAGCATGATGAGAGCAATCAGGTGTACTATGTCTCATTTCTGTGGTTCAAAGGGTTCAAAAGTTACAGCCGTTTCAATGTTGAATTTTTGAACTGGTGGTGGCGCTATAGATTTGGTCCTGCAGACTCCAAAATTGGTCCAATTACTATTCATGGTCATATCTACAATTGTGCCAAATTTCATCATTTTCCTATGTACGGTTCATAGGGCTGCCATAGACTCCCATTTGCGGAAGAAGAAGAATTGTTATTCTGACAATTCCAATTACTAATATAGCTGCAAGCAGCAATACGGGGCCAAGCCCTGCAAGGCAGAGCAAGCAACAGCCGCTGTAGCGCAATGCGGAGCCAGAAGAGCAAAACATCAGAAATTTAATGTACATCAAGCACAGTAAGCACATCAATTACAGCAGCACAGCTAGCATTTAAGCACCAACAGCAGTGCAGAGCCGGAAGGAATTTAAATTATTATTTTATACACAATTTCAAAGTCGCCCCACACTGGTCTCGAACCCACGACCACAATGGTTCGGGATTCATGACGCATGGTTGAACCACTTGCGCCACCCAGAGGACATGTTTTACAAAGCTGCAGAGGAGAGGCTTCAGTGTGTGAATGAGCACACAAAATCATGTTAACGAGATTAGCATGCTAAGCTAACTTAATGCTAATATAGCTTATGATGTGGTACATCCAATGCTGGCAAAATAGATATCCTCAGATTCGACATGACGCAAGGAATCGATAGACACCAATTTTATGATTTTGTGACAAACTGTTCACAAGTTACAGCCTCTGAACCAATTATGGGTTGACCTCATTAAGTTTGCGACATCATAACTTTTTTTTTCCAGTATAGCAAAAAAATCGGGGACAGTACTTTTATGCGGCTCAGTCCGAAGATCATTTGAGTACATGTTTGGACAAAATTAGACCAATTTTGAAGGAGGAGTAGCGAAAAAACTGTTTTACATTCACTCCAATATGGCGGCCAGTCACATTGTTGATAAATAACATATGAGATATCGTTGAAATCGGCATAAGCCAAGGAATATATTGACATAAAGAAATCAAATTTCAAGCAATGTTAGCAAAAGTTATAAGCGTTTTTTCAAAAAACAATGATATCTCTGGAACACTAGGTGGCGCTGTGATCAAATTTCTCAGGTACCTTCGGGCCATGCTAATGATGATCCATACCAAATTTGGTGAAGAAATTTCAAATAGTTTAAAAGATATTGCAAATTATGACATCATTCAAAATGGCGGACACGTGGTACATCCCATCATGGCAAAATCGATATCCACGGATTTGTCATGACCCAAGGAATCGATAGACACCAAGTTTATAATTTTCTGACAAACTGTTCATAAGTTATTGGCCAAAATATGCATTTTCCATATCTCATGACCCGTAGGTGGCGCTGTTCCCAACTTTGGCATGGAACCTCAGATCATGCTTCCGATGAAGTGTACCAATTTTCGTTTCGATTGATCAAAGTTTGGCCGAGCTATAGCTTCTGAACCAATTTTGGGTCGACCTCGTTAAGTTTGCGACATCATAACTTTTTTTTTTCCAATATAGCAAAAAAATCGGGGACAGTACTTTTATGCGGCTCAGTCCGAAGATCATTTGAGTACATGTTTGGACAAAATTAGACCAATTTTGAAGGAGGAGTAGCAAAAAAACTGCATACTGTACTTTTCAAAATGGCCACTACTGTAATGGGCGGAGTCTTGATGTAAGATATTGGTTCTGATCAGCATGATGAGATAAATCAGGTGTACTAAGTTTCATTTTTCTAGATCAAAGGGTTCAAAAGTTATAACCATTTCAATGTTGGATTTTTGAACTGCTGGTGGCGCTATAGAGTTGGTCCTAGAGACTCAAAAATTGCTACAATTACTTTTCATTACCATCACTACAAGTGTGCCAAATTTCATCATTTTCCTATGTATGGTTCATAGGGCTGCCATAGACTTCAAGAGGAGGAAGAAGAATAATAATAATAATAATAATAAGAAAACTAACAGATACAATAGGTGCCATAGCCCCTTCGGGGCTTGGCCCCTAAAAATCATATATTGTGATTTCTGGATTTTTTTTTTTTAGATTATGTCTCTCACAGTGGACATGCACCTACGATGACAATTTCAGACCCCTCCATGATTTCCAAGTGGGAGAACTTGCAAAATAGCAGGGTGTTCAAATACTTATTTTCCTCACTGTATGTACAGTAACTTGTGGGGACAGCACTATTTAAGTCGTATTTTTTGCCTCTTTCTTTGCACGGGCTTCAGACTTCATTATCAGATTTATTGTTGATTGGTAATGTTTTTGTATTTTAGTGATTTGAATGTGCAGCTCACCCCAAACTGTTTGTGCCACGGCTGTGAATGAACCTCAGATCTTGTGTAAAGATGTGCTGTTACTTCTGTAAGTGATTAAACTTGCAGACAAAAAATATGCAACAAAAAAGCATAAAAACTACTCTGAACCCCTCAGAAGCTGTATACCGTAGCAGTTATTTATTATTATTTATAATTACATGCAACTTTTTCATAATTGTTGCATTCAAGGTTTAAAAAAAAAAAAAAAAAAAATGTATGACAGTTGCTCATACAACAGCAGCATGTAATTGCTCCATCAAAGTAATTTTAACCATAAGTCATGTAATTTTCTTTTTTAGGGACTGCTTTTGTCCTGTAAGGCAGCAATTTCCGCTTTCTGTTCTTTTCTATGCATTTTCTGAATGAATCTCTCAGTTTACCATCCCATTAATAGGTTTAACCCTGTCTGCCCTGTCTCTTAATGGGTTAAAAACCATTCACGAGCCCAACACAGAAATGTGTCTCTGTATAGATCAAAAACTATTATTAAAGATCCTGGTTTACAGTTTAATCCTGGAATAGGGAGGAAACCGAATTTGTATCTGTACACAATGTTTTTTGCTGAAAGCTGAAATAAAATAAAATAATATATAATTTTATCATTTTATTTTATTTATATATATTAGATATAGTAACTTCAAGTAACTGAAATAAATAGGTGTATACTGAAAAAAGTAGATTAAAAAAAGTACTAAAACTAAAATAAAAATAAAGGTAAATAAAAATATAAAAAATAAATAAAAAGACAAAAACACATAGCGAATTTACTAAAACTATAAAATCTGAAAATATAAAAATAAAAGCTAGTTGAAATTATAAATAATGCTATATATAAATACAAAATACAAAAATGAACCCTGAACAAATTCAACCAAAATTCAGCATTCAAATAAATTCAATAAAGAAATCCAGTAATTGCAAAAATGATGGTGCCATAATTGCTGTTAGTTACATTTTGAATATTGATTTTCAAAAGCAATCTTAAAGGCAGGGTAGGCCGAATGCAATGATACGATGTCCTACCTGCCTATCAGCATATGTATTTCCATACCTCCACACACCTGCTCGCACAGACATCACGCGTCATCAGCGCGTTTCATGCTATGCAGAGTTAGACAGACGTCAGTCACCGAGCACCGCAAAAGAAAAACCAGCCACATTTTACAGTTCCTCCTGAACCAAAACAACAAGCTTATGCTGCGTTCACGCCATAACTACTATAGTTTTGAAGAGATGGAAACCCGTGACGTTATACTCGGAGCGGTTCGTGACTAGAATTTGTTTCTATGTCAACACTATTAATGCCGAAATGAATCTGCAGCAGTCAGGTGGTACAAGTAAGAGCTCTTTAAGTTGTTTATGTTCTTTATTATTGTAAAGTTATGTGATTTGAGACACAAGGTATTTTAACGCCATCTCTTGTGCCACTTTTGTGGAGAGTGGGATCTGATGCTTTCAAAGCTAACTTGCTTTTGCTAGCTTTTCCAAAAATTGCTTACACTACCTTTAAGTTTCTAATGAAATAAGTTGAGGAAAAAAAATAGATGACATACCTAAAACTGAAATGATTTAAAAGACAAAGTCGATAAACTTCTATTCTTTTTATATTTAGAATATCTTAGTTATCGTTATAGTTATCGTCCTTGATGTGAACGTTCCATAATTGTAGTTGTTTTAAGGGAACTTTTGTTTTACGTGTAAAATACCCTTGTGTCATAACGTTCAGTGCAAGGCTTGTGGCGTACAACCTGGGAACGAGAAATGAGGTAATAGGAAGTGATATAACACTGCTCTGGGGTTACAGGTGCGCGTCTGAAGGGAATCACTTCAGCAGGGAAGAAATAAACAGACCTAATAGGGATGATAATGATGTAATAGATCATAGATCTCACACAGGTTTAGAACGAGTGTGTGTGTATGTATATCTCCCATAAGAGCTGAAAGAGCAGTATTTATTGAACTGGATGGTGCAGTTGCACTCTGGAGATGCAGCGCTGCTTTATAATCGTGATCGTGCGGCATGGAGCTAACATCTCAGAGGTGTTTTTACGATTGAATTTATGAAATGAACTGACTGGAATTTTCCTTCATATGGATTCAAATTGCTCAAAATATTTTGGGGAACAGTTTTTTTTTTTAAGGTAACAATTTACAACAAGGTTCATTAGTTAAATACCTTAACATGAAATAAGAATGAACAATACTTCTACAGCATTTATTAATCTTAGTTAATATTAATTTTAACATTTACTAATACATTATTAAAATCAAAGGTTGTATTTATCAACATTAGTTAATGCAGTGTGAACTAACATGAACAAACAATGAACATCTGTATTTTTATTAACTTACACTAACAAAGGTTAATAAATACTGTAATAGACATATTGATCATTGTTAGTTCATGTTAGATAATACATAAAAAAAATTTTTTTTTGCAAAAAAAAACAAAAAAACAAACAAACACCTTGGTACAAAAATATGCCATGCAAATAACATTTTAAGAATGGCTTGAGTATGGTTTATTGTGGTAAATCATGCTATATGAATTGTTTATCGCTTCTATATATATCAAAGTATTATAGTATTACCATCTGATTCTTCTGTACCATGGTACCGCCACAGTACCATTTTGTAGTAGTACCTGAATACTATATCGCTGTGTAAGAAAGTTTACAACATTACAAACTCGGAGACCTTTACTACTATGCAGTGTTCTGCATTTTTTGGTTGTGATATATTATTATTATTTATGAATTCTGACATGCACCTATTAGCATCCACTGCCAGAGTCAGACTGTAACCATAGAAACCAGCTCTTTATATGGCAGCATCTCTCTCTCTCTCTCTCTCTCTCTCTCTCTCTCACACACTCACACACACTACACACACACACACACACACACACACACACACACACACACACACACACACACACACACACACACACACACACACATTTTCAGCACCTGTTAAAGGTCCTGTGTATCACCCATTGTTGTTGTAGGTTACAGTCGGGCAGTCTTTCTTTGTTTCATTTTGGTACTGAATATATTTACAGGATACCACATATCCATATAGACAACATCTAATACATGTTATGTTGTTCTAACGATTTTCTGTAGATATTTATAAAAAGGAATGCGCATTATTTTATTTTTTTTTTATGTAAAAATACTTGTATCCCAGATTAATATGCAAAGACACTATACTCCCTTTCAATATGACTTAAGTGAAATTATAAGATACATTCAAATCATTTTTTGATTAGATTTAATAATATCTCACATCCCAGCACTGCTGAGCATTAATCCCGTCTACCACTGGGCTGCAGCAGAAATGTCATTGGTTACATGTTAATTAGCTTAACGACAAGCTTAGCTTAATAACTTTAATGCTATTGTTCAGGCAGTGTTGCAGCGTTTTTATAAGGACGATATAAGACCCTATTTGTTTAATTAACTGAGCATTTGTGTAGTTTGTGTTTGCTGAAATGAAGGGGCAATTTGCTCTCTCTCTCTCTCTCCCTCTTTCCCTGCAGTTTGTACAATTTTCCAAGACTCCATCTTTCATGGAAATTAGTTTTAGCTGTGATAATCAACCTTTCTTTCTCTGCATTTAATTGTAATTACTGTGCAGTGGTAATATATTCATGATGAGTAGGAAAATGACATAAAATTCATTAAAAATAGCAGCATTTATACGAAGTGCCTCCATAGAGTTACAGTGCATACTGTTTGTTTGCAGTTTGTTGTTTCTTGTTCTCTTTGGACCTATTTATTATACAAACAGCCATCCGTCAAGAGCAGCATTTTGAAGCGGTTTCATATTTTGGCAGATTCATCTCCTGTAATATTGGCCTATGGAGAATTTTAGTGTTTAATTGAAAGATATTAGCAATGAAAACAATCAGATGCTCATAACTTTCCCAGGTCTAAATACTTTTGTGTATGTGCAGTGTTGGGCCGTAATTCGTCACTAACGGGTTGCAGTGATAATATTACTTTTTGCAGTAACTAGTGTACCTAATTGCTAATAAGATTTCAGTAATAATATTCCAGGCACCATACAAAACATAGGTTACAATGCTATTAAGGTCTGTGGCTTTTTTTGTTGCTTTAACCCCTACTGATTTGAAATCCAACAATCCAAATCCTAGATTCATTTCCGTAATCTTCACAACTTGAGCGTTTACATGACGTCTCCATTGCAACAAGCTAGCTTGGAATATGGAGAAGCTTACATTCAGTGGCTGGAAATATTAACATTACTTTGAATTTATCAGGGGAAGTGATGGCAAGAACACAGATGTCAAAATAATTTAAGTTGTGGCATTACATTACTCTAACATTACATGGCCTCCCCTTCCTTATCTTTTTAATGGCGATATACATTATACTGATATATTATTGTGGAATCTTTCTAGAAAACATAACAAATCATTTTCTTATGACCTTACGTAAATTACTTTGACAACATACATCATGAAATAATTCCCATCAGCCTCAAATGAGGTTAACACTGAACGAAAGTTAAGCAACTGCAGAACTCGACACCACATTTAAAATTAAAATGCACTCTGAATGGATATGTATCTATTCTCCTGCATATAATTGTATCTTTCTCTCTTCCTTTGTTCTAAGAATTGTTGTTTTTGTTGTACATTGCAAGAAACAGTGAAACAAATGTATTTTAAGTAAATTATATTTGATCTGCTTGGCATTATTTATCAAAAAGAGCATGAAGAAACGCGTTGTTTTGAAAAAGTTTGTTGCATATGAATATTTCTGTTTCAATTTGAGTGTTAAAGCTGCATTAAAATCCAAGTTAGTTGCTAGACTTAGGAAAGAGTCTTTGAACTTGGTAAATTTATGATCTAGGATTAATTTCTTGAACAATTTCCAGTCCAATAAAACCTCCTGTCAGACCACCGGCAGAATCCTTGAACGGAAAACTGAATAATGTTGAACTCCCACAACTGGGAAATCAGCTTTTGGCTTAATTTTACTCAATGATCCATTATGTAACTCAACAAGTTGGATCTTCATGTCTCCAGCAGTGGACCACCACTAAACCTGCACTGGTAAAACTCGTACTGTTGTAAATAATGAAACCTTGCAGTGTTCCTTAATGATTTATCTACAAACCCAGTAACTCATTTTAAAAATATAGACATTTCCACATCTTGCTCAGGAAATATTCCTCTTCAAATGGAATTTTCCAGAGCTGTAGAGTTTAGATAGGGAGCAGATCTTTGCTATCTATTCCTTGTATAGAGCTCTTCAGTCATGACATTATTTATAGGCCGTTTCAGTAGACTAGAGTTCCCAATGTTTAATGGGTTTTTAGAATAATAGTTTTGTGGAAACCATTGTGTGCTTATAGTCCTTAAGTGTACAACGGTTTCAGAATTCATATTTGAGATTTAACTGATCATAATTTATGCTGTAGAACAAAACATGAAAGTCTCTTCAAGTAATATTCACCACAGACCTTATTTTCCGCCAAAATTCCAAAACTGCTATTCTATGAAAACCCATTAGAAATTCCTGAGGGAACACAAGGCTCAAAAATGCTATTCGTGTCCAGGTTTTAGGACTACAAACTGAACAGCTCTGTTGTACCAAATATATGGCTTTTTCTGTTAGTTTCTGCCATCTGTTTTTCCCAGGCTGGTCTTGATAAAGGGCAGGCATGTTTTCTGTCTAGTTTCTCCTCTCACGTGTACAGTAGTCTCAGCAGAAATTCAGTAACCTTTGATTCCAATCAATATTTCATGAAGATTTTCTCTCATTGCTTGTACTAATTATGTGTATATGGGCGATATTGAGTGAGATGCTTCTTTGAGTTTTCTTGAAGGTCTTCCTGGCAGGTCTCCTTCTTTATGGACTTGGCGAGAGAGAAGGAGACGGAGCAAATTATCTTGTATAATAGAATATACCTGTTTTGGTCACTTTTGAGATAGAAACTCAGATTATTAAGATTTGAACCGCTCTCTTTTTGTTGGCCTACATGATGAGTAAATGTGACCCTGGATCACAAAACCAGTCACAAGTAGCATGGGTAAATCATTCGTTTATTAAGGAAAGATCATGTTCCATGAAGATATTTTGTAAATTTCCTACCGTAAATATATAAAACATTTCTTTTTGTGAGTGAATGCAGCACAATTGCGAACATAAATGGACAACTTTAAAGGCGATTTTCTCAATGTTTCGATTTTTTTACACCCTCAGATTCCAGTTTTTCAAATAGTTGTGTCTCGGCTAAATATAGTCATATCCTAACAAACCATACATCAATGGAAAGCTTATTTATTCAGGTTTCAGATGGTGTATAAATCTCACTTTCAAAAAATTGACCCATGTGACTGTTTTATATGTCATATTATTGGGTCGGTAGAGTTTGAAAACATGGTTCCAATGGTGCAACACTCCTTTTTTCACCTACTAACAAAGTGGATTCTGGGAATTTTGTTTTCCACTGATGTATTCGTCCAACCCAAAACCGCAACACTGACTCAATTTATTTATTTATTTGTTTGTTACATTTTGTGGCACTAGTGGTGCAAATATTTCAGATGTCATTTTTTTAAAGGTGCTCTAAGCGATGTCACGCGTTTTTTAGGCCAAAACATTTTTTGTCACATACAGCAAACATCTCCTCACTATCCACTAGCTGCCTGTCCCCTGAACACACTGTAAAAAAAATGCGGTCTCTCTGGACACCACAGGCTCCACAAACTGCAACAAAAACAAACTGGTCTCACCCGCACCACGAAACACAACAAACAGTGTTCCAGCCAATCACCGACAAGAATGATTTGAGGGTGGGGGTTGGGGGGTTAGTGCGCGTACACATGAAGGGGGTGTGGAGGAGAGGGAAGTTTGAATTATGGCCGACACACGACCAAAGAGACGACGTTCCGATGAACAAATTGCAAAGAAGAGGGACAAGGATAAGGAACGCGCAAAGTCCCGAATTTACATCGGAAAAACCTTCGAAAGGTGGCGAGAACTCCGCCGGCAGAACGGATTCCAATCCGACATTCACTTGCTCTGTTTTTGCAGAACAGGTAGTAGGCCTAAATCCATTTTTCTTTCTAAACTGACGTTCATGTTCGCCAAACCAACACAAGGATGTAATTAGCTAGAACTATGCAGTCAGCGTTATCTTTGGTGAATACAACATATATGTTTCTAGCAGCTAGCGATCAATCTCCATTGTAAATGATCAAGCAAATTCACAGTAGGGCGACAATTTGTGTGAATGATTGTTTTCACCCACTGTTTGTTATGAATTTGAATGTTCATTTATAACGTTAGGCTATTGACAACTTTGACTAAATTTGTTTACGACGCCGCCGTTGTTTATGCTCACTGAGAAATGCGAAGCTAACGTTATCTTGCTATTATTGCGTCCTTGTATGGAAGCTATAGTTATAACCTCAGGTGGCGAAACGATTTTAAGACAATGTTACTCTTTTTCTGCATTCTGTTCTGCAATATATAAAAGCATTTATCTAACTTGGTGACATTACACATTGAATGAAGTATCAGTAAAACTTAACTTTGTTTGTAGTGACTACTTTGACTTTCCTTTATGCCGGAAGGGAGGGGAGGAGGGAGGAGACGGGATGAGGAGGAGGAGGGAGGGTCTAGCTAGCCTCTGTTTTGTTTGACAACAATTCGAATGTCAACAAGAAGTTACGTCTCCCGGCATCGCTTATAGCACCTTTAAAGTTAAACACTAATACACAATCTAACAGTATTTCTATAGTCTGTTTTTTTAATCTTACTGATTTTCTTTTCAGTGTGGGTGTTTAATGGATGTGTATCAATAACTAACAAGGAACAGTTTTTCAGGGTTTTTTCTCAAGGCAAACTGAGCGCTTTTGCAGACCCAGAGCATTTCCAAGTGGTTCACAGGTGCTAGGGAAACCAAACCGGTCATGGTACCATCCAGAACAAACAATGAGCTTATACTGTACATTGCAGGAATGTGGCAGAATCACTTCATCAGACATCTGCTTAAGAGTTCTCCAAGTGGTTTAACAAGACGAGTTGTGTTTGTCATGTTACAAAAATGAAAATGTTGTCATGTATTCACTCTCCCTCATATTATTCAAAACGTATGACATTCTCTTTTTTGCAGAACACAAAAGGAAATGTTTTGAAGAATGTTCATGCTGCTCAGTGGCCGTCATGCCTCAGAAAGATATGAAAGAATTTAAAAGCACCATACAAGTTAGCTTTAAATGATGAGCAACAGAATGAATTTTAAGTCGTTATTCACAAATAATCATTCCCTCTCTCTAATTTAGTTTGCATTTACACATGTTCAAACTTCGCATGTGATGTTTTCTCAATACAGAAACAGTGTCTTGATTCATTGTCAGTGTTCATTTTGATTCAATGTATGTGCAAATGAAATCTAAGCACTTGAGAGGGAAGCGGTAAATAGCAACTCATTGACACATATTGTTATATTGTTATTTTATTTGACCAATATAGTATCAGAGATGCTTCTTTTAATAAAGATTTTACTCTGAATTAATTCATATTTGACACTTGAGACGCATTGTTAATTGTGAAAGTACAGATGGAGTAATCACTCGATTTAGCAGAATAGCTTTTCTCATCAGAAGTTCTCCCAAAAGACAGCTCTGTACTTGAATATTAAGAGCCGAACCAGACAGCAATAAATCACTAGCCCCAAATGTCCAAAAAAACTCCTGACAGCATCTGTTTGCGGAGCTACAGTTTCAATCGAACTGGGCCAGGAGCTCTGGGGATCTTCCTGTCTTAATCGCACACACAAGGTTCTGTTTTTCTTATGAGGTTGCTCTCGTTCTCATCGCATCTCGTCCTCGTCCAGGGGCAATAACAGGCTAATTCTGGAGTTCCTTCATCCTGAGATAATTCCGAGGCTGTTATCCTCCCCACCTTTTTCCATCCTGTTGTTCCGGCACTCCTGCTGAGGGCTCTTGAGATGCTTTGAGGGCGTCTCGAAAACCTCGCTGTGCCGGAGTTGCCTTTGGGCCACCACCAACATCTCGAACCAGTAAAAACCCAGGAGACGAACATCTTAACATTTTAATGAACATCTTGATTTAAATATACACATATATATATATGCCAGACGCACACTTTAATAGCACACCTCTCGTTTTTTTTAGTTCACTTTAAGGCTGCCTGGGTTATTTCAGGTTATGTTAACAGTCTGGTTATGATCAAAATAAAAGTTATTACATTGGATAATAACACTGTAGTTTTGTTCCAAATCTAATGAGCTTGTTGTCTTGAATCTTAGGCATACATATAACTATGTACTGTATGACTAAAGGTGCAGTCATATTTACCAGTATTCACACATTTTCATGGACAAAATCAAATTCACGCAATCTGGATTTCTGCATGAGGGTGAAAGATTTTCCCATCAGACTTTGCGACGAGTTCAAGTTGGTCACGCAAATTCAATGCGCTAACCAACAGAAAGCTTTATGGTTTGAAAGGGATTTTAAACCATAAAGATATATAAATATAACTATGAATGACTAAAGGTGCAGTCTAGTATTACTAGTATTCTGCAAATATTCATGGGAAAAATCAAGTAATTTCAATAGGAATTCACTCAAATGGGATTTGTGCATGAGGGTGAAAGATTTTCCCATCGGACTTTGCAACGAGTTCAAGTTGGTCACGCAAATTCACTGCGATAATGAACAGAAAGCTTTTAAGGTTTGAAAGGGATGTGTGAGCTGTGCTTTGCTACACTATTATTAACAATAGATTGTCACAGTCAGATTCCTGAAGTAAAAACTGTATTCATTTTCTCCATATGAAATCAGATTTTGAACAATAACTTTTAAACCTTTAAAGACAGACCTACTGTGAGCTACAGAAATGTTGGCTGAATCCTGCTGAAAAAAATGCTTAATCCAGTCTAAACGGCTTTGGTAGTTTAAGTCTTAACTGATTTAAGATAGTCTCTCTACCTGGCCAAGTTGATGCTGCCAGTTTCTCTGTCCGACCAGCTGAAAAATGCCCAATACCCATCTAAATCCAGCCAACAGACCAGCCCGAGAGACCACCCAAGACCAGAAAACCAGCTTAGGCTGGTTTAAGATTATTATTTTTTTCCAAGCAGGGAAATGGTACAAGATAGACATTTACTATTGATATTTTTCTATACAGTATAATATGTATTTCTCTTGATTGCACCATCCTGTATGAACATGCTTAAGTTTGTTGCATTGTATTTTTGAAAGTTTGATATTGCCCCAAACAAAGTGTCTTAATCACATGATGCCTTAAAATGTTGTCCAGGTTGGCAGCTCACTAAGTTTTTTGCTTGTGTTTGTTAATATGTTAATATGGAGTGTGTCATATGGATCATCTCGAGTCACAGTCTCTATAGAGCTGTTCTACTTGTGTATTGTTGTGTGTCGGTGGCAGTCGTGTATGGTTGGGCATTTGGACGGGATTCATGCTTAAATTGGCCTTCCTCCCAGGATGCATGCATGCACCAGTGCTCTCTTTGGCCGGACCCGAACATCTCTGGAACAGAGATGTCACGCCGTTGAGTGTTCTGCCATGGTATCTAGAGCCGTTCTGAGGTTGTGGAGGACTTCTGGTGCTCTGCCCAGACCCACAGAGAAAGAAGCAGCCGAATGAAGAGCAAATATCTGCATAAATGAGCCGAGGGAACATGGCATTTACAGAATTACACTTGACTTTTGTTTGCCAGCATGTTGGTGGCCACAGTCATTGACTCAGGCTTAAAGAACGCTGCCAAAATGTGGAAAACCTAGAATAACATAACAAACTTGAGGTTATTGCTTGTCCGAGTGTCATGAAATAGGTTTGCTATTGTGGAGTGATGAGATCCAGCGCACTTGACATGCAGAACAATCAGATGGAATATGCGAAAGCCCTAATTCTTTCTGGCTTTCTCACACAATTATATATGTGCTCACATAAATTCACACACCGAGAGTCTCAGAGCATGCTTTTAAAATCTGCACACGTCCACATTTCTCCGCGGCGTCCGACAATTTGTCATTGTGATTGGCTAACATCTCTCTGCTTCCATTCTCAGATCGCCAAGGCAACAGAACATGCATTCTCACTACTTTCTGTGCTCGCTTGAGTGTTGTAGCAGCTCATTTCCACATCAGAATAAACCTTTAAAGTCATATTCTTTTAATATCCGTCATATATGCTAATTAAGTTAGCATTTCAAAAACTCAACTTAAGTGGCGCTCACCAGTTAGGGTTACAAGTGTTCTTTATTACTTTTAGTTTTACATTATAAATATAATGTAATATGTATCCCGCAAGGTCATCGCATTGAATATTAACATTTCATCATGAACGAAGTGCTGATGTTGAAGGAAATCTATAATGATCTTATTGGCACTATAGCTTCCAGGGAACATTATATGACTCTTCACTAGAAGGCCCTCGTTTCTCATTGGTCGAATGTCACCGTCTCCATGGAGATTTGACAGATAGAGGGACAGATAATAAGGAAGTGAGAGTCTTTTGAAGTGAAGGTCTGAATGTTATTTGATAACGATTCCTGTGGTGGGGAAAAAAAAGATTAGAAATGATCCCATAGTGTGCTTATAGAAGGGTTTTTTTTATTTTATTTTTTGATTATAGATGCTTTTGAAAACTGCATTAGCACCTTGAGATACAGAGGCCGATCTCCCCTTGATGAACAGCTTATTTGAGCTCACATGTTAATGGACTAATTACTTTGAAATGCACGGGACATTCAAAGAATTCTTGGAAGTGAATGATAATGATCATTTTGTAAAAGGCACAGACCTAGAGCAGATATGAGTGGTCACTTTTTCACTATTTCTGGTGATATGCTTTGAGGATGATTAATTCTTTTACTATTTTATTAGACTATATTAATATATCCTTCCTGTTCAATGACTACACAGTAGTTGAATTGGTCCTGGAGAATTTGTTTCATTATCTTAGATCTCACAAAATTATTTTTATTTATTTTTATTTTATAGATTGTACAGATTGCTTTACTGATCAATGAGTGCATCAGTTGTGTTGTGGAAATAAAATCCCCATTTGTGTTCTCTACACTGTAAAAAATATTGTTGGTTTAAAGGGGGGGTACAATGGTGTTTCATGTATTCAGAGTTGTTTACACTGTTAAAGAGATGGATTCTCATGCTAAACATGGGCAAAGTTTAAAAAATATATTTTGGACGAATAACGGAGAATTTCTGTGCCGAAAATCTTACTTCCGGGTTGGTGCAAGTTTCGGCTGGTTTTTTTTTCGATCGTGGATCTAATGACGTAGACCAGAGTGGAACTCCTTATATGAGCATTTCTCTCGGAAAAGCTCGCCCGCGAGCACGTCGACTAGAGGAGAGTGAGACCGCGCACATCAACGCGCTTCAACAGGAAATCATCGGCAGCGCTGCATAGGATTTGTTCAAGAATGTCTCCAAAAAAGTGTGTATTTGGATGTGAGGGAAAGCTTACCGTGTTCAGTTTTCCAAAGAACCCAGTGTTACAGGAACAGTGGATGCAGTTTGTTTTTCCGGGGCAGCAACGGAGTGTAGGAAGTGCGGTTGTGTGTTCTGGTCATTTGAGTGACGAATGTTTTATTAACAAGGCTCAGGTCGACGCTGGATTTGCAAATCGTTTGCTATTAAAACGTGGAGCGGTCCCAGTGATAAAAGACCCCATTCATGTAAGTACAACTGGATCAGATTTCTGTCTTTTGCTGGAAATCAAGCACTACCATAGCTCCGCCTCCAGGACCTCGGCTTTTCCCGGAGAGAATCGGAAAGCTGTTTTTTCTTTTAAAATTATAATAAAACTAAACACTTTTTGGAGATATTAAGGATGCACTACTACTCTATAGGTACTCAAGATTAACATGAGATTAGGTGAAACTGTGTATGTTATGTACCCTTTAACTTAAAAATGTAAATTACGTGGTTGCCTTAAAGTTTGTATTTCATTCAAATAAAAAGTTTGAGTTAAAACAATGAAGGAGATTGGTTTAATAAATTGGTTTAATAAATTATCTGAACCACATTAATTATCTCAGTTGATTTGACAAAAGAAAAAAGTTGTGAAAATCACTTAAAATAATTACACTTAAAGTTGCTGCCTTAATTTTTTGAGTGCAATCAACTTGGATGTTTAAGTCATTTCAACTTAAATTACATTAAACTGACTTAAAAAATTAGCTGAATCTTGTATAACTTAAAAAAAGTGATGAGTTAAAGCAATGTAAAAACATGTTGTCAAAATGTATTTATCATATCATTTTTTACAGTATAGAAGTTAGTTTTTACAGGTATATGCAGGCCACATATTTCAAGAAAGGCTTACGATGAGCTCTGCAGGTTGTTAATTCCTCAAGTCAGTCAACTTATATATTTGTATTTTTTATTTTATTTTGCATTTATACCAATTTTAAGGATGCCTATTTTACTTTTTAGATAATCAAAACAACAACAACAACAACAACAACAAAAAACCCCGACATATACTAGTTCAAAAGTTTGGGGTTTTGGATTTGTTTCCCTTAAAAAAAAAAGAAATTGATACTTTTATTAAAAAAAGCATAAAGTTTATCAAATGTTATAGTATAAATGTTTAGAATGTTACAAAATATTTATATTTCTTATAAATGTTGTCCTTTTGAACTATTCATCAAAGAATCCTGAAAAATGGTCTCATGGGTTCGTGTATCAAAACATTAAGCAGCACAACTGTTTTCAACATTGATAATAATAATAAATATTTCTTGATCAGCAAATCATCATATTAAAATGATTTCTGAAGGATCATGCAGCACTCTAGACAAGAGTAATGATGCTTATATTAATTGACTTTTTATTTACAGTTGGCATCAAATAAATTCAGCCTTGGTGAGCATAAGAGCATTCTCTCAAAAGCATTAAAGGGACACTATGCAAGTCTGAGTGTTTTTTCTCTACGAGCTCCCCCTAGTGTCTGGTAGTATAATGCTTTCAAACACTCTGTCGTAAAAACGAACTGTTGTCCCTCCCCCCTTGCCACGAGCAACCCAGCTGATCAGCTGTCAACCCAGCTGAGCAGAGGAACCGGCTATTTCAAAACCAGTTATGTCTACCGAGGCAAGTAAAGCAATACTTTCTTTCCAACTGATGGCGATTTTTTTTTTTTATTGTGTTGTCATGCATACTAGTATTTTTACCGGGAACGAACGATATGAACGAGGCGAACTACTGCTTTCGTGTTTGTTTGTTTGTTTGTTTTTGGGAGAATGGGCATGAGCATAAAAAAAATATATATATATCGGAGGCTAATATTTGTCTAAAGTTATATTAGCAAGGTCTATAAGTTCATCTGGTAGAATGATGGTTTACCTTTGCTTGTCTAAGAAAACATCAGAACGTTTTTTCTAGCTCGATCATGATATGTGCAACATTTTGCGCGTCTGATATTGCCTACTATCAGACGCGTTGACTTAGTGACATAAAATAAAAGTGTAAGTTACACAAATAAAACCGACAGAGGAACGGCCAAACAACTACAGAAATCAAACGTGTTTGCTATGACAATGCTAACATCAAAGTTATAGTATCTAGCGTACTAGTAAGCCCCTAACAGACAGCGATCATAATAAAAACCTTTACAGACAATAGCAAACATCCTGAGGTCGCAATTACTTGAAATTTAAATATTAAACACAGTTTATTCCAAAGATACTTAACTTACAAGTGCAACAGCAGGATCAGCATCCGTTTTGCAGGCTTCTGTTTCTCTCAGTTCTCACCATTCTGAAAAAGCCGGTCCGATATATTTACTCGAGTCTGACTTCTTGCTCGGTCAGTCTCCCGTTTCCTCTTTCGTTGGTCCTCCGACAAAGATTTCCTAGCTTTCTGCTTCTTTTTTACAGGCTCAGCCTCAGCCATAACTCAATCTATCGTTGCCCTTTGCTTATAGCTAGCCCGCCGGTGCTTGAATAGGGGCGTGTACGTGTGCAGTGCCGTCAAGCAATTCGTTACATCGCGAGACCTGATATCACGCGATACTTCCTGACACCGACCCGCGTCCCAAAGTTGCAAGTGAGTTTTTTCCGCTCTCGGGCACCAGGGGGGTGCGAAACCACCACCATTCAACCCGAAATAAGTAATATAACCATTCCACTGACTCCGAAGCTGTTCAGTTAAGGTTAAAAAGTTACCTAGAGCACCTTTAAATAATCTTGCTGACCCTACATTTTTGAACAGTAGTGTATTTACAAAATCAACTCTTCAGTGGGTTGAATGACTGTCAAATTGGTTTTAATGAAGCCCTGTAAAATGATATAGAACAAGGATCATGTCCACCAATAAATGATCCGATGATGTCTCTGGGAATAAAAGACATCTATAAAGAGAATAAACTAAGAAATCGCTAAGAAATTGCGACTAGTCAGTTGTCAGACTACTGTTGGCGACCCTTGCCCATACTGTACTTGGAAAATGACTTATAATTGTATATTATATCGATGTTGCTTATTCAATAGAGTCATTCAAAATTCTTAATGGCATGAGTAGTTCATTTCCTCATTTCCTCCTTTTTAAGCACTTTTTGCTTGGAATTGAACATCATGATTCATCTTGGATCTGGTTGGTTTGTTTGAAGGCTTAGATCTCCTTACTGAACAATATTTTCGGAAATGCCTATGGACTATATAGATTCAAAAATACGGTTGCGCTCCACTGATATTCAGGTCTCAGAACAGAGACAGTTTCCCGAAGGCCAGGACTGATTTCCTTCATTTTCTAACAGGAAACCCCACTTAAGTGTTGTGTATTGATCTCATCTCAAACCCGTATCCATGCGTAACTCTCCCTAGCATACATCAGCACTTTCAGATCTAGGGATTCAAGGGTTCAGGAAATGAGAGCTCCGTCTTTAAACCCACAGAGACCACAAACACAGCGCTATTACACTCTGAGCTCTGAGAAATTAATTGACTCTTCTGACCGGTATCAGAGGGATGCAGTAGATGTGTGTTCAGGTTAGCGCTGGCGTGGGCCAGTGTTGCTTTAATGATGCAGGGGCGGTGCGCTCTTTCGCTAAGCCGCGATGCGCTAGTTCACATGTAGCCGAGCCGAGAGGGAGCAAATTAGAGCAGAGAGCTGACGCAAGAGTAAGGACATGGTCACCGTTTCTTCCCAGAGGCTTTGGTTGGATCAGTAAGGTTATTTTTTTTGTGCAGTGAAGAGGGTCATTTAGCTTTTGCTTTAGTTCACCTCATTGATCACCTCAAAACGTCCTTCAGTTTGTTTAGCCCATTGCTAATTAATTCAAATTTCACTTGAACGTGGGATTGAATTGCTAAACACCCCAGAAACACAAAGGGATTGTTCTGTTTTGGCAGTGCCAGAGAACTGCAGATGCCCTCGTAATGTATTATGCATAAAGCATATCATCAGATTGGGAGAGTTTTAGTATGCAATTAATTCAATTTCGCTGGCTTTGCAATCAAACAGCGCTCTTAATGTAGCATCATGTCACTGCCTGCTTGTGTTTTCACTGACCAAGGGTTCACGTGTGATGTCCGATAAATGCCTGAGTAAAATTATGTTTAAATACAAATACAATAAAACGCAAATTGTAATCAGTTGTTGAAAAAAGTTCATTTGGGCATCGCAGAATTATGAAAAATAGACATTCATTTTGAGATTTGGTTACATTTTCTGTTTTTGTTTTTTTTTCACTGATGTGCAGCATACAAATGTAGAGCCTAAAGTGAAGTGGTTTTGACATCTTGATCAATTGTGTTTTGACGCTGTTGGTGCGTCTGTGCTGCAGGCTGTGTGTGTAATCAGATCACGAAACATGCAACACATCAGTCATATGTAATGCTGGTGATGCCGGTGTTGAGTGATCATTGTCTTACCGCGGTGATTTTTCAAAATCTAAAGCACTTTATCAAGACAGTTTGGTGGTCCCTCTTGATTTTAGGATGTACAAAGTATCTTTAGAAATATGATCTTTGTAAACATGATGCATGTTTGATGATCAAATCATTATGGCTACTGGCTAGACAAAATCCATGATGCTTATGGATTAAGAAAAAAATCATTTTTGAAAAACACACCTGCCTTTCATGTTATTTAAGCCTTTTTCCATTATGCATCCATATGCTTTGCTTGAATTTATATTTTATTTGA